>NC_053392.1:507940220-509427720 GCF_905171765.1 Bufo bufo | reverse complement strand
TTAGCCATCAAATTAGTTTTTGAGGAATGGCGCCATTGGATAGAGGGAGCCAGACACCCTATTACCGTGTTTACCGACCATAAGAATCTGGCCTACTTGGAATCGGCCAAGCGTCTGAACCTGAGACAGGCCAGATGGTCTTTGTTCTTTTCTAGGTTTAATTTTGTTGTTACGTTCCGCCCTGGGGTTAAAAATGTGAAGGCGAATGCCCTGTCACGTTGTTTTCCGGGAGGGGGGAACTTTGAAGACCCAGGTCCCATTTTGGCTGAAGGGCTGGTCGTCTCTGCTCTTGATCCGGATTTGGAGGCAGAGGTTCAGGCAGCCCAGGCAGAGGCTCCTGATCTTTGTCCTCCTGGGAGGTTGTTTCTGCCTCTCGCTTTACGACACAAGGTTTTTAAGGAGCACCACGATACTGTCCTTGTTGGGCACCCAGGGAGTAGAGCCACAGTGGATCTCATTGCTCGGAGATTCTGATGGCCAACTCTTCGTAAGACGGTTGAGGGTTTTGTGGCAGCCTGTGAGACCTGCGCTCGTGCCAAGGTCCCTCATTCACGGCCATCAGGTCCTCTCCTCCTGTTACCCATCCCTTCCCGTCCTTGGACGCATCTGTCCATGGACTTCATTACGGACCTGCATCGTTCCTCGGGGAAGACTGTGATTCTGGTGGTAGTGGATCGTTTTAGCAAAATGGTGCATTTCATTCCGTTTCCTGGGTTACCCAATGCTAAGACGCTCGCGCAAGCGTTTGTTGATCACATTGTTAAATTGCATGGCATTCCTTCAGACATCATTTCTGATAGGGGCACGCAATTTGTTTCCAGATTCTGGAAGGCCTTCTGTTCTCGCTTGGGAGTTCGGTTGTCGTTCTCTTCTGCTTTTCACCTGCAGTCGAATGGTCCGACTGAACGCGTCAATCAGAATCTGGAGACATATCTGCACTGTTTTGTGGCAGAGAATCCGCAGGATTGGTATTCTTTTTTGTCCCTTGCTGAGTTTGCTTTAAATAACCGTCGCCAGGAGTCCTCTGATAAGTCACCATTTTTTGGTGTATATGGGTTTCATCTGCAGTTTGGGACATTCTCTGGAGAGGGGTCTTCTGGTTTACCTGATGAGAGATTTTCCTCGTCTTTGTCATTTATTTGGCAAAAGATTCAGGGTAATCTGAAGAGGATGAGTGAGAGATATAAGCGTGTGGCAGATAAGAGACGTGTGCCTGGTCTGGACCTGAATGTGGGTGATCTGGTGTGGTTGTCTACAAAAAATATCAAACTGAAGGTTCCCTCCTGGAAGTTAGGTCCTAAGTTTATTGGGCCTTACAAGATCTAAATATGAGACTTCTGTTTTTTTTTTGCTTTGTTTTTTTAAGTAACTGGCAATGCAGCTCTATAGTGTAGTGGTTAAGATTCTTGGCTGTAATGTAGAAGGTTGTGAGTTCAAATTCTGCCATCAACTTTTCGGCAATAGAGGCTAAATTAGATTTAAATACACTGGGTGTCCCCAAGCACTGACTCCATATATGGACATAGCTATATATGGAGTCAGAGCAGAGACTCCTAAGCCGAACTACAGTCCTGACACCCTCCCCTCTTCAGAGCAGGGGCTGCCTGGTTTAATGCTCTGGTTAACCCATTGACTTCCATTGTGTTTGGGTGCTCTGTAGAGCACCCGAGCATCAGGAAGTGTTTAACCAGAGCACATGAGCACTTTGGTGCTCGATCAACACTACCTCTGATATGGTCTCAGATCATGGGACTCAGTTTGTTTCCAGATTCTGAAAAAGTGTTTTGTACTCGACTGGGCATACAACTGTCCTTTTCTTCCGCTTTTCATCCTTAGTCGAACGGACAGACGGAGCGCACTAATCAGAGTCTGGAGACTTACTTGAGATGTTTTGTATCTGAGAACCAGGAGGAGTGGTCTTCCTTTTTGTCTTTGGCAGAGTTTGCCATAAACAATCGTAGTCAGGAGTCCACTGGGGAGTCGCCGTTTTTTGGGGCATATGGGTTTCACCAGCAGTTTGGCACATTTTCTGGTTCTGATACTTCTGGTATCCCTGAGGAAGAACATTTTTTCATCATCGTCATCGATATGGCAAAAAATTCTAAATAATTTGAAGAATATGGGCAACAAGTATAAACGTGTGGCTGACAGCAAACGTATGAATGGTCCGGACCTAAGAGTGGGTGATTCTGTGTGGCTGTCCACAAGAAACATTAAGTTAAAGGTACCTCCGTGGAAGTTGGGTCCAAGATTTATTGGTCCATATAGGATCACTGCCATTATTAATCCTGTAGCGTTTCGTCTTGAACTTCCTCAGACCCTGAAAATTCATAATGTGTTTCACAAAACTTTGTTGAAGATAAGGTCGGTCCTGGGTGCCCGGAGGTCACCCATAGAAGGGGTGGTACTGTCACGGAGATTCCCGTGACAGGGGCCAGGAGATCAGAGACACTGGCAACATGTGGGTTAATCTGAATGGTTCCTTGTAGATCATTTGTGTCTGTGTTGTTTTGGAAATGACCACACCTCTGGCAGGTGTTGATGGTTTGGTCATTTCACTTCCCCTATTTATTACTGCTTACCCCTTCCAGGGGTGCAGTTTATAACTTCAGTATCTGGACTCTGGCTATCTGGTTGTTGGCTCTCGGTTGAGCTTCTGGCGCTGCCTTTGCTCTACGTGAAGTTAAGTGTCATCCTTTCTATTTGTATTTTGTTTGTATTCCCGTCTGTTGTTTCTGGGCCTGAGGGAGAATCCCGTTCCTCCTTTTGGTGGAGGAATAGGTTGTCTCAAGTGCTGCCACTATTCCAGGGCCATACAGGGTTTGTTAGAGCTCTAGGTTCCTTTCCTACCATCAAGGTCAGTTCATACTGATAGTTAGTCAGGACTTGGATTAGGGTTGTTCTAGGAGGTGACTTTCTCCTTTACCCTAGTTTCCAGGCCTCGTTCCTTTCCTCTTCACTCCTTTGCTCGGTGTGGAGTTCCCCACCTACACTGCATCCATGACAACACCAGCTTGAGCACCTTCAGCTCAGCTGGATCAGGAGGCAAAGGCCTGAAGCCTCAGGAGCCAGGAGAGTCTCCCTGGTATTACAGAAACTGAAATACAGCCTAAAGAGAAAGCTGAGTTACATAGCCAGCCTGTTAGCACAGAAGGGCCAGAGAGCAACAGAAGTAGCAGAGAGGAGTTTGCCTGCCACAGTTAATGCCAAAGCCTGCTGGAAACCAAGATAAAGTCTGCAAACTGTTTGGAGAAACGTTTATTCAAGTACAGCTGTTGTTTGACTTCTTCACAAAGTCTGGACTTCATTTATTTCTTTATCCCCTTTACCAACTACCCCTTTGCTCTGCAGTGGACGACACCGCCTGGGGGTCCAGTATATCCAGGTAGGAGCACTGTGACACGTGCAACACCATTAAGAGACATTGTAGGCAACCCTGCACCACTTGGCTATTCCTATACCTAGGTACAACCACATGACTAGAAGGGGCCCTGTGCCCTTGTTGCCTCACTGCAACTGGCATCAAGACAAAACACTTTTCCATCCCTATAAAGGGGACCCCCAGCCCCGGTAGCCAGCCCGCCGATTTGGCTAGTGCCGCTACATAATTTCGGCAGATCCAGTGCAAAGGGGTATTAGACTGAAATGTGTCTGTGTGTAACACCCCAGAGTGGTGGTACCACTCCTGCACCTGGCTACTATCTCTGATCGGCTAACCTGAATGTCATCTGTGTATTTCTGTCCATGGTGAGTGAGGTGATATCACCGCTGGTCCTTCTATTTTAATTAACCCCTCAGTAGACATTTTATTTAGCATTCTGTCTTAAGAATGCTATTCTTTTCCGTTATAACCATGTTATAACGGAATATAATAAAGTGAAGTTCAGGTCTCTATTGATTTAAATGGGGTCCGGGTTCGGGGGGAAGTTCGGGTGAAGTTCGGGTCCCGAACCCGAACTTTGGCCTGAAGTTCGGCCGAAGCAGGCGAACCTGAACTTCTACGGGTTCGCTTATACAGTGTTCATTTTAGGACATGGTTAGATATCATAGTCAAGTATCAGAATAATACCAGTGTGACACCTGACCCTGACCCCGACAACTGACTGACACCTGACTCTGACACCTGACTCTGACACCTGACTCTGACACCTGACCCCTGACTTTGATATTTGACTCTGACATCTGAGTTTGACTTATCATCTTCATAGGTCAGGCTCAAAGTAAGAATGAGTTATATGAAGAAAACCCTTTAGCTTGCTGTCTGAAGATATAGCTCAGTGGTTTAGAGGCTTGCTGCCTTGCAAGCAGTGTTCTTAAGTTCAAAACCTCTTTTACTCTAAAAAAAAATTACATTTTATTCAGCCCTAGAAAAGAGACAAATTCAAGTGATGTCTGACTTTTCTCTTCTCACTAATCAGCGTCACATTGACTTTTAGCCTTATTGTACTTTTAATATGCTCCATCACATAGATAAAGAACATCCTTCAATTTGCTGTCTGAAGCTATAGCTTGGTCGTTTAGATGCTTGCTTTGTATGTAGTGTTCTTGGGTTTAAAACCCCTATCAATCTTTAAAGAAAATTTACATTTTATTGGGCCCTATAAAAGAGACTTTTAGGTTTACTGTGTATTTGTCTTTTGAATCACATAGGTACTAAAAATTTACTAATTTACTGTATCTACATCTAATTATAGGTGACTGAAGGCTATTTTGTTTTCTGTTGCCTTGAAAGAGTCACTGTACAATACAATAATGTATTTTTATTTCTTAGGAAGGGGTCTAATTATCAGATCTGTAAATCACTTTATTGAAATTATTTGTCGGCATCCACCCAAACATAAGCTGCAAAGATATGACCACTAGGGGTCTCACTAGTCCACTGTGGATAGGCATGGTCCAGCTCTCCTAGCGAATACATATTACTGCTTTATCCACAGACATATTATATGATCATACAGATAGCAGTACTATGTGATAGCTTCTAAGTACAGAAAAACCATGTGGTAATGTCCCTATGTGGTTAGCTTAGAGGTTACACTTATGGCTTTGCATGTAGACATCCCAGGTTGAAGTCCCCAGAAAGACATATGTTTTATTTCTATTATGGTATTTTTTTTAATTAAAGACCATAATAATAGGATATACTATAATAAATAATATGTCATTAACCCGTAGGATACCAGCTCTGTACATGTACTTCGCTGGAAACATGGTCACAAACCCCAGCGCTGTACAGCTATAGCGCTCTGATCAGGCGGCCAAAGGAGCTACTCCCGCCCGATCAGCTGCAGGGGTCCGGCAGTCACTGATAGTCGGACTCCTGCTATATGCACTGGCATAAGTGAAAACAGTGATGTCAGCGCATTAACCCTTGCACTGCCGTGGTCAGCGCTGACTGCGGCACGTGCGGTATCCTGCCGGGTGCGGGGTGTCCATCGGGTCCCCGTTCTGCTGTGACGGGGACCTGATGCCTTAATTAGGCATCGTGCTGCCATCCATGTGAGCCTGTGAGATCCAGCCCCCTGGATCTCACAGGCAGGAAACTGTAAGTGTATTACACTGGTAATACACTTACAGCCAATGCAATATAGAAGTATTGTAATGCATTGTACAGGGGATCAGACCCCCAGAAGTTGAATATATGTGGTGGTAAACTGCTCTACGGGAGAGGTGGCACTGGTCAGAAGGAAAGGAGCGCCATATGGATTTTGGAGGCAGATTTTGCTAGAATGTTTTTTAGGCACCATTTTGTAATTGAAGAGGCCCTGACGTACCCCTACAGTGGAAACCCTCACAGCAGTTTACCCTCACTATTCAGGCCCTGGATCTTCATCTAATAGCGACCGATCAGGAGGCTATAGATGTCCGGCTCGTTTTTTAGGCAACCTAAGAAGAAGAGGCAGACCAGGACAAGGCGCACCAGGAGAGGTGGGAGGAAACGATCAAGTTGGTCGAATACAGACAAGATCCCAGGTAAGGGCTCTTTCACACTTGCGTTGTCCGGATCCGGCGTGTACTCCACTTGCCGGAATTACACTCTGGATCCGGAAAAACGCAAGTGTACTGAAAGCATTTGAAGACGGAACCGTCTTCAAAATGCTTTCAGTGTTACTATGGCACCCAGGACGCTATTAAAGTCCTGGTTGCCATAGTAGGAGCGGGGAGCGGGGGAGCAGTATACTTACAGTCCGTGCGGCTCCCGGGGCGCTCCAGAATGACGTCAGGGCGCCCCATGCGCATGGATGACGTGTCCAATGCGATCACATGATCCATGCGCTTGGGGCGCCCTGACGTCACTCTGGGGCGCCCCGGGAGCCGCACGGACGGTAAGTATGCTGCTCCCCCGCTCCCCGCTACACTTTACCATGGCTGCCAGGACTTTAGGGTCCCGGCAGCCATGGTAACCATTCAGAAAAAGCTAAATGTCGGCTCCGGCAATGCGCCGAAACAACGTTTAGCTTAAGGCCGGATCCGAATCAATGCCTTTCAATGGGCATTAATTCCGGATCCGGCCTTGCGGCAAGTGTTCCGGCTCTTTGGCCGGAGCAAAAAGCGCAGCATGCTGCGGTATTTTCTCCGGCCAAAAAACGTTCCGTTCCGGAACTGAAGACATCCTGATGCATCCTGAATGGATTTCACTCCATTCAGAATGCATGGGGATAATCCTGATCAGGATTCTTCCGGCATAGAGCCCCGACGACGGAACTCTATGCCGGAAGAAAAGAACGCAGGTGTGAAAGAGCCCTTAGGAGAACAATTTAGTAGTTAATATCTCCTCCACCAACCTATCTCCAGCACAAACTTATATTCTACAGAAGGGTTTATCTTTCTGCCCAACACCGAACTTGAACAAGTTCACCCTGGAACAAGAGCTCCAGAGGTTTTATCGCACCTTGAGACTCAAAGTACATTTCAGCGAAACAGAACTGAGACCAACCACTACCACCAATCTCCCAAGTGCATTATCTGTAGAATCATTAGGCCTCAGAAATAAGAGCTCATTTATGCCTCCACAAAATAAACACCCAGTGGAAACGTTTATCTCCTTTGCTCAAACCACAATACATGAGATCTTAAAGGAAAATACCCTAGGCCATTTTAAACATACCAACAATTTAACTGCAGAGGAAAGGATGGCCCTAAACTCCCTACAAACACAAAGTGACATCATCATAAAACCGGCTGATAAGGGTGGCGCTTTGGTCGTAATGTATAAGACTAAATACCTGAGCGAGATCAGGAGACAACTAACTGATGACTCAACATATGAGGTCCTGCGTCAAAATCCAACGAGACAATTCCAGGGACTAATATCCAATATCCTCACAACATATACCAACCTAGGAGTGATTGATTCCAAAACGGCCACATTCCTTACTAAACAAGACCCTTTCACACCGGTCTTTTACTCTTTACCCAAGATCCATAAAAACCTTCAAGACCCCCCAGGACGCCCTATAGTGGCCTCCACTGACTCTGTTTTTTTTCTCCATTGGCTGTTTACCTAGAAAAGATTCTCACTCCACTCATTAAGACATCCAGATCCTTTCTCCTTGACACATCAGATTTAATTTCTAAATTACAAAAATTAGATAGAATACCGAACTGTACACTGGTGACATTAGATGTGAATAACCTATACACATCAATTGAACACGAGAAGGGGATACAAGCAATGGTCAAACTCCTACACAGACAATCTGAACTCCATACGGTACAACAGGAATTTTCTCTTGAACTATTAAAAACGATACTGACAAAAATCTCAGAAGAGGGGTACCGCAAGGGGATCTAATGTGGTATCACGGATAAAGTTGCAGATAGCTGGAACGTATAAATAAACGATCGACTGGCTTGATACCAAACTAAGGAGCATATAAGCGAGCGCTTTAAAACCCTAAGAGCTCTCCCTGACTGCTATGCACATGCAAGGGTCTCAATGGTAGACGATTGCATGCCCACGTACCTAAGACTGTGTGACACCTGAAAACCCTATAATAGTGAGGGGACACGACCACCGGCTCCCTGCACTTAATACGGACGGAGTCAGGGTCACCTAGAATCAAGCCAGCAAGGAAACACAATAAAGGAAAAGACTTATCTGAGCAAACAGCAGCAGCCTCCAACAGTGAACACTTCATCCAGGAAGTAGTATAAACCGCAAAGTGAGGCAGTATGGGAGGGAATATAATGGAAGACGATTAGTCTAAATAAGTGACACATGGCAGAAGGAAAGGAGATGACAAAGTTAAACCAAAACAAAGAACGTCATACAAGAGGCAGAGAAGAACGTCTGCCAGACCTTCTCACAGAACTGGCGGTGACAGTACCCCTCCCTCTACGGGTGGACTCCGGACACTCAGAGCCCACCTTCTCAGGATGAGATCTATGGAAGACCCTGATGAGACGAGTGGCCTTAATGTCCGCCACTGGGACCCACATCCTCTCCTCAGGACCATAACCCTCCCAATGAACGAGGTACTGAAGAGAACCGCGGATAATGCGAGAATCCACAATCCTAGAGACCTGAAATTCAAGATTGCCATCAACAAAAATTGGAGGAGGAGGCAAAGAGGAGGGTACAGTGGGTTGGACATAAGGTTTTAATAGGGATCTGTGAAAAACATTATGGATCTTCCAAGTCTGAGGAAGATCAAGATGGAAGGCAACGGGATTGATGACGGACAAGATCTTGTAAGGCCCAATAAACTTAGGACCCAACTTCCAGGAGGGAACCTTCAGTTTGATATTCTTTGTAGACAACCACACCAGATCATCCACATTCAGGTCCGGACCAGCGCACACGTCTCTTATCCGCCACACGCTTATATCTCTCACTCATCCTCTTCAGATTACCCTGAATCTTTTGCCAAATAAATGACAAAGACGAGGAAAATCTCTCCTCATCGGGTAAACCAGAAGACCCCTCTCCAGAGAATGTCCCAAACTGCGGATGAAACCCATATGCACCAAAAAATGGTGACTTATCAGAGGACTCCTGGCGACGGTTATTTAAAGCAAACTCAGCAAGGGACAAAAAAGAATACCAATCCTCCTGATTCTCCGCCACAAAACAGCGCAGATATGTCTCCAGATTCTGATTGACGCGTTCGGTCTGACCATTCAACTGCGGGTGAAAAGCAGAAGAGAACGACAACCGAACCCCCAAGCGAGAACAGAAGGCCTTCCAGAATCTGGAAACAAATTGCGTGCCCCTATCAGAAACGATGTCTGAAGGATTGCCATGCAATTTAACAATGTGATCAACAAACGCGCCAGCGTCTTAGCATTGGGTAACCTAGGAAAGGGAATGAAATGCACCATTTTGCTAAAACTCCACTACCACCAGAATCACAGTCTTCCCCAAGGAACGAGGCAGGTCCGTAATGAAGTCTATGGACAGATGCGTCCAAGGACGGGAAGGAATGGGTAATGAGGAGAGAACCTGATGGCCGTGAATGAGGGACCTTAGCACGAGCGCAGGTCTCGCAGGCTGCCACAAAATCCTCAACCGTCTTACGAAGAGCCGGCCACCTGAATCTCCGAGCAATGAGATCCATTGTGGCTCTACTCCCCGGCTGCCCAGCAAGGACAGTATCGTGGTGCTCCTTAAAAACCTTGTGTCGTAAAGCGAGAGGCAGAAACAACCTCCCAGGAGGACAAAGATCAGGAGCCTTTGCCTGGGCTGCCTGAACCTCTGCCTCCAAATCAGGATAAAGAGCAGAGACGACCACCCCTTCAGCCAAAATGGGACCCGGGTCTTCAAAGTTCCCCCCTCCCGGAAAACAACGTGACAGGGCATTCGCCTTCACATTTTTAACCCCAGGGCGGAACGTAACATCAAAATTAAACCTAGAAAAGAACAAAGACCATCTGGCCTGTCTCAGGTTCAGACACTTGGCCGATTCCAAGTAGGCCAGATTCTTATGGTCGGTAAACACGGTAATAGGGTGTCTGGCTCCCACTAACTAATGGCGCCATTCCTCAAAAGCTAATTTGATGGCCAACAACTCCCTATCTCCCACATCGTAATTTCTCTCTGCAGAGGAGAGTTTCCGTGAGAAAAAGGCACACGGTCGCCATTTGGCAGGAGAGGGACCCTGAGATAAGACCGCACCCACACCCACCTCAACAATAAAAGGTAGAGAGACATCAGGTTGTACCAAAATTGGAGCGGAAGCAAAACTCTCTTTAATACTAGAAAAGGCTTTAAGCGCATCTACCGACCACGAGGAAAAATCCACCCCCTTTTTAGTCATATCAGTGAGCGGCTTAACAACAGAGGAATAATTCAAAATAAACTTTCTGTAATAATTGGCAAAACCCAAAAACCGCATCAGAAAATTCAGAGAGAAAAGATGGCACAGTCTTGGTAGAAACCTCTGAAAGAGACGCCGTGAGGCAATTCTCTCTGCAAAACTCACTCCAACCATTAATTTGCCTTGCTTTCCAATCAATGGTGGGGTTATGTTTAGTGAGCCAGGGTAGCCCCAACACTAGAGGAGTAGGTAATCCCCTTAAGACGAAACATGACATATCCTCAACATGAGCGTCACCCACAGTCAAACGGATATTTTGAACTATGCCCTTTAACGATCTTTGAGAAAGTGGAGCGGAATCGATAGCAAAAACAGGTATATCCTTTTCCAAAGTCCACACCTGGAAACCATGCGTTGTTGCAAATTGATTATCAATGAGATTGACATCTGCTCCACTATCTACAAAAATCTCACAAACAATGTTCTTGCTGTCTAGCGCCACCCTGGTAGGTAGGAGAAAACGGGAACTACAAGCAAACGGCAAACCTTCAATTTCCACATCAACCTTGCCAATAATAGCAAATGGAAAGTTTTTAGAGGGTTTCTCATTTTTTTTATTTATTTTTTTATTACCCTCAGAAAACTCCATGAATCTCATAGAGGGGCAAACATTAGCCAAATGATTTATATCCCCACAACAGAAACAAACCCTCCTCTGAGAGCTGAATCCTCTACTATCAGAGGCAAGCAAACCCAGCTGCATGGCCTCCTCCTCAGAGGGGATTGAGACAGACTGAGACCCCTGCGCACTGAATGAGACAGCCCCACTGTCCTTGGGCTGAATATGACAGGAAAGAGTAGTCTCCTCTCTCTCTCTCTAAGACGCCTGTCAATACGAACAGCTAGAGACATGGCAGACTCTAACGACGCTGGTCTCTCATGAAAAGCAAATGCATCTTTCAATCTTTCCGAAAGACCATGGCAAAATTGACTTCGGAGTGCAGCTTCATTCCAACCAGTATCAGCTGCCCATCTCCGAAATTCAGAATAATATATCTCTGCGGACTGTTTACCCCGGCATAAAAAACGCAGTTTAGATTTAGCCAGAGCAATACGAACCGGGTCATCATATATCTGCCCCAGGGCTACAAAAAATTCATCCACCGATTGGAGGGGCTGTGCCCCCACCGGCAGCGAAAAGGCCCAAGACTGAGCGTTATTCCTGAGCAGCGAGATGATGATCCCCACCCTCTGCTCCTCATCACCAGAGGAATGGGGAAGTAGGCGAAAATGGAGTTTGCAAGCCTCTCTAAAGCAAACAAAATTCTCACTACCCCCGGAGAACGTATCCGGAAGCGAGATCTTAGGCTTGGAACAAACTCTATGAACGCCAGCAGAACCGGTCACCTGAAACTGAGACACAGTTTTACGGAGATCTGCTACCTCCAGCGAAAGACCTTGCATGCTGTCAATCAAGGCTGAAACCGGATCCATGCTTAAGACGGTTATGGCAGTTTATAATGTCACGGATGAAGTTGCAGATAGCTGGCACGTATAAATAAACGATCGACTGGCTTGATCCCAAACTAAGGAGCATATAGGCGAGCGCTTTAAAACCCTAAGAGCTCTCCCTGACTGCTATGTACATGCAAGGGTCTCAATGGTAGACGATTGCATGCCCACGTACCTAAGACTGTGTGACACCTGAAAACCCTATAATAGTGAGGGGACACGACCACCGGCTCCCTGCACCTAATACGGACGGAGTCAAGGTCACCTAGAATCAAGCCAGCAAGGAAACACAATAAAGGAAAAGACTTATCTGAGCAAACAGCAGCAGCAGCCTCCAGCAGTGAACACTTCATCCAGGAAGTAGTATAAACCGCAAAGTGAGGCAGTATGGGAGGGAATATAAAGGCAGACGATTAGTCTAAATAAGTGACACCTGGCAAAAGGAAAGGAGATGACAAAGTGAAACCAAAACAAAGAACGTCATACAAGAGGTAGAGAAGAACGTCTGCCAGACCTTCTCAAAGAAACTGGCGGTGACATGTGGCTCCTCCATATGCAAATGCCTATATGATGGCCTTCAAAGAAGACCACATATACACACACCCTTTATTCCACCGATTCTCTGTCATGTGGCTTTGTTTCATAGACGACATTTTTTGCATATGGAGGGGCCCCACCTTCACCATTGAAGAATTTGTCCATGACCTTAACAAAGTCTACCCAGAAATATGTTTCACCATGCATGTGAAACAGGAGGAAATCAGCTTCCTGGATACAGTTGTTAAGCTCGACCCAATGGGTAACATAATGTTAGATCTTTTTAACAAACCTACGGACTGCAATAGTCTCCTCCATTACAACAGTTGCCACCCCAAGGCCACAAAAAATTCCCTTCCAAAGTCACAATTTATACGGGTCAACTGCATTGTCTCCAGTAGTGACGTGAAAGAAACCAGACTAAATGAAATGACACAAAAATTTTGGATTTGGGGGTACCCGCAATCTCTCCTCGACTCCACAAGAAATAGCATAAGGGACACTACCCCACCACGGAGGAATGAGCCTCAGCGATTGGCGTGCGTTACAACATATCATCCCCTCATACCCAAAATCCATCAGGCGTTGAGGAACCACTGGCCATTACTAACAAAAGCTTACCCTAACATTGTAGAATTTAGTCAACCCCCTCTCACCTGCTACAAAAGACCCCAAAAAGTCAGGGACAAACTCGTTAAGTCCAACATAGAAAGCTTCACTAAACCACCCAAACAAACATTTTTGAGGAGCCAATGACAATGGACATTCCCTTGTCTACATTGTGCGCAATGTTCTAGTGTCATCAGAGGCAAATACGTCACTCATCCAAGAACAGGACGACCATACCCTGTCAAGGAATTCTATACATGTGACTCTAGCTTTGTAATATATTTACTGAAATTTCCATGTGGTCTGGCATATATGGGCGAGACCACACAACACGTCCGTGATTGAGTAAGCAAACACAAATCCACAATCAGACTTGGGCACACCATATTACCTGTTCCGCATCACTTCAGTGAAAAAAAGCACCGAATCTCACAACTACGATTTCAAGTGTTGGAACAAATTGATTTCCCAAGACGCGGCGGTAACCAGACTCTACTTTTAAAACAGAGAGAGGCGTACTGGATCCATACATTGGGAACTCTATCACCACACGGGCTTAACCGGGAATGCGATTTCTTCATAAATGTATAATTTGACTGTAAAGAGCTTTTAATTCAATGAGACTAACACATTCTTCATTTCTCTTTCAGACCCGCTGAAATTACAACTAGTAAGGGTGAGATATGCCTTCCCTCCCCTTCCCCTACCTTTTCCCTTTCTCCCCCTTTCCCCCCCAAACCCCCTTCCCCCAAAAACCACCCTTCCTCTTCCCTCCCCACTACCTCCTATGTTTAGGGATATAATTTGAGTATGCATTGTAATATAAAGATCTAATTTATGTACCTATAATTCTAACATACATGATTATGTATACATTTATCAACTATTGTTTTGACGTTTCCCCTTCTTCTCGCCTCCTGCACCGTTTGGTACCATCCCCAGATCCATATTTAAGTCCTTCCACTCCATTCACATAGTCTCTAATTACATTAAGTTATACTCAGACACGCCAGTAAGGGTTAATACAGAACATTTCCCTAGACATGTGACGCAGATATCACATGATCGGATACCCTCCTGCTCCTGCAGACCAGGTAGCGCGGCACGCATCCGGCTGGATGTACGTGACACGCAGGTGGAACGTACGCCGGCTCCGCCGATGTCACGTTACTTACACCGCATGTGACCAGCGTTCCCGGCCATCCTCATAGTTATAAGGGAGCACTATCAGACACAAGGTCCAGTATCCAGCGCCATCCTTGACAGGAAGCCATCCCCAGGTAACCACCAGAAATATCTTTAACCCCTTTCCACCCATGTATACTTGTGTGAGATTACCACCACTGAACTCTATGATTTAAATTGTATGTATGATATTATATCTTTCTATCCTCTTGGCCCCAACATGGGGGATGTCTATTAAGCGGTTATACCTGCCATGATAACCAGACCACCGCGAGGCACGTCACCATGTCATTACTGCAATCTTTTTGGCCCCAACATGGGAGATGTCTGTTAAGTTACTATACCTGCCATGATAACCAGACCATCGCAATGCATGTTACTATGTCATTATTACAATACTTATACCATTCTATGTTACACGATTCTGTTCACTCCGGTACTCTAACAAGCTGTCACTTGATTTTAGCCTTTTTGTCCCTTTTTCGGTTTAATATGTCCTGATTCCTGTCTTCCTGTATTTTTTATTTTTATGTGTTATATTAATGAATCCTACCGCTCACAGAGTGTATATCACTTTATTCTAGATTATAGACTGCTGAAGAAGGCCCTGACAGGCCGAAACGTCCGGTCGCCACATTGAAATGTACAGAACTTTCCTACACGTCCTGTAATTGCACTGGATCATGATTTTCATATGATGAAATACTATTAAAACGTAACTTAACTGTATGCTGCAATTTTCTACTATTTAATTACGACTCACAAGTCCTTGCTGGCATCAGCGACAACGCTGGGCGGTACTCCATATTCAACAGACTGATACCTATTGTTTGGTAGTGATTTTCTCTAGCTATGTGATTCAAGAGACAAATACACAGTAAACCTAAAAGTCTCTTTTCTAGGGCTCAATTAAATGTAAATTTTCTTTAAAGATTAATAGGGGTTTTGAACCCTAGAATACTACATGCAAAGCAAGCATCTAAACCGCTGAGCTATAACTTTAGATAGCTAACTGATGGATTATCTTTATCTATGTGATGGAGCATATTAAAAGTGCAATAAGGCTAAAAGTCAATGCGACGCTGACTAGTGAGGAGAGAAAAGTCAGATATTAGGGTCACACATCACTTGAATTTGTCTTTTTTCTAGGGCTCTATGAAATATAAAAAATTTTAAAGACTGAAAGAAGTTTTGAACTCAAGAACACTGCATGCAAGGCAAGGATCTAGGCCAATGAGCTATAGCTTCAGACAGCAAACTAAAGGATTTTCTTCATATAACTCATTCTCACTTTGACCCTGACCTATTAAGAGGATAAGTCAAACTCAGATGTCAGAGTCAAATATCAAAGTCAGCGCCAGGTGTCAGAGTCAGGTATCAGGATCAGGTGTCAGGTGTCTGAGTAAGGTGTCAGAGTCAGGTGTCAGGTGTCAGGTGTCAGAGTCAAGTGTCAGCTGTCAGTGTCAGGTGTCAGAGTTAGGTGTCAGGGTCAGGTGTGACACTGGCATTATTCTGATACTTGACAATGATATTTGACCATGTCCTAAAATGAACACTGTAAGGGTGGCCTAATGACCCTCAGTGGTGTTGCACTTGTCAAGGTTCTCCTACCTGGATACGCTAAAATCCCATGTGCGGTCATGCAGAGCAAATCAATGGGTAGTTGGTGAAAGGGATGGAGAAAGAAATGGACTCCAGACTTGATATAGCATTGAACAACAGCTTTACTTGAATAGACTTTCATCAGGAAACAATCTTCCAGCTTTGTCTTGGTCACCAGCAGGCTTTGGCATCAATTCTGGCAGGCAAACACACTCAGCTCTGCTACGTCTGTTGCTCTCTTTGGCTATGCTGTGCTAAGAGGTTGAAATAGGAATCTTTAATTTGCTTTCTACTGTATGCTGCAACTTAACTTTGTAATCTGGTCTGTCTGCCACTTTATCCAGGGAACTTTGTTCCTGGTTTCTGAGGCGTAAGGCTTCTGCCTCTATGTCAAGCAGAGCTGAAGGTGCTCTAGCTGGCCTAGGCAGGGCTTTCTCTGCAGGGACGAGCTCCTGTTGCACACCCTCCCTTGGCAGGGGGTATTTCTCAACTTCCCCTAAGTAAAATCCTCCCTCTAACTAAAGAAATCTAGAATGGAAAAAAGGTTCCATTCTATGAAAAATAGCTCTGCCATTGTTGCTGCCATCTGCTGGTGAGCCAAGCACATTACACATAAACAGTTACAAAATCAGAAATACCAATATGCAATGTGCAGGACCTGGAAATAAGTGCATAGATGACATTGAAACAACCAAAGGAGAAATAATGGAGAGGTGTAAAAGGTGGTAATGCACCTCTGGGGCTTTCCAGAATCAGCTGTCGACAGTGTAAAAGGAGTGCGCGCCTTCAGTCTATAGTCCAATCTTGGGCCACTGCACAGTTCTTTATACCTAACGCTAACATTGACCTATAAGGTTAAGTTCACACTTGAATTATTTGGTCAGTTTTGGCCCCGTAACTGACCAAATAAGTGAAGTGTGAAGTGATTCTAAGAGTGACGCCTGTTAACTGCCTGTCATACAGACACAAAGTAACTGTTTCACTACCACAACAGACTACCTTTGCATGTTTCTTCAATACACAATGTTGTTCACCAATATACAGGCTCTCTGCATCTGCGAAATAGCTGATTTTTAATACGATTCTTCACAAATAAATTTGGATCGAATCAAATCTTTTTGGAAAATTCAACAAACTGCCCTAATCTAATTTTTTTTAAATTCGCTCATCTCTAGTTGCGGCAATTTTAAGTTTTAATTCTAATTCAGAAGCTTTCAAAGTTTTGCGGCTATTTTCCAACCTATTTACACTCACCTAAAGAATTATTAGGAACACCATACTAATACGGTGTTGGACCCCCTTTTGCCTTCAGAACTGCCTTAGTTCTACGTGGCATTGATTCAACAAGGTGCTGATAGCATTCTTTATAAATGTTGGCCCATATTGATAGGATAGCATCTTGCAGTTGATGGAGATTTGAGGGATGCACATCCAGGGCACGAAGCTCCCGTTCCACCACATCCCAAAGATGCTCTATTGGGTTGAGATCTGGTGACTGTGGGGGCCATTTTAGTACAGTGAACTCATTGTCATGTTCAAGAAACCAATTTGAAATGATTCGAGCTTTGTAACAATGGTGCATTATCCTGCTGGAAGTAGCCATCAGAGGATGGGTACATGGTGGTGATGAAGGGATGGACATGGTCAGAAACAATGCTCAGGTAGCCCGTGGCATTTAAACGATGCCCAATTGGCACTAAGGGGCCTAAAGTGTGCCCAGAAAACATCCCCCACACCATTACACCACCACCACCAGCCTGCACAGTGGTAACAAGGCATGATGGATACATGTTCTCATTCTGTTTACGCCAAATTCGGACTCTACCATTTGAATGTCTCAACAGAAATCGAGACTCATCAGACCAGGCAACATTTTTCCAGTCTTCAACAGTCCAATTTTGGTGAGCTCGTGCAAATTGTAGCCTCTTTTTCCTATTTGTAGTGGAAATGAGTGGTACCCGGTGGGGTCTTCTACTGGCAGGGGAGTACATAGAAATCACTGGGCCCCATAGCAAGAATCTGACTTGGGCCCCCTAACCCCGCCCACTGTCCTGGCTCCTCCCCCTGCCACACCCCCATTTGCCAATAAAGAAATGTATACTTGACCTACTGAAACCGTTAGGGATAAATCTTTTTTATTTTATTTTTTATTAACTCTCATACACCGCTGATATGACAGTGCTGTATGGGAGTAAGGATCTCACTGGGGCTGCAGTGAGCCATGCACAGCACACATCACTGCTCCTGCCTGTCTGCTTTGGTAAAGCTGGACATAGATGGGCTATGTGGACTTTAGCAGAGTGGGCACAGGACAGTGGATACAGGGCGCGATATGTATGCGAGCACAGCTGAACGAGTGCCTGTGTCCACTGTGCTAAAGCCTGACATAGCCCATCCCCCACATCTTAACCCCTTTGCTACCAGCGCCATTTTTTCATCACTTCTCTAACCCCCAAAAATGTGATAAAAAAAGGTGCACACATTCCAAAATGGTATCAATAAAAACTACAGTTCATACAGCAAAAAATGAGCACCCATACAGATCAGTAGATATAACTATAAAAAAAAGTTATGGGGGTCAGAATATGGTGATGTGAAAAAGTAAATACATTTTTTTTTTTCAACGTTTTAATTTATTTTTACACTATTTACACATAAAAAAAAACTATACATATGTGGTATCATTGTAATCATACTGACTCAGAGAATGAAGGGCACAGGTCAGTTTTGCCGCAAAGAGAACACCGTAAGAACAAAACCCATAAAACGGTGGAGAATTATTTTTTTTTCACCCCATTTGGAATTATTTTTGCCCGCTTCCCACTACATTGTATGCCATATTAAAGTACAACTTCTCCCGCAAAAATTAAGCCCTCATATATCTATGTGAATGGAAAAATCAAAAAGTTATGGCTGAAGGAAGATAGGGAAGAAAAAAGAAAATGCATAAACGAAAGAAAAAAAAAAAACTCCAGTATCCTAAAAATGCCCCCCAAAATGCCCAGGCACCGCATACAGATAATACTTATGCCCAGTGGGGGGGGGCAGCCAATAGCAGGCCGTGTCGGAAATGAGCCTCCCTAGCGTCACCCGCGATGCTAGGGAGGCTCGTTACCATCGTGGCCTGCTATTGGCTGCCCCCCCCCCCCCCCATGTCGCTGGATGTTTTCATCTGCGTGACGGGAGGGAGGCAGTGGCGGCTGTGTGGGCATCAAGAGCAATGTGGGTGCCGGAGAATGAGGTAAGTACAGTGCCCTGGCATTTTGGGGGGCATTATAGGGGTTAGATAGCACAGTGTGAACATAGCCACTAATCATATCCCCACCCCCGCAAGGTGACTGATGTGCTGGGGAGGGGGGCCCTGTAGGCTCATAGAGGACTCAGGAGGACAGTGTGCTCCCCCCAGGGGAAGGGGGAGGATTAGGAGGAAACCACACTGTCCTCCTGAGTCCTCTATGATCTTACAGGGCCCCCCACCCAAAAAAAAACACTGCTTGCTGCTGCCCTACCCCTATCAAGAATACCCATCCAACCATACATGAACTTTAACTTTTTGACTGACTGCTGTCTTCTTACTGTGGCAGTCACACTATGGAGCGGTCCTTCTGTCTGTGTCGGCGAGGCTGCACTCACTGGCTGATGGGCAGATGGCGGGCAGAGCGTAAGCGCAGAGCGGAGGACAACTACGAGCGCACTCTGTTTGTGATCGTTGAGCCTGTTCCTGCTGCGATACACTGGCCAATTAGCAGCAGGATCTTTGCGCTGCTAAATGCTGATTGGCCAGTGTGAAATGCAGCAGACGCCGGGAGCCCGCAGCTGGAGCCTGTAGCCAGGTCAGATAGGGAGCTGGCGCATAAACCAAGGGGAGGGGGGGCGGGAATAACAGTGGGCGGGCCACGGCAGCCTGAGCGCCTCAATTAACTATGAATAAAAACTTGTGCAGAGTAGACTTTGGGAGCGGGGCCTTCCATGCGCTCCGGGCCCCCCTGTGCTGCGGGCCCCATAGCAACGGCGTGGTCTGCCTATATTGGCAGTACGCCACTGGTTGTAGCCCATCCGCCTCAAGGTTGTGCGTGTTGTGGCTTCACAAATGCTTTGCTGCATACCTCAGTTGTAGCGAGTGGTTATTTCAGTCAACGTTGCTCTTCTATCAGCTTGAATCAGTCGGCCCATTCTTCTCTGACCTCTAGCATTTCAGCTCACTTGCGCCACATTTTCTGTTCTGTTCTAATTAGTGCATACTAATTAGATCAGTTTTACTGAATATTAAAATGTCTTAGAAGAAAACAACCACTAGATGTCAGACTTAAACCAAAAAAGAAAAACCTGGGGGGCAATTTATAACGAGAAGTAAGCTACTTTTTGGAGTTCTTTTGTCAAACATTCGGTCAAAAGGGAGATTTGCGACCAAATCTGCGACTTTGTCCCACTAACGCCATTTCTCCGAGGTGATGGTAAAAGGGTGTGTGGCATGAGCGGAAAAGGGGCAAGGAGCGGCCCGTCTCATGTATCATTTTCTACTCCTGTTTTTGACATAGAAAATGACTTAAAGAGTAACTAAACTTTTGATTCCATTTTTGGTAAAATGCCCTAAATGCCCTAATAATACTTTTCGTAATATATTTTATTAAGGCATTTAGAATTTTTAATAGACTTTTCCCGCTCTAAAGGTCACCTTTTCCTGTGCGCTTAAAATCCACCTTTCTGTACACCGCTGACTTCTCAGCGGTGTATGGAGTACGGGCTCTACAGTTTATAAATGGGGCCGCAGCGCATGGAGTACGGGCAGGAGCAAACATTGCTGCTCCTGCCTGTGCCCCCCCCCAGAGGTTTACTAAATGCTGGCATAGCACATGTGTACCCTGTAACCATGTGCTAAGCCAGGATTAGCTGAGAGGAGCGGTCTCCTGCCTGTGCCTGCTTCGCTAAGCTAAAAGCTGGCATGCAGGACTTTAAGCTTAGCAAAGCAGGCACAGACAGGAGCCCGCCCTGCTTAGCTAATCCTGGCATAGCACATAGTTACAGGGTACTAGGGTTGAGCGAACCTGAACTGTAAAGTTGATCGCGCAGCTGGTATACTCTTCTTTCTTCAGGACTTGCAAAAAGACCTGTGGTGACGCCGCAGGTCCTTTTCCAGGTCCTGAAGAAAGAAGAGGATACCGGCTGCGATCAAGTGGATGAGGTGAGGTTTTTTGTTTTTTTTTTAACCCCTCAATTTACATTTTATTTAGCATTCTGTCTTAAGTATGCTATCCGTTATAACCATTTTATAACGGAAAATATAAGTGTGAAGTTCGGGTCCCCATTGACTTTAATGGGGTCCAGGTTTGGGGTCAAGTTCGTACAGAAAAGTGGATTTTAAGCGCACAGTGAAAGGTGCGCTTTAGTTACTCTTTAAATCTACGCCAGCAAGGCAGCTGACATAGATTTAAGCAAGTCGCACGGCCGGCGCCTCTACATAACTTAGGTGCATCAAGCACCAGCGCAGGGTTATTAAAATCAACGTCTAAAACATTGATCTTAATAAATGACCCCACTAATTTATTAAGGGATAATAAATGAGGCGAAAAATAAAGACAAGTCTTGTCAATACGCCTGCTTTCTTTTACGCTAAAAAGTCCGCTTTCACATGAGCATACTGAAATCTGTCCGTATTCTGGCTCTGAATTAGTCCGCTTTCACACAAGCGTATTTACAATCCGTATATATGGCCTGGATTTTGTGTACCAGAAGCTGCTGCTAATGTTAATGAATAGGGCTATTCATGTGGGAGTATGATTTCTGTCAGTATGTGAAATCTGCAGCATTTCCGAGTTTTTTGCTTATTTGTTTCCAAATACGGCCATTGCAGGCTATGGGAGTGCATCAAAAATGCAGGGAGGAAGGAATACGCATATATATCCTCATGAAATACTGAAGCAAAACTGGAGACAATACTGATGATATATCATCTGGAATCCGTTTGTAAGGCCTGGGCTACACTGCGATTTTTTTGTAGCGCGTCTGATTGATTTTAAATATTGAATGACAGCTGCAGTCCTAATTAGTGTTGAGCGAACTTATGGTTTTAAGTTCGGCGTACAAGGTTCAGGTTCGGGTTATCTAAGAATTCTGTTATAGATTCCGCTATCACGGACTATAAGTTATGGTCCGTGGTAGCGGAACGGGAACCTTGTACGCCGAACTTTAAACCACAAACACTAGTCCTAATGAATGCGTTTAGTTGAATGCAATCTTGTGGACTGCAGCTGTCATTCAACGGTTAAAATCAATCAGTTGCGCTACAAGCTACACTGTGGCATTTACAGTATCTCGCAGCACCGTCCTGCAACATTTTTTGGAATGATAGTCATGCTGCGACGCAACCAAGTTTGTGTGTGAGTTGCACGCAGTCTCAGCATGTCGCAGTGCGACACTGCTGACTATAAAAAATTTAATGTAACAAATGTTGTTGTGTAGCCAAGCCCTAAAGCTACAGCTACACGGCGACATGTGTGTTGTAATAATAACACCCTATATTGTGCTCCAGGTAATAATCCCTGTATAGTGTCCCCAGAAATAATAGAACTGCCCCTACAGTGCCACCCTAATAACAACGCCCCCAATGCTGCCCCCACATAGTAATTGCCCACACACAGTAATTTCCCCCACACTGCCCCCATATAGTAATTTGCCCCACACAGTAGTTCCCCCCACACTGCCCCCCACATAGTAATCTCTCCCATAATTGCCCCCACACAGTATCCCACCATAATATTTTTCACCCACATGTCCTCCTGTGTGCCCCCCATGTCGTCCCCCAAAGTTGGCACATAAAATAAAACTAAAAAACTAAAAGCTAATTACTCACCTGTGCTTGTAGAGGAGAGGAAGGCGTGCACACTTCACTGTGCTGCTGGGTCCAGGCACAGGCACGCGTGATGACGTCATCACGCACGCCTGCGTCGGGATTTCACTACTGCATAGGCCTCAGGCCTACTAAGCCTGAAGCCTATGGCGGTGATCGGCGGTGGGGCAGGAAACTATGCACTCACGGGCCCCGCCGCAGTATGTGGGCGTCAGCGCTCCAGCAATGAGCGCTTTTATCTGTATTGATGGAAGCGCTCATTGCTTCTGGCACCCCCCTGAGAGCCGGCAAGGGGTGGACGGCACCCCCCCCCCCCCCCCCCCCAGGCACGCCACTATATATTGTCCCTTCACTTATTAATGTTTCCACCTAATGTTGTAAAATGACCAGTTCTTTTCCATCAACTGGTAAAAAATCTTGTGCTGTCCTAGTCTATGTATCTGTAACTGGGAAAGTGGGCTCAGTGAGAGCGACTTATCAGAACTGGTGTGATGGAAAACTGGGTTAGTTGCCCATAGCAACCAATCAGGCTCCACCTTCTATTTTTCATAGCGCCTTTGGACAATGAAATTTGGAATCTGACTGGTTGCTATGGGAAACTAAGCCAGTTTTGGTAAATCTCCCCCAGTATGGTTGCTACTGCATGTCTCTCTCTAGAACAGAGAATCTGCCTGTTAAGGCCTCATGCACACGACCGTTGTGTGCATCCGCGGCCGTTGTTCCGTTTTTTTTTTTCGCGGACCCATTGACTTTCAATGGGTCCGTGGAAAAATCGGAAAATGCACCGTTTGGCTTCCGCGTCCGTGATCCGTTTTTCCAGTCTGTGAAAAAAATAGGTCCTGTCCTATTTTTTTCACACAAGATAGTCATCCGCGTCCGTGATCCGTGTCCGTGATCCGTTTTTCCTATCATTTTCAATGCAAACTTGACTTAGTTTTTTTTTTCACTTTTCATGTCCGTGGATCCTCCAAAAATCAAGGAAGACCCACGGTTGAAAAAACGGACACGGATCACGGAACAACGGAAACCGTTTTTGCGGACCGCAAAAAAAAACTTCCGTGTGCATGAGGCCTAATGCAGTGGTGCTTGTACTCTGTGGCAGAAGGTCTAGGCAGATCTGCTATCCTGGAGTCTGTGGAACCTCAATAATTCTGATTATGTGATGTCTATGACTATGAACACTTTTGGCTCATTATCTTCAGAGTAATAGAAATCAGTTGGTATAATTATTTTTCCTGATTCAAAATATCACTTGATATCTGGAAAATCTCTATTAGGCTCCATTCACACATCCGCAATGCGTGTGTGAGTTGCACGCAGTCTCAGCATGTCGCAGTGTGAAAATGTCATGTAACAAATGTTGTTGTGTAGCCAAGCCTTTAGGCTTCAGCTACACGGCGACACGTGTCGTGCGACATTCATATTGCATGACATTTATTGTAATTATAGTCTATGGTGTCGCACTGTGATATGTGACATACTGCGACTGCATCTAAGTTGGATTTTTGTGCGACTGTCGCGTCACAGTTGCACTGCGACACTGAAGACTATCCTTACAATACATGTCACAATGTTGATTTATCCCTATTGTCGTGTAACAAATGTCGCCATGTAGTCCCAACCTTACTTTAACTTGCTGATTGGGAAAGTTAAACGAGTTCTCTGCTCCACCCATATCCACCTCCTATATCAGCAGCTGAGCTCCCCCACAGACACATCCAGACATGGAGATGAGGAGAAGACTTCTGCTGGGGCTGCTCTCTGTACTGGGGATTGCCGTGCAGGCGTCTGATGTCTCCAGTCAGAATAAGTTGCCTCCATTTTGTGGCCATTATGATTGTCCAAAGTACCAGCTGGTGAAACAATATGATGTACGTACGGGGAAGGGGCTGTGGGTGTAGTGGGGCAGATTTCATGATCTACTCTTTGTTCAGAGCTGGAGCCATGGCATGTCTAATGATTTATTGTTGTCAGTTGCATGCCTAGGGTGTTTGGCACCTGGGGTGGGTCATTTTGCTGGCACCCCCTGCCCCCCAATACTTGACCACATACCTCTTACATCCATAGACATCTCCTGTCATGTAGACCTTCCTTCCTCTTCTCCTCTGTTAGACTGCCATGACAAATTCTTTCAGCCGCATCTTGTCTCTACAGAGTTTGTAACACAAATGTGTTAGATTTCTCAGTTTTTCCATCAACCTCCCCATCCTGGTGTCCCCACAGTGTAATCCTGCTGCCACCCCCAATACTGTGCCTGTTGTGCCCCAGGTACTATTCTGCTGAAAAAACAGTGACCCCAGTAGACCTAATTGGTATCATTTATCAAACTGGTGTAACGTAGAACTGGATTTCCAAAACAGCTGTCAAAAATTTAAGGTGGAATCTGGCTGCTATGGGCAACTAAGCCAGTTCTAATTTACACCAGTTTGATAAATTACCCCAAATGTCCCTATAGTGTGTACAGCAGCAATAATGTATGTCCCCCTAGAGTGCCCCCAGTAATAACACCCTATATTGTGCTCCAGGTAATACTCTGTAAAGTGTCCCCAGAAATAATAGAACTGCCCCTACAGTGCCGCCCCCATATAGTAATTTCCCCAACACTGCCCCCACATAGTAATCCCTCTTATAATTGTCCCCTAAAGTTGGCACATAAAATAAAAAAAAAAGCTAAATGCTCACCTGTGCTTGCAGAGGAGGAAGGTGTGCACACTTCACTGTGCTGCTTGGTCCTGGCACAGGCACGCGCAATGATGTCATCACGCACGTGCTGGGATTTCATTACTGCTTAGCATCAGGCCTACTAGGCGGGAACTATGCACTCCCATGCCCTGCTGCAGTATGTGGGCATCAGCGCTCCAGCAATGAGTGCTTCCATTGATGGAAGTGCTCATTGCTTCTGGCACCTGGGGTTCTTTTCCATCAACTGGTAAAAAATCTTGTGCTGTCCTAGTCTATGTATCTGTAACTGGGAAAGTAGGCTTGGTGGGAGCAACTTATCAGAACTGGTGCGATGGAAAACTGGGTTAGTTGCCCATAGCAACCAATCGGATTCCACCTTCTATTTTTCAGAGCTCCTCAGGAAAATTTAAGTTGGAATCTGACTGGCTGCTATGGGCAACTAAGCCAGTTTTGGTAACTCTACCCCAGTATGGTTGCTACTGCATGTCTGGGTGGCAAATCTCTCTAGAACAGAGAATCTGCCTGTTAATGCAGTGGTGCTTGTACTCTGTGGCCGGTGCAAGGATTTTTGTCAACACAAGTGAATCTACATTTTGCCCCCTCCCCCCATCATTTCACATTGCTGCCCCTCATGATTCATGTCCATTTCTTGCGCCCCCCCATTTCACATTGCTGCCCCTCATGATTCATGTCCATTTCTTGCCCCCCCCCTCCATGTGCCAGTATCATGGTGCCAATAGCCCCCCCCCCCTCCCCGTGGCAGTAAAGTAACAGTCCGGTATTTAAAAAAAAAAATACTTTTATACTTGCCTCCATGTTAGCGAAGCGATGCAGGCCTTTCTCTTCCTGTGTTCCCCCCAGCCTCTAGTGTTGAAGATTTGGTGCTCGTGTTCTTATTTAGCTTGTCTTTCAGAAAAGTTTATGATGGGATTCGAACCCATGACTTTCTGTATCAGAGGCAAAGCACTTACCCACACAGCTATGAGGGCTGTATAGCCAGTTACTTAAAAAAAATAAAAATGAGACTTCTACTGTAGATAACTTTGATACCTAGTGTACAACCATACACATGACAGTTGCCCTAACACACCCAGCTCTGCTACATCCATACAGCGTGCTGGGGGCAGCTGTCATGTGTATGTACACTAGGTATCAAAGTGATCTACAGTAGAAGTCTTATTTTTTTTTAAGTAACTGGTTATACAGCGCTCATAGCTGTGTGGGTAAATGCCTTGCCTCTGATGTGAAAGGTTGCGAGTTCGAATCCCAGGAAAGCTTTTCTGAAGGACCTGCTGAATGAGATTAAACTACACCAGGGTCTCGTAGCTCAGAGTGTGTGCGGCTGCTGCCTCAGCCTGTCAGCTGCGTGCCACTCCGCTCTGTGACAGACAGTGGGGGCGGCCAAGCTGCTCTGCACACAGGCTCAGCGGGGTAAATGTAATTTTTCTGCATCGGCGCCGCCCCCCTTCTCTGCCCCCTAAAACCTGTTCAATCCAGAAAATGTTATTTATTTTATTCTCCGTTTCAATAATGTTGGTTTTACTGTATCACCACTGAGGTAAGAAACTGTAGCATGTGTTGTGTTTTTAACACTGTGCTAGACTCTGCTGCCCCAGCTTCACGGTGAATCAAATTTTTCCTGAAATGCAGATTGAAGTCCAGTTCAGATACTTCTATTCACTCAACCCTAATGTAGACATATAGGTGGTTGCCAAGCAATTAATGGGAACCTGTCACCAGGTCTTTACATATGCCTATACACAGATGAACATGGACCTACTCCGAAAGGCCAGATTCTAACAACTATAATTGTTCCAAAAAACATTGTACTGCAGCTCCCCTGACCCAAACTGGCTGCATTTTAATGTTTAGTGATGCAGTCTCTTTATGGGTTTATAATCGCCTGATAAGTTCAGCTCGTGGTCGGTCTGGGAAATAAAGAAACTGTTTCTCGCGCTGGTCAGTTGTGTGAATGTGGCCTAACTGTAGCAAACCCTCAGAAGCAGCAGACATGTGCAGTGCAAATCGTGAAGGATTTAAGACCTTAAATCCCTAATAAGCCAGCAGTGCTAGGTCCCTCTACTTCTCTGCCTGTCTCCAACAACCTCCTTTCCTCATCCCTTAAAGGGATTGTCACCTTTTTACCCTATAGAGATATGCGGACATGCATGGGTAGATCGTCGCTAGCATGTCCGCAATATACCTGTCCCATATCTGAGTGGTTTTATGGAGTGTAAAAATGAATATATAAGGGGCGGAGCCTGGATGCGCTACTGCATGGCGGCTAATCCTTGAGCTCCTCCACTCGAGCTGACCATTTGTCCCTTATAGGTGCTTTTTCTCCTGCAAATAGGGAAAGCTAACAAGGAGAAGCTTAGATATATGTGTTTTTTGTTTTGTCCCACTGCAACCACCTATGCTTTTAGCGGTTTTATTAGTAAAAGTTATATTTTTATATGCCTAGTCCACAAGTGGAATTAAGTTAATTTGAGGTGTGACGTATGTCTGCAAATATGCAGTGTTCAGCCCTGCAGGGTGAGCGGGTGTGAGGTCACAGGGGTAGTTAACAAACCGAGGGTTGCTCTTGGTACCCACAGTTTTTATATACCCTGGGCAGGCGTACAGCAGTGATGGAGAGGCTGGCACATGGATCCTCTGGGGCACTCTCTGTGTATAGGGACCAGGCCAGATGGTAGGTGAGGTGCCCTGGGTGTTGCAGGTTTAATGTGCCAGTGGCAAGATCCCTTTAAGTTCGTGACGCCGGTAACTGTGGCACACCGATTTCTTGTAGTAATAATTGAGGAACACACGTTGCAGTGAACCAAAACTTCCTTTTACTTAACAGTTTAACTATTTACAGTCTTTAGGCAGTTCCACATGTAAAAAGGTTGTAACAGGCAGGCTTTATATCAAATGGCAGGCAATGTCCTTGCAAGATACTCAGAGGGTTAAACACTTACAGATCAGGCAGCACTTTTCCTCAGAATCCTGTCTGTCTTTCTCCAAGGCCCCTATGCCCTATAGCTGGCTTTATCCTTGGGTAGGGAAAACTTCCTCTGTTATAAATCCTTGCTGTGGAATATATCCTTCTGCCCTTCAGCTCTGTTTGGCTGGAATAAACTTGGCTCTGCACTGTACTTTTATAGGAACTTGGTTTCTCAGGAGGTAGACTCTTCTCCTGGTGCTACTTCTGAGCTTCTTCTGCTCAGGAACCTCAGGCAGGCTAGACTGTACTAACTAACCTCCTGGAATATACTGCACTGACCCTTTCCTGTCTGGGCCTAACTATATATACTAGGGGGTGCCCTAGCTCCCTCTACAGCTTGGGAGGAGAAACTACACCCCTAACAGGCCTGGTACACAGGAATTAACATGGCATTACAATACTAAACACCATTCTCCCACAGGAGGTGGGAGCAACATAACCCTTAGTAGTGCCCACCTTTACGTAGTGGGACACTACACATACACACTGAGTGCATAGAGGTATTATTTATATGTAAGCGATATTCCCCAAAACCTATGTGCGGAGCTTGAAACTTCCTTGCTTTCGGACAAGGAATCCTTGGCCCTCTGGGGAATTAGACCTTACTCAGGCTCTGTTTCGAACCTGGTAACCCTAAAGGGAGCTCTGTGTGTTTGGTCTGAGATGTTTAAATTTTATTTATTTTTTATTTATTTTTTTCCCTGTCCTCGGGTGCATGTGGAAGCTCCTCCTGGAGTATTAGGAATGCTGTGACTGCACAACTTTATTTTACCCAGTGTGGGAGTGTCATTGCAGGGACGCATGGCCTCCCTTTCCCGTTCCTCGGTGTAAACCCTCATTTGCTAGGCAACCCTGGGCTTGCGGTTTCCCTGGAAGCAGGGGGAACACTCAGGATCTGACGCTAGTGTCACTTCCTGGGGCTTGGCCATTTGGATTCAGCAGGCACTGGATATTCAAGGTGGGAAGTTCAAATTAATTCCCGCCATGCTCTGATGTACTGTGTAGAATGCTTGCTTCTCTAGACGCTGCTGAGCCTGCCAGCAAGCCTGGGGATCCTGCTACCATTGCCCTTAGCCAGGTAAGTCTCCTCTCCTACATGGTGGAGACTGATATATTTTCTTTGCTAAACCTCACTTTTGTGATCTGGTGTAGGTGCTGGTCTCAATTTATTTGGCCCTATTAAATTTTAATTTGGGTAAGAGGCCAGCTGTGAAAGAAACGGGATACAAAAAGTGCACCATATGAAGAAAATCTGTTCACCTTTCTTCCTTGATACTATAAGTATTAAGGAAAAGGTCAGTGCAGTGGTTAACTCCATCCTCCCTGTTACATCCACTTTTCAAATCTTTAAATTCTGATTACAGTTTTGAATTGGATAAATGGGAAATATGTCAGGTATTGACCCTGACTCCTTGGACAACTGTTCTGGAAAAAGGCTTTTTCTCCCTGAAGAAACAGACTGCCTTTTAAAAACTATTAGGGCAACTATTAATATAGAGGATGTTAGACTTGCTCCATCCAAGATCAAATGTTTCAGGGATTGGGGGAGAGTAAAGGGTTTTCCCTGTCCATAATATCAAGACACTAATTACAGAGTGTGGAAAGATAAAAAAAAAAAACTGCTATAACAAGTTCTTTTTAAAGGAAATATCCCTTTTCAGAATCTGAGTCCAATTTATGGGATAAAACACCCATGACCGCATTGAATAACAATAAAAAAAAACAATCTCTCTCCCATTTAGGGATATGGGTCTATTACCAGACTCAATGGATTAAAAAAAAGTGAAGGTCTGCTAAAGAGAGCTTGTGGAAACAAATGGTCATGTTGCATCTTGGTAATTTCACTATGAACAAGGTTCTTTCTCCCCCCCCCCCCCCTCCCAAAAAAAAGTAAAGCAAAGCAATCTGGAATTGGAGATCTCTACACTAATCTGAAAGCAGGTTCTTCTGGTTCCAGAAGATCAACTTCACCAGGGTTATTATTCTCCAGTATTTCTAGTCCAGAAACCAATGTGAAGGGAGTAGACTATATAATGGCTGACTACCTGAGCCAAGAAATATTGAAAGGGGGAGAATGGTCTCTAGACAGGCGAATATTCAAGCGATTTTACACCAAATGGTGATTGCCTGCCCTAGACCTGTTTGCTACCAGGAGCAACAGACAGGTGGAAGTCTTGTTCCCTCTCTACATGAACAGCCAACAATAGTGGATGCTTTCTCAACCATGGCCAAAAGTCCTGCTTTATGCCCTTCAGCCTGATCCAAAGGACCCTCATGAAGGTGGCAGATGAAAAGGCGTAAGTAATATTCATAGTCCCTTTATGGCCAAGATCTTAGCTTGAGAAGAAGAAACCATCTGCAGAAGTGTTTTGTGCATTTCCAACAGTCCCAAACCTTCAAGGTCCTGTATTCCATCCCAGAAGGCTCAACTTCATCTGACATCCTGGAGGTGGAGGTTGATGTCTTAAGACAGAAGGTGTTGCCAGACGGAGTAATATCCACAATGTTGCTAAGTCAAAAACCAATAACATCTAGGATTTATCTAAGAACCTGGAAAGACTTCCTTTTCAGAGAATGAACTTTAACCAGATTCCATTAATTTTATATATAGTTACAGTTCAAGTTTCTGTCCTTGGTGCCTTTCAGACACAAGTTGGCTGATTCTCTGCTAATCAAACTATTTTTTTGAAGGGAGCTATAAGGCATTTTCCTACCTTGCATTCCATAATTCCACCTTGCGACTTGAGCTTAGTTCTGTCTTGATGGAATCACCGTTTGGACTAATAGAAGAAATGCCACTAAAATTTCCACTTCACCACCATGACGGCCCAGAGAGATTGACCCCTGACCTCTGTAGGGGCAGGAACAGAGAGGTTTAAAAGGACCCCTCCCACCACCATTCACCAGTGTGTTCCTGCCCCTATAGCGGCCAGGACAGAGAAAAGTCCTCTCTGGCTTTCAGGGAGGTGAAGTGGACCTCGTTTTATTTTTAAGTACCTGGGTGACCGCATCGGTGGTGTTTCTTGCCTCCCTTGCGGGTCCTTTCACCCAGAGCTGCGTCCCCTGCTCTCCAGCGGACTTCGTTCTAAAGCTGACAGGGAGACGCCAGGGTCACGCTCCCTGTTGTGGGAAGCCTGCCCTGTGCTGCCGCTGAGTCGCCTACCTCCTGGGAAGTAGCCGACCGGAAAGACGCTCTGCTCTGTCGCGCGCGTCTGACGTCACTTCCGGGCGGAACCCGGAAGTAGACGAGCTCCTATAAAAAATGCTAACAAGCACCTTCCCGTTGCGCTCTCTCTGCATCGTGCTCTGACCAGAACATGTCGGAGAAGGAGCCACAGCAGCAGCAGGAGCAGACCGCTCCCGAGCGCCCCTGCGTGAGTAGCCCACCTGGGCAAGTCGGCAGCTTCACTGGGGGCAAGGGGGGGGGTGCTTAGAGGTAACCACTGTTCCCCTCCCCCTGTTGTGTCTGCTGGTATACTGCATCTAATTATGCTCCTATACTAGACTGACATAAATTTAATGGGCTGCCTCTCTCACTTTAGGCCAAACTTACTTTAAAAAAAAAAGGACCGCCAAATGCATCCAGTGCTCCGTCAGGCTTCCTGAGGACTATACTAAAAAGCTTTGCAAGCATTGCATTTCTAAAATAGTGAGAGACGAACAGCCCTCAATTATGCAGGAGTTTAGATCCATGATTCAGGAGGAGGTTAGGTCCTCACTGGCCTCCCTCCGTGAGGATACCAGAGGGATTCGCCCACCTAAAAGACCCAGGGGGGCAGACATTCCCTCTGACTCCGAGGATTTATAGGACGAGGCCTCATCCTCAAAAAAAGAGGACGACTACCCCTTATCTGAAGGCGAGATCGTGGAGGACTCTAGAAAATTTTTCTTCACTCCCAGTGAAATGAGTGACCTTTTAAAGGCTGTCAGGGATACCATGGGGGTGGAGGACATTCAGCAACCCCATACCATTCAGGAAGAGATGTTTGGGGGATTGAGGGTCAAACGCTCCAGGGTATTCCCTATAAACGAGAACATTAAGGAGATGGTGATGGATGAATGGGCCCATCCTGAAAAGAAGCTGTGAATTTCCAAGGAATTCAGAAACCGCCTTGCTTTTGACCCATCAGACTCAAAAATTTTTGACTAGGTCCCTCGAATTGACGTCCAGGTGGCGAAAGTCAATAAGAAAACCTCACTTCCATTTGAACACTCCTGTCAGTTAAGGGACACTATGGAAAGGAAGGCTGACAGCTTATTAAAAAGGTCCTGGGAGGCAGCTATGTTTAGTGTCAAGACAAACATAGCCGCTACTTCAGTCGCCAGGTCTATGTACCTGTGGCTGAATGAGTTAGAAGGTCATCTAAGCAGTAAAACTCCCAGGGAACAGATACTAGATTCTATTCCCTTACTAAAATCTGCTACGGGTTTCTTAGCGGACGCCTCCACAGAGACAATTAGATTTTCAGCCAAGGATGCAGCCTTGTCCAATGCAGCCCGGAGGGCACTTTGGATGAAATCTTGGTCGGGAGACATCTCTTCCAAGATGAAGTTGTGTTCTATAGCCTTCTCGGGTGAATACGTGTTTGGTCCCGTATTAGACACTATCCTCGAGAAGGCTACTGATAAAAAGGGGTTCCCTGAGGATAGGACCCCTAAAAAGAAACCCTCCTTTCGTGGTCAATATACCCAGAGTAGTTCCTTTCGTGGTAAAGGAAAGACCGGACGTTGGAGTTGCCCAAAAGGGGGGAGGGGTAGAGGGTACCTCCTTAATCCCCAAAACAAGGGCAGCGAGAAACAGTGACTCCAGGATAGGGGGAAGACTATCCCAACATTTTGCTCAGTGGCAGCAGACTTCTCCGAGCCTCTGGGCGCAAAATCTTGTCAAGTCAGGATACAGGATAGAGTTATCTTCCCCCCCCCCCCCCCCCCCCCCTCCAGATGTATTTCTGATTTCTCGCCACCCTTCTCCTTTTCAGCACAGCCAGATCTGGAAGGAGGTCCAGAATCTCCTGGACCTGGGAGTAGTAATTCCGGTTCCCGTGCCTCAACGGGGGCGGGGGTTCTACTCCAGCCTTTTCTTGGTAAAAAAAGCCGGGGGGCTCCTTCCGCATGATCATAAACCTCAAGAGGCTAAACAAATTTGTGATCTACAAAAGGTTCAAGATGGAATCTTTAAATTCTACCATCCCCTTAATTCAAAGGGACGCGTCCCTCTGTACAATCGACCTGAAGGACGCATACTATCATGTTCCCATTCACTCCCAGTCTCAGAAATTCCTGCATTTTGCAGTAAGGGATCACAGAGGGTCTGTTCACCACTTCCAGTTCGTGGCTCTCCCCTTCGGGCTGGCCTCAGCCCCAAGGATTTTCACGAAGCTGGTGGTAGAGATGGTCGCCTCCCTGAGACCTCAGGGGGTGACGGTCGTCTCTTATCTAGACTATTTTCTACTAATTTCAAACACTGTGTATCAATCTATAGCAGATCGAGAAACCTTCTGTTCCCTTCTGACATATCTAGGTTGGGTTATAAACCTAAAAAAGTCATCCCTAGTTCCGAATACCAGGGTAAAGTTCCTGGGGGTTTTGCTGGATTCGGAAAAACAAACAACCTTCCTTCCAGCAGAAAGAATCCAGAACCTACAGTCATCAATCAGGGCCTTCCTGAGACGTCGCTCCTTCACGTTCAGAGAAACGATGAGCCTTTTAGGTCAGATGACGGCCTGCATCGTAGCAGTCCCGTGGTGCCAGGCCCATTACAGAGCCCTTCAGTCCTGGCTTCTAAGAAAGTGGGACAAAAATCTGACCTCAGACAGGAAGATCCTGATCCCGGGCCACGTAAAATCTTCAGTCCGGTGGTGGCTTCAAACAAAAAATTTAAAAAAAGGCATGGTCTGGTTCAAGACCCCGGCAGTACATATTCAGACCGATGCCAGCATAAAAGGGTGGGGTGCAAAAATCTACTCCGATCTCTACCAGGGAGACTGGCCTCTGAAAATTGCAGCTCAGTCCTCCAACTACAGGGAGCTCAGGGCAGTTTGGGAAACTATACGAGCAGCCGCTCCAAAACTAAGAAACCAACATATAAAGGTCTATTCAGACAATGTAACGACAGTGTCCTACCTCAAGCATCAGGGGGGCACACAGTCTCAAAAACTGGAAGGTCTGTCCAGAAAAATCTTCCTCTGGGGGTAAAAAAAAGTAAGATCAATATCGGCAGTTCATTTAAAAGGAAGCCTAAACTGTGCGGCGGACTTCCTCAGCAGGACTACCATAGACCAGGGAGAATGAAGATCTCGATGTTTAAGGACCAATCTGATTGTCCAGAGATGGGGCCTTCCAGTGGTAGATCTCTTCGCTACAAGGAAAAACGCAAAGGTATCAACCTTTTGCTCCCTAAACCCAAGGGACAGGCCCCTAGCAATCGACGCCTTCTCCCTGCATTGGGACTGGGACCTTGCATATGCCTTCCCTCCGTTCCCATTAATCCCAAAGGTTCTCCAAAAAATCATCAGGGACAGAGCCAGAGTTATTCTGGTCACCCCCTACTGGCCCAAGAGGAGCTGGTTCTCGATTCTAACCAAGCTCTCCCCACAGGAATCCTTTATTCTCCCAGGGAGAAAGGATATCCTAATCCAGGGGCCGGTTCTCCATCCTCATCCGGAAATCTTCAAACTCTCGGCCTGGATCCTGAGTCTAACCTCCTGAGACAGAGGTCTCTCTGAGGGTGTTATATCTACCTTAAAGGCCAGCAGAAAGAAGGTGACTAACGTTATTTATTTTAAGATCTGGAAAAGATTCTGCACCTGGTCAGGTGACGAGGCCCCAGACCAAATATACAGAAGATTCTGGATTTCCTTCAAAAGGGACTAGAGTTAGGGTTAAGTCCTTCCACCCTGAGAGTCCAGGTCTCAGCGCTTAGTGCCTATTTCGATTCCGAATTAGCCAGCCATAGATGGATCCAAAGATTCCTGAGGTCCGCAGCCAGACTAAGACCATCTCTCAAATCAAAGGTGCCTACCTGGGACTTAAACATTGTCCTTAGAGGACTCACAGGTCCACCTTATGAACCCGTGGACTCATGTTCCCTGAAGAATCTTTATCAGAAGGTGGCTTTTCTTATAGCCATAACATCGGCAAAAAGACTGAGTGAGATCCAGGCACTGTCAATACGACAACCATATCTCACAATACAGGAGGATCGTATTACCATGAGGTTAGACCCGACATTTTTGCCAAAGGTAGTAAGAGACTTCCATAGAAACCAGGAGATCATTCTTCCCTCCTTTTGTGTGAATCCTAAAAATCCTGGAGAGGAACATTTCCATACCCTGGACGTCAAACAAACAGTACTGAAATACCTAGAGGTCACTAGAGACCTGAGGAAGGTGTACAATTTACTAGTGCTCTTCTGTGGTAAAATAAAGGGAAGGCAGCTTCCAGATCTACCATTGCCCGATGGGTAAAACAGACTATTACAGACTGCTACAAAATCGAAGGCATCAATTGTCCAGAAGTCATCCAGGCTCACTCCACAAGAGCTATAGCTGCCTCTTTCGCTGAAAGGGCAGGCGCTTCCCTAGATCAAATATGCCGGGCTGCAACTTGGTCTAATGTAAACACCTTCATTAAACATTATAGGCTCGACTTATCCAGGTCTTCCGACCTCGCTTTTGGTCACAAGGTCCTTCAGGCCGTTGCCCCACCCTAAGACGTATATAATCTGTTATGTCTCTCTGGGCCGTCATGGTGGTGAAGTGGAAAGCCGGAATTAGACTTACCGGTAATTCATTTTCCACGAATCCACCATGACGGCCCAGAGAGATTGACCTCTGTAGGGGCAGGAACAGAGATAGGTTTAAAAGGACCCCTCCCACCACCATTCACCAGTGAGTTCCAGATTATAGTGCTACAACCACCGGTTACCAGTGAAACAACTCCATTTTATTTTTATTTTTTTTCTCTCTCCACTTGGTATTCACTCATACCAAGTCATTGGAATAAAAAATTTTTTATATATATAACAATTTTTTTATTCCAATGACTTGGTATGAGTGAATACCAAGTGGAGAGAGAAAAAAAAATAAAATAAAATGGAGTTGTTTCACTGGTAACCGGTGGTTGTAGCACTATAATCTGGAACTCACTGGTGAATGGTGGTGGGAGGGGTCCTTTTAAACCTATCTCTGTTCCTGCCCCTACAGAGGTCAATCTCTCTGGGCCGTCATGGTGGATTCGTGGAAAATGAATTACCGGTAAGTCTAATTCCGGCTTTCTTGCCTTAAAGGGCTTCTGTCACCCCACTAAACTCATTTTATTTTTTTGGGGTACTTATAATCCCTATACTGCGATATATCTATACATTATGTTGTTAATCATTTTCGTTCTGTAGATAAGGCAAAAAACGTACTTTTATAAGTACCCCCAAAAAGTTTTGTGGGGTGACAGAAGCCCTTTAAGGTCTCCTTTCTCCTAGCAATCACAACTGCCAGAAGAATTGGTGGGATTCAAGCCTTTTTATGTAAATCTCTCGATTGTGAAAGATTGCATCCACAGACATTGTCCTTTTTCTCCCTAAAGTAATTTCTCATTGACAACAAGAAGTATTTTTGCTGTCCTTCTGCCCATTTCCTTCTACAGATAGAGAAGAAATTCAACCATCTGCATGTAAGGAGATGTGTTGACATACCTAAAAATCATTTTTCTCCAGTAAGGGTCTAGCTGCTAGCAAATCAACTATTGCCAGAAGGACTTATTTTTCCTATATCCAGAAAGCTCTGCAGCCTCCAACAGGGATAAAACCCCACTCTACCCATGCTGTCTCTACATCCTAGACAGACTACTTCTGTTTCCTTAGACCAGATTTGCAGAGCTGCTATGTGGGCAAACTCAATAACATTCTTTAACCATTATAAGGGTCCATTCACATGTCCGCAATTTGTGGCACAGAATTGTGGACCCATTCATTTCTATTGGGCCGCACTATGTGCTGCCCCGATCCAGAAATGCGGATCCGCATTTTCATCCCCCCCCCCCCCCCCAAAAAAATTAAAAATTCCTATTCTTGTCCGCAATTGTGGACAAGATTAGGCATCTTCTATTATAGTGCCGGTGATGTGCAGTCTGCAAAAACGCATACGGATGTGTGAATGGGCCCTTAGCTGGACGTTCTCCATAATCAGGACTTGTCTTTTGGTTGTGGAATTCTGTCAGCTGTTCCACCCTACAGTCCTTCCTCTGAATCTTTGACTGTCATTATAGAGGCGCCAGGGAAAATGGTTAATTACCCTTACTGGTATTATATATATTTTTTTTATTCTCTTGCATTGACTTCCATGTCCTTTCTCGTTGACTGACTAAACCAGGTAAGGGGAGGAGGCCTTTTAAAATCCTATGCTTCTATGTGGTTTCCTGTCCTGGGGGTGGGGACACCCTCCTGTGAGTTCTATTGGGGGGGGGGGGGGAACCAGTTACCTATAGGAGTAATTAACCCTTGCCTATATTAATTTATGCAAAATGAAAGCAGTTGCTAGCCTTTTTAATTGGACAACCTATTTGCTTGCTTTCTTGTATTTTATCTGAACTCCCATATTTTCAGGACTTTGAACTTCGTCAGTATGAAGAAACTCATTGGGTGACTACTCCACTAGACAAGTACATTTTTGATATGGGGATGGTGACCAGCTTCAACCGTCTCTTTAAATACATCTCTGGAGACAATGCTAAAGGTAAACTGTCTGCTAACTTGCATATTGTGGGCTCTGTTTTGTAACACTATTCTTGCCATCCAAATGATTTGCACAAAACCATTAGTTAAAAGGCATCCAGTTCTGTAAGGTGACAGGGTATACTAGTCTCTAGGACATCAAACCACTGTAATACATTATGTAGATCCTGTATTTTCATGCTTAATCTATGTGCACCTTTTTGGGACTGTTTATTGCGTTTTACTCATTTTGAGTAAAATCACGTTCAATTGATCTTTAGTAAAACTTGAGCCATTTTCTATGTACAGCATTAAAGGGGTTCTCCAGGAATTAAGAAAATGCTAAAATATTACTTTTTCATTAGATATAATGGCTTGTTTTGTCTAGGGAGCAATCATTAGGAGAAACAATGGCTGCTGTCCTGTTAGTACTCTCACAACCTGTCCTAATCCCACAGGAGGACTAGTTACTTCAGAACACTGAAGTGAAGAGCTGCCTCATCCTCTGCTCTGCTTGTCAAGGATTATGATCCTGACTACAGTTTAATATAATCTTCAGCTGAATCTATGTAGTAATAAAGTTTATAAGGAGACATTAAGTACAGAGCAGGTTGATAGGACAGATTGTGGTAATGGAGACTGCATACAAGTGCTGCTGCTCATAAGTCACCTCTACTCACGAACTCCATTCCTACAGAGATTCAGCTAAAGTTCTTATCAGATGTATTAAGGATCATAATCCCTGACAAGTAGGAGAGGTTTTGTGTATACTAATAGGACAGCAGCCATTTTGTTTCTCCCGATTTGATTTCCCCAGATAAAATGAGCCTTTATAACAAAAGGTACTTGGGAATATATTTATAATGAAGTTATAAAGTATTTTAATGTTAATTCCTGGAGAACCTCTTTAAGATTCTGTAATAGTAGGCTCTGAATTTTCACTGTTCCATCATGCAGCTCAGCTGATGGCATCCTTATCTCTGATCTTAAACACACTATAGCTCCATTATCTTCCTGATAAGAATGTGGCTTTAAGTGTTTGACCTTTTAGTAATTTAGAGATGAGGGTTATTAGATGAAAGTAGGATTCACACAGCTAGACAGTTAAAGCTTTGGCAGCAGCTAAATGTTTTTAATAAAGACCAATTGAAAGTGCCCCTGAAGATGTACAGTACATAGCCTTAAGTAATGGAATTTGCCTATTTAAAGATATGCATATAACCTACACTATGAAAACATCCAAACCCATGCTGGTGTCCTTTCTAAGGCTACTTTCACACTCGCGTTTGGTGTGGATCCGTCTTGTATCTGCACAGACAGATCCGTACCAATAATGCAAATGCTTGCATCCATTCATAACAGATCCGTTTGCATTATTCATTCAAAAAAGTCTAAGTCAAAACTGATCCGTCCTGACTTGCATTGAAAGTCAATGGGGGACGGATCTGTTTTTAATTGTACCATATTGTCAGTGAAAAAAAAAAAAACAGATCCGTCCCCATTGACTTGCATTGTAAGTCAAGACAGATCCGTTTGGCTCCGCATAGTCAGACGGTCACCAACACAGCAAGCTGCGTTTTAGTGACAGTCTAATTCAGAATGCATTGGGGCTTAAATGATTTGTTTTGGGCCGCTTGTGAGCCTTGAAACGGATCTCTCAAGCGGACCCAGAAACGCCAGTGTGAAAGTAGCCTAACACTGGTCATCATATAAATGAAGTCTGGCCTTGTGCTTACTTGAGGCAACTTTTCATTTTGTGCAACAAGCAAAAGCATGAACTGTATTGCCAACCCTTATTCTACAAGTCAACTACTGGATGGCAATAGGTACTGTACATAAAATACATCCTTCATACAAGAGGTACTGAGATTTAGCTGTCCAGTGAAGGGTTTTGCTGACTGTTAATGCTATTCTATTCAGTGTCTGTGAAATGTCTCACTTTTCAGTCTGCTTCCTTTCCATAGGGCTGAAGATGAGTATGACTGTACCTGTGGTAATGTGTTTGCCACTGGAACTACCATCAACTAAGAATGCCACAATGTCCTTTGTGCTACATGCTGTGGAGAATCCTCCAAGACCTACAGACCCTGAAGTTTACCTGGATACATATCCTGCAGCTTCTGTATATGTCAAGTAAGTCACTACTGGTTCAGATCATGGTCTATTTGTTCTGTTGTAACAAGTAATGTTTAACCCCCCCCCCCCCAAAAAAAAACTAAGGCCTACACATTATAGGAGAAATGTGAATATCATGATTATGCTTAAAAGGATAGTTTTATGTTGACACATCGCAACGGTATAACTTCTCCAACCTTGCAAATAGCTGAACTTGCAAGGTGAAGTGCTGTATAAGGCCCCCCACGTGAATTGTAATATTTATTTTTTTTATTGGTCAAATGGTGGGGCAAGTTTATTACTACTGTCTAAAAGTAACAGTTTAATCCCATACATGCTATGGTGGTGCTAGCTGTATCTATGAGCTTTACAGAGTAATTTCCTCAAACCCCCCCCCCCCCCCCAAATCATGTCTCTGATGCAATTGCAAGGTCCTGATGGTTGCCATGACAACCGGGGGCTCTGCCATAGGCAGGTTCTAATCGGGTCAAATGTTAGTAATGCCTGTTTCACACTCGTGTTGGACACATCTGGCTGGATCCAAGGCTGCCGGAATGATGGCCGGCCAAATTAACTATATTGATGACTAGCAGAGATCTGGCCATGACCTGGAAAATATGCTGGGAATAGGCGCTGTTTCAGCATGTTTGCCAGGTAGCTGTTAGTATCCGGCAATGCAAGATCCAGATATCTCTGGCAGGGATGTCTGACATAAATGTGAAACGAGCCTAAAACTGACAGTACAATCCATTGCAATAGATGATTGGATTGTTTGAATGTTAGTCCTCCATTGGAATTTAAAGCAGTTTTTACTTTCTTAAGTTTAAACTGACCCATATTTTTCCCATATCCACTCGGCTAAAATTGTTTTAAAAAAATAAACTACACAACTGTTATCTGTAACGGCAAACTACTACTGAACTGCTGTTTGTCACTTTACTTCACTTACCAAAAGGTATAAAAAGTGATCAGTTAGATGTACCCCAAAATGGCAATAAAATCTACAGCCCATCCCACAAACGCATAACCACATTAACAGAAAATAGAAATTTATGGATGTTAGTATATGGTAATGCAGAATACAACTGTTTTTATGCTAGGGACATGTGACCAAAAATCCAATGGTAAATTCCACTGTGGTTTTTGGTGTTTCCGCCACATGTAATGTAGGCAGTTTTTGTGGTGGGGAAAAGCCAGAAAATGCCCTTTAAAAAAGGGGTGAAATCCTCTGTATAAACTGGCATGCTACAATTTTCAAATACTGCAGCTCTTCTATTTTCTTACACCGCATGTGCATAGCAACTCAAATTGGCTTCCATGTTGCTGGTACTGTACAACACTGCAGACTTGCCACACATAAATCAGCAGCCAAATGGTAATGTGTGAACCCAGCCTTAATGTGATTTTGATGCAAATGTTGTAAAACATGAGAAATTAGACAAATCTGGTATTGTCATAATTTGGATCAACCTACAGAATAGATATCATGTACTGTGTGGGGAACCCCATAAACTGATTGCCCAGTTCACCTCCCAACAATAAAAGGCTGTCCAAAGAAACAATGTACTAAACTACACTTTGCCCTAAAAAACACAAACATTACACAGCTCAGTCAAGTTGTGGCCCGTATACCATTACAACAAATTCCATGTTACAAAGTTCATCTGCTTCTTCCCTTCTGAGCACTGCAGTTTCCTCAAACAGCAGTTAAAGACCACATATGGTCATATGAAAAATGTGTTGCTTTTAGGCTACTTTCACACTAGCGTTCGGGGCTCCGCTTGTGAGCTCCGCTTGAAGGCTCTCACAAGCGGCCTCGAACAGATCCGTCCAGCCCTAATGCATTCTGAGTGGATGCGGATCCGCTCAGAATGCCTCAGTCTGGCACCGTTTGTCCTCCGCTCCGCTCAGCAGGCGGACACCTGAACGCAGCTTGCAGCGTTCGGGTGTCCGCCTGGCCGTGCGGAGGCAAACGGATCCGTCCAGACTTACAATGTAAGTCAATGGGGACGGATCCGTTTGAAGATGACACAATATGGCTCAATTTTCAAACAGATCCGTCCCCCATTGACTTTCAATGTAAAGTCTGGACGGATCCGTTTGCATTACCATGAACAAAAAAAAAAAAAAATTATATATATATAATTTTTTTTTTTTTTTTTTTGTTCATGGTAATGCAAACGGATCCGTTCTGAATGGATCTAAGCGTTTGCATTATAGGTGCGGATCAGTCTGTGCAGATACCAGACGGATCCGCACCTAACGCAGGTGTGAAAGTAGCTGACATTTAGTAACACACCTACAGGATGGCTTAGTCCCCCCTCCTAGAAGGAAGAGCTGCAGCATGTTTTTAAAAAAGATGTAAGGCCAAAGAGTGACACTTAAATGCTAGTACAAAAGTTTGTGTCCTGAGTTTCCACTACTCAAATGCATGGCTAACAATGTAATTGCCCCTGGACGCAGGCTTTAGACGCGGGTGTAGATCTCTTATTGAGCTAAGTTTAAAGGGAGACTTATCAAACTGATGTAAAGTAGAATTGGCTTGGTTGCCCATGGCAACAATCATATTCCTCTTTTCCAAGTAGCTTAAAAATAAAAAGGTAGAATCGGGTTTCTATGGACTATTGCGACAGTTCTACTTCACACCAGTTTGATAAATCTCCTCCTTCCCCAGTGCATACTATATATGTCCATTTTCCTTCTGCTGGATGTTAATGTGAACTTTCCATTCTTAGGTCTTTTGGAGGATATGCCCTAAATGAAGCATATGGTGATCAAGCTAAAGCCCTAGCAGAGGACCTGAAGCTCCTTGGTCTGCAGTTTGATGATACATACTTCATACGTGCTGGCTACAATTCTCCTTTTGACTTTTTCAACCGCCACAATGAAGTGTGGTACATGGCAAAGTAAACTCCTCTCAGCAGGGAGATTCCATCGTCCTTCTGCTGCTCTTCCCTGAATGTGATCCTCATACCTTCTTGTAATATCAAAGGACATGCCATTAAATGGTGTGTGGAGGTTAACCTGCAAAAAATGTAACTGACTTTACAGCATTAAAGTGTTATTTGTATGTTGTGGCTCTTGACTGATCTACCTGTTTGGATTTGTTTGTTGATAAAAGCACCGATTTTGGTGGGGGGCCTGTTGTGAATAATATAACATCAAGGTGTAGAATATATAAAGTATCAAATGTGTAGATTTCTGAAAGAACTGCACATGTAGTAGCTCTGGGGAAACCTTTTCAAATCCCCTGAGTAAGGTCTTGCACATCTGTGATGTCAATGGCAGTGAGGGTTCTCCCTCGCCATCCCTTCAAAACCCTACAGGTCAGTGCTCCTCTAACTACCTCCATGATTCTGGGGCTTCTGAATGAGTAAGATTAGGAAGCAGATTCTCCTGTACTGTGTGCAGTAGACTCCAGTCTTCATCCACAATCTCTAGGAGAACTGCAAACCAGACTCTCACTGTGCGCAGAGGAAAGTCTAAACAAGAATAGCAGATACAACTGAGTGGCCAGAAATTGTTGTTCGTTATGTACACACTGTACTGTTGCGCTTTAAAGGGGTTGGCTCCTTTCTTGTTACTGTTGATCATTGTGTTTGCAAGATGACTATATAGTGCTTACTAATATAGCATCTTATCTGTACCATTTTCTAGATGTCATAAGGTATAGCCCCTTCTTGGACTAGTTTTTGTGCTCATACAGCGGTCTTGGCCATAAAATGGCTGTCAAGGCACATAACCAGGCGAATCACCCATTCAAAAACACTGGACTAGTATTGTTGGCAGTTTAGTGTAATGTGTTTGATTACAGGAGGCTCATGGCAGGTCACATGGCCTATCAGCGGCCATCTTGGGGACAGGAGACATGGTTTAAGAAATCTGGAGAATGGCACAGAGAATATCAACAAAGGCTATATTAAGTGCCATATTGTCACCTTACAAACATATTGGTCAACAGTGGCCAACCTCGGTTGATGTGACATAGGCAGTGATGTTGCTAATGTGAATAGTAGCTAGCTTTTCTGATCTGATGCATCAGCATCCCATCACTATGGTTAACACATTTCTAACAGTAAAATTGCTGGCCACATTTACATGAGTAAGTGCAGTTTTATAGGTGTGGGTTATTTGAGACCAATGGTTTGATAATTATATGACCCACACCTTTTTGTGTAATGATATTTAACATACAGTACATGGCAATAATTATAGATTGAGACCAGTGCCTACTGTGAAAACCACAATCTTCTGATATGTATAATCTGGTGATGTTGAAGGCACTTACTGCAAGAGCCTGGCATTGTGTATACGATGAAGAGAACACATGATGACATGGTTCCGTTCATTGTATAGCTGTTGTGTATAATAATTTCTTACCTGGCAGCAGAGTTTGATTTGAGAAGTCATTGGCGAATGATGTCTGGGAAAAGTTGCACGTGCCCTCTGGGGATGGTGATTGGTCCTCCTGTCCAACGGATGTTTTGGGTACCTATAAGAGAAGGAGACAACGGTTTGTGCGCATTCACGGCACAGGACAAACAACTAGGACCTACAGCATACTTACCCATGGAAGAACTTCTCCAGCAACTCCATCTTTAAAGCAGAATCAAAAGGAGTCACCTGGCTACAGAAGTGCTTATCCAATGAACTTTTTCAGATGAAGCACCAGGATCTTCTCAGTTCTTCTGCACAAGCCCAGAGAGGATCGGTAACACTGACGTCACTGGCGTGCGCAGTTACAGCCCAAAGAAAAATCTTCCTTCTAAACTGAGTCGCCGGGAACCAAGGACCTGCTCTCCTCCTCAGGACAAAAAGGACACTCGCCTATCCTGTTTTTGGTTCAGGAAGTAGGCGATACAGAGCTTCTGTTACCTTCCCTTGAGCCGCTAACAGTTTGCCCTAATAACAAGGGTGAGAACTGTAAAGTCAGGTTGGCACCCAGATGCTGCGCAACTTTTCTAATCAAATACCTCAGTTTAGTGATAAACTACATTTATTTAATGAGCTTAAAGTTTTTATCTAACACAAATAAGGAGGATTCTCACTCCTTGACTCAGGTCTGGGTGGATAAGACATCTGTCAATCTTCAATTAGGCAATGACAGATTTATGGACATAAAGATTCTGTCTGTTTTTAACCCTCAAGCGAATTGTTTTGAGGGTATAAAACAATCCTGCCTTAAAGAGGCTTTAATTTGTCATATTTCACCTCTTGGATATCACCTGTCATTCACAGTAAAGTAAAAAAATGGACCAGGGAATATATTGATTTATATTCCATACTCCATCTTCCAGTAATAAAACTGAATTAAAGGACAACAAGGATCCGGACTTAAACACTACAAAGAACAAATCTATTTTTAATTGGTTGCAGGCTTTCTCGATTTATTCGGCAGTGATGGGTGAACGTAAACCCGAGCTCCGCTGTGGATTATTTTATTATATGGATTCAATTTTGGAAGCCGATCACAGTTTTGGTGGAATGGCTTGGAAAGTATCCGACTATGCAATGGGGATCCAAGGACTATGGCTAAATCTAATGTTATCACAAGAGTACTAATTTTCGTCAACAAAGTAACAATAAGAGGCCTATGTCTTGCATTTAATGAAAACATATGCAGATGGGCCTCAAATTGCAAATATAGGCACGACTGTTCCAGTCTTCAAGTGTTTCAAAAGGCTTGGTTCAGCTGGGGCCTCAACTTCAATAGATGCTCAAGGAAAAGGCAAGAACTCCAGTGAAACTAACAAAGTTAACCCCCTGGTTAAATTGCTATCCAAACAAAGCGATGGCTAGGTTGTTGTTCGGTCTTTTTATTCATATATTTTTATAATTTTTTTTTTTTTTTTTTATGTCCCTGAATTTGCAGTTAAATTATATCCTTCAATAGTTGAATTTTTTTTTTTTTAAGAAATTGAATGTGTTGCAGGCCCGGTCCCTCCCCCTCTCCTTTTCAACATTTTTGTTTTGTCCCCTTTTAGGACTAGTCCCAAAAAAAAAAACTTTTCTGTTTATTTGCAACTTTTCTCCCCCGCCCCAAAGACCATTCATTAAATGAAATACGGTAGATAAGTCTTGCTTCTGTTTCTTATTCATTTTTTGATATGGCCATTGTCCATCTAAGGGAATTGGGCAGGAATGCCCTCCTAGCCAAAACAGATATTAAATCTGCAGTCAGACTTCTTCCTATTCACCCTAAGGCCCCTTGCAGACGAGTGGGTGCATTGCAGCAAACCCGCGCAAGTAGGTATGCAATTGCAGTCAGTTTTGATTGCGTTCCGTTTTTATCACACGGGTGCAATGCGTTTTGCACACGAGTGATAAAAAAAACTGAATGTGGTAGCCAGACCCGAACTTTACTGAAGTTTGGGTTCGGTGTTGTGTAGATGTAATTATTTTCCCTTTATAACATGGTTATAAGGGAAAATAGTTGCATTCTTTAACCTCTTCGAGACACATGACGTACCGGTACGTCATGTGTATTTCCGATCACTGGCGGGCGGTGATCGGAACCCGGTGCCTGCTCAAATCATTGAGCAGGCACCTTGGCTATATGGGCTCGCGTGGGGGGAGTTGTCCAGTGACTGTGCTAAATAAACCATTTTTTTTTTTTTTTTTTTTCCCCCTTTCATCCTCCATGATGGCATACCATGAGAGATGACCCGCCTCCAACCAGGTAGGGACAGGAAGTATAAATTAGACCCTCATTCAGCTCTTCTTCAGTCTTCCTGTCCCTTCAGGTAGGTGAAGAATCATCCTCATGGCACATGCTATGAGCCCGTTATGTTTCAGGCAGGCAGAGCGGTAAGAAGAAAAATATGCCTTATCTGCACATGAGGGAGCGACAGCACCTGTTCCCTAGTTGGGTATTGAGGTGCTGTGAAGATGGCTGAGATTGCTGCTCCTTACCTCCCGCTGTGTGCGTCGGGCGCGGAAGTCCATGTGCGACCGGACACTCAGTGAGTCCCTCCGGTCTGTTGAAATGCTCCTCATTGCGATCTGATAGTTTCGGCTCTTGCGATGACTCCACCGGAAGTCTTATGCGGCTCACGTGCGTTCCAAATGGTACTTGCACTCTGTGGAACGCACGCTGAGGGGGTGGAGCTACAAGTCGGCGCGCTGGATCATGGTGGAAGTCGCCCACTGATCTGAGGGCTGCAGGTGAGAGTATTTAAGAGGTGTTTGTAGAGGGGACAGTGCAAACATGTCTGAGCAAGCTGGTCAGATGGAGACCTCTCAGGGACCCTCTATCGTAAGTTAAGGTCCTGGGGATTGGGGAATGCTGATTTACATTACTTTTTGCTAACCCCAGTATGTGCCTGTCTCTATGGTTACTCTCCCTGTGTGAATGCAGCGTGAGAAGGATGTAGCTCAGAAAAAAAGCTAGTCCAAAAACTAAAAAATGTGTTGTGCTCAGCTAGATTGCCCGACATGCATAACAAAAAACTTTGCAAGAAATAGAAACATAGAATGTGTCTGCAGATAAGAACCATTTGGCCCATCTAGTCTGCCCAATATACTGAATACTATGGATAGCCCCCGGCCCTATCTTATATGAAGGATGGCCTTATGCCTATCCCATGCATGCTTAAACCCCTTCACTGTATTTGCAGCTACCACTTCTGCAGGAAGGCTATTCCATGCATCCACTACTCTCTCAGTAAAGTAATACTTCCTTATTACTTTTAAACCTTTGCCCCTCTAATTTAAAACTGTCCTCTTGTGGTAGTTTTTCTTCTTTTAAATATGCTCTCTTCCTTTACCGAGTTGATTCCCTTTATGTATTTAAAAGTTTCTATCATATCCCCTCTGTCTCTTCTTTCTTCCAAGCTATACATATTAAGGTCCTTTAACCTTTCCTGGTAAGTATTATCCTGCAATCCATGTACTAGTTTAGTAGCTCTTCTCTGAACTCTCTCTAGAGTATCTATATCCTTCTGGAGATATGGCCTCCAGTACTGCGCACAATACTCCAAGTGAGGTCTCACCAGTGTTCTGTACAGCGGCATAAGCACTTCACTCTTTCTACTGCTTATACCTCTCCCTATACATCCAAGCATTCTGCTGGCATTTCGTGCTGCTCTATTACATTGTCTTCCCACCTTTAAGTCTTCTGAAATAATTACTCCTAAATCCCTTTCCTCAGATACTGAGGTCAGGACTGTGTCAAATATTCTATATTCTGCCCTTGGGTTTTTACACCCCAGGTGCATTATCTTGCACTTATCCACATTAAATTTCAGTTTCCAGAGTTCTGACCATTCTTCTAGTTTTCCTAAATCCTTTTCCATTTGGCGTTTCCCTCCAGGAACATCAACCCTGTTACCTATCTTTGTGTCATCAGCAAAAAGACAAACCTTACCAGCGAGGCCTTTTGCAATATCACTTATGAAGATATTAAACAAAATCGGTCCCAGTACAGATCCCTGTGGAACCCCACTGGTAACATTACCTTGTTTTGAATGTTCTCCATTGACTACCACCCTCTGTTGTCTGTCACTCAGCCACTGCCTAATCCACTCAACAATATGGGAGTCCATGCTCAATGACTGCAGTTTATTGATAAGTCTTCTATGTGGGACAGTGTCAAAAGCCTTACTAAAATCTAGATATGCGATGTCTACTGCACCTCCACCGTCTATTATTTTATTCACCCAGTCAAAAAAATCTATAAGATTTGTTTGACATGATCTCCCTGAAGTAAACCCATATTGTTTTTCATCTTGCAATCCATGGGATTTTAGATGTTCCACAATCCTATCCTTTAATAGGGTTTCTATTAATTTGCCTACTATTGATGTCAGACTCACTGGTCTATAGTTGCTCGATTCTTCCCTACTACCTTTCTTGTGAATGGGCACGACATTTGCCAATTTCCAATCTTCTGGGACGACTCCTGTTACTAATGATTGGTTAAATAAATCTGTTAACGGTTTTGCCAGCTCACCACTAAGCTCTTTTAATAATTTTGGGTGTATCTCATCAGGCCCCTGTGACTTATCTGTCTTCACCTTAGACAGCAAACTTAGAACATCTTCCTCTGTAAAGATACATGCATCAAACGATTTAATAGTCATTCTTTCTAGTGGAGGTCCTTTTTCTTTTGTAAAAACTGAACAGAAGTATTCATTAAGGCAGTCGGCTAGCCCTTTATTCTCTTCTACATACCTTCCGTCCTTTGTTTTTAATTTAGTTATTCCTTGTTTTAATTTCCTTTTTTCATTTATATATCTGAAGAATGTCTTATCCCCTTTTTTCATAGTCTGAGCTAGTTTTTCTTCTGCCTGCGCTTTTGAAGTTCTTATAACTTGCTTGGCCTCTCTCTGCCTAATCTTGTAGATTTCCTTATCTTCATTGCTCTGGGTTTTTTTATAATTACAAAATGCTAGCTTTTTATTTTTAATGATTTGGGCCACTTCTGCTGAGTACCACATTGGTCTCCTCCTTTTTTTGCTTTTACTGACGAGTCTAATGCAATTTTCTGTTGCCTTCCATAATGCACCTTTTAAGTAGTCCCATTTCTCCTGGACTCCATGTAATCCGTTCCAGTCTGATAAGGACTCATTTATGACTAATTTCATTTTTGAAAAGTCTGTTTTTCTAAAACTTTTGTTTTTGTGTGGTGGGACTCTTTCACAGTTCTTATATTAAACCACACTGACTGGTGATCACTAGATCCCAAGGTTTCGCCTACAATGACATCATATACCGAATCCCCGTTTGTGAATACCAAATCCAAAATGGCCTCCCTCCGGGTTGGCTCCTCAACCACTTGTTGTAGAGATAACCCCAGTAGGGAATTTAGAATATCTGTACTCCTGGCAGAACTTGCTATTTTGGTTTTCCAGTTTATATCTGGAAGATTGAAATCTCCCATAATGATAACTTCTCCTTTCATTGTCATTTTAGCTATTTCTTCAACTAGTAGATCATCTAGTTCTTTAACTTGACCAGGTGGTCTATATATCACACCTACACGAGTTACTGCATGGTTAGCAAACTGCAACGTAACCCAAACTGACTATGTTGGCCTCACCAACTTGTATTAGGTTAGATTTAATGCTATCTTTCACATACAGGGCCACTCCTCCTCCTTTCTTGCCTTCTCTGTCTCTTCTGTATAAAGAGTACCCTGGTATGGTTATGTCCCAGTCATTTCTTTCATTAAACCATGTCTCCGTAACAGCCACTAAATCTACATTCTCAGATGCCATTATTGACCCAAGTTCATTGATTTTTTTACCTAAACTGCGAGCATTTGTGGACAGGACTCTGAGCTTATCATTTCTTAACCTCTGTGCTTCTGACCTGTTCTGGCATTGTTTCGGGGGGCAATTGGACTCTTATTTTCACTCTTTTGCCCCTCCCCCTTCCTAGTTTAAATACTCTTTCGCAAATTCTTGGAGTTGTTCACTAAGTACATTTGTTCCTTTGAGAGAAAGATGCAAACCATCTTTTTTTTACAGTTCCTTTCTATTCCAAGTAGAGCTATCATGAGAAACAAAGCCAAATCCTTGCTCTTGACACCATTTACCAAGCCATATGTTGAACTCCTTTATGCGCCTCTGCCTATCATTCCGAACATTATGCACAGGCAGAACTTCAGAAAATGAAATGGTGGATGCAAAATCCTGTACGTCATTACCAAGTGTGATAAAAGATTTTTTCACCTCTGACACTTCATTGCAAGCCAGGTCATTTGTCCCTAGATGGACAAGAACATCCACGTCCCCTTCCTGCTTTGCTTGCTTAACAATATTAATAATACGTCTTCTATCTCTTCTAGCAGTAGCCCCAGGGAGACATCTCACAAAACCATTTTCTTTAAGCTCCACACTTCTTATGATTGAATCACTCAGCAACAGCTGCATCCTTTGAGACTTCACTTTATCTTTTTTGTTGCATACATTAGACATAGGAGTCGATGGTTTCTCACCCTCTGTGCTTGAGTCCATATTCATGTTGTCCTTACATTCTGAGAGTGCTGCAAATGAATTATGGAGAACCACCGACTGTGGGACATGTCTTCTATCCACCACTCTAAGACTTCCAGAACCTACATTAACCCATCTGCCATTTCTGGGGGTCCTCTGTGGCAGTGGCATTGCAGCAGTCCTAGCTGGAGTTTGTTTAACAGATAATTTAAATATTTCAGCTTTCAAAAATGCAATTTCCTGCTGCAGTAAGGAGAACTGTCTACAGATCTGACAGCATCCGAATCTCCAAAGAGTGGAACATGAAATAAATGCACAACAATTCCTGCACTGAACCAAGTCTGCCATTTTAAAGAGGAGAAAAAAAAAAATTGTAACTTTAAATCAAACAAATCTTACCTTTTTTTTTTTGTATTGTTTCCACCTTCCAGCCTACCTCCTGCAATATCTCTTTACTAGTACTTAATGTAGTACTTGAAGCTAGTACTTGCAGCTAATGAATTAGGCCAGCTAATGAGTCTGTCTCTATATATATATATATATACACACACATGCTGCTTCCCAAACTCCTCCCCCAGCAACAAATGTAACACCTTAGTGAGCTAGGCTCATTAGCAAACGCACAATAGCAAACAGCTGACCGAATTCCTTACCTCTTCTCAAGCAATGATCAGCAAAAACAACACAAATGAGCCAGTTGGAGACTCTAAATGTACCTCTAATATGGTGAAGGATTTAGTCCCGTCAATTAGAGAGGAGCTGCAAGATGTAATAAGGGAAGAAATGAGATCTGCCATGGCAGAAAGTCCTGTAGTTACCCCTGGGACATCTAGCTCTAAACACAGAGATACTAAAATGAGCATCTCTGGGTCGTCATCCTCTGACTCAGAACTGGAGTTGGATTCGGAGGATGAGGATTCCGAGATCTCTTCCGGGTCTGAATCGGAATATAAAAACTTCCTTTTTTCCTCTGAGGACACAAAGGAGTTAGTAAAAGCTATTAGGGCTACTATGGGGCTTTCAGACGAAAAAGTGCAGAGGTCCGTCCAGGACCAAATGTATAGTGGTCTAGAATAAAGAAAAAAAGAGGGTGTTTCCGGTCCATAAAAACATGATTGAACTAATTAAAAGAGAATGGAAATCCCCAGATAAAAAACTGTTTATTCCAAAAACGATGAAACGTTGCCTTCCCTTCTCGGAAGAAGACGAGACCCTATTAACAACTTGCCCCAAAGTTGATGTATCTCTATCCAAACTAGTTAAAGGGCTAATGCTCTCCCATTTAAAGATATGGGGACTTTAAATGACCACGTGAACAAAAAAGCTGATCGGGTTCTTAAAAAGGTCTGGGATGCTAGCACAGCGCTATTTAAGCCAAATCTGTCAGCCACATCCGTATCGAGGTCTTTAAAAAGGTGGCTGTTACAGTTAGAAGTTCTCCTGAAAGAAGGAGCCTCTTATGATACTCTAAAAGACTCCTTTCCCCTACTAGTGAAAGCCGTCGATTTCCTGTCAGGCTCCACGGCAGAGTCAGTCAGAATGGCAGCTAAGACCTCAGGCCTAGCATCAGTAGTAGCTTGGAGAGCTCTCTGGTTAAAATCTTGGTCCGGCGATAGCAGTTCAAAAACAAGACTTTGTAGTTTACCCTTTCATGGGAACCTACTGTTTGGCCAAGACCTTGAATCCATTTTAGAGAAGGCCTCGTACTCAAAAAAGTCCTTCCCTAAAGATACAAACAAAAGGAAATTTCCCTTTCGCAGGATTAAAAAAAAGGAGTTCTTTCCAGGCCAAAAGAACATCTAGGGACACTCCTTGGTCAAAAGGGAAAAATCAAAAAAGTGGTAACAGAGGTTTCCTATTTACCCCAAGAAATACAGACTCTACTAAACAATGATGCCAGGGAGGTAGGAAGAAGACTGAAGTTTTTCTTAAAAGAATGGAAAGATATCACAGTAAATCCCTGGGTGTTAAACATTATTTCAAAAGGTTACAATATTACCTTTTGCCTTCCTCCTTCCCCAAATGTTTTCAGAATAACCCCCATCCAAAGATCGGCTGTTCTACAGAAAAAATTGAAAGAGGGGATTTGGGATCTTTTGGCCCAAAAGGCCATTATTCCAGTTCCTCTCTCTTAACAGAGGAAAGGTTATTATTCGACCATTTTCCTGGTAAAAAAAACTGACGGAAAATCTCTACTAATAATAAACTTAAAAAGATTAAACAAATTCATAAAATACGTCCAGTTCAAAATGGAAACAATAAGATCTATAATAAACCTGTTAAAAGAGGGAGATTTTTTAGCATCAATAGACCTAAAAGATGCTTATTTCCATATCCCGGTTTGCGAAGAATCTCAAAAGTTTCTCCGCATAGCGGTTTTCTTAGGAGAAAAAGGATGTCATTTCCAGCTTCAGGTACTCCCATTTGGAATTACCTCCGCCCCAAGGGTATTTACCAAGGTAATGCTGGAGGTAGTGGCCCACTTAAGAAGACGAAACATCCTGATATTCCCCTACTTAGATGACCTGTTGATCGTAGGCAATTCAGAGACAGCTCTCGAAAACAATCTGTTTCTGACTTGCCAAACACTGTACCGAACAGGGTTGCTAATAAATTGGAAAAAGTCAAATCCTTGCCCATCTCAGAATTTAACCTTCCTGGGCGTTCGTCTAGATACGATTCACCAAGAGACAGTTCTTACAGCCCAGAAGGTGATGGGGATAAGCGAAAAGGTAACAAATTTCCAAAATCAATCTGTATGTACGATCAGAGAAGCGATGAAGCCTCATGCATCCTGGCTGTAAGATGGGCTCCGTTCCACACCCTGGTCCTGCAACAATGGATTTTAGAGTGTTGGAACAGAAGCCCGGATTCTCAAGAGATAAAAATTCAAATCCCTGGACCAGTGTTTCAGTCCCTGCAGTGGTGGAAACAGTCAGACCATCTGTCAAAGGGAGTTCCTTGGAACCACGAACACCTGGTTGTTATCACGACAGACGCAAGCCTTTGGGGATGGGGAGCGCATTGTTCCCATCTCTATTCCCAAGGAGAGTGGTCGTCACTCAAAAATCTGTTGTCAAATCAAAGAGAATTGACGGCAGTCTAGGAAGCAATAAAGGTGTTTTCTTATCTCATACAAAACAAAGACGTTCAGGTAAGAACGGACAATACAACAGTAGTTGCTTACCTAAACCATCAAGGCAGGACAAGAAGTTTAACACTGAGCAAACTAACAGAAAAAATATTTTCCTGGGCGGAGGTTCACTTAAGATCCCTATCATCGATTCATCTAAAAGGATCCCTAAACATAAAAGCAGACTTTTTAAGCAGAACTTCCTTAAAAACAACAGAATGGAGCTTAGAAAAACACGTCTTTCTCCAAATCACGGAATTGTGGGGAACTCCACAAGTAGATCTTTTCGCTTCAGTCACAAACTCAAAACTAAAAAAGGGGTAGACGCGCTGTCCCAAAAATGGGATTTTCAACTAGCCTATGCCTTTCCCCCTTTTCAATTAATTCCCAGAGTCCTAAAAAAGATTCGGTTAGACAGGGCTCATGTGATACTAATAACCCCTCTATGGCCCAAAAAAAACGTGGTTTCCGTTACTGAAGACCCTTTCAGTCCAGCGCCCATGGATCCTTCCTTTGCAACAGGATCTTCTGTCCCATGGCCTGATCTACCATCCCCAAATAGAAAGGTTACACCTAATAGCCTGGAACCTGAAAGGATGATTTTGAGATCAAAGGGCCTATCAGAAGCCATTATTAACACTATGTCAGCCAGCAGAAAAGATGTAACTTCAAAAATTTACCGTAAGGTGTGGAGCAAATTCTGCTGTTGGTGTATCCAGGAAAAAACGTATTCTCAGAAGTTCTCAGTCTAAGCAGTTGTAGGTTTCCTGCAGTCTGGCTTCGAAAAAAGGATTACGCCCAGACACTTTAAGAGTGCACATATCAGCCTTAAGCGCAGTGTTTGGAGAAAAAATTGCGGAACATCCATGGGTTATCCGTTTTCTAAGGGGCAGGGGCAGATAGGTTAAGACCGTTCCTAAGGCCTACAGTTTCCCCTTGAGATCTCAATTTGGTGCTATTAGGTTTGACAAACGCCCCGTTTGAACCTTTGTCAGAAACCTCATTGAGATATTTGTCACTAAAGACTTTATTCCTGGTATCAATTACCTCAGCGCGTAGAGTGAGTGAAATCCAAGCTCTAAAAATTGTGGAACCTTTTTGCATCGTGTTTCCGGACAGAATTGTATTCATATTGGACAAGTCTTTTCTTCCTAAAGTGGTATCAAACGTCCACAGACAGGAGGAGATTATTGTCCCATCATTTTGCTCAAACCCAAAAACAGAAGGGGAAATTAATTTCCACAAATTAGATGTACGTAGGGCTGTGCTACTCTATCTTGAGGTTACAAAAATGTTCAGGAAAACAGACTATCTATTTGTCCAATTCAGTGAAACACATGAAGGGCAGAAAGCCACATAAAAAAACTCCTTATCCAGATGGATAAAAATGGCGATTTTGGAGTCATATAAAGTGTCAGATATTCCTCCACCAAAGTCCTTTACAGCACATTCCACAAGATCTGTGGCTGCATCCTGGGCAGAGAGGGCGAGTGCCTCATTAGAACAGATATGCAAAGCAGCGACATGGTCAAGTCCTCATACATTTATTAAACTTTTATAGAGTGGATACTAGAGCTAGTCAGGAGCTCGCTTTCAGCAGGAAGGTGCTTCAGCCCATAGTCCCCACCTAATAAGAGTATTAACCCCTTAGTGACCACCCATACGTGTTTTTACGGCGGTCACTAAGGGGCCTTAGGCTGGGCCGCCGCGTTTTTACGGCGGCCCAGTTTAAGCGCCGCGCGGCTCCCCCGTGCAGCGGGGAGCGCGGACCTGGCTCTCACAGCCCGGAACGGCAGGAGTGCCGATCCGGGCTGTTTAACCCTTTACATGCCGGGCGCAATGGCGCCCGCTGCATGTAAAGTGGTGACAGAGGGAGCGGACTCCCTCTGTCTCCCATCAGCCCCCCCGAAAATGCGATCGCGGGGTGCTGATGTGCTGGGAAGCTTACCTTGCTTCCGATGAGGGCCCGAGCCTGTCTTCAGTTACTTCCAGCAGGCTGTGCCTCTCTGGCGCAGCCTGCTGGTCAATGTTCGAATAGCATTGCTATTGAAATGCAATGCATTATAGAGATAATGCATTACATTTTAAAAGCAATCAAAATACTGTATATTATAGTCCCCTTGTGGGACTATTAAGTAGTAAAAAAAATAGAAAAAAAATACACATTTATTAAATAAAAAAAATTCCATAAAATAAAAAAATATGCCTTTTTTTCCATTGAAAATACGCTTTTCAATGAAAAAAATTGCAAAAAGAAAATATCCCCCATATGTTTGGTATTGCCGCGTCCGTAACGACCGGGACTACATAAATATTACATAAATTATCCCCTATGGTGAACGCCGTAAAAAATAAAAAAAGACAGAATTTCGAATTTATTCTTAGTTTCCACCGAAAAAAAACGTAATAACAAGCGATCAAAAAGCGGCATTTACTCCAAAATCATACCCATGAAAAATACAAGTCGTCTTTCAAAAATCAAGCCCTCACACAATTCCATATAAAAAAATAAAAAAAAGTTATGGGTCTTGTGAAGTGGCAATGCAAAATAATTTTTGGGGTTAATAAAAGGTGTTTTATTGCAAAAAAAGTAGTAAAACGTAAACAAAATTATAAGTATTTAGTATCACTGTAATCGTACTGACCCAGAGAATAAAGATATTATGTTATTTGTACCGAAAAATGAACGCCCAAAAATGTATAATGTAAAAACGCAGTGGCAGTATTGCTATTTTTCCCCATCTCCCTCCCAGAAAGAGTTAATAAAAGTTAATCAGAAAGTTATGTGTACCCCAAAATGGCGCCATTAAAAACTACAACTTGTCCCGTAAAAAACAAGCCCTCATAAAGCTATATAGATGAAAAAATAAAAGTTATAGCTCTTGGAACGAGACCATAAAAAAAGGAAGAAAAACGCTTGGTCATAAAGGCCCAAACAGGCTTGGTCACTAAGGGGTTAATCTGTTATATCTCATGGTATGCCGTCATGCAGGATGAAAGGGAAAAACCAAATTACTTACCGGTAATTCCCTTTTCATGAATCCTCTATGACGGCACAGATTTCCCACCCTAAAGTACATATATGAATAAATATATGTAGGAATATGTACATGCAGGCCAATAAATAGGTGAAGAAGTGTGTGGGTGTAAATGCAAAAAAATAAAAATAAAAAAAATTATATATATATATATATATATATATATAGAAATTTGGAGATATATAATAATCCTTTATATGTGAGGATAAGACTCTCTAGGCTGTTGGTCCAGAAAGACACTGTGGAAGAGCTGAAGGAGGGTCTAATTTATACTTCCTGTCCCTACCTGGTTAGAGGCGGGTCATCTCTCATGTTATGCCGTCATGGAGGATTCATGAAAAGGGAATTACCGGTAAGTAATTAGTTTTTTTGTCACCTTACATCACAAAAAGTACAACAGCAAGCGATCAAAAAGGCGTCACCTCATCCCACAAAAAATGAGCCCCTACCTGAGACAATCGCCAAAAAAAAAATATATATATATATGGCTCAGACTATGGAGACACTAAAACATAATAAAAAAAAATAAAAAAAAGCTGTTATTGTGTAAAACTTACATAAATAAAGAAAAGTATACATATTAGGTATCGCCGCATCCGTATCGATCGGCTCTATAAACATATCACATGACCTAACCCCTCAGATGAACACCATAAAAAATAAAAACTGTACTAAAAAAAACATTTTTTGTCACCTTACATCACAAAAAGTGTAATAGCAAGCGATCAAAAAGTCACACGCACCCCAAAATAGTGCCAATAGAACCGTCATCTCATCCCGCAAAAATCATACCCTACCCAAGGTAATCGCGCAAAAACTGAAAAAATTATGGCTCTCAGACTATGGAAACACTAAAACATGATTTTTTTTGTTTAAAAAAAGAAATCATTGTGTAAAACTTACATAAATAAAAAGAAAAAGTATACATATTAGGTATCGCCGCATCCGTGACAACCTGGTCTATAAAAATACCACATGATATAACCTGTCAAATGAATGTTATAAATAGCAAAAAATAAAAACGGTGCCTAAACAGCTATTTCTTGTTACCTTGCCTCACAAAAAGTGTAATATAAAGCAACCAAAAATCATATGTACCCTAAACTAGTACCAACAAAACTTCCACCCTATCCCGTAGTTTCTAAAATGGGGTCACTTTTTTGGAGTTTCTACTCTAGGGGTGCATCAGGGGGGCTTCAAATGGGACATGGTGTCAAAAAAAAACAGTCCAGCAAAATCTGCCTTCCAAAAACCGTATGGCATTCCTTTCCTTCTGCGCCCTGCCGTGTGCCCGTACAGCAGTTTATGACCACATATGGGGTGTTTCTGTAAACTACAGAATCGGGGCCATAAATATTGAGTTTTGTTTGGCTGTTAACCCTTGCTTTGTTACTGGAAAAAATGGATTAAAATGGAAAATTTGCCCAAAAATTGTAATTCTGAAATTTCATCTCCATTTGCCAATAACTCTTGTGAAACACCTAAAGGGTTAACAACGTTTGTAAAATCTGTTTTGAATACCTTGAGGGGTGTAGTTTCTTAGATGGGGTCACTTTTATGGATTTTCTACTCTAGGGTTGCATCAGGGGGGCTTCAAATGGGACATGGTGTCAAAAAAAACAGTCCAGCAAAATCTGCCTTCCAAAAACCGTATGGCATTCCTTTCCTTCTGCTCCCTGCCGTGTGCCCGTACAGTAGTTTACGACCACATATGGGGTGTTTCTGTAAACTACAGAATCAGGGCCATAAATATTGAGTTTTATTTGGTTGTTAACACTTGCTTTGTAAAAGTAAAAAAAATATTAAAATGGAAAATCTGCCAAAGTGAAATTTTGAAATTGTATCTCTATTTTCCATTAATTCTTGTGGAACACCTAAAGAGTTAACAAAGTTTCTAAAATCAGTTTTGAATACCTTGAGGGGTGTAGTTACTAGAATGGGGTCATTTTTGGGTGGTTTCTATTATGTAAGCCTCGCAAAGTGACTACAGACCTGAACTGGTCCCTAAAAATTGGGTTTTTGAAAATTTCTGAAAAATTTCAAGATTTGCTTCTAAATTTCTAAGCCTTGTAACATCCCCCAAAAATAAAATATCATTCCCAAAATGATCCAAACATGAAGTAGACATATGGGGGAATGTAAAGTAATAACTATTTTTGGAGGTATTACTATGTATTATAAAAGTAGAGAAATTGAAACTTGTAAATTTGCAATTTGTTAAATTTTTTTTGTAAATTTGGTATTTTTTTATAAATAAATTTTTTTTATTTTTTTATTTCATTTTACCAGTGTCATGAAGTACAATATGTGATGAAAAACAATCTCAGAATCGCCTGGATAAGTCAAAGTGTTTTAAAGTTATCACCACTTAAAGTGACACTGGTCAGATTTGCAAAAAATGGCCTGGTCCTTAAGGTGAAATAAGGCTGTGTGCTAAAGGGGTTAATACAGAATGCTTAGTACAAGGTCAATTGAGGGTTAAAAAAAAATAATTAACTCACCACCTACAATTGATCGCGTATGACCTGTGGTGACGTTACTGAGCTCATCACATGGTCCATCACCACAGGTCCTTTAGCCGGCAGCTCATGATCAAAGAAGTAAGAAGAGACCGGCTGCTACGCGATCAAGAGGAGGAGGTGAGTTTATTAAAAAAAAAAAAAATTTAACCCTCAATTGACCTTCTACTATGCATTCTGTATTAAAGAATGCTATTATTTTCCCTTATAACCATGTAAAAAGGGAAAATAATACAGTGAATAGACTGACATCTTAGCAACCATGCGTGAAAATCGCACAGCATCCTCACTTGCTTGCAATTTTCATGCAGCCCCATTCACTTCTATGGGGCCTGCGTTGCGTGGAAAACGCACAATATAGAGCATGCTTCAATTTTCACGCAACGCACAAGTGATGCGTGAAAATCCCCGCTCATGTGCGCAGCCCCATAGAAATGAATGGGTCCGGATTCAGTGGGGGTGCAATGCATTCAAAACTCGCCCGTGTGAAAGGGGTTTAAGGGATTTTATTCTGTTGGATTTCAATTCGATGATTTCCTTTTCATGGGAAGAGGAGATTTCAACAACTGTCAATTATTACTTTAATTTTTTTTCCAAATAACTACTTCAATATCTCGTTAGCAGAAGAAAAAAAACAGTATTCCCAACAAACAATTTAATATTTGTAGGTATAACTATTGATGCCTCCAAAATGGAATTTAGTATTCCTGTGGAAAAAATAGACAATATCAAAATCTCTATCAATATATTATTGGCTAGAAGAAAATGCACTTTAAAAGAACTACAATCATTATTGGGTTCTTTAAACTTCATTTCTCGGGTTATACCCGTCGGTAGAGTTTTCTCAAAAAGGTAATATAATTCTACGAAAGGTATTCCCTCACCTTTCTCACATATTAGATTAACAAAAGAGAAGAGTTAAGAGAAGAATTACATATATGGCTATTTCTAATTTCAATGGCATGACAATCTGGCAGCAGGAATTCATAGATTCTGACGCATTACAATTGTACACAGACGCAGCAGGCTCCATAGGTTATGTTTTTTTTTTGTTTGTTTTTTAAATCCTTTTTGGTCTGCTGAAATCAGTCCTCAAAAATTGAAGAATACCAGTTTATTAAAGTCTTTATTGAACAGTTTTCTGTCTTAGTTGCATTGCATATTTGGAGGTTAAATTTTGCTAACAAAAGATTTGTTATTATCAGCTATTAATTGTCTTGCGTCAAAATCTATCCCGGTTACTATCTTACTTATGTGAGCTAGTTTTGTTCTGTCTGATTAACCCCTTAACGCAAAACACCATGCATATACGGCGGGGGATGCATTGCCAGAATGCATTCCACCATACCTGTACATCGGGCGGGTGCAGGAGCTGCGCCCGGCTGATCACTGCAGGGGTCCAGCAGTCCCTAGTAGCTGGGCCCCTGCTGTAACTGCCAACAGCGATGCTGGGGGATTAACCCTTTCTATGCCGCGGTCAGCGCTGACCACGACATAGAAGTGGTTTGCGGCGGGTGAAGGAGCGCATCGGGTCCCCGTGCTGCGGTGGTGGGCACCCGATGTGTGACAAGGCATGTCCCGATGCCATGCAGAGGTTGCCCAATGCCTTGCATGGCATCGGGACCTGCCTTCTACGGGTGCCGAGGAGATCCAGCCTCAGGCTGGGTCTCCTAGGCAACCTGTTAGTGTATGACTCAGTGTCATACACTAACAGGCAATGCATTACAATACAGATGTATTGTAATGCATTGCAGAGGGGATCAGAACCCCAAAAGTTTAAAGTGTTTTCAATAAAGAAAAACGCCCCTTTTCCCTGATTTCATAAGGAAAAAAAACACACATATTAGGTATCACCGCATCTGTAATGACCGACTCTATAAATATAACATATGATCCACCCTGTCCAATAGACAACATAGAAGAAAACTGTAAAGTAAAAAAAAAAGGCCATTTTGTCACCTTACATCACAAAAAGTGTAATAGCAAGCGATCAAAGTCATACGCACCCCAAAATTGTACCAATCAAACAGTCATCTTATACTGAAAAAATAAGCCCCTACATAAGATAGTAGCCCAAAAAAAAACTATGGCTATCAGAATATGGAGACACTAAAAATCTTTTTTTTTTTTTATAAAATGCTTTATTATGTAAAACTAACAACCAACAAAAGTAGTCATATTTGGTATTTTCACATCCGTAACAACCTGCTCTATAAAAATAGCATATGATCTAACCTGTCAGATGAACGTTGTAAATAACAAAAAATAAAAACAGTGCCAAAACAGCTTTTTTTTTTTGTTACCTTGCCTCACAAAAAGTAATATAGAGCAACCAAAAATCATCTGTACTCTAAAATAGTACCAACAAAACTGCCACCTTATCTCGTAGTTTCTAAAATGGGGTTACTTTTTTTTTGTTTCTACTCTAGGGGTGCATCAGGCGGTCTTCAAATGTGATATGGCAAGTTAAAATTATCCCAGTGAAATCTGCCCTCCAAAAACCATATGGCTTTCCTTTCCTTCTGCGCCCTGCCATGTGGCCATACAGCAGTTTACGACCACATATGGGGTGTTTCTGTAAACTACAGAATTAGGGCAATAAATATTTAGTTTTGTTTGGCTGTTAACCTTTGCTTTGTTACCAGAAAAAAGATTAAAATGGAAAATCTGACAAAAAAGTGAAATTCTGAAATGTCATCTCCATTTTCTATTAATTCTTGTGGAACACCTAAAGGGTTAACAACATTTGTCAAATCTGTTTTTAATACCTTGATGGGTGTAGTTTCTAAAATGGGGTCATTTTTAGGTGGTTGTTATTATGTAAGCCTCACAAAGTGACTTCAGACCTGAACTGGTCCTTTTAAAAAGTGGGTTTTGGAAATTTTCTGAAAAATTTCAAGATTTGCTTCTAAACTTCCAAGCCTTCTAACGTCCCCAAAAAAAAAATTTGCATTCACAAAATAATCCAAACATGAAATAGACATATGGGAAATGTAAAGTAATAACTATTATATGAGGTATCACTGTTTTAAAAGCAGAGAAATAAAAATTTGGAAAGTTGTGAATTTTTCAAAATTTTTGATTTATTTATTTTTATAAGTAAAAATGAAATATTTTGATTCAAATTTACCACTGTCATGAAGTATGGCTTGGAATGGCTTGGATAAGTAAAAGTGTTTTAAAGTTATCACCACATAAAGTGACACATGTCAGATTTGTAAAAATCTGTCTGGTCCTTAAGGTGAAAAAGGACCCGGTCCTTAAGGGATTAATAATATTTGGATAAAGGCAAAATTTGTTCCTGGAAAGGCTAATTTAATAGCAGATGCTTTAGCTCGTCATAATCTCACACTCTTCAAAGAACTAGTTCCAGAAGCGGCAACCTGCAACTCTCTTTGCCCAACTCATCTTTGGGGGCTAATTTAGGAGTTCTGTGGGACTTAATATAGAAATCTCTTTCCCCAAATACATGGTCTTCTTGCGCATCTGCATGGAAACTATGGACTTCATTTTGCGACTACAAAAAATTAGATACAGTTTCCATCCAATGATTTTTTTATTTTTTTTTACCTTTTGATTGAATTTTTCAATAGTTTAATGTCAAATAACTCTTTCCATCCTATAAACAAAATTTTTATCGGCATCTTCTTTTTCAAAATTTTAGGCCTTCAATCAGTTAAAAATAATTTTATTTTAAATCAGGCCTTAAAAGGTCTGAATAGATGTGTCACAGCGGGGAGTGGGGGAAACCCCCCACTGTGCGGTGTCAAAGGGTAAAAGGGGATCAGCCTGGCCAAAAGGAGAAATAAGGGAGCAGGTCACCTCCTACAGCGTCCCTAATCCTCTCCCTGACTCCTCACCGTATGAGCGGACCCCGATGGTAGGACGACTCATACTCAGGATTCCTAGAGACCCTAAGTCGCCCTGGTAATCCCTCACCAAGGAGCAGGGAAGAGACAACCTATTCATCCCAGTCATCGAGGAACAGGAGTCTCTATCTGAGGCCAGGCTGCAAGGAGAGGGGAACACATAGAGCATAAGGAGATGGCAGGTAAGCAAAACCAATAACACACTTACCTGCCACAGACACACTGACTGGAACCCGTGCACTAGTGCTGCTGTCCACACCAACATTAAAGGACACAGCACACACCACAAACCACACAGGAACCCAGGACACCCAAAGCTGCAATAAACATGAGACAGGGAAATGTCTAGTAAACATGCTGGACACCAAATACCACCAGACATGTAACCGCAAACTAGACATACAAACACCCTGAACATAACCCACTCCATACAAATAGGGACAGGAAGGGAAGGAGACACCGGGATAACATTGAGGATAGAATGGGAAGACATTGCTGGAGACATCGATGTCTCACTAGGAGGCCCTCACTCTGGGAGATGGAACATGAAGACCAGGAGCGTAACTCCAACACACACCATGGCTGGAGTCCCACTGACTCCAGGCCTCTAGCCACAGGTAAGATGAAGCACCTAGTGTCCACGCCCAACAAGGTGGTTAACCCCTCCACCACCGAACAGAGGAGGAAACAACTGAAAGGGGAAGTGCACACACCAGCATAAAAAGCTACACGTTGCCGCAGGCAACAACATGCAAGGCAACCATGTCACGGCACACACCACAAAGGCCGTGACACTGCCCCCGCATGCTGAAACAGCAACACGTTGCCACGGGCAACAGCAAGCGTGGCATAAGTGTCACAGCGCACACCAAAGGCCATGACAAGATGTAGTCGAGAAAGAAAAAAACAGACCAATATCAAAGAAAATTTTATTACAATTATATGACGTTCTAGAAACTCAGCTTTTCCAATCAGTTTTTCTTTTGGCCTTCTTCACTGCTCTCCGGATCAGCGACTTCGCGGCTGTGAATAAACACAGTACATCACCAATTAATATTTCAGATTTGGTTTGTAATAGTATAGTTTTAAAACTTTACATACTAAAGTCTAAAACTGATCAACTACAAAAAGGTCATTGGATAACTTTACACCCCCTCCCTAACTCCTGATTATGCCCTATTAAGGCTGTGCAAAATTGGTTAAACAGTAGGCCAAAGGTGAATGGTCCTTTGGTCCCGGTGTAGGAATATTCTCCTCTTACAAGATTTCAATTTAACACAATTTTAAAGAAAAGTCTCCGTATGTTATGCTATCAAGACTGTAATATTTCTGCCTATTCATTCAGAATAGGAGCAGCCACCTTGGCTGCTGAACAAGGATTGACTTCATCCTTAATAAAAAAAAAATTAGGTAGATGAAAATCTTATAGGTTCAAGATCTACATAGGACCAGAATTATTAGAATAGTTTAATTTGTCTTAGGCTTCTTTCACACTTGCGTTCGGGGTTCCGCTTGTGAGTTCCGTTTGAAGGCTCTCACAAGCGGCCCCGAACGGATCCGTACAGCCCCAATGCATTCTGAGTGGATGCGGATCCGCTCAGAATGCCTCAGTCTGGCACCGTTTGGCCTCCGTTCCGCTCAGCAGGCGGACACTAGTGATGAGCGGCAGGGGCAATATTCGAATTCGCGATATATCGCGAATATTTGGGCGAATATTCGCCATATATTCGAGAATTCGCAAATTCATGATCTCCATGCATTATTTTCTTGATTGCGAAAATTCGCATAAAATTCGCATAAAATGTCGCATGAACTGGTATTTAAAAAAAACGAATATTCGCGATTACGAATATATTTAGCGATATTCTAAATATTCGCGAATTCTTGAAGTGCCGATATTCGCGATTAAAATTCGCAATTCGAATATTCATGATCAACACTAGCGGACACCCGAATGCAGCTTGCAGCGTTCGGGTGTCCGCCTGGCCGTGCGGAGCCAAACGGATCCGTCCAGACTTACAATGTAAGTCAATGGGGACGGATCCGTTTGAAGTTGACACAATATGGTGCAATTTCAAACTGATCCGTCCCCCATTGACTTTCAATGCAAAGTCTGGACGGATCCGTCTGACTAACTTTTACACTTAGAATTTTTTCTGAAATATAATGCAGACGGATCCATTCTGAACGGATCCCATCGTTTGCATTATACACTGCGTGCAGAATTATTAGGCAAATGAGTATTTTGACCACATCATCCTCTTTATGCATGTTGTCTTACTCCAAGCTGTATAGGCTCGAAAGCCTACTACCAATTAAGCATATTAGGTAATGTGCATCTCTGTAATGAGAAGGGTTGTGGTCTAATGACATCAACACCCTATATTAGGTGTGCATAATTATTAGGCAACTTCCTTTCCTTTGGCAAAATGGGTCAAAAGAAGGACTTGACAGGCTCAGAAAAGTCAAAAATAGTGAGATATCTTGCAGAGGGATGCAGCACTCTTAAAATTGCAAAGCTTCTGAAGCGTGATCATCGAACAATCAAGCGTTTCATTCAAAATAGTCAAGAAGCGTGTGGAAAAACCAAGGCGCAAAATAACTGCCCATGAACTGAGAAAAGTCAAGCGTGCAGCTGCCAAGATGCCACTTGCCACCAGTCTGGCCATATTTCAGAGCTGCAACATCACTGGAGTGCCCAAAAGCAAAAGGTGTGCAATACTCAGAGACATGGCCAAGGTAAGAAAGGCTGAAAGACGACCACCACTGAACAAGACACACAAGCTGAAACGTCAAGACTGGGCCAAGAAATATCTCAAGACTGATTTTTCTAAGGTTTTATGGACTGATGAAATGAGAGTGAGTCTTGATGGGCCAGATGGATGGGCCCGTGGCTGGATTGGTAAAGGTCAGAGAGCTCCAGTCCGACTCAGACGCCAGCAAGGTGGAGGTGGAGTACTGGTTTGGGCTGGTATCATCAAAGATGAGCTTGTGGGGCCTTTTCGGGTTGAGGATGGAGTCAAGCTCAACTCCCAGTCCTACTGCCAGTTTCTGGAAGACACCTTCTTCAAGCAGTGGTACAGGAAGAAGTCTGCATCCTTCAAGAAAAACATGATTTTCATGCAGGACAATGCTCCATCACACGCGTCCAAGTACTCCACAGCGTGGCTGGCAAGAAAGGGTATAAAAGAAGAAAATCTAATGACATGGCCTCATGGTTCACCTGATCTGAACCCCATTGAGAACCTGTGGTCCATCATCAAATGTGAGATTTACAAGGAGGGAAAACAGTACACCTCTCTGAACAGTGTCTGGGAGGCTGTGGTTGCTGCTGCACGCAATGTTGATGGTGAACAGATCAAAACACTGACAGAATCCATGGATGGCAGGCTTTTGAGTGTCCTTGCAAAGAAAGGTGGCTATATTGGTCACTGATTTGTTTTTGTTTTGTTTTTGAATGTCAGAAATGTATATTTGTGAATGTTGAGATGTTATATTGGTTTCACTGGTAAAAATAAATAATTGAAATGGGTATATATTTGTTTTTTGTTAAGTTGCCTAATAATTATGCACAGTAATAGTCACCTGCACACACAGATATCCCCCTAAAATAGCTAAAACTAAAAACAAACTAAAAACTACTTCCAAAAATATTCAGCTTTGATATTAATGAGTTTTTTGGGTTCATTGAGAACATGGTTGTTGTTCAATAATAAAATTAATCCTCAAAAATACAACTTGCCTAATAATTCTGCACTCCCTGTAGGAGCGGATCCGTCTGTGCAGACACCAGATGGATCCGCTCCGAATGCAAGTGTGAAAGTAGCCTAACAGGTAATCACAAAATTTGGATTGTAAGAAACCACATCATTAATGGAGCATTAAATCGAGCTACTCAAAGAAAGTATTTACAGGACCTTGGTTTACATTTGAATATATATATATATATATATATACGGTACAGACCAAAAGTTTGGACACACCTTCTCATTCAAAGAGTTTTCTTTATTTTCATGACTATGAAGGCATCAAAACTATGAATTAACACATGTGGAATTATATACATAACAAACAACGCCACTGATGGTCCCAACCCCATTTATAAGGCAAGAAATCCCACTTATTAAACCTGACAGGGCACACCTGTGAAGTGAAAACCATTTCAGGGGACTACCTCTTGAAGCTCATCAAGAGAATGCCAAGAGTGTGCAAAGCAGTAATCAAAGCAAAAGGTGGCTACTTTGAAGAACCTAGAATATGACATATTTTCAGTTGTTTCACACTTGTTTGTTATGTATATAATTCCACATGTGTTAATTCATAGTTTTGATGCCTTCAGTGTGAATCTACAATTTTCATAGTCATGAAAATAAAGAAAACTCTTTGAATGAGAAGGTGTGTCCAAACTTTTGGTCTGTACTGTATATATATAACATTGGTCTGATTTAAAATTGAGAGCTGTTTGGGCTTTGTGTAACTTCCTAGCATTCTACTCACCTTTACCTGATCTCATTATTCTACATTTTGGTGAAAATTACTTGGGACTAGGGTTGAGCGAACCCAAACTTTAGGATTTTTGGAACCCAGACCCGAACCCGAACATTTCAGTAAAAGTTCGGGTTCGGTGTTCGTCGAATTCTTAGCGCTTTTTGAAAGGCTGCAGAGCAGCCAATCAACAAGCGTTTAACTGTCTGACCTTAGAAGCCATCACAGCCATGCCTACTAATGGCATGGCTGTGATTGGCCAGTGCAGCATGTGACTCAGCCTCTATATTAGCTTGAGTCATGTAGCACTGCACGTCAATCTGCTGTTACAAGTGTAGGGAGAGGATGCTGCTGGTGATTTCAGGGAGAGAATAGTAGAGAATCTGTGATCAGAACTCAAATCAAACTCAGCGATCTACATACATTTAGTTGTGTGGGTGCAGTGCGCAATCTTTTTACCCTGCCCTGAGCCCAGTGACAGAAAAAAATAACTTTTATCCGTCTGTTAGTTAGGGGGGCGGCAGCCATTTTATGCAAGCTCAGTGCACCAGCACTGCATCTGAGCTTTTGTGACATTCAAATCCAAGCTTGAAATACTGCACTAATATTCTGGTTTTAAAAAATCACCCTTTTTTGGCAATATACAACATCTGGTGCATTTGCAGGATTAGTCAGTGTGCAATTTAAGCTAGAAATACAGCCATAATTTTCTGGGTTTTTAAAAACACCCTTTTTTGGCAAAATCCACTATTTTACAGATCTGCATGTGTGAAACTCAAGCTTAATATATACAGCTTTCATATTTTGTTACAAAAAAAAAACACTTTTTTGGCAATATACAACATCTGGATTAGTCAGTGTGCAATTTAAGCTAGAAATGCAGCCATAATTTTCAGGGTTTTTAAAAACACCCTTTTTTTGGGCAAAATACACAATTTTACAGCCCTTGCAGCATCAGCACGTGTGAAATTCAAGGGTTATATACAGCTTTCATATTCAGTTATTAAAAAAAACAAATCTTTGGCAATGTCCAACATCTGGATTAGTCAGTGTGCAATTTAAGCTAGAAATATAGCCATAATTTTCTGGGTTTTTAAAAACACACTTTTTTTTCCAAAATACACCATTTTACAGCCCTTGCAGCATCAGCACATGTGAAATTTACATACTGTGTTTCCATTCAGTTATTAAACACCCATTTTGGGCACATTTTTTTTATTGCGGCCTAGTCTGCATCTATAGGCAAGATCCTAAATGTGAGAAATATGAGAAGAGCATCAAATAAGGGACGTGGCCCAGGTCGTGGTGCTGCTGGTGGAGCTCCTGTTGCAGGGAGAGGACGTGCTTAATCTGTGCCAGCTACACACACAAGTGAAACCCCTTCCTCAGGTGCGAGTAGGCGACAGAACCTGCAGCAATATTTGGTCGGGCCTAATGCGGCTCTACGAATGGTGAGGCCAGAACAAGTACAGGCGATAGTAGATTGGGTTGCTGACAGTGCCTCCAGTTCCTTAACATTGTCTCCCACCCATTCTCCTGCTGAAAGATCAGAGTTGGCACCTGCAGCCGATGTCCATCAGTCTTTCACCTCACCCCCTTGCAAATCAGCCAAGCAGTCTGAGCCCCAAGTCATGCAGCAGTCTCTTTTGCTTTTTGATGACTCTGTAAGCAGGGTTTCCCAGGATCATCCACCTATCCCTGCCCCAGAAGTGGAAGAGATTGAGTGCACCGATGCCCAACCACTTATGTTTCAAGATAAGAACATGGGAGGACCATTGCAGCACGTCTCGGATGATGACAAAACACAGGTCCCAACTACTGGGGCTTTCAAAAGTATGCAGACTGACAAGGAGTGCAGGGGTGAAGACTGGGTGGAAGATGATGTGGAGGACGATGAGGTCCTCGACCCCACATGGAATCAAGGTCATGCGAGTGACTGATGTAGTTCGGATGAAGAAGCGGTAGTCGCACAGAGCCACCAGCACAGCAGAAGAGGGAACAGGGTGAAAAAGCGGAGCGGCCGTCCCCTAGGCAGTACGCCTGCTAGGGACCGAGCACACCAAAGCCAGCTCCAAGGAGTTCCCTGGCGTGGCAGTTCTTCAGACAATGTGCTGACGACAAGACATGAGTGGTGTGCACGCTGTGCAATCAGAGCCTGAAGCGAGGCATAAACGTTCTCAACCTGAGCACAACCTGCATGACCAGGCATCTAAGTGCAAAGCACGAGCTGCAGTGGAGTAGACACCTCAAAAACCAAGAAAGGTCTCTGGCTCCTCCTGCTTCCTCTTCTGCTGCAGTCTCGGCCTCATTATCCACCTCTGGAGTGACAACGCCACCTGCCACCCCGCAGAGGATCTGCCAGCAACATCACCACCTGGGTCACCAAGCATCTCCACAATGTCCCACGGAAGCGTTCAGCTCTCCATCTCCCAAACTCTAGAGCGTAAGAGGAAGTACCCCCCTACCCACCCGCGATCCCTAGCCCTGAATGCCAGCATTTCAAAATTACTGGCCTTTGAAATGCTGTCATTCCATCTGGTGGAGACCAAGAGTTTTAAAGGCCTTATGGCGGTGGCTCTCCAACAGTACGTCGTGCCCAGCTGCCACTACTTTTCCAGGTGAGCCACCCCTTCCCTGCAAAACCAAGTGGGGGACAAATCAGGTGTGCACTGCGCAACGCCATCTGTGGCAAGGTGCACCTCACTACGGATACATGGACCATTAAGCACGGTCAGGGACGTTATATCTCCATAACAGCAGTGACGGCTGGGCCTGAGGCGGATAGCAGTTTGGCGCATGTCCTTCCACCACTGAGGATTGCAGGGCGCTTGAGTTTACCTCCTGTTGCTTCCTCCTCCTACTTTGCTTCCTCATCCTTTACCGGCTCCTCATCCGGTCAGCGTAACACCTTCAACACCAACTTCAGCACAGCCAGGGGTAAACGACAGCAGGCAGTTTGGGGGACAAACCCCACACCGCGCAGGAGCTGTGGACGGGCCTTGAACAACTGACCACCTCAAGCCCGGCCTGGTGGTGTAGGATAAAGGGCGAAATCTCGTAGCAGTTCTGGGACTATCCGGTTTGACGCACATCCCTTGCCTGGCGCATGTGCTGAATTTGGTGGTGCAGAGATTCCTTAAAAATTACCCCGATATGTCAGAGCTGCTGCATAAAGTGCGGGCCGTCTGTGCGCGCTTTCGGCATTCTCACCCTGCTGCTGCTCGCCTGTCAGCGCTGCAGCGTAACTTCGGCCTTCCCGCTCATTGCCTCATATGCGACGTGCCCACAAGGTGGAACTGCACCTTGCACACGTTGGCCAGACTGTGCGAGCAGAAGCAGTCGATAGTGGAGTTTCAGCTGCAGCACGCACGGGTGAGTCGCTCTGCAGAACAGCACCACTTCACCACCAATGACTGGGCCTCTATGCGAGACCTGTGTTCCTTGCTGCGCTGTTTTGAGTACTCCACCAACATGGCCAGTGCCGATAACGCCGTTCTCAGCGTTACAATCCCACTTCTATGCCTCCTTGAAAAAACGCTGCTAGCGATGATGGAAGAGGATGTGGCACAGGAGGAGGAGGAGGAAGAGGGATCATTTCGTAGGGTTTCCGGCCAGTCATTCACAAGTGGCTCCGAGGGTGGGTTGCTGCACCTAAAAACGCCAGATACACAATTGTCCAGCCAGGGCACAGTTCTGGAGGATGACGAGGTGGAGGATGACGAGGTGGAGATGGAGGAGGAGGAGGAACCTTGTTCACAGCAGGGTGGCACCCAGACCAGCTCATGGCCATCACTGGTGCGTGGCTGGGGGGATACAGAGGACAGCTTTTCTTTGCCTCTGGGCAGCCTGGCACACATGAGCGATTACATGCTGCAGTGTCTCCGCAACAACCACTGAGTTGCCCACATTCTAACTTGTGCTGATTACTGGGTGGCCACGCTGCTGGATCCCTGTTACAAGGACAACGTACCGCCCTTAATTCAATCACTGGAGTGTGATCGTAAGATGCGCGAGTACAAGCGCACCCTGGTAGACGCACTGCTAGTGGCATTCCCACCTGACAGCGGGGGCACAGTGGAAGCACAAGGCGAAGGCAGAGGAAGAGGTCGCTAACGCAGCTAGGGCACCTCTAGCACCTCAGAAGGCAGGGTTAGCATGGCCAAAATGTGGAAAAGCTTTGTCACAACGCCACAACAACAACCAGCACCACCAGCTGATATGGAACGTCTTAGCAGGAGGCAGCATTTCACCAACATGGTGGAGCAGTATGTGTGCACACGCCTACACGTACTGAATAATGAGTCTGCCCCCTTCACCTTCTGGGTCTCCAAATTGGGCACGTGGCCTGAGCTTGCCCTTTATGCCTTGGAGCTGCTGGCCTGCCCTGCAGCCAGTGTGTTATTTGAACGTGTGTTTAGCACGGCAGGGGACGTCATCACAGACAAGCGCAGCCGCCTGTCCACAGCCAATGTGGACAAGCTCACGTTCCGTAAATCTGTATCTCAGTTTCAGGTGACCGGTTCTGCTTGCGTTCAGGGAGTTTGTGCTGAGCCTAAGATCTCGCTTCCAGATACCTTCTCTGGGGGTAGTGAGAATTTTGTTCGTTTTAGAGAGGCTTGCAAACTCCATTTTCGCCTACTTCCCCATTCATCTGGTGATGAGGAGCAAAGGGTGGGGATCATAATCTCACTGCTCAGGGATAACGCTCAGTCTTGGGCCTTTTCGCTGCCGGTGGGAGCACAGCCCCTCCGATCAGTGGATGCATTTTTTGTAGCCCTGGGTCTTATATATGATGATCCGGATCGTGTTGCTCTGGCTGAATCTAAACTGCGTCTTTTATGCCAGGGTAAACAATCCGCAGAGTTATACTGTTCAGAATTTCGGAGATGGGCAGCTGATACTGGTTGGAATGATGCTGCACTCCGAAGACCTACCTCCTTGGAGTCCGCCATGTCTCGGGCTGTTCGTATTGACAGGCGTCTTAGAGAGTCATACTCAGTCCAAACACAGTGGCGCGGTCTCATTCAGTGCACAGGGGTCTCAGTCTCTCTCAATCCCCTTTGAGCAGGAGCCCATGCAGCTGGGTTTGCTTGCCTCTAACAACAGAGCATTCAGCTCTCAGAGGAGGGTTTGTTTCTGTTGTGGAGGTATAAATCATTTGGCAAATGTTTTTCCCTCTGGGATATTCAGGGAGTTTTTATAGAATAATAAAGAAACCAAAGAAAAAAGTCCTCTAAAAACGTTCCATCTGTTACTATTGGCAAGGTTGATGCGGAAATTGAAGGTTTTCCGTTTGCTTGTAGTTCCCGTTTTGTCCTACCTGCCAGGGTGGCGCTAGAGAGCAAGAACATTGTTTGTGAGATTTTTGTAGATAGTGGAGCAGCTGTCAATCTCATTGATAATCAATTTGCTATAACACATGGTTTTCAGGTATGCACTTTGGGAAAGGACATACCTGTTTTTGCTATTGATTCCGCTCCACTTTCTCAAAAATCATTAAAGGGCATAGTTCACAATATCCGTTTGACCGTGGGTGATGCTCATGTTGAGGATGTGTCATGTTTCGTCCTAGGCGGGTTACCTACTCCTCTAGTGTTGGGGATACTCTGGCTCACTAAACATAACCCCACCATTGATTGGCAAGCGAGGCAAATAAATGGTTGGAGTGACTTTTGCAGAGAGAATTGCCTCTCGACGTCTCTTTCAGAGGTTTCTACTAAGACTGTACGATCATTTCTTTCTGAATTTTCGGATGTGTTTTCTGAGAGTGGTGTTCAGGAGCTGCCCCCTACCGGGAGTACGATTGCCCTATTAATCTCATCCCAGGCACCAAGCTGCCTAAATCTCGTTTATACAATCTCTCCCAACCTGAAAGGGTCACTATGCGTTCTTATATCTCTGAGAGCCTGAGAAAGGGACACATACGACCCTCGAAGTCACCTGTTGCCGCTGGTTTCTTTTTTGTTAAGAAAAAAGATGGTTCTTTAAGACTATGTCTGGATTTCAGGGAGCTGAACAGTATCACAATTCATGACCCTTATTCGCTTCCTCTGATCCTGGACCTGTTTAACCAGATTGTTGGGGCTAAAGTTTTTTCCAAGTTGGATCTAAGAGGGGCATACAACCTGGTCAGGGTCAGAGAAGGGGACGAATGGAAGACGGCATTCAATACCCCTGAGGGCCATTTTGAGAATTTGGTTATGCCTTTTGGTTTGATGAATGCTCCAGCCGTCTTCTAACATTTTGTGAACAGCATTTTTTATCATTTAATGGGGAAATTTGTACTAGTGTATCTAGATGACATTTTGATTTTTTCTCCTGATTTCAAAACACATAGGGACCACCTACGTCAGGTCTTGCTCATTCTGCGGGAGAATAAATTCTACGCTAAACTGGAGAAATGTGTGTTTGCGGTTCCAGAAATTCAATTTCTGGGTTTTCTTCTCTCCGCTTCTGGTTTTCGCATGGACCTCGAGAAGGTCCGCGCTGTGCTTGATTGGGAGCTTCCTGAGAATCAGAAGGGGCTGATGCGCTTTTTAGGTTTTGCCAATTATTACAGGAAGTTCATTTTGAATTATTCCTCTGTTGTTAAGCTAATGACTGATATGACTAGAAATGGAGGAGATTTTTCCTCCTGGTCGGTAGAGGCGCGTAAGGTCTTTTCTAGTATCAAAGAGAGTTTTGCTTCCGCTCCCATCTTGGTACAACCTGATATCTCTATGCCCTTCATTGTTGAGGTTGACACTTCTGAGGTGGGTGTGGGTGCGGTCTTGTCTCAGGGTCCCTCTCCTGCCAAATGGCGACCGTGTGCCTTTTTCTCGAAGAAACTCTCCTCCGCTGAGAGAAATTACGATGTGGGAGATAGGGAGTTGTTGGCCATCAAGTTAGCTTTTGAGGAATGGCGCCATTGGCTAGATAGCCACTTGCTCCTGATGAAGGGGAAACATTGATCCCCGAAACGCGTTGAGCCACATATTTGCTATTAAAGGTGATTTGATCAGAAGCACACTGCCTTGCTGCCATCATTCACTAAGACTCTACACACGATCCTGGCCAGGGGGGAATCGTCACAGGTGTTTTATGCTTATCCTGCTGACGACCCCCCAGTGAAGTAAGTGTCCATCCATTTTATTCTTTGTTTTTAACCTCCACCTTCTACCTTCTGTGTTTATCACAGTAGGGACCTCATTTTATTTCAACCATTTTATTTTTCAACCTTTTTTTTTGTGATAAAAAGTTTTGATTTAGATTAATAATTTTTTATTTAGATTCCAAGTTTTTTATGTATAAAAGATTTTTTGATGTATAAAAGTTTTTGACCTTATTGTACAATATGCCAGCACATTAGCACCTTGATACAAAAAAAAAATTTTTAGTACATTTTCTGCTCGGTTTGGCGCCTTTCTTGTACCTTCCCCCCACCCCAACTTTTGTTTTTTCAATAGCCATTGGCTAGAGGGAGCCAGACACCCTATTACCGTGTTTACCGACCATAAGAATCTGGCCTACTTGGAGTCAGGCCAGATGGTCTTTGTTCTTTTCAAGGTTTAATTTTGTTGTCACGTTCCGCCCTGGGGTTAAGAATGTGAAGGCGTATGCCCTGTCATGTTGTTTTCCGGGAGGGGGGAACTTTGAAGACCCGGGTCCCATTTTGGCTGAAGGGGTGGTTGTGTCTGCTCTTTATCCTGAATTGGAGGCAGAGGTTCAGACAGCCCAGGCAGAGGCTCCTCATCTTTGTCCTCCCGGGAGGTTGTTTGTGCCTCTCGCTTTACGACACAAGGTTTTTAAGGAGCACCACGATACTGTCCTTGCTGGGCACCCAGGGGGTAGAGCCACAGTGGATCTCATTGCTCAGAGATTCTGGTGGCCGGCTCTTCGTAAGTCGGTTGAGGGTTTTGTGGCAGCCTGCGAGACCTGCGCTCGTGCCAAAGTCCCTCATTCACGGCCATCAGGTCCTCTCCTTCCGTTACCCATTCCTTCCCGTCCTTGGACACATCTGTCCATGGATTTCATTACGGACCTGCCTCGTTCCTCAGGGAAGACTGTGATTCTGGTGGTGGTGGACCGTTTTAGCAAAATGGCGCATTTTATTCCTTTTCCTGGGTTGCCCAATGCTAAAACGCTGGCGCAGGCATTTATTGATCACATTGTCAAATTGCATGGTATTCCTTCAGATATAGTCTCTGATAGCGGCACGCAGTTTGTTTCCAGATTCTGGAAGGCTTTCTGTTCTCGCTTGGGCGTTCGGTTGTCATTCTCTTCTGCTTTCCACCCGCAGTCGAATGGCCAGACAGAGCGCGTCAATCAGAATCTGGAGACATATCTGCGCTGTTTTGTGGTGGAGAATCAGGAGGATTGGTGTTCTTTTCTCTCCCTTGCTGAGATTGCTTTAAATAACCGTCGTCAGGAGTCCTATGATAAGTCACCATTTTTTGGTGCATATGGGTTTCATCCGCAGTTTGGGACATTCTCTGACGAGGGGTCTTCTGGTTTACCTGATGAGGAAAGATTCTCCTCGTCTTTGTCATCTATTTGACAAAAGATTCAGGATAATCTAAAAAGCATGAGTGAGAGATATAAGCGTGTGGCGGATAAGAGACGTGTGCCTGGTCCGGACCTGAATGTTGGTGATCTGGTGTGGTTGTCTACTAAGAATATCATATTGAAGGTTCCCTCCCTTAAGTTGGGTCCTAAGTTTATCGGGCCTTTATCTTGTCCGTCATCAATCCCGTTGCCTACCGTCTTGATCTTCCTCAGACTTGGATGATCCATAATGTTTTTCACAAGTCCCTATTAAAACCTTATGTCCAACCCACTGTACCCTCCTCTTTGCCTTCTCCTCCGATTGTGGTTGATGGTAATCTTGAATTTCAGGTCTCTAGGATTGTAGACTCTCGTATTGTCCGCGGTTCTCTTCAGTACCTCGTTCATTGGGAGGGTTATGGTCCTGAGGAGAAGATGTGGGTTCCAGTGGCGGACATTAAGGCCACTCGTCTTCTCAGGGCATTTCATAGGTCCCATCCTGAGAAGGTGGGCTCTGAGTGTCCGGAGTCCACTCGTAAAGGGAGGGGTACTGTCACCGCCAGATCTCTGAGAAGTTCTGATAGACGTTCTTCAGTACCTCCTGCATGATGTTCTTTTGTTTTGCTTTCGCTTTGACATCTCTTCTGCCTCTCCCAGCTGTCATCGATTAGCAGTGATTGCCTCCCTATATATCTCCTCCCATACTGCATCACTTTGCGGTTTATACTACTTCCTGGATTGGTTTCACTGCTTGAAGTTGCTACTGCTGGTTCCTCAAGATAAGTATATTTCTGTATTGTGTTTTCCTGTTGACTTGATTCTAGGTGACCCTGACTCCCTCCGTATTAAGTGCAGGGAGCCGGTGGTCGTGTCCCCTCACTATTATAGGGTTTGCAGGTGTCACTCAGTCTAAGGTACGTGGACATGCAACTTTCTATCATTGAGATCTTTGCATGGGCTGAGCAGTGAGGGAGAGCTCTAGGGCTTTAATAGGGCTCACCCTTTTGTTCCTTAGTTTTGGATCAAGTCAGTCGGATCTTTATTTTGTTACTTATTGTTTCCTGCAACACCATCCGTGACAGTACCTGTACGCCCTGTGTCCTTAACCGCCTCCGGACGGCCTAACGCAGGATCGCGTTCTGGAGGTGGCAGCCCTGCGCACAGTCACGCATATATGCGTCATCTCGCGAGATGCGAGATTTCCTGTGAACGCGCGCACACAGGCGCGCGCGTTCACAGGATCGGAAGGTAAGCGAGTGGATCTCCAGCCTGCCAGCGGCAATCGTTCGCTGGCAGGCTGGAGATGCGATTTTTTTAACCCCTAACAGGTATATTAGACGCTGTTTTGATAACAGCGTCTAATATACCTGCTATCTGATCCTCTGGTGGTCCCTTTTGTTTGGATCAACCACCAGAGGGCACAGGCAGCTCAGTAATAAGTAGCACCAAACACCACTACACTACACCTCCCCCCTGTCACTTATTAACCCCTTATTAACCCCTGATCACCCCTGATCACCCCATATAGACTCCCTGATCATCCCCCTGTCATTGATCACCCCCCTGTCATTGATCACCCCCTTGTAAGGCTCCATTCAGATGTCCGTATGTTTTTTACGGATCCACGGATACATGGATCGGATCCGCAAAACACATACGGACGTCTGAATGGAGCCTTACAGGGGGGTGATCAATGACAGGGGGTGATCACCCCATATAGACTCCCTGATCACCCCCCTGTCATTGATCACCCCCCTGTCATTGATCACTTCCCTGTAAGGCTCCATTCAGACGTCCGTATGTTTTTTACGGATCCACGGATACATGGATTGGATCTGCAAAACACATACGGACATCTGAATGGAGCCTTATAGGGGGGTGATCAATGACAGGGGGGTGATCACCCCATATAGACTCCCTGATCACCCCCCTGTCATTGATCACCCCCCTGTAAGGCTCCATTCAGATGTCCGTATGTTTTTTACGGATCCACGGATACATGGATCGGATCCGCAAAACACATACGGACATCTGAATGGAGCCTTATAGGGGGGTGATCAATGACAGGGGGGTGATCACCCCATATAGACTCCCTGATCACCCCCCTGTCATTGATCACCCCCCTGTCATTGATCACCCCCCTGTAAGGCTCCATTCAGACATTTTTTTGGCCCAAGTTAGCGGAAATTATTATTTTTTTCTTACAAATTCTCATATTCCACTAACTTGTTTAAAAAAATAAAATCTCACATGAACTCACCATACCCCTCACGGAATCCAAATGCGTAAAAATTTTTAGACATTTATATTCCAGACTTCTTCTCACGCTTTAGGGCCCCTAGAATGTCAGGGCAGTATAAATACCCCACATGTGACCCCATTTCGGAAAGAAGACACCCCAAGGTATTCTGTGTGGGGCATATTGAGTCCATGAAAGATTGAAATTTTTGTCCCAAGTTAGCGGAAAGGGAGACTTTGTGAGAAAATAAATAAATAATCAATTTCCGCTAACTTGTGCCAAAAAAAAAAAAATTCTATGAACTCACCATGTCCCTCATTGAATACCTTGGGGTGTCTTCTTTCCAAAATGGGGTCACATGTGGGGTATTTATACTGCCCTGGCATTTTAGGGGGCCTAAAGCGTGAGAAGAAGTCTGGGTTCCAAATGTCTAAAAATGCCCTCATAAAAGGAATTTGGGCCCCTTTACGCATCTAGGCTGCAAAAAAGTGTCACACATCTGGTATCGACGTACTCAGGAGAAGTTGGGCAATGTGTTTTGGGGTGTCATTTTACATATACCCATGCTGGGTGAGATAAATATCTTGGTCAAATGCCAACTTTGTATAAAAAATGGGAAAAGTTGTCTTTTGCCGAGATATTTCTCTCACCCAGCATGAGTATATGTAAAAAGACACCCCAAAACACATTGCCCAACTTCTCCTGAATACGGCGATACCACATATGTGACACTTTTTTGCAGCCTAGGTGGGCAAAGGGGCCCACATTCCAAAGAGCACCTTTAGGATTTCACCGGCCATTTTTTACACATTTTGATTTCAAACTACTTACCACACATTAGGGCCCCTAGAATGCCAGGGCAGTATAACTACCGCACAAGTGACCCCATTTTGGAAAGAAGACACCCCAAGGTATTCCGTGAGGGGCATGGCGAGTTCCTAGAATTTTTTATTTTTTGTCACAAGTTAGCGGAAAATGATGATTATTCTTATTATTTTTTTTTCTTACAAAGTCTCATATTCCACTAACTTGTGACAAAAAATAAAAACTTCCATGAACTCACTATGCCCATCACGAAATACCTTGGGGTGTCTTCTTTCCAAAATGGGGTCACTTGTGGGGTAGTTATACTGCCCTGGCATTTTAGGGGCCCGAATGCGTGAGAAGTGGTTTGAAATCAAAATCTGTAAAAAATGGCCGGTGAAATCCGAAAGGTGCTCTTTGGAATGTGGGCCCCTTTGCCCAATTGGCTGCAAAAAAGTGTCACACATCTGGTATCACCGTACTCAGGAGAAGTTGGGCAATGTGTTTTGGGGTGTCTTTTTACATATACCCATGCTGGGTGAGAGAAATATCTTGGCAAAAGACAACTTCTCCCATTTTTTATACAAAGTTGGCATTTGACCGAGATATTTATCTCACCCAGCATGGGTATATGTAAAATGACACCCCAAAACACATTGCTCAACTTCTCCTGAGTACGGCAATACCACATGTGTGACACTTTTTTGCAGCCTAGGTGGGCAAAGGGGCCCACATTCCAAAGAGCACCTTTCGGATTTCACCGGCCATTTTTTGCAGATTTGGATTTCAAACTACTTCTCACGCATTCGGGCCCCTAAAATGCCAGGGCAGTATAACTACCCCACAAGTGACCCTATTTTGGAAAGAAGACACCCCCAGGTATTTCGTGATGGGCATAGTGAGTTCATGGAAGTTTTTATTTTTTGTCACAAGTTAGTGGAATATGAGACTTTGTAAGAAAAAAATCAAAAATAAAAAAATCATCATTTTCCGCTAACTTGTGACAAAAAATTCTAGGAACTCGCCATGCCCCTCACGGAATACCTTGGGGTGTCTTCTTTCCAAAATGGGGTCACTTGTGGGGTAGTTATACTGCCCTGGCATTCTAGGGGCCCTAATGTGTGGTAAGTAGTTTGAAATCAAAATGTGTAAAAAATGACCTGTGAAATCCTAAAGGTGCTCTTTGGAATGTGGGCCCCTTTGCCCACCTAGGCTGCAAAAAAGTGCCACACATGTGGTATCGCCGTACTCAGGAGAAGTTGGGCAATGTGTTTTGGGGTGTCATTTTACATATACCCATGCTTGGTGAGATAAATATCTTGGTCAAATGCCAACTTTGTATAAAAAAATGGGAAAAGTTGTCTTTTGCCAAGATATTTCTCTCACCCAGCATGGGTATATGTAAAATGACACCCCAAAAAACATTGCCCAACTTCTCCTGAGTACGGCAATACCACATGTGTGACACTTTTTTGCAGCCTAGGTGGGCAAAGGGGCCCACATTCCAAAGAGCACCTTTCGGATTTCTGCCCCACAAGTGACCCCATTTTGGAAAGAAGACACCCCAAGATATTTCATGATGGGCATAGTGAGTTCATGGAAGTTTTTATTTTTTGTCACAAGTTAGTGGAATATGAGACTTTGTAAGAAAAAAAAAAAAAAAATCATCATGAAATACCACCAAATGAAAGCTCTATTAGTGAGAAGAAAAGGAGGTAAAATTCATTTGGGTGGTAAGTTGCATGACTGAGCAATAAACGGTGAAATTAGTGTAGTGCAGAAGTGTAAAAAGTGGTCTGGTCATTAAGGGGGTTTAAGCTATGGGGGCTGAGGTGGTTAAGTACCAGGACATCATGGCGTACAGGTGCGCCCTGTGTCCGTAACAGGTTAAAGCTCTCTCATTTATCCTCAGTATTATGTGACAGTAGCTGCTTCCAGTCTATGCCTTGAAATGCTGCCCTCAACCCAGGAAAATTTGCCTTTTCAAAATTCAGTGTCTTTGCTCTGCCTGACAGAATTTGCTTCTTATAGTTTAGGGGGAATATAATTATATTGTGGTCACTATTACCTAGTGTTTCTCGAACAGTAACATTTCCAACAAGCTCTGCATCATTAGAAATTACCAGATCCAACAGGGTATTGCCCCTAGTGGAAGCTTCTACAAACTGGCCCATAAAGTGGTCCTGCAGCAAGTTGAGGAATCTTCTCCCCTTTGCGGTTGAGGCAGAATCATGACCCCAGTCAATGTCTGGGAAGTTTAAATCTCCCATTATGACCGCTGTACCAGCCTGCGCAGCCTGCTCTATTTGGTTATGCAGTTGCGTTTCTATCTCCTCTGTGATGTTAGGGGGTCTATAGATTACACCAAATATTATTTTTTCAGTGTTTATATCCCTTATATTTACAGCCCAGTCATGCAAAGAATCCAACCATGTCTCAGCCACACCAACTCCATCTATGTGTTCTTCTAGTACCATAGCCACCAGCTCCCCCATTTTGCTAGCTAGACTTCTGGCATTTGTGAAAACACATTTTTAATTACTTTTACCTGTAAAGTGGATTTCTGAGATTTTTGGGTTTCCTTGGTTAATGTTTGTATGTAACACGTTCTTGTTACCAGCAGTTCTATTTTTCATCTGTTTATAGTTCTGCCAAGTCTTCTCCCTACTTTCCTCATTAACCCCAGCACCCACTGAATCCCCACTCTCCCCTCCTATATCCCACTGTCTATCTACACTTATTAACTAGCCCTTATTACTATAAGCCCCCACACTGCTCCCAGATCCTAGTTTAAAAGCTCCTCCAGCCGTCTAACCATTTTTTCCGCTAGGTAGTTGCACCCTCCCCATTAAGGTGCAGCCCATTCCTACTGTAGAGTCTGTAACCGACAGAGAAGTGGGCCAGTTCTCCAGGAACCCAAACCCTTCCTTCCTGCACCAGCTTCTGAGCCACTTATGTGAGATGGGGAAACAGCTCTTATTGTCTGAACACTGTTTGTGTAAATTAAGTTAAATATATGGACCGACATTCTGCTGTTTGGCCACAAGATGCCGCTGTTTCCTAAACACAGCTAAGGGCTCTTTCACACTTGCGCTTTTCTTTTCCGGCATAGAGTTCCGTCGTCGGGGCTCTATGCCGGAAAAATCCTGATCAGGATTATCCCCCTGCATTCTGAATGGAGAGAAATCCGTTCAGGATGCATCAGGATGTCTTCAGTTCAGGACCGAAACGTTTTTTGGCCGGAGAAAATACCGCAGCATGCTGCGCCTTTTGCTCCGGTCAAAAATCCTGAACACTTTCCGCATCGACGGATCCGGAATAATAGCCCATTGAAATGTATTAGTCCGGATCCGTCCTAACATCTTCAGTTGTTACGACGCAACGACGGATCCGGAAGTTGCGTCTGCGCCAGGAAGTAGGAAGGGCTTGGCTGGCGCGAAAACTTCCACTAGACAGCCCGCGCTTGAGAAGACAGGGCGTGAAAGAAGCTCCTGGAGGTGAGTATTGTGTGTGTTTGTCCCTTGCATATTTTATTTTGTAAAACAAACTAGAAATTTTCTGATAAGAAATAATTTACATACCGGATCCGCTCATCAGTACACGACGGATCCGCTGTTTCGATGGATCCGTACGACGGATCCATCGAAACAGCACTTGATGTTGGCTTCAGGATTTCCGGATCAGTATCTTACCAAAAAAGCCGGAAAGACGCATCCGGAAAGAAAAAATTATTCGTTCTTACGCGCTTTTCCGGATCCATCGTGTAATTCCGGCAAATGGAGTACACGACGGATCCGGACAACGCAAGTGTGAAAGAGCCCTTACAGACTGCATATTGTCCATATTCATGAGAGGTGGGTTTACAAAGCCTGGAGAGGAAGAGGTAGAGCAGCGATCTTGGGGAGAGTTTGGAAGAGGAACCAGGAATTGTGTGTCAGTAAGATCCATCGACATCCAGGTGTGGGAGCACCCTTCGGTGACCAGAGCTGCAGCCCAGTGAAGCTGAGTGTGTCTAAGGCCCTGATACTGTCTAGAGCATAGATCAGCAACCTTTGGCACTCCAGTTGTTGTGAAACTACAATTCCCAGCATGCTCCATTCATTTCTATGTGAGTTCATACAAGAGCAGAGCAAGTATGCATTCTGGGAGTTGTAGTTACACAACAGCTGGAGTGCCGGAGGTTGCCTACCCCTGGTCTAGAGGAATGAGGATTGCTTCCAGGAACGCTCAAACAGAGCTGAGGAGCAAAGCAACATACACTGTGGTACTGCATGCTTGTTGTAGAAGCTTTTGTTCTGTTCACAGCCACCAGTATAGGCAGAGCAGACCCAGGTCGGTAAGACAGATAGTGCACACACCTCATCACAATGTTGGCGCCTAGAATCCTAGAGACTGAGACCAGGCCTGTAGTTAGTTAGATAGGATTTCTGTTTGTGTCAGGCTACAAGTGTTGGTGCTGTTCATTGCAAGGACTCCACAATGTAAAGTGACATTTCATTTTGGAGAGCTGATAAACTTCCCCACAAACTCAAGCCAGGTTGGCGTTTTGCTCAGAAGGAATACTCTGGCACGTGCTACAAGACCAGTTATGGGAGGGGGGATACTGTAGAGAATTGTAAGCTGTTATGCTGCACCGTAAGCTAGCCAGTACCACACTCTCAAACAGTAAAGTATTACTTTACTGAAAGAGTAGTGGATGCATGGAATAGCCTTCCTGTAGAAGTGGTAGCTGCAAATACATTGAAGGAGTTTAAGCATGCATGGGATAGGCATAAGGCCATCCTTCATATAAGATAGGGCCAAGGTATATTTATAGTATTCAGTATATTGGGCAGACTAGATAGGCCAAATGGTTCTTATCTGCCGACACATTCTATGTTTCTATGTTCTTGATTTTTAGGGTAATAACGGGTAAGGCGTGGCTGTTTAGTTGTGCCTGCCAGTAGGTAAATTACTGCACTACACTATTACATCTGTAATCCCCCAGTAGTAATAAAGCTCACCATAATTCCCCTCAGTAGTAATAATTCTCCTTATAATGTGTGAGAGTAAAAAAATGGCACCTAATGTGAGCCAGTAAAAAAATGATACGCTAGTATAATGTGCGCTAGTTAAAAAAATGCTCCCTTATAATGTGCGCTAGTACAAAAAATACCCCTTAGGCCTCTTTCACATGGGCATGTGTGCCCCGTGGTCGGGCCGCAATGCACGAGCACAGTTCGTGGGGTTAGCCACAGCAGATCGCGGACCCAAGTGAATGGGTCCGCGATCCGGCCTTTCCGCAAAAAGATAGGACATTGAAGTGAATGGGCCCACATCTGTGATGCGAAATGCCCACGGAACGGCACCCGTGTATTGCGGATACGCAAATGTGGTCCTCAATACGGCAACGGGGTGTACATGCCCGTGTGAAAGAGGCCTTATAATGTGTGCCAATACAAGAAATGCCCCTTATCATGTGTTCCAGTGCAAAGCATGCACCCTTATTATGTGTGCCAGTACAAAAAATGCCCCCATAATGTGTGCCAATACAAAAATTGCCCCCATTGTGTGCCAGAACAAAAAATGCCCCCATTAAGTGCCAGTACAAAAAATACCACATCTTAGTGCCCTCAGTAGAACCAATGTCCCCATAGTGCCTCATAATGTGTGCCAATGCTCCATTCTGTGTGTCCCAGTACACAAAATACCCTCCTAGTGTCCCCAGTAGAGTTGATGTCCCCATAGTGCCCCTACAATGTGTGCCAGTATAAAATACCCCTATATAGTGCTACCAGTAGATGCCCCATAATGCTTCTCTTCCCCTTCATCATAGTGCTTACATAATCTGTGCCAGAATAAAATTCCTCTATTTAGCGGCCCCAGTAGATGCCCCCATAGTGTTCCTTTCCCCCTTCCTCGTACTGCCTCTTCATAATCTGTGCCAGAACAAAACTCCCCTATAAAGTGCCCCCAGTAGATGCCCCTATAATGCTCCTCTGCCCCCTTCCCCACATTGACCAAACAGCATAGTGTCAAATAAAAAAATAAACACATATACTTACCCCCATTAGGCTGTCAGCGATGCGGTGCAGGTCTCTTCCGGCCTGTGTCCCGTGCTCCAGGCTGCCCAACTTAGGCAATGCGATAATGATGACGTCAGTGCGCCGCCTGCTCTGGCCTATGATAGACTTCAGGCCTAATGCCTGTAGCCTATCAGAGGGAATGCAGCAGGGAGACGTTGCTCCCGTGTCCCGCTGCATCATTCTGCTGTATCGCTGTCCTGAGAATAGCGATACAGCTTAATATTGAGGGCTTCCATTTCCCATGGCCCTGCTGCCACCCCACCCACATACACACTTCTCTCCAGGTCCTGTCCTGTGCTATCCACATCCATACTTCAGTTCTGCAGCACCGCAAAAAAGATGTCCACAATTGCGAACAAGAATAGGCATTTCTATCATAGGGCTGAGTGTGTGCATTTCGCAAAGTGCAAACGAACACAGCCGGTCCGCGGACCGCAAAACACATACGGTCTGCTAAATGAGCACTTAGGCCCCATTCACACAGCTGTATTTTTGGTCAACATCCGATCTGTATTTTTTGCGGATAGGATGTGGACCCATTCATTTCAACGGGTCCACAAAAAATCTGTATGTCAGTTCCATAGCTCTGCAAGAAAGATATGTTTTGCAGACAAGGATAGACATTGTTACAATGGATCCGCAAAAAGAAAAATGGATGCAACACGGATGTCAAACGGATGTTTTTTTTTTACCACCATTTCAGGAAAAATAAATTCTTTACCACGTAGAGCGAGGAAATTTGGCTTTACGACAAATTGAATTTTTTTCTGAAATCCAAATCGAATTCCCGATACTTCGATTCGCTTAACACTACTTAGAATCTTTATCATTCCCTGTTATTGTGCCCTCTACATACAAAGGAATGTGCTTCATGACTAAATAATTAGGGATGAGCGAACCCGAACTGTATAGTTCGGGTTCGTACCGAATTTTGGGGTGTCCGTGACACGGACCCGAACCCGAACATTTTCGTAAAAGTCTGGGTTCGGGTTCGGTGTTCGGCGCTTTCTTGGCGCTTTTTGAAAGGCTGCAAAGCAGCCAATCAACAAGCGTCATACTACTTGGCCCAAGAGGCCATCACAGCCATGCCTACTATTGGCATGGCTGTGATTGGCCAGTGCACCATGTGACCCAGCCTCTATTTAAGCTGGAGTCACGTAGCGCCGCACGTCACTCTGCTATGATCAGTATAGGGAGAGGTTGCAGCTGCGACGTTAGGGCGAGATTAGGCAGATTAAATCCTCCAAAAGACTTCTTTCTGTGATCGATCTGCAGCTGTGGATCATTGAAGTGCTATTATTGACTTGCTCACTTTTTTGAGGCTGCCCAGAGCGTTTTTTAGATCACTTTTTTTCTGAGGTGATCGCCGGCCATTTTGTGACTTGTGGTGCGCCAGCACGAGCTATTACCAAGTGTATTTAACCATCGATAGTGTGGTTATTTTGTGCTATATCCTACATCAGCTGCAGGCTGAGCCTGTGTCACCGAAGTGCATTTAACCATCAACAGTCTGGTTATTTTTTGGCCATATACTACATCAGCTGCAGGCTGAGCCTGTGTCACCCAAGTGTATTTAACCATCGATAGTGTGGTTATTTTGTGCTATATCCTACATCAGCTGCAGGCTGAGCCTGTGTCACCCAAGTGCATTTAACCATCAACAGTCTGATTATTTTTTGGCCATATACTACATCTGGTGCAGGCTGAGCCTGTGTCACCCAAGTGCATTTAACCATCAACAGTGTGGTTATTTTTTGGCCATATATTACATCAGGGGCAAGTTGAGCCTGTCACCCAGCGCCTAAAAAATAGACCTGACATTTCTATTCAACCAAATCTGTACTATTTTAGATGGTCAAGTTATTTGTATTGACCGTAAAAGCACACTTTTTTTCTGGGTTGAAAAAGCATTCCCAAATTTGCCATTCTCAAAATAACTAGTTTCTGGATATTTGAGGCCTACTTGAAATCTATCCCAAAAAGAAAATCTTAGATTGAAGGTATTGATAGTGTCATTCAGAAAAACCTAAGACACACGCTAGCGTGCTGATAGAAGTGTGATTCTGTGATTAAACCTATACCTGTCACACAGCGCAAAAAAAAACAGGTCTCACATCTCTATTCAACCAAATCTGCACTGTTATAGCTGGTCAAGTTATTTGTAGTGACCGTAAAAGCAGACTTTTTGTTCTGGGTTGAAAAAGCATTCCCAAATTTGCCATTCTCAAAATAACTAGTTTCTGGATATTTCAGGCCTACTTGAAATCTATCCCAAAAAGAAAATCTTAGATTAAGGTATTGATATTGTCATTCAGAAAAACCTAAGACACACGCTAGCGTGCTGATAGAAGTGTGATTCTGTGATTAAACCTATACCTGTCACACAGCGCAAAAAAAAACAGGTCTCACATCTCTATTCAACCAAATCTGCACTGTTGTAGCTGGTCAAGTTATTTGTAGTGACCGTAAAAGCAGACTTTTTGTTCTGGGTTGAAAAAGCATTCCCAAATTTGCCATTCTCAAAATAACTAGTTTCTGGTATTTGAGGCCTACTTGAAATCTATCCCAAAAAGAAAATCTTACATTGAAGTTATTGATAGTGTCATTCAGAAAAACCTAAGACACACGCTAGCGTGCTGATAGAAGTGTGATTCTGTGATTAAACCTATACCTGTCACACAGCGCAAAAAAAAACAGGTCTCACATCTCTATTCAACCAAATCTGCACTGTTGTAGCTGGTCAAGTTATTTGTAGTGACCGTAAAAGCAGACTTTTTGTTCTGGGTTGAAAAAGCATTCCCAAATTTGCCATTCTCAAAATAACTAGTTTCTGGATATTTAAGGCCTACTTGAAATCTATCCCAAAAAGAAAATCTTAGATTGAAGGTATTGATAGTGTCATTCAGAAAAACCTAAGACACACGGTAGCGTGCTGATAGAAGTGTGATTCTGTGATTAAACCTATACCTGTCACACAGCGCAAAAAAAAACAGGTCTCACATCTCTATTCAACCAAATCTGCACTGTTATAGCTGGTCAAGTTATTTGTAGTGACCGTAAAAGCAGACTTTTTGTTCTGGGTTGAAAAAGCATTCCCAAATTTGCCATTCTCAAAATAACTAGTTTCTGGTATTTGAGGCCTACTTGAAATCTATCCCAAAAAGAAAATCTTACATTGAAGGTATTGATAGTGTCATTCAGAAAAATCTAAGACACACGCTAGTGTGCTGATAGAAGTGTGATTCTGTGATTAAACCTATACCTGTCACACAGCGCAAAAAAAAACAGGTCTCACATCTCTATTCAACCAAATCTGCACTGTTGTAGCTGGTCAAGTTATTTGTAGTGACCGTAAAAGCAGACTTTTTGTTCTGGGTTGAAAAAGCATTCCCAAATTTGCCATTCTCAAAATAACTAGTTTCTGGATATTTGAGGCCTACTTGAAATCTATCCCAAAAAGAAAATCTTACATTGAAGGTATTGATAGTGTCATTCAGAAAAACCTAAGACACACGCTAGCGTGCTGATAGAAGTGTGATTCTGTGATTAAACCTATACCTGTCACACAGCGCAAAAAAAACCAGGTCTCACATCTCTATTCAACCAAATCTGCACTGTTGTAGCTGGTCAAGTTATTTGTAGTGACCGTAAAAGCAGACTTTTTGTTCTGGGTTGAAATAGCATTCCCAAATTTGCCATTCTCAAAATAACTAGTTTCTGGATATTTGAGGCCTACTTGAAATCTATCCCAAAAAGAAAATCTTAGATTGAAGGTATTGATAGTGTCATTCAGAAAAACCTAAGACACACGCTAGCGTGCTGATAGAAGTGTGATTCTGTGATTAAACCTATACCTGTCACACAGCGCAAAAAAAAACAGGTCTCACATCTCTATTCAACCAAATCTGCACTGTTGTAGCTGGTCAAGTTATTTGTAGTGACCGTAAAAGCAGACTTTTTGTTCTGGGTTGAAAAAGCATTCCCAAATTTGCCATTCTCAAAATAACTAGTTTCTGGATATTTGAGGCCTACTTGAAATCTATCCCAAAAAGAAAATCTTAGATTGAAGGTATTGATAGTGTCATTCAGAAAAACCTAAGACACACGGTAGCGTGCTGATAGAAGTGTGATTCTGTGATTAAACCTATACCTGTCACACAGCGCAAAAAAAAACAGGTCTCACATCTCTATTCAACCAAATCTGCACTGTTATAGCTGGTCAAGTTATTTGTAGTGACCGTAAAAGCAGACTTTTTGTTCTGGGTTGAAAAAGCATTCCCAAATTTGCCATTCTCAAAATAACTAGTTTCTGGTATTTGAGGCCTACTTGAAATCTATCCCAAAAAGAAAATCTTACATTGAAGGTATTGATAGTGTCATTCAGAAAAATCTAAGACACACGCTAGATCTAAAAATCTAAGACAGCACGATAGAAGTGTGATTCTGTGATTAAACCTATACCTGTCACACAGCGCAAAAAAAAACAGGTCTCACATTTCTATTCAACCAAATCTGCACTGTTGTAGCTGGTCAAGTTATTTGTAGTGACCGTAAAAGCAGACTTTTTGTTCTGGGTTGAAAAAGCATTCCCAAATTTGCCATTCTCAAAATTGTGGTGAACGGGAACAATGAGGAAAACATCTAATAAGGGACGCGGACGTGGACATGGTCGTGGTGGTGTTAGTGGACCCTCTGGTGCTGGGAGAGGACGTGGCCGTTCTGCCACAGCCACACGTCCTAGTGAACCAACTACCTCAGGTCCCAGTAGCCAGCAGAATTTACAGCGATATTTGGTGGGGCCCAATGCCGTTCTAAGGATGGTAAGGCCTGAGCAGGTACAGGCATTAGTCAATTGGGTGGCCGACAGTGGATCCAGCACGTTCACATTATCTCCCACCCAGTCTTCTGCAGAAAGCGCACAGATGGCGCATGAAAACCAAGCCCATCGGTCTGTCACATCACCCCCATGCATATCAGGGAAACTGTCTGAGCCTCAAGTTATGCAGCAGTCTCTTATGCTGTTTGAAGACTCTGCTGCCAGGGTTTCCCAAGGGCATCCACCGAGCCCTTCCCCAGGGGTGGAAGAGATAGAATGCACTAACGCACAACCACTTATTTTTCCTGATGATGAGGACATGGGAATACCACCTCAGCACGTCTCTGATGATGACGAAACACAGGTGCCAAGTGCTGCGTCTTTCTGCAGTGTGCAGACTGAACAGGAGGTCAGGGATCAAGACTGGGTGGAGCACGATGCAGGGGACGATGAGGTCCTAGACCCCACATGGAATGAAGGTCGTGCCACTGACTTTCACAGTTCGGAGGAAGAGGCAGTGGTGAGACCGAGCCAACAGCGTAGCAAAAGAGGGAGCAGTGGGCAAAATCAGAACACCCGCCGCCAAGAGACTCCGCCTGCTACTGACCGCCGCCATCTGGGACCGAGCACCCCAAAGGCAGCTTCAAGGAGTTCCCTGGCATGGCACTTCTTCAAACAATGTGCTGACGACAAGACCCGAGTGGTTTGCACGCTGTGCCATCAGAGCCTGAAGCGAGGCATTAACGTTCTGAACCTTAGCACAACCTGCATGACCAGGCACCTGCATGCAAAGCATGAACTGCAGTGGAGTAAACACCTTAAAAACAAGGAAGTCACTCAGGCTCCCCCTGCTACCTCTTCTGCTGCTGCCGCCTCGGCCTCTTCTGCTGCTGCGGCCGCCTCGGCCTCTTCTGCTGCTGCTGCCGCCGCCTCGGCCTCTTCCTCCGTCTCTGGAGGAACGTTGGCACCTGCCGCCCAGCAAACATGGGATGTACCACCAACACCACCACCTGCGTCACCAAGCATCTCAACCATGTCACACGGCAGCGTTCAGCTCTCCATCTCACAAACATTTGAGAGAAAGCGTAAATTACCACCTAGCCACCCTCGATCCCTGGCCCTGAATGCCAGCATTTCTAAACTACTGGCCTATGAAATGCTGTCATTTAGGCTGGTGGACACACACAGCTTTAAACAGCTCATGTCACTTGCTGTCCCACAGTATGTTGTTCCCAGCCGCCACTACTTCTCCAAGAGAGCCGTGCCTTCCCTGCACAAACAAGTGTCCGATAAAATCAAGTGTGCACTGCGCAACGCCATCTGTGGCAAGGTCCACCTAACCACAGATACGTGGACCAGTAAGCACGGCCAGGGACGTTATATCTGCCTAACTGCACACTGGGTAAATGTAGTGGCGGCTGGGCCCCAGGCGGAGAGCTGTTTGGCGCACGTCCTTCCGCCGCCAAGGATCGCAGGGCAACATTCTTTGCCTCCTGTCTCCTCCTCCTCCTACTCAGCTTCCTCCTCCTCTTCTTCCACCTGCTCATCCAGTCAGCCACACACCTTCACCACCAACTTCAGCACAGCACGGGGTAAACGTCAGCAGGCCATTCTAAAACTCATATGTTTGGGGGACAGGCCCCACACCGCACAGGAGTTGTGGCGGGGTATAGAACAACAGACCGACGAGTGGTTGCTGCCGGTGAGCCTCAAGCCCGGCCTGGTGGTGTGCGATAATGGGCGAAATCTCGTTGCAGCTCTGGGACTAGCCGGTTTGACGCACATCCCTTGCCTGGCGCATGTGCTGAATTTGGTGGTGCAGAAGTTCATTCGCAACTACCCCGACATGTCAGAGCTGCTGCATAAAGTGCGGGCCGTCTGTTCGCGCTTCCGGCGTTCACATCTGCCGCTGCTTGCCTGTCTGCGCTACAGCGTAACTTCGGCCTTCCCGCTCACCGCCTCATATGCGACGTGCCCACCTGGTGGAACTCCACCTTGCATATGCTGGACAGACTGTGCGAGCAGCAGCAGGCCATAGTGGAGTTTCAGCTGCAGCACGCACGGGTCAGTCGCACTGTGGATCAGACCCACTTCACCACCAATGACTGGGCCTCCATGCGAGACCTGTGTGCCCTGTTGCGCTGTTTCGAGTACTCCACCAACATGGCCAGTGGCGATGACGCCGTTATCAGCGTTACAATACCACTTCTATGTCTCCTTGAGAAAACACTTAGGGCGATGATGGAAGAGGAGGTGGCCCAGGAGGAAGAGGAGGAAGAGGGGTCATTTTTAGCACTTTCAGGCCAGTCTCTTCGAAGTGACTCAGAGGGAGGTTTTTTGCAACACTAGAGGCCAGGTACAAATGTGGCCAGACAGGGCCCACTACTGGAGGACGAGGAGGACGAGGATGAGGAGGAGGTGGAGGAGGATGAGGATGAAGCATGTTCACAGCGGGGTGGCACCCAAAGCAGCTCGGGCCCATCACTGGTGCGTGGCTGGGGGGAAACACAGGACGATGACGATACGCCTCCCACAGAGGACAGCTTGTCCTTAACTCTGGGCAGCCTGGCACACATGAGCGACTACATGCTGCAGTGCCTGCGCAACGACAGCAGAGTTGCCCACATTTTAACGTGTGCGGAATACTGGGTTGCCACCCTGCTGGATCCCCGGTACAAAGACAATGTGCCTACTTTACTTCCTACACTGGAGCGTAATAGGAAGATGCGCGAGTACAAGCGCACGTTGGTAGACGCGCTACTGAGAGCATTCCCAAATGTCACAGGGGAACCAGTGGAAGCCCAAGGCGAAGGCAGAGGAGGAGCAAGAGGGCGCCAACGCAGCTGTGTCACGGCCAGCTCCTCTGAGGGCAGGGTTAGCATGGCAGAGATGTGGAAAAGTTTTGTCACCACGCCACAGCTAACTGCACCACCACCTGATACGGAACGCGTTAGCAGGAGGCAACATTTCACTAACATGGTGGAACAGTACCTGTGCACACCCCTCCACGTACTGACTGATGGTTCGGCCCCATTCAACTTCTGGGTCTCCAAATTGTCCACGTGGCCAGAGCTAGCCTTTTATGCCTTGGAGGTGCTGGCCTGCCCGGCGGCCAGCGTTTTGTCTGAACGTGTATTCAGCACGGCAGGGGGCGTCATTACAGACAAACGCAGCCGCCTGTCTACAGCCAATGTGGACAAGCTGACGTTCATAAAAATGAACCAGGCATGGATCCCACAGGACCTGTCCATCCCTTGTGCAGATTAGATATTAACTACCTCCCCTTAACAATATATTATTCTACTCCAGGGCACTTCCTCATTCAATACTATTTTTAATTTCATTTTACCATTATATTGCGGGGCAACCCAAAGTTGAATGAACCTCTCCTCTGTCTGGGTGCCGGGGCCTAAATGTGTGACAGTGGCCTGTTCCAGTGGTGGGTGACGTGAAGCCTGATTCTCTGCTATGACATGAAGACTTATTCTGTGCTGACATGAAGCCAGATTCTCTGTTACGCGACCTCTCTCCTCTGCCTGGGTGCCTGGGCCTAAATGTGTGACAGTGGCCTGTTCCAGTGGTGGGTGACGTGAAGCCTGATTCTCTGCTATGACATGAAGACAGATTCTGCTCTGACATAAGGCCAGATTCTCTGTAACGGGACCGCTCTCCTCTGTCTGGGTGCCGGGGCCTAAATGTGTGACAGTGGCCTGTTCCAGTGGTGGGTGACGTGAAGCCTGATTCTCTGCTATGACATGAAGACAGATTCTGTGCTGACATAAGGCCAGATTCTCTGTTATGCGACCTCTCTCCTCTGCCTGGGTGCCTGGGCCTAAATGTGTGTCAGTGGCCTGTTCCAGTGGTGGGTGACGTGAAGCCTGATTCTCTGCTATGACATGAAGACAGATTCTGCGCTGACATAAGGCCAGATTCTCTGTTACGGGACCGCTCTCCTCTGTCTGGGTGCCGGGGCCTAAATGTGTGACAGTGGCCTGTTCCAGTGGTGGGTGACGTGAAGCCTGATTCTCTGCTATGACATGAAGACAGATTCTTTGCTGACATAAGGCCAGATTCTCTGTTACGGGACCGCTCTCCTCTGTCTGGGTGCCGGGGTCTAAATGTGTGACAGTGGCCTGTTCCAGTGGTGGGTGACGTGAAGCCTGATTCTCTGCTATGACATGAAGACAGATTCTGTGCTGACATAAGGCCAGATTCTCTGTTACGGGACCGCTCTCCTCTGTCTGGGTGCCGGGGCCTAAATGTGTGACAGTGGCCTGTTCCAGTGGTGGGTGACGTGAAGCCTGATTCTCTGCTATGACATGAAGACAGATTCTGTGCTGACATAAGGCCAGATTCTCTGTTACGAGACCTCTCTCCTCTGCCTGGGTGCCTGGGCCTAAATATGTGACAGTGGCCTGTTCCAGTGGTGGGTGACGTGAAGCCTGATTCTCTGCTATGACATGAAGACATATTCTGCTCTGACATAAGGCCAGATTCTCTGTAACGGGACCGCTCTCCTCTGTCTGGGTGCCGGGGCCTAAATGTGTGACAGTGGCCTGTTCCAGTGGTGGGTGACGTGAAGCCTGATTCTCTGCTATGACATGAAGACAGATTCTGTGCTGACATAAGGCCAGATTCTCTGTTATGCGACCTCTCTCCTCTGCCTGGGTGCCTGGGCCTAAATGTGTGTCAGTGGCCTGTTCCAGTGGTGGGTGACGTGAAGCCTGATTCTCTGCTATGACATGAAGACAGATTCTGCGCTGACATAAGGCCAGATTCTCTGTTACGGGACCGCTCTCCTCTGTCTGGGTGCCGGGGCCTAAATGTGTGACAGTGGCCTGTTCCAGTGGTGGGTGACGTGAAGCCTGATTCTCTGCTATGACATGAAGACAGATTCTTTGCTGACATAAGGCCAGATTCTCTGTTACGGGACCGCTCTCCTCTGTCTGGGTGCCGGGGTCTAAATGTGTGACAGTGGCCTGTTCCAGTGGTGGGTGACGTGAAGCCTGATTCTCTGCTATGACATGAAGACAGATTCTGTGCTGACATAAGGCCAGATTCTCTGTTACGGGACCGCTCTCCTCTGTCTGGGTGCCGGGGCCTAAATGTGTGACAGTGGCCTGTTCCAGTGGTGGGTGACGTGAAGCCTGATTCTCTGCTATGACATGAAGACAGATTCTGCGCTGACATAAGGCCAGATTCTCTGTTACGGGACCGCTCTCCTCTGTCTGTGTGCCGGGGCCTAAATGTGTGACAGTGGCCTGTTCCAGTGGTGGGTGACGTGAAGCCTGATTCTCTGCTATGACATGAAGACAGATTCTGTGCTGACATAAGGCCAGATTCTCTGTTACGGGACCGCTCTCCTCTGTCTGGGTGCCGGGGCCTAAATGTGTGACAGTGGCCTGTTCCAGTGGTGGGTGACGTGAAGCCTGATTGTCTGCTATGACATGAAGACTGATTCTGTGCTGACATGAAGCCAGATTCTCTGCTATGGCATGAAGAGACTGATTCTGTGCTGACATGAAGCCAGATTCTTTGCTATGGCATAAAGAGATTGATTCTCTGCTGACGTGAAGCCAGATTCTCTGCTATGGGACCTCTGTCTAATTGATATTGGTTCATTTTTATTTTTTTAATTTTAATTTTAATTAATTTCCCTATCCACATTTGTTTGCAGGGGATTTACCTACATGTTGCTGCCTTTTGCAGCCCTCTAGCTCTTTCCTGGGCTGTTTTACAGCCTTTTTAGTGCCCAAAAGTTCGGGTCCCCATTGACTTCAATGGGGTTCGGGTTCGGGACGAAGTTCGGTTCGGGTTCGGATCCCGAACCCGAACATTTCCGGGAAGTTCGGCCGAACTTCTCGAACCCGAACATCCAGGTGTTCGCTCAACTCTATAAATAATCACAAATTGAATTTATTTATCAAAACTTCCTTCATCTCTAATTATAAGTAACACAAGTCTATAGCACAATATACTGATAAGAACTTATTACCAGCATTTAAGCCTCATGCAGACTTCCGTGGAACATGGTCCGTGAGATACCGGACTGGCATTGCAGGAACTTGCCAATTTTTTCTATGTAATTACTGTATACTGTATATGCCATACGGAAAAATGGAATGGAAAAACGGAACGGAAACGGAAACACAACAGAAACTAAAACCGGAACAACGGATCAGTGAAAAACGGACCGCAAAACACTGAAAAAGTCATACGGTCGTGTGAATTCATTTTTCCTCTCTTCTGATTTTAGATGCATGCATTTTTTTCAGGTAAAAAAATGAATCTCAGATGGAAATGTCTAAAACGGATGCAAAATGTAGAATGGATGATTAAAATATAGCCTCTCATTTTTTTTTCTGTTCTGATGGATCACAAGAATGGAAAAATAAACGGTGATGTGAACCCGGCCTAATATGGAACTTTTTCGCTGCACTTTTACACCTTTGTGAACCGAGTTGTCTAATTGCAAACAATGGGGCATATTGGGCACATCTACTATAGTGTCTGCGCCTGGTTTTAGTCTGAAAAATGCTGTGGACAGTCTTATATTTTAGTGGCATTTAGTACTGAAATTGTGCCTGTTTCAGATGCTTTTCTGTCTCGTTCTCCTACTTAGATTTTTTTTAGACTGATTCAGAATTTCTATACTTTTTGTGACTTTTTTCTGATCAATTTATGTGTATGTAGGTGAATGTTTTTATATGCATGGATTTTTCCACGCTCATACTAATTAGACCAGTCTAAGTGAATATGAACCTGTTGAACTGAAAAAGAACCACTAGAGGGCAGACTAATAAAAATACAGTCTAATTCATCAACTGCTGTGTGATTCTTAATAAATACGCAGCAAAAGAAAGACAAATGAAATACACCAGTCTCATTTTTTTGGCTAAAAAAAGGTGGGCTTGATAAATGTGCCCCAATCCACCTTCACCCTGATGAATACAAAGACACAACTCCTAATTCATCACCTGCTGTGATACTCTTTATAAATACTATGCAAAATAGCGACAGACTAGTCCACTATGCCTGTCTAATCGCACTCTAAAAAAAAGACAGACAAGCATGATGAATGACCCCCAATGAGTTATAAAACCCTACACACATCCTTGTCCCCAGGTGAGGGTGATGGGAGATAACGCCAGGCTTTATCTTAACTTGCTGATTGGTTACACAAGCTCTCTGCTCCACCCATATCCACCTCCTATATCAGCAGCTGAGCTCTCCCACAGACACATCCAGAGATGGATATGAGGAGAAGACTTCTGCTGGGGTTGCTCTCTGTACTGGGGATTGCAGCACAAGTGTCTGATGTCTCCATTCAGCACCAGTTGCCTCCATTTTGTCACAATTATGACTGTCCAAAGTACCAGCTGGTGAGACAATATGATGTAAATATGGGGAAGGGGTGTTCTGGTGCAGATTTCATGATTAAGGGTACTTTCCCACTAGTGTTATTCTCTTCAAGTATAGAAATCTGGGGAAGGGTCTCAATACTGGAAAAAAACATCAGTTTTGTTCTAATGTATTATGAATAGAAAGCAATCCATTCAGTATACATCAGGATGTTTTCTGATCTGTCCCTTGTAAGATATTTGACCTGACAAAATACTGCAGCATGCTGTGGTATTTTTTTTTCTGGGCAAAATCCTGAAACACTACCACACTTGTTGGATCTGGCATTAATTGACATTGAAATGTATTAATGCTGGATCTGATACCAAGTGTTCTGGAAATTGCTGGATCCGGTTTTCTGGTCTGTGCATGCGCAGTTCTTTCTAGTTCTGAAAAAAATTAAATACTGTATCAGTTATTCTGGATACTGGAAAGACAGAACTAGTATTTCAATGCAAAAGTCTAATGGATCAGGAAAACAAATATCTATTTGCCTAATGATCCGGCAGGCAGTTCTGGCAACGGAACTTCCTGCTGGATTCTTCTAATGCTAGTGTGAAAGTAGCCTTACTATTTGTTCAGCACTGCAGCCATCATGTCTTATGACTTCCAGATGTGGATTCACTTTTCTAGTTACGATTTCCACCTAATGTTATAAAGTGACCATTTCTCTTCTGTCAATTGGTAAAAAGAAATCCTGTGTTGTCCTAATCTATGTATCTGTAACTGGGAAAGCATGGTGGTCACTACTGCATGACTGGGATGGGAAAATGTACTTGTTAATACAGTGGAGCTTCACCTACTCCAGTATGGTTATGTATTAGGGATGAGAACTTGTGTTTCAAGTTTGGCGTAGACGGTTTGGGTTATCTAAGAATATCATTATGGATTCCACTACCACTGACCATAACTTATGGTCCATGGTAGCGGTCCGCTACTAGCGGAATCCATAATGGTATTTAGATAACCTGAACCTTATACACCGAACGTGAAAAAGAGCAGGGTATGCAATCCAGGCATTAGAGTAAGCTGACTGACTCCCTCTGTTAGTTCTATGGTAGTAATGCTGATGTGTTCAATTTGTTGACACTTATTGCTCCTGCCTCAAATGTTTATCTATATGAGAACCTGGACATGTTGCAAATTACACTTGTTTTTCTGTACTGAATTTTGTGTTGGAAATCTTCTATTTCATGCAGCACCAGCAAGGTTAAAGGGGTTGTCTGGGTTCAGGGCTGAACCCAGATACCAGCTGTTCTTACTATATATGGGTGGAGTATTGGAGCATTTCCTCCGATGCTATCCCCTGCAGCGCAAGGTCTGTTTACTGGTGGTGACCTAGCGGGCTTCTCCTCACTATGCAAAGTAGTATAGTGCCTGCCTATGAAATGGCCTAGGGCATCTAGCCTAGAGAATTTCCAAACAGTGGATATATTTTTTTTTTTTTTGTGGCATCTGACCTGTTGTGTGGTTCTTAAAATCTGCAGCATGTGAACTGTCTGCAATGCGAAGGGTGAATCTGCAAAAAATAAAACAGTGACACATGCAGAGGGTGGTGTTGTGGTGCAGAAACGCAAAATCGGAAACTCCACATAAAGTACGCTGCCCAAAACTCCAACTATCTGTTTCTTATAGTATAAGGAATGTTGCATATGGGACAATGCAATTGCACATTCCTTCACATAGGAAATTTTTGGTAAATTTGGTGTGTAAAAAAAAATAAAAATAAAAATATATATATATACACACTGCGTGCAGCCTGTAATTGTGGGTGGAGCGACCTCCCCTATTTAAACCCCCTGGTACAAGCAGGAGGGCGCCCATTCTTTGCTTGGTCTGTACCTGTTCCGTGACGCCACTTCCGGTCGTATCCTCCCGTGATGCCACTTCCGGTTCGGGTCCCCGTGGTTCCAGAGCGCGGCACCTTCGGTAAGTGGTGGCTGCGGCACGGCCAGGCAGATGAGGCCTACCGGCGGCCGTGAGCGCTTCTTCCCCTGCATCGCCTACCTCCTGTCCGGACGCTCTGCAGTCGAGGTAGGCGCCCGGCCCTCCCTGGGGTTCCGGTCGCGGGGCATGCACGGCATCCTCAGTCGCCTCCCCCTCCAGGTGCTGTGCTCTGGGGTCGCTGGCAAGGGGCGGTTCGGCTGTCATAGGGGCGGCATCCAGCGCCGTGGTCCAGGTGGGGATCGGGATTCCTTGCTGGCCGTTCTGGCCCTGCCAGGGTCCTGACCACCGCCTGGCTACCAGAGAAGGGGGGCCCATTTCTTAGATCTGCAGCATGCACCGCTTCTCGATCCCTGCGGGTCGGCGGCTGGTGGTCTGCCGGGTAGCTGCTGCCCTTTAACACCCCCGCACTGCAAGAAACAAAAGAAAACAAAACATATTTTGTGTTAAGGATCTGGTCGCCTCTTGTAAGTATTACCGCTCTGCGGCCTGGTCGGACGTGCCTGCCACTGGCACCTCGTGTTCCCTGTTTCAGCCGGCCTGAAGCTCCGGTGGGTCCAGGACTAGCAGCGCAGCAGCTGCCCGTTAACCCTCGCACTGCCCGCCACCGCGACTGCTACCGATGAGTGCACATCACGGCGCCTCTTCCCCCCCCCCCCCCCAGATACCGGCCCCTCCGGCGCATGTGCCGCAAATTGGGACGGTGCGCCTCACTGGGGGTGAGGGGGGCAGGCGGGGACGACTCACACAAGCTGCATATCGGGCCATGGTTCATTTGGTCAGGGGTGTTCCCACTTTGTTAATATTGGTAGCGGGACCATGGCGTCCTTACCATCTTCCTGCCATATTCCCAGTGCGGGGGTCCCGGGCGGCAGGACTAGCAAGCGCAGCAGCCCTGCCTCCGGGGGGGGGCACCGTTCTCCTGAACAAGTCGCCGGCTGAATTCCTGGCTGTTGGCCTGCTGCCCATTAACCCCTGCACTGCTGTGAAAAAAAAAAAGGGGAACCTTTGATTCAATGCCAGGCTGGGCGCCTACCAACCACGCCAGTACATTGACCGATCTTCCCCCTGGATTCCTGTTTCTGCAGGTTTGTTGCGTGCACCCCGACTTCGGGCCCTGATTCTGGCTGTCCAGGGTCACCCAGCAGTTGGCCATGGAGCCCAGGCTGCATCCTGGTTCTCCGTCGCCTCTTTCCAGTGCCACCAGATCGCACCTCTCTCTGGGTCTCGTACCAACGCAAGCTTATTTTTCATGTAAGCAGGTTCTCAGGCCACCGGAATTTCGATCCATCCCGGAGTTGTGCGGGTTTTGCGTGTTTCCTGTCTTTCAGGTTGCCGGTTCCTCAATTGTGTCTCAGGGCTCCTCCATGCCCGGTCACTCCACGGTGCCGGGTTTCAGGTAAGTTCCAGCCGGGTGGCGGCGGGACGCTTCTCCGCAGCTCAGAGCCTTCCTTCATTCATCACGAGCCTCCATTCCTAGGTCTTCAGTATCGCCGGAGAGTTGGCAGCACTGTCCGTTGGTTCGGTTAGGTTGTGATCCTTTCTAGTCCATGTTCATTCCTGTTCCCTTCTGATTCTCAGGTTCATGTATTTCCCAGATTAGCTCAAAAATTTCACGTATTTACCCATTCACCCAGGTCTAATTCCCCGGAGTCGCGCGGGTTTTACGTGTTTCCTGGATCGCTCGGGTTCATGTATTTACCTGAATCACTCGGGTTTTATGTTCCAGAATCGCCCGGGTTCATGTTTCCCTGAATCGCTCAGGTTGCCGGTATTTCCAGGTCGTACGTTTTCCTGATTCACCCAGGTTACGTATTTTCCTGTCTTTCAGGTTGGCAGTATCTCCAGGTTGTGTGTTTTTTTTTTTTTTTTTTTTTTTTTTTTCTTGATTCACTCAGGTTGCGTATTCCCTGAATCGCTCAGGTCTTTTTTCCCACAAGTTGTTTGCATTTGCCTGAATCACTAAGGGATCTGATATATTTGCCTGAAACGCTCTGGGTTTTTCCAGTGGTTCCTGTTTATCCGGTTCGGGTTCCGCATGTTTGAATCCCTGATTGCATTGGATCCGGGTCATCACGGGGGTTTGGACATAGTCATCCATTATCTCGACAACTGTGGTTACATCAGGTGTTGTACTCTGCTCCCACTCAAGAGGCATTCTTGTGTTCATTGCCACGTCATGGTTTTGCTCAATCTCACCTGGGCAGTCGGCACCCTGATTCCTGATCATCAAGGGACCTCAGGGCGTCCCCTCGGGCTGGGCTAGTTGCTCCAGCTTTTCGCCAGGCTTGAGGCCCCCGTGGCGGCCGCCAAGCTGGCTAAGATCCAGGCCGCCGTTTCATCCACGGCTTCTTCCAGGGTCCTGTCCAAGTGGGAACTCCAGTCCCTGTTTAGGGTTCCTCACGTTTTCATGGCTTTATAGCCCATTGCCACACGCACCGCCTCCTGTCATTTAACACCAAGCTGTATTTTGCCAGCATTCAACACCATCGGATGCTCGGCGACCCCTCTGCCAAATCCATTTTTCATATCAGGCCATCAAAGCCACCCTCAGCATTAGCGCGGCGGTCCAGGTGCGTAGGCAACCAGTGTCAGGCGAGTTTTTCCACAGATTGTCTGTAGCCCTAGACGGTCCCCCTTTTGGGCACTCAGCAAGCATCATCACCAAGCAGCCATGTACCTAGGGTCTCTGGGTTCTTAGACCCGGGGAGTTCACCTGCGGCACGGTCAACCGAGCGACCCTGCTCAGGCGACATCTCACCTGGCATTCGGTCCACTTCATACTGTCCATCCCTGCCACCAAGTCCAATCAGGCTGGTCCACCCACAGATGTAGAGTTCTTCCCTACGGCCAACTGTTGGTGTCCTGTCAAGGCGCTCCAAGAGCTTCTGGCCTCACTCCAGTCTCCCGCGGTAGACGACCCGTTGCTCCCAATTAACGGTAGGCCCCCCTTCTTCGGCCCAGTTTGTCTCCAATATCCTCACCCTGGCAGCAGGGTTGGGGGTTCAACCCTAGCACGGTATCCGGGCACTCCTCTCGCGTAGGGGCTGCTTCCGCAGCATCCAGTCATCAGGTACCGGCACACGTCATCCTCAAGGTGGGTCGTTAGCGGTCGTCCTGCTACGCAAGGTACATTCCCAATCCGTGAGTTGAGATTGTCAGAGCCTTTCGTTCTTTGGGCTTTATGGGTTCCATGATGCTCCAATAAATACATTGCACCCTACTCCGGGCCGGTTCTCTTTGCCCACTTATCTAGGCCTTACCTCGTCACTGGCACCAGGCACACTCCAGCCAGTTGGTTCAGGGCAGTACTTAGGCATGCCTACTCTGTTCCTTGAGTAACTCCTACCACAAATATATATATATATATATATATATAAATTTTTTTTTTTTTTTTTTTTCCCCATAAAATATTTTGACTCAAATTTACCAGATGAAGTACAATATGTGAAGAGTCTCAGAATGGCTTGGATAAGTAAAAGCGTTTTAAAGTATGACCACATAGTGACATGTCAGATTTGCTAAAAATGGCAGGTTCCTTAAGGGGTTAAAACACATACAGGATTCCTAGTCCCTAACTTTCTACCAAACCTCGGAAGTTGGTGCAGTAACTAAGGGCATTACACAGCAGTATTGAGCAGTTTAGAGGTGAATCAAAGGGGTTGTCTGCTCTTTACTATTGATGACCTATCCTAAGGATAGATCATCAATATGCAATCGGTGGGGATCTGACTCCTGGCACCCCCTCTGATCAGCTGTTTGAAGAGAAAGCAGCCATTCACTTATATGGGACAGCTGTCTGCTCAAGTGACTACTACAGAGCTGTCCCATAGGAGTGAATGGGGACGCCATACTTGTAATTACACCTGCTCACCAGTGCAATTGCTGTGGTGGGCAGAGAAGGCAGCGCTCATACACCTTCTCTTCAAATTCAAACAGCTGATTGGTAGGGGTGCCTGGAGTTGGAACCCCACCAACCAATATTAAAAATCATATAACCCCTTTAAAGGGCATCTGTCAGCAGATTTGTACCTATGAAACTGGCTGACCCGTTGCATGTGCTCTTGACAGCTGAAGGTATCTTCGTTGGTCCCATCTAGGCATGGGATTCAGCCAGTTCCCTCCCGTTCTCCAGATCCGGCTATTAAAATTACAACTGGATCGGAGAACTGCATTACCGGGTGAGTCCCAATCCCGTTCTCTGGCGGCAGCTGGAGATGTTTACTTCAATCACTTTGCACACCGTTGATGGTTTAGTATATGTAAACGTGTCGTTACTCCATGTCCGCCGTTAAGTAGGGAACCTGTTAAGTTTTAACCCCATCCATGGTCCTATATTAAATTTTTATTTTTTCCAAATGCCCCCACAACAGCACGTAACAGGAGGATACCCCACCTCCCCAGGGACAGGAAACAACATGGAGATCTTTTTAAATGGTCCCCTTACCTGCTCCAGTTGTTTCCTGTCCCTCTGGGAGTACGTGGAGATCCTCCTGTGGGAGAATCTTTGGTCTTCAGGAGCAGCACCCGGTCAGCAAGAAGAACTCCGGGTGGGGCTCAGTACAGCCCTTCCTGATTCCTAGGTGTAAGTCCTCCGGTGGGGGCGGCCCCAGGCGGTGTTTCCGTGAGAAATCTCGCGAGAGGATGCTCGGGTCATGTGAGCCTTGACTCACGAGCAGGCGGAGCTCTGGTGACACGATTTCCCCTAGAAAACAAGCGGGGATTGTACTTGGCGTCCTCTGTGCAGCAAGCCGATCAAAGTATGTTGGCACCAGGAGAGGACGTGATTTGCAGACCCAGCTAAAACTGGCAGCCTGGTAACTTGGGAGGTTAAAGATGATTGCTCTTATCTGTGCACCCCTTTTGGTCAGAAACAATCTTTTATTGCACCAGGGTGAGGGTCTAACTTATTATATTGTGGGGCAGCCCCTTTTCTGAAAAAGCACTCTTATGTATCTCAGGGAGGCTCAGAAATCAGCGGAATCTTCGCAGCGGGTCCAAAAAATGTTCCATCTGTAAAAGGTTTGCCGTCTGCATATAAAAAAAAACTCTGTTCAAGCTGTTTGGAAAAGATTGTTTCTGAGGAGTCTCCTTCCCTGTTGGATAACATAAGACACATTATAAAGGAGGAAGTGAGCAGTGCGGTGGATCAAAAATTAGCTTCCACGTCTCTAAGACCCTCTACTTCCATGACCGAGATGTCCGCTTCCTTAGAGACTGACTGTCAGGAAGATGAATTAGATGAAGGGGAACTTCCCTCTGGGTCTGAGTCGGATTCCTCAGAGGATGAGTCTGGGAGGCTGCTTTGTTCCATAGAGGACACTGATGCATTATTAAACTATTAGAGCGACCCTAAACTTAGAAGAATCCAAGACGGTGCAGGATTTATGTTCAAGGGTATAGGAGAAAAAAGGAAGAGTCTTTCCCCCTTCACTCCAATATTACGGGATTAATTAATAAGGAATGTGTCGACCTAGAAAAAAGACCTGGGGTTTCTAGAGTCCTAAAAAGAAAATACCCTTTTGCAGAGTAAGATACAGCTTTTTGGGAGAAGTGTCCAAAAGTAGATGCCCCATTTGCAAAAATTACAAAAAAGTCAGCGTTGCCCTTTGAAGATTTAGGTCTGCTGAAAGACCCTATGGACAAAAAGGGTGAGGCGCTACTGAAAAAATCCTGGGAAGCCTACATGTCCATCCTAAGGCCTAGTGTAGCTTCCACTTACACAGCCAGATCAATGTTAATTTGGATAAGCTAATTAAAAGAACACCTAGTGGCAGGGACCCCCAGAGAAGATATTGTGGCCTCCTTACCGATGCTTAAGCAGGCGGTGAAGTTTTTTAGCAGATGCCTCGGTAGACACTGTTAAACTGGCAGCCAGATCAGCGGCCCTCTCAAATGCCACCAGAAGAGCAGTGTGGCTTAGGTCATGGGCGGGTGACGCATCTAAAAATTTGTGCGGCATCCCCTGTGAAGGAGATATTGTTCTGGATGATATCTTAGAAAAGGCCACGGATAAAAAAGGGTTTTCCCTCAGACCCGAGAAATTTTCGTCAAAGACGAAACTTTCCTTCATCATTAAGAGGCAGGATCAGAAAGAGACTTCTCGTCCCGATGGCGTTTTGGTAAGAGGAAAAGGGTTTTTATTCAACCCCTCAGATTCTTCCCAGAAATCATCAAAACAATGACACCAGAGGCAGGGTAGGAGGCAGGTTAAAGGATTTCGTGCAGGCCTGGAGAAGAAGGAACAGGATATTCTCCTATATTCCTCATAAAAAAGCTGAATGGCTGGCTTACAGAGCCATTATAAATCTAAAAAGGCTGAACCATCATCTGCTTGTGGAACACAAGGGAGAGGAATAGGACCCAAGGAGGGGCTGGGAGGTCAGCACACCAGGAGTCAGGGAAAAATATATTATAATAATCAGAAGAAGCCAGATTGACTGGCGAAACAGTGTTGGGTCAGGAGGTGGCTGAGAGATCGACACACCACCCAGGGTATGCTTATCCTTTTCTTTTAATCACCAAGTCTGTTTATCCTCACATTTGTCTCCATTTTCCATTGCTTGGGGGCTTATTGTCTTGGTGACTAGCATCTGATTATTATAATAATAATTTTCCCTGACTCCTGGTGTGCTGACCTCCCAGCCCCTCCTTCGGTCCTATTCCTCTCCATTGTGTTCCACCTTTGTGCTGCCTTTTTTTTATGTATGTATTTTACATTGTCAATAAAGTTTATTTATATTTACTATGCGAAGATTTTTGTGCAATTTCTTTGATAGTTAAGGCTCCTTGTGGGTCCGCAATTCTTCGCAATATTTTTATTTTTATTCTGTCCGGTAACAATTTGGTAGCCAGCAGTAAAGTGGGCCCAAGCTCACACTCGGACCCTCCAGTCATTCATGCTCAGAACATGGAACAAGAGTGTAGACTCACTGGAGATGAAAGTGAGTTCCTCCATACGTAAAAGACTCTAAGCTGGTGGCTGATCAGGAAAAATTTACGCAGGAGCATTCCTTGGCAGCAAACAGACGTTGTTACAATAACTACAGACGCCAGCAGAAGTGGCTGGGGAGCCTTTTCAGATCAGTCCATAGTACAAGGTACCTGGCAGAAACATCTAAGCTTAGCTTCTTCCAACCTAAGGGAGTTAACCGCAGTTTGGGAAGCATTAAAAGCCCTTCACCCAGAACTCGGAGATAAAAATATTATCGGACAATACCACAACCGTAGCTTACTTGAACAAACAAGGGAGCACAAAGTTCAGCCCTAGCAAAAGTCTCAAAAGAAATATTCCAGTGGGCGAAAAGAAATGTACTGTCAGTCTCAGCAGTTCACATAAGGGGGAAGAACGAGGTCGCGGATTTTCTCAGCAGAGATGTCTTGAAAGAGGGCGAGTGGTGCCTGAACCAAAAGTGTTTTTTCCAGAAGTAGATCTATTCGCAACGCGACTAGACAGACCGAAAAAGTAAGAATTAGTCTTACCGGTAATGATATTTCCAGGAGTCCGACATGACAGCACTACATGGAGGTTGTCTTCCCCTGGCCACTATTGGGACAGGAAACAGAGGTTATAAGCTCCCCCCCACCCACCTTCACCAGTGTTTTATAGATTATCACACAATAATGGGTATCGTAATACAAAAGAGAAAATACTCAACATTAGGGAGGGAACTACCAGTGCTGTCATGTCGGACTCCTGGAAATATCATTACCGGTAAGACTAATTCTTACTTTTCAGGACGTCCTTCATGACAGCACTACATGGAGTAGGAATACCAAATTAATCAAAAACTAGGGACCGCAGCCTGAAGAACTTTACGTCCAAATGACTGGTCATTATTCCCGGACACATTTAATCTGTAATGCTTACAAAAGGTCTGGGAACTTGCCCAGGTGGCTGCCTTACATATCTGGTCAATAGAAGCATTTGCATGTTCGGCCCATGAAGCCGAGACTGCTCTCGTTGAATGAGCCCTAACGTCTTGAGGACAGGGAAGTCCCTGGCCCTGATAGGCCTCTTTAATGACCATTTTAATCCATCTTGCTAATGTCGCTTTAGAAGCCTTATTGCCCTTGTTGCGGCCTGAAAACTGAATAAACAGATTTGAGTCCAATCTGAAGGTACTGGTAACTTCTAGGTAGGAAAGGAGAGAACGTCTAACGTCTAGAAGATGGAACTCCTTCTCCCTTTCGGTCTTCGGATCTGTATAGAAGGTTGGTAGTACTATTTCCTGATTACGGTGAAAGGACGAAACCACCTTGGTATAAAGGATGGGTCTAACCTTAGTATGACTATCCTCGCAAATTGTAAGGTATGGCTCACGGATAGTAAGGGCTTGGATTTCTCCCAGTCTACGAGCTGATGTGATAGCTACTAGAAACATCATTTTTAAGGTTAAGTTTCTTAAGCTGCTTTCATGTAAGGGTTCAAAGGGTGGTTTTGTTAGGGCATTAAGAACTAGCGACAGATCCCAAGGTGGGACCGGGGATCTTAATGTTGGTCTAATCTGCGTGGTTGCCTTTAAAAACCTGTTTACCCATAGATATTCTGAAAGGGAGTAATTTAAAAACCAACTTAAGGCTGCAGTCTGAACCTTAAGGGTACTGTGTTTAAGGCCCATGTTGAACCCTTCCTGGAGGAAATCAAGAATTATCTCCCAGACTCGAGAGTAGAGGGTTCTTCTCTCTGTCATCCAGGAGCAGAATTTTTTTCCAGATTTTATTATAAATTGCTGATGTCACCTGTTTATGGCCTCTCTGAATGGTGGATATTACTCCGTCTGAGAATCCCTGTAATTTCAACAAGTCCCTTTCAGAAGCCACGCTGTTAATTTCAGCCTGGTTACTTCCGGATTCCAGATTGGACCCTGATGCAACAGGTCTGGCCGGAGAGGGATCGGTTTCTCCTGACTTAGCGAGGACAGAACCGGGAACCAGGCTTGTTTTGGCCAAAAGCGAGCTATGAAGATCACTCTGGATGATTCCCTGCTGATCTTCCTCAGAGCTATTGAAATCAGAGGGAAAGGAGGAAAGGAGGAAACGCATAGGCTAGCTTCATGTCCCAGGGCTGGGATAAGGCGTCTACTGCTGTGGGATGATCGGCTGGATTTTGGGAGAAGGAGGCTGTTTGAGCATTCTCCCTTGATGCAAAGAGATCTATCTCTGGGTACCCCCAAGTTGATGTCGGCTCTAGAAACGCCTGTCTGTTAAGAGTCCATTCGTTTGGATCTATAAAATGTCTGCTGAGGAAATCGGCCGACTGGTTTCTTGAACCCTGTAGGTGTACCGCTGAGATTGACAGCACATTCTCCTCTGCCCAGGAGAAGATCTTGTTTGTCAGATTCTGAAGGAGATATTTTGTTCCCCCTTGATGTTTGAGGAAGGAGACCACTGTCATATTGTCTGAAAGGATTCTTATATTCTGTCTGCTCAGAAGATCTTGACTTTGTCTGAGTGTCTCCCACACGGCCTGAAGCTCTCTGAAATTTGAAGATCTGTTTTTTATGGTCTGGTTCCAGGTTCCCTGGAAGTAGTAGATTCCAACCTTTGCACCCCATCCTTGTTGGCTGGCATCTGTTGTCACTAAAGTGTATGGGCTTAGATTCCAGGAGACTCCTTTTGATAGGTTGCTTGAAATTTGTCACCAATCCAGAGATCTCTGCGCATTCTCTTTTTTATAGGGATCTTCCGGTCTATGGAACGATGGTCTCCATCCCAGACCACTAGAATCATTTTCTGTAGGACTCTTGTGTGATGTTGACTCCACGGCACCATAAATATACAAGATGTCATTAGGCCCAGAATGCTCATGGCCTCTCTGATGGTGCACACAGATTTCTTCTCAAACGCTTTCAATTTTTTGACAAGGTTTTGTTTCTTCTGAACTGGAAGAAAAGACCTCTGTAGATTCGAATCTAGCATCGTTCCAAGGAAAATCTTTCTGGTTTCTGGTACTAGGTCTGATTTTTCCCAATTTATGATCCAGCCTAGGTCCTGTAGGAGGGAAATTGTCGTCTGTGTTTGCTCCGTTAGTACTATCGCGGAATCCGCGGTTAGGAGAAGATCGTCTAAATAAGGTACAATCTTTATTCCCTTTAGGGTCCCTTCACACGTACGTTTTTTTCTTTCCTGATCTGTTCCATTTTTTTCTGGAACAGATCTGGACCCATTGAATGGGTCCTGGAAAAAAACGGACAGCACAATGTGTGCTGTCCGTTTCCGTTGTTCCGTTCAGCATGTCCGTTTAAATATAAAACATGTCCTATTTTCCTGAAAAATCGGATCCTGGTACAATACAAAGTCAATGGATCCGCAAAAAACGGAAGACATTCGGATGTAATTACGTATGTCATCCGTTTTATACGGAATCCGTTCCTGGAAATTACATTTTAATTTTTTTTTTAAGAAATCCAAACAACTTTATTTGCTTATTGAAATTTATACATGTTTCCGTTTTTTGCGGATCCGCAAAAAACGGATGACATACGGAAACATTTTCAGGAACAACGGATCCGCAAAAAAACGGACAGAAAATCAGATTATAGAAAAATACTGACGTGTGAATGTAGCCTAAGTCTGAGGAAGGCTACTATCTCTATTACCAGCTCTGTAAATACCCGAGGGGCTGTTGATATCCCAAAGGGCAGGCATTGAAACTGATAATGATTTATTTTCCCCGCTTCTCTTACTGTGAACCTTAGGCATTTTTGGTGGTCTGGATGTATTGGCACATGGTAGTAAGCATCTTTTAAGTCCAAGGTGCACATTACCGCTCCCTGAGAAATGAGGGGTGTCGTTGATCTTACTGATTCCATCTTGAAGCGGCGATACTTTATAAAGACGTTTAGGGGTTTTAGGTTGATTATGGTTCTGAATGAACCATCTGGCTTTTTGACCAGGAATAATCTTGAATAGTAGCCCCTGCCTTCCTGATCTACAGGGACGCGGGTCACTGCTCCTAGGTTCCTTAATTTCGCAACGTCTTTAGAGGTTTTCTTGTGACGTACCTTCTCCGTACCCTGTCAGCACAAATTTTTGTTGCGGAGCTGATAGAATTTATATCTTGTATCCTTGAATAATCTGGAGCACCCATGGGTTTCGAGTTATTTGGCTCCATGCTGGGAAAAAAGATTTTAATCTCCCCCCGACTGGCCTGGCGTCATTGTTTGTCTTGGGAAGCATTGGGGTTAAGCATAAATCCTCTGCCCTTACCCCCTTTTGGATAGGACCATCTCCCCGACTTTCTCTTATCTTTATACGTTTGGTTCTTTGGCTGGAATTTTTTACGAAAAAAATGTGCCTTTCTAGTTTTGGTCTCTGGAAACCCTTTTTTTTTTTTTTTTTTTTTTTTATCTGAGGCTTTCTCAAGGATTTTATCCAGGCTAGGCCCAAACACATGATCCTGAAAATGGAATTGCACATAATTTATTCTTTGAAGTAAGATCGCCAGACCAGTTCTTCAACCACAGAGCTCTCCTCATGGTGTTCAGAAGGGCCCTACTTTTAGCTGCAAACCTGACTGACTCAGCCAAGGCGTCCGCTGTAAAGGCAGTTGCCATCTTTAGGAGCGGGATAGTCTCCAAAATGTCTTCCCTGGGGGTTCCCATTGACAGATGATTCTCCAGATGAGAGAACCACATTAATAGGGATCTAGCCACTGATGTGGCTGCCACGTTGGTTGAAATTGGCGCTGCAGAAGCCTCCCAAGATTTTTCTCAGGAGACTATCAGCCTTGCGGTCCATGTGGTCTTTCAGCTGGGAAGAGTCCTCAAATGGGATCGCTGTTTTTTTAGCTACCCTGGCGACTGGGGCGTCTATTTTAGGGATTTCTTCCCATAATTTAGTATCTTCCTTGTCAAAGGATAGGCGACTTTTAAATTCCCTAGGAATAAAAAGCCTCTTCTCTACATCTTCCCACTCATCCAAGATCATTTGCTTTAAACTGGAATTCAAGGGAAAAACTTTTCTTTGTTATTAGGCCAGCAAACATTTCCTCCTGAATGGATCTGTCGGTTCGTCCAAGATATCCATGGTCTGCCTAACAGCAGTCAGGAGGGAATCCATGTCCTCAGTTGAGAAACAGTATTTACGTTTCTCCTCGTGAGATGAGGAAGGCAAGGACTCTTCTTCTACCTCTTCTTCCGAATATTCCACCTCTATAACCTCCGGGTCTGACTCTAAGACTTCTCTAGGTCTTTTTATCCCGGTGGTTTGCTCAGCCACCTTTTAGGCGTTATCAGAGAGGAAACTGAAGCTTTAACTTCTTTAATGATGGCCCTAAGGTCTGTTTAATAGGGACGACTGTTCCTTTCATCATTTTATTAATACAGTCTGCACAAAGCTTTTTTGTATGAGTCCTGAAGCCTCTTGCTGCAGATGGCACATCTTTTAGGCTTCTTTTTACTCTCCATTTTGAGGGTAGAATCTTTTTCTCCCTAAGACATGATGATAGAAAGGCAGGCTATAATGCTTTGCTACACCTATCCTTATACCCCCATTGTAGTGCTGGGTACTCGCATGTCCTTGGGCAGGAGGGTCTGGGGACTGCTCTCTCATACTGGATGAATGCATAACTGAGGGACTCCCACTTAGCCCAACCAGAATTTAAATGCCACTGGCACTTACCCCTCCTGTCGTGGATGCTCCTCCCATTCCGGTCATTCCTAGGAAATCCGGATGGGACGCGAGGCCGGAATGCCAGGCCTCCAGCGTCCCTCGCCGTGGGGATTGATCGCAGGGCGCCGCCATACTGGATCCGGTGTCGGAGGTTACATGCATGCGCACTCCTTCCCCAGCGTTTCTACATCACTTCCAGCTCAGCGCAGAAGGCCGGAAGTGACAAGACACTCCGACTCCCGCGTGATCTCCCCTGGAGGAAGCATCCTGCAGCCCAGAGCCCCAGCGGGGTTGCGGCTACCGTTCCCCAGCCCCTAGGCTCTTAGTTCCCAGCAGTGAGCCGCATGACCCACAGGTACTGGAGGGGCTTGGGAGGCTAAGGGACCCCAGCTTAAGGGTTTTAGCCCGGTGAAATAAGTAAGAAAAAAAGAAAAAATTAAAAGGTCCAAAGAGACCTTCTCTCTGCCCCGTCCATTATTGGGACAGGAAAGAACACTGGTGAAGGTGGGTGGGGGGAGCTTTTAACCTCTGTTTCCTGTCCCAATAGTGGGCGGGGGAGACAACCTCCCATGTAGTGCTGTCATGGAGGACGTCCTGGAAATTCAGTTCTCTATCCTACACGGATCACCCATTCATAGTCTACACTCTCTCCCAGCCATGGCCGGATGAGAAGTTGTATGCCTTTACTCCATTTGCGTTAATCCCTAAGGTTCTACAAAGAGTGTTACTGGGAAGCCACAGGTTGCTTGTGATTGCACCTTATTGGTCCAGGAGATCATGGTTCCCACTACTACTGAAGATGTCAGCAGGGGACTTTTATCTACTACCGGATCTCCTTCACCAGGGCCCAGTTTGGCATTCCAGGGCAACTCTACTTCAGCTAGCAGAGTGGAACCTGAACGGCATTTATGCAGTAATTTCCACGATTCTCTATAGCCGCAAAAGTGTAACATCAAAGATCTATAACAGAATCTGGCAGTTATTTTTTAAATTTACAGATGGTGATATCATGGGCCTCTTTATGATCGCTAAGGTTCTGGAGTTTCTCCAGTTGGGTCTACAAAAAGGGTCTTAGAGTTAGCACAATTAAAGTCCAGATATCTGCTCAAGTGCCTTTCTGGACATTAAACTTGCAGAAGTGGACCTCCTCAAAAGATTTGTGAAAGGGGCCAAGAGAAAACCCATGGTTAGGCCCACTGTTCCCCCTTGGGACTTAAACCTGGTACCATCTGCCTTAACAGACAGTCCCTTTGAGCCCTTACTGGAGATATCTTTAAAATGGCTTACTTTCAAAACTGTTTTTCTGATGGCTATTACCACGGCTAGAAGGGTGGGGGAAATACAGGCCTTTTCATGCAGACCTCCTTATCTAACCATCAGAGATGATAGAATAGTATTAAAACACACTCCTTTTTTGCCCAAGGTGGTCTCTAAGTTCCACTGTCTAGAGGAAGTGTCTCTTCCATCCTTTAGGTCTCCATCTGACAGTCAGGAACAAAGACTTTTTCATAACCTAGATGTGAGAAGAGTAGTGCTGACCTACCTTAAAGCCACGGAGGACTTCAGAAAGACTGACAGACTGTTCAATTTTCAGGCCCGAACAGGGGAAATGCGGGAAGCAAAACATCTAATAGCCGATGGATCAGATCTGCAAATCTGAAATCTTGTGGTGTTATGACTCAAAGAAAGCCTCCCCCCCTCCTGCAACAGGAGGCAAACTGAAGCACCCTGGAATCCTCAGTGGTGGAAGGACATGTGCCAAACTGCTATCCGCCTCAGGCCCAGCTGCCACAGAATTTACCCAGTGTGCTGTTATGGAGATATAACGTCCCTGACCGTGCTTACTGGTCCACGTATCCATCCGTATTGAGGTGCACCTTGCCACAGATGGCGTTGCACAGTGCACACCTGATTTTGTCACCTACTTGTGTCACGGGGTTCCGAAGGTGCACTCGGTCCCCCATTGCCCGCAGAACTGTTGCTTAGCTTTTGGCATGAGGTTCTGTGTTTGACCTCATTCCCAGGGCGGCTTTACTAGCTGGGTGGCTCCTTGCTCCTAAGTCTGCCTTGAGCGCCGAGCTGATCACTCGGTGCTCGACTGGTTGGTCTGTCGGTCATGTGACGCTGACCACGTCACATGACCCTCACTCCCCACTATAAATACAGGCAGCCTGCTGGCTACAGGTTGCCAGTTAATTTCTAGGTTCCTGGTATTTGTTGGACTGCTGAATACTTACCTGATCCTGTTCCTTGACCATCCTTTTGCCTGATCCTCCTGTACTGCGCATCCGTCCTGGTATTGTGACCTCGGCTCCCACCTGACTACTCTCTTAGGACTCGTCTTGTACTTCTCTGCTCTCCTGGTATTTATGACCCCGGCTTCTCCTGACAATTCTCTGCTTGCTCCATTTGTACTTTGCAGCTTTCCTGGTATTGACTCGGTCCGTTCACGTCCTGTTTGTCTGTCTGTCATCCCTGCACTTACTCCAAGTTAGGGATTGTTGTCCCCTGTCATTAGGACTCGCGAGGCAAGTAGGCAGGGCCAGGGGTAAGGGTGGAGCGCAGTGGTCACTTCCCTTCCCCCTATGTGTGTGTGTATGCGACCGTTACAACTTGGTTGTGCAGGGAAGGGATAACTCTCCTGGAAAAGTAGTGGTGGCTGGGCACGACTTACTGTGGGACAGCTACCGCCATAAGGCCTTTAAAACTATCCATCTCCACCAGACAGAGTGACAGCATTTCAAAGGCCAACAATTTAGAAATGCTGGCATTCAGGGCTAGGGATCGTGGGTGGTTAAGGGGGTACTTCCTCTTCCCCCTCCAGTGTTTGGGAGATGGAGAGCTGAACACTTCCGTGGGACATTGTGGAGATGCTTGGTGACCCAGGTGTTGGTGTTGCTGGCAGATCCTGTTTGCGGGGTGGCAGGTGGCACTGTCACTCCAGAGGTGGATGAAAAGGCCGACTGCAGCAGAAGAGGAAGCAGGAAAAGCCAGAGACCTTTCTTGGTTTTTGAGGTGTCTACTCCAGGGTTTCCAAACCAGTGTGCCTCCAGCTGTTGCAAAACTACAACTCCCAGCATGCCCGGACAGCCTTTGGCTGTGCAGGCATGCTGGGAGTTGTAGTTTTGCAACAGCTGGAGGCACACTGGTTGGGAAACACTGGTCTACTCCACTGCAGCTCGTGCTTAGCACTTAAATGCCTGGTCATGCAGGTTGTGCTCAGGTTGAGAACGTTTATGCCTCGCTTTAAGCTCTGAGTGCACAGCGTGCAAACCACTCGTGTCTTGTCGTCAGCACATTGTCTGAAGAACTGCCACGCCAGTGAACTCCTTGGCGCTGGCTTTGGTGTGCTCGGTCCCTTGCTGCGGTGGGCAGTAGCAGGCATACTGTCTAGAGGATGTCCGCTCTGCTTTTGCACCCTGCTCCCTCTTCTGCTGTGCTGGTGGCTCTGTGCAATCACTGCCTCTTCCTCCAAACTACATGGGTCACTCGCATAACCTTGATTCCATGTGGGGTCGAGGACCTCATCGTCCTCTCAATCTTGCACCCAGTCTTCACCCCTGCCTTGTCGGTCTGCACACTTTCGAAAGCCCCAGCAGTTGGCACCTGTCTTTCGTCATCATCCGAGACGTGTTGTGATGGTCCTCCCATGTACTCGTCTTGAAAGATAAGTGGTTGGGCATCGGTGCACTCAATTTCTTCCACTTCTGGGGCAGGGCTAGGTGGATGGCCCTGGGAAACCCTGCTAACAGTCATCAAAAAGCAGAAGACTGCTCCCAGACTTGGGGCTCAGACTGCTTGGCTGATTTGCAAGAGGTGAGGTGAAAGACTGGACATTGGCTGCAGGTGCCAACTGTGGTCTTTCAGCAGGAGACTGGGTGGGAGACTGTGAAGGAACTGGATCCACTGTTAGCAAACCAATCTACTATCGCCTGTACTTGTTCAGGCCTCACAATTCGTAGAGCCGCATTAGGCCCGACCAAATACTGCTGCAGGTTCTGTCGCCTACTCACACCTGAGGAAGGGTTTTCACTTGTGCATGTAGCTGGCACAGATCGACCACGTCCTCTTCCTGCAACAGGAGCGACACCAGCAGCACCATGACCTGGGCCACGTCCCTTATTTGATGCTTTCCTAATTTCTCGAATTTAGAATCTTGCCCTAAATGGGTGTTTGATAGTAGAATAGAATGACAGTATGTACAGCGTGTATCTCACACGCACTGAACCAGACTAGGCCTCAATTAAAGATTTGTGCACTAAAAGGCGGTATTTCAAATATCTAAATATAGAAACATAGAATGTGTCGGCAGATAAGAACCATTTGGCCCATCTAGTCTGCCCAATATACTAAATACTATGGATAGCCCCTGGCCCTATCTTATATGAAGGATGGCCTTATGCCTATCCCATGCATGCTTAAACTCCTCCACTGTATTTGCAGCTACCACTTCTGCAGGAAGGCTATTCCATGCATCCACTACTCTCAGTAAAGTAATACTTCCTGATATTACTTTTAAACCTTTGCCCCTCTAATTTAAAACTGTCCTCTTGTAGCAGTTTTTCTTTTAAATATTCTTTCCTCTTTTACCTTGTTGATTCCCTTTATGTATTTAAAAGTTTCTATCATATCCCCTGTCTCGTCTTTCTTCCAAGCTATACATGTTAAGGTCCTTTTAATCTTTCCTGGTAATTATAACCCAAATATATAAAGGGTGTATCTCACAATGACCTATGCAGCAAAGGCTGCCAAAAACTTTTTTTGCCCAAACGGGTGTTTGTTTATTAACCGAATATAGCAGCAGTATATAACCCTGGAATTTCAAACATCGAGACGCTGCAAGGACTGAAATTGTGTATTTTGCACAAAAGTGTTTTATTAATAAAAAAAATCAAACCCATGTATTTAAAGGGTGTATCTCACACGCCTTGACCCAGACTAGGCCTTTAAATTTTGTTTGCCCAAAAAATGGCTGTATTTCAAATACCTGAATAGAACCCCTGTATTTAAAGGGTGTATCTCACACGCCGTGATCCACACTAGGATGCTATCAAAGAATTGTACCCAAAATGGCTATTTCAAATAACTGAATAGAAAGACAGTATGTAAAGGCAGTATCTCACAATTACATCTGCAGCAAAGGCTGCCAACAATTTTTTTCATAATTTTTTTTTGCCCAAACGGGTGTTTTTGTTTAACTGAATTTGACAGCAGTATATAACCCTGGAATTTCACACGTGCTGATGCAAGGCCAGAAAATAGTGGAATCTGGCAAAAAAGTTTAAAAACCTAGAAAATTATGGCTGTATTTCTAGCTTAAATTGCACACTGAATAAGCCTGCAAATGCACCACTTGTAAATTGCCCAAAAAATTATATATATATTTTTTTTCAAACTGATATTTGTGCTGTTTTTTAAAGCTTGGATTTCAATGTCCCAAAAGCTCAGATGCAGTGCTGGTGCACTGAGCTTGCATAAAATGGCCGCCGCCCACCTAACAGACGGATAAAAGTTTAAAAAAAAATTCGGTCAATGTGCTCAGGGTAGGGTAAAAAGATTGTGCCCTGCACCCACACAATTAATTGTATGTAGATTGCTGTTAGATTCTCTCCCTGAAATCACCAGTCCAGCAGCATCCTCTCCAACACTTGTAACAGCAGAGTGACGTGCAGCGCTACGTGACTGAAGCTTGTATAGAGCCTGGGTCACATGCTGCACTGGCCAATCACAGCCATGCCATTAGTAGGCATGGCTGTGATGGCTTCTAAGGTCAGACAGTTAAACGCTTGTTGATTGGCTGCTCTGCAGCCTTTCAAAAAGCACTGAGAAATCACCGAACCCAGACTTTTACTGAAATGTCCGGGATCCAAAAATCCTAAAGTTCTGTACGAACCTGAACGTTACAGTACCGGTTCACTCAACCCTAGTTTTAATATATATGCAAATGAGCCTCTAGGACTAATGGGGGTGTTGCCATTACAGCTAGAGGCTCTGCTTTCTCTGCAACTGTCACGCCCTCTTGACTTTGAGTGACAGGGCCAGGTGTGGTGATGGATACAGTGACGAGGAACGGATACGCTGAAGCCACTTATGCAGTGGGCCAGTATACGGGTGGATAATAGTTCTGTATTTGTTGTGACGCCAATTGCAGCGTGCACAGGGTACAATCACAGGGCCCTTCCAAGGTGTTATAACGTACATCCCAGATTAGGAATGCCAGAGTGATGTAATGGCCTATGTCTCTATAGGGTGATGATAATTGTCAACGGTGTCTCCTACCTGGGTACGGCTGAACTCCTAGTTCCTGGCTCACTTGCAATAAATTGAGTGTACTGATAGTAGGAGGAATTTTGCAGCAGAAATGATGTCCAGACCTTTTAGATGAGGTTCAAACATTTCTTTACTGAAGATAACTTGTATCCAAGCAGTATACAGCTTTGGTCTCTGGTCCCAGCAGGTTTTAGCAATGATTGGCAGGAAATTAATGCTTCTGCTCTTTAAATGTGAGCTTGCAGGATAAGTCGTCTGCTTAGTAGCTCTATAATTGTGGCAGGAACTAATCTTCTGCACTTTTCTATAACTACTGCTGTATGGGGACAAACTAGCTGAGGAGGAATGGCTTCTCCAAGTCTCTGGACTTAAAGGGACTCTGTCACCACTTTCTAACCCCCCCTTTTAAAAGTATTGTTCTCTCCATGGCGCCCTTGTGATTACAAAGGTGTTGTTAGAAGATAAATTCGCCGTCTCCTTTTGATAAAAAGAGCTTTTATCTAACCTGTCAATCTTGTGGATAAGGTGCCCAGGGCGTTTCTGAAGGTCTCAAGCTGCCGCCCGCCGCCGCCGTCGTTGGTGCCCAGCTCCTCCCCTGATCCTTTCAGCGCCGCCTGAATGTAATGAAATCCGCCTCCGGCTCTCGCTCGGTGCCCCCTCCTCCTTTTCAAAGATCCCGCGCGTGCGCACAGGCCTGTGCCTGATGCGCCCGTGCGTACATTTAGAATCAGCCTCATTGAGCGAAGTGCGCATGCGCGCACTTCGCTCAACCTCCTCATCAGACGAGCACTGCAGCCAGCCACTCGGAGCCTGCGGCTCCATACAGCGCTTGGCAGGCTCTGAGTGGCTGGCTGCAGTGCTCATCTGATGAGGAGGTTGAGCGAAGTGCGCGCATGCGCACTTCGCTCAATGAGGCTGATTCTAAATGTACGCACGGGCGCATCAGGCACAGGCCTGTGCGCACGCGCGGGATCTTTGAAAAGGAGGAGGGGGCACTGAGCGAGAGCCGGAGGCGGATTTCATTACATTCAGGCGGCGCTGAAAGGATCAGGGGAGGAGCTGGGCACCAACGACGCGGGCGGCAGCTTGAGACCTTCAGAAACGCCCTGGGCACCTTATCCACAAGATTGACAGGTTAGATAAAAGCTCTTTTTATCAAAACGAGACGGCGAATTTATCTTATAACAACACCTTTGTAATCACAAGGGCGCCATGGAGAGAACAATACTTTTAAAAGGGGGGGTTAGAAAGTGGTGACAGAGTCCCTTTAACTCACAGATGGTTTCTCAGGGGATGCTTTGCTTCCTGGAACTCTGGAGACTGTCTGGCTTTCTGATTCTTCATCCAGCTGAGGCTGCAGCTCAGCCTGGGTATATGATCAGGTCTCAGCCGAGACAAGATCCTTGCTGTCTTCCCTATACAGGGGATCGCCTACACACACCCTACCCCCTAGCAGGGGGTGGGCTACACTCAATCTAACTTCCTTATCCACCCATGCTGCAGGATGTGGGAACAGTGCACACCTCCACAGAGGGGGAGCTAAGCTGGAATAATACATTCCAGCCTAGATATACTAAACTGAGACTAGTACCTGGCCAATGCATTGCTGCCACCTGCTGGTAACAGGTAAATTACAAGGAACAATTGTATTTAACGTGGTTTTACATGCACATTTGTGAACACATAATAAACTACATCAGATGACAATATACAGGCTCTTAGAAGATAGTAGCGGGATAGAGGTGTGTAGTAACACAACTCTGGGGTGTTAAATTTACACTGCCTGGCCCTGTCAAATGGGTGCAAATCTGCTGACAGATGCCCTTTAAGACAGTATATCCCTTACACACCAGCAGAAGTCTCAGTCCCTCTGTCTCCAGCAGTGCCTTTTCCATTCTCCTCCACCTTCCCCCATCCCCTCTCCATAGACTGCTGTTATCTCATACTTCAGTGAGCAGGAAGTCTGTATTCACTGCTCATAGCTACAGTATATTCAGTAAATAGGAGGGGGAGCAAGCGAGGAGCTCAATAGGAAATTTTTTTTTTTTTTTTCCGTTTACCTTAACTGGTCAACCTACGCACATCAAAGTTGATAAAGCAAATTTAAAGAATTTAACTGGTCAACCTAGTTGCTGACAGCTGATTCATTGTCTTCTAACTGAACTCCTACATTTTCAGGACTTTGAACTTCGTCAGTATGAAGAAACTCGTTGGGTAACAACTTCACTAAAACAGGACATTTTTGGCATGGGGATGGTGACTAGTTTCAACCGTCTGTTTAGGTATTTCAATGGGAACAATGCTAAAGGTAGGTTGTCCTCCTTTTTTTTTTTTTTTTTTTTTTTTTTTTTTAATATAAGGCTCTGCTCACATCCATATTGTAAGGCTTTGTGTTCTGCAGTGCTATGCTTGCCATTAAAATGACTGAAATCCTGCCAGATATAATAAGTAAATGCTAACAATTTTGACTTAACATTGCACCAGAACAATAAGGGTGCCTTCACACGCGGCAGATTTTGCAGCAGAAAATTCTGCTACTTAAAATCGTTTCAATTAATTTGAATGAGTCGGCAAGTACATGGGTTTCTGCAAGCTTCATTGAGGTCAATGGAGCTGATTTTCAGTCGTGGAATTTTCTGCTATGTCTGAAGGTACCCTAATGGTCAAAAACCATTAAAAGAATGAAGGCATCCAATGCTTGAAGGTAACAATGGAGCGTTCTAGACTTCATAATGTCAAACTATCATCTAGTACATGCAACGACGCATGAGCGTACTAGTGATGAGGTGCTGAGGATGGTAGTACTCACGGTTAAGACGTCCCTTGGACGGCGTGCAGTGGATGGGAAGATGGCACGAAATCTTCCAGGGCACTCTGTTACAGGGAACTCCAGCCAGATGGAAGTTTGAGGTGCTTGTGGCGACTGTCCCTGGTTCGTGACACCAGCACCATAAGGTGCAATGAGGAGATGAAGTGGAATGATAGGCAGTAGTTGAACCAAACAAGAACTTTACTTGGCAGTTGTAATCTTGCAGTGAATAGACTTTGGTAGCAGCACTTTGTATTGCATGAAATTTGCAAAGATGATAAAGCTGCAAATTCCCATTAGCAGGCTCTGTGAAGCACTGTGTGTAGGTTCCAGCTCAACTTACTTATGCAGGAGTGGTGAAGATACTCTGCTTTGTTCCTGGTCTTGCTCAGGCTTATTATCCTTGCAACAATATAAATATTAAACATAGCTTTGTACATGTCAGGTCGTGTCCAGGTTTTTGCTGGAAGCTTCTCCTGGTCACTTGGTGCTGATCAGTCCTTAAGCTGGGAATGCTCTAACCTCCAAGTTCAAGTAGCCCCCCCCCCCCTCCTGAGCCGTACCAGGCTGCATGCCCTCAACATGGGGGGTTGGGTGCTCTGGGGCAGGGGGCGCACTGCGGCCCCCCCACCTCAGAGCACCCTGTCCCCATGTTGATGAGGACAGGGCCCCTTCCCGACAACCCTGGCCGTTGGTTGTCGGGGTATGCGGGCAGGAGGCTTATCGGAATCTGGGAGCCCCCTTTAATAAGGGGGCCCCCAGATACCGGCCCCCCACCCTAAGTGAATGAGTATGGGGTACATCGTACCCCTACCCATTCACCTGCAAGAAAAGTGGTAAAAACACAAATAAACCACACAGTGTATTAAAATATTTTATTTTTCTGCTCCGGAGGCCGCCCCCTGTCTTCTTTATTAGCTCTTTTACCAGGGGGGGCTCTTCTTCTTCCGATATCCCGACGGGTCTTCTCCGCTATCCGGGGGGGGTCTTCTCAACTCTCCGGGGTTCTCCTTCTGTCTTCTCCTTCTGTCTTGTTGTCTCCTTCTGTCTTCTGTCTCCGGGGGGGGCTCTTCTTCTTCCGATATCCCGACGGGTCTTCTCCGCTATCCGGGGGGGTCTTCTCAACTCTCCGGGGTTCTCCTTCTGTCTTCTCCTTCTGTCTTGTTGTCTCCTTCTGTCTTCTGTCTCTGGGGGGGGCTCTTCTTCTTCCGATATCCCGACGGGTCTTCTCCGCTATCCGGGGGGGTCTTCTCAACTCTTCGGGGTTCTCCTTCTGTCTTCTCCTTCTGTTCTTCTTCTGTCTTCTCCTTCCTTCTTGTTGTCTCGGCGCACCCCGGTTCTTCGTCTCGCGAGACTCGGCGCACCCCGATTCTTCTCTCTGTTGTTGACTCGGCGCACCCCGGTTCTCGCGAGACGAAGAATCGGGGTGCGCCGAGTCTCGCGAGACGAAGAACCGGGGTGCGCCGAGTCAACAACAGAGAGAAGAATCGGGGTGCGCCGAGTCTCGCGAGACGAAGAACCGGGGTGCGCCGAGACAACAAGAAGGAAGGAGAAGACAGAAGAAGAACAGAAGGAGAAGACAGAAGGAGAACCCCGAAGAGTTGAGAAGACCCCCCCGGATAGCGGAGAAGACCCGTCGGGATATCGGAAGAAGAAGAGCCCCCCCCGGAGACAGAAGACAGAAGGAGACAACAAGACAGAAGGAGAAGACAGAAGGAGAACCCCGGAGAGTTGAGAAGACCCCCCCCGGATAGCGGAGAAGACCCGTCGGGATATCGGAAGAAGAAGAGCCCCCCCTGGTAAAAGAGCTAATAAAGAAGACAGGGGGCGGCCTCCGGAGCAGAAAAATAAAATATTTTAATACACTGTGTGGTTTATTTGTGTTTTTACCACTTTTCTTGCAGGTGAATGGGTAGGGGTACGATGTACCCCATACTCATTCACTTAGGGTGGGGGGCCGGTATCTGGGGGCCCCCTTATTAAAGGGGGCTCCCAGATTCCGATAAGCCTCCTGCCCGCATACCCCGACAACCAACGGCCAGGGTTGTCGGGAAGGGGCCCTGTCCTCATCAACATGGGGACAGGGTGCTCTGAGGTGGGGGGGCCGCAGTGCGCCCCCTGCCCCAGAGCACCCAACCCCCCATGTTGAGGGCATGCAGCCTGGTACGGCTCAGGAGGGGGGGGGGGGGCGCTCGCTCGTCCCCACTCCCTTCCTGGCTGGCCGGGTAGCGTGCTTTGGATACGGGTCTGGTATGGATTGTAGGGGGACCCCCTACGCCGTTATTTTCGGCGTAGGGGGGGCTCTCCTTACAACCCATAACAGACCTAAGGGCCCGGTATGCTCCTGAGGGCGGGACCCAGGCCGGATTTTTATTTAAAATCCGGCGGGGACTTCCCCCTCAGGATTCATAACAAACGCCGCACACGTGTAGAATTGGCGGGAATCCAAGTCGGATCTCCCGCCTCTTCTATGACGCGCTTGCTCTCCATCGCGGCAAGCCAGCTCGGCGCTGGCTCCCGCGATGGGGCTCGTATGTAACTCCTGGGGCAAAGCCCAGGAGGACAGTCAGTCTCCTAACTTCTCTCCCCACACTCTCTAACTCTAACTTCCTATTGCTGGCCTATTTTAAATGATGTAATAGAGACCTAGTGTTGGCAAAGTGTAGTGCGTTTGAACAGCCTGAAATAAGAATTTAGCAGCATATGATAAAGGCAAATACAGTAGTGAGTGCAAAATGACATGAAATGAAACATTAGTACATTAGAGAGAAACTCAGTTGCCAACTGTCCTGAATTTGCAGGGAATCCCTGGTCTTCAGAGACAGTCCTGGCAAATTCAGGTGGTCTTGAGCAGAAAATGGGTGGGGGCTGATAGCCCCACCCATAAATGGGCATTTCTGGATGCAGTCGGGCATTCCCAGGCGAGATTTCCAGTGTCCCAATTTTTACTAACCTGAGTGTTGGTAAGTTTGAATTCTGTATATTGAAGATAAAATATTCTGGTGTAGGAGTTTGCCCATACAAAGCTAGACATCTGGCCTATAATGTGGAAACTTCCAAACCCATGCCAGTGTGTTCTTTTAAGAGAAAAAGGAAAGTATGGTAGAGTGTTGGCCAATAGAAAACTAGTTTTAGTGCTCTCATTAAGAAAAACCAAATTGGAGTATTGCAGGTTTAATTCCTTGTAATGGCTAACAAAAAAATAGTAATGATGCTACATGGCTACCTTTCGAGACATCACCAGTAGAGTTTGCCCGGCGGTCATTTCGCGGTGAACTTTGTTCACGATCTGCCAAACATATGGCGATATTCACACGCGCCATATTTTTTTGCATAGCACCGAACGTTAACCCATGACACATCCATCAGGTGGGACAGGGCAGCCAATTGAAGCATTTCAGCACATGGACATACCCCCCCCCCCCCCCCTTTATATAAAAAAATATATATTTGGCCACCATTTTATATTCAGTCTTTTTCCAGTGTAGGAAGAAGTTGCTGTGTGGAGCAGAGACATACTGTTAGGGACACCAAAAGCTAGCTAATGGGGCCAAAAAAGTCATTTTAAGGACTGTTATAGGTGTGATACTTATAATATACTTTTTAACATGGAAAGTATATTATAGTGCAGTGGTGTGTGTGTGTGTGTGGTTCTGTGGCAGGCGCAGCACTATAAAGTGCCTTTTGTGCTGTGGCATTAGAAGAATTTTGATATCTCTGACTTCTAGTCTAACCAGACTGTCTATTAGGCCTCATGCACACGACCGTTGTGGTCCACATCCGAGCCGCAATTGTTGTGGCTCGGGTGTGGACCCATTCTCTTCAATGGTACCGCAAAAGATGCGGACAGCACTCCATGTGCTGTCGGCATCCGTTGCTCTGTTTCGTGGCCCTGCAAAAAAAATATAGCATGTCCTATTCTTGTCTGTTTTGCGGACAAGAATAGGCATTTCTACAATGGGCCGCTTGTTCCTTTCCGCAAATTGGGGAAGGTACACGGGCGGCTTCCGATTTTTGCGGACCGCAAAAAAGGCACTGTTGTGCATGAGGCCTTACTTTGTAATTCCTTTAGCACTGTTCTATGGAAACAGGTATAAAGAGCACACCAAATGCTTGAAATAACTTCTTTATTAACTTTAACTTTTCTTCATATAGCACTGCCGCCTCTGCAGCAGATAGTCCATGTACATAATGCGTGTTAAAAAGATGTCACATAATAGCGGTATGCATAAGATGGTGGTTTAACTTTTCAATCTTGTTGTTCAACATAAAATGGTTGAAATATTTCTCTTGAGTATCTGTACTCATTTTAAGTTATTTAAGCACTTTATGATCTCTGAAGTATATCTGAGGTCTAACTAGTAGTTCACTTGCTGAATGTGGTTGCAATATGCAGTTAGCAGTAACTATTTGCAGATTGAGTATGATCTGGTATGGTTGTATGCAATTTGGATTGCAATATGGAATTTGGATTGTGAACTTTTGTAGTTTGCAATTGGTGGAACTAAGTAAACACACAACTGGTTCAGTATACAGTTCTAATCACTAACAGTAGGAAAATTATATAACTGTTTTAAATACCTATCTTGGCCTCTGTTTCCATAAAACACAGCTCTTAGTGGAGTGTCTGTTCAGCTCCTCTCTGATTCCAGCAGCTCCTGCTAGTGGAATTTCCCACAAGCTGTGTGTGAGGCTGGCTGTAATTGGTCTAGACTCCTGCGCAGCAACAACAGACTCTATGCTTTGTTTCTGCTGTGTCATTGAGCTTGTCTCCAATTCATATAATGAATCTTAAATGCATATTATCTTTTCTGCTTCTGTTAGCAAAATATATAACTGTTATGACATCCAAACATGAAGTTGCTGTAAATAACTCAGCTTTTTTCTTTAACACACAAACATAGGAAATGTATTAAGGTTATTGGCAGGTCTAGCTGTATACACAAATAAGCTATATTAGCAACCTAGGACAGGTCTTAGCTGGCCAGCTACACTCCCACCAAATTACCTATAATTCTATGTTCTTAGTGATAGGACTTGAACATGAATTTGAGAAATTTTCCATTATCTCAACTTCTAAGTGCATTTTATCACTCAAGTAGAACTAACTTCTGTATAGGATGTTCCAACTTTAGTGGAATAGTGAAGTTTTCCTTTGTCAAGTTTTGAGTCTCCTATTTGTAACAATACTCTTACTAGTTTGTCTTCAGCCTTTTGAACTTCTAGAACTTTGGCTAATTTCCATTGACTTCTAGGTAAATTTTCTTTCACTAACACTGTCACCAACTTGGACATTTCTTCTGGGTGTTTGCTGTTTACTTAGCATCAGATTGGCTAAGTACTCTTTCCTCCCTCTCTATTCCAAAACTTATCTGATAGATATTTAACTCTTCGCCATCTCCTTTTAGCATATAAATCCTCTTTGGTGAACTTGCCAGGTGGTGGCTGTATGTAATCAGACTTAAAGTGAAGTAGATGGTTGGGAGTTAAAGGGTCCAAATTTGTAGGATCGTTGTTATCAACTAAGTGGACGACTTAACAGACTACTTCATAGAATAGGGTCCTAAGTGAAGCATCATCTATTTTTTCAACACTAAACTTACATTCCTTACAGTTCTGATTTGTCTTTCCTGAACTCCTGTATGGCTTGCATGTGGAGCATTCATATGAAAATTGCACTGTTTCTCTAACAAATACTCAGTTTTCTTTATTGATCTGTTTTAGAGCTTTCTTCAATTCATTCTTTGCTCCGACAAAATTAAATCCTTGGTCAGATCTAAGCACTGACAGTACCTCTAATGGCTATGAAACCTCTCAAGGAGTTGATGAATGCGTCAGTTGACATATTCTCTAACATTTCCAGGTGAATTGCTCTGGAGCTTAGACATGTAAATATTAGTTTATATCTCTTGTACTCTGTGGTTCTGATGAATGGGCCAAAACAATCCATTCTGCTATGGTGGTGGGAGTTTACACGATCTGCCGGTAAGTCTGCCATTCTTTGTTCTTCAGTAGGTCTACGTGCCTTTCTGCAGACTACACATTTACTTATATACTTTGCTTCCTTTCACAACTGGAGATGGCCTTGCAGTTCACCTGGCGGTCGTTTCGCCGCAAACTTTGCTCATTCAACGAAAGGGTGAACATATGGTGATGTCAGCCCTTGCCATATTCTTTTACATTGTGAAGAACTTTGACCAATGACACATCCATCAGGTGGTACAGGACAGCTAACTGACATTTCAGCACATGGACCTACCCCCTACCTTATAAATAAACCCGATCTGGCTACAATTTTATATTTAGTGTTTTGCCAGTGTAGGGAGAGGTTGCTGTGTGGAGCAGGGACAGACTGTTAGGGACACCAATACAAATCCAGCAACCTGTACCACCTTGATCACCTTGATCCGTCTTGGAATGACTAATGAATATCTTAACAGTCTGAAAAACTAAAAACCGAGGAACTAAGTAAGCCCGTCAACTGAAACTTAGATCTTGGAAGGAGCTCATTAATGTGCAATGCACCGAAGAACATAGGCAGTGGAAAACAAACCTGCTTCATAATCCGAAAAACAAACTGAACTATTAACTGACACCAAAGACAAAACTATCAGGAGTAACAGGACAACGCCTGTCAAACACAATTGCCCTACTTATACCCCTTCAACAGATGCTTAATAATGAGAATTTCACAAAGACCTATTGCCTAACAACCTCATAAAAAAAAAAAAAAACACAAGAATCAGACATGCAGTTGAATAGGCCAAAGGCTTACAAAACAAAGATATGCAAAAGGCAACAGTTGACTGCTTCAACAGTATCAAGGGAGACTATGATAAGTCAGACAGACATAAAACTAGACCATTTAGACCAAGTGCCTACATAACTTGACCATGTAGATGGGGCAAACTATTGCTGCAAAAGTCCCATAATCATGACCATTTCACAGTCCACAGGTGAAGTGGGCACCGTTCTCCCTCCTGCTCTGCATAAGGAACCAACTGACAAAATCTGCAAAACTGAAAATGGGATAACGCATCAGCAACCTCATTCGATCTACCAGGAATATGCACTGCCCTAAGTAAGATATTCCAACTCAAGCATAGCAAAACTAAATGCCTTAACAAATTTATCCCCATACTACACTTAGATGATAAACAATTTTTATGGCAAAGACCACACCCTTATCTGTGTTCAGCATCGACTTCCTATTCTTGAACTGAGAACCCCATAGTGTAACAGCAACAATAATTGGAATGGTTCCAACAATACTAAATTCTTCACTAATCCTCTATCAAACCAGAACTGGGGCCAACACTCAGCACACCATTTAGCCTGAAAAAAGGCACCAAAACCTACTTAACCTGAAGCATCTGTGAACAGCTGTAGATCAGCAGCATAAATAAAATCAGACTGCCAAATCAGACAACCATTAAAACCCTGAAAAAATCCCAACCAGACTAATAAATCCTCCTGAACCTCCCTTGAGATCCTGACATGAAGGGCAGGATTCCTCAGCCCAGTAATAATCAAAGATAAATGATGAGAAATACTTGCTAATGGCATAACCTTGGAAAAATATACCAATAAACCCAAGAGATTGAATTTCCTTTACCGTGGCCCTCGACCTACAAAATAACACTGAGAACGCAGAGATGGCTTTAACTATTCTCAGAAGGTATTCTGAATTCACCAGCAACTGTCAATTACAATTCCTAAATACTCTAAACATGTACACGGAACAAAATGTTTCATCTAAAGCCAAAGCAATCCCAATCAAGGAGCTGTGCACAAGCTGGAGAGGAACCAGGATCAATAAACAAAAAATCATCCAGATAGTGTGTCAATGAACCCATAGGCATCCAAACAGCCACAACCCATTCCAGAAAACATGAAATCTTCAAAATAAAAGCAAGACCACGAGCAGCCCGTAGGAACACGGGTCAAAAAAGAAACCAAAAAGACAAAAATCTAGTGAATTAAAACCAACCGGATGAACCGGCAACAAACTAAAAGCAGATTTTATGTCCGCCTTAGCCAACAAAGAGCCAGACCCAAAATCCTTAATCAAGCTAATGGAGTAATCAAAAGAAGCATATGACACTGATGCCAAACTCTTATCAATCTCGTCATTCAAAGACGTACCAAGAGGAAACGACAAGTGGTGAATGAGCCTAAAAGAGTTAGGCTCCTTCTTAGGAACAACCCCTAAGGCGGATATATGAAAATTTTCAAACTGGGGGGGGGTAAACAAAAGGGCCAGCTACTCTACCTAAAGACAACTCATTAACAACTTTATCTACAGCTACATTAGGAAACTGCTGAACAGACAAAAGATTTCTAACCACCACAAAACCTGAACCTGAAAAACCCGATATTACAAACCCATCCTGAAAACCATTAGTTAACAATTCAGCCATCTGTTGATTTGGGTAGCGCCTTAGCTAAGGCAGCATGATCTACAACCTTATTGGACTCCAAGCTTTTTCCCAACAATTCTTTTGGAGACTGGGGGCCAGAGATGCTAGCTTTCTTAAAACATTGGGTGCCCCCCACCCCAAAAAGAGCATTCGTGCTTGTATTTACACGTGGCAGGCCATCGACACGGAGTATCATTAAATGCAAAATGGGTACCCTTTCCCAACAGGCCTACACTTTGATTAGCAATCGATCTATGCGCTGGGGAGAAACGCTGCGGCAACATCAAATTCAACCATAGGCCCACATCCTTAACTCCCCAAAGCACGGACGGATACACAGCCAGTTTCTGACAGAAACCCTCATCATAATACCAACCCAAACCGGATTTATTTTTATATGCCTCCAAAACCATTTCAAGATGCTGAAACAGCCCTGAACAATATTCAGGCCTACGGTCGCTTAACACACTAGCGAATATACAAAATGCTTGCAGCCAGTTATTGAATGACCGCGCCACAGGCTGTTTGCAGTCATCCAAACCCAGCTTATCTTCTTTCTTCTCTGGCTTCACAACAAAATCCTTTGAAGCTGGCAAAAGGAACAAGCTATCAGCATATTCATTATTATAAATCTTCTCCTTAACAGATGCAGCTAAATGAAAACCCAACGGACACAAAGTACATGTCACCGCTTCCTTGTATCACCCTTCACCCTAACAGGCGGAGTAGGAAAAGGCTCGTCCGTCCCTGCAACACCCAATCACTGTCCACCCAGACCCGCTGGACACCATGCCGCAGATACATCAATCGGCCATGGAAACCGAGCAGCACCGGTGAGAGGGAGGGAGGCAGATACCGACTGAGGAGCCGTAGGCAAACCTTTTAAGGTATTTAAAACCTGTAACAGAGGTACAAGCGAAGAAGCAGCTGGAAACTCTCCCTGCGCAATGACTCGTCCCTCCTGCAGAGTTGGATGCAACCGCTGAGAACTAACCAGCCGGTGATCCTGTTGATTGAGGATCCTCCACCGTAGTAATTGCAGCTTGACTCGATAAGGGAATTCTGGAGGCAATGTCCACAATGATGGGACCAGCATCTGTGGCAGAGACCGGCACAGGGGCTAGGGGCATAGGAACAACATGCATAGCATCATTATTCACCCTTACCACCCGCAGTAGATTGCTCACCAGACCTGACGATTGCACGGTATTCAGAGGCTCCACTTGAGAAAAAACACCGGAAGCTAAAGGGTTAAAAGGACATGCTGCTGAACACTGATTCATTAATAGTAAATTTTCCTCTAGATGCAGTTGCTCCCTTTGGCTGAAGACACAGCCTGCGAAGATGATGCAAGCACAGGAACACAAACAGCTTCCGGCTCCTGAGGCAGATGAGCCGTAACAGAAGAGGACCGAGGGACATCTTCAGGAGCTACCTCAGGTAAGCCAGACCGCACTGCGTACTTGCTGCGGACAAGCTGCATCCCGGTGACCTCTAACATCCTTGCGCCTGGAGGAAGGGGTCACAGGCCGCTCCAGTGACTGCAGACTCCTAGGAGGGGAGGGAGAAAAAACCCGGCGACTTCTCTTCTGGCGCTCAGAGTGCCGCTAACTTAAAGATGCCACAGTCCCTACTTCCACATTATCTGTTACAGGCAGCGCAGGGCCAGGCGCAGACTGCTCCCTCAGGCAAGACTCCAGCAATTCACCCTCCAACGCCTGCTCTTCTCCTCAGCGATCAGCACATCCATCGGACAGGGGGACTGTCTTCAGCAGCGATGATTCTTCTTTCACCGATGAGGTACGGACCCCAGCTTCACCTGCGCCCACATATTTATCTGCACTAGCTCAACCTGACTAGCCAATCACAGCCTTGGCAGCATAAACAAAGGTAACCATTGGCTAAAATATCAGCCAATAAAGTAAGGATTGCCCAAACGGTGGCCAATCAAAACAATGTTGCCATCCCAGGCAATCTGCCTGGACATGGCAACGGTAAAAAAGGCGGGACAAATTCCCGCCAAAACTAATAGCATGAACCTCCTAGGGATGACCTTAATACCATGTGGATCTTTCCCTAATGTCCAGGATCCCACCATTCTGAAGAGCAGGAACAAATGTCTGTCTTAAAGGAGACGTGTGTTTTCTTGCTGTGATGTGATGCTCTGTGCAGACTTGCGATGCGCTGGCTTGGATACCTTGCTGCAGGCTTTGGGCCTAGTGTCGGGAAACTAGCTGGCTGAAGTACATGGCCTCTTCGTGGATAGTGGTGCGGGCACTCTAGCTCTGGACTTTGGCCTCCCACCATGCATCTTTCTCTCTAGGGATAGCAGGAGGGTTGGCGCTCTGACTATCTTGCCTTTGCCGTTCTGCCACTAAGAGTTAGCTGCAGTTTGACTAATGCACATGTTCTATGGTAGCTCTGCTGAGGTGTCTTTGCATGCTCACTCGGAACAGTTGCTGTGCGGCTGTATATGCTGGTGCACTAATGTGCCCTTTACTGTGCAAGTTGTGGAGCGCTATCACTTTGCCCTCTGAGGGTAATAGTTCCACTGTGGCAGGCGCAGCACTATGAAGTGCCTTTTGCACTGTGGCATTAGAAGAATTTTGATATCTGACTTTTAGTCTAACCAGACTGTCTATTGCTCTGTAATTCCTCTAGCGCCATTCTATGGAAACAGTAGGTTTTAAAGAGCACACCAAATGCTTGAAATAACTTTAACTTCAACTTTTCTTCATATATAACACTGCCACCTCCGCAGCAGTCCATGTACATAACACGTGTTGAAAAGATATCACAAAATGGTGGTATGCATAAGATGGTGGTTCAACTGTTCAATCTTATCATTTAACATAAAATGGATATATTTCTCTCGTGTTTCTGTACTCCCTTTAAATTTAAGCACTTTATGATCTCTCTGAGGTCTAACTAATTCACTTGCTGAATGTGGTCGCAATTTGCAATATGCAGTTAGCAGTAACTATTTGCAGATTAGTTGAGTATGGATGTATGCAATTTGGATTGTGAACTTTGTAGTTTGCAATTGGTGGAACTGTAAGTAAACACACAACTAGTTCAGTATACAGTTCTAATCACTATTTATAGTAGGGACATTATATAACTGTTTTAAATGCCTATTTTGGCCTCTCTGCTTCCATAAACCACAGCTCTTAGTGGAGTGTGTCTGTTCAGCTCCTCTGGTGAATAATCATACCAGCAGCTCCCGCTAGGGGAATTTCCCACACAAGCTGTGTGTGAGGCTAGCTGTAATTGGTCTAGACTCCTGCCCAGCAACAACAGTAACTCTCTGCTTTCTGTTTCTGCTGTGTCATTGAGCTTACCTCACGTTCATTTAATGAATCTTAAAAGCATATTATCTTTTCTGCTTCTGTGAACACTATATATAACAGTTATGACATCCAAACATGAAGTCGCTGTAAATAACTCTGCTTTTATCTTTAACACACAAATATAGGAACTGTATTAAGGCAGGTCTAGCTGTATACACATATAAGCGATATTGGCAACCTAGGACAGGTCTTAGCTGGCCAACTACAGGTTCTCCTGCCATACTGTAGCCAGATAGAGGGACAAACTCTATTGGAATGACTAATTGCAACTGGTGTGATATACCTGTTGCCCCAAAAAAACTGAATAAGGGGTGCGATATACCTGCTTCCACAAAATTAAGGGGTTTGATATACTGGCTTCCAGCAAATACTCATTAAAGGTTTCTAGATAAATGTTTCTACAAAATACTGATCGATATACCAGCTTCCACCAAATATTGATTGAGGCCTGCAATATACCTGCTTTCACAAAAACTGCTCTTCTATAGGGAATTTGTCACAGGGTCAATTTGAAAATGACTGGCAGAGGAAAAGGCAGGCCATTCTGCAGGGGTGGTAGGGGTCTGGCAGGTGCACCAGGCCAGAGCCTAAGTGGGAAGTTGGAGAAGGTGCGTGCGATTTACGTCAAAGGACGCACCAGAGTTGGTTGAGTGGCTCACTCAGCCTTCCGCTTCTGCACCCTCCTCGCTGTGTGCACCCCCAAAGACACCACCACCATAGCCTCTCCACTCGAGTAAGAGGAATTATTTTCCCATCCATTCCCAGACCTTACCGATGCGCAGCCATTCTTTGCATCGGATCAGGAAGAGGAGGTAGCAACGGCCGCCACCCAGCGGTCTGACAGCACCTGGCCTCCCATCACTTAAGAAGGGACCTGGCCTTCCATCACCGAGCCCACTGGGAGTAACACTGTCAGAACCCATAAAGCCACACTCCCGGTGCTCCACGTCCTGCTTCTCCTCTCTTCCCATTTGTCTTCCACCGAGCCGTCATCGCGTTCATCTGACAAAAGGCAGGTTTTCGTGGCCTAAATGTTCAAATGTAAAAAGTTGACACCGGATAACCCTCTTGCTGACCGCTGGCTTGTCGGAACTGCTAGCCCACCAACTACTGCCATATAAACTGCTGGACTCTGAGGCCTTTAGAAAATGTGTCCATTGGCACACCGCAATGTAAGTTTCCCGGAAGGAAATATTTCTCCCAGAAGGGCATCCCAGAGCTATATGGACACGTTCAGCAGCAAGTGAATGTATCTCTGGCACAGTGTCGGTGCCAAGATACATCTGACCAGACACATGGTCTAGGAAACATGGGCAGGGAAGGTACATAACTTTTACTGTCCACTGGGTGAACCTTCTGACAGCTGTCAAGCATGCAACCTGTGGCTACCGTGTGGATTTAGTGTTGCCTCCACAGATTGCATGCAGGCCTCTACTCCTCTGCTGACTCCTCCTTTTCCACTGCTACTGCCTCTTCCGCTGCTCCCTAGAACCTATTCGATGTGCCAGGTGAGATGTTGCCATGCTGTGCTGCAGCTGTTGTGCCTGGAAGCTAAGATCCACACCGGTCCTGCACTGTTTTCAGCTCTGCGGTCACAAGCCGATCAGTGGCTAACCCCACTCAATTTGACAGTTGGTAAAGTGGTGTGCGACAATGGTGCCAATCTGCTGAGCATGTTGAAACAGGGCAAAATGACACACGTCCTGAACTTAGTCATGCAGCAATTCATTGCCAAATACCCCAGGGTCCAGGACGTCTTGCAGCAGGCCAGGAAAATCTCTGGCCATTTTAGAAGATCTTACACAGGAATGGCTCGCCTTACTGACGTTCAGCGGCAACACCACCTACAGTGTAAGACTGTGAACCGGGGAGGGACCCCAGGATACAGTGAAGTCAGATGAGGAAAGCTACAACACACAGCTTTGTGCAAAACAAACTTTACTAAAACAGTAATATAGACATAACAATGTGAGGGTGCACCAAAGATCTTATACCCCAGGGCCAACAGTCACTGTTCCTGTCAGGTTGGACAAACCTATCGCATGCTCTGCTGTGCACGCTATTGCAAGTCGATGCTGTGCCACAAAAAAAGAAAAAAAAATAGCCGATGGCGTGCGCACACAGCAGAGCCTGCAAGTCGATACTGTGCCGCAGAACAATTCTGTAAAGCCTGCCAAGTATGCAAGTCCTAACTAACTATTTGCAGGCTGAGTAAACGGATTCTATCTTACAAATCCAGTGTTTTCAATATCTCTGCTCACTTCCTGGTTCTTTCAGCAACCAGCAGCATGTCATCCTCTACTTTTGCATATTTAAGTCCAGCAGTAACTTGGCTGTAACAGAACCAGCGGCCTCCTGTGGCCAAAATGCAAAATGACAATCCTAAAGTTCAATTATGCATAGCATTATACAGGGAAAACTGTTCCACAATCTCACATCAGACATCTGATTTGTGACAGCCCGACGTGCTGGAACTCCACCTTGTATATGCTTGATGGGCCGCTCCAGCAGCAACGTACCGTTAACGACTACCTGTACGAACTCTGCAGCAGGATGGGTTCTGGGGAGCTTGGTTTCTTTTCCACACGCCAGTGGCTGCTCATGTGCAACACATGCAGACTTCTGCAGCCATTTGAGATCACCAAACTGGTCAGTCGCAGCCAGGACACAATCAGGGACATCGTACCTTTAAGCCTTCTTTCTGGAGCATGCATTGCGTTGTGTCATTGATGAAGCCATCGAGATGCTGGAAGATGAGGAAGTCGCAATGCTGAATGAATTCCTAGGGGGGGGCTACACCATCTGAGACAAGTCACAGGAGGATGGTGCCTGGGGGTGGGGGGGGGAGCAAGGAGAGCAGACTTTAAACTTTTCAGGGATCCCTGGTGTTGTCTGTGAATGGGGGGAGGAGGCAGAGGACTACATGTAGTGTACGGGGACTGTAATGCCCGTCACTACAGAAGGGTCACTTGTGTGCTGTCGTCCCCCCCTTATTTATGGGGAAGTTGGTATAAGTCATCGTTATAAACTAATGCTATGTATTTCCCTGTTACTGTGAAACTTGCATGTACAGGCCTGCTAGGGGTGTCATTCCAGCTCTTTAGTCACTAGAGGGAGCTAGAGAGCCCTAGTTTATATATAAGGCCCAGTCAAGGAAAGGAGGAGTAGTTGAAGAGAGACTTTAGACTGAGTTAGAGATCAGACTATGTCTGAGTCAAGTCCAGGCCTGAAGCCTGCAGACCAGGAGAGGGTATTGCAGTCCCTGTAACCGGGTTCCAGATTCAAAGAGAAGGTTCCCCTCCTGAGTTCACCTATGCAGAAGCAGGAACCCCTCAATTAAAGAGCCTGAGGAAGCTGAGAGAGAGACAGAGGCAAAGCTCAGAAAAGCAAGAGGTACTCAAGACAACAGAGGAGGTACTTGATAAAGATAAAACCAAGGATATACGCCAGAGCTAGGGTATTGGGCCTTGGAGAAGATTTTCTATGTTCCAGGATCAGTCAGGAATAGAGTGCAAGCTGCCTGTACTGCAAGTCCTGTGTTTAACACTCTGAAGTCACCTTGCTATACATATATTGCCTGCATCAACTGTATTGAAAATCAACTGTCTGCAAAGGAACTGCATTTCCGTTAATGTCCCTATATGATGACTACTAAAGTTTGAGTTCTGCTTTAACATCACGTGGTTCCTCAGTTATTCCTGCTATCAGCAAATGGCGTGCCACTGTTTAATTGGCACTGGCGTCACGAACATTTTTCATCACCTGCCCTTGCAGAGAGTCAGCCGTCTCAGGTTAGTGTCTATTGCACTACAACACCCAGGAACATTTCTAAACCTAACTTGAGTACGCTGCACATACTCCTAGATGATGAGCAGGAGCCAGGGCGCTCCACCACTTCCAGTTTAGTGCAAATGGGGGGCCTTCATGCTACAGTGTTTGAAGAGGGGCCCCTGTATAAAAAGCATAAAGGCCAAGAACCAGTACTGGGGGACAACTTACTTGGACCCCCGGTTCAAACACAAAATGGTGGACATGTTACCATCAGAGGGCTGTCAGATGGCAGCATTTCAGGCCTTGCTGTGAGATGCTGCATTCTGCTGTTGCAGGCGCTGGCAGAGGAATTTCCACCCACAGAGAAACAGTTGTAGGTACCAATCCTACCACGCATGCAAGAAGAGGGTGGTTTGAAAAATGTGCTGGTCACTTCAGATTTGAGATCATTCTTGCGGCCAACCCATTGACAGCTGATCTCCAGATCCTCAGAGAACGCCCCTAGACCGACAGGTGTCCGACTACATCGGGTTAACAACTGATGTGGACACTCTGAGAAGCGAGGAACCCCTGGACTACTGGGTGTGCAGACTTGACCTGTGGCCAGAGCTGGCACAATTTGCCATGGAACTCTTGGCTTGCCCCTCATCCAGTGTCCTGTCCAAAAGGGCGTTCAGTGCAGCAAGGGGGATCGTGACCGATGCGCACACTCGCCTAGCTCCGACAGTGTGGACTACCTCACATTTCTAAATGAATGAGGCATGGATCTTGGAGGAATTCAACACCTGTGACCTCATGTAATTTGAATTTACTCATGCCAGCCCACACATATCCGCCACCACACAGAACAAATAACGGTCCCTGTCTTATGTAAATACAGCGACAAAGGCCTTTTCTGTCCAGTGAATGCCTAATGTTTTGGGCCTGTACTCCACTGGCCTGCAGTAAAAGATTATCCAATGACTCTTATATACCTCCAGCCACATAATCACTCTTTTCTGTACAGTGAATGCCTAATTGCTGGTCTCAGAGGAATGCAACACCTGTGACATCCACGTGTAATTGAATTTCGTCATGCCCGCCCACACATCCGCCACGACCCAGAACAAAGAATGGTCCTTGCCTTATGTATATACAGCGGCATAAGGCCTTTTATGTCAGGTGAATGCCTAACTTTTGGGGCCTGTACTGGCTTTTTTTTTTTCTCAATACCTGTTGGCTGAGGAGTGGGAGGGGGGTGACCTAACTGGATCGGGAGCGTGTCCTTTTGAACAGCTCAGTCTAAGACAGCAGAACTATGCTGTCTGAGTGTGGGCTGCAGGGAGAAAGTCACCCTCCCTCCCACCTCTGCAGCTTACAGAAGTTGCTTTCGAACTTTTTTTTTTTTTTTCAATCCCTGTCGGCTAAGGAGTGGGAGGGAGCGGAGTTTTAAGTTTGTATTTTGAGGGTGGACACATTGTGGCAGGGGGCGTGTCTGGGCTCCTTACTGGCTCATTTGCATACCAGATACTGGATTTTTAGAGGATAAAAACATCTATTGCTAGAACAAAGGCACATCTTGAAATCAGGTACTAAGTGCTATTAGGCCATGGCTTCACTTCAATAGCGATTTATCCTGGTGACAAATTTCCTTTAAAAGCTCTCCTACAGCAGTGAAGATAAATGGCTGGGTTGTTATGGAAACCTGGAGTAAAACTATGTGGAGGCTGAAGGACCTGCGAGCTTCTATTGGCTGATAAAGGTCATGTGACCAAGCTTCTATTGGCTAACGCATTTTTTGGGAATATCTCAAGTACGTCCTAGAGCTGAGACCTGGTCTAAAACCTTCCAGGACACCTGATGTACCCGTGTGCCTATATATATTTTAGATTCTATTATACTGTGCCCTGTATTTCCCAGTTAAAAAATTAACCTTGAAACAGTCCTCATCCCTGACCACCAGGACCAGGTAGCGCTCTGTCAGTACATAGTGGCCTCCCCTCTCCGCCATGCTGCTCCGCTGTGTACTGGTGCTTATTCTGACACTAGGGCTGGGTTCACATCCTATTTTTGCCATCCATCTAATGCAAAACAAAAATGTATGTGTTAACAGATGCCTCCAGACTGATGCTGTCCAGTGGCGTCCGTTCACATACAGTTCCATGGTAGAAAAAATTGCATTAACGTGTGTTTTTTTTTTTTGTTTTTTTTTTTAATGGACTGTACAGGATACAAAAAACATGGAGTGCTGCACATTTGTATACATCAAACCAATAGGAAATTAAAAAAAATTCTAGGCTCCAGAAGGGCAGAAGACACCTAAAAATGGCCCCTGATTAAAATACATATGTCTATGTTGTGGGACTATTTGTGTACTTCTAGTAAGTGTTTGCTGGCAGCAAATATGACCTGAAGGTTTTTCAGTTTTGCCTTCCATTAAAGTGAATAGGGCCCACCACGAACGCGCGTTTTGCGAACACTTGATTGCGTTCCCGAATCGTCCCGGCCGATGTTCATCCATCACTAGTTAAGACCAGGAAGTGTGGCTTGTGTTCTAAACGTCTTCCATCTTCTGGGACTAAACCTTTGTGTAAAGATTGTATCGCATTGGTTGTTAAGTCTACAACAGGCTAGACAATTCAGGACATTAAATCTGAACTTCCTCCTTAACTATAATCTGCCCTGGCCTCCCGGGAATCCTCTCCCTCCCCATAGACCGGCCTTTTTCTAAGGATCATATTAATGTGAGAAATGACTGATTCGTTAAATCCTGATATCTTGGATAACACTCAGGAATCTGACTAAGATAACGAATATAAGAGATTTCTGTTTAACCCTGATGACATAGAGAAATTAACTAAAGCTATAAGGGCCATGATCTGGGCTTCTTGGAACCTCCATTCTGATCTAATCGGGAAGAGATTTTTTGGGGTCTGGGGAGAAGCATAGATCTGTGTATCTGATACCGGATAACATACAGAAACTAGAACTAAGTGGGAAAAACCTTTTTTTTTAAAGGTTTTTTTCATAGCCCGTGGCTTTAAGATGGTATCCCTTTTGATAATGTAGAGTGAAAAGACTGGGATTCTATCCCTAGGGTTTTAGACTCCTGTAGCCAAAGTTGCAAAACGCACAGTTCTTCCTTTTGAGGATGCTGCGCAATTAAAGGACCCTATGCACAGGAAGGCCTCCTTTAAAACATGGGAAGCCATGGCAATTTTTATTTTTTTAACCCAGAGTAGCTGCAACATGTGTGGCTCGTACCTCAAGTCTGGTTGGAGCAACTGGAGCTCCACTTGATTAATAAAACCCCAAGGGAGCAGATCTTGGACAGCCTTCCCCTGCTAAAAATGGTCACTAGCTTTCTGGCAACCTTATGGACTCAGTGGAGGAGTCTATCTGCTCGTATGGCTGTACTATCTAATTCAGAGTCCTATGGTTGAAAGCCTGGTCTGGGAATATGATATCTAAGAACTAATTTCTCTTCCATTCCATGGCCAATATATCTTCGGTCCCGACCATGATAAGATCTTGGAGAATGCCACCGATCGTAAAGAGACTTTCCTGAAGATGGATCTAGAGGCAGTTTTTTCGGAATAGACAATCGCATTAAGATATCAAGTTGGATAGGGGAAAATCTGAGGTAGAGCTATGCAAAAGGGAAGGAATTTCCTTTTTAATCCCAATAAGGGAGAACCTTCCTCCTCCAACCAATGACTCCATGGGGGTTTGGGGGAAGACTCGGCTCCTTCATAGATACCTGGGAGCAAGTAATTGCAGATCCTTATATCGCAAGTATTATAAGAGAAGGTTATGCAATAGAGTTGGAATCCATTACCCCACAGAAATTCGCCTTAACCCAGCTTCCCTTACAGTTGTGTTCAAAATAATAGCAGTCAGACATCACTAACCTGATCAACCACTGTTTTTGGTAGAAATGATATTTCTACATGGCAAACTTACTAGCGGGTGTAGTAGAGTAATAGAAATCCAACAGTCATGACATGCATGCTGCTGACTGTGTAATTAAAAGGGGCATGTTCAAAATAATAGCAGTGTGGAGTTTAATGAGTGAGGTCATTCATTTTTTGAAAAACAGGTGGCAATTATTGCCCTTATTTAAGGATGGAAGGCACCAAATGTTGTACATGCTGGTTACAGTGCATTTCTCTCAAATTCTGAGGAATGGGTCGTTCCAGACATTTGTTCAGAAGAACAGTGTACCTTAATTAAAAAGTTGATTGGAGAGGGGAAAAGATATAAAGAATTGCAGAAAATGATAGGCTGCTCAGCTAAAATGATCGCAAATGCTTTAAAATGGCAAACCTGAAAGATGCGTAAAAGCGAAAAACTACCATTCGCCTGGATAGAAGAATAGCCAAACTCAGCCAACAATCAGCTCTAGGAAGATCACAGAAGGTCTAAAGTTACCTGTGAGTACTGTTACAATTAGAAGACTCCTATGTAAAGCCAAGCTAGCTGCAAGAAGCCTCTGCAAAGTCCCACTGTTAAAGACCTGTGCTGAAGAGGTTACAATTTGACAAGAGCACATTGACTTTTCTAAAGAGATGGCGCAACATTTTGTGGACTGAAAGTAAGATGGTTCTATTTGGGTCTAGTGGCCGGAGACAGTTTGTCAGACGACCCGCCCCCCCCTCCCAAACACTGAATTCAAGGCACAGTACACTGAAGACAGTGAAGCACGGTGGCTCAAGCATCATGATATGGGGATGTTTCTCATACTACGGTGTTGGGCCTATTTATCGCATACCAGGGATCATGGATCAGTTTGAATACATCAGAATACTTGCCGAGGTCATGCTGCCTTATGCTGAAGAGGAAATGCCCTTGAAATGGGTGTTCCAACAAGACAACGACCCCAAACATGCTAGTAAACGTGCAACATCTTGGTTCCAGACCAACAAGATTGAGGTTATGGAGTGGCCAGCCCAATCCCTGGATCAGTGGCAGATACAGAGCCTGGTCTCGGGAGGGGCACTTTCCTGGGCAATAGGAGATTATGGGGACCCTGTGTCCCCACCCATATATCGCACCCATACCTCACATCCAGTGACGTCTCTTTTGATGTAGATGTTCTTTCTTCATCTTCTCCATTCAGACTAGACGACCATTTCTTTCAGCTATCATCTCTGCAGAGTTAGACATCTTAGTTTCCTACATTTCCTCCCACCTTCTCAACATCCCACCATGCACCCCCAATACTGAGATGCTGTGCCCCCAAAACTATACTGTAGAAACAGAAACCCCCTGAAAATACTAGTTACACAGCTAGTGCCCTTTCAATAATTATTGGAACACAATGCTCTAAAAAAATAACTGCACCCAGCAAATAGTGTAACCATAATGTCCATCAAAAATAACTGTGCTGATACTGTGCAAGGGTGCCCCACAGTAAGTGCTCCCCAAAATCCCAACAATGGAAGTAATTCTGTGCCAGTGCAATTAGTAGTAATAGTGCTCCTACAGTGCCCCAGCAGTAATTGTGTCCCAGAAGTAATGCTCCCATAGTCGCCAGTTGTAATAAAGCCCCCTTATAATGTGCGCAAGTACAAAAAATGCTCTGTGGGGCAGTAAAAAAAAATACCTCCAGAGTGCACTCATGTGATCCAATGACCTGTACAGTGCCCCTATAATTTGTGCCAGTATAAAATACTCCTATATAGTGCCCCCAGAAGATGCCCTTCATAATGTGGCAGTATAAAATGCCCCTATACACTGCGTGCAGAATTATTAGGCAAATGAGTATTTTGACCACATCATCCTCTTTATGCATATTGTCTTACTCCAAGCTGTATAGGCTCGAAAGCCTACTACCAATTAAGCATATTAGGTGATGTGCATCTCTGTAATGAGAAGGGGTGGTCTAATGACATCAACACCCTATATCAGGTGTGCATAATTATTAGGCAACTTCCTTTCCTTTGGCAAAATGGGTCAAAAGAAGGACTTGACAGGCTCAGAAAAGTCAAAAATAGTGAGATATCTTGCAGAGGGATGCAGCACTCTTAAAATTGCAAAGCTTCTGAAGCGTGATCATCGAACAATCAAGCGTTTCATTCAAAATAGTCAACAGGGTCGCAAGAAGCGTGTGGAAAAACCAAGGCGCAAAATAACTGCCCATGAACTGAGAAAAGTCAAGCGTGCAGCTGCCAAGATGCCACTTGCCACCAGTTTGGCCATATTTCAGAGCTGCAACATCACTGGAGTGCCCAAAAGCACAAGGTGTGCAATACTCAGAGACATGGCCAAGGTAAGAGGCTGAAAGACGACCACCACTGAACAAGACACACAAGCTGAAACGTCAAGACTGGGCCAAGAAATATCGCAAGACTGATTTTTCTAAGGTTTTATGGACTGATGAAATGAGAGTGAGTCTTGATGGGCCAGATGGATGGGCCCATGGCTGGATTGGTAAAGGGCAGAGAGCTCCAGTCCGACTCAGACGCCAGCAAGGTGGAGGTGAAGTACTGGTTTGGGCTGGTATCATCAAAGTTGAGCTTGTGGGGCCTTTTCGGGTTGAGGATGGAGTCAAGCTCAACTCCCAGTCCTACTGCCAGTTTCTGGAAGACACCTTCTTCAAGCAGTGGTACAGGAAGAAGTCTGCATCCTTCAAGAAAAACATGATTTTCATGCAGGACAATGCTCCATCACACGCGTCCAAGTACTCCACAGCGTGGCTGGCAAGAAAGGGTATAAAAGAAGAAAATCTAATGACATGGCCTCCTTGTTCACCTGATCTGAACCCCATTGAGAACCTGTGGTCCATCATCAAATGTGAGATTTACAAGGAGGGAAAACAGTACACCTCTCTGAACAGTGTCTGGGAGGCTGTGGTTGCTGCTGCACGCAATGTTGATGGTGAACAGATCAAAACACTGACAGAATCCATGGATGGCAGGCTTTTGAGTGTCCTTGCAAAGAAAGGTGGCTATATTGGTCACTGATTTTTGTTTTGTTTTTGAATGTCAGAAATGTATATTTGTGAATGTTGAGATGTTATATTGGTTTCACTGGTAAAAATAAATAATTGAAATGGGTATATATTTGTTTTTTGTTAAGTTGCCTAATAATTATGCACAGTAATAGTCACCTGCACACACAGATATCCCCCTAAAATAGCTAAAACTAAAAACTACTTCCAAAAATATTCAGCTTTGATATTAATGAGTTTTTGGGGTTCATTGAGAACATTGGTTGTTCAATAATAAAATTCTCAAAAATACAACTTGCCTAATAATTCTGCACTCCCTGTAGACTGCGCCCCTAATGCTTCTATTCCCCCTTCCCATAGTGGCACCAAAATGGGTGACAGTATTAAATGCCTCTATAGTGCCCCCCCCCCCCCCCATAATGTGCCAGTAAATGGGGCCCCACCCCCCTTCTTGCCATACTGCACTAAAAATAATTAAACCCTTTTATACTTGCCTCCATGACACTGCGATGCAGGCGTCTTCTGGCCTGTGTCCCGTTCTGTACGGCTAAGGCTTTATGATGACCTAATTGCGGCCTCTGATAGGCTACAGGCACTAGGCCTGTAGCCTATCAGAGGAATGGGCAAGGGAGACACCTCTCCCCTGCCCCACACTGTTAAGATCAGATTAATAGAAAAGAGCGCTAAACTATATTCTCGGGGGGGGCGGGCAATTCCCATTTCTCCTCCTACCTTTCCCCCCCTTGGATCCCCAATGCCCTGGACCTTAATCCAATAGAAAACTTGTAGGGTGACATCAAAAATGCAGTTTGAGGCAAAACCAAGAAATAGAAGAGCTGTGGAATGTAGTCCAATCATCCTGGGCTGGAATACCAGAAGTTGGTTGACTACATACAACACAGATGGACAGCAGTTCGCAGAAACAGTGGCTATACAACTAAATATTTAAGTGATTCAAAGGAAAGCAAAATCTTTTAAACAGTTTTCAGTTTATATAGTGAATGTTTGAGTTTGTAATGAATACAAACACTATTTAAGTCTAATATTCACTTTTCAATTTTTTTTTTTTAGAGGAACAAAAATTTGATATATTCATGTTTCTATTTGGAATAGAATGTGTAGTGTTCCTAATGCATTTGTCTGTATGGAAATAAAAAGCTTTTAGAAGGATTTTGAGCTTTATTCACTCTTATTTTAATTTTTAAACTCCCTGCTATTTTGAACGCAACTGTATAGAAAATGCCCTTTTTATTGCTCCTAGGCATAATTAGTTCTCCTATGCCGACAATGTGTTCCCAGCAGGGAAATGGGAAGTGGTCACTATTCCCCCATTTCTAGCACGGAAACAAACAGCAGATTCATAACTATAATAAATCTGAAGTCCCTAAACAAATATTTCACCTATCACAGATTCAAGATGAAAAAGTAAGGCCTCTTTCACATGGGCGTTGCGGGAAAATGTGCGGGTGCGTACGGGAACACCCGCGATTTTTCCACGCGAGTGCAAAACATTGTAATGCGTTTTGCAATCGCGTGAGAAAAATCATGTTTGGTACCCAAACCCGAACTTCTTCACAGAAGTTCGGGCTTGGGTTAGGTGTTCTGTAGATTGCTATTATTTTCCCTTTTATAACTATGCTATAAGGGAAAATAGCATTCTAAATAAGGAATGCTTAGTAAAAAATCGCTGGAGGGATAAAAAATAATAATAATTTAACTCGCCTTAGTCCACTTGATTGCGATGCCCGGCATCTCCTTCTGTCTCCTTTACTGAACAGGACCTCTGGTCAGCATTCATTACAGGTCAAGGACCTGTGGTGACGTCACTCCGGTCATCACATGATCCATCACCATGGTAAAAGATCATGTGATGGATCATGTGATGACCGGAGTGACGTCACAACAGGTCCTTGACCTATAATGAATGCTGACCACAGGTCCTGTTCAGTAAAGGAGACAGAAGGAGATGCCAGGCATCGCAATCAAGTGAACTAAGGTGAGTTAAATTATTATTTTTTTTAACCCCTCCAGCGCTATTTTACTAAGCATTCCATATTCAGAATGCTATTTTCCCTTTATAACCATGTTATAAGGGAAAATAATGATCGGGTCTCAATCCCGATCGTCTCCTAGCAACCATGCGTGAAAATCGCACTGCATCCGTACTTGCTTGCAGATGCTTGCGATTTTCACGCAACCCCATTCACTTCTATGGGGCCTGCGTTGCGTGAAAAACGCAGAATATAGAGCATGCTGCAATTTTCACGCAACGCACAAGTGATGCGTGAAAATCACTGCTCATGTGAACAGCCCCATAGAAATGAATGGGTCGGTATTCAGTGCGGGTGCAATGCGTTCAACTCACGCATTGCATCCGCGCGGAATACTCGCCCGTGTGAAAGGGGCCTTAGGTCTGCAGTAAAGCTGATAAAGACAGGAGCTATGATGTCCACAATGGATCTCAAGAATGCATATTTTCCCATCCCAATCCAGAAAATACCTAAGATTTGCAGTACAGTTGGAAGGAAGGATTTATCATTATCAATTTAACTGCCTTCCTTTTGGAATCTCTTCTGCCCCACATCTTCAAGATCATGGCGAAGGTAGTGGCCTACTGAAGTCAGAAAGGGATACTGGTAGTTCCGTATTGGGACAATCTTTTGTTCATAGCCGAAAATACTGATCTTCTTTTCCATCTTCAGTCCCTGGGCTGGATAGTCAATTAGGAAAAATCCAACCTCCTGGGCATTCTTCTAGAAATTCTCCAGAAATCCTTTTCGCCTCCCCTAAAGAATCAGGATCTAAAACTCAGAATCCAGCAATTCCTAAAGAAACCCACTTGCTCAGAGGGCAAGAAGATTCTAGAACGCCTCTCATCCTGCATTCCCGTGGTTGCCTGGGGTAAATACCACATGACACCTTTGCAGGACCTCAACCTCAAGAAAATGGAACAGGCCTCAGTCCACCCTGGACCAGAAGATGTCTCTAAACAGAAGCAAGGATCGCTTTACAATGGTGGCTCAGACAATCTGTATACCGGGGTATTCTGGAGTCAGGAAAGTGTTTTTTCCATTGATGATGGACGTCAGTTCCTGGGGATGGGGTGCCCTTGCAGCCATGGATTCCTTCCAAGAGACTTGGTCCGAACCTCAGAGGAGGATGTCGTCCAATTGTAGGGAACTTCGAGCAATATGAGAAGGTCTCAAAGCGACACCAGCTCAGGCAAGGAATCGTCATGTGCTAGTCCACTTGGACAATTCCACAGCGGTGGCTTTCATCCAGCATCAGGGAGGAATGAGGCACTGACATCTTTAAGACCTCTCAAGCTGTTTTTTATATATTTTTATTTTCCTGGCCGGAGAAGAATTCCCTCAAATTCCCTTCCCTCAAAAGTCCCTTTTCAGCGGTGCACCTCAAACTAACGCTCCCTCAAATTGAGGGTAGAATTCCTGAGTCGACAGACTAGATCCAGGTGAAAGGCTGTTTGACAAAGACCATTCAGGTGATCCAGGAACATTGGGGCAATCCAAGTCTAAATCTGTTCGCCTCAAAGAAACCAAGTTTCCTCAACCCAAGCGATACCTGCATGGCAGTAAACTCCTTCACCCAGGGTTGGACATCGGATATAGTTTGTGTGGTGTGTGGGTTTTTTTTTTTTTTCCCCAATCCTGATTCCAAGGGCCATGCAGAAGTTCTAGACCAAGAAATGTACCCTAATCCTGGTGGTCCCCTTTTGGCCCAGAAGAGGCTGGTTCGGAGGATCATATTCTGTTCTCTCCAAAAGAGGACCTTCTAACGCAGGGTCCAATCATCTGAACCCCAGGCTACTCAAGCTGTCATCTTGGTTACTGAGCAGTCCATCCTCCTATGGGTCTATCTTGGAGAGTTGTGGGCACCCTAATGCTTAGTAGGAAGTCCAATACCTCTAAGGCATATCTTAAAAGTTGGAAGAAATTCGCCTCCTGGAGTGGCGACACATTTAACCAGTCTTCTCACAGTATCCCTCTCATTCTTGATTTTTCTTCAGGATGGATTTGGATATGGTTCTCTCCCCAAACACACTAAGGAATTAGGTGTCTGCTCTGGGTGCCCTCTATATCTAGGTTCTTAAAAGCTGCAGATGGGATGAAGCCTAGAATTTAAAAATATGGCAGCTCCGTGGGACCTGAATACAGTTTAGGCTTGTCAGATTCCCCATTCGAACTTATAGATTCACTGTCTATCAAGTGGCTTACACTTAAAAATAAAAATAAAAAATAAATAAATTTGGTAGCAATATCCTCTGCTAGATTATGAGTTACAGGCTCTGTTCATCCACAAGCCCTTAAAGAGTCTGAGGATAAACTAATATTTAAACTAGACCCCAATGTCCTTTTTTAAAGGTAGTATCTACCTTCCACAGTTCCCAAGATATTGTCATTCCCTCATTCTGCCAATCCCAGAAATGAACAAGAAGTTAAATTCCATAATCTGGATGTGAGAAGGGCCGTTCAGTATTTAGATGAATGGAGGATAGACAAATTTTTGTTCAGTTCTTCGGTCCTAATAGGGATAGAAAAGCGGCAAAGAGCTCCACATCCCGCTGGATAAGGAATGCTATTACTGAGGCCTATAAAGTGACTGGTTAAGAACCCCCTCTTTCTCTTAGAGCCCATTCAGTGAGCATAGTGTCTACCTCATGGGCTGAAAGGGCCTCTGGCTCTTTAGAACAAACAAGCAGGGCGGCCACTTGGAAGAGGGCTCATACCTTCACTAAACATTATAGCAGGTATCCGCAACCTTCGGCACTCCAGCTGTTGTGAAACGACAACTCCCAGAATCCTCCTGTCGCTTCTGTCTGAGTTACAAGAACAGCCAAGTTTGCATGCTCTGAGTTTGCATGCTCTGACAGAAGCAACAGGAGGATTCTGGGAGTTGTCGTTTCACAACAGCTGGACTGCCAGAGGTTGCTGATCCCTGCATTATAGGCTTGACGTTTTCGCCAATGAGGACATGGCTTTTGGACGCAAGGTCCTTGGTGCTGTGGTTCCTCCCTAAGTTTTATTTCACTTTGTTAGTTCTCAGGATGTGCTGTCATGGAGATGACTGGGGAAATGAGCATTGCACTCACCGGTAATTGGGTTTCCTGGAAGTCTCCATGACACATATTTCCCACCCTATTCTATTCCTTTTATTTATTTAATTTTCTACGTTCTACCATTTATCTTGGTTTCCGTTAAAATGCACTGGTGACTAGGGGTGGGGTTAAACTTTCTTTTTTTTTTTCTTTTTTTTCTTTTTTTTTGTGTGTGCTCCTTTTTAGAAAATGAAGTGCTCCCTCAAACTTGCCTCCCAATACCTTTTTTGCCTTGTAACTTTAAACTGCTATTTGTAACAACCGGATGACCAGTGTAATTACTACTGTATCCTCAAATTGATTAAATTTTATGCACCAACTGATATATTTTTCCTTGTAACATTAATAAGAAAATTTAAAGGTGGAATATGGTTGCCATGGACAACTAAGGCTGGGTTCACAATTCAAATCAGAACAGGAAACGACAAACTGGTCTTATATTTTTAAGCATCTGTTATGCACATTTTGCATCAGTCTTGGCCATTTCTGTCACAGCTCTTCGGAAAATAAGAGGTTGAATCTGGTTGCTATGAGCAACTAAGCCAGTTCTACTGTACACAATTGATAAATGACTCCATAAATGTACTTTATGAGATTTGGTTATCCAGTGAGGAGTTTTGGATACTGTAGACAATGTGGCGGCAAGATGTTCTATTATCCCGTATCTGTAAAAGTTCTCATTTTCCAGTCTTGCCTTTTTTTTATAGGGCTGAAGATGAGTATGACAGTACCTGTGATGGTATACGTGCCATTAAAACCACCCACTGAGAATGCGACCATGTCTTTCTTTGTGCCACATGAAGTGAAGTATCCTGCAAAACCTAGAGACCCTGAGGTTTACCTGGAGCCACTTCCTTCAGCTTCTGTATATGTCAAGTAAGTGATTACCAGTTGAGATCATGGTCCACTTTTGTGTTATAAGTGATATGTGGGAAAATATCTAACTATGGCTTAGACATTACATGACAACCTGATTATGCCTAAAAAGTAACGTTTATATGGGCATATCGAACTACTGAGTGACTGGGCTGATTTCTCAGACCTCACTAAAGGCTGAACTTGACAGGTAACATGCTGCATAAGGGCCTCTTCATGAATTATCTGGCGCTTTTTTTCGTACTAAAATGTCAAAATAACTTTCAGCTGTTTCTTTGCTGCATTTTTGTCCCCTTTTTCTGCAAACAGTGGAGCGGATTTACTAATGCTGTCTAAAGGTAAGTGTAAACTCCAAAAAAAGTGACAATATTCTGCTTTTAAATTGTCATTCCCCACAAAGCCATTAAAGAGGCAGTCGGAATGATCAACCCTATTAAGGCCCCATTCACATGTCCGCAATTTCGCCCCCCCCCCCCCCCCTTCCTTCCTTTGAGGCCTAGACATCAGCATGATGAGGACAGAGCTGTATCCTATAGCTAGGGCTCATCATGTTGGGACACATTCAGTTTGCCTGGATTAATGGGGCTGATTATGCTGACAGAGCCTCTTTAGGCACAACACCTTAATGGCCAACACAAAAAGGTTGGTGTGCAAAAATTTGATAAATGCAAAGCAAGTTGTTCCAAAGCTGATGCATTTTCAATGATCTCCGTGGTGATGGGCCATGTGGTGAGCGCAGTGACTTCATCAAAGGTCCTATTCCTACTGCACAGCAAAGATGACGACAAGAGAAGCCGGGCTGCGCGAACAAGTGGATTAAGGGGAGTTAAATTATTTTATTTTTTTAACCCCTTTCAGTCCCATTGCACTATGCATTCTGTACTAAGAATGCTATTTTCCCTTATAACCATGTTATAAGGGAAAATAATACAATCTACACAACACCTAACCCAAACTTCTGTGAAGAAGTTCAGGTTTGGGTACCAAACATGCCGATTTTTCTCACGCGCGTGCAAAAACGCATTAAAATGTGTTGCACTCGCGCGAAAAATTTGCGCATTTTCCCGAAAACGCACCCGCATCTTATCCGTGCCAAAACCATGACACCTGTGTGAAAGAGGCCTAAAGGCACCCCAACACTCTTGTCTAGAAAAGCTACTCCAGTTTTCCTACTCAGTCCTCCTACTTGAGTGAGATTGCAACTTTTTAAAGTGTAGTGAAACCCTTTAACCCTTTTCATTATTATTTTTCTATTTTTTTTTTTTCTCTATTCACATGGCCATATGCAGACTTGTTTTTTGTGGGACAAGTTGTACTTTCCAACGCCACCATTTAATATTGCATATGATGTAGTGGAAAGCAAGAAATTCCAAATGGGGTGAAATTGCAAAAAAAAAGCAATTCCACCACAGATTTACGGAGTTCGATGTGCAATAAAACTGACCGGTTACTTTTATTCTACAGGTCAGTACGAATCCGGACTTTTTATTTTATTTATTTTTTGGAAAAGGGGTGGGGTGACTATAACATGCAATCGTCTGATTGCTACAGTATTATCAAAGACTCCAATGCACTTGCATTGGAATCTATGATGATTTTACTACTTTCCTATGGAGCCCTATTATAGGCAAGGGCTCCATAGGAAATACTATGCAGCAGACTCCTGTCATTCATAAAGACAGGGGCTGATGCATACATGCCCTGACTCCTCCAATCGCCACATGGGGGAGCTGGAGCATAACTGAAAGTGCGCACTTTCGGTTTCAGCGCGCTTAGAGGGGGTTAAATGTCCACGATTGGCATTATTACCGGTTGCGGACATGAGCTGCGGGTGTCTGCTAAAAGAAGCGGGAGGCTATGGCATCAGCAGCTGGCAGGAGCGGGCACTATCTTTAAACACCCTCCCCGTGCCGTACATGTACGGCACTGGGCATGAAGGGGTTAATATGGCTAACCACATGCCTTCCTCACCATATTTCAAAGCTGGAGTGAGTGAAGTTAAAATGCAAATAGTTGCAAAAGCTGAATTTTTTTTATTTTATTTTTTTAAGCCAGAATTCTGGAGTGACTGCATATTAAATAAGGGCCTAAATATTTATATCTTCTGGATATTCATGTAAGCTTTCCATTCTTTTTAGGACTTTTGGAGGATATGCCCTAAACACTATGTATGCTGAGCAAGCTAAAGCCCTAGCAGAGAACCTGAGGATCCTTGGTCTGCAGTTTGATGATACATACTTCATATATGCTGGCTACGAAGCTCCTTTTCAAATTTTTAACCGCCATAATGAAGTGTGGTACATGGCAAAGTAAAGTCCTCTCACCCGTGGGGATTTCATCGTTCCTCTGCTCCTCAGCCCTAAATGTGATCCCTATACCCCTAAATGTGATCCCTATACCATCTTAGAAGATCTTACAAGACATGGTGTTAAATGGTACTCAAACACTAACTTGCAAAAAGTTTCTAACAAATGCCTCTGGTAAATCTTGAGCATTGTCTTGTGTATGTAGCAGGTTATCATGAATAGTGCTGTTTTTGTAACTTTTTGTTGCATTCAAATATATTTGTATAACGTGGCTCTTCTTGGTTTATATTGAATCTGTTGTAAACTGATGCAATGCAGATTAATTTCTGAAAAATTAACAAATCCACTATTTTCTAATTTTTAGTTTTTAAAATATTTTATTATGAGATCTTAGAAATGTTAGCATCATATACAAACTAAGTACTTCAAGGAGTGCACAAGCACTGAGCTACATACTGACATGTACAAAAACATGTAATAATGTTACTTTTATAACTTAACAGAAAAGTGCAAAAGAGATTGGCTCACACTGACAGCCAATCAGGGGCATTCTGAAGATTTATCAAAACTGGTGTAAAGGAAAACCAGATTTCACCTTTCATTTTTTCAGAGCTCCTTTCAAAAAAGGTGGTATTGGAATGGTTGTTATGGGCAATTTAGCGCCCCCCCCTTTCCCCCAGCTTTTGACCTGAAAGGATGTTTAGTGGTTTGTGTAATTGCTTTTTGTGAGACACTGCCACAAATGTAGTGTGATAGGGACAATATAAGAAAAGTATAGGAAGAGAATTAGACCCAGTATAATTGGGTAGATTTTTAGCAAATTTGGTCAGGAAAAGCTGAGTGAAGGGCTGTCACTTGTGTGCAGGTCAGGGCCCCGACGCTCATCTGGCCCTGGTCCCAGTCCCGTCTGCATCAGCTGGCTTCTCCTCTGTGTGGTCCTGGTATCTTCACTCTGCTTCAGACAATCACTGGTTTGAGAGGAGGATTTTTCACCCTATAAGACATACCGGCCCATAAGACGCACCTGTGTTTTAGAGGAGAATAATAAGAAAAAATATATATTTTTCCATTACGCCTCAGATCAGACCCCCAATGTTAATCGGATCTCAGATCAGATCCCCAATGCCTCAGATCAGCCCCGCCAGGTCAGCCATCCGCCCCCCCATTTCACATTTTTCCACCTCAAGGCCTCAATGTTACATTTCTCCCCCTCATGTCAAATCACCTATGTCACATCAGCCCTCACATTTCTCCCCCAATCCATCCATGTTGCCACATTCCCCCCCCCCCCCAATCCATCCATGTTGTCACATTTCTCCCCCCCCCCATCATGTCCATTTCACCCCCCCCCCCCCCCGCCACATACATTTTCTCCCTGCGGGCCACACAGACAGACTACTCAGACATTTGTCCACACAGTTACTCACCACCAACAGCTCCGCCTCCAGACCTCCGCTTCCCAGCCTACACCAGTTGCTGCTGCCCGCCGCAGTGCCACTCGGCAGTCACACCCCCCCCCCCCCCCCCCCCGAGCCTGTGACAGTCTGTTGCCGATGCCGTGCTGCTGAGCTTGTGTGCCGCTCTGTGAGGAGGGGAGGGCCGGGGCCGCACGGCACACCTGCAGGCTGGAGCGGGGTAAGTCAGCAAGTTTTGTATTTAATTATATATATATATATATATATATATATATATATATATATATATATATATATATATATAAATATATATATATATATATATATATATATATATATATACATACACATACACATATTTTTCCGCCCTTCTCTGCGCCCTCAAGCAGCGGCTTGATCTGTCCTATTATAGAGCTGGCAATGGTGCAGGTAGCTAGTTCTGCAATACAAAACACTTTTATACTGGAAGGGAGTTTCTTAACCCTTTCATGACCAAAGGTCATTGATGCCCCAGTGTCCAGGTCAAAATTTACAAATCTGACATGCGTCACTTTAAGTAGTAATAGCTTTGGAACACTTTTACTTATCCACGCCATTCTGAGATTGTTTTCTCGTGACACATTGTACTTCATGACAGTCATAAATTTGAGTCAATATATATCTCCTTTTTTTTAAAAAAATCCCAAATTTACCCCAAAATTTAAAAAATTAGCAATTTTCTAAATTTCAATTTCTCTGCTTCTAAAACAGAAAGTGATACCTCATAAAATATTTATTACATAACATTCCCCATATGTCTACTTTATGTTGGCATCATTTTGGAAATGTTATTTTATTTTTTTAGGACGTTAGAAGGCTTAGAAGTTTAGAAGCAATTCTTAAAATTTTTAAGAAAATTTCCAAAACCCACTTTTTAAGGACTAGTTCAGGTCTGAAGTCACTTTGTGGGGCCTACATAGTGGATAACCCCATAAATGACCCCATTGTAGAAACTACACCCCTCAAGGTATTCAAAACCAATTTTACAAACATTATTAACCTTTTAGGTGTTCCACAAGAATTAAAGGAAAATGGAGATGAAATTTATAAATTTCACTTTTTTAGCAGATTTTTCTATTACATTTTTTTTCTTTAACACATTAAGGGTTAACAGCCAAACAAAACTCAATATTTATTACTCTGATTCTGCGGTTTACAGAAACACCCCACATGTGGTCGTAAACTGATGTAAGGGCGCACGGCAGGGCGCAGAATGGAAGGAGCGCCGCATGGTTTTTGGAAGGCAGATTTTGCTGGATTGGTTTTCTGAACGCCATGTTTTTTATTTTTCTACCGATCGTCTTGTGCAGGGGCTCATTTTTTGCAGAAAGAGTTGAGGTTTTTATTGGTACCATTTTTGGGTACATAGGATTTTTTGATCATTCATTATTACACTTTATGGGACAAGGTGGCCAAAAAATTGGCTGTTTTGGAACAGTTTTTTGTTTTTTTGTTTTTTTACAGCGTTCATCTGAGGAGTTGGGTCATGTGACAGTTTTATAGAGCAGATCGTTACGGATGTGGCAATACCTAATATGTATACTTTTTCTTATTTATTTAAGTTTTACACAATAATAGCATTTCTGAAACCAAAAAAATGATGTTTTAGTGTCTCCATAGTCTGAGAGCCATAGCTTATTTATTTTTTGGGCGATTGTCTTAAATATGAGCTCATTTTTTGCGGGATGAGGTACGGTTTGATTGGTACTATTTTGGGGGTTATAAGCCTTTTTGATCGCTTGGTGTTGCACTTTTTGTGATGTAAGGTGACAAAAATGGCTTATTTTTTTACACCGTTTTTTATTTTTTATGGTGTTTATTGGACGGGGTTGATGATGTGATATATTTATAGAGATGGTCGTTACGGACGCGGTGACACCTAATATGTGTGGTTTTCTGTTTGTTTGTTTTTTTTATAGGAAAAGGAAATTTTATTTTTTACATTTATTTATTTTTACTTTTATTATTTTCACATTTTTTTTTATCAGTTCCCTCTTGGATCTTGAAGATCCAGTGGGGCTGATGGTTGTACTATACTTTGCAATGCTCTTGCATTGCAAAGTATAATACAATCAGATGCCTGTAGGTGGCAGCACTGGACGCCTATACCATGGCAACCATCGGGCGCTGCGATCGCAGCAGCCCTGATGGCATAGGCATGCGCACGGTGTGTGCCTGGGCACACCCTAATCATCACCTCCGTGCTGCACTGCCAACTCCTGATGCGATCCTTCACATAGGCTTCAGGCTAAGGGTCTGAAGCCCAGGGCCGATCCTAGGGTCACAGGCGCCTGGGTGCAGAAATATTTCTGGCGCCCCCACATGGGCGTGGTTATCTTACTAACTCCTCCCCTTTACAATGTTTCTATGGCAACAACTTCAGCCCCCAACTTCAGCCCCACCAATTTGCTTTGACAATAACTTAGTCAACGGCCCCCCCCTTATCATGTGCCAGTAGCCAGAGCCCCCCCCCATATCATGTGCCAGTAGCCAGAGTGCCCCCATATCATGTGCCAGTAGCCAGAGTGCCCCCATATCATGTGCCAGTAGCCAGAGTGCCCCCATATCATGTGCCAGTAGCCAGAGTGCCCCCAATCATATGCCAGAAATAAGAGCCCCCCCCCATATCATGTGCCAGTAGCCCCCCATATCATGTGCCAGTAGCCCCCCATATCATGTGCCAGTAGCCCCCCATATCATGTGCCAGTAGCCCCCCATATCATGTGCCAGCCCAGTAGCCCCCCCTTATCATGTGCCAGCCCAGTAGTCCCCCCTTATCATGTGCCAGCCCAGTAGCCCCCTTATGTGCCAGCCCAGTAGCCCCCCTTATCATGTGCCAGCCCAGTATTGTACCTATATAAAAAAATAAAAAAAATAATACACTTATACTTACCTCCAGCAATGCGATGCAGGCCGCCTCTTCCGTCTGTGTCCCTCGCTATACGGCTCAGGCGACGCGATGACGTCATCGCGCCGCCTGCACCGGCCTCTGATAGGCTGCCAGCACTAAGCCGATCAGAGGAACAGGAGGGGACACACCTCTCCCTCCTCTGCCGCAGCACAGGCATCTGTATTGCCGTCCTGAGGACGGCAATACAGATGACTATGGAGATGAGCGCTTCCGCAATGGAGGCGCTCATCTCCTGCTCTGCCCTGCCGCCGGCCGCGGCCGCCCCCACTTGTCACCAGGGCCGCGGCCTTGCGGCACTCAGGCTTGCCGGCCCACCGGGAAATTTCCCGCTATCCCGGCAGGCCAGTCCGGCCCTGCGCTCGGCGCCTTTCGGGTGACAGCGCTGGGGTGCGGGGCACCCACTGCACCCCGTGTAGGATCGGCCCTGCTGAAGCCTAATCCTATGAGACAGAGCACTAGAATGGATTTGCTCTAGGGAGGTATGATGTCGGGAAAGAGGCGGAGTCTCGTCATACAGGGGGCGGGGCCTCAAGATATGCAGGAAATTCAACAGAGCACATTGCAGAGAGGAGCAGAAGGTTAGAGGGGTCTGAAGAGGGGGTGAAGTGATATTTTTTTTTACCTGGGGACTGTATGCTGGAGGGGCTAAAGGCAGAGATAGTGATGTATTTTACATGGGACTGTATTCTGGAGGGGCTGAAGGCAGGAGGGGTGATATTATTTTACATGGGACTGTATGCTGGAAGGGCTGAAGGCTGGGGGAGTTTTGTATTTTACATGGGACTGTATGTTGGAGGGGCTGAAGGCAGGGCGTGATGTATTTTACATGGGACTGTATGCTGAAGGGGCTCAAGGCAGGCAGCGAAGAGAGGAAGGGTGATATTATTTACATGGGACTATGTTGGAGGGGCTGAAGGCAAGGAGTGATGTATTTTACATGGGACTGTATGCTGGAGGGGCTGAAGAGCGCCATAATTATTACTATTGGGGTTCATTCACAAGTCCGCAGTGTTTTGCGGATCCGCAACACACCCGCCAGGCACCCCCATAGAACAGCCTATTTTTGTCCACAGCTGCGGACAAGAATAGGACATGTTCTATTTTTTTCCAGAGCCGCGGACCGGAAGTTCGGCAGGCCGCTCCGGAAATGCGGATGCGAAGAGCACACTGTGTGCTTTCCGCATCCATTCCGTCCCCATGGAGAATGCATGGGTCCGCACCCGTTCCGCACAATTGTGGAATGGATGCGGACACATTTTGCGGACGTGTGAATGGAGCCTAATACAGAGGGGCCATTATAATATTAAGAATAATAACAACACAGAGGGGCCAGTATATATTATAATTATACGGAGGGCATTATACTTATGGGCACTACGGGTGGAGGGGGGGTCTGTTATCTGAGGATGATAGTAAAGTGAGAAATCTAAACATTTTTCTGTGAAACTCTGCAGAGACGCGGCTGAAAGAAGGTATCATGGCGGTCTTATCTCAGAATGAAGACGTTGAGGAAGGTCTACATCACAGGAGACGTCACTGGATGTAACAGGTATGTGGTGCTGTACTCTACTGTATAGTGTGCACCATTATATGTAATGTCCATCCACATATCTGTTTGGGGGAGGTGGCTATAGGATTTAGCCCACACTGCCGCAGTCCGGTCCCAGACTTCAGGTCACACTGTGCGTGTTCTGAATTCTGGGGCCTCACACCCATCTACTACATTATCTGTACTCAGAGTTACCACTGTGTCATCTGTAGTATTACATAGGACTGCAGGTGACATCTGCATTATTTGTAAAAAGGGGCGTGTCCACAGATTGGGGGGAGAAATACTTGGCTTGCCCCGGGTGCTAACAACCCACGCTACACCACTGGAATCTGCCCTGTATGTTCCCTGCTGCTTGCTACCCCTCCTCAATTACACCCCTGTATAATGTACCCTGATACCCCTCAGTTATATGATACTGTATAACTGAGGGGTATCAGGGTAAATTACAGGGGGTAATATAACTGAAGGATCAGGGTAAATTATACAGGGGGTAAAACTAAGGGGTATTAGGGTACATTATTATACAGGGGTAATATAACTGAGGAGGGCTATCTCAGGGGACATGAAGGGGTAATATAACTTATATAATATAAGTTATATTACCCCTGTATAATGTCCCTGATAGCCCTCCTTAGTTATATTACTCCTGTATAATAATGTACCCTGATACCCCTTGTGTATTTGTGTGTGTGTGTATATATATATATATATACACACACACACGCGGCATGTGTTTGTGCTTTAGGGTGCACACCCTAATGCAATAGGCTGCGCACACCTATGCCTGATGGTTGAGAGAGAGGGGGCCCCCCTCCCTCTATTACCCCCATGGATGCCGCTACTGCGGCATCTATGGGGTTACAGCAGTGTCAGCATAGAGCTGACACACGCTGCTGATGGCGGCTCAGGAATGGAGCCGCCGCCATCACACACAAGGGGGACCGCATCGGGGGCAGGGGGCAGCGCTGGAAACGGGGGGGCAGCATTTTACTTACAGATCGGGGCAGGAGGGGGCGGACCGCTTCGGGGGGGCAGGATGAGATGATGGACAAGAAGGGGGCACAGATCGGTGCAGGAGGGGGCGGACCGCATCGGGGGCAGGACAAGAACAAGGAGGGGGCACAGATCGGGGGCAGGACATGAACAAGGAGGGGGCACAGATCGGGGGCTTCAGGACACATTACCGATTTCAGGCTGTGATCTGCAGAGCGCAGATCAGAGCCTGAAACCGGCATTTTAACACTGCCGCGATCCGATTCGTTAGTCTGCACAGACTAACCAATCGGATCGATTGCCGGCAAGGGGCCACTCTGATTGGCCCCTTGCCGGCATTACCGCACTGTATGCTGTCCGTGACAGCAGCAGGACAGGGGCAGAAGCTTAAATCCAAGCGCTTTTGCAGCGCTTGGATTAAAGAGCTGCCAGAACGTGTATATACGTGGTAGCTGCTTGGGGCATGTGCAGCTATCACGTATATATACAGATTGCAGTCGTGAAAGGGTTAAACATGGCTTAAAAAAAATTACCTTTTTTTTCACAAGTGAAAAAAAAAAGCTTCAGTTCATAACTGTACTAAACACGTTGCATACTGCTTCAAGATAATAGTGTTATTGCAGTATTGCAACTTTTTTATTGTACTTTAATTGCATTTATTAAATGCATTACTGCATCAGACTGTGTAGTTCAGACATTTCACTACAAAAATGGCATTCTTGTATTTGTTCTATTGAATGCACAATTCAGCCATCTTACCCCAACGTTGTATTGTTATCTGCTATTGCATCAGACCACATAGATCATTCATTAAGTCAAACACATTTGATTGCATTTTACTCATTTGTAGTTGAAAATAATTTTCAATTGGCTTTTATTAAAAATATTGAGCCACTATCAAAAAGGCTTAACTGTCCCATGCGAAGATGCCCTCTGCAGCGGTCCAGTGGATTACATGCAGAGAGGAAGTAAGATGGCGACTGGAGCGACACTGATGCGTGTGACGTCAGATGCTGGGGGCGGAGCAGGACGCAATCTTCGGGCATCGCAGGAGATATAACAGACTGCTCAATGGCATCCGGACAGCGCAATCCTTTCTGCAAAGGAAAAGCGGTGCAGTGTGTGCTGGCGGACGGGAGTAGGTACAGATGAGCGCCCCCATCACGCCGGGCTCTGGAGCAGAGCCAACAACAAATCCAGGAGTTGCGTAGCCTAGTGTATCACCCCTATACCCTGGTTGGCTGATCCTTCTCTCCCTTATACTCCCAGGGAGAAAAGGATTCTGATGCAGCACCTAAAAAAGGAAATGTGGAATATGTTAAGCGGTTTGCCCAGCACGGGAGCTAAACCCTTTACTAAAGAATGTACTTCTAATGTAGTAGAAGCTGAATCCTCCAGTTTCCTGGAAGATATTGGCACATTAGTTAAAGAACAACAGTCTGCACTAGCTTCCCAGGAGTCAATATCCCCCCCCCCAAAAAAAAACCTTCAAATCATATGCAATAGTCGCAATCCTGTTTCTGATTCGGACGGCTTAGAGGGCTCTGACTTTGAAATGTATGGAAAAACATATGCATCTTCTGATGAAGATAATGAATATAAACGTTTCTTATTTATTCCTGATGACATTGAGCTTATAAAAGCCACAATACAGATGGAGGTGCCTAAGTCAGTACAGGAAGAGATATTTGGGGCACTGGGAGGGAAAAAGGAAGTCTGTATTCCCAGTTCCAGATAATATTCAAAGGTTAATAAAGTCAGAATGGGAGAAACCAGATAAAGGATTTTTCATTCCTAGGGGTATCGAGAGGTGCTATCCTTTTTAATGATGAGGATTGTGCCGATTGGGAACCCATTCCGAGTGGACGCACCGGTGGCTAAGGTAGCAAAACATACCGCCCTGCCATTTGAAGATTCAGCGCAAAGCAGAGAGCCTACTAAGGAAAACCTGGGAGGCTATGGCAGCCGTTCTTAAGCCATGGGTGGCTTCTACTTGTGTAGCTAGAACCCCTAATTTGTGGCTAGAACAATTGGAGATTCATCAATAAAACGCAGAGATCAGATTCTGGAGAGCATTCCGTTGCTAAAAATGGCAACTAGTTTCCTAGCGGATGCTGTGGCTGAATCTATAAAACTTTCAGCACGCACCGCAGTTTTATCCAACACAGCCAGATGGGTGCTATGGCTCAAAGCTAGAGATGTCCCGAACTATTCGCCGGCGAACATAGCTTGTTCGCGTTCGCTGTGGCAGGCGAACATATGCGATGTTCGGTCCGCCCCCTATACGTCATCATTGAGCAAACTTTGACCCTGTACCTCACAGTCAGCAGACACATTCCAGCCAATCAGCATACCATCCCTCCCACCTCCTATCAAAAAGCAAGGACAGCATCCATCTTAGATTCATTCTGAAGCTGCAGTGTCACAAATTTGACTAAGTTGTAATCGCAATGCGATTAATACAGGTTATATTAATCGCATTGCGAATTCAACTTAGAGCGGGGTTCCTAATGGTTGCCATTGCTATGGCTGGTGTCACACGATGCGGTAGAAAATGGTGTCACCCCTGCCCCCCCCCCCCCCAAAGCCATAATAAAGAGAAAAAAAAGAAGTCACTAAGTCAGCTCCAATCAGATATCTGCATAGACCCAGAGTCTTGGTCTATGTGCAGATATCTGATTGGAGCTGACTTATTTTCTCTTTTGCACATAAACGTTTAAACTATATTCCTTAGTAAAAATGACCAGTCCACACCATGTGGGTCTGTATTTATGAGTGCCCCCCTGAGCAAAGATTATTAAATGTGGCCGGGTGGCCCCAGCCGTCTCTAATAATCCACCAGTAATTTATGAATGGGGTTAGGTTATTAACTTATTATTATTGGGTATTATTAAAATAATTTGGTCTATAAAGTCAGAGCCGCTCTACCTACCTCCTCCTCCCCGGCACCAGAGACTCCTGCAGGGCAGCTGCCGCCGCGCCCCACCACTCACCAGGCGGCAGTGAGTCACACCCCCGTCCCCCTTTACCACGTGATGGCGCGACGTGCTTGCTTGCGAAGTTTAGAAGTTGAACTTGTGAGTGAGAACTCCTGCAGGGCAGCTGCCGCCGCGCCCCACCACTCACCAGGCTGCAGTGAGTCACACCCCCGTCCCCCTTTACCACGTGATGCCGCGACGTGCTTGCTTGCGAAGTTTAGAAGTTGAACTTGTGAGTGAGAACTCCTGCGCCGGCGGGCCGCGGGTGACACCCCATCAGACTGGTGTCACCTGGTGCGGCCTGTACCCACCACACCCCCCTCGCAACGCCACTGGATCTAAGTTGTAATCGCAATGCGATTAATACAGGTTATATTAATCGCATTGCGAATTTAACTTACCACACTCTGCGTCAACTACGTAATTTTCCATGGGAGTTTTGCCATGCATCCCCCTCCGGCATGCCACAGTCCAGGTGTTGGTCCCCTTGAAACAACTTTTCCATCACTATTGTGGCCAGAAAGAGTCCCTGTGGGTTTTAAAATTCGCCTGTCTATTGAAGTCTATGGCGGTCTGCCCGTTTGCGAACATTTGTGGAAATTCGCGTTCGCCATTCGCGAACGGAAAATTTTATGTTCGCGACATCTCTACTCAAAGCATAGGCAGGGGATATTACTTAAAAAAACAAGCTCATTTCCCTCCCCTTTTACGGCCAAGAAGTCTTTGGACCAGATCTAGACAAAATCTTAGATCATAGAAATCAAAAAGACAGCATTTTCGTGGGCCATAAGTACCAATTGGAACAAGGGAAAGATGAGGGGAAAAACAGGGAGGTGGAGTTATGCAAAAAGAGCTAAGTGAAGAAATTTCCTTTTCAACCCTAACAGAGAAACTTCCTCCTCTAATCTGAAACAATGACGCCATATAGGTAGGGGGAAGACTCCGCTCCTTTTTAAGCACTTGGGAGCAGATGACCTCAAATTCATGGATCCTAAATATCATGAGAGGGTTACTGGGTAGAGTTAGGATCTTCCCCTCCAGAAAAGTTTACCACTCTTCCTCCCTCTCAACAAGGTACCTTTAGAGATGGGCATAGAAGATTTACTAAAATTAGGAGCGATAGAACCTGTTCTGGAAACTCAGCAGGGAAAAGGTCACTACTCTTGCTTATTCTTAATTTAAAATAAAGTGGAAAGTCCAGAATTATAATGAATCTGAAATCATTGAACAAACATGTTTACATATCAGAATTCAAGATGGAAACTTTAAGAACAGCAGTAAAATTAATAAAAAGGAGAGCGGTAATGGCCTCAATCGATTTGAGGGATGCTTATTACCATATCCCGATACACAAAACATTGAGAAAATTCCTAAGATTTGCAGTCCAGTCGAGGGGTCACATTCAACATTCTTAATATGTATGTCTCCCTTTCGGAATTTCCTCAGCGCCAGGAGTCTTAACCAAGATCATGGCGGAGGTGGTAGCAGCTTTTAAGACCAGAAGCAATCAGTGTCATCCCGTATCTGGACGATCTTCTAGTGATAGCGGACAGCAAAAGTCTACTAGAAATCAATTTACAGAAAGTTCTAAACCACCTCCAAACGTTAGGGTGGATCATCAATTGGGAGAAATCAGACCTTTCCCCAAGCACCCGGAAAACGTTTCTAGGGATAAATTTGGACTCCGTTTCTCAGAGAATGTTCCTTCCATCCCTCAAAATAGGGAGATTGCAAAACCAGATAAGATCATTCAAAAAGAGGAGATTCTGCTCTCAGGACAGCAATGAAGATTCTAGGAGGTCTCTCAGCATGTATCCCAGCGGTCGCTTGGGCTCAATTTCATTTAAGGCCCCTTCAAAAACTCATTCTATCCAGGTGGAACAGGTCACAGGTGACCATAGACAAACAGATTTTTCTAGACGGAAATGTAAAAAACTCCCTAAAATGGTGGCTCATAGACAACAACCTAAAGAAGGGAGTATACTGGAGTCAGGAACATCCCCTCGTAGTAATAACGGACGCCAGTTTTCAAGGTTGGAGGGCAGTAGTGCAGCAGGAATCCTACCAGGGCAGATGGCCACACCTCCTAAAACAACAATCCTCAAATTTCAGAGAACTACAAGCAATTTGGGAAGCTCTGAAAAAATCACTTTTTTCAAAAGACCGTCATATTCTAATTTATTTTTGACAATTCAACAGCAGTCTCCTTCATTCAACATCAGGGAGGGATGAGACACCATCCACTTCAAAGTCTAGCAAGCAAAATATTTTCTTGGGCGGAACAAATATAATCTCGATTTCAGCATTTCACCTAAAGTTTAAATATAAAAACAGATTTCATGAGCCTTCATGTTCTGGACCCAGGGGAATGGACATTATGCCCAGAAGCATTTCAACTAATAGGAAAGTGGGGCAAACCATCAATAGATCTTTTCACCTCCCGGAAAAATCATGAAATCAATTTCTCCCTCAACCCGAGAGATCTCCCAACTGTGGTGGATGCCTTCAATCAGGACTGGATATCTCGCCTAGTTTACGCATTTCCGTCCATTCCTCTAATTCCCAAGGTCCTTCAGAAATTTCAAAAGGAAAAGTGTACCTTGATATTGGTAGTGCCCTTTTGGCCCAAGAGGAGCTGGTTTGCACTACTAAAGTCACTTAGCATAGAAACCCCCCTTCTACTACCTCTGAGATCGGATCTGTTATGTCAAGGTCCTATTCTCCACCCAAATCTAAAAATCCTAGAGATATCCGGCCTGGATTCTAAAGAATCCATCCTCTTAAAATTAGGATTATCTAATAAACTACTCCTTAGCAGGAAATAGAATACAAATAAGGCATATTTTAAAGTCTGAAGGAAATTCACCTCTTCGTGTGGGGATTCGTTAGATCAGTTTAGGCCCAATATATCGGCGATCCTAGATTTTCTTCAGGATGGATTAGACCTTGAGATTTCTCCTAATACCCTTAGGGTTCAGGTCTCAGCATTAGGGGCTTTATATAATACTAGTCTGGCACAGTTTCTCTGGATAGCAAGATTGCTGAAAGCAGCAGACAGGCTTAGACCAACAATCAGGAATATGGTAGCCCCTTGAAACCTTAACACAGTCTTGTCAGGGTTAACTTCATGCATCTTTGAACCGTTGGAACCCATTTCCATAAAATTAGTTAACCTTAAAAACTATTTTTCTGGTAGCTATAACATCAGCGAGAAGAGCCTGTGAACTCCAGGCCTTGTCCATTCATGATCCTTTCCTTAGTATTTTTCAGGACAAGTTGGTGTTTTAGCTAGATTCAATTTTTTTGCCAAAAGTGATTTCTACTTTCCATAGATCGCAGGATATAGTAATTCCCTTGTTTTGTGCCAACCCCAAAAATGATCAAGAGGCCATTTTTCATACCTTAGACGTCGGACAAGCAGTACTAAGGTATATAGAAGCGACAAAGGACTGGAGAATTGACAAGACCCTTTTTGTCCAATTTTGCGGGCCGAATAAAGGTAAAAGAGCGGCAAAAAGTTATATTTCCTGCTGGATAAGTACGGTTATTTCAGACGTATGTATAGCACCTTTTTGCGGTGCCTCTTGAATACAGTATACATACACTGCATTATAATACGCGGTAGAAGCTAGAATGCGGTGGGTAACAGAAGGTGTGATGTCATTGGTTACATGATGCTGATAGTCACTTGGTAAGAGGTATAATAGATGCAGTGGGCAGGCTCGGACTGGCCCATAGGGGTACAAGTGCATCATCCGGTGGGCCCCTGAGCAAGGTGAGCCCCTAGTCTCCCACTCCCTGCACAAGTGGCACATAACACAGTAGACTTATTGCACTGCATACATATATTCAGTGTACAGCACCTCAACCAGCCTACAGTATGATCATATAAAAAAAAAGTTGATAGATTATTAAAGAAACTCCCCAGTTTATTTATATAGCCACGATCAGATAGCTGAGATGACTTCTAAAATCGATAGAATGAGGGCAGCACTCCGGTCTTGTTATGAAAAAGGTGGATTTTATTACACCCAACAGCAATGCAGCATTTCAGCTCTCTCAATGGAGCCTTTGTCAAGCTAGTGAATACATATTTAAACAAGTAGGTCTCATCAGTGTTACATAATTGATCATCAATAAATAAATATAAATATACAGTGAAAAACATGATTAAAAGCATCATTTCCATGTAATACATATGCACAAAGTACAGCATTATTTACCTAGTGATCGTGATTACAATAAAATAGGTCTCTATATCCATAATTCTGTGTTACATTCAGAATTGCCAAAATTCATATATAAAGTGCATCGGTGCTAATCATATATCAATTAAAAAAGAGGACAAACCCACGTCATGAATCCTCACATGTGTAGCGTAGCTTCAGCGTCCCATGTTGGATACTGCGCAGGCATACATCCTAGGAACGCAAGATTTCCTCACGTCCCGTGCCAGCGCCCCGTATGATCTTATCCGCCCGCACTAAATATGTTGGCTTGTGTGGTAATCAACCGCTGCGCATGACCAGCAGAACGGGATCTGACATTGTTGTTATCAAGTGACCATGGTAACCATTATCGTTTGTGGCAAAGGAAAACCAGAATAATACGAGACCGGAGGATGTCTATAGCGGGATCAGCACTAAGCGTCAACTTAAAGGCATATAAATACCGTCGTGATAGGGGATCAGGGGCAAGTCATTAGATGACTTCTAGGTATAGAGGAAAGCTAGCCAGTATATTCTTTTCCCCAGGGCCTACCTTCTCAAAGTTGCTGCAGGGACTCCCATATAGAGATGTCCCGAACTATTCGCCGGCGAACAGTTCCCGCGAACATCGCTTGTTCGCCGTGGCGGGCGAACATATGCGATGTTCGGTCCGCCCCTATACGTCATCATTGAGCAAAGTTTGACCCTGTACCTCACAGTCAGCAGACACATTCCAGCCAATCAGCATACCCTCTCTCCCAGACCCTCCCACCTATCAAAAAGCGAGGACAGCATCCATCTTAGATTCATTCTGAAGCTGCAGTGTTAGTGAGAGCAGGGAGAGTGCTGCTGCTGAATTAATAGGGAAATCGTTAACTAGGCAAGTGTTCTGTGTCCACTCCAGTCCTCAAAGACTCATCTGATCTGCTGTAAGGACAGCGTCCTGACAGCACCCCAAAAAGCCCTTTTTAGGGCTAGTACATCAGTCTGCTTTTTTTTTTTTTATATATATATATCGCAGTTGCCTGCCAGTATGTGTCAGGCCCACAGAGTGTACTGTGCCCACTGCCAGTGCCCACCACTCATATATGGTGGCACAGTAGCTTGCAGATAAAAAAGTAATACAATTTTTTCTCTGTAATATAATTGCAGTTGCCTGCCAGTGTGTGTCAGGCCCACAGATTGTACTGTGCCCACTTCCCACCACTCATATCGGGTGGCACAGTACCTTGCACGCATAGTACCACTAATTTAAAAAAAAATGACAGGCAGAGGCAGGCCACCCCGCAGGAGCCGTCGTGGTCATGGTGCTGTGATTTCCTTCGGCCCTAGAATAATGCCCAGTGTTCAGAGGCCACGTACCCTAGTACATAGTTGACTGGCTAACACAGGACACCCAATCTTCTACAGCTTCCGCTCGGAACCTTGACGCACCATCCTCCTCCAGCTCAGCTTCGGGCACCTCTCAAGTTACCACTCGCCCGCCTGCCGCCACCACCAACACTAGCACCACAGACGCTTCACTTGATCTGTCAGAGGAGTTATTTACACATCAGTTGGAAGAAATTAGTGATGCGCAACCATTATTGCCAGAGGATGTAGATAACAGGGATATGTCTCAGTCAGGCAGCATTACACACATGTACGTACGTGTGATGATGATGATGTTGTACCCGCTGCTGCTTCCTTTGCTGAGTTGTCAGATACAAGTGAAGCGGTTGAAGATGACGATGTGTCCTTGGATGTCACGTGGGTGCCCGCTCAAAGAGAAGAACAGGGGGAAAGTTCAGCGATGCCATTTGCAACCTGTGCCAAAAGAAACTGAGTCGTGGGAAGTCCAAGACCCACCTAGGTACAACTGCTTTGCGAAGGCACATGATCTCACATCCCAAACGCCTATGGGATCAACACATGATGAGTACAAGCAGCACACAAACTCAAAGCCACCATCCTCTTCCTGGTCCAGCATCTTCAGCCACGTCAACCATTGCTGTCCTCCTTGCCCCCTCTCAACCACCCGCCACTCCGCCTCTCACCTTCAGCAGTTCCTGCTCATCTGCCCACAGTCAGGTGTCTGTCAAGGAAATGTTTGAGCGTAAGAAGCCAATGTCACAGAGTCACCCCCTTGCCCGGCGTCTGACAGCTGGCTTGTCGGAACTCTTAGCCCGCCAGCTTTTACCATACCAGCTGGTGGAGTCTGAGGCCTTCAAAAAATTTGGAGCTATTGGGACACCGCAGTGGAAGGTACCCGGCTGAATTTTTTTTTCACAAAAGGCAATCCCCAACCTGTACTCTATTGTGGAAAAGGAAGCCATGGCATGTCTGGCACACAGTGTTGGGGCAAGGGTCCATCTGACCACTGATACCTGGTCCCGCAAAGCACGGTCAGGGCAGGTATATCACGTACACTGCGCATTGGGTAAACCTGCTGACGGCTGCCAAGCATGGAATGCGTGGCTCTGCAGAGGAGTTGGTGACACCGCCACAACTTGCAGGCAGGCCTGCTGCCACCTCCTCTACTCCTCCTACTCCATCCTCTTCGCTAACCTCCTCGGCTGAGTCCTCTTCTGCTGCTGCGCCTTGCTCCACATCAACTGCACCCCCCCCAGCTCCCCAGGGGCTATTCCACATCCCCGATACGACAGTGTCACGCCGTCTTGGGGTTGACTTGCCTGAAAGCAGAGAGTCACACCGGACCAGCACTCCTGTCCGCCCTGAACACACAGGTGGATCAGTGGCTGACCCCGCACCAACTGGAGATCGGCAAAGTGGTCTGTGACAACGGAAGCAATTTGTTGGCAGCATTGAATTTGGGCAAGTTGACACATGTGCCGTGCATGGCACATGTGTTGAATCTGATCGTACAACGCTTTGTGCATAAGTACCCAGGCTTACAGGACGTCCTCAAACAGGCCAGGAAGGTGTGTGGCCATTTCAGGCGTTCCTACACGGCCATGGCTCACTTTTCCGATATTCAGTGGCGAAACAACATGCCAGTGAGGCGTTTGATTTGCGACAGCCCGACACGTTGGAATTCAACACTCCTAATGTTCGACCGCCTGCTCCAACAAGAAAAAGCCGTCAACGAGTATTTGTCAGGGGTGCTAGGACAGCCTCTGCGGAGCTGGGTATTTTTTGCCACGTTACTGGACGCTCATGCGCAATGAAGAGGTGACAAACCTAGTCAGTCGCACTGAAGGCACCATCAGCGACATCATCCCATTTGCTTTCTTCCTGGAGCGTGCCCTGCGAAGAGTGCTGGATCAGGCCGTAGATGAGCATGCTCCTGAGGAAGGGGGATATTATATGGACCCCTGAAATGCGTTGAGCTTGTTTTATTCTGAATAAAAGAGAGATTTCATGAAGTAAAGGATCCGCCTGCTGTTTCCATCTTCACTGCAGATTTTGGTCCACTTACCCGGATCTCTACCATTCTACGAACGACCTCGGATCAGGGGGTATCACCACAGGTGTCTTGAGTTTATCCTAGAGGTGACCCCCCCTTATGAAGTGAGTGGAAAAGCTCTAGGCTCATATTACTTGTCTTTACTTATTTATCACTTATATATATATTTACATATATGTACCAATGTTCCTTGTGTGCTCCATTTAAATACTTCTTCAGCTGAGAAGTGCCCAGATTTTGGGTCTTGGTTTGGTTGGAACTATAATTTATTGTAGTGAAGGCCTTATTGGCATTAATACCGATAAGAAACAACAACATCAATACTAAATTTGTCTGTCTTGTATGTTTATCTATTGGGGTATTCACCCATCCGTTCACTACTTTCCTATATATACATCACAGACTAGAAGCTTGGCGCTCATCCCTTTCCTCCCCGGTGTCGTTTCTATCACTTCACGGGTTACGGATTTAGTTTTTTCTGTTTCGTGAACAGGAAGAGGAAGAGTTGTGGTCACCATCACCACAAGAAACAGCCTTATCAGCATCGCTTGCTGGACCTGCGGCAACGCTGGAAGAGGAGTCTGAGGAAGAGGAGTCAGAGGAGGAATGTGGCTTTGAGGAGGAGGAAGACCAACCACAGCAGGCATCCCAGGGTGCTCGTTGTCACCTATCTGGTACCCGTGGTGTTGCACGTGGCTGGAGGGAAGAACAGACCTTTAATGAGATCAGTGAGGACGAGGAACAGGACATGAGTAGCTCGGCATCCATCCTTCTGCAAATGGGGTCTTTCATGCTGTCATGCCTGTTGAGGGACCCTCGTATAAAAAGGCTGAAGGAGAACGACCTGTACTGGGTGGCCACGCTACTAGACCCCCGGTATAAGCAGAAAGTGCCTGAAATGTTACCAAATTACCGGAAGTCGGAAAGGATGCAGCAGTTCCAAAACAAGTTAAAAAGTATGCTTTACACAGCGTATAAGGGTGATGTCACAGCACAATGGGAATCTAACAGGGGAAGAGGTGAAAGTAATCCTCCTCCTACCACGACCACGCCGGCAAGGACAGGACGCTTTACAGACGTGTTGTTGATGGAGGACATGCAGAGCTTTTTAAGTCCAACGCATCGCCACAACCCTTCGGGGTCCACCCTCAGAGAAATACTCGACCGACAGATAGCAGACTACCTCGCCTTAACTGCAGATATCGACACTCTGAGGAGCGATGAACCCCTTGACTACTGGGTGTGCAGGCTTGACCTGTGACCTGAGCTATCCCAATTTGCGATAGAACTTCTGGCCTGCCCCGCTTCAAGTGTCCTGTCAGAAAGGACCTTCAGCGCAGCAGGAGGTATTGTCACTGAAAAGAGAAGTCGCCTAGGTCAAAAAAGTCTAGATTACCTCACCTTTATTAAGATGAATGAGGCATGGATCCCGAAGGGACTGACAGTGGGGAATGCATTTGACTAAAAAAGGCCTGATGACATGCCTTGGGCTAAAAATGGTCCACACGCTGCTGTATTTAATCTCTGCATGCCGGATGACTTGCGTGACTTCTCCGCCACCAACTAGGGTTCAAGCCGCAATGTTTTAGTACACTTTCTGCCTGGAAAACATCAGCGGCTGCAACAATACCTAGTTTTTCAGGCATGTGTACATGCCTAATTTTTCTGGCCTCTGGTGCTGCACTGTGGCTGCAAAAACAAAACAAAAAAAAAGGCACATACATGTGTCAATTCGCCTTCGTGATCGTTACCTTGTTGTGGTGAAGGGGCTTGCGTATCACAATGAAGCGATCACCTCTGAGTGTGTTGGCAATGGCAATGTTGGCACACCCCAGATGATAAGGTCGTTGCTTCATTGTGAACAGACCAAAAGCGATCGGCTGGATAATTTTGCATAGAAAAAACATACATTTTCTTTGTGATCATCTAAGGTGATCATTAAAGCCTACTAGGCCAACAATGGGCCCACACTGCAGAATAATTTTTTTCTGGGTCACTTAACTGTCACTGAACTACCTCAGCACGACCATAGGCTTTGAAAAACCGCCATCGCCTGCAATCTCCCAAACGTGCGCACGAGCACAGTCATCACTACACAAGATTGACGCATAGAGGAATAAAATTTATGTCATATGGTATGTGTCAACTATTGACAACTCTTTGCGGTTGTCTAAAATGTATTCGATACACATCCCCTGATAGGGGACGTAACAGGGATTAAAATGATAAGAATAGTACTACTTAACACACCACTCATATAGGGTGGCACAGTACATTGCACGGCGCACACGCAGTGCCCCAAATTGGAAGTAAGAGGACCGACCAAGCATCTTTTTCCATCTCCCGGTTCCTAAAATCTATTCCATACACCGGCCCCTGATAGGGGACAAAACAGAGATTCAACTGGTAAGAACAGATTTTTTTAATTTAAAAAAAAGAGGACAGCCTCTGCGGAGCTGGGTATTTTTTGGCCACGTTACTGAACGCTCATGCACAATGGCTATAGGCTCATGCGTCCTTTTGTGGAGGTGACAAACCTGGCCAGTCAAACCCAAGGCAACATCATCGACCTCATCCCATATGCGTTTTTTCTGGAGCGTGCCCTGCAAAGAGTGCTGGATCAGGCCGTAGATGAGCATGAAGAGGAAGCGTTGTGGTCACCATCACCACCAGAAGCAGCCTTGTCGTCGTCGATTGCTGGACCTGTGGCAACGCAGAGAGAGGAGTCTGAAGAAGAGGAGTCAGAGGAGGAAGGTGGCATTGAGAAGGTGGAAGACCAACCACAGCAGGCGTCCCAGGGGGCTTCTTGTCACCTTTCGGGGACCCTTGGTGTTGTACGTGGCTGGGTGGAGGAAGAAACCTTCAATGACATCAGTGAGGACAAGGAACAGGACATAGCTAGCTTGGTATCCAACCTTGTGCAAATGGGGAGTTTGTGGTTGTGCAAATGGACTGTTTGCGGTTGTTTGCGGTGCGTTGAACGGGGAGTTTGGTCTGTCAGAGTTTGGTCTGTCACTGTGAAGCGGGCGTAACCCTTACACTACCTGATCGATACAACATCATACCTGATGTTTTAAAGCACGTTATTCCAAACAATTTAGGAATGTTAGGTGATTTATGCCATTTATGGATTAAAACCTGACTCTGCGTCAACTACGTAATTTTCCATGGGAGTTTTGCCATGGATGCCCCTCTGGCATGCCACAGTCCAGGTGTTAGTCCCCTTGAAACAACTTTTGCATCACTATTGTGGCTAGAAAGAGTCCCTGTGGGTTTTAAAATTCGCCTGCCTATTGAAGTCTATGGCTTTTCGCCCAGTTCGCCCGCTCGCGAACATTTGCAGAAATTCGCGTTCGCCATTCACAAACGGAAAATTTTATGTTCGCGACATCTCTACTCCCATATTCCATCATCTGGTAGCATCTTGCTGCTGTGTGAGCAGGTAATATTTGAATGTATCCGTACGGTGAACCCCCAAAATAAATTTTACTGGTGTAGGGTGGCCAGACATCCGGTTTTAGGCCGGATATTCCGGTTTTCTGGCTCCCTGTCCTCCGTCTGGCGCAGGGCCTGGACGGACACAGGGATGTCCACCCTTTCAGTAGCTCACTCTCAGACAGCAGCATTGTGCTGTCTGAGCGTGAGCTTCAGCAACTGACTGAGGCTTCTCTCACCACCAGTCAGTCACTAGAGCCGCAGACATGGCTCCCTGTGGCTGACTGAGGGGGAGAGAAGCACCCTGGCTGCCCTAGCTCGCCTTCCCCTCACCTCCCTTCTTCCCTCTCCTCCTCCCGTTTTTTTCGTGGCAGGCAATGGGGCATAGCTTCATTGAGGTGGGCGTGGCTTGGGCATGGTCGGTGAGGTCTGGCTCTCTTGGGTGAAACCAGTGGCCACCCTACTGGTGGGCCCTAGGCACCCCAGTCCGACACTGGCAGTGGGTATATATAGTGTATACAGCAGTGTGCTGATATGTGCAGTACTAGGATAAATTACACCTTGTATTTCAAATATCAGTACACTGCTGTATATACTATATACCTGTACATAGTGCATCTATCATACCTCTTACCTCACATATCAGTAAGTTCTAGTGGAATGCCGAGTGGTGTGGTGCGGCCTATATGTGTCACAGTGCTCCTACCTGCGGCCTATATGTGTCACAGTGTCCAGACTTTGTTATGAAGTTCAACGGCAGCTTTACTTGAATAAACTTTCATCCAAACGATTTACAGGCTTTGTCTTGGTTCCAGCAGGCTTTGGCATAAACTGGCAGGCAAACTTGATAGCTCTACTTTCTTTCTCTGTGCTGCACTAAACTCTGCTTGGGTCTGGTTTCTGTACTTTAGGTCCAACCATTTGCTTCCATTGTAAGCAGAGCTTAGGCTGCTCTGGCTGACATAGGCACATCAGACTGTGAGCGTGCCACACCTTGCTACTTTCCTGTCCAGACTAGACTAAGTTCCATTCTCTCTAAGCATAGCTCTGCCATTTACACTGGCACCTGCTGGTGAACCAGGCATATTACATGAACAAAACAGTTGCATCGTAATCATAGCATTGCACAATGTAGGGGATCTGGGCAGATATACAAAGATGACATTTATGTTAGACCATTAAAGATAGTAGCAGGGTGTAGGAGTGGTAACACCACTCCGGGGTGTTACAAGTACACTGTTGCATAATGCCTGTATAAAATAACTAAAGCACACTGTGAACACAATATCAAACTGTACAGATAAAATATATAATCTTTATTAGGAATTAAAATAGACATAATAAAACACATATATAAATTGGCATTGACAAACACACATCACAGGAGTATGTCATATTGGGGTCAGGTGTAGCAAACAAATAACTTCAATAGGGGGAACGGCAAAGATAAAACCATATGCCAATTGGCACTACACGCTAAATACAAAATATGAACCCTGCAATCAGTAAAATACAGACCCAAAAAGGCACCTCCAAAGACACCTCGAAATGTGTTTTGCGTCAGCTTCCTCACAATGCCCCTGAAGAAATTGGGTGCCTTTTTTTTGTTATTGGCATAGCTGATGTATTGGATGTTTCATTGTGTTTTTTTGGGGCTTATACCTATACCTGTCTGCTGTTCTCTAGGTACCCAATGTGGTTCTTATTTGTTCCAGTTGTATTGCTTGTTTCCTTAACCCTACCACTCCAGCTCTTTAGCTCACTTGAGGACCAATATATCGAGGACCAATATATCCACTTTAGAAGCCGTATTTCTTATTTAATTTTGGCTCCTCAATTTGTAAGTCTTTATTTAAAGGGGTATTCCCATCTTAGACAATGGGGGTATATCGCTAGGATATGCCCCCATTATCTGATAGGTGCGGGTCCTACCGCTGGGACCCGCACCTATATCGAGAACGGAGCAGGCAGCGCTGTGGCTGGAGGACCCCTGATTTCCCGGGGTCCGTCCACCACCAAGTGCTAATCCCCGCCTCTCCCATAGAAGTGAATGGGAGAGTGCCGTGCATGCACGGCCCATGCTCCCATTCATTTCTATGGAGCGCTCGACTATTTTCGGCAGCGCATGCTCTCCTTCACCCCGCACCTATAAGACAATGGGGGCATATCCTAGCAATATGCCCCCATTGTCTGAGATGAGAAAACCCCTTTAACATTATTTTGTAGTCCTTCTGTTTTTGATTTTGTTCTCTTTTATGTTTTTTGTACTTGTAGTCTTGGAAAAAGTCTTTATATGACCGAAACGTCATACAATTATGCTTTGCCTGCACTTAGAGCAAAATAAACTTTCAATGAATTCTAGTGCCCTGTTACAAGCACCCCTTCCCCCACCGAGTGCCAAAAAATCTATGTCCTTTGACACATCAAGCACAGTCTATCAAGCAGAAACACAGAGCATTTCTGCACTGTTCATTTACTAATCTTAAAATGTCACAGTGTAATAAATCTTAATTGATCAACTTTCCATAGCTCCTTACATCTGTGTGTGTGTGTACTCTGAATGGGACTGGACAAAATCTCCTCTGCTATTATCATATAATAAAGGGCAAGCTTATATATGCATACAACACGGCAACTATTATCTATTCTTACACTAAAGATAATTACACTATACATTATTGAAAACCTGTACTTAATCATGATATATGCTCTAGTTACAACCAAAGGTACAGTAAAAGGGTTCTACAGGGCTACAAGGGGTGATACCATAGATCCAAATTAGAAGAGTGTTTGTCTTATATAGTACTATACTACGATTTGTTATGTTCCATAACCAGCAAGTGAGAGGTCAAGCAATTAAGAATTCCCTGTCCTCAGTGAATGGTAACCAGTCCCATCCACTACAGAACTGGACGGAGCTGTCATTCTGGTGCAGGAGCTGCTGCAGCAGAACAGCTAATCAGCAGGGGTGCTAGGTGTCAGATAGTGAAAATGTGGCCCAGTGTGGGGGAGAACAAACTGGTCATCTTTAGGCATAAAAGGCATCTACCGCCTCATCTGTAAGGTGGAAAGGACTAAAAGACAAACAATCATTAAGAAAACTGCATCAAACGTGCGTATCCACGGTCTGCAATTGAAGCACATAGGTTACTTACCATCTGGTATCGGTTTGGTTTGACCTTCTAACTTTTCTTTTTCACAGGGTACAAAAGAGTGTTAGAAGGAGATACAATTTCCTTGATAACCCCTTTTTCAAAAAGTCTCGGACTGTTTGAGATATGGCATCTGACTGTGCCATATTTAAGAGATACTGCATCATCCTGGGTATTGGGGTGCCAGGTTTCATCACCACTTCCACAGGAGGAACTGGGAGGTTGCCAACATCCGTGGGTCCAATAGCCCACAGATGGCCCGACATTCTCGCAAGCAGGGCTTCCTTCTCATCTTCTAGGAGTACTGGACCAGTGAGTTTTATCAAGCAAGCAAATCTGTACCCAGGAGGCAACAGGGGACGTTACCACTGACCAGCAACCAGGCAAGCACTTCTTGGGTAAGGACAAATCTAACACGGATGGGTTCTGTTGAAAGGGGAGTGTACTACTTTTACATCCACTTCTACCCAAGGACTGGTGTTCTTGGAGATTAAGTCAGGGGAGGCCATATTTGCTGGACAATTGTCTTGGCTGCTCCAGTATCAATCAAAACGGGACTACTTCTTTATCACCCAGAGTGAGGGATATCATTGGGACCGGACTTGAATCTGCTAAATGTTTAAAAGCATAGCCGATACTGGAGGTACTGGATTGCCTGTTTCCTAATCTTGGTCTAACTTCCCCCCCTCACCTGTGTCATCCTAATGACAAAAACATGGGTGTCTGTGGGGATGGACAGTGATCCAGGCAACACAGAATACGATCCTCTCATGTGGTGAGGACGAAGAGTGTTTGCTAGACCACGTGTCTGTGGTCAGATGTATCTTGACACTGAAACTGTGTACCAGAGAGGCATTCACATGCCGCTGAACTTGGCCATATTTCTCTGGGATGCCCTTCTAAAATAAATATTTCCTTCCGGGAACCTTCCATTGCATTGTGCCAATGGCGACAAATTTTCTAAAGGCCTCCAAGTCCATCAGTTTATATGGCAGTAGTTGGCGGGCTAGCAGTTCAAACAAGCCAGTGGTCAGCCGTTGGGCAAGAGGGTAATCCGGCGTCATCAACTTTTTACGCTCGAACATTTGAGCCACGGAAGCCTGCCTTTTGCCAGATTAATGCAGCGTACTCAAGTTGTGTGTAGTAGGTGTTTCTGGGTGATGTAGTGCAATAGACACTAACCTGAGCAGCTGACTCTCTGCAAGGGCAGGTATAGGTAGGGAATAGTTCGTGACGCCAGTGCCAAGTAAACGGTGGCACGCCGTTTGCAGATGCAGGAATAAATTGAGGAAACGTAGTGTTAAAACAGAACTTCAACTTTAGTAGTTTGCAGGCAGAGACAATATTGGAAACGCAGTTCCTCAGCATACAGTCGATTTTGCAATTCGGTCGATGCAGGCAATTCAGTACAGCAGGGTAATTACAGAGTGTTGAACACAGGATTTGCAGCAAAGGAGCTTGCACTCTAACTCTGTCTGATCCTGGAATGTAGCAATTCTTCACCAAGGCCCATTAACCTAAGTCTGGCTTTATCTCCTTGATTATGGCTTAAATAAGTACCTCCTCTGTTTCTCTCAGTACCTCTGGCTCCTCTGATCTTTGCCTCAGTCTCTCCTAGCTTCTGAATGGTTCCTCAGGCTCTTAGGCTAAGATGTTCCTGCTTCTGCATATGGGTATTCAGGAGGGAATCTTCTCCTGAACAGCAGGCTTCAGGCCTGGACTTGTCTCAGACATTGTCTAATCTCCAACTGTAGCTTACTGAAACTAGACTCCGTCTCCCTTACACTTCCCTGTCTGGCCTTATATAAACTAGGGCTCCCTAGCTCCCTCTATGGACTAGAAGTAGGAATGACACCCCTAGCAGGCCTGTAAGTGCAAGTTTCAGTGACAGGAAAATACACACATTACATTACATTTTATAAAACTGACATATAGCAACTTCCCATAATTAAGGAGGGACGACAGCACACCAAGTGACACTTTGGTAGTAACGGGTATTACAACTCCCGTATACTACATTAATACGACAACGGCACGGTGGAAGGTGGAGTGGAGGACAAATGGGAGGAAAGAGGAGAAGGAGAAGAGGCAGGACGTGGAGCGCCGGGAGTGTGGCTTTGTGGCTTCTGACGGTGTTGCTCCCACTGGGCTCGGTGATGGGAGGGCAGGTGCCTTCTTTAGGCGGTTGTCCATAGGTGAGTGTTGGGCTTACCGCGACTTATGCGTTGACAGCACAGGCTGCAGATGGCAACACTATTTTCAGCAGCTGACACGTTAAAAAAAAAAAGCCCACACTGCGAAGCCATGTGTCGGCGTCAGATGTGAGCGTGCATGGTGGATGGCTCACTCCAGATACATTTACAGTCTGCTTTTTGCCTCCTGTGCACTGCAAATTCTGCCTGCTTCTCCTCCCTATCTGCTTCTCCGTCTCTCCCTCTGAACTCCCCTCCTCTTCCTCTCTTGTGGGCACCCACGTGACGTCCATCGATACGTCATCATCGTCACCTTCACCGCCACTGACAATAGAGATCTCAGAGTAGGCAGCAACACCAGGGACCACCCTCCTTGGGCTGATCTGGGTACTGTTGTCAGACCGCTGGGTGGCGGCTATTGCTACCTCCTCTTTCTGATCCGATGCCAAGAATGGCTGCACATCGGTAAGGTCTGGGAATGGATGGGAAAATAATTCCTCTGACTCGAGTGGAGGGGCTATGGTGGTGGTGGTGGTGTCTTTGGGGGTGCACACAAAAGAGAGTGAGGAGGGTGCAGAAGCGGAAGGCTGAGTGAGCCACTCAACCATCTCTGGTGCATCCTTTGACGTAATCGCACGTACCTTCTCCAACTTCCCACTTAGGCTCCGGCTTGGAACACCTGCCCGACCCCTACCACCCCTGCAAAATGGCCTGCCTCTTCCTCTGCCTGTCATTTTCAAAATGATCCTGTAACAAAGTCCCTATAGAAGAGCAGTATTTGTGGAAGCAGGTATATAGAACCCCTTAACCAGTTTATTTTGGGGCAACAGGTAAATCACACTAGTTCCAATTAGTTGTTCCAATAGCATTTGTCCCGCTGTATATCTGCGGTATCTCAGCAGAACCGCACACAAATGCTGCACAATACAAATGCACTATATAAAAAGTATATTATAGGTACAGTACAGACCAAAAGTTTGGACACACCTTCTCAAAGAGTTTTCTTTATTTTCATGACTATGAAGGCATCAAAACTATGAATTAACACTTGTGGAATTATATACATAACAAACAAGTGTGAAACAACTGAAAATATGTCATATTCTAGGTTCTTCAAAGTAGCCACCTTTTGCTTTGATTACTGCTTTGCACACTCTTGATGAGCTTCAAGAGGTAGTCCTCTGAAATAGTCTTCCAACAGTCTTGAAGGAGTTCCCAGAGATGCTTAGCACTTGTTGGCCCTTTTGCCTTCACTCTGCGGTCCAGCTCACCCCAAACCATCTCGATTGGGTTCAGGTCCGGTGACTGTGGAGGCCAGGTCATCTGGCGCAGCACCCCATCACTCTCCTTCATGGTCAAATAGCCCTTACTTTCAAAGTTTTCCCAGTTTTTCGGCTGACTGACTGACCTTCATTTCTTCCCAGTGATGGGGAAGAAAGCACCAATTCCTCCAGGGCACTCTATTGCAGGGAACACCAGCCAGGTGGAAGTTCAGGTGCCCTTGATGGTATAGGTGTTTAAGGTGCTTTGGTGGCTGGGCCCTTGTGTTCGTGACGCCAGCACCATAAGGTGCAAATGTTGAGAGTAGTAGAAAGGATGAGAAGTCAGTTGTAGTAAAACAGTTGAACATTTACTGAATCAATCGTCTCAGGGCAGTTGGTACAGTTCATCAATACAGTAAAAAATAATACAGATGTTGGTTTACCTGGAGTTCCTTATAGCAGGTCTGGCAATTGTAAGTTGATGAGTTTTCTAATGCTGTTACTTTACAGGCAAAGATGGGTAAATTTGCACTAAGTCCACTCTCTAGCACTCAGGTACTGAATATGATGATTTCCTATTTATCTTGAGCTATCCAATAAGGGTGTTTTCCCTTGTGGCAGGCAAACTCTCTGCTACATTATTTGATGCAGGATGCTCTCCTGAAATATTCAGGTCCACTATGTCCAAGAAGGCGTTTAGTGGAAAAGGATAATTCTGCTCACTTATTATCCAGTTGTGCCCAGGTACCTTTAAGTTCCTCCTGGTCACTGGTGCTGGTAAAGTCCCTTGGCTATGCTAAGCTCTAATTTTCACTAGACTTGCTTTATACTTAGACTTACTGTGCTGGGCTGCTGTGACTACTTGGTTTGTCCTCTCCAGGCTTGATCAGGGCCCAAAGGAAAGAAAGGCAGCTACATTCAGGACCGAGCCTGCTTTGCTCCTCCATATACTTCCTTCTCCTCTCAACTTCCTTAACAAACCCCTGGCTATATATAGTATGTTGTGCCAGCATCACCTAGGGGCAAATAGATGTAATGACAATGCCAGCCTGATATTAGGAAATACAGTACATTAAATACAAATAATTATACAGAAATTTAAGGGGACCACTTGTATACACATAAGTGGGACTCTGCAGAAGCCCTAGCAGCTAACTTTACAGCACCTGCTGAAGCATCCACCACCATCTAAGTAACTGGGAGGGTGGCTAAGATTGTTCCCTAGGACATTTTAATTTACTCTCTAGCTCACAAAGCCAAAACAATCAGCGCTGTACAGGTTGCCACAATATTAGGCTTAAAGGATGAAGTAGATGCTCCTCAGGCTCCTTTTAAAAACCCTTTAAGGGGATCTTTAAAAATCTGAATGTCAAAGTGCTGACTTTCTAGAAACCTGTATTCCAGGCTGCACAGGTTTATTCTTCAAATGGGGAATTAAAAGTAAGTAACTCCAAGAATTTGCGAAAGAGTATTTAAACTAGGAAGGGGGGGCAAAAGAGTGAAAATAAGAGTCCATTTGCCCCCCCGAAACAATGCCAGAACAGGTCAGAAGCACAGAGGTTAAGAAATGATAAGCTCAGAGTCCTGTCTACAAATGCTCGCAGTTTAGGTAAAAAAATCAATGAACTTGATTCAATAATGGCATCTGAGAATGTAGATTTAGTGGCTGTTACGGAGACATGGTTTAATGAAAGAAATGACTGGGACATAACCATACCAGGGTACTCTTTATACAGAAGAGACAGAGAAGGCAAGAAAGGAGGAGGAGTGGCCCTGTATGTGAAAGATAGCATTAAATCTAACCTAATACAAGTTGGTGAGGCCAACATAGTCAGTTTGGGTTACGTTGCAGTTTGCTAACCATGCAGTAACTCGTGTAGGTGTGATATATAGACCACCTGGTCAAGTTAAAGAACTAGATGATCTACTAGTTGAAGAAATAGCTAAAATGACAATGAAAGGAGAAGTTATCATTATGGGAGATTTCAATCTCCCAGATATAAACTGGAAAACCAAAATAGCAAGTTCTACCAGGAGTACAGATATTCTAAATTCCCTACTGGGGTTATCTCTACAACAAGTGGTTGAGGAGCCAACCCGGAGGGAGGCCATTTTGGATTTGGTATTCACAAACGGGGATTCGGTATATGATGTCATTGTAGGCGAAACCTTGGGAACTAGTGATCACCAGTCAGTGTGGTTTAATATAAGAACTGTGAAAGAGTCCCACCACACAAAAACAAAAGTTTTAGATTTTAGAAAAACAGACTTTTCAAAAATGAAATTAGTCATAAATGAGTCCTTATCAGACTGGAACGGATTACATGGAGTCCAGGAGAAATGGGACTACTTAAAAGGTGCATTATTGAAGGCAACAGAAAATTGCATTAGACTTGTCAGTAAAAGCAAAAAAAGGAGGAGACCACTGTGGTACTCAGCAGAAGTGGCCCAAATCATTAAAAATAAAAAGCTAGCATTTTGTAATTATAAAAAAACCCAGAGCAATGAAGATAAGGAAATCTACAAGATTAGGCAGAGAGAGGCCAAGCAAGTTATAAGAACTTCTAAAGCGCAGGCAGAAGAAAAACTAGCTCAGTCTATGAAAAAAGGGGATAAGACATTCTTCAGATATATAAATGAAAAAAGGAAATTAAAACAAGGAATAACTAAATTAAAAACAAAGGACGGAAGGTATGTAGAAGAGAATAAAGGGCTAGCCGACTGCCTTAATGAATACTTCTGTTCAGTTTTTACAAAAGAAAAAGAAGGACCTCCACTAGAAAGAATGACTAATAAATCGTTTGATGCATGTATCTTTACAGAGGAAGATGTTCTAAGTTTGCTGTCTAAGGTGAAGACAAATAAGTCACAGGGGCCTGATGAGATACACCCAAAATTATTAAAAGAGCTTAGTGGTGAGCTGGCAAAACCGTTAACAGATTTATTTAACCAATCATTAGTAACAGGAGTCATCCCGGAAGATTGGAAATTGGCTAATGTCGTGCCCATTCACAAGAAAGGTAGTAGGGAGGAATCGAGCAACTATAGACCAGTGAGTCTGACATCAATAGTAGGCAAATTAATGGAAACCCTATTAAAGGATAGGATTGTGGAACATCTAAAATCCCATGGATTGCAAGATGAAAAACAACATGGGTTTACTTCAGGGAGATCATGTCAAACAAATCTTATAGATTTTTTTGACTGGGTGAATAAAATAATAGACGGTGGAGGTGCAGTAGACATCGCATATCTAGATTTTAGTAAGGCTTTTGACACTGTCCCACATAGAAGACTTATCAATAAACTGCAGTCATTGAGCATGGACTCCCATATTGTTGAGTGGATTAGGCAGTGGCTGAGTGACAGACAACAGAGGGTGGTAGTCAATGGAGAACATTCAAAACAAGGTCATGTTACCAGTGGGGTTCCACAGGGATCTGTACTGGGACCGATTTTGTTTAATATCTTCATAAGTGATATTGCAAAAGGCCTCGCTGGTAAGGTTTGTCTTTTTGCTGATGACACAAAGATAGGTAACACGGTTGATGTTCCTGGAGGGAAACGCCAAATGGAAAAGGATTTAGGAAAACTAGAAGAATGGTCAGAACTCTGGAAGATGAAATTTAATGTGGATAAGTGCAAGATAATGCACCTGGGGCGTAAAAACCCAAGGGCAGAATATAGAATATTTGACACAGTCCTGACCTCAGTATCTGAGAAAAGGGATTTAGGAGTAATTATTTCAGAAGACTTAAAGGTGGGAAGACAATGTAATAGAGCAGCACGAAATGCCAGCAGAATGCTTGGATGTATAGGGAGAGGTATAAACAGTAGAAAGAGTGAAGTGCTTATGCCGCTGTACAGAACACTGGTGAGACCTCACTTGGAGTATTGTGCGCAGTACTGGAGGCCATATCTCCAGAAGGATATAGATACTCTAGAGAGAGTTCAGAGAAGAGCTACTAAACTAGTACATGGATTGCAGGATAAAACTTACCAGGAAAGGTTAAAGGACCTTAATATGTATAGCTTGGAAGAAAGAAGAGACAGAGGGGATATGATAGAAACTTTTAAATACATAAAGGGAATCAACTCGGTAAAGGAAGAGAGCATATTTAAAAGAAGAAAAACTACCACAAGAGGACACAGTTTTAAATTAGAGGGGCAAAGGTTTAAAAGTAATATAAGGAAGTATTACTTTACTGAGAGAGTAGTGGATGCATGGAATAGCCTTCCTGCAGAAGTGGTAGCTGCAAATACAGTGAAGGGGTTTAAGCATGCATGGGATAGGCATAAGGCCATCCTTCATATAAGATAGGGCCGGGGGCTATCCATAGTATTCAGTATATTGGGCAGACTAGATGGGCCAAATGGTTCTTATCTGCCGACACATTCTATGTTTCTATGTAACCCTTAAAAAAAAGAAAAACACATTCCTTTTTATTAGGTACTAATACATTTTTATGCACTAGAAATGCTCTGGGGTTCTGTCTCTCAAGTCCACCAAATATATCTTGTACTGATCTAGGTTAGACACAACTGTGTCCAAAGCAGAGAGCATGATTTCCCATTAAGGGAACTGCTTTTTTTTGCAGAAGCACATGGCATTATAATGACGTGTATCTCTGCATGACCTGTCTCTACAAAATTATACGGACATCATTCTGCCAGTACAATTCAGTAGAATCAAGGTCATAATAATGTCATACACTCACGCAAAACAAACAGTGCTCAAAATGGGGGGGGGGGGGGGGGGGGGGGGGGGCACAATTTCCACAATCATTCATCTGAAAAAAGCAATAGACTTTAAGAGTTTTTCCTGGCAGAAAACAGGGCCCACCATCCTCATGAGAAGTGGAAGAAGAAATACCAGAATATAAGCTCTACAGGTTGTAAATTATCACAGCCCTAGTCATATCAGACCAAGGTGATGCCTCCAACACCTCAGGCTGACTTCCTTTCTTAGGGTCACTTAATCTACTTGAATACATTCTTTAAAGTGTGCCTGACTTTTGAAAAAAGTTTCCATAATAGCTTTGCACCTGAAGGAGCGGGTCTTTTTTGGGCTTCTGTAATGTTTTCCTCAGCCATATTATTCCCCATTTCAGCTGCACAGCTAGATGCATTTCACTCAGGGGGCATCTCCCTTCGGTGAAATCTGCCAGCAATGTACTGAATGTACTGCTGTGACATCCTTTCCCTTACTAACACCCCCCCACACACACACACACACACACACACACACAACCACATTTGTTTTCAGCTCTGGAGCAGATGAGAAAAGGGTGGGATGGGGGGGGGGGGGGGGGTCGGAAGAAACAGTACCAGACACAAAAGTATTCTATAGTCTTCAAAAGATGTGTAGAAGCAGTTTCCGGATCTCAGCTAGCTCTGACAAGGCAGATGCAGACATTTAAACCATTTAGAAGCTACCCTAGATGAAGGTGCTCCAATATCAATCCGACCCTCCCGACACAGAACACGGCAACCCTGGCACACATCTGAAACACGTTTTCTCTAGCACTGCTCCAGATGTGAAGAATGCTTATGGAGAAAATCACAAATATCAGATTTCCTCCATTATAAAATTTATGCTCAAAACATACAATTCGGCTCTCAACATTGCAAAACAAAAGTACTTCACCTCTCATCTCCTCACTCTCAAATTACCCAAAACGACTGACACTTTTCATTCCCTTCTAAGCCCTAAAATTCCAGAACCTGTCACTGACCTCTGCACTGATAGCATATCCACTTACTTCAGAGACTAGATTAGCAGTATCCGGTAGGAAATTATCTCCCAGTCCGCAAAGAATTTTAATCCTCCTCCCTCCCATTCCTCCACATGCTCTCTCTCCTCTTTTAACCCTATAGCAGAGGAAGAAGTCTCCAGGCTTCTCTCTTCTTCTCGACCCACGACCTGTAGCAATGATCCTATTCCATCTTACCTCCTCCAGTCCCTCTCCCCGGCTGTCACTCACCTAACTACAATTTTTAACCCCTCTCTCTTCTGGTATTTTTCAAACCCTGTTATAACCCCACTACTAAAGAACCCATGTCTTGACCCGACCTGTGCTGCCAACTACCAGCCTGTTTCTAACCTCCCCTAAATCTCTAAACTCCTTGAATGTCTTGTCTACTCTCTCTCTTAATAAGCTCTCTGCAAACTCTTCTTGACCCCTTACAATCTGCCTTTCGCCCTCTTCACTACAGAAACTGCCCTTAAAGTGTCTAACGTTCTAACAGCAAAAAGAAATGGCGATTATTCTCTGATTCTGCTGGATCTCTCGGCAGCATTTGATACCGTAGACCATAAACTTCTCCTCAACATGCTCCACTCAATTGACCTTAAGGACACTGCTTGCACTTGGTTCTCTTCCTATATCTCTGGCCACTCCGTTAGCGTATCATTCGCTGGCTGTTTTCATGTTGGCGTTCCTCAGGGCTCAGTACTAGATCCTCTACTCTTCTCCCTATATACATCCCCCATCAGACAGACTGAGATTTGGCTTTCCATACCATCTATACTGATGACACCCAACTATACACTTCATCCGCTGACATCACCCCGGCTTTACTCCAATGCACCACTAATTTCTAGTAGCTGTCTAACATGTCTGTCACGATCCCTACTCAATAGGTCATGTCACTGGGGTGAATTATACTAGTGAGCTCATCATCAAGTTACCACAGAAATTCCCACCCACCTATTCTAGATGACTGAATTATGCTAACTTACTCCCCTAGATTCTAACACCCCAATATTTTCTATCACAATAGCTGCCACCACCTATACTATAAGGCAATAGGGGCCTATACTCAGATATTCTCTCAACCTAAATTTAACACAGATTATCTACACTCACCTAAAGAATTATTAGGAACACCATACTAATACGGTGTTGGACCCCCTTTTGCCTTCAGAACTGCCTTAATTCTACGTGGCATTGATTCAACAAGGTGCTGATAGCATTCTTTAGAAATGTTGGCCCATATTGATAGAATAGCATCTTGCAGTTGGAGATTTGAGGGATGCACATCCAGGGCACGAAGCTCCCATTCCACCACATCCCAAAGATCCTCTATTGGGTTGAGATCTGGTGACTGTGGGGGCCATTTTAGTACAGTGAACTCATTGTCATGTTCAAGAAACCAATTTGAAATGATTCGAGCTTTGTAACATGGTGCATTATCCTGCTGGAAGTAGCCATCAGAGGATGGGTACATGGTGGTCATGAAGGGATGGACATGGTCAGAAACAATGCTCAGGTAGCCTGTGGCATTTAAACGATGCCCAATTGGCACTAAGGGGCCTAAAGTGTGCCCAGAAAACATCCCCAACACCATTACACCACCACCAACCTGCACAGTGGTAACAAGGCATGATGGATACATGTTCTCATTCTGTTTACGCCAAACTCTGACTCTACCATTTGAATGTCTCAACAGAAATCGAGACTCATCAGACCAGGCAACATTTTTCCAGTCTTCAACAGTCCAATTTTGGTGAGCTCGTGCAAATTGTAGCCTCTTTTTCCTATTTGTAGTGGAGATGAGTGGTACCCGGTGGGGTCTTCTGCTGTTGTAGCCCATCCGCCTCAAGGTTGTGCGTGTTGTGGCTTCACAAATGCTTTGCTGCATAACTCTGTTGTAACGAGTGGTTATTTCAGTCAATGTTGCTCTTCTATCAGCTTGAATCAGTCAGCCCATTCTCCTCTGACCTCTAGCATCCACAAGGCATTTTCGCCCACAGGACTGCCGCATACTAGATGTTTTTCCCTTTTCACACCATTCTTTGTAAACCCTAGAAATGGTTGTGCGTGAAAATCCCAGTAACTGAGCAGATTGTGAAATACTCAGACCGGCCCGTCTGGCACCAACAACCATGCCACGCTCAAAATTGCTTAAATCACCTTTCTTTCCCATTCTGACATTCAGTTTGGAGTTCAGGAGATTGTCTTGACCAGGACCACCCCCCTAAATGCATTGAAGCAACTGCCATGTGATTGGTTGACTAGATAATTGCATTAATGAGAAATAGAACAGGTGTTCCTAATAATTCTGTGAGATATATATATATATAATAGTTGCAAGTACTCTTCTGATATGATTTCATTGTGCAGTTTTGGGGGAGTTTGACACTCGCCCTGAGAGAAATTTTACCTAGAAACTGCACTGATTAGGGTTCCGAGGCTGTGGGTGCCATGAGGTCGGAGTTATGGCTTCTGATATTTCATTCATCTAATAAATGGGTTAGACCACCCACTGGTCTAGCAGCCAACATGTCTAGGGTGGCTGTGCATTTTAAGTATCCCCCTCCCAGGTCTTCTTTAGGACACCCAAATGGTTTTCAATTAGCAGGCCTATGCTAAATGGGGGCTTCCTCTGATAATGTGGAGTGTCTCACCTAATCTTCAGACGGGCTGGCAGCGAGAGGCACCATGTGCATTTGCTTAATAGAGCAATTAGCCACTGCTATTTAATCAGCTATTGATAATTTAAGTCTAGGAGAATATGAGATCTGTATATCTGTCTATTTACCTCAGATTTCGTTACAATGTCCTTTCTATATCTAAAACTGAACCTCTCAAAAACTGAACTTCTTTCTCCACCCCCTCTACTAACCCACCTAAACTAGATATTTCAATTTCTATCTGCAGCATTATCATAACTCCTGTGCAACATGACTGCTGTCTTGGGGCCACATTTGACTGACCTTTCCTTTGTTCCCCATATTCAATCACTTACACGCTCTTGTCGTATGCACCTCAAGAATATCGCCAGAATCCACCCTCTTCTTACAGTGGAAACGGCAAAAACTCTTGTTGTTGCCTCAAGTCATTGTCTTGACTACTGCAACGTATTACTAATCGGTCTCCCTCTCACCCCTTCAGTCTGTCCCAAATGCTGCAGCCAGGCTAGTCTATCATTCAACCACTACACTGATGCGACTAGTCTGTGCCAGTCACTTCACTGGTTGCCCATCCACCACAGTTCAAACTTCTCACCAACAAAGCTCTCCACAGTGCTGCACCTCCATATATCTCCTCTCCATCTACCACCCTACTCGTGCTCTCCATTCAGTTAGCAACCTAAGATTTAGGCTACATTCACACATCCGTGGTGTGTTGCGGGTCCGCAACACACCAGCCCGTCACCCCCATAGAAATGCCTATTCTTGTCTGCAAGCTGCAGACAAGAATAGGACATGCTCTATCTTTTTGCGGAGCTGCGGACCCAAAATCGGGGCCGCGCTCCGCAATTACGTCTGCAGACAGCACACTGTGCTGTCCGCATCCATTCAGTCCCCATAGAGAATGAATGGGTCCACACCCATTCCGCAAAATTGCGGAAAGGATGCGGACCCATTTTGCGGACGTGTGAATGGAGCCTAATAACCTCCATAATTTGTACCTCTCACTCCAGTCTTCAAGACTTTTCTCGAGCTGCACCTATTCAAGTTCACCTTCAAACGTGCCAAAAAAAATATAATAATTTCAGCCAGGCTTATAAAGCTACCTAAAATTACTTTTCCCTGACTAAAAACTTCCCTCACCAACTTCTCTGGCCTAAACTTTATCCTCTAACAGTCCCAAACCCGTAGCAGATTGGCCGACACCACTCCTGTCAGTTTAATAATGTCTCAAAGCCTACTCATCACAATCAACTACCTTATGTGTCACCCTCAATTCCTCATAGATTGAAAGCTCTTGCGAGCAGGGCTCAGACTCCTAGAGTTTGTTGCATATTAGCCAGTTACTTGTTTTGTACATAAACCCTATGAATTTGTAAAGTTCTGCAGAATATGGTGGCACTATAGAAATAATTATTTGACATAGCCTAGAAAGAGACTGGTGCACTTTGAGCAACCAGCCTCTAATGACTGATCAGAAGGGATCCATGCGAGTCAGACCCCTGCTGATCCAATATTGATGACTTATGCCGAGGATAGGTCATCATTGTTTCCAGGATAATCCCTTTAATGATATAAAGTAAATCCAGTCAGGCATATAAACCAAGAAAAGCCAGTTTACACAAATGTTTTAATGCTGCAAAATCAGTTACAATACAGCACATCCATGATAACATGCTATATACACACACAAGGCAATGATTAAAATATTTGACAGCCATTTGTTACTTTTTGCAAATTACCCTGAGCACCATATGACGACATGTCTGTTATCAAACATCACAAGAAGTTATGGAAATCACATTCAGGGCTGTTCAGCATAGGGATGAAGATATTCCCACTGGTTAGATGACTACCATGTACCACACTTCATTGTGGCGGTTGAGAAACTCAGTAGGAGCATTGTAGGAAGCGTGTACAAAGTATGTATCATCAAACTGCAGACCAAGGAGCCTCAGGTTCTCTGCTAGGGCTTCAGCTTGGTAAGCATATGCAGTGCTTAGGGCATATCCTCCAAAAGTCCTGAAAATAATGGAAAGCTCACATGAACATCCAGCAGAAGAGTAAGACATATACAGTTGCAAACCTGGTTCTTCAAGAAGTTATTGCCACATCTTTGCTCAAGACACCATTCCCCATGAAATAGAGATCTAATCTGGGCCCTGTACACTTGCAGAAGATTCAAACGATTGCTAACTAGTGTTACTAGTAGCACTTGTTAGCTATGATCTTGTTGTGTAAATGCACTGCCAATTACCAGTAGAACGAGCAAAAATTACCCGATCTATTTTTTAAATCTTTTGTGCTGCACAAAAGATGTTCCCCGGTAGCAGATTGCACTGTGTGAACATGATTTGCTGCCGGGAAACCCTGATCGAGGGGGGGGGGGGGGGAGACCAATGGCAATTGCTCCTCCCCATACTGATCTCCTCCAGTCTTCTCCACTAGTGATCAGCAGATTGTTGGTAAGTAAGCATGCCTGCCCGACAATCTGCTAGATTGTCCTGTGTAAAAGGTCCATTACACAATGGCTCTGGACTCGACATCACATTGTTGGGTGCTTTCACAAATAGCTTTTTGTTGGCGTTTTTTCTGCAGTAAATATGCTAGCTCCAGATGTTAGCTAAAAGTCTATGGGAAATGTTTTTATTGTTCCTGGCCTTTGATCATTAGGTGTAATTTTGTCTTTTCAAAACTGTAGCTCTTGGAATATTTACCTCAGCTTCTCCATAGGGGGAATGTGCCATGAAAAGAGTGTTAGTGGGCAAACAGATTTGCTTTTGAAAACATTTTTTTTGCACAGTTTGCTTTACACTGTAATTTTGAAGTGTTGACACTTTAATAACCTTTATATCTTGTCCGACAAGGGAGTGTGGCTTAGTTATAAGTGCACGTGTGGGAAAGGGCATGGTCTAAATGTACCTCCATATTGACATTTTTTTCGGAACGAAACTAAGCGAATTTATAGGTAAAATGGTTATTCTAACTTTAGTGGTAAAAAAAAAAAAAAAAAAAAAAAAAAAAAAAAGTGCCCGACACTTTGTGGGTAGGGCCCTTATACAGCAGATCACCTGGCAAGTTCGGCTGTTTGCAATATCTGAAATCAAACCCACCATTCAGTTAATTATGCCAGTAAAATCTTAAGCATAATCAGCATTGCATCATGCAACATGTGCGCCATAGTTAGATTTTTTTTTTTTCTATACATTACTTGATACAACGGAACAAATGGACGATGACCTGAACTGGCAGTGACTTACTTGACATATACAGAAGTTGCAGGATATGTATCCAGGTAAACTTCAGGGTCTGTAGGTTTCGGGGCATTCTCCACTTCATGTGGCACAAAGAAGGACATTGTGGCATTATCAGCAGGTGGTTGTTTAAGTGGCACATATGTTATCACGGGTACTGTCAGGTTTATCTTCAGCCCTTAAAAGGAAACCGACTGAAAAGTGAGATATTTTACCGAACATATTGGCACCATATTGTGTATACAGTCTCCAAAATCCTTCTCTGCAGACAGCAAAATCTGAATGGTGTTTAAATCCAATGTGCCGTAAGGGTCAGGTGGATTTTAAGCAGGTATGGGATGTAGCAGCAGTATAATATCAGATTCAATGCACTCGGGTAACATAAAAATAACTTACACCAATGACTGTGTTTATAGTAAAATCACATGGTGAATTTGGGATCGAGGCCATCATTGTCGCATGGCCCTGTGACATCACAGGGTCCTTATGACACTACCAAACCTAATACCTGTATTATAAGGGGCCGGGAAAACACCTTGTGCTGCAAGTCGACTACTGGATGGCAATAGGTACATAGAATTATACAGTTCTCCTGCCCTTTTGGTTACACAAAAATTTAGAGACCCCAAGTTGCCTCAAGTGAAGCTTAAACGCAAGGTCAAAATTAATTTACAGCTGTAGCAGAGTTAAGTCACATTTTGTCATATCTAGTTAATGCATTATGACCCTTAGTTCTGCTGCATCTGTATGATGACCAGCATTTGAAAGAACACACCGGCATGGGTTTGAACGTCTCATTACTGTAGGCTGTATGTCTAGCTTTGTATGGGCAAGTTCCTACACCAGGATACCTTACATGTAACATGAAAACACAGAATTTATCCTCTATTGCAGATTAAAGTTCCATAGGCTAGGGTGCTCCATTGTTTCCCTAAAGCATTGGATGCTTAATTTTTACAGTTTTTTTTGGCCATTGTTTTGGTGCAATGCCACGTCAGAACTTATTTACTTTAACTTGTTCTGTCACAGGTTCAATCAATCACTTTGATGGCAAGAATAGCGATGCAAGACAGAACCCCACAATATAGATGTGAGCAGAGCCTTATACAAGAGGGCAACCTACCTTCAGCATTGTTCCCAGAGATATAATTAAACAGCTGGTTGAAGCTAGTCACCATGCCAAGAATGTCCTGCTTTACTGAAGTGGTCACCCAATGAGTTTCTTCATACTGACGATGTTCAAATTCCTGAAAAGTTCAGTTAGAATACAAGAATAAACTCAAGTTTGACCAGTTAAAAGTAGAACTTAAAAACCACCCCTCATAAATGAATAGTACATGTGTAGCAGTCTGACGAGCCAAAAAGGGGAAGATGGGAGATAGTGGCTCAAGTTATCAGTGTATCAGCAGCCATCCTCTCACCATTGGTCTCTAGGGCCAGTGCAAGGAGGGGGCCCTCTTTCCTCAAGGAACACCCCAATTCTGGGGCTCCTGCCTTGATGGTAGTTGATGTGCACTTGATGTTAGGCATTTGAATGGGTGCAAGACGGAGTTTAGAGAGCAATGGCCAGAGTATAGTGTTGGAGTCAGGAAACTAGGCCAGAGATTAGATGCCTTTTACTGTAGTGAAAAATTAGTACATCCAGCTATAGCAAAACAGTTCCAGCTGTTCAGTGCACTTTTCTTAGAGAATTCTGTATGGATTTTGGAAATTATAGGAGTTGTGGCCTTTTCCTCTAGATCAAGTCTCTCAATAGACTGTATGGCAAGCAAAAGCACTCTGGCAGCAATGCCCACTGCAGGATACAAGATTCTGAACGTACATCTGGCCAGGACATATCGAAGGCTGCCTTAGCAGTATCCCTCCACTGCAGTAAGGTCTGGTTAGGCCACTTTCACACTAGCGTTTCTATTTTCCCGTATTGAGATCTGTCATAGGATCTCAATACCAGAGTAAAAAGCTTCAGGTTTTTGTCCCATTCATTTTCAATGAAGACAAAATGTAACTGAACAGAATGCATTCCTCTCCCAGAGAGCAAACCGCAGCAAGCTGCGGTTTTCTTTCCATCATGGGATGCGGAGCAAAACGGATCCGGCATGACCCACAATCCAAGTCAATGGGGACAGATTAGATTTCTGACAATAGAAAAAAGGACCTGTCTCCCATTCACTTTCAATGGAGTTCATGACTGATCTGTCCTTGCCATGTTAAAGATAGTACAACCGGATCAGTTCATAACAGATGCAGATTGTTACAATATCAGTAACGGAAGCGTTTTTTGCTGATCCCTGTCGGATCAGGCAAAAACACAAGTGTGAAAGTAGCCTTAGCTGTAGTAGCAGATTAAGTTCCTGACTCCCATGAGGATTCCCCTTTTCTCTCGTAGATATTGCATGTCTCTACAACTTGAGGCCCAAGGAGGAGAGCATAACATAGTAACATAGTACATAAGGTCGAAAAAAGACATTTGTCCATCCAGTTCGGCCTGTCATCCTGCAAGTTGATCCAGAGGAAGGCAAAAAAAACACCTGTGAGGTAGAAGCCAATTTTCCCTCACTTTAGGGGAATAAAAAAATTCCTTCTTGACTCCAATCAGAATATCTCCCTGGATCACCGACCCCTCTCTAGTAGCTATAGCCTGTAATATTATTACGCTCGAGAAACACATCCAGGCCCCTCTTGAATTCCTTTATTGTACTCACCATCACCACCTCCTCAGGCAGAGAGTTCCATAGTCTCACTGCTCTTACCGTAAAGAATCCTTTTCTATGTTTGTGTACAAACCTTCTTTCCTCCAAACTCAGAGGATGTCCCCTCGTCAGTCAGTCCTGGGGATAAATAGATGGGATAGATCTCTGTACTGACCCCCGATATATTTATACATAGTAATTAGATCTCCCCTCAGTTGTCTTTTTTCTAACGTGAATAACCCTAATTTTGATAATCTTTCAGGGTACTGTAGTTGCCCCATTCCAGTTATTACTTTAGTTGCCCTCCTCTGGACCCTCTCCAGCTCTATGTTTGCCTTGTTCACAGGAGCCCAGAACTGTACACAGTACTCCATGTGTGGTCTGACTAATGATTTGTAAAGTGGCAGGACTATGTTCTTATCACGGGCATCTATGCCCCTTTTGATGCAACCCATTATCTTATTGGCAGCAGCCGCCTGACACTGTTTTTTGCAGCTTAGTTAGCAGTTTATTAAAATTCCTAGATCCTTTTCCAGGTCAGTGTTACCCAGTGTTTTACCATTTAGTATGTACGGGTGACTTGCATTATTCCTTCCCATGTGCATAACCTTACATTTGTCAGTGTTAAACCTCATCTGCCACTTATCTGCCCAAGCCTGCAATCTATCCAGATCCCTCTGTAGTAGTATACTGTCCTCTTCAGTGTTAATTACTTTACACAGTTTAGTGTCATCTGCGAAAATTGATATTTTACTATGCAAGCCTTCTACAAGATCATTAATAAATATATTGGAGAATAGGGCCCAATACTGACCCCTGAGGTACCCCACTAGTGACAGTGACCCAATCTGAGTATGTACCGTTAATAACCACCCTCTGTTTTCCATCATTGAGCCAGTTACTTACCCACTTAGATGTTTTGTCCCAGTCCGAGCATTCTCATTTTATATACTAACCTTTTATGTGGTACAGTGTCAAATGCTTTGGAGAAGTCCAGATACACGACATCCATTGATTCACCGCTGTCAAGTCTAGAACTTACCTCCTCATAGAAACTGATTAAATTAGTTTGACATGACCGATCCCTCACAAAGCCATGCTGATATGGCGTTATTTGCTTATTTCCGTTAAGATGCTCTAACATAGCATCTCTCAGAAAACCTTCAAACTGTTTACCCACAACAGATGTTAAACTTACCGGCCTATAGTTTCCAGGCTCTGTTTTTGGACCCTTTTTGAATATTGGCACCACATTTGCCATGCGCCAATCCTGTGGGACATTCCCTGTCAGTATAGAATCTGCAAATATCAGAAATAAGGGTCTGGCTATGACATTACTTAATTCCCTTAGGATACGGGGGTGTATGCCATCCGGTCCTGGCGATTTGTCTATTTTAATCTTTTTGTCGCTGTTGGACTTCTTCCTGGGTCAGACAGGACACTTTTAATGGGGAATTTATTTCAACATTTCATCTGACAGTTTATTTTCCTCAGTGAATACATTGGAGAAAAAAAATATTTAACAGCTTTGCTTTCTCCTCGTCGCTCTCTGCGACTCCCCCCTCATTACTCTTTAAAGGGCCAACACCTTCAGATATATACTTTTTAACATTTATATAATTGAAGAACATTTTAGGGTTAGTTTTACTCTTTGGCAATTAATCTCTCGGTCTCTAGTTTGGCCGCTTTTATTAGTTTTTTACATGTTCTATTTTTTTCCCTTATAGTTTTTCAGTGCTTCCGTGCTACCCTCCTGTTTTATATGCTTTCTTTTTGTCATTTATTGCTTTCTTTACAGTTCTGTTTATCCACATAGATTTTGCTTCTTTCCCCTCTGAAGTCTCTCTAAACACACCTCTGAAATGATAGGGGTGGGACCAGGCAACATCTAACCTCCTGCAAGGGATGATCCAGGGTTAGTTAACCTTACATACTATACTGGGTTTAATACACATCACAAGCCATTTGTAGACAGGGGCGGATTAAGTGCATGAAAGCCCCGGGGCTTTCTACCCATTTCGGCCCACAAGTCCCCCCCCCCCCCCCCCCCTCCACTTTTGTTTTATTTTTATTTTTTTTGTATGAAGAGGCTGTGGCGCAAAGTCCCTTCCTAGGCCATATGACATAGTTCACATGGTCTAGGTGCAGCTCTGTCCCATCTGAGAGATTGTGCTTGGTAATGCAGCTCAGCCCCAGTGCTCTCAAATGGACAGCGCTGTGCTTGGTAAGAAGCAAAGAGGCTGCGGCGCTCACTGGGACATTGTGGTCTCCTCAAACAGCTGATTGGTAGGGGTGCCAGGAGTCAGACCCCCACCATCTCATAACCCTCCGAGTACAGATTTCATAGATGTTACCTGCAGTCCTATGTAACACCCCACATAACAGTGAACTATTGTGTTATGTGGGCTGTTACATAGGACTGCAGGTGACAAATTGTATTTTAAATTTGGTAACTAAAATTTTACACGATTATAAAAATAAATAAAAAAAACAGACTTGGAGGAGAAGATGACGCAGGTCACAGTAGTGAGCCAGCTCTGCATATAGGGGAATACAGCACCACATACCTCTTACATCCAGGGACATCTCCTGTAGATCTTCTTTCCTCTTTTCCTGTTTGACTGCCATAACAAATTCTTTCAGCCACATCTCGTCTCTACAGAGTTTGTTACACAGACATGTTAGAGTTCTCATAATTGGGGTCATATATCAAACTGGTGTAAAATACAACTGGCTTAGGTGCTCATAGCAACCAAATCAGATTCCACCTTTCATTTTCCAAAGGAGCTATGAAAAATTAAAAGGTGAAATCTGTTGCAATTGGTAACTAACCCAGTTCTACACACCAGTTTGATAAATTAGCCCAAAGGTCCCTATAATGTCCCCTACAACAATTATGTCCCCTACAGTGCCCCCAGTAATAACACCCTATATTGTGCTCCAGGTAATAATGCCTGTATACTGTCTCCAAAAATAATGTCCCCTAATAGAAATGCCCCCACACATAGTAATTTCTCCCCACACTGCCCCCCATACTGCTCCATATAGCAATTTCCCCCACAGTAATTTCTTCCACACTGCCTCCCATGTAGTAATTCCCCCTCCACAAAGTAACTTGCCCCCCACAAGTAATAACCCCACACACTGCCCCCCATTAGATAATTTGCCCTGACACTGCTATCCCTATAGTAATTTACCCTTCACACTGCCATCCATTAAGTAATTTTCCCCCCACAGTATTAATTCCCCCATGGTAGTAATTTGCCCCCACACTAGTAGTTTGCCCCCCACAGTTGGCACACAAAAAATAAAAGCTAATACTTACCTTTGTCCCAGTCGGCGCTCACTCGTAGATGGTGCAGGCGCACTGGTCAGTGTGCTGCGTCCGGGCACAGGCATGATTACGTCATCACGCCCACCTGTGCCAGGATTTTATTACCGCATAGGCTTCAGGCCTACTAGGCCTGAAGCCTATGGCGGCGGGGCAGGGAACTATATGCTCCCGTGCCCCGCCATCGTTTGTGGACGTTTGGGTCAGCATTGGGCCCCCCCCAACGATGCTGGGCCTGGGGTTACCAACCCAAATGCCCCAATTATAATCCCCCACTGTTTGTAGATACCCCCTGTACTGGGATACTACACAGGCAAAATAATTTACTATATCTTATAAGAAAGATACTTCATTCTCCTTTCAAACTTCTCTCCTGCTTCCCCTTCACTGAAAAATGGATCTGAGTAATGAATCCTGCCTGCTCACTGAAGGATCACATAACACATCTATGGAGAAGGGATGAGAGGAGAAAGTGACAGACTGCTGCTGGTGTATACGGGATTGATTCACTTCTGGATTCATATCCAAGCTGCTTGTTACTGAGGTGTAATGTCCTTTATCCTTCACTGCTGCAGCTTCAAGGGTTTGGTATAGAGTTGGGTAAATGGGGATCCTGCTTCCTATGTCCTGTGTAGGGGCAGACGAAAAGAGTGACCCTGGCAATATATGGCCTTTGTTTTAAAAGGAAACCCAAGTGTTAACCTCACAAATGCAAAGTAGTAATAAAGCCCACCATAATGCCCCCCCCCACCCCAGTAGAAATAATTCTCCTTATGTGACAGTGCAAAAAATACCCCCTCGTAATGCCCACAGTTGAGCTAATGTACCCATAATGTGCCAGTATAAAATACCCCTATATAGTGCCCTCATAGTACTCCTCTCCCCCCCTTCCTCCTAGTGCCCCCCATAATGTACCAGTATAAAATGCCCCAGTAGATGCCATGTCCCCCATAATTTGCAAGTATAAAATACCCTTTAGTGCCCCCCATAGTACTCCTCTCCCCCCTTCCCCATAGTACCCACCATAATGTGTCCCAGTATAACATGCTACTGTACAGAGCCCCCCCCCATATAAAATACCCCTTCTTTGTGGCCTCAGTAGATGCCCCTATAGTGCCCACCAATAATGTGCCAGTAAGAAGTGCCCCCAATCACATGCCAGTAATAAGAGCCCCCCCCATCATGTGCCAGCCCAGTAACAAGCCCCCCCAGTGTGCCTGTAAAACTATTGTACATAAAAATAAAAAAAACACTTACCTCCATGTCAGTGATGCAGGCCTCTTCCGGCCTGTGTCCAGCGCTGTACGGCTCAAGCGGCGCAATGACGTCATCGCGCCGGCCTCTGATAGGCTGCAGGCACTAGGCCTGCAGCCTATCAGAGGAAGGGGAAGGGACACGCCTCTCCCTCCCCTGCCGCACTAGCACAGGCATCTGTATCGCTGTCCTGAGGACGGCAATACAGATGACTATGGAGATGAGCGCAATGAAGCGCTCATCTCCCTGTGCCCTGCGGCCGTCGCACCCCCCCTGGATCCGCCAGTCCGGCCCTGCACAGTGCACACCAAAATGAATGCAGGCATTTCAGTTGGTGGGGGCACAGCGTGATGTAGGAACACTGAGGAGCAAATCTACATACACTGCAGTACCACATGCTTGTTGGAGAGGCATTTGTTCTGTTCAGTCACCAGCGGATGCAGAGTAGACCCGTGTCGGTAAGATCGTGCATTCACCTCATGACAGTGTTGGCACCTAGAGACTGAGACTAGGCCTGTAGCTAGTTAGGGTTTCTGTTTGTGTCAGGCCACAAGTGTTACTACTGTTCATTGCAAGGACTCCATAAAGTGACATTTCACATTGGAGAGCTGATAAAATTCCCACAAACTCAAGCCAGGCTGTAGTTTTGCTCAGAAGGAATACTCAGGCACATGCTACAGGACCAGTTATGAGAGGGGGAGTACTGTAGAGTTTTGTAAGCTGTTGTGCTGCACCACAGGCTAGCCCCTACCACACACCCATACAGTGGTTCTTGTATGTTCCCAGCATTTGTCGTTGTGTTTATTGCCACATTTAAGATCAATTCTGTTTTGGCAAAAGCTGGTGTTAGGGTTGCTTTCCTCGTTTGTGACTTCACTGTATCCTGGGGAGCCCATCCCGGTAAAACTGCTTACACATGTTCAGCCAAAATGCATTTAATGAGGGAGTGGAGAAAGCTGCTGCAAGATTATTTTCACCGCTTCTCTCTGGGAAGAACAAAAAGGATCAGGTGAAAGTATTTTGCCCAAGCCCCCCTCCCATAGACCTTAAACTGTCACCTGATGCCCACCATACCTGCTGAGAATGGTAGCAACACTCCAATGTGTATGGGGGCCATAAAAGGGTGTCTTTCCCCACCTATGAGCTACAAAAGATGAACAACCCCTTTAAGGCCACTTTCAAGTCAGGCGATAGTCTGAAATGGGATCTTAGATCAAAATTCAAACAGACTTTAGATGTCCCTAATAAAAATAAAATACTTATATACTGTGGGGATTCGCTCTGGTAGGCCGGTTTGCAGACGCAGTAGAGGCAATAACAAAGTCTTTAACTTAAACAGTTCAGCATTTATTCACACATTAAGGCCTCATGCATACGGCCGTTGTTTTGGTCCGCATCCGAGCCTCAGTTTTGGCGGCTCGGATGCAGACCCATTCACTTCAATGGGGCCGCAAAAGATGCGGACAGCACTCCGTGTGCTGTCCGCATCCATTGCTCTGTTCCGTGGCCCCGCAAAAAAAGAATAAAAAATATAACATGTCCTATTCTTGTCAAGAATAGGCATTTATATTAAAGGCTATCCATGCAGTTCTGCAAATTGCGGAACGAACACAGACACCATCTGTGTTTTGCGGATCCGCGATTTGCAGACCGCAAAACACACCACGGTCGTGTGCATGAGGCCTTTAAGTGGCAAAAATAAAATAAAAAATGTCCTGAAAAAAAAACAGTCACCTTGATTCTGGTGTTCGTTCAGGCAGTAACACAGAAGTCCTTGAATAAAGCAGAATCCTCCTGTTTTCACACAAAGGTAGCAAGCCTTAATCTCGGCCCAAACGCCAAGGTCCCAACACAGAGACTGGCTCCACTGTCAGGAGTAATCCACCCCATCTGACAGTGCTGCCTGTGTTTTATATCCCAAACCAAGACCCCGGCCTGGAACGTGGGGAGAGCCAGCCACCTATCACTTTGACTACTCCCAATAAGAGCCATCCCGGGTTAGCTTTGCAGCCAATACTAAAACAGCTGAAGTGTCAGACTGCAATCTGCAAAACTGACACTTTGAGAAAAACGGCTCTTCCCTCACCGAGGCCAGGAACCTCTGGGACACGTACCCTTGTTCCTTCCTACAATACTTAATTTTGTATTGTTCTTACGCTTTCATACCTAAAGCTCATTTTCTGTGCGCTTAAAACTCAATTCTCTGTACACCACTGACTGCTCGGCAGTGTACAGAGTAGTGATGGACAAACATCTGACTGGACTGTGCGCGAACCGCAAGTTCATGGCGGGTCCCATTCATTTTAATGGCAGGCGAACCTGAAAAACCTTCAGCTCATATTTGCAGCCAAGAAATAATTACTAGAAGTGCACAAATAGTCCCACAACATGAACAGTGACATAGCAGATGTATTATTCGAATTTGCGAACTCGTCATTTTTTTCAATGCGAAATAGCGGCAAAATCAGTCCGTTTTTTTTTTTTTGGGGGGGGGGGCGACAGCAAAACCGCAAACAAATGCACTATATAGAAAGTATATTATTGGTATATAACACCCCGCTTCTAAAAGTTTCTTTGGGGGGGCGCAACTGGTATATCACACCAGTAGAAATTATTTGTTCCAATAACGCTTGTCCCTCTATATACCTGCGGTATCCCAGCAGAACTGCACACAACTGCCGCACAATTCAAATGCATTATAATATACTTTCTAACATAGAAAGTATATTATAACATTGTACAAGGAAGGCAATCCATTAGAATATACATAAAGATAAAACCTAACCTTTAATAATGTTACTATTAAGGGCTCATTCAGGCGGCCATATGCTATCCGCAAAAATGTGTATCTGTTTTTTTTGCGGATTAGATGCTGACCCATTTACTTCTATGGGGCCCCCCTTTTCTATTCCACAAAACAAATGAAACATGTCCTATACTTGTCCGTGAAAATCAGGACATGGCCCCATTGAAGTCTATGGGTCCGCAAAAACACTGAATGCTATCCGTTTTTTTTACAGACATTCTGAACTGTCCGCAAAAAGGATCCGCATTTTTGCGGACAGCATACAGCCGTCTGAATGAGCCCTAAAAGATATCCCTCAAAATGAAAATAAATTAAATTAATAAAATTAAACAAAAATCATAGTTGTGGTAAATCAGAAACCATATGTCCTACCACAATCCGGGGGGTTCCAGTGCACATAGATGAATCCTGGAGAGAAAGCAAAAAACATCTATGCTTGGGCTAGATGTTGATGTGGTATTGAAGGACAGGGTGGGCAAAGAACTGTCCCCGATATTGCCCTACAGGCAGGTGCTATTCTGGCCTTGATAGCCTAACCAGAGACCACCCGCCCTGATAAGAGCGACCCCGTACAGAACCTTACCCTATATAAAAATGGCCCTAGTAAGCCCCTAGGCCCCTGACTCCCAGGTGATCACTATATAGATCTATGCATTTTTGACTCATTATAAAAGTATATTATAAGTATATCACACCCCTCTGTATCACACCTATACCAGCCCTATTAGCTAGCGTTTGGTGTCCCTAACAGCCTGTCCCTGCTCCACACAGCAACCTCTCCCTACACTGGCAAAACACAATGTAAAATGGCAGCCAGATCAGGTTTATTTATAAGGTAGGGGGTGTGTCCATGTGCTGAAATGTCTCAATTGGCTGTTCTGTACCACCTGATGGATGTGTCATGGGTCAAAGTTCTTTACAATGTAAAAGAATATGGCGGGTGCGAATATCTCCATATGTTCAGCGAACACGCAAAGTTCACCACGAAATGACCACTGGGCAAACCACAAGGCCATCTCTAGTACAGACCATGAAATTTGTGAATGGAGCCGCATAAGCAGGAGCGTATATTGTCGCTCCTGCCCATGCTCCCCAGAGGTTTACCAACTCCTTGGCTCCTGCTTCACTAAGAGAACTGCATGTCAGCTCTTAGAGCAGGAAGAAGCAGGATCCCGCTCCACTCAGCTAAACCTGGCATAGTACATGGGTACCCATGTGCTATGCCAGGAGTTAGTAATTCTCTGGGGGGGGGGGGGGCACAGGCAGGAGCAGCAATATGCACTCCTTACCCGTACGCTCTGCTTATGCAGCCCCGTTCAGAAGTTTCACAGTCCATACACCACTGAGCAGTCAGCAGTGTACAGAGAACTTCGTTTTAAGCACACAGGGAATGGTGCACTTCAATAAAGATACTAAATTAATAAAGTATATTAGGAAAAGTTAAGAAATTAAGGACATCTTATTAAAAGATGACAAAGGTTTCGTTCCGCTTTATTATTAGGTGGAAATATTAACTAACTTAACTCACAGCTATAAAGCCTCATGCACACATCCATGAAACACAGACCATGTGATACCGGCCTGGATTTCTTCTGAGTGCAGGAGCGCACAGCGTCATTGGTTGCTATGACGCTTCCTGCTGCCACCACAGTACAGTAACACACTGGTATAGATCAGTGCGCTCCTGCACTCAGAAGAAATCCAGGCCGGTATCACACGGTCTGCGTTTCACGGACATGTGCATGAGGCTTTAAATCAATACACATGATGGCTGCAGTGCTGAGCAAGGAGTAGATTATGAAATCCAACCCACTACAACCACAGCCCCTTCCCCATACTTACAGCATAGTCTTTCACCAGCCAGTACTTTGGACAATCATAATGGCCACAAAATGGAGGCAACTTATTCTGACTGGAGACATCAGATGCCTGCACTGCAATCCCCAGTACAGAGAGCAGCCCCAGCAGAAGTCTTCTCCTCATCTCCATGGCTGGATGTGTCTGTGGGGGAGCTCAGCTGCTGATATAGGATTTGTAGCAGGGAGCTCATTTAACTTTCCCAATCAGCAAGTTAAAGTATGGCCTGGAGTTATGTCCGATCACCCTCACCTGGAGAAAACACTGGGGAATATTTACGCCGCCCCCCGGCGCCTGGTGAAAAAACGACACCAGCACCTGGCTGCTCATCCCTGTCCAACTGTCGAGTACAGCGTAAAACCAGCCAGTTAAAAAGGGGACTTACAACTATTTTTTCCACAAAAATGGTTGCAATTCCCTTGATAAATGACCCCCACTGAGGATGTGTGCAGGGTTTTATAATTTATTGCCGGTCATTGACTTAAAGCCCTGAGACAGTTTTTGGCATAAAAAAAGAGCGTAGGGCACATTTATCAAGCATAGTAGTGGATTTGCCTTTTTAGTATTTTGCAGGCTATTTATTAAAAGTGGCACAGCAGCTGACTAATGAGGCGAGGCGTCTTTGCATTAAACAGGTCTCAGGCAGTTGGTTCAATTTCAATTAAGCATCTTTCACACCACCGTATGGCTTTTTCAGTGTTTTGCGGTCCGTTTTTCACCGATCCGTTGTTCCGTTTTTTTTTTGTTTCCGTTTCTGTTCCGTTTTTCCGTATGGCATATACAGTATGCAGTAAAATTGGGCTGGGAATAACATTTTCAATAGATGGTTCCACAAAAACAGAACGGATACGGAAGTTATACGAATGCATTTCCGTATGTGTTCTGTTTTTTTTTTGCGGACCCATTGACTTGAATGGAGCCAAGGAACGTGATTTGCGGGCAATAATAGGACATGTTCTATCTTTCAACGGAACGTAAATACGGAAACTGAATGCATACGGAGTACATTCCGTTTTTTTTTGCGGAACCATTGAAATTAATGGTTCCATATACGGACAGTATACGGAACGCAAAAAACAGCCCGTAAAGGGGGAAAAAAACGGTCGTGTGAAAGAGGCCTTAGACTAGTCTAATAAGTATATGCATGAAAAAAGGTGCAAATGTGCTGTCACATGTCTCCCTGAAAGTGTGCCTTTCACTTAAAGGGGTTATTTAACCCCCTATAATGCCCCCTTCCCCCCAAAGAAAAAATGCCCGGGCACCTCATACAGGTTATACTTACCCCGCTCTCTGGCACCCGCGATGCTAGAGAGGCTCGTCCCCGTCGAGGCCTGCTATTGGCTAACACTAGCAGCTAGTAATTTACTGGGGCGCATTTACTGGCATTTTACACCTGTCTTAGTTTCCCCCTCTGCACTGCTGTAAGATCCGTCTAATTTGGGGCTCATGCACACGACCGTATGTATTTTGCGGTCCACAAAAAACAGATCCGCAAAAAATACAGATGGCGTCCGTATTTTGCGGAATGGAACAGCTGGCCCCTAATAGAACAGTGCTATCCTTGTCTGTAATGCAAACAATAATAGGACATGTTCTATTTTTTTTGCGGAACAGAAATACGGAAATGGAATGCACACGGAGTATCTTAGTTTTTTTTTTGCGGACCCATTGAAATGAATGATTACGCATGCAGTCCGCAAAAAAAATGAACGGATACGGAAAGAAAATACGTTTGTGTGCGAGAGCCCTTATGATGAGGCGCAGACTGTGGCAGTCAGTGTGCCTGGAGTAAAAACTACACCAGGGGCTTGCGTAGTTTTTAGCTAACATTTGCTCCTGTTTCCAGGTGCAAATGTAAATAAATTTGCATTGCACCCGACACGCCCTCGCCCCGTCCAACTGGCAAACATGGCACAAAACCATGTGATAAAATATGTGCAATGGCTGGATATCTAAAAAGTGTCAGAAGTCCATTAGTAAATGTGTCCCACTAACTTTTACTCCTGGACAGATATAAATGGGGCTGGTGTAGTTTTTACACCAGGCACAAAGACTGCCACAGATGCTCATGTCTCGTCATAAATTAGATGAATCTAATGACAGCGCAAGAGGGAAAATAAGATCAAAATAAAAAGCCGGTCTTATTAAATGTGCCCCAGACTGTAGACAGCAAGGCACATTTACTAAAGTGTCTGCAAATTGCACATCCGTAAAACATGGATGCCGCCCGTGTGTGTTCCCCAATTTGGGGAATGGAATGGGCTGCCCGATATAGAAATGCCTATTCTTGTCTGCAAAACGGACAAGAATAGGATATGTTCAATTTTTTTGCGTGTCCAAGGAACAGAGCTACGGATGCAGACAGCACACGGAGTGTTGTGGGGCAGGACTCCAGCCCATCTTTTGCGGCCCCATTGAAGTGAAACACCAAAACTATGGTCGTGAGTAGGGATGAGCGAATCCGCATAATACTTTGTTCCAATACTGTACGGAGCAGGAGCTCTGAACAGTATTAGAATGCATTGGTTCCTATGAGCCAAAGTTATTACTTCGCAAAGTCTCGCAAGACTTCACATAATTACAAGGTTCCAAGGTACCATTTGGAACTGAACTCGAGTTCGGGAAATGTTTTTTTTTACAGTAGAAATTGATTTATGTAGTTATTATGCGAAGTCTCGAGAGACTTCACAAAGTAATAACTTCGGCTGATGGGAGCCAATACATTCTAATACTGTACGGAGCTTCTGCTCCGTACAGTATTAGAGCAAAGTATTATGCGAATCGACTTTGGATGTTTCATCCAAAGTCGATTTGCTCATCCCTAGTCATGCGCATGGGGCCTTAGGCTGGGTTCAGACCTGAGCGTATTTGATATGCGCGTTTAACGCGCGTTTTTGTCGCGCGTTTTTATGCACGTTTTTTGCAATAGTAAACGCGCGTTTGACGCGCGTTTGTGTGATTGACTGCAGTGTCCTATGGCCACAAACGCGCGTCAAAACGCCCCAAAGAAGCTCAAGAACTTGTTTGAGCGTAGGGCGTTTTTCAGCGCGTTCAAACGCGCTGTAAAACGCTCTAGTGAGAACCAGGGCCATAGGGAAGCATTGGTTTTCATGTGTTGAGCGTTTTACAGCGCGTTTGAACGCGCTGTAAAACGCTCAAGTGTGAACCCAGCCTTAGGCCTTTTTTTTGTCGCATTTACTACAAGAGGGCTTTTGCGCTTCGTTGGACTATTTTTATTTTTTTACACTAATTCATAAGTTTTCTAACTTTTGCATATTTTTTCTGACCTATGTATGTAGGTGCACCTTTTTTTGCTCCTGAATTTGTTACAAAAACAGTCTAATTACTACTCCACCCCATGGCTGGCATACTTTTCTTCATTTTTTTTGAGTGCTGAAGTGTGACTTTTTTGCATTAAAAGTCAAACTTTTGTGTGACTTTTTTCATGCGCTAATAAATTAGACCAGTCTAAGGGCTTATTCACACGGCCGTTGTGGTTCCGTTCCGTGCATTGGGGACCGCAATTTGCAGCCCCCAATGCACGGGCAACGTCCATGCGGTGGCCGGGACGGATCGAGACCGTGATTTGTCCGCACCGCAAAAAAAAAGAGCAAGTTCTATTTTTTTGCGGTGCGGAGGCACGGACAGAAACACCAGGGAAGCACTCTGTTGTGCTTTCGTGGGGTTCCGATCCGTGCTTCCGTTCCGCATCAACGTGATTGCGGACCCATTCAAGTAAATGGCCACGGAACCACAATGGCCGTGTGAACAAGCCCTAAGTGAAAGTGAACAGCAACCACCAGAGGTCAGACTAATAAAAATATGCCTAGTCTAATTCATCAACGGATGAAATATGCCTGTCTTTTTTTATGGCCAAAGACAGGCTCGCTTGAGAAATGTGCCCCGAGATCTGCAGCTGTTCTTTGTTTTGAGCCGCACCTGGTTTTGGCTCAAAATCCCTGATGAAGGATGCACCTGATTTATGACGAGGTGGGCTATCAAAGACTGGCATAAAATGCCAGTTTTTGATAAATGACCTCTAATTGCTTGTATTGACAGGGACTGTTTCCTCTATCATGTGATGTGTGCCAACATTATCTAACTGCAATATTAGCCAAACCAACACCATTTAATATTGGAAGATAATCGGGCAGACAGACCATAGACCCTATAGCAGGGATCGGCAACCTCTGAAACTACAAGTCCCAGAATCCTCCTTTCAATTCTATGGGAGTTGCAAGAACAGCCGAGTAAATGTACATGCTGGGAGTTGTTGTTTCACAGTAGCTGGAGTGCCAAAGGTTGCTGATCCCTGCCCTACAGGGAAATTTCCTGATGGGTCGATGCCCAGGGGGTCGCCTGAGCACTCCTCATAGATGCCACCTGGGTACATAATCAGTGATGGCCAGTTCGCCATGTTCGCCCGCGAACACATGCGGGCTGCCATCTTAACTCACAAGTCTGGCGATGCCTGCACCGCGAGCCGGTCTGAAACAAATGCGGTCACTGGGAGCAGGCAGTTCCGAGAACAGCTGCCGGGGGCCTTCATCAGTTACTTAGTATCATAAATCAATATAATGCTATGTGACCCCCGGCAGCGCTGGGAGTTCAGGCCGGGAGTTGCGCTGCGGACTCGCAGTGTGACAAAAGCTCATCTGCAAGGGGCCTAAGGGCTCATGTACCTGCATCGTGGGTAACACTAGGGAGTCTTGTACACATCACCGCCTGCCATTGGCTGCCCCCCTCCTCCCTGACGCCGGATGTTTTCATCCGCACGAAAGGGAGATGCAGCTGCAGGGAGTCGTGCAGGGACCAGGAGCGACGCAGGTGCTGGGAACAAGGTAAGTACATTGTATGTGAGGGGCCCAGGCAAATGGGGGGACATTTCAGGGGTTGGATAACTCCTTTAAGGCTTCACGCATACAACCATATGTGTTTTGCAGTCCGCAAATCGGAGATTCGCCAAACACAGATACCAGCCAAGTGCATTCCTCCATTTTTTTTTTTTTTTTTTTAATTCCTGTAGAAATATTCTGTCCTTGTCCGCAACTGAACAAGAATAAGACATGCTATTTTTTTTTTGCAGGGCCGCAGAACGGTCATAGGGTTGTGTACAGCACACTGTACCGTGTGCATTTTGTAAGGCCCCGTTGAAATGAGTGCAAAAAATGCAGATTCATGCAGAAAAAATGTGGTCATGCGCATGAGGCCTAACCCCTGGTTCTCCATGTACATTCAGCATTTGCATCAGGAAGTGCTTGGATGGGTCCATAGAATGCTATGCACCTAACAGATGCCCAAAGTCTGGGTGTCATTTATTATGGGCCTTATGCCGGGTTTTGGAGTAAACAAAGTCACAAGACTGCATTTTGCAACTCTTTTAACATCCGTGCAACAATATTTTGTCGAATGGAAGTTTTTGTGCTGAGCTCTCCACTTAGGAGTTTCAAGAAATTTGCTGCTTCGGTTCAAGATAACCGGCGTCACTCAGACGATAGATAAATCTTTATTGAAATTAGGCATAAGATAATGCATTTCGGGAATACCAAGGTCCCCTTCATCAGGTTAGGCTTGCTGCTGGGAGTGGCAAGGAAGTGTCAGGGGCATGGCGGGGACCGGGCCAGTACTTCAGACCCAACTTGCTTGCGGATGCTTGCGATTTTCACGCAACCCCATTCACTTCTATGGGACCTGCGTTGCGTGAAAAAGGCAGACTATAGAACATGCTGCGATTTTCACGCAACGCACAAGTGATGCTTGAAAATCACCGCTCGTGTGCACAGCCCCATAGAAATGAATGGGTCATGATTCAGTGCGGGTGCAATGTGTTCAACTCACGCATCGCATCCGCGCTGAGTACTCGCCCGTGTGAAAGGGGCCTAAGGGAAACATAGCAGTTCTTTTAATTTAAATGCTGAGAAAGGGGTGGAACATGATATGGGCAGATCATCTGATAAGGAGGGGGGGACAACATTTTTTATCTTGCCTAGGGCGGCAAAAATCCTTGCACTGGCCCTGTCAGTGAATGTTGGTAGGCAGGGATTTAGTGGGTTTTAAAGGTGAGCGGTGGATTGACAGGGGGCCCTTAAATAGGGTGGCGGGAGAAGAAGGGGTAGCCAGGGTCCGGGTTTAACCCGTTAAATAGCGTGGATACAAGGGCAGCCCATATACAGTTTGGGGGTGCCACGGGGGGAGCGGCGGGTCATCTGGAGCGAGTTCTGTATAGTGCAGACGCACTATTTTCACTATATAGACGCACTATCAGTTGAGGAAGAGTCAGTTAGGATGGATGACGCTTCAAAGGGAGAAGTTTGTGTGCTTTGAGGGCCCTTTAGGCCTTATTCACACGTCCGTTGTTTCTTTCCTGATCTGTTCTGTTCCGCAAAAAACGGATCTGGACCAGATCTGGACCCATTCATTTTCAATGGGTCCTGAAAAAAAACGGACAGCTCAATGTCTGATTTTTTTTCAGGACCCATTGAAAATGAATGGGTCCAGATCTGGTCCAGATCTGTTCCGCAAAAAACGGAACAGATCATTAAAGAAACAACGGACGTGTGAATGGACCCTTAGGAGCACATTTGAAACAAGACATGAGGGATCGGATTGGAAAAGGGGAGTATGTTGACATTTTTTCGCTACTCCCCCTCGAACGTTTTAATTTTGATAGGGCCAGAAAAGATGATGGCAAAAAAGAGGAAAAAGAAAAGCGCTGGTATCTTTTAATCCCGCGCACTTTTGCTAATTTACTATTTTAGCCAGTGTCATAGTGTTCCCGACTGTTGCTCTGCCCTTTTTTTCTACATTGACACGATTAACGAGGTATATCGGGTTTATGGCGGGCAAGCTTGGCTCCACTATGATGAAAAATTTCGCCAGCAGAAGGTAGTGCGTCCCAACATTTATTGGGACCACAAGGATATCGCGTTATGGCTAAAAGTTACGGCGCCGGTTAGAACGGGTTAGTCCTTTCGGGGGAGGCAGGGGGATCTGGCCATTCCTCATTTACCACAGCATCGGCCAGGGGACTATGTTTTTTTTTTTCAAGGAGGGTTGAAGGAGGGTGTGAGTTTGGAGCGAAGTGTTTTACTGGGCATGCGCCAATGCCAGTGACGGTTTCATCCTCTGCTGGAAGAGCGCGGCGAGATTTGTTAGTGACAATGAAGGCAAGGGTGGGCGGGGTTCTCTGCTGATAGTGATATAGTGTGTGGGGGGGGGGCAGGACAACGGCGCTGCTGGGGGCGTAGAGTATGAGCCGAGGAGAGGCGTGCTTGGGCTCTGCTGGAGTACGGGCCTGGGCACTCAATGGGGGTGTTCCTGGGACCCTTTGAACAAAAATAACGCCCCTCTGGGCACCTTACTGGCTCATTTGCATAAGGAATAAAGTGGATTTTTTCAAGATAGAAACCAAGCAGCAAGGAAAGAAAAGCACATCTGGAAAGGAGGTAGTAAGTGCTTGCTGAGCGGAGCAGAGGCTGAACGCTGCCAGACTGATGCATTCTGAGCGGATCCGCATCCACTCAGAATGCATTGGGGCAGTACGGATGCGTTCGGGGCCGCTTGTGAGAGCCTTCAAAGGGAGCTCACAAGCGGAGCCCCGAACGCTAGTGTGAAAGTAGCCTTAAAAAGGCAATCTGTCACCAGAATCATCACCATTAAACTAAAACTATTGTCTTGTAACACTTACTACCTCCTTTCCAGATGTGCTTTTTTTCCTTGCTGCTTGGTTTCTATCTTGAAAAAATCCTCTTTATTTACTTATGCAAATGAGTCAGTAAGGTGCCCAGAGGGGCGTTATTTTTGTTCAAAGGTGCCCAGGAACACCCCCTTTGAGTGCCCAGGCCCACCCTCCAGCAGAGCCCAAACACGCCTCTCCTCGGCTCATACTCTACGCCCCCCAGCAGCGCCGTTGTCCCCCCATACCCCCCTATATCACTAACAGCAGATAACCCTGCCCACCCTTGCCTTCAGTGTCACTGACAAATCTCGCCGCGCTCTTCCAGCAGAGGATGAAACCGTCACTGGGCTCGGCACATGCCCAGTAAAACATTGGAGGCTGATTCCCTCAGTTGAACCGGAAGAGTGGAGGCGCAGGCAGTGTTCGGAACTGAGGGCATCAGCCTCCAATGTTTTACTGGGCATGCGCCGAGCCCAGTGATGGTTTCATCCTATGCTGGAAGAGCGCGGCGAGATTTGTCAGTGACACTGAAGGCAAGGGTGGGCGGGTTTCTCTGCTGATAGTGATATAGTGTGTGTGGGGGGGCGGGACAACGGCGCTGCTGGGGGGCGTAGAGTATGAGCCGAGGAGAGGCGTGCTTGGGCTCTGCTGGGGGGCGGGCCTGGGCACTCAATAGGGGTGTTCCTGTGCCCCTTTGAACAAAATTAAACGCCCCTCTGGGCACCTTGCTGGCTCATTTGCATAAGGAATAAAGTGGATTTTTTCAAGATAGAAACCAAGCAGCAAGGAAAGAAAAGCACATCTGGAAAGGAGGTAGTAAGTGCTACAAGACAATAGTTTTAGTTTAATGGTGATGATTCTGGTGATTCTGTTTATCAAACAGGCTATAACAAAACACGGATTAATATAAATGTTATCCCTTGACTCTGTTTCCCTATGACCAATCAAAAACATATGATAATAATACGACAAAATATCCAGCTCGGCAATCAGACTACGGAATATAACTTTCCAAGGGTTTAGTCCTCTTTTCAAATAATGTCAGATTTTCCATTAGCAATATGCATCTTTGCTAAGAGAATAATCAGCATTATGGAGGCGCCTAACACTATATATTTCCACAGTATGGGGACTTTTGGCTATATACCGTGAGAAATATCTTATTAATATCACGAGCAGTAAACACAGTTTACTTTTGGTTTGTGAGTTTGTGAGCTGATGATCTGCACACAAGTAATTATTCCCCACCTTATCTAAGAATCATCCCCTTCTGGATTAGGGATTTCCAATCAGGTAAGGTGTATGTATTCGTATGCTAATAACACAATGATGTCATATTAACCCTTGATATGGTATAAAACATATGGTAAAATAATATAATATTGTCCATCTGCCTCCAGGTGGCACTGTTGTAACATCAGACTTTTAAGTGAAAACTTAGATAATGTGACATTATTTTATTAGGTACCTTTTAACATTTCTCAACGTAAATCAAAGAGGAGGAATACCTCTTTGACACTCTGAAGTAATCATTCCCAGATTTAGTGGAACCAATTTGATGGTTCCCATACCATCTTATTTATGGACAGATAAGAAATACAATGGACCTTACACTCGCACTGTGGGTTTGTATATCTAACTGTCCAAACTATTGAGTAACGATGCCTGGAATAACATTATCTCTTCTGAGAAACTTCTATTAGTAGAAAACCTTAGTGCTTTCTATACCTTCTAAAACTATATCCATTCAGTAAGATGCACACGGCATAAAGTATACCTTAATATTTGGTTATAATATGTATCAATATTGCATATTATACATGAATTATTGATACGTTCATACTAAAAAGCTAAATAAATGCACACAAATATATATATATAATATTTATGAATAAATGAATAGACATCACACACCAGATGTGTCTTAAGAATATAAATTCTTATCTTGTCATGGTTTAGCCATGAAACAAACATTGTTCCCTTCAGACAGACATGTCTGGAGAAGCCAGTATACTCCCCATAGATAAACCCATATATTTTAGCAATAACCTTTTAAAATACAATGTCCGTTCATATTCACGATGACTCTTATATAAACTGAACTTGTCATGAACTCATCTTGGCCTCTTCAGCCACATAACAGAACTTTGGTTCAAGCTGATTTCATTCTTAAAGGCAATGAGCATTCATTTTGGCAATAATATCATTAGATAATATTGTACACTCATGAAAATGCACAACAAATCCTCCTTCATTACAATATATTCCATGCAATAAATGTGAATGTATTGGAATGTCCAAAAGGGCTTTTCATATGGATTCTTCTAAGGATTGGGTGGGTAAACTTTGCTTGTACTGTTTCAACCATAACTTGGCAAAAGTCTTTTTGAAGAATCTTATCCAACGCACCACTTGGATGGTCAACAAGCTCAACCATCCCATGGATCCTGCATAACAGAATATAAGTTCAATAAGTGTTTGTTTTGATTCTCCATCTCTGCATGAATGTTTATTAGGTTCCTTTTTAATGAACCAACTTCAAGTTCTAATGTCTTGATAGAGATGGACTTGGCAACTGTTACACTGGTAGCAATAACAGCGCCCACTATGCCAAAGATTATGGCGGCTAAGATTGCAGAAATGAATCGCTTTGGTCTTTGGTTTGTAGAAAATTGTTCTCTGGTCAGGGTCTTTCTCGCCTGTTCCAGGATCTGCGTAATCCGTTCTTGGGAAAATCTGATGCGAGTCTGATACCAGGATTGGATCTCCGGCGACAGGATCTCGGACACGTTGAATTGTCTCTCGACAAAGACGCTTGGATCCAGGCTGATGTAGATCTTCTGGGATAGAATCCTCTTGTTCGTCAGTATGAACTCCTGCGGTGTCCTGCAGCATAATTCCGGATGAAGGGCCTGGCACCACGATCGGCTTGGTGTGGAACTGCTTCCCCAAGATTAGGATGACGTGGACAATGGCAATAATCTTTGATGGCATCTTGCGCCTATAAAATATTGCATGACACATATGAATACATACATCTTTAACTTTTTATCCTGAAAGAAAAGAGTTAATGCTATCATATACCTTCGATTGGCATAGGTTATTTTCTTGAACAGAGCAAGTTCTCAGTTTTAGAGGTAAGTTAAGAGATGTTTAGTTACGGAGGAAACACAAGTGAGGATGGGTTAGTACACATGTTTGTTCATACAATACCAATCCTGGTTTCCGTCTTTAGCTGGAACCTTGATATCTCTTCACCACTCTTCATCCTACTTCTTCTATCTCACGAAGTCGTGAGCTAGGATGACAAACACGTAATTGGTTAATGTGCACCCATTTTTATTTTGTAGACCACTGGTGACAACTTGTCTATGATGATGTAAGGTCCGTTCCAGGAAGGTAAGAACTTTCTCTCCTTCACTTGATCCCAAGCGAAGTTATACAGATAAACCTAATCGGAAATTTGATACTCCTTCTATGTAGTCTTCAGATCATAGTATGTCTTAGCACTTATTGCGGCTTTCTCTATATTCTTCTGGGCAAACGCAAAAGCATGCTGAAGGTGCTTGCGTAGATTGATGAGATGTTGTAGCATTTATTAAATTCTGGTCTGTCAACACCATCTTCCTGCCTGTGATCATTTCGAAGGGAGAAAGTTTGGTTGCTGCGCTTAGGGTGGCCCTGATGGCCATAAGAACCAAAGGCAACTTGACATCCCAGTCCTTACCAGATTCATTGACAAACTTTTCACAATGGATTGGTTGTAGCATTCTACGCCACCACTAGAGGCTGGCCGATAAGCTATATGCAGATTCCTTTTTACCCCCAGTATCTTCCACATCTTTGTCATCACCTCACTAGTGAAATGACTTCCATAATCGAACTTGATGCGTTGGGGAAGACCAATCCTAGAAAATACAGTATGTGGTTAATGAGAAGAGATGCACATATGCTTGAACTGCATGGTTCACAAGGCAAACATTCCACCCATTTTGTGAACAAGCAAGTCACGGTTAACATGTATCTGTTGCCTTTTGATGAGGTTGTTACTGGTCCGATGAAATCAATTTGGATGTCCGACGATGGCATGGACATCCCTCTTTTCATCAGTGGCGCCCAATCAGTGGGTGTCTGTGGCTGGAATTGAGGATAGATTAGACATCCTTGACAATACGTGCGAACGTCTTGCAACATATGTGGCCAATAAGCGTAGTCCCGTAACAATTCGTCCATCAACTTTTCACCTCGATGCCCAGCTGTTGGTGCATCATGGGCATGTTGTAACATCAAACCTCGGTATGTTGCGGGTACTAGCCATTGCGTGATACCATTCTTCGATGTCCTAATCAACAACCCATCCTGTAACGAGAATTGGGACTTTCCCTTCATCAAAATCCTTAACTCCTCTTTGTCATTGCAGTCTTCCATATTTATGGGACAATTCTGTGGATCTTCAATGTGTTTATAAAAGGTACTAATAACTGGATCCCCCTTTTGGCTCGCGATGAAATCCTCACTAGGGGAATCTTGGTTCCATTGCAACACATTGGCTTCAGTTCCCTTTTGGGCTGGACTTCTTGTTGTTGCCTCCGCTTGGACAGTTCCCATGAGGTCATCCACATCCAAGACTTCTCCATTGATGGCTGCTTGTTTAGCGAGGGAGTCTGCTAGATCATTTCCTTCCTTATCCATACCTAGATATTTTGAATGACCCCTTACCTTTTTCCAGTAAATAGTAAGACTGTGGGTAATAACCATCTCGTCGATCTTACAAAACATCTTACCATGCTTGACTGTCTTATTATTGCTTCTCATCATGTTGGATCTTTTCCATCCCGGGAAATACTCCACAAAGCTATTACGAATATAATCAGAATCTGTAATTATGGCAAACTTTTTAATATCATATTCGATAGCCATTTGTACGGCTTTGTACACAGCGTTAAGTTCTGTGACCTGGCTGCTTTTGGGGCCGATTTTGTATCCGACGGACATATCCGGGAATATATTATTCCATACGATTCCGAGACCTGCAACCAGTGTACGCTCAGTTCCTATATCCATAGGGAAAGAACTGCCGTCTACATATACATATGGTAATGATTTGCAGTACTCCTCTTCATAAGATTTATATGGAGATGAAGATTGCTCTTCCAGGAAATCATTTTCTGGTAACTTACCTTTATGTTCCGCATTGGTACAATCACGTTGGGTTTGAGGACTCCAAGTATAGGATGGTTGAACAAGCTATGTATCGGACGGATGATGCCCCTCCTTTCCAGGTTTTTGACGATTTCCCATAGTGACTCGTAAGCCGCCAGCGAAAGCCGTTATTGTTTGACAAAGACAGAGATCGGGATCTGTCTGGATTCTTGAAACATGTTGGTCTGTTTCCCCACAATCATAAGAATCCTTGGCAAACATATCCTGGAATTCTGTGAAGAGCTTCTTTAGCTGTTGACGCTCTGAGTCATTGGAGCACGCGTCAGCTATAGATATTTGTTCTTCCACCCGCTCCTGAAATTCAGAAAAGATTTCAGGCTGACTTAACTCATAAGTTTCTTCAAGCTCACTGTGTAATTCATTTTGGGTGTAGTGTACCTTATCCTTTCCTTGTTGGCATGACTCTTACTCCTTTTCATCGATCTCATGGTTTAAAACCAATGATGACTCTTTGATGTGGCATGTACCTTCTTCAGAACTGAAAGGATAAACCAAGTGGATATTGAATAACCCCTCAGGTGTTGAGGAAAAACATTGTTCCACTACCTGTTCTTCTGTTAGGTACTGATCAGGGATAAGTCCAATGACATCATTTTCGAATCCAAAAGTATAGTATTCTGAATCCATAGCTAGACCAATTACAGTGTTCTTTTGCAGAGATATGCTATGGGGAGCCATGTTATGGATTATCATGTGCAATGGATCCTGATGGATATTAATTATAGGAGTGGGCTTTACCTTTAGGCCGAGTTACTGCATCCGGTTGGACAAACAGAGCAAAGCATCTGCGTTCTTCAAATTTTGTCCCTTCACTTGAATGGGAATAAGAAATGGTTTGCAACCTTCAGGGATTTTAACCTCATTAGCAACCATGATACTCAAGGCATAGGGCATCTGTTGTCACCATCTTAAGGCTTTCTCCACATCCTGGAACCCCTCTGGCTCTCCCGGTAATCTGGACCATAGATATTGACCAGATCAATTTGCACGGCAAATCGGTGCAGAAGGTCGTTACCTATATACATCTGATGCCGAGGTTCGTTCAAAAACGACAAAAACGTGTTCTGTAGTCTTACTTCCTATGGAGATATACAAAAGACATCTTCATCCATCCAGATCATGAACCCATTGGTCCTGTGGAGAGGAACTTTTGATCATTTTAGGATTGGTGACCTGTTTTAGGAGTCCTAGGCTTATGTAGCTGGCTTTAGATTTCAGATCCAACTTGGCATATTTCACCCGGGCTATATTGTTCACCTGTATGGGAATCAATAAATTGTCATTGACCTTTTCAATCCCTACCATGGATTGAGCATACTTGGCCAGGTCCGCGACCTCGTGACTTCCTCATTCAAGGGAAATAGTCAATACATCCTCATCCAAGGTTACCTTTTCGATTTCTGTCCCTCTGGATGGTAATGATATGAGAGGCACTGTTGACAGCTTCCTCGGGCTTACCATTTTTCAGGATCGTGACATCCAGCGTTTGACTGTTCCTAAAATGAACTTCAACAGAGTTAGGCCTCTCTTCAATCACATGACAACCACGTTGAGTTTGTGCATTGCAAGAGTATTCATAGGCAATGGGTGCCTTCACCTGAGTCCAAACTGCTTCATTAATGAAGTCTATTATGGAACTCAACCTTTTCAGAAGGTCAATTCCTATGATCAGCCGATCATATGGAAGGTCCACAATCACTGTGGGGTGTCTAATTGTCTTCTTGCCAATTTAAAATTTCAACCATCCTGTACCTTTTACCTGCAAAGCGTCTCCACCTACACTTATCAAAGAGCCTTCGAAGGATTTCAATCTCGGTCTCTTTGCTGTTAAATCCAGAACCTGTTGGAAATAACTATGTGATAAGATAGTAGCCTGTGATCCTGTATAAATTAAACCCCTGATCGGCCCGATATGTTAATCTTGAAGATAAGAATCCACAAAATATCGGCCTTCAACTTGAAATAAATCACATAGGAAGTTAGGGTGTTTATTCATCTCATGCTTTCTGAGAGCGTGACCTCGCTGCAGCGTCGTGACCTCTGGTGAATCCTTGACATTCCTGCTGTACAGAGCAGGAGTAGTAGCCCCCACCTTTGGGGAAAACTGGACTATGTCACAGTTTATAGACGGTTCACAGCCTGACGTTGATATGATAGGATCATTTGTTGGAGAAGACACAGGATTGCAGGGATCGACATGATTAGCCTGCAAGATAGATAACATATTAGACATCTCTCCCTGGCCACAATTTTAGGGTCAGGAACGCTGCAAGGCAAAATAGGATTAGAAATCAATTTAGATTCTTCCTCAACCACCTTGATAACCTTGCATTGGCCTGGGCTCTGACCCTGCCCTGTTTGCTTTATGGGGCTGAGCTGGGAACTGCAGTCGCTCCTAAAAAAGGCACAGATTGTTTTTCAATGGACCCCTGGGACAATTTACTTACAATGTCATTCAGCTGGGCCACTTGTTCTGCCAGTTGATCAAACCTGTTTGGTTTGCGCACATTTTGATTTTGTGGGGCGCCCTGGTTATTGGTTGGTGACCTACTCCTAGGTGAATTCTTGCCTATCTTCCCTTTGTTTTCTGGGCCTGTTATTCCAGCGCCTGTATCCCTGGGAACCCCTATTGTTAGAGGGCCTAAATCCCTGGGGACCCCTATTGTAATAGGGATGGTAGTTAAACCTCCCAGCACCAGAATTATCCCCTTCTGACCCATTAAGGTTTTGGGGTTTTATCTGTTTGGGTCCTACCTGTTGTCGCTGGGCTTGTTGGACAGGTCCTGTAGATTGAGGGTACTTACGTGGCTGTGTTTGAAATCCCAAGCTAGGGTTTACCTTAGCTTCAGCTACATTTTGCACTGGGGACTTTTTGAACCTCCTCTCACCTGTAGCATGGCACTCACTGATATTATACAGTGTGGTGGCAGCCGTCACCAGCCTATCCAAGGGAGCTTCAATGTCAAGATCTCTAGCTAGGCTAAGTTTGATTTGGGTTGGCATTGCATCATAGAATAGCTTCTTAAACTCTTCAGATTCCCAATTTGGGGATTTATATGCTAACCCATTGGCATTTTTAAGGATGGAGAGGAATTCACGGGGACTTTGATAGGGCCTACATGTGAGTTTATAAATCTCACATTTTGCAGCAGTAATTCCAATTTTATTTCATGCAAGACATCTTGCCAATCTTGAATTCCTCTATCCCTAAAGGAAGTAAAATAGTGACGGTACTGATCTTTAAATGCCCATGGTAGGAATCTGATCCTATCAATATCAGAGTACAACTTTAAAGAATCCATAGTGGACTCATACAGTGATTTGCTATTTGAGAAGAACCTTTCTTAGAGAACTTGGGCACAGTGGCATTCAGAAACTTAATGATGCTTGAGGAACTCTGATCCTTTTCTGAATACTGAGGATTTTTCCTCTTAGAGACCACTTCAGCATATGATGATCGCCTGGGACCCTGATCCCCCTTATGGGCAAACTCATGCCTGCGTGGTAGGGAATAAGACACACGTTTTCCCACATCACTGTCAGAATCACATGCACTTTGATCACTTCCATGAGACACACATGGCACAGGGGATTTAACCCTTACATCTCTCTCCAGGGGAATATGTGGAGAGACACTTCTAGGGGCTTCCATGTTGCTGGTGCCTAGTAAGGCGGTTACAGTTTGGAATGCCCGACTTAATTGGGTCAATGCCTCCTGTGTAATCATGCCATCACTTCGGGTGGCTTATGGTCTTGGATGGAGTCTGCTTTAAGAGCATGTGATGACATGTCTAGATGTTGGGGGCGTAAGATTTGGGGGGTCTGGAGATCCCACAGTATTAGACGGATCTCTATCAGCATTAATTACAGTATGGCTTGATTTTTAACTCCTCTAAGTCACTTTTTTTCCTTTTGGTATGCATCATGGCTGTGATCAAGGTTGTATTTTAAGTCCTTAATCGTGGCCTCTGTGACTCTGAGATCTGCTTCTAGCTGGGCTACATAGTTCTCCATTTCCTTCACAGACTCCTGTCTCTTTTGTGAAAGAGTACTGACCGCCAACAATGCATACAAAATAGGTGGCAATGTGCATAAAAACTGTTGGTCTCTCTTGGTATTATCTTGTGTCAAATCTATATATGTCAGGTATCTATCAACCATGCCACCTAACTTCCATATATCCCCACGTTCATCCAGGGCTTTTTTCTGCATCTCATTAGTCCATTCATCTATATTTTTATCCAATTTAAACCGGGAATAAATATATTTGACAACCTTAGAGATTATCTGCTCTGGGTAAGATGGACTATCTGCTGCAGCCTGGCCATTACCTGGGTCACTGCCTGTTGCACTTATGTTTCTGATCAGTAATCAATACACAGATGACAGCAACAATCTGGCTAGCCAAGAAGAAATATGGGACCCTTCACTATTTGCACAAACAATTAAAGAATTATCTTGTTCTCGCTGGGGCCTCCATTTATGTTGAATATTTTCTATATAAAAAGAATCTTCATACAAAAGAGAGGATCAAAAAAAAATATATATAAAAAAATTATATAAAACTTATATGATCCTTCAGGCGGACATAATCGCCTCTAAGTTCTTTTATCGAGTATCTTAATTTGATTTGTAGAAGCAGTGAAACAACGGGACAATTGTCTATGCAAAAATATATGTAATTTATTATACACAATACAAACCAAGAATATAAAATCAATACGATTGCAAAGACAACCAATGAAGCTGTAAAATAATACCCCAAATTTGCCACACGGTGGTGCTAACACACCCCTATCTCACCAGCACAGTACAACTTAAATTTTTGATTTATATACCAGGAGATAGTGAAATTGAGGCACACAGATTTTCAGTGTTGCAATTTAAAGTGTTTATTTAGTTTCACAGTAGTTTCATCCAGTTGCCCAATATTTGTTTCCAAGTTACAAACAGAATATCTAGACCGGACATTTCGGTCACATTAGAGCTTCATCAGCGGTCACATTTTTATCTGTTCCGGAGGGAGGAAAGGGTATCAGGGCTTGGATGTGCGGCCCTGAGACCCTTTCCTCCCTCCAGAACAGATACAAATGGTTTGTGAGTTTGTGAGTTTGGGAGCTGATGCTCTGCACACAAGTAATTATTCCCCACCTTATCTAAGAATCATCCCCTTCTGGATTAGGGATATCCAATCAGGTAAGGTGGGTGTATTCGTATGCTAATAACACAATAATGTCATATTAACCCTTGATATGGTAAAAAAACAAATGGTAAAATAATATATTATTGTACATCTGCCTCCAGATGGCACTGTTGTAACATCCGACTTTTAAGTGAAAACTTAGATAACGTGGCTTTATTTTATTAGGTACCTTTTAACCTTTCTCAACGTGACTCAAAGAGGAGAGATACCTCTTTGACACTCTGAAGTAATCATTCACAGATTTAGTGGAACCAATTTGATGGTTCCCATACCATCTTATTTATTGACAGATAAGAAATACAATGGGCCTTACACTCGCACTGTGGGTTTGTATATCTAACTGTCCAAACTATTGAGTAACGATGCCTGGAATAACATTATCTCTTCTGAGAAACTTCTATTAGTAGAAAACCTTAGTGCTTTCTATACCTTCTAAAACTCTATCCATTCAGTAAGATACACACTTCATAAAGTATACCTTAATATTTGGTTATAATATGAATCAATATTGCATATTATACATGAATTATTGATACGTTCATACTAAAAAGCTAAATAAATGCACACATGAATATATATAATACTTATGAATATATGAATAGACATCACACACCAGATGTGTCTTAAGAATATCAATTCTTATCTTGTCATGGTTTAGCCATAAGGCCTCATGCACACGGCCGTGTTCCGCGGTCCGTGGTAACCCGGCCGGGATTCCTTCTGACAGCAGGCGTCATTGGTTGCTATGACTCCGTGCGCTTCATGCCGTCGCTGCTGTACAGTGATACACTCGTATAGATCATACCAGTGTATCACTGTACAGCAGCGGCGGCATGAAGCGCACGGCGTCATAGCAACCAATGACGCCGTGCGCTCCTGCTGTCAGAAGGAATCCCGGCCGGGTTACCACGGACCGCTCTCTGGCCGCGGAACACGGCCGTGTGCATGAGGCCTAAAACAAACATTTTTCCCTTCAGACAGACATGTCTGGAGAAGCCAGTATACTCCCCATAGATAAACCCATATCTTTTAGCAATAACCTTTTAAAATACAATGTCCGTTCATATTCACGATGACTCTTATATAAACTGAACTTGTCATGAACTCATCTTGGCCTCTTCAGCCACATAACAGAACTTTGGTTCAAGCTGATTTCATTCTTAAAGGCAATGAGCATTCATTTTGGCAATAATATCATAAGATAATATTGTACACTCATGAAAATGCACAACACTGTGGGGGAGGACATGGAGCTAATAGATGTTTTAAAGGGAATAGGCAAAAGAGGGGGGGTACGGCGCTTCAAAAAGGGGTGTTGACGGTGCGACTTGATGAGATGGCGCCATTTCTAAGTAGGTACCCGGATGGGGAGGCGGCGCGGTTGTTTTGGGAAGGGTTTGGTTTCGGTTTTCTTATCCCATTTGTTCCGGGGGAAACGTTTTTGTTAAAAAAGAATTTGCGTTCAGCGTATGAGCATAAGGAGGTAGTAACAGAAAAGCTGTATAAGGAGGTGAGGCTGGGTAGGATGGCGGGACCGTTTATGGAACCTCCGGTGTTTGACTTGCGTTTGTCACCATTGGGAGTTGTTCCTAAGAAGGAGACTAATAAATTTGGGCTCATTCATCACTTGTCATATCCTAAGGGTTCGTCGGTCACTGATGGGATAAATCCCGAGCTGTGTTTAGTGGTGTATACATCATTTGACGCGGCAGTTGGATGGATTGAAAATTTAAGAAAGGGTCTTTGTTGGCGAAAACGGACATTAAGGTGGCTTTTCGGTTATTGCCAATGCATCCGGACAGTTTACATTTATTGGGATGTTTCTGGGAATGGAATTTTTTCGTGGACCGCTGCCTACTAATGGGGTGCTTTGAAATCCTTCAGTTCTTTTTTTGGAATGGGCAGTGGCGGACGCGGCAGATTGGATTTTCTTTGCATAGGTCCACCAGGTTTGACGGTTTGTTCATTATTGTTAAATATGTTAGAAATGTTGTTTAAGCGTTTTGGAGTTCCGCTGGCACCTGAGAAAACAGTGGACCCTGCTAGGGAGCTGAGCTATTTGGGTATCATTGTTGATACCGACAGGATGGAATGTCGGCTGCCGTCAGAGAAGCTTGACGACTTAAAAAAAACGGTACAACAGGTACAGCATTTGAAAAAGATTCAATTACCGACCTGCAGTCGCTTTTGGATAAATTAAACTTTGCGTGCCGAATAATAATGATGGGCAGAGTTTTTTCACAGCGTTTGGCCTCATGCACACGACGGTTGTTTTGGTCCCCATCCAAGCCGCCGTTTTGGCGGCTCGGATGTGGACCCATTCACTTCAATCGGGCTGCAAAAGATGCGGACAGCACTCCGTGTGCTGTCCGCATTCGTTGCTCTGTTCTGTGGCACCGCTTTGCGGACAAGAATAGGCATTTATATTGCGGAACGCGCACGGACGGGATCTGCGATTTACGGACCACAAAACACACCACGGTCGTGTGCATGAGGCCTTTATTAATGGCAACCTCAAAGGCGTTGGCGCCTCATCATTTTATACGGTTTTGCAGGATGACCTGAGAGTTTGGGGTTCCTTTTTGGAATCCTATAATGGGCGGTCGCTATTTTTTGGTGAGGCAGTGGATTGTTTTGACTTTGAATTATTCTCAGATGTGGCAGGAGGAACAGGGTTTGGGGTTTATTGTGGTGGGCAATGGTGCGAAGAAAAATGGCCGGATGAATGGTTTTCACAGGGATGGGTGCACAATCTAGCTCTGCTAGAACTTTTTCTGATCTTAGTGGCATTTTTTCTGTGGGGCAAGAGTTTTCGTAACCATAAAGTGTGTTTCCATTACGATATTGGGAGTGGTTCATGCGATCAATTCATTGTCGCCGTCTTCACCGCAGGTGGTACAGTTACTGCAGCGTTTGGTCCTGGAGTGTTTAGCGTTGAATGCTTGGGTGGTTGCAGTTCATGTTCCAGGGGTAAAAAATTGTATAGCTCATGCGCTTTCTTGTTTCCAGTAGGAGCAATTTCGGATGCTAGCACCGGAGGCGGAGAAGGTCCCCCTCTCCTGCCAAACCTTTCTGTGGGATCTGCTGGAGGAACTGTAGCAAGGTTGATACGGTCTTTGTTGGCCCCGAATACGTGGGACGCTTATGGTAGGGCTTGGGGTTGTTGGACAAATTGGTGTAACACGTTAGGGGTTGATGTGGACAGTGAGGGTAGTGACCTGGAGGCCCCCATGTTACTGTTTTTATGTCACTGCAAGGATAAAGGATGGTTCGTAGCAAATTTGAGCAGAGTGGTTGCAGGTTTGGCTTTCGGTTTTCGCTTACGAGGTTTGCCGGATGTCCCTAAATTCTTTTTAGTGGCTCAGGCATTGAAGGGCTGGAGACAACAAAGGCAAAGTGAGGATGATAGGCGCCCGGTTTCATTCGCCTTGTTGGGGAACTTGGGCATACAGGTGGAGAAGGTGTGCAGGTCTGCTTTCGAGTTTGTGTTGTTTAAGCTGGCTTTTTCGTTGGCCTTCTTTGGGGCTTTGCGTTTAGGGGAATTAGTTAGTGAGAGTGTCCAGAGACCAGGGGTTTTTCTGCAGGAGGATGTTGACCTCTATTAAGACAGGGTGGAGTTTAGGATCAGACGATTAAAAAAAAACGTGAGTGGGAAGGGGTATAGGGTTGTCCTATATGCAGTCCCAGGTTGTGCGATGTGCCCTGTTCAATGTTTGAGGGATTACTAGGCAGTTAGGAATGGGTCGTCTGGGCTGCTTTTAATTTACGACGACGGATCCTTTTTGTCCCATTTTCAGTTTATTGCAGTTTTCCGTGGGTGTTTAAAAAGCCTGGGTTTAGAGGGGGCGGGTTACACGGGCCATTTTTTTTGCATATATTTTTAGCGGTACTCTGTTTCCTTTTCCTCTGTTACAGGACGGCAACCGGCCTTGGTTTGGATCCTAGGCCACTCGTTTGTTTTTTGGGCAGCCTTGAGAGCAGGGGTACGACAGGATGGGCAGCAGTTAGGTATTGCAAGGGAGGCTGCAGTGATCCTCTGGCTAAGAAAGAGAGGTATGGTTTGGAGTAGTGTGTTGCCAGAGATACACAGGCTTGTGCAATTGGACAGACCTCCTAAGGTGTTCGTTTTACACGTAGGTAGTAATGACCTAGGGGCAAGACCTTTCAGGGAGCTGATTAGGGATATAAAATTTGACGTATTGCGGATTTGATCATTATTCCCAGGTTTAGTAACAGTTTGGTCAGACGTGGTTTATAGGCATGTGTGGCGTGGGGCTCGGTAAGCAGATCGCTTGAACAAAGCCCTTATAAAGGTGAATCGGGCAGTGGGGAGATTTATGTTGAGGAATGGGGCCATAGCTGTGAGACATGCGGAGTTGGAACAAGACTCTGGGGCGTTTTTGTGGAGTGATGGGGTGCATCTCAATACGATTGGTATGGATTTGTGGAGTCGGGGATTGCAAGAGGGCATTGAGACTGCCTTAGGAATTTGGAGGGACGCACATGCCTATAAGTTTAGGCCTGTGCGTTCTTGGTGGCGGGAGGTCCTCGGAGTTGGTGGAATAACAGGTTCTGGAGGATGGGAGGGCTCCATGGTTAGGGCTGGACTCCCATGGTTGGTATGTTCGGGGCAGGGTTTTTAGATCCATCAGTGACGCCTCAGAGCTGGCACTTATCGGCTGGGGGCAAAGATGGAGTACCCTGCAGAGCAGGGTTCTAAAAATAATAATTTGGGGCTTCAAGGACCACCCTTGTCGTTAATATGTTCATTTATGTTATACATATGTTGGGGGGTGTTGTCATATGCCGTTGCATATGGGTTGGTTATATTCTTTTTAAGAAAAGTTAAAATATGTATTAATAAAATGGCTGCTGTGGCCGATTCAATCCACCCTGGTGTATGTGTCGTTATTCTAGGGAATAGTGAGAGGGGAGGTTCTGGAGTGAGCACGATAGCCTATACCTGCGTCAAGTAAACTAGTTTTGTTCTTCCACAATGTTTCAGCGCTGTTTATAAAAGCTTCAAACACATTTATGCCTGTTTCCAGGGGATGGCGTAGTGTGTTTTTTTTTTTTCCCCAGGCACAAGGACTGCCATAGATGCTCCTAATGTATGATGAGGTGCACGCCTCGTCATGAATTAGACGAGTTTTAGGGCATTGCAAGGGAGAAACTAAGACCGGCGTAAAAAGCTTGTTTTCGTAAATGTGCCCCATAGACTATGGGCATGTTTGGTCCACATCACGGACCAAAGCAGTGCATGTGTCGTGGATTTTTTTTTCACTTACCCACAGTCAGTTAAAAAAAAAAAGAGAATCTTTATTCCGCCAGAGTTTTATGGGTTTTGTTTTCACGCCTTTCACTTTGCGGTAAAACTGACTTGTAATCTGACTTCATTCTCCAGGTCAGTATGATTACAGCGATACCACACATATAGTTTTTCTTGCATTTTAATACCGACAAAAGGAACTTTTTTGAAAAAATATTTTTTCTTGTCATCACCGTATTTTGACCTCCATAGCTTTTTTTTTATAGTTATATCTACAGAGATGTGTGCAGGCTAATTTTTTTTGCAGGACAATTTGAAGTTTTTGCTGATTCCATTTTGTGGTGTGTTCTTTGATTACATCGCAATTTTTTTTTAATATGCAGTGAAGTGATGAAAATAAAGGCAAATCTGCCATTTTTTTATTTTTTTTTAATTCTGTTACGCCATTGTATGGGATACATTTTATATATTTTAATAGGACTGGCGTTTTCACACATGGCCATGCCCATTGTTACGGCATACAAGGGAATGCTCCAAACTCTGAACAGAACCTCACGAATAGCTGCTAGCAGACAAATAGGAAACGCACCCAAGCGGCTTACACTCCTAGCAATCAGTCTCTAACAGCATACAGTGAATCCCCCCCCCCCAAGAACGAGACAAGGCTCCGTGTTGAGGGTCAAGCAGTGGACACCCAGAGCTGTGTTTATTGTTTTTATATAACATTGTTACACATTAGTACCACCCACAGGGTTTTGTAAAAACCACCAATAAACACGTACAATACAGTAAAACACTCCCACACAAAATCCTCCCCTCTGCCTGTGATACAATTACCTTCACAATGGGTTGATGTAATTATCACAGACAGATGAATACACAATGTCTTCTGTCCTGAGACAACCGAGGAGTAATTCAATTATCTCTCAGGACAAAAGGAAATGGCCAATACACACGTGGAGACAATAGGACAGACATCACTACTCAAACTATACAATGTCCCACCCTTTACAGTGCACATAGACATTTAACATATCCCAAAATGGCACGAATTAGACCAGGGGTTCAAAAGTTTAGCATGGGCTGATGAGAGGGCCCATAATCCTGAGGCAAGAGGCTGGCAAACAGGCCCCTCCAAAACCCAGTGGCGAGGTTGGTTTCGCCACACCCATGATTTATTTTTTTGGGGGGAAAGGGAGGTCAATTTTATTTTTAGACTGTTAGTTCCCAATTGGACCCCAACTAGCATATTAGATTGCAATGTGCATAGAATAATGGAATTTGCGCCATTATTCTATACAGAAATTACTATATTACAGTTCAGTGCTGCCATCTGCTGGCTTGAATTGTAATATGCAAGTAATGAGCCTGGGAGCCTAGTACAGGATCAGGCTCATTACTTACAAGGAACACCTTCCTTGTTCTCAGCCAGGTTTTAGCCCTCTCAGACACTGTGGTCAAATCTGAGGGGTTAAATGTCCGCGGTTAGCATTACTGCCAATTGTGGACATTAGCTGCAGTTGTCAGTTGCATGCCTGTGGGGGGGGGGAGGGGGTGCCAGAAGCAATGAGCCCTTCCATCAATACAGATGAAGCACTTATTGCTGAAGCACCGATGCCCACGTACTGCAGTGGGGCACGGAAGCGCATAGTTCCTTGCCCTGCCGCCAATCACCGCCATAGTCTTGAGGCCTATGCAGTAGTGAAATTCCGGTAAAGTCGTGTGTGTAAAGACGTCATCGTGCGCTCCTGTGCCGGGACGCAGCACAATGACGTGTGCACACCTGCCATCGTGCACCTGGACATAGGTGAGTATTTAGCTTTTATTTATTTTTTTATTTTATGTGCCAACTTTGGGGGACATAGGGGGCACACAGGAGGCTATGTGAATAGACAGTACATGGGGGGGGGGGAATTGCAGTATGGGGCAATGTGGGGGAAACTGTGGGGGGCAAATTACTATATATGGGGCATTGCTATTGGAGGCATTGTAGGGGCAATTCTATTATTCCTGGGGACCCTATACAGAGATTATTACCTGGTGCACAATATAAGGTGTTATTACTGGGGGCACTCTAGGGGACATTATAGCTGCTGTAGACACTAGAGACATTTGGGGGTAATTTATCATACTGGTGTAAAGTAGAAATGGCTTAGTTGCCCATAGCAGTCAGATTCCACCTTTCATTTTTTTTAACAGCTCTTTTGGAAATCCAGTTCTACGTTACACCAGTTTGATAAGTGACCCCAATTAGGTCTACTGGGATCACTTTTTTTTCAGCAGTATAGTACCTGGGGCACTACAGGCACAGTATTGGGGGTGGCAGCAGGATTACACTGTTGGGACACCAGGATGGGGAGGTTGATGGAAAAACTGAGAACTCTAACGTATCTGTGTTACAAACTCTGTAGAGACAAGATGCAGCTGAAAGAATTTGTCATGGAGGTCTGAGGAGAAAGGAGAAGAAGGTCTACATGACAGGAGATGTCCCTGGATGTAAGAGGTATGTGGTCAAGTATTGGAAAGGGGGGGGGGGGGGGGAAGGGGGGTGCCAAACATCCTAGGCACAGCACTGACAGGTGCAAATATTTATATTATACCTCTATGTAGCCTCCACTCCTGGTTTAGGCTCAGTCACTGACGAAGCACTATGTAAAAAAACAGCCTAAGGTCTCATGCCCACAACTTTTTTTGCGGTCCGCAAACACGGGTTCCGCAGTTCCATGTCAGTTTTTTCTTCCGTGGGTCTTCCTTGATTTTTGGAGGATTCACGGAGGAAAGTAAAAAAGTCGTTGGTGTCCGCCTGGCCGTGCGGAGCCAAACGGATCCGTTCTGACTTTTGACCCAATATGGTGCAATTGCAAACGGATCCGTCCCCCATTGACTTTCAATGTAAAGTCAGGAGTCCCTATTATACCATCGGATCTGAGTTTTCTCCAATCCGATGGTATATTTTAAACTTGAAGCGTCCCCATCACCATGGGAACGCCTCTATGTTAAAATATACCATCGGATTTGAGTTATATCGTGAAAACAGTATATTCTAACAGAGGCGTTCCCATAGTGATGGGGACGCTTCAAGTTAGAATATACTAAGAACTGTGTACATGACTGCCCCCTGCTGCCTGGCAGCACCCGATCTCTTACAGGGGGCTGTGATCCGCACAATTAACCCCTCAGGTGCCGCACCTGAGGGGTTAATTGTGCATATCATAGCCCCCTGTAAGAGATCAGGTGCTGCCAGGCAGGAGGGGGCAGACCCCCCTCCCTCCCTAGTTTTAAATTCATCGGTGGCCAGTGCTGCCTCCTCTCCCCCTCTTAATTAAAAGTCCCCCCCATCATTGGTGGCAGCGGAGAGTTCCGATCGGAGTCCCAGTTTAATCGCTGGGACTCAGATCGGTAACAATGGCAACCAGGACGCTACTGCAGTACTGGCTGCCATGGTTAATTTTAGAAGCATTATACTTACGTGCGATGTCTGTGACCGGCCGGGTGCTCCTCCTACTGGTAAGTGAAAGGTCTGTGCGGCGCATTGCTTATAGCACAAACCTGTCACTTACCAGTAGGAGGAGCACCCGGCCGGTCACAGACATCGCAGGTAAGTATTATGCTTAAAAATTGTTAAGTAACCATGACAGCCAGGACTGCAGTAGCATCCTGGTTGCCATGGTTACCGATCGGAGTCCCAGCAATTAAACTGGGACTCCGATCGGAACTCTCCGCTGCCACCAATGATGGGGGAGGGATTTTAATTGGGGGGGGGGGGGGGGGGGAGGGGAGGCGGCACTGGCCACCGATGAATTTAAAACTGGGGAGGGAGGAGGGGTTTGCCCCCTCCTGCCTGGCAGCACCTGATCTCTTACAGGGGGCTATTATACGCACAATTAACCCCTCAGGTGCGGCACCTGAGGGGTTAATTGTGCTGATCACAGCCCCCTGTAAGAGATCGGGTGCTGCCAGGCAACAATCATGTACACAGTTCTTAGTATATTCTAACTTGAAGCGTCCCCATCACTATGGGAATGCCTCTGTTAGAATATACTGTTGGATCTGAGTTTTCACAAAGTGAAAACTCAGATCTGAAAAAGCTTTTATGCAGATGGATCTGCAGATCCGTCTGTGTGAAAGTAGCCACGGACGACAATCTTGTGTGCATCCGTGTTTTTTCACGGACCCATTGACTTGAATGGGTCTGTGAACCGTTGTCCGTCAAAAAAAAAAAAAAAAAAAAAAAAGACAGGTCATATTTTTTTAGACGGACAGGAAACACGGACGTGGATGAACGGTGCATTTTCCGAGTTTAACGGACCCATTGAAAGTCAATGGGTTCGCAGAAAAGCACGGAAAAACGGAACGGACACAGATGCACACAACGGTCGTGTGCATGAGGCCTAAGAGAGAGCTGAACAGTAATTTTAAGGCCATAGTCCCTAACCTTTCTTACCTTAAGGCCTCTTGCAGACGATTGTATGGCTTTTTCAGTATTACGCGGTCTGTTTTTCATGGATCTGTTCCGTATTTACGCCAAAAAGTCTGTATTGTTTGCGGATCGCAAACAGTAACATAAAATTTGTAATCATTACTGTAATGTACAGTAATGATTTTTTAACAGTAAACACATGGGCAAAATTGGGCATGGATCTGCAAAAAACAGATTACATATGGATGCATTCCGTATTGTTTGCGGACCCATTGACGAATGGAGCCATGGGTCGTTTTTATGATGGCAATAGGACAAGTTCTATCTTTGAGCGGATTGGATATACAGAAACTGAATGCATACGGAGGATATCCCATTTTTTTGCGGAACTATTGAAATGAATGGCTACGCAAACGGAATCTGCAAAGACTGGGAAAAAAATAAATAAAAAAAAAAAAACATTCGCGTGCAAGAGGCTTAAGAGCCACATTCAGTGCTAAGAGATGGCAGAGAGCCACACTTAACACAAAGATTGTAGAAGACATAACCAACAGGAAAGAGCTGGAAATGATTCCAAATAACAATCAGTTCACTGAGAGACCCAGCGCTGCATGCTTGCTGCAACTCTTTCAAAATCTGGATTAGACATGCAGTCACTTAGGTGGGCTCTACATTTGAAGTTCCATATTATGACAGAAAATCCAGATTCCCCTTATAGTGCCCAAAGTAGTTATAGTTGCTCTTTGTACTGTCCCCAGAAGGTATAATGCCCCTTTTAAATATCCCTCTAGTACCCTACACTGGGGGGGGGGGGGCGCACTACAAATTGTATATTTTTGTGTGTTTGCTTCTGGACGTAGAGGTTAGCAAGGAACAGTGCCAAGCATCTTGCTCCTGCCATATTGGTAGACTAGGGCTGGACATGCTCTCTGCCAAGAGGGGGAGTTTCTGTCCAGAGAGGAGGCACCCTGCAGAGCTTCTGCTCAAGATTCTCCAAGGAGAACTAAACCAAATTTCCTTCAAGTAAAGCCTTGAGATTCCAGACAGCAGTGTGAACTGCTACCATCAGCTTTGAAAACACTGCTGCTAGGTGTGGGATTACAGTCAAGTCACTGATCACCAAATGGCAAGTATCACCTAAGTGCTGAATTGCCATCAACCAACCTGCCTCCATATCCATACTGGTACAAAAGGAGATTTGCACTTTTAATACATACAGTAGCAACATGTTTCAAGTTTGAGCCAGTTGCTTGCCACTAGGCTGTATTTCTTGGATTCAAAATCTATCAGACTGTATTGATGATAGGGGCCTTCAGAATAATTCTCTGGTAGACCAACAGAACCCCAGTCCCATATTTGAGAGGGCTAAACATTGGCATGCTAAGGGCATCGCTGTGTCCTAGCATTTACAGATCATATACACCAATTACTATAGCTTTACCATGTTACAAAGATTTTCTACGTTAAGAGCCAATACATATTACTGGTGTCTTTTAATAAAACAGTACAGTATTATGTATTAGCTTTCTAAGCATAGAAAGCTTTTTTCAACATGGTAAAGCTATTAGTGTTTATGACATGTACAGTACATGCTAGGATACAGCTCAGCCTTAGCATGCTGATGTCTAACCCCTGTCAACAGTATGTTCTATAGTATGCATTTTTCACACATCTCTGGATCCATAGAACTGAAAAGGGGCTTGTGTGATAACAGAAGACATCACAATGCAATTTTTTTCGCTAGGCAATGTAGACTTATTCTTCATGCACACAAAAATAAAAAAGTGATTGAACTTGTGTGCAAAGTCAGTTTTTCCCTGACCAGATCCTAACGATCCTTATTGCTTATGTGAAAGAGGCCTTAAGGTACTTTCACACTAGTGTTTCTCTTTTCCGGCACAGAGTTCTGTCCTAGGGGGTCAATACCAGAAAAGAACTGATCAGTTTTATCCCCATGCATTCTAAAAGGAGAGCATTCTGTTCAGGATGTCTTCAGTTCAGTCTTTTTGACTGATCAGGACAGAGATAAAACCACAGCATGCTGTGGTTTTATCTCCAGCCAAAAAAAGAAAAATTTGCCTGAATGCCAGATCCAGCATATTTTCCCATAAGAATGTATTAGTGTTGGATCCGGCATTCAAAATACCGGATCAGGCCTTTCCGGTCTGCGCATGTGCAGACCAAAAAAAATAAATAAATGTCAGATCCGTTTTTCCGGATGACACCAGAAAGACGGATCCTGCTTTTCAATGCATTTGTAAGATGGATCAGGATCCTGATCAGTCTTACAAATGCCATCAGTTGGCATACGTTTTGCCTGATCTGGCAGGCAGTTCCGGAAACTGAACTGTTTGCCGGATCACTCTGCCGCAAGTGTGAAAGTAGCCTTAGGGTGGCTGCACATGGTGTGGTTTACTACTGTTCATCAGGGCTGCCCCATGTCCAAGTTTCGGCAACTGACAGGCACTGACATTCTGGCACCACCCTGCACTTAGGCATGTACCCCATTTGTCTCAACTGCACCTCAACATTAACACTAGAGGGCTTCCACCCCTTAATCTGTCAGTGGTTTTAATATAAAATATTAAGTGAATAGTGAGTTAAACAGCAAGCAAGTCCAGTCAGTTATACAAACCAAAAACAGCCACACTATGCAAAAATATTTTTAATGCTGAAAAATCTGTTACAAAACACATCCATAACAGAAGGCAATAAGATTTAAACAGCCACTTTTTGCAAGTTAACTTCTCAGCACCATTTAATGAAATGTCCTTGTTATCAAATATTGAGAAGAGGATCACACCCAGGGCAGAGCAGCAGATAGATCAAGGAATTCCCACTGCCGAGAGGACTTTGCCATGTACCACACTTCATTGTGGCGGCTGAAAAAGTCAAAAGGAGAATTGTAGCCAGCACTTACAAAGTATGTATCATCAAACTGCAGACCAAGGATCCTCAGGTGCTCCGCTAGGGCTTTAGCTTGCGTGACATACATAGCGTTAAAGGCGTATCCTCCAAAAGTCCTGAAAAAGAAAAAAAAGTGGAAAGCTCAAACATCCAGCAGAGGAGGAACATACATGGTATACAATTACAAATCAGGTTCTTCTTAAGGGTTATTGCTATATCCAGGACACCTTCTCCAATGAAGCTGCACAGATCTAGTAAGGCTACTTTCACACCTGCGTTTGGTGCAGATCCGTCTTGTATCTGCACAGATGGATCCACACCGATCATGCAGATGCATGTATCCATTCATAACGGATCTGTTTGCATTATTCTTTCAAAAAAAAGGTCCAAGTCAAAACAGATCTGTCCTGACTTACATTGAAAGTCAATGGGGGATGGATCCTTTTTCAATTGCACCATATTGCAGTGAAAACGGATCCTTCCCCCATTGACTTACATTGCAAGTCAGGACGGATCCGTTTGGCTCCGCATCAGGCAGACACCAAAGCGGAACGGAGACTGAACGCAGCCAAACTGATGCATTCTGAGTGGATCCTTATCCATTCAGAATGCATTGGGGCTGAACTGATCCGTTTCGGGCCGCTTGCGAGATCCCTGAAAAGATCTCACAAGCAGACCCAGAAACGCTAGTGTGAAAGTAGCCTAACACACAGGAGATCTCCTATCCAGAGCCATTACATGTTTGGCCATGCATTTGATTGGTGGAATGTAGATTTATAAATATCTATATCTTTAAAGATTTGTATCTGGTATTTTTTTTCTGCCCTTTGTTTTTAGTGTTTTTTCCACTTGTTAAATACACAATATCCAGATGTTAGCTGAAGGTCTATTGGAAATGTGAGGGGTGGGGGAAGAGAAAAAAAAAAAAAATTTTTTATATATATATATATATATATATATATATACACACATATATGGAAGAATCTAGTATTTAACCCATTCTACATCACCCCCAACAAGGTGGTGCGGTTTATTGGACAGGTTGCAAGTGTTTGTGGGAAAAGGTGTGGTTTAAATAGGTCTCCATGCGCCAAAATATTGAAACTTTTGTTGTAAAGCTAAGGCTAGTGTCACACTAGTGCTTGTGCAAATGGCAGCCAACAGTAGTTTTAGTTATATTTGCCAGGTTGTGGCTGGATCTCCACTAGTCCTCCGTATAGTTAATGGAGCTGGAAGGCAACACTAGCTTCCAGCAATGCCACAATACAGAGATCCGGCAGGCTTTTTCCTGCCTAAACAGCCTGCCGGATGTACAAGCACTAGTGTGAAACTGGCCTAAGCCAACATATAGGCGAGAAAATTAGACAGCCTAAAATTGTTAAGATATTTTATCCAACTATGATAATTGTGCTGCCTTTTAAAACTAAGTTCACACTTAGATATATCCATATCACTAAGCGTAATGGATATTTGGCTTTCAGGTGAAAACAAAAAGTGGTGGGTGCAGCAATCATTCAGTTCCACAGGGCATTGTTCACAATGAAGCAATCAGTGTGGGATGTGGCCAAAGGATGTCCACTTCTATGCCTTTCTGCAACCTGCTGATTAAACTGACACTAACCTCAGTGGCCACTTCCATCAGAAAACATCCAGTTTGAAACCTCACAATGGCAAGGTACTAGTGATCAATTGTTACAGTAGGTGTCAGGACTGTTTCCATACCAATTCTAGTTGAGCCAGGAAATGTATTGAGATTCATGGATCAAGCACCTGTTGCGAATTTTGCCGTTAAAGGGCTTCTGTCTCCCCAAACAGATTTTTTTGTGTACTTATAATTTCTATCCTGCGATATTGCTATACCTTATGTTACTAATAATTTTCGTTCAGTAGATTTTGCAAAAAACGTACTTTTATGATATGCCTATTACCTTTCTACCAGCAAGTAGGGCGTCTACTTGTTGGTAGCAGCCGCAGAAAACCGCCCCCTCTTGTTGATTGACAGGGCCAGCCGCGATCTCCTCCTCCGGCCAGCATTTCAAAAATCGCGCGCCTGTGTTGAGTCGGCGCAGGCGATCTGAGATAAGGAGGCTTGCCTCCTCAGCACTCCCTCAGTGCGCCTGCGCCGATTACGTCTTCTCTTTCGGTGATGTCATCGGCGCAGGCGCACTGAGGAGCCGAGCCTCCTTATCCCAGAGCGCCTGCGCCAAAACACAGGCGCACGATTTTTGAAATGCTGACAGGGCTGGCCGGAGGAGGAGATTGCAGATGGCCCTGTCAATCAACAAGAGGGGGTGGTTTTCTGCGGCTGCTACCAGCAAGTAGACTCCCTACTTGCTGGTAGAAAGGTAATTAGCATATCATAAAAGTACGTTTTTTGCAAAATCTACTTAACGAAAATTATTAACATAAGGTATAGCAATATTGCAGGATAGTAACATAGTACATAAGGCCGAAAAAAGACATTTGTCCATCCAGTTCGGCCTGTTATCCTGCAAGTTAATCCAGAGGAAGGCCAAAAAAAAAAAAAAAAACCTGGAGGTAGAAGCCAATTTTCCTCACTTTAGGGGAATAAAAAAAAAATTCCTTCCCGACTCCAAATCAGAATATCTCCCTGGATCAACGACCCCTCTCTAGTAGCTATAGCCTGTAATATTATTACACTCCAGAAATACATCCAGGCCCCTCTTGAATTCCTTTATTGTACTCACCATCACCACCTCCTCAGGCAGAGAGTTCCATAGTCTCACTGCTCTTACCGTAAAGAATCCTTTTCTATGTTTGTGTACACAGGGATTATAAATACACAAAAAAAATTAAAATTATCAGTTTAGTGGGGTGACAGAAGCCTTTTAAGCCCCTTGTTAGAGAACAACAAGTTGTGCAAAGAGTACTGAAACATTAAATAGTTAGACATGTACATTCAGAAGTTTAGAGGTCACATTAAGTTTACCTGTAAAGGTTAGAGTATATTTTAGGTTCATCCTGAAATTTCACCCACAAGCCAAATATCCCTAACTTTGTGATTAGTATATGTAGTTACTAACATTGTACTAGTGAAATTACCTAACAAAGTGTTTAAAGGGCCCTTATACTGTACAGCATTTCACCGGCTAAGTTCAGTTGTTTGAGGACTAAGAAATCAGACCCATTGCATTCAGTTGCTCGGCAAGCCTGTATAAGGGCCTATTTACATAACCGTAAGAGTTTTGTAGTCCGCAAAACATGGTAGTCAGCTGTGTGCACACACCAGACCCACCAACTTGATCTGCATGTTGTAGCGAAGTATACGACTTATCCTATCTTCTGCATTTGCGGAAGCCCTTCTGCATCATGTTTAACACTGACCCCTTCGAGAGCGCACACTGCCGGTTACCATGTTTTGCAGACCCGCTGTTTGCGGACTGCAAGACATTGTTGTGTGAGCGAGCCCTAAAAAGATCTAAAACATAGCCAGGATATTTGCATTTTTCATGCAATGTGCACACCATAGTTTTAGATTTTTCTTTACATGTTTGCTTGCTACAACAGAACAAATAGGCTATGCTCTGGAGTCTGAACTGGTAGTGACTTACTTCACATATACAGAAACTGCAGGAAATGTATCCAGGTAAACGTCAGGGTCTGTAGGTGTCGGAGGTTTCTTCACTTCATGTGGCACATAGAAGGACATCGTGGCATTACCAGCAGGCGATTGTTTTAATGGCATATTTACTATTATAGGTACTGTCCTATTCATCTTCAGTCCTATAAAGGGAAACAGATTATGGCATCAATATGTTGTATGGTGCATACTGACACCACTGTCTACACAGCCTCAAAAACATCTCACTGGACAGATAAATCGCAATACCTTTTGTATCAGGGCAAACACCTTGTTATGCAAGTCAACTACAAAACAGCAATATACACATACTTCATTTTTCTGCTTAAACTTGGTGTCTAATTTTGTAGAAGTTTTATTTATATGAACGGTATTAATACACAAAAGCATGGGTTTGGACCTCCCCACATTGCAGGCCAGATGCATAGCTTTGTATGGAAAAGTTCCTACACCAGCATAATTTAGCGTTACAGAATTTCTCCCCTTATGCTGTAGTTTTAAGCACTAGAGACTAGGATATCCCATTGTTGCCATAAAACTTCATATTCGAAATTATTGAACCAGTTCGTAACAAACTTTCCAAGATTTTGCTCAGCAGCCAAACCCGAAAACCAGAGAAAAGTGTTCTGAATCTATATATTTTAAGACACACAAGATATTAGGTCCAAGTCTGTTAGCTGTGCAGATACTGCATTATTTCCAAAGTCATTTGTTAGTAGCAGTGCCTTCTATGCGTTTATGGAAAGGGAAAGACATTGTATTGTACATCCACATCTTTAAGGGGTTTTACCGAGATTTAAATACTGAATAGGTCATCAGTATCTGACCATGGGAGTTGCCACTGCCTCAGCTGCTGCTCTTCTTCATTGCTCATCCCCTACTGACACCACTATACCCATAGATAGCGGATCCACTGTCAATGTTCCATGCTATCCTACCACTACTATTGTGGCCACATGCCTTATTGTCCTACCTTTTCCAGTTTTACACTGCAGTACTGCTGCTCCCAATTAAAAGGGAGAATTTTTATAGGCTTGTTCACAATGAGCCACTTTTTCTTCTGACAATTCTGTGTGTTGTATAGGCAGGCATTCTGATCCAGTCAGGGCATCATTTTTTTAAAGTTTAGTTCCCCAACAAGCCACTTTGTTTTATCCCAAAACAGTTTCCAGGGCAATTGAAACCAATTTGGCTTGGCCCAAACTGAACTTTCAGAAAAATTCTGCAAACCCGAACAGAATGTCAACCGGTTCACCCATCTCTACTTTGGATGCCTTTTTTACCTTTTGCCATTATTGTTCTGGCACAATGCCAGTCAGATTTGTCATTATTTACTTATAATTGAAACCATGACAAAACCAATAAATTTTGATGGAAAGAATAGTACTGCAGAACAAAGAACCACCATAATATGTAAGCAGATCCTTATAGAACATAATATACCTTCAGCATTGTTCCCCTTGATATACATAAACAGACGATGGAAGCCAGTCACCATTCCTATGTCGATAATTTCCTGTTTTAGTGAAGTTGTGACCCAACGAGTATTTTGGTAGTGACGGAGTTCAAAGTCCTGAAAATGAAGAAATTCAGTTAGAATACAATGATTAAATTGATAGCAACTTGGCTGACCAGTTAAAAATGTAAAGATGGGTCTTAAAGGAGTAGAAAAATAAAAAAAATGAAACGGCATGGTACAAGCATAAAAAAAAAATAGTTCCATTTTCACTGATTAGCCTCCATGAAATTGAATGGGACTGTTTTTAAGCACATGTTTCTCAGAAAGGCTTTTAATGAGCGTCTCACTGATGCCTAACAGTTAGTGTTGAGCGAACTTCTGTTTTAAGTTAGACGTCTAAAGTTCAGCTTCCGGTTAGCGGAGAATCCCGATATGGATTCCGAATTCCGTTGTGGTCCGTGGTAGCGGAATCAATAATGGACGATTGATTCCGCTACCACGGACCACAACGGAATTCAGAATCCATATCGGGATCCTCCGCTAAGCAGAAGACGAACTTAAAACAGAAGTTCGCTCAACACTACTAACAGTTCATCCATGTTTAACAGACTTGTCAATGTCATGTGCATGTAGCCTTATTAAACTGTTCACTAATCTGAGTAGTGAAATCAAGAATGCCTGCTCACTAAAGGATCAGGCAGTCTATGGAGAGGGGGGAGAATGGAGGCAGGCAGAAGCAAAAGGACTGACAGACTGCTGATGTATAAGGGATTTATAAACTTATTCACTCCTGGAATCACATCTAAACTGCTCGATACAGCTGTAGATCCTTAGGGAGCAGGACCCCCGTTTATACATGTCCTGTGTATGGGAAGATGGAGGGACCCAGGTGACAGGTTCCCTTTATAACTCCATCCAAGTACTGACCTCACAAATAATGCAGAGCATTCATAATACAAATGTCTCTACATATATAGTGTAGTGCCCTGGAGCAGGGGTAATTTGAAGTCTGGACATTTGCCCCCTTTTCCTCTCTGCAAAGTCATCAATTCCTCACTATCACTTTAAAGTGTTAACTTGCACTGTTTAATGCTGTGTAACTGCATTTTATATGTATGTTGTGAAATATAGCCTGTTCATTTGCACAGCACTGTGGAAAGGGTTAATGAATACTGAGACTTTTGGGACATTTAGCCAATAATGAAGCTGGTAAATTTAAAACCTTATGGTAGCTGTGGAAAGAACTTGTTTGAGGGGGGGAAAAAAAGCCAGACAGACCTTTTGAATGTCTGGGTTAGCTCTGTTACAGTCCAGATCAAAAGTTTAAATCCACTTGAAAAATGGCAAAAAAATAAATTCATATTTAGCATGGCTGGATCTTTACAAGGTTCCAAGTAGAGCTTCAACATGCAACAAGACAAAACTTTGAGCATTCATTCAATTTAATAAAAACAATGAATAAACTGAAACAGGCTGTTTTTCAGCTGATCAAAAGTTTAGGACCACACCTCCAAAAAAAAAACATTTCTCCAAGTGGTGAAGACGGCCGCACGAAGGCTATCTACTGTCTGGAACTGTTGTCCATTTTTTCGTAAACTTCCCTTGCCATCCATCCCCAAAGGTTATCAATTGGATTTAGATCAGGGGAACACGCAGGATGGGCCAAAACAGTGATGTTATTCTCCTGGAAGAAGTCCCTTGTCCTGTGGGCATTGTGTACTGTAGCCTTGTCCTGTTGAAAAACCCAGTCATTACCACACAGACGAGGGCCCTCAGTCATGAGGAATGCTCTCTGCAACATCTGGACATAGCCAGCGGCCGTTTGACGCCCCTGCACTTCCTGAAGCTCCATTGTTCCACTGATGGAAAAAGCACCCCAGACCATTATGGCACCCCCTCCACTGTGGCATGTAGAAAACCTCAGGTGTGATCTGCTTGTTATGCCAGTAACATTGGAAACCATCAAGGTTACAAAAAATTCTCAGAATAAAACCTTCTTCCACCTTTGAATGTCCCATGTTTGGTGCTCTCTTGCAAAGTCCAAACAAGCAGTTCTTTGGCGTTCAAGGAGATGGTCTTTGAAGATGTTTTTTGTTTTTGAAGCCCTTCAGTCTCAGATGCCATCTGATGGTTATTGGGCTGCAAGGGCAAGTAAGGGCCTTAATTTGGGTCGAGGATCGTTCAGTGTCTTGACGGACAGCCAATTGGATCCTCTGGCTCAGTGCTGATGAAACATTTTTGGGTCTTTCACTTGACTTTTTTGTTCCATAACCCTCAGGATCATTTAAGAAATTCCAAATGACTGTCTTACTGCGTCCCACCTCAGCAGCGATAGCGCGCTGTGAGAGACCCTGCTTATGCAGTTCAACAACCCGACTACGTTCAAAAAGGGAGAGTTTTTTTGCCTTTGCCATCACAACGTGTGACTACTTGACAGAAAATGACAATGAATCCACATCTTTGCACAAATTTGGCCTTTTAAAAAAGGCATATGGTCCTAAACTTTTGATCAGCTGAAAAACAGCCCGTTTCAGTTTATTCGTTTTCATTAAATTGAATGCTCAAAAATGTTTTGTCTCACTCCCATTTCTTCTTGTTGCATGTTGAAGCTATGCTTGGAACCTTGTTAAGATCCAGCTATGCTAAATATGATTTTTTGCCATTTTTCAAGTGGTCTTAAACTTTTGATCAGGACTGTAGGTCTGAAACAGTCTGTTAGAGATGGAAGTTGTAACATTGTATTTGTTTGTGCTGAGTTTCTCCACTCCACCACTCGGAAGGTTCTAGTTCAACCAGAAACGGTATAATTAGGAGAGCAGTCAAAGCCCTAGTGCAGACCTGGGCAAACTACGGCCCGCGGGCCGTATACGGCCCGGCGGACCTTTTAATCCGGCCCCCGGGCGGAGCCAGAGGCGTGCCAAGCAACGATACCCCTCCTCCGCGAATGAAGGACTTCCGACTCGGCGTGCTGCGTGTGGCATGTCGCGGTGGCAGGGAGGCAGCATCAGCGGCAGTACTGTCTAGGTAAGACACAGCAGGGGGGGGGGGTGCCTCGTGCGAGCCGTACCCGGGACCCGGCCGGCCGCAATTATTCCCTTCTCTGTAACAGCGCAGCTCATAGTATCGGCTGTGACTGTCTGACACTGACAGTCACAGAGCCGACAAGCATGAAGCTGCGGCCGCCTCCCCCTGTGCTGTGTGTAGTCAGTGTGACTAACACATGGCTGATCATCTCTGAGCATTACGTTTCTAAAGGCAAGGGGGGGGGGGGGGGGGGGGTGGCGTGTGTACTATTGTAAGGGGGGGGGGGTGTTCTGTATATGATGGGGGGCCGGGGGGGTGTTCTGTATATGAGGGGGCAGCCCTGGGTGCACGTGATTGGATCCTTGTCACAACAGGACTCTAGGTCTCAAAATGTCTGCTAAAAAGAGAACGGTAGATGCTGAATGCAGAGTCTTCCAAAAGAATTGTAAATTACTTCTATAAAATTACTTCTTTGTAAATTACTTCTATAAAAAAATCTTGATCCTTCCAGTACTTTTTAGCCACTTTAGTGGCTGCATACTACTGAGGAAATCCCTTTCTTTCTTGGTTTGTGTGATTTGTTGTCCACAGTGTTCTCTGCTGACACCTCATTTAGGAGCTGTCCACAGCACCAATGGTTTGCTATGGAGATTTTCTCCTGCTCATGCAGTTCCTAAAATGGACAGAGGTGTCAGCAGAGAGCACTGTGGACAACGCATCACGCAAATCAAGAAAGAAAGGGATTTCCTCAGTAGTATACAGCCGCTAAAAAGTTCTGGAAGGATTAAGATTTTTTAATAGAAGTAATTTACAAATCCGTCTAACTTTCTGTCACCAGTTGAAAATAAATATTTTCCAGTTGACTACCCCTTTAAGATTTGGAGTGTCTTTGCATTATGTCTTGAGAATGCTAAGAACCTCTTTCCAACAGTAAATGAAACTCAAAATGTGTTTGAGTGAACGTGATTGTAAATTTTCACTAATATGAGTCACAAATAGTGAAAAATGTTCATTGTTTTGGGAAATTTTGTTTAATAAATTTAAATTTTTCTCTTGTAAGGCAACCTCACTTTTTCATTGTTTAACTATAACAAGTACTCGTACCAGTTGTCCAACAATGATATTTACTGCTTTTTATAAAGAAATACAATTGATTTTATGCAGTATTGAGTTTAGCCTTTTGGCCCGGCCCTCCAAAATATTTTCAGTTTCTCATGTGGCCCCATCGAAAAAATAATTGCCCACCCCTGCCCTAGTGCTTAGAAGAGGAGACTCTACAAGATTAGACAGCCAGAGCTCAGGGCTTTCCTCAGTGTCAAACCTTTCTGCCAGAGAGGAGACTGCAGAAGGAAGCCCTATACATCGCCTGTACTGTTTGGCACCCGAATTCCTCCAGTAAAGAAGCATACTTACTGCAGACACTGACTATGTGAACTTCTTTCCCATTGGAGTGCACCACCATCCCTCCCAGAGCGCATCAACATATGACACCTTGACAGTGTCTGACTAAAAAAAAAAACAGACTCCCCCCCCCCCCCCCCCCCCCCTTGTGTGAATGTATTATCACAGTTCTGATAGATAAAAACATCAGATGTCAGGTAGTCACTAGTGTAATTAACTTTATTTAATTTTTTTTAAATAAATCACTTGCGTGCCGCCGGCCACCTGCGGCTGTTCTGTGTTGTCCTGGTATCTTCTCTCTGGGCTCACGACAAGTTTGAGGACCTTTCCCACTCAACCAATCAGTGGCCGCAGCTGTGTCACGTGTCAGGCCAGTGATTTCCCGCTGAGCCAATCACTGGCCTGACACAGCTGCGGCCACTGATTGGCTGAGTGGGAAAGGTCCTCAAACTTGTGAGCCCAGAGAGAAGATACCAGGACCACACAGAGGAGAAGGGGGGGGCTACTGCAGACTGGACCAGGTGAGCATAAAGTTGTTGTTTTTTTGTTTCACAACATTAATATAAGGGGGGGGGGGGGGAAGAATGTGCCATCTCTCCCCCTCAATGTCACATTTCTCCCCCCTCAGAGTTCTGGAGGGGAGGGGCGCCAAAATGTAGCTTCGCTTGTGTTGGCAAAGATCCTTGCCCCGGCCCGAGTCTGGTCTCTGTCTTGAAGTTTGATAGGGCACGTGTGAGAGTGATATTTTTCCTTTCCTTGTCCCGCCCAGCCTTATTGTCAATTGCTTTTTATTGGCACAATCAGTAAAAAGGTACTTGTGTGAATGTACCCCAACCTCCAGTCTACTGAGCTTATGCTGTAAAGGCAGCCAATCAGGCAAAAATATTAATTTCACCCAATCCTGCTCTCCAATACAATCTGTTTAAAGGTTGGACTTAGAGCACCCCACACTGACTTCCGCTGTTCTTGGCAGGTATGGCTGACAATACACACGTGTGTGGGGGTTTAAGTATAGAACATGTTCTGTTTTTTTTGCATGGCTGTGGAATGGACATATGGATGCAGACAGAACGCGGTCTGCTGTCCACATCTTTTTGTGGCCCCATTGAATGGGTCCACATACAAAAAAATTAAAATGCAGATGAAAACCCATGGTTGTGAGTACGGAGGTTCATTGGCACATGATGCCCCAGGGTTAACAAGCACACATGCCTCTTCAGTTTTGGTACATTCTCTGGAGGTCTAAAACAGTAAAAGAAATGTACACCCACAAGGAACTGGGGTATATTTCAGGTTTATTGTCCAGTTTTCAGACAGACCGTGTCACGGTGGGGAGTGGGGGAACCCCCTACTGTGCGGTGTCAAAGGGTAAAAGGGGATCAGCATGGCCAAAAGGAGTAAGGGAGCAGGTCACCTCCTACAGCGTCCCTAATCCTCTCCCTGACTCCTCAACGCATGAGCGGACCCCGATGGTAGGACGACTCACTCTGGATTCCTAGAGACCCTAAGTCGCCCTGGTAATCCCTCACCAAGGAGCAGGGAAGAGACAACCCCTTCATCCCAGTAATGGAGGAAGAGGAGTCTGAGGCCAGGCTGCAAGGAGAGGGGAACACATACAGCATAAGGAGATGGCAGGTAAGCTAAACCAATAACACACTTACCTGCCACAGACACTGAGAGAAACCCGTGCACTAGTGCTGGTGTCCACACCAACATTAAAGGACACAGCACACACCACAAAACCACACAGGAACCCAGAACATCCATAGCTGCAATAAACATGACAGGGGAATGTCAAGTAAACATGCTTGACACCAAACACCACCAGACATGTAACACCAAACTAGACATACAAAAGCACGCTGAACATAACCCACTCCATACAAATAGGGACAGAAAGGGAAGGAGACACCGGAACAACATGGATGACCACAAGGGTGGCCCTCACTGGACAGATGGAACACCCTGGACTGGAGCAGAGCTCCAGCAGCAACCACAGCTGAAGTACAACTGACTCCAGCCAGGAAACCACAGAAGATTTGAGTCAAGTGACCACACCCAGTCAGGGAGTTAACCCTTAAAGCACCAGACAGAGGGAGGCTACAACTTAAAGGGGAAGTGCGCACACACACAGATACCAAACACGTAACCACCGCCAACAGCATGCGTGGAAACCATGTCACGGCAATCACCCAGAAGGCCAACACAACACATTGCCGTGGGCAACCGCAAGTGTGGCAACAGTGTCACAGTGTACACCATAGGCCGTGACACTCAGATTGTTAAACGTGTTCTGTCCCACTTTTTGTAAAAGTGGCGAGGGTTTTGGAGAGGAAAAAAATAAAATAGAGGGGGGGGGGGGGGAACCATGCAAAGAGACACTTCCACCCCATAGCTGCCAACTGTCCTGAATATGCCCGGACTGTCCCGATTTTCAGAGATAGTCCTGGCAAATTTGTGCAGTTCTCGGTCAAAATGGGTGGGAATAAACCCCACCCACAGATGTATTTCTTCTGGGCAGGTAGGTTCTGGGGGCAGTGCTTATATGCCCCGATTTTACAAACTCAAATTTTGGCACATATGCCACCCTCTAATGTGGTTTTCATTAGTGCCACTTTAGGAACATTACCCACACATTATTGAAATGATAAATACATTTTATTACCAGTTTAACTCTTTAAAAGCAGCTCTGTCACCAGGATCAACCCTATTAAACCAGACATACTGCCTTTATGCCGACTAAAACTACCTCTCGTCTGTATGTTTAACAGCTGCAGAGAAACCTCATTTACATATGAATAAAAATGCAGAAGTTTGAGCACCAGGAGGCAGGGCTGAACCCTTTGAGCACTGCTTTGTAACACCCCCTGTGCTGTACACACTCACACCCCCCCCCCCCCTTTGATTGACAGGGCTAGACGGTGGTCTTAATAACCCTGTGCTCGCACTTGATGTGCCCAAGTTATGTAGAGGTGCCTCTACATAGCATAAGAGCATCCACCGCCAGACTAAATCTAGCCCAGGTCCCTTGCTGGAGTACATTCAGGTCATTTTCTGTCAGGTGTAGAAAGTGATCGATTAGACAGGTTGGCTGACACACGACACCACACCACCCCCCCCCCCCATGTTATTTTTGACAAACATGAGAAGAATAAAGTCGCAGATTCGCCTGCAAACCCCTTTTGTGACAGAACTACACCACAAAATAGAATATATCTAATCATAAATAACCCCCATAGTCTGTAAGTACCCATATACATGGAACAATAGGGGGTCACATACCAAGAACACCACTGTTTGGTGTAACAAGTTACAAGACTTTTTTTTTTTATGTTCCGTGGGAATTATGGAAAGGGAGTGGCAGAGGCCATGCCTTTAGCCCTGACTAATTTACCATCTTTACAAATGAAAGCTGGTATAAAAGGGAGGAGTGACTGGAGTAGCTTTCACGCAAAGCATACAGACTGCTGGAGGTGTACCTATTAAGTTACAAAATCCTCCCGCAGCACAGTAAGGCCCCTTTCACACGAGCATGACAGATTAGGTCCAGATGCGTTCAGTGAAACTCGCACCATTTTGCAAGCAAGTTCAGTCAGTTTTGTCTGCAATTGCATTCTGATGAGTTTTTCATGCAACGCAGAACTGATGCTTGGAGGAAAAAAAAAAATATTATACACACACTTAAATGAATTGGTCAGGATTCAGTGCTATGCTCTCACGTTACACATTGCACCTTCACAGAAAACTCGCTTGTGTGAAAGGGGACTAAGAACACCAGTCTTTGTAAGTTACCCCCAATAATTACTCCAACGAATGGAACCCATTTCCAGTAGTATTCCCAACCATAGACATACAAGAGGATCACTCAGAATCCTGGACTGCATATGCGCCCAGGGTTGCCAACTAGAATTTCTTTTCTGGACAACTTATCCCAAATTCACAGCCAACATTTTCTACAGACAAATTGGAAAGCCATAATAAAATGATAAAGATAATACAGTCTATAGCTCAATACACTGATCAGAACTCATTACCAGCATTTACTGTGAGCTGTAAAGCAATGAGAATTACCACCAGAAGGATCTAGTCATGTGCCACCAGCCTAAAATAAAACATCTAGAGTCACCTATTTTCACAGACTGTCCAGAAATTTCTGGACGGTTAGCAACCGTGTATGTGCATCAATAAATAACCATACTGGAGGAGGAGGACCACTGCATTTACAGGTAGATTTTCCATCCCAGTCATGCAGAAGTTACCACCATGCTTTCCCAGTTACAGCACATGATTTTTATCCAATTGACAGAAGAGAACTGGTTTCTTTGATAAATCTCACCACAAACTGAGGCCAAACTGGTGTAAATGAAAGTTGGCTTAGTTGCCCATAGCAACCAATCAGATTCCACCTTTTATTTTCCAAAGAAACTCTGAAACATGAAAGGTAGAATCTGATTGATTGCTATGGACAACTCCTCCAGTTTTCCTTTAAGCCAGTTTTGATCTATCTAGCCCATCAGGTGGAAGGGTTAACTAATAGGTGAATTCACAACTATAGGTCATTAGACATGCCATGGCTCCAGCACTTAACAAGGAGTAAACCATGAAATCCACCCCACTACACCCACAGCCCCTTCCCCATACTTACATCATATTGTTTCACCAGCCGGTACTTTGGACAATCATAATGGCCACAAAATGGAGGCAACTTATTCTGACTGGAGACATCAGACGCCTGCACTGCAATCCCCAGTACAGAGAGCAGCCCCAGCAGAAGTCTTCTCCTCATCTCCATGGCTGGATGTGTCTGTGGGGGAGCTCAGCTGCTGATATAGGAGGTGGATATGGGTGGAGCAGAGAACTCGTTTAACTTTCCCAATCAGCAAGTTAAAGGGAGTCTGTCACCTCCATATGGCCATATACAGTGCTTACATTGTCCTATCGCACACCTATACAGGGGCGTAATTAGAGTTCTATGGGCCCCAGGGCAAACTTTGAATTGGGCTTTCCCCCAAGCCTCTGCCCCTACCCCTTACCCTCCCCCCCCCTCCGTATGAAGCCATACATTTAAAAAAATATATACTCTAGTCACTAGAGTATTTTTTTTTTTTTTTTTTTTATGTATGGCACACACTGGCTTCATATGAGGGATGGGGTGGAGATAAATGATGATCAGTTGTGCCATGCGGCAGTGTGTCTGAATTCGGAAAGGCCATATGAGGACAGCCAGGGGCAGCAAATAATGAGGGGGCAAAATGAAAATGAAAAACTCTGTGGACAAAAAATTTAAAATATATAGAGGGAGTGGGGGGAAAATGAAATGTAGTGAGACTCTTACTATGATTCACTTTGCCCCTGCCCACTCCCTCTATACATTTAATTTTTGGCCCACAGAGTATTTCATTTTCATTTGCCCCTGGGCCCCTCATTATTTGCTGCCCCTGGCTGCCCTGTTATGGCTGGCGCCGGGGCTTCTGAATTCAGACACACTGCCTCACGGCACCACTAATCATCATTCATGTCCCCCCTCCGTATGAAGCCGGACGCCAATGTGTGCCAAAAACAAACTACCTACTCTTGGTTGTTCAGCTCTCCTCACTTGAGGGCTGAGGCGGCCGGCAGGCTCGTCATTCCTGGCTGCTGTGATCCCGCCAGACCCACCGCGGAGGTCACGGGTCTCATTTTGACAAGTAAGCGCAGCGCAGCCACACAAAATATAGGGAGGGCCCGCTGCACTTAATAAAAAAACACTTGTGGGGCCCGCTTTACTCCATCTCTCCTGTGGGCCCCCCTGAATTAGGGGCCCGGTCGCAATTGCGACCGCTGCGACCTCTATAGCTACGCCACTGCACCTATACATGAATGTAATAGTACCTTTGTCATTTCTTTACACTTGCAGAAGCTGAAAAAACTAACTTTGATTCATAGGCAAATGAGCACTCTAATAACAACAACATATGCAAATGAGCACTCTAATAACTACATCATGTGCAAATGAGCACTCTAATAACTACAACATATGCAAATGAGCACTCGCAAGTGCCCAGGGGCGGCATTCACTGTGTTGGAGCCCAGGCTGCACTGCCTTCTTTCATTGTTTCACAGCCCCAGCCTCTGCCTCTGCCCGTCCTCCTATTCCCTTGCATCATTCTTTGGTCCGGCCAAGATCCCGCGCCTGTGCACTGCCTCGCCGGGCCGGAGCATGCGCACTGCGATGCCCATTGTGGACACGGCATCGCTTTAACTACTGCAAATGCCACATTGCAGCTGGTTTCACGCCGTCCGCCGGCGCATGGGCAGTAGTTAAATCGATCGCAGTGTGCATGCCCCAGCCCGGCGAGGCAGTGCGCAGGCGCTGGATCTTGGCCTGACCGAAGGATGACACAAGGGAATAGGAGGACGGGCATAGGCAGAGGCTGGGGTGGGGAAACAATGAAAGAAGGCAGAGCAGCCTGGACTCCAAAACAGTGAACGCCGCCCCTGGGCACTTGTGAGCAGTGATGGCCAGCTTGCCATGTTCGCCCGCGAACACATGCGGGCTGCCATCTTAACTCACAAGTCCGGCGATGCACAGGTAAGTCTCTACCTGTGTCTGCGCCGTGAGACGGTCTGAAACAAATGCGGTCACCGGAAAACAGCCCGATGAAGGCCCCCGGCGGCTGTTCTCGCTGGACTTGTGAGTTAAGATGGCAGCCCGCATGTGTTTGCGGGCGAACATGGCGAACTGGCCATCACTGCTTGTGAGTGCTAATTTGCATATGAATCAAAGTTCGTTTTTCCAGCATCTGCAAGTGTAAAGAAAAAGACAAAGGTACCATTACATTCATGTATAGGTATGCTATAGGACAATGTAAACACTGTGTATGGCCATGTGGAGGTGACAGACTCCCTTTAAGGTAAGGGCTTAGTGCTCCACAGATCGCAGATCTACAAAACACAGATCCCAGCCGAGTACGTGCTGTGATTTATTTATTTTTTTACTTATACAGAAATGTCCTATACTTGTAGACAATATGGACAAGAATAGGATATGTTCTCATTTTTTGTGGGACCATGGAACGGACTTACGAATGCAGATAGCACCGCAAAAAAAAACAGGATGCGGAACAAAACTGTGGCCACATGCAAGAGCCCTTGGGCTGCATTCACATCACTGTTTAGGCTAGTTTCACACCTGCAGTGTGAATTCCGGCAGGCTGTTCCGGCAGAGAATGGCCTGCTGGAATTCGCCGGATCCAGCATTGCCAGATACAAATGGAATGCCTGCCAGCCCCATTAAAGGAGTTGTGTCACTTCAGAAAGTGATACTTATCATGTAGAGAAATTTAATACAAGGCACTAATGTATTGTGATTATCCATATTGCCTCCTTTGCTGGCTCGATTCATTCTTCCATCACATTGTACACTGCCCGTTTCCATGGTTACGACCACCCTGCAATCCATCAGTGGTGGACGTGCTTGCACACTATAGGAAAAAATGTCAGTCTCTCTGTTGACCGAGACCGTGCTGTGGCGAAACCAACCTCGCCACCGGGTGCTGGAGAAGCCTGGTTGCCAGCCTCTTGCCCCAGGATTATGGGCCCTCTCATCAGCCCATGCTAAACTTAAACCCCATGGCGATTTGACTGTGTTTATGGCATCTGAGCGCTGTTTGGATATATTGAGCGCTCAGATCCAAGCCATCTTGGGATATGTTAAATGTCTATATTTACTGTATATTTGAATAGTGATGTCTGTCCTATTGTCCCCACGTGTGTATTGGCGATTTCCCTTTGTCCTAAGAGATAATTGAATTACTCCCCAGTTGTCTCCAGGACAGAAGACATTGTATATTCTCCTGCCTGTGATAATTACATCAACCCATTGTGTAAGGTAATTGTATCACAGGCAGAGGGGAGGATTTTTGTATGGGTGTGAGTGTTTAAACTGTAAAGCTGTAAAGGATTGGCTGCTAGGTCATGTCCTCAGTTCCCAACTAGGTCCACGGGGTGGTAATCTTGTTGGAAAATGTGTATAAGTCAATGCTTGTGTGTTCAATAAAGAGTTCCTGTTTTACATTCAACAGAGAGCCTCGTCTCATGTGTATGGGGATTGCTAAACGCTGTATACTCCCCGGGCTATAATTACTAGCTCTTGTAAGAGCTGTTCCTGCTCTCTGGATTTAGGAGAGGTTCACCCACTGGAGCCTGGAGCCTTGTCGTAAGTCTAAGGGTGGGTAGGAGACGGTGAGACCTCAACCAAGCTTCGGCGGTTCGTTGGGTCTGCAGCGCTTACGGTGTCAAGTGGAGTGCTTGGAGTTCTCAGGAAGCACTAGGAGCATCATTCGACGGAGGTACCCGGTCGGGGTGCCAGGAGATCCGTTACATTGGTGGCAAGCAGTGGGATGGCGTCCTAGTGCGAGGAGAAGCAGCTCGGAGACACCGTTCGTGGAACATATTGAGGGCAACGCTAGTATCCGTACAGCGCCCCTGGCTACAGCAGAATGGAAACCGCAGGGGAGTACGATGAGGGTGTCATGGATGACAGAGATGCAGCCCGCAAAGGCATCTGGTACCAGGCACTGGGTATTGTGGAGTATCGGTTGCAGAAGCGAGTAGCCCTGCGGATGCCCTTCCTGGGAGAGCAGCCCCGGGAGGAATGGGTAAAAGAATTGGAACACCTAGCATGGCAGGAGCTGTGGCTGGAAGATGCCTACCAGGCACTCTGGTGGTATGGGGCACAGTACCTACCCAGGACAGCTGAGCATGACAATCCAGAGGGAGAGGAGTTTGATGGTCCTGGCTTGTTATGGGAGACTTTTTCAGAGCTGGAGTTTGGGAGCCCTACACAAGCCCGGTTCAGGGACCTCTTTGAATGGCGGGAGAGCAGGTATGACTGGGACGACACTCACAAAATTGAGCAAGACCTGGTCACCTGGTGACCCGGGAGATGGAGCTGGAACAGGACTACCAGCAGCTGTTCCACTCCAGTGAGAGGGCTCAGCGAGAGAGCAGAGTGTCAGACCCAGGTCCAGAGCCCTTCAGCTGGGAGGATATTGTGGAGGTTTACTGGGAAGAACCCCATGTGGCCGGTGGAGGTGGGTCCGAGGTCTCTCCACCGCTCCTGCAGGGAATTGGGAGCCCAGTCTCCATTCCCCAGCGGCAGGCTGAGTTACAGGGGCAGAGACAGTCGGTCCTGTCCCCCAGCGGCAGAGTGTCCTACAGGGAATAGCGAGCCCAGTCTCCTTTCCCCAGCAACAGGACACTGTATTGGGAGCGGAGACAGTCGGTCTCCATCCCCAGAGGCTGGAAGAATGTATGGGAGAGGAGCTTGTTACCCCCTCTCCCCAGCGGCAGCTTAATGTACCAGGAGGAGACAGTAAGCCCCACAACAGTGGAGATGGGACCGAGATCTCTCCACCGGCCCTACAGGGATGCTGGGCAGTCGGCCCAGATCCCCAACGGCAGCCGGATTTTCAGGGAGTAGGGGCAGTCGGTCCTGCTCCCCAGCGGCAGTATGTTTTGCAGGGAGAGAAGAGCATCGTCTCCATTCCCCATCGGCCGTCTGATTTACAGGGAATTGGGAGCCCAGTCTCCATCCCCCAGCGGCAGTTTAACGCACCATGGGGAGACAGTAAGCCCCACAACAGTGCAGATGGGACCGTGGTCTCTGCACTCACAGCACTGGGGGTAGGGACAGTCAGTCCTGTCCCCAAGCAACCGGGCCATTTTGCCAAAGGGGAGACAGTCGGTCTCCCCCCACAGCAGCATGGTGGTCTATCTAAAGGGGAGACAGTCGGTCTCTCCCTACAACAGCAGAGCTGTGTATCTAAAGGGGAGACAGTCGGTCTCCCCCTCCAACAACTAGGTTCCAACCAGGCTACTTCTGTGGTAGCGCTGGCACCAGGGCAGAGTACCGCTGGTCTCTGCCCACTCAGCACCCACCAAGGCAGTCTACCAGTCCCCCACACAGCCGTAGTGAGGCACATGGACATAGACAGGTTTATCCCTTGCTCAGGTGTAGTAACCATTTATTGTGGGTGGGCTGTACTGCTGTTTCTGTTTTGTGAGTGGGCTGCTGGACTAACAAGGGCACTGACCGGCAGAATCTCAGATACCCTGTTAGTCTGTTTGTAAAAGGGGAGAAATGTGGCAAAACCAACCTCGCCACTGGGTGCTGGAGAAGCCTGGTTGCCAGCCTCTTGCCCCAGGATTATGGGCCCTCTCATCAGCCCATGCTAAACTTAAACCCCATGGCGATTTGACTGTGTTTGTGGCATCTGAGCGCTGTTTGGATATATTGAGTGCTCAGATCCAAGCCATCTTTGGATATGTTAAATGTCTATATTTACTGCAATGGTTGGGACATTGTATATTTGAATAGTGATGTCTGTCCTATTGTCCCCACGTGTGTATTGGCGATTTCCCTTTGTCCTGAGAGATAATTGAATCACTCCTCAGTTGTCTCCAGGACAGAAGACATTGTGTATTCTCCTGCCTGTGTATAATGTGATCGAAAATTGAATCCAGCCAGCAAAGGAAGCAATATGGATAATATCAATACATTACTCGGTGCCTTGTATTAACTTTCTCTACATAAATAAATGCTGTTTCTGAGACCCATGGTATTGGAGTTGCAATTCTTATTTTGGCCAGCAGGTGGCAGGCCAACATAAGAAATGGGCAATTCTAGTACCATCATAGATCTATATGAAACATAATAGTACAGAACAAACAAAAAAATATATAAAAAATTAAATATAAAAATGTTAATGACCCCCTTTTACTTAGAATAAAAAATAAATACATAAATAACAAAAAATATAAACACCATGGGCATCCCAGCATCTGAAAATGCCCGTACTATTAAAATACATTTAAAAAAATCCTATACGGCAAATTGCGTAACGGAAAAAAGGGTCAAAATTGCCGATTTGCCGTTTTTTTCATCGCTTCTCTTACCCAAAAAAATGAAATAAAATGTGATCAAAAAGTCAGACACACTCAAAAATGGTATCAATAAAAACTATAGATCGTCCAGCAAAAAAGAATTTGCCCCCACACAGCTCAGTAGATAAAACTTATGGGGGTCAGAATATGGTGATGTTTAAAAAAAAATTTTTTCAAAGTTTTACTGTATTTGCATCCTATAAGACACACTTTCCGCCCACCCCCCAAAAGTGGGGGGAAATGTCAGTGCATCCTATGGGGCAAATACTAATGATATAATTACTATTAATACTAATTCCTTTATGAAAGCGCTGATTAGTACTGGAGGACTGGAAAACGTTGAATGAAGTACTCCCAAGGCTCTGTACTCACCGCTTCCTGGCCCTTGGCCACTCGCTGTGCTGTGACTGCGCACAGCGCGAGGACGTCAGCCCTCTGTGACATCATGCTGTGCGCGTCAGGTCACAGCACAGCGCGGAGCAGGAAGAAGAAGAGCTGGTTCCTAGGAGCGGCGGAGTCTAGAGCAGGAGGGGTAAGTTGATTTTTATTTTATTTTATTTGCTCTGAGGTATGGGGGTCTGATTTGAGGCATGGGGGTCTGATCTGCAGTATGAAGGTCTTGTCTGAGGTCTAAATGGGGGGGGGGGGGGGTCTTATTTATATTGGAAACTGCTACAAAAGTAGACCCAAGCCATACATACAGGTACTTTATATCATTATTCACAAATAGTATTTTGGATTAATAATTGCCTTTTGTACATATGCCTCGTTTGTTATTGCTAAGACGTAACTTTTAATATATAGTATATAAAATGTCTTTTAAGACCTAATAAATGGGTTTAAAACTCTCAGTTGTGTTGCATTCTTTTCTTCATTAGTTGGATATAATGGCACTGCGCGCTGCTACCAGCCCCCTCATTGTCTCTGTCCCTTGCTAATATAAAGTTTAGACCACTGCTTATAATCTATAGAATGCTACACCTTTGTGCTTAAAATCCCTCAAACTCTGCCCCCCGACATAGTAACATAGTAACATAGTACATAAGGCCGAAAAAAGACATTTGTCCATCCAGTTCGGCCTGTTATCCTGAAAGTTGATCCAGAGTAAGGCAAAAAAAAAAAAACTGTGAGGTAGAAGCCAATTTTCCCCACTTTAGGAGAATAAAAAATTCCTTCCCGACTCCAATCAGGCAATGAGATCCCTGGATCAACGACCCATCTCTAGTAGCTATAGCCTGTAATATTATTACGCTCCAGAAATACATCCAGGCCCCTCTTGAATTCCTTTATTGTACTCACCATCACCACCACCTCAGGCAGAGAGTTCCATAGTCTCACTGCTCTTACCGTAAAGAATCCGCTTCTATGTTTGTGTACAAACCTTCTTTCCTCCAGACGCAGAGGATGTCCCCTCATCACAGTCACAGTCCTGGGGATAAATAGATGATGGGATAGATCTCTGTACTGACCCCTGATATATTTATACATAGTAATTAGATCTCCCCTCAGTCGTCTTTTTTCTAAAGTGAATAACCCTAATTTTGATAATCTTTCAGGGTACTGTAGTTGCCCCATTCCAGTTATTACTTTAGTTGCCCTCCTCTGGACCTTCTCCAGCTTTGCTATGTCTGCCTTGTTTACAGGAGCCCATAACTGTACACAGTACTCCATGTGTGGTCTGACCAGCGATTTGTAAAGTCGTAGGACTATGTTCTTATCACGGGCATCTATGCCCCTTCTGATGCAACCCATTATCTTGTTGGCCTTGGCAGCAGCTGCCTGACACTGGTTTTTGCAGCTTAGTTTGCTGTTTATTAAAATTCCTAGATCCTTTTCCATGTCAGTGTTACCGAGTGTTTTATCATTTAGTATGTACGGGTGACTTGCATTATTTCTTCCCATGTGCATAACCTTACATTTGTCAGTGTTAAACCTCATCTGCCACTTATCTGCCCAAGCCTCCAATCTATCCAGATCCCTCTGTAGTAGTATACTGTCCTCTTCATTTTAAATTACTTTACACAGTTTAGTGTCATCTGCGAAAATTTATACTTTACTATGCAAGCCTTCCACAAGATCATTAATAAATATATTGAAGAGAATAGGGCCCAATACTGACCCCTGGGGTACCCCACTAGTGACAGTGACCCAATCTGAGTGTGTACCGTTAATAACCACCCTCTGTTTTCTATCATTGAGCCAGTTACTTACCCACTTACAGACGTTTTCTCCCAGTCCGAGCATTCTCATTTTATATACTAACCTTTTATGTGGTACAGTGTCAAATGCTTTGGAGAAGTCCAGATACACGACATCCATTGATTCGCCGCTGTCAAGTCTAGAACTTACCTCCTCATAGAAACTGTTTAAATTAGTTTAGCATGACCGATCCCTACCGAACCAATGCTGATATGGCGTTATTTGCTTATTTCCGTTGAGATGCTCTAAGATAGCATCTCTCAGAAAACCTTCAAAAAGTTTACCCACAACAGATGTTAAACTTACCGGCCTATAGTTTCCATGCTCTGTTTTTGGACCCTTTTTGAATATTGGCACCACATTTGCCATGCGCCAATCCTGTGGGACATTCCCTGTCAGTATAGAGTCCGCAAATATCAGAAATAAGGGTCTGGCTATGACATTACTTAATTCCCTTAGGATATGGGGGTGTATGCCATCCAGTCCTGGCGATTTGTCTATTTTAATCTTTTTAAGTCGCTATTGTACTTCTTCCTGGGTCAGACAGGACACTTTTAATGGGGAATTTATTTTTACATTCTGCATGTCATCTGACAGTTTATTTTCCTCAGTGAATACATTGGAGAAAAAAATATTTAACAGCTTTGCTTTCTCCTCGTCGCTCTCTGCGACTCCCCCCTCATTACACTTTAAAGGGCCGACACCTTCAGATTTATACTTTTTAACATTTATATAATTGAAGAACATTTTAGGGTTAGTTTTACTCTCTTTGGCAATTAATCTCTCGGTCTCTAGTTTGGCCGCTTTTATTTGTTTTTTACATGTTCTATTTTTTTCCTTATAGTTTTTCAGTGCTTCCGTGCTACCCTCCTGTTTTAGTGATTTATATGCTTTCTTTTTGTCATTTATTGCTTTCTTTACAGTTCTGTTTATCCACATTGGTTTCTTTTTGTTCCTTAACCTTTTATTCCCATACGGTATGTACCTCTCACAATGAGATTTTAGGATGTTTTTAAACATATCCCATTTTGTGGCTGTATTTTTATTTTTGAGGACTTTGTCCCAGTTAGTTAGGCCTATGGCCTCTCTTAGTTTGCTAAATTTAGCTTTTTTGAAGTTTGGTATTTTTGTTCCTCCCTGTAGAAACGCTCTTTTGAATGATAATTGGAAGGTTATTACTTTATGGTCACTATTTCCCAAGTGTCCACCAACCTGCACGTCTGTTGTTCTGTCAGGCCTATTGGTTAATACTAAGTCCAGTATGGCCGTCCCTCTAGTCGGGTCCTGAACCAGTTGGGAGAGGTAATTGTCTTTGGTTATTGCCAAGAACCTGTTTCCCTTATGAGATATACAAGTTTCAGTTTCCCAGTCTATATCTGGGTAGTTGAAGTCCCCCATAATAAGCACCTCATTATGATTTGCCGCCTCGTCTATCTCATTTAGTAGTAGATTTTCTGTGGACTCTGGTATATTAGGTGGTTTATAGTAAACTCCTATTAGTAATTTATTGTTGTTTTTAGCTCCATATATCTCTACACACAGTGACTCCACATGTTCATGTCACTCACTTATATCTTCACGGAGTGTGAGCTTTAGACAAGACTTTACATAAAGGCAAATCCCTCCCCCTCTCCGGTTTTGACGATCCTTTCTAAACAGACTGTAACCTTGTACATTAACTGCCAGTGCCCAGTAAAAGCTATCATCCAGCCATGTCTCAGTTATTCCCACTATGTCATAGTTCTCCTCACACATCACTAATTCCAGCTCCCCAGTTTTATTAGTCAGGCTTCTGCCATTAGTATACATACATTTGAGAGGTTTATGTATATTTTTTACCCTACACCTTTCCTTCTGAACTGTTCTAGTCCCTCCTTCCATTCCTCCCCCAGTCCCACTACATTGCCCCCGGTCTCTATCTGCCCTATCTTCCCCTCCTATAATGTAATTTCCCTCCCCCCCAGTCCCTAGTTTAAACACACCTCCAACCTTCTAGCCATCTTTCTCCTCAGCACAGCTGCCCCTTCCCCATTGAGGTGCAGCCCGTCCCTACGATAGAGCCTGTAGCCGATAGAAAAGTCGTCCCAGTTCTCCAGGAACCCAAACCCCTCCTTCCTACACCAGTTCTTGAGCCACTTGTTAATCTCCCTAATATCCCGCTGCCTTTCTTGTGTGGCACGTGGTACAGGCAGTATTTCGGAAAATACTACCTTTGAGGTCCTTGCCCTAAGCTTTTGACCTAAATCCCTGAAATCATTTTTAAGGACTCTCCACCTACCTCTAACTTTGTCATTGGTTCCGATATGGACCATGACCGCTGGATCTTCTCCAGCCCCTCCCAGTAATCTGTCAACCCGATCCGCGATGTGTCGAACTCTAGCGCCAGGAAGACAGCACACTGTTCGGCGATCACGGTCTTTGTGACAGATTTCCCTATCTGTTCCCCTAATAATGGAGTCTCCCACTACCAGCACCTGTCTGGCCTGCCCTGATCTCCTGGTTCTGTGCTTACTGGAGCTGACATTCCCCTGACTGGCAGAGGAAGTGTCCGGCTGCAGCAGTGCTATCCCTGAACTGATATCCAGTGGCGGATTACAATAGAGACGTTCGGGTCGGCAGCCCCAGGCCCAGCACCGCTAGGGGGCCCAACGCGGACCCGAATGCCCACATACTGCGGCGGGGCACGGAAGCGCATAGCTCCCTGTCCCGTCGCCGATCAATGCCATAGGCTTCAGGCCGCATAGGCCTGAGGCGTATGCGGTAGTGATATCCCGGCGCAGGCGTGCGTGATGACGTCATCGCGCACCTGTGCCGGGATGCAGCACTGCCTCATCCCGCCTTCCTCTACAAGCAAGCGCCTGGCCCTGGACGTAGGTGAGTATTTAGCTTTTCATTTATTTTTTATTTTTTTTATTTCATGTGCCTACTTTGGGGGACATGTGGGGGGCGGGGGACAAACAGTAGGACATATTTAGAGACATCGAGTACATGGGGGGGAGAATGTGGGGGCTGTGGGGCCAAATTATTATGGGAGGGAATACTATGTGGGGACAAATTACTGTGTGGGGCCAAATTATTATGGGAGGGACTACTATGTGGGGGCAAATTACTATATGGTGCAGTGTGGGGGCAAATTATTATGGGAGGGACTACTATGTGGGAGCAAATTACTATATGGGGCAGTGTGGGGCCAAATTATTATGGGAGGGACTACTATGTGGGGGCAAATTACTATATGGTGCAGTGTGGGAGCAAATTACTATGTGGGGGCAGTGTGGGGGAAATTGCTATGTGGGGACAGTGTAGGGTAATTGCTATGTGGGGACAGTGTAGGGTAATTGCTATGTGGGTACAGTGTGGGGTAATTGCTATGTGGGGACAGTGTGGGGTAATTTCTATGTGGGGACAGTGTGGGGAAATTTCTATGTGGGGACAGTGTGGAGTAATTTCTATGTGGGGACAGTGTGGGGAAATTGCTATGTGGGCACAGTGTGGGGAAATTGCTATGTGGGGACAGTGTGGGGAAATTGCTATGTGGGGACAAATTACTATGTGGAGGAAACTATTGTGTGGGGGCAGTGTGGGGAAAACTATTGTGTGGGGGCAGTGTGGGGAAATTGCTATGTGGGGGGAAATTACTATGTGGGGGCAGTGTGGGGGAAATTACTATGTAGGGGAAATTACTGTGTGGGGGCAAACTACTATATGGGGGCAGTTTGGGGGAAATTACTGTGTGGGGGCAAATTACTATGGGGGGATTACTATATGGGGCAGTGTGGTGGAAATTACTATATGGGGGTGTTGCTATTGGGGAGGCACTGTAGAGGCAATTCTATTATTTTTGGGGACACTATACAGGGATTATTGCCTGGAGCACAATAGAGGGTGGTATTATTACTCAGGGCACTCTAGGGGACATTATAGCTGCTGTGGACACTATAGGAACATTTGGGGTAATTTATCAAACTGGTGTAAAGCAGAACTGGCTTAGTTGCCCATAGCAGCCAATCAGATTCCACCTTTCATATTTGACAGCTCTTTTGGAAATCCAGTTCTACTTTACACCAGTTTGATAAATGAGTCTATGTCTATTAGGGTAAAAAAAAAATCAGCAGTATAGTACCTTGGACATTGGGGAGCAAAACAGGCACAGTATTGGGGGTGGCAGCAGGATGACACTGTGGGGACACCAGGATGAGGAGGTTGATGGAAAAATTGAGAAATCTAACGTGTCTGTGTTACAAACTGTAGAGACGAGATGTGGCTGAAAGAATTTGCCATGGTGGTCTGGGTCAAATGGAAACATAGAAACATAGAATGTGTCGGCAGATAAGAACCATTTGGCCCATCTAGTCTGCCCAATATACTGAATACTATGGATAGCCCCCTGCCCTATCTTATATGAAGGATGGCCTTATGCCTATCCCATGCATGCTTAAACCCCTTCACTGTATTTGCAGCTACCCCTTCTGCAGGAAGGCTATTCCATGCATCCACTACTCTCTCAGTAAAGTAATACTTCCTTATATTACTTTTAAACCTTTGCCCCTCTAATTTAAAACTGTGTCCTCTTGTGGTAGTTTTTCTTCTTTTAAATATGCTCTCTTTCTTTACCGAGTTGATTCCCTTTATGTATTTAAAAGTTTCTATCATATCCCCTCTGTCTCTTCTTTCTTCCAAGCTATACATATTAAGGTCCTTTAACCTTTCCTGGTAAGTTTTATCCTGTAATCCATGTACTAGTTTAGTAGCTCTTCTCTGAACTCTCTCTAGAGTATCTATATCCTTCTGGAGATATGGCCTCCAGTACTGCGCACAATAATCCAAGTGAGGTCTCACCAGTGTTCTGTACAGCGGCATAAGCACTTCACTCTTTCTACTGCTTATACCTCTCCCTATACATCCAAGCATTCTGCTGGCATTTCGTGCTGCTCTATTACATTGTCTTCCCACCTTTAAGTCTTCTGAAATAATTACTCCTAAATCCCTTTCCTCAGATACTGAGGTCAGGACTGTGTCAAATATTCTATATTCTGCCCTTGGGTTTTTACGCCCCAGGTGCATTATCTTGCACTTATCCACATTATATTTCAGTTTCCAGAGTTCGGACCATTCTTCTAGTTTTCCTAAATCCTTTTCCATTTGGCGTTTCCCTCCAGGAAATGGAAGAGAAGAGGAAAGAAAAAAAACTAAACTAAAATGGAGGGAGGGGCCCAAGTTGGGTAAACAGCCCCGGGCCTATCATGCACTTAATCCGCCCCTGCTGACATCCCCCTCATCTGCCAAACGTGCAAACTTGTTGGGGTGTGTCAGATCAGGGCTAGCCACCCTGGCACTCTTCCCTCGACCCCGCTTTCTAACTGTTACCCAGCTAGCTACCTCACTTTCCTCAGCCTCCTCTCATCTACCCCTCCCCCTCATCTACCCTAAAGAGTGCTTGCTCGGTGAGAAGCAAACTCTTTTGCAAATTGTCAATGCCTCTCAGTGTTTTTGGGTAATTTGCTCACATCTTGAACAAAGATATACACCCTTGAATGGCTGTTCCAGGACTGCATACATCATGCAAGATGTGCACTGGACTGCGTTGTCAATTGTGCAACACATACTAAATGGGAATTACAACTGTAAAAAAGTAAAACAGTAAATATGATTTAGAATTAGACCCTGTCTGCTGTAGTTGAAGGACTACCTAGAATTAAGCCAACAACACACAAGGAAATTATATCCAACCTTAGTTTCTAACTCCTTTTCTTAAACTTCTTTTTTTAACTCCACTTAACCACTTGCCGTCACGGTAACGCCGATAGGCGTCCGGACGGCAGCGCTCTCAGGTCTCAGTGACGCCTATTGGCGTCATCTCGTGAGACCTGAGATTTCCTGTGAACGCGCGTTCACAGGATTGCGCAGTATACAAGTTTAACTACAGCCTGTAACGGTCGCGTATACACACACACAGGGGGGAGGGAAGTGACCACTGCGCTCCACCCTTACCCCTGGCCCTGCCTACTTGCCTCGCGAGTCCTAATAACAGGGGACAACTGGACGCCAATCCCTAGCTTGGACTAAGTGCAGGGAAGACAAACAGACAAACAACAGAACGTGAACGGACCGAGTCAATACCAGGAAAGCTACAAAGTACAAATGGAGCAAGCAGAGAATTGTCAGGAGAAGCCGGGGTCATAAATACCAGGAGAGTCGTGTAGTACCAAAGTCAGCAGAGGATCGTCAGGAGGAGGCCGGGGTCAGAATACCAGGAGAGCAGCAAAGTACACAAGGAGCAGGCAGAGGAAGACAAAACCACAGGTGGAACCTAAATTAACAGGCAACCTGTGGCCAGCAGGCTGCCTGTATTTATAGTGGGGAGTGAGGAGTCACATGACCGACAGACCAACCTGTCGAGCACCGAGTGATCAGCTCGGCACTCAAGGCAGACTTAGGAGCAGGGAGCCACCCAGCTACTAAAGCCACCCTGGGAACGAGGTCAAACACAGATCCTCGCTCCCGAAGCTAAGCAGCAGGTCTGCGGCTAATGGGGGACCGAGTGCACCTTCGGAACCCCGTTACACAGCCTGCCAGCGCTGACCATTGGCTGGCAGGCTGTAGATTTTTAAAAGAACCAATCAAATAGGTATATCAGACGCTATTTTGTAAATAGCATCTGATATACCTGCTACCTTTTCCTCTGGCAGCTCTGTAAGTAGCACCAAGCACCACACACACATTACACACATCCCCCCCCCCCCCCCATCACTTATTAAACCCTTATTAACCCCTGATCACCCAATATAGACTCTCTGATCACTCCCCTGTCACCCCCCTGTCATTGATCACCCCCCTGTAAGGGTCCCTTATCACCGCCAGTTAGTTAGCTACTTGTTAGGTAGTTAGCGCCCAGCCCACCGCACCGCAGTCACTGATAAGTCGCTGATTAGCGTCATCGCTGTTGCTAATCAGCACTAGTACTATATAGTATCTGTAAGTGATCAAGACTGATCGCAATCAGATCTATATCAGTACATTAGGGTCACCTTAGGCTCTGCAAAAAACGCAGTGTTCGCCCGATCAGGCCTGATCTTATGCCCACACTTGCGTTCAGTCCGCCTCACCGCAGTGACAGAATTATTATTATTTTTTCTGATCACTGCAAAAACACTGTAAAATCGCTGCGGCGCTATAAAGATCACTTTTGATCTTTTTGGATCTTTATTAGCGATCGCAGCTTTACTTCGCAAGCACTCCTTTTTACTAGGCAGGTGTGCTCTTTTTCCTGGGTAGTCTCAGAGGAATACTCCCTAAATTTAGTTAGCCCAAAATGTCAAAAAAGGTGTATTCCGCTGAAGAGGCCTACAGGATTCTGGCCCTGATGGATGAAAGCGATGGGGACGCCTCACCCGCTGAATTCAGTGGTTCAGAATATGAACCTGTAGACAGCAGTGGCACTCTAACCACTAGTGAAGATGACGAGGTTAAGGTCCCTGCTATGGTCAGGCGTACCCGACCCCATGTCAGTGTTCTGCATACCCCGCGTGATGAGCCTCATTTGCAGCACAGTGGTGCTAGCGCTGATCTTTTTTATGGTGCGGCATACACCAGCAGCGCAGCATCCTGGACCTTCTACCAGCACTGCCGTATTCCCTGGTGAAGTGGCGAGCACCAGAAAGGCAGTTCAAGCTGGTACGGTGGCACGTGCAGTAACTCCCCCGTCGGACTCGCAGCCACCACGTTCACAGGCCCGTAGAGCCCTTAGTCTCCCAGAGGTGCTGGCAAACCCAAATTGGCAATCCCCTGCTTCCGCCGCACCCGTATTGCCCCCTTTCACCGCCCAGTCTGGAGTTCGCGTGGAGACGGCTCATTTAGGATCAGCCCTTGAGTTTTTTGAGCTGTTCTTCACCGCGGATCTCTATGACTTAGTTGTGGAAGAAACCAACCGCTACGCCACACATTATATAACCGCCAATCCGGAAAGCTTCTATGCCCAGCCTTTCCGGAGGAAACCAGTCACAGTTTCCGAATTTAAAATATTTTTGGGCCTTATCCTCAGCATGGGTCTAACTAAAAAAAAATTATTGCGGTCCTATTGGTCTAAAGACCCAATACATTACATGCCCATATTCTCTGCTGCTATGTCCAGGGCACGTTTTGAGGTCATCATGCGTTTTATGCATTTCACTGACAATAAAACCTGTCATCCAAGAGGCCACCCTGCTTATGACCGGCTCCACAAAATTCGGCCCCTCATAGACCATTTGTTATCCAGGTTTGCAGATGTGTATACCCCCAATCAGAACATCTGCATAGACGAGTCCCTTGTACATTTTACCGGGCTCCTTGGCATCAAACAGTACATCCCCAGCAAGCGCGCCTGGTATGGGGTCAAACTGTATAAGCTCTGTGAAAGGGCCACAGGCTATACATATCGTTTTAGGGTCTATGAGGGAAAAGACTCAAAACTGGAGCCAGTCGGATGCCCTGACTACCTGGGGAGCAGTGGCAAGATTGTCTGGGACTTGGTGTCACCCTTACTCCACAAGGGGTACCACTTATACGTGGACAATTTTTACACAAGCGTGGCCCTCTTTCGGCACTTACATATAGTCGGAATTCAATGCTGTGGCACCGCGCGACCTAGTCGCCGGGGCTTTCCCCAACGGCTCGTTAATATCCGACTTGCACGGGGGGAGAGGGCTGCCTTGTGTGACCAAGAACTGCTCGCGGTGAAGTGGAGGGACAAGAGGGACGTTTACCTTCTGTCCACCATTCACGCAGACACGACTGTACAAATTGAAAGGGCAACTGGAGTCATTGAGAAACCCCTCTCTGTCCACGACTATAACCTTCACATGGGAGGGGTGGACTTCAATGACCAGATGTTGGCTCCCTATTTAGTGTCCTGCCGCACCAGACGCTGGTATAAGAAGGTGTCTGTTTATTTAATTCAATTGGCTGTGTATAATAGTTTTGTTCTCTACAGTAAGGCTGAGAGAACGGAATCCTTCCTAAAATTCCAGGAAGAGATCATTTCGGTACTCCTGTATCCAGGAGGGTCCGTGCCCCAAGTCCCTGATGTAGTTAGCCGGCTACATGACAGACACTTCCCGAGTGTCTATCCTGGTACCCCAACTCACCGTTCCCCAAGAAAAAGATGTTGTGTCTGTAGCAGGGCTGGAATAAGGTGTGACACCACCTTTTTTTGTCCTGACTGTCCTGACCAGCCTGCCCTGTGCATAGGGGAGTGTTTCCGCAAGTTCCACACACACAGGTACACTATTAGTGTAGGGATTGCGTGACACAGGACAGGCACACAGGGGTCTTAGGGCCCTTTCACACAGAGCTGCTACAAACCTCTCCTTTCACCTGGGACAAAGTGCATAATGTACTTCGTCACATCTCTGGGCGATTTGCGCTTGCAAAATTGTCCCATGGGGAAGAAGAGGTTTGTCCTCTAAAGGTTAAAAACTCCCAAAAAATATAAAAATCACAGGTAAGCAAAAATGTTCTGTTTCAAATGTTATATAAAGTTTATAACAGTTGATGTTAATAAATTTATTGCGTTGCTGGCTGTTTTTTTTTTGCTTCTAGGTGGACCAACCGATCGACCAGCTGCAGCACTGATGTGCATTCTGACAGAAGCATTGCGCTGTTGTCAGATTACACAAAGTCGGTGTATGCGGCGCTGCAAGACAAGATTTCTCCTCTGCAGTAAAAAAGATACATTTGCCAAGGCTTATGAGCTGAGGGGCGGTGATCATATGCTTCGGCAAACACTTTGTATAAAAAAAAAAAATTATTCTGGCAATGATTTATTCATCCACATCGATTGATGTGAATGGAGAAATCGGGTTTGCCAGGGCATACGAGCTGAAGTGGGTTTGGATGTTGGGCGGAGCTCCTATGTCCTGGCAGACGCCTTTCCCCTCTTTTGTCTTTTTTGCAAATTTTTTGCCAGAGATTTTTTCATCCACATTGATCAATGCGAATGAAGAAATCTGTGCCGTTCATTTTTTCTTTCAGTCCAGAGGCTGAACGGAAAAAAAAAATCTCATTACCCGTATGCTCAATATAAGGAATAGCAGAAACCCCTAATGCTGGCCATACATGTAATGATTGTGGAGACCCTCAAATGCCAGGGCAGTACAAACACCCAACAAATGACCCCATTTTGGAAAGAAGACACCCCAAGGTATTTGCTGAGGGGCATATTGAGTCCATGAAAGATTGAACTTTTTGTCACAAGTTAGCGGAAAGGGAGACTTTGTGAGAAAAAAACAAAAAAAAATCAATTTCCGCTAACTTGTGCCCAAAAAAAATCTTCTATGAACTCGCCATGCCCTCACGGAATACCTTGAGGGTATCTTCTTTCCAAAATGGGGTCACATGTGGGGTATTTATACTGTCCTGGCATTTTAGGGGCCCTAAAGCGTGAGAAAAAGTCTGGAATCCAAATGTCTAAAAATGCCCTCCTAATAGGTACTCATTGGAATTTGGGCCCCTTTGCGCACCTAGGCTGCAAAAAAGTGTCACACATGTGGTATCGCTGTACTCAGGAGAAGTAGGGCAATGTGTTTTGGGGTGTCTTTTCACACATACCCATACTGTGTGTGACAAATATCTCTGTAAATGACAACTTTTTAATTTTGTTTATACAAAGTTGTCAATTTACAGAGATATTTCTCTCACCCAGCATGGGTATATGTAAAAATACACCCCAAAACACATTGCCCTACTTCTCCTGAGTACGGCGATACCACATGTATGACACTTTTTTGCAGCCTAGGTGCGTAAAGGGGCCGAAAGTCCAACGAGTACCTTTAGGCTTTACAGGGTTGCTCACAATTTAGCCAAAATGCCAGAACAGTTAACACACCCCACAAATGACCCCATTTCGGAAAGTAGACACCCCAAGGAATTCACTGAGGGGCATAGTGAGTCCGTTTTTTTGCCAGAAGTTAGCAGAAATTTAAACTTTATTATTCTTTTTTTCCTCAGAAAGTGTCATTTTCCGCTAACTTGTGAAAAAAAAATTAAATCATACATGAACTCACCATGCCCCTCCGCGGATACTTTGGGGTGTCTTCTTTCTAAAATGGGGTCATTTAGGGGCTATTTATACTATCCTGGCATTCTAGCACCTCAAGAAACATGACAGGTGCTCAGAAAGTCAGAGCTGCTTCAAAATGCGGAAATTCACATTTTTGTACCATAGTTTGTAAACGCTATACACTTATTGGATTTTTTTTTATCAAAGACATGTAGCACAATAAATTCTGACACAAACTTGTATAGAAATGTAATTATATTTGAACAATTTTACCAGAAAAAGTAAAAAATACACTTTTGAGAAAATTGCGGTCTACTTTGATTAATATCAGGAAAACGAAAAATGTCAGCAGCAATCAAATACCACCAAAAGAAAGCTGTATTTGTGAGAAGAAAAGGAGGTAAAATTCATTTGGGTGCCAAGTTGCATGACCGAGCAATAAACCGTTAAAGTTGTGAAGTGCCGATTTGTAAAAAAGGGCCTGGTCACTAGGGGGTATAAACCTGTGGTCCTTAAGTGGTTAATAAGAAGCCCACTTAGTAGAGCAAGCTCTAGAGAGTCTAGTGGTTCAATTTATAGCACCTGGTTGCCCAGGCCACTCCCCTTAATCAAGCAGTTACACTGGCGTCCTCAGGGGAACAGGCACTGCCCATTTGGGGGGCAGAGTTTTAGGGATTTTAAGTACAGAGGTGTAGCATTCTATAGATTATAAGCAGTGGTCTAAACTTTATATTAGCAAGGGACAAAGACAATGAGGGGGCTGGTAGCAGCGCGCAGCAAGCAGCCTACCACGGCCCATTGCTACAATAGGAGCGCTGTGAAGACAACAGTGCCATTATATCCAACTAATGAAGAAAAGAATGCAACACAACTGAGAGTTTTAAACCCATTTATTAGGTCTTAAAAGACATTTTATATACTATGTATTAAAAGTTACGTCTTAGCAATAACAAACGAGGCATATGTACAAAAGGCAATTATTAATCCAAAAGACTATTTGTAAATAATTATTTATATTGGGGCTCTTAGCTGAAGTCTGATTGTGGGTCATTCACATTGGGGTCTGAGCTGAGGTCTGATTGTGGGTCCGATCTAAGGTCTTATTGGGGTCTTATTAACATTGGGGGTCTGATCTGAGGTCTGATTGGGGTCATTCACATTGGGGTCTGAGCTGAGGTCTAATTGGGGGTAATTTACATTGGGGTCTGAGCTGAGGTCTGATCTGATGTCTTATTGGGGTCTTATTAACCCCTTAACCCCTTAAGGACGCAGGGCGTATCGGTACGCCCTATTTCCAGAGTCCTTAAGGACTCAGGGCGTACCGGTAAGTCCTAACTTTAAATGCAGATTCAGGCACCGCGGGGGTTAATGGGAACGGGATGCCGGCTGAAATCATTCAGCTGGCATCCTGTGACAACGCTAGGGGGGGTCATGTGACCCCCCCCCCCCCCGTATCGGCGATCGCCGCAAACTGCAGGTCAATCAGACCTGCGGTTTGCTGCGCTTTTTGCAGTTGGGACCGCGGGGATCAGAAACTTTTGAGTGCCTAAAATAAAGATTTTTCACCCCCCCCCTGCACCCCTGCACGATTTTATGACGGCGGGTGGTGCGGGGGGGCTGTCGCAGGCGGTGGGGGCGTTGCGGGAGGCGGGCGGTGCGGCAGGCGGTATCGCGATCCCACGCCCGCCTCCCCTTGAAAATTCGTTGGCTTCTAGTGGGTATACCAGGGTGTCGGCACATTGCTGACACCCTGGTATAAACGGCTGACATCGGTGATGCGATGTCAGCCGTTTAACCCTTTCCATACAGCGGTCCGTACGGAGTGCCTTTGCAGCCCCCCGATGGAGAGGGAGAGAGCCCCCGGACAGCCCCCAGAGAGCCCCCCTCCTTACCCTTCCCCATCTGCGAAGTTCTGATCAGTACTGAGCAGACGGGGAAGGTTCCCATGGCAACAGGACGCCGTCTCAGGTGCTAAAGGGAGAGATCTGTTCAGACAAAGTGTAAGTAAAATACAGTACAGTACAATATATATTGTACTGTACTGTATTATACAGACATCAGACCCACTGGATCTTCAAGAACCAAGTGGGTCTGGGTCAAAAAAAAGTTACAAAAAGTGAAAAAAAAGTAAAAATCAAAAAACACATTTATCACTGATTAAAAATGAAAAAAATAAAATTCCCTACACATGTTTGGTATCGCTGCGTCCGTATTGACCTGATCTATAAAACAGTCATGTTACTTTCCCAGCACGGTGAACGCCATAAAAATAAAAAAATAAAAACTATTAGGAAATTGAAATTTTGCCCACCTTACTTCCCAAAAAAGGTAATAAAAGTGATCAAAAAAGTTGCATGTATGCCAAAATAGTACCAATCAAACCGTCATCTCATCCCGCAAAAATCATACTCTACCCAAGATAATCTCCCAAAAACTGAAAAAACTATGGCTCTCAGACTATGGAAACACTAAAACATGATTTTTTTGGTTTCAAAAATGAAATCATTGTGTAAAACTTAAATAAATAAAAAAAAGTATACATATTAGGTATCGCCACGTCCGTATAGACCGGACCTATAAAAATATCACATGACCTAACCCCTCAGATGACCACCGTAAAAAAATAAAAATAAAAACGGTGAAAAAAAAGCCATTTTTTGTCATCTTACGTCACAAAAAGTGGAATAGCAAGCGATCAAAAAGTCATGTGCACCCCAAAATAGTGCCAATCAAACCGTCATCTCATCCCGCAAAAAATTAGACCCTACTTAAGATAATCGCCCAAAAACTGAAAAAACTATGGCTCTTAGACTATGGAGACACTAAAACATTTTTTTTGTTTTAAAAATGAAATCATTGTGTAAAATAAATACATCTTACATAAATAAAAAAATCTTACATAAATAAAAAAGATTGCATACATATTAGGTATCGCCGCGTCCGTGACAACCTGCTCTATAAAATTACCACATGATCTAACCTGTCAGATGAATGTTGTAAATAACAAAAAAAAAACGTGCCAAAAAATCTATTTCTTGTTACCTTGCCGCACAAAAAAGTGTAATATAGAGCAACCAAAAATCATATGTGCCCTAAACTAGTACCAACAAAACTGCCACCCTATTCCGTAGTTTCTAAAATGGGGTAACTTTTTTGGAGTTTCTACTCTAGGGGTGCATCAGGGGAGCTTCAAATGGGACATGGTGTCAAAAAAAACAGTCCAGCAAAATCTGCCTTCCAAAAACCGTATGGCATTCCTTTCCTTCTGTGCCCTGCCGTGTGCCCGTACAGCGGTTTACGACCACATATGGGGTGTTTCTGTAAACTACAGAATCAGGGCCATAAATAATGAGTTTTGTTTGGCTGTTAACCCTTGCTTTGTAATTGGAAAAAAAATATTAAAATGGAAAATCTGCCCAAAAAGTTAAATTTTGAAATTGTATCTCTATTTTCCATTAAATCTTGTGCAACACCTAAAGGGTTAACAAAGTTGGCAAAATCAGTTTTGAATACCTTGAGGGGTGTAGTTTCTTAGATGGGGTCACCTTTATGGAGTTTCTACTCTAGGGGTGCATCAGGGGAGCTTCAAATGGGACATGGTGTCAAAAAAAACAGTTCAGCAAAATCTGCCTTCCAAAAACCGTATAGCATTCCTTTCCTTCTGTGCCCTGCCGTGTGCCCGTACAGCGGTTTACGACCACATATGGGGTGTTTCTGTAAACTACAGAATCAGGGCCATAAATAATGAGTTTTGTTTGGCTGTTAACCCTTGCTTTGTAATTGGAAAAAAAATATTAAAATGGAAAATCTGCCCAAAAAGTTAAATTTTGAAATTGTATCTCTATTTTCCATTAAATCTTGTGCAACACCTAAAGGGTTAACAAAGTTGGCAAAATCAGTTTTGAATACCTTGAGGGGTGTAGTTTCTTAGATGGGGTCACCTTTATGGAGTTTCTACTCTAGGGGTGCATCAGGGGGGCTTCAAATGGGACATGGTGTAAAAAAAAACAGTCCAGCAAAATCTGGCTTCCAAAAACCATACGGCGCACCTTTCACTCTACGCCCCGCTGTGTGGCCGTACAGCAGTTTACCGTCACATATGGGGTGTTTCTGTAAACTACAGAATCAGGGCAATAAATAATGAGTTTTGTTTGGCTGTTAACCCTTGCTTTGTAACTGGAAAAAAAAATATTAAAATGAAAAATCTGCCCAAAAAAGTGAAATTTTGAAATTGTATCTGTATTTTCCATTAAATCTTGTGCAACACCTAAAGGGTTAACAAAGTTTGTAAAATCTGTTTTGAATACCTTGAGGGGTGTAGTTTCTTAGATGGGGTCACTTTTAGGGAGTTTCTACTCTAGGGGTGCATCAGGGGGGCTTCAAATGGGACATGGTGTCAAAAAACCAGTCCAGCAAAATCTGGCTTCCAAAAACCATACGGCGCACCTTTCCCTCTACGCCCTACTGTGTGCCCGTACAGTAGTTTACGGCCACATATGGGGTGTTTCTGTAAACGGCAGAGTCAGGGCAATAAAGATACAGTCTTGTTTGGCTGTTAACCCTTGCTTTGTTGGTGGAAAAAATGGGTTAAAATTGAAAATTAGGCAAAAAAAATGAAATTCTCAAATTTCATCCCCATTTGCCAATAACTCTTGTGCAACACCTAAAGGGTTAACGAAGTTTGTAAAATCAGTTTTGAATACCTTGAGGGGTGTAGTTTATAGAATGGGGTCATTTTTGGGCGGTTTCTATTATGTAAGCCTCGCAAAGTGACTTCAGACCTGTAGTGGTCCCTAAAAATTGGGTTTTTGTAAATTTCTGAAAAATTTCAAGATTTGTTTCTAAACTTCTAAGCCTTTTAACATCCCCAAAAAATAAAATATCATTCCCAAAATGCTACAAACATGAAGTAGACATATGGGAAATGTAAAGTCATCACAATTTTTGGGGGTATTACTATGTATTACAGAAGTAGAGAAACTGAAACTTAGAAATTTGCTAATTTTTCAAAATTTTTGGAAAATATGGTATTTTTTTATGTAAATAAATTTACTTTTTTGACCCAATTTTAGCAGTGTCATGAAGTACAATATGTGACGAAAAAACAATCTCAGAACGGCCTGGGTAGGTCAAAGCGTTTTAAAGTTATCAGCACTTAAAGTGACACTGGTCAGATTTGCAAAAAATGGCCAAGTCCTTAAAGGGCTTCTGTCAGCCCACTAAACCGTTTTGTTTACTAATAATCCCTATACTGCGAGCTCTGCATACATAAGTTAAATAATCATTTTGGTTCAGTAGAATTTGATAAAAAGCTATTTTTAAAATATGCAAATTACCGTGCTACCAGCAAGTAGGGCGGCTACTTGCTGGTAGCAGCCGCATCCTCCGATCCTAATGACGCCCCCTCCGCATTGTGATTGACAGGGCCAGGGAACGGAATCGTTCTCTGCTGGCCCTGCCTGTTAGCATTCAATATCTGGCGCCTGCGCCGCGGCCGTACCTATGTGCAATCTGCGCAGGCGCACTGAGAGGCGGCCGCTCGCTCCTCAATGCGCCTGCGCCGGGTGTAGATGTGACGTCATCGGCGCAGGCGCATTGAGGATGGAGCGGCAGAGCGAGTGGCCGCCTCTCAGTGCGCCTGCGCAGATTGAAGATAGGTACGGCCGCGGCGCAGGCGCCAGATTTTGAAAGCTAACAGGCAGGGCCAGCAGAGAACGATTCCGTTCCCTGGCCCTGTCAATCACAATGCGGAGGGGGCGTCATTAGGATCGGAGGATGAGGCTGCTACCAGCAAGTAGCCGCCCTACTTGCTGGTAGCAAGGTAATTTGCATATTTTAAAAATAGCTTTTTATCAAATTCTACTGAATCAAAATTATTATTTAACTTATGTATGCAGAGCTCGCAGTATAGGGATTATTAGTAAACAAAAAAAAAAACGGTTTAGTGGGCTGACAGAAGCCCTTTAAGGTGAAATAGGGCTGAGTCCTTAAGGGGTTAAGGACCCTGGGATTTTCCATTTTTGCGTTTTCGTTTTTGACACCCCGCCATCCCATAGTCCTAACTTTTTTATTTTTCCATTCACATAGCCTTATGAGGGCTTGTTTTTTTGCGGGACACTTTCTAATGGCACCATTCATAGTTGCATACCATGTAGTAGGGAGCGGGAAAAAAATTCCAAATGGGGTAGAATTGAAAAAAAAAACGCAATTCTGATAAAGGTTTTTTATTTTTTTACACTGTACACTATGCAGTAAAATTGACCTTGTTATCTTCATTCTCCAGGTAAGTATGGGTCCAACTATACCACACTTGTATAATTTTTCTTGTGTTTTAATACTGATTTTTTTTTTTAAACCATATTCTGACCCCTATAACTTTTTTGCAGCTATGTGTTTGGGGATGTGTGAGGGCTCATTGTTTGCGGGACGCTCTGTTCTTTTCAGTGATACCAATTTTAAGTGTGTGCGACTTTTGGATCACTTTTTATAAAAAAATTATTGGGTAGTTGAAGTGACAAAAAATGGCAAATTGGGTGTTTTTATTTTTTCTCCACGCTACGCCATTTTCCTTATGCCATTAATATTGTTATATTATAATAGTATGGGCATTTTCGCATGCTACGATGCCCATGATGTTTTATTTTTATTTTAACCACCTGCCATCTGGGCCATTTGCCCCCTTCCTGACCAGGCCAAATTTTGCAAAACTGACATATCTCACTTTATGTGGTAATAACTTTGGAACGCCTTTATTTATCCAAGTCATTCAGAGATTGTTTTCTCGTGACACATTGTACTTCATGATAGTCATAAATTTGAGTCAAAATATTTCACCTTTATTTATGAAAAAATCCCAAATTTACCCAAAAATTTGAAAAATTCGCAATTTTCTACATTTCAATTTCTCTGCTTTTAAAACAGAAAGTGATACCTCATAAAATATTTATTATTTAACATTCCCCATATGTCTACTTTATGTTGGCATCATTTTGGAAATGTCATTTAATTTTTTTAGGACGTTAGAAGGCTTAGAAGTTTAGAAGCAATTCTTCAAATTTTTAAGAAAATTGCCAAAACCCACTTTTTAAGGACCAGTTCAGGTCTGAAGTCACTTTGTGGGGCCTACATAGTGGATACCCCCATAAATGACCCCATTGTAGAAACTACACCCCTCAAGGTATTCAAAACCGATTTTACAAACTTTGTTAACCCTTTAGGCGTTCCACAAGTATTAAAGGAAAATGGAGATCAAATTTTTAAATTTCACTTTTTGGGCAGATTTTCCATTTTAATCAATTTTTTTCTTTAACACATCGATGGTTAACAGCCAAACAAAACTCAATATTTATTACCCAGATTCTGCGGTTTACAGAAACACCCCACATGTGGTCATAAACTGCTGTATGGGCACACGGCAGGGCGCAGAAGAAAAGGAACTCCACATGGTTTTTAGATGCCATGTCCCATTTGAAGCCCCCTGATGCACCCTTACAGTAGAAACTCCCAAGAAGTGACCCCATTTTGGAAACTAGGGGATAAGGTGCCAGTTTTATTAGTACTATTTTTGGGTACATATGATTTTTTGATCATTCATTATAACACTTTATGGGGCAAGGTGACCAAAAAATTGGTTGTTTTAGCACAGTTTCTATTTATTTATTTTTACAGCGTTCACCTGAGGGGTTCAGTCAAGTGACATTTTTATAGAGCAGATTGTTACGGACGTGGCGATACCTAATATGTATACTTTTTCTCATTTATTCAAGTTTTACACAATAATAGCATTTTTGAAACAAAAAAATTATGTTTTAATGTGTCCATGTTCTGAGAGCTATATTTTTTTTTATTTTTTGAGAGATTTTCTTATGTAGGGGCTCATTTTTTGCGGGATGAGGTGACGGTTTTATTGGTACTATTTTGTGGGACATACGCGTTTTTGATCACTTGGTGTTGCACCTTTTGTGATGCAAGGTGACAAAAATTGCTTGTTTTGACACCGTTTTTTTTTTTTTTTTACGGTGTTCACCCGAGGGGTTAGGTCATGTGATATTTTTATAGAGCTGGTTTTTACGGACGCGGCAATACCTAATATGTATACTTTTTTTATTTGTTTCACTTTAACACAATAATAGCATTTTTGAAACCGAAAAAATGATGTTTTAGTGTCTCCATGTTCTAAGAGCTATAGTTTTTTTTATTTTTTGAGAGATTTTCTTATGTAGGGGCTCATTTTTTGCGGGATGAGGTGACGGTTTTATTGGTACTATTTTGTGGGACATACGCGTTTTTGATCACTTGGTGTTGCACCTTTTGTGATGCAAGGTGACAAAAATTGCTTGTTTTGACACAGTTTTTTTTTTTTTTTTACGGTGTTCACCCGAGGGGTTAGGTCATGTGATATTTTTATAGAGCTGGTTTTTACGGACGCGGCAATACCTAATATGTATACTTTTTTTTTTTTTTTTTTTTTAACTTTTTTTTTTCATTCCTTACTTGGGGACTTTTTTTTTTTACATGTGAAACTTTTTTTTATTTTTTTATTTTCAACCTTTTATTTTTTTATTTTTTATTTTACACTTTTCGTCCCCCATAAGGTCATACAAGACCTCTGGGGGACATTTACTTCGCTTTTTTTTTTTTTTTCACTGTTGATTTCTCCTGTAACTGGGGCTGACATAGTAGCCCCAGTTACAGGACAAATGCACCCCTAGAGAGGCTGTACAGCAGCAATCCAGCGCTGTACAGCCTCAGAGCAGGGCTGATCGAGGTCTCTGAGAGACCTCACACAGCTCCTGCACACTCCGGTCACGGCGGTCACATGACCGCCGGGCCGGAACAGGAAGCGCATAGCGATGTCTGTGACCGGCTGGGCGCTCCTCCTACTGGTAAGTGACAGGTCTGTGCTATAAGCAATGCGCCGCACAGACCTTTCATTTACCAGTAGGAGGAGCGCCCGGCCGGTCACAGACAGCAAAGGTAAGTATAATGCTTCTAAAATTGCTAAGTAACCATGGCAACCAGGACTGCAGTAGCGTCCTGGTTGCCATGGTTACCAATCGAAATCCCAGCGATTAAACTGGGACTCCGATCGGAATTCTCCGCTGCCACCAATGATGGAGGGGGGGGATTTTAATTAGGAGGGGGAGGGAGGGGGGGCCCACTGGCCACCAATGAATGTACAGTAATACAGGGGAGGGAGGGGGGGGCCTCACGGACATCACGGACCTCGTTTTTGCGGACCACAAAAAAAAACGGTTGTGTGCATGAGGCCTTAGGCTACGTCTACACAACGACATTTGTCGCGCGACAGATAGGGCACAACTACACTGCAACATTTGTAGCGCAACATTTTGTTGCACTAATGTCGCGCGACAATTTTTATAATGGCAGTCTATGGTGTCGCACTGCAAGATGCAACATGCTGCGACTGCGACGCAACAGTCGCAGAAAAATCCATCTCGAATTGCATGTTGCATGTTGCAGTGCGACACCATAGACTGCCATTATAAAAATTGTTGTGCGACATTAGTGCGACAAATGTTGTCGTGTAGACGTAGCCTAAGGGACTGGCGTCTGCAGGAAGGGACAGATAGTGCAGGGCTGGAAAATCGCTGTGTTCGGTACCAAAAAGCTTTCAAAAGAAAGAAATCAGTGAGATCCACAAGTTGGTAAGGCTGATTAGTAAGCCTGCATTTGTGGGAGGGTCGGAGGCTCTTCATATACGAGCCACAGCCTTACTCACAGGTGTGGGTTCTCAGGTGCCCCACCCTCCCTCCCTCCCTTATCTTCTCATTTCCACAGGGTATGCCCACTTATAGGCCTGGTGGTAGGATTCTTTCTATGCAGCATGGAGCCAGAATAGAGCTTGTTATTTTGCTCTCTGCTACCGTAGCATGCACGCGCCATACTACGTAAGTAGGTTGGGCCGGGGCCATCTCTCCTGGCCGGTCGGAACCGACTTTGCTAGCGAACGGGAGGCTTTGCCTCAGAATCTGCTACCTCAGGTTTGCTCGTTGGGGCTAAATACTTCTATTTCTTTTCAACTTTGTTTGTTGGTAATAGGAGCTAGTTCCTATAAATCTTACAAGTTTCACTTCGCTTTGTTCATCTCGTATGAAAAGTTACTTCAGCCGGTTTGCTGTAAAGGAAGAGTTACCTGCACGTGACGTCATGTTTGGAGATCGGACGCAGCTGTTTTTGTTTAGGCCTCTTGCTGTAGCTGTTCCTTGCCACGTGTCTCCCCCCCTCCCCCCGCTACCACCATCTTTAGACTTCACGTATTTCACTGCTCCATGTACTTAAAAACCCTGCCGCACTTTTATGCTCTGCTGTTATCCTGAGCGGCATTTACACTTTCGGCTTTTATTTCATGTCTTATGCTGCATCTGCACGTCCTTACTGTCCAGCACTTTCCTACTCTTGGTTCGTATTCACTCAGGTTGGTCTCACATTCAAGCTGCATTCACCTGTTGGCTGTTACATCTCATTCCGTACCCAGCCGACAGCCGGATCCGTATTACACACCTGTTATTACATGTTGTATACTTGGCTTACAGCTGCTACTGTTACTCCATTTTTTTTTTCTCGGGACGCACCACCCTGGTGTTCACACCTTGCTCCACTCACAACCAGAGCTGCGTTCATGTGTCGACTGGTATACCATGTTTGCTCTGCTCACTGTGAGAGCTGTGTTTACACGTCTGCTGTCACAACATGTTCATACTAGGCTTGTTTCAGAGCTGCATTCACTTTCACTGTTACATCATGTTTATGCTCCACTCACATTTAGAGCTTCTGTTCTACCAATTTCATTCTTGGCCACACCCAGAGGTCCATTCACACTACGCTATCAAATCATTTTTTGAACTCCACCCTCGACCAGTGTTGCATTCATCCGTCTATCAATATATCAGGTTTACTCTACTCGCACCCAGAGCTGCGTTCACACGTCCCATGCTACTACAGGTTCTGTCCAGGCCCATTTCAAGAACTGCATTCATGTCGCTGGTTCATCTATGTTATGCTCCGTTCACAACCAGAGCTGCTGTTATACCAAATTTCATGCTCTGCTTATACCCAGAGTTGTGTTCACACTTCTACTGCTACACCAGGTTGTATACCCCACTCGCCAAAGCCGCTTTCCATGTCTGCTGTCACATCAAGTTAATATTCCGTTCACATCCAAAGCTGCGTCCGCATGTCTGCTTTTACATCTTGTCCTATACTCCATTCACTACTAGAGCCGCGTTCACGTGTCTGCTTTCGCATCACATCAATACTCTGCTCACTTTCAGATTGCATTTATACGTCTGCTTTATACCATGCTTTTCATGCGCTACCCATACTCAGAGCTGCGCCCATACCATGTTTTTAGGTACCACTTACATCCAAAGCTCCATTCACCCATTTGTTGTTACATCATGTGTTGTACTCTGCTTCCCCTCAAAGCTGCATTCTCCTGTTCATTGCTACGTCATGGTTTTACTCAATAATCTCACCGGGGCAGTCTGAACCCACCGCTCTGGTACCTCTCTCCCGACAAACATAACTGCGTTCTTTTCAGGCTTACGTTCCTTACGTCTGTTACATTCCATAGGCCTACTTTTCTGTTCACCTCAGGGAGAAACTTTTTTTTTTTTGGGTCTTCTTTACCCTGGTTCATATTCACTCAGACTGGTCTACTTTTACTTCTGGTTCGTATTTACTCAGATTGGTCTCCTTTTACTTCTGGTTCGTATTTACTCAGATTGGCCTCCTTTTTTACTTCTGGTTCGTATTCACTCAGATTGGCCTCCTGCCCCAGTTCACCAACCAGCTCCTCAGCGGAGGTCAGTGGGCCAATAGGAGTACGTTTCCTGCTATGTTTTCACAAGCTGTTCATTTGTTTGTCACGATAAGAGACTTCTCTTAGTGAACTTGCAATGCCTCAGGCTCTTGTTTTTCTCCCATCTCTGTTTCAATTTCATGTTTACGTTTTATGGTTCTCGGTGGTTAGTATTTTATGTATGCACTTGCTTCGGATTACTAATGTCTATATTTTCAACACCTGTTGGCAGTTATGTTCTTTAGGCCACCTTCTAGCAAATCCAATCATTCAAGTCGCTGCATATCCCATCAGGTCCGGCTTACGTTTTAATTATTTATCGTCACCGCAACGTCATCCCTCTGGCTTCGGGGGCCCTATGACTGATCCGGCCTCATGGCTCCGGGGGCCCCATGACCGTTTTTTTTGTTTTGTTTGTTAGGGGTACGACATGGTTGTAGGCTGGTTAGTGTCCCAGGTTTGCTGTTGGAGGGGGTTATGGTTATGCGAGTCCCCAAGGCATTCTGGTGCTGCATAAGTGGTTTAAAAAAAATAAAAATAACATAAGAGGCTCGCCCGAGTGGCTCTTCACTTATAGGACCTCACGATTGGCACCGACACTTGTAGTTCGCACAGCAATCTGATACTTTTTCCGCCATAGGAGGCTAGCCTGAGTGGCTCTTCACTTATAGGACCTCACGATTGGCACCGACACTTGTAGTTCGCACGGCCATCTAATACTTTTTCCTCCATAGGAGGCTCGCTGGAGTGGCTTCCTCCATAGGAGGCTCGCTGGAGTGGCTCTTGGCTTAGAGGATTTCACAATTCTCATCGACATTGGTAGGTCATACGGCCATCTGATACTATTTTCCATGGCACACCTTTCAGAAGTTTTCTTTTGTTAATTTATATTTTACAGATTAGTACTTGCGGTTCATTTCAGCCTCATTTCATTAAGAAGCTTTACCCCATGTCTTTGTCTTTCTAGGTTATCGAGTCCCGGTTGATTACTAAACCCGTCGGGTTAAGCCCCAATCTTTTTCCCAGCCGTCTTTAATTCTAAGGTTCGCATCCTGTCGGCTGCCCGGCCCCATGGGCCCCTGGTGGTTGCTTCGGCCCCATGGCTTCAGGGGTCCGACCAATGGTTGTCTGTCCACCTGTGCAGCTATGCTTTTGGTTTTGAATGACTCACATCTTTACCTGCTTGCCAGCTTATGTTATTTAGGTTCATTTTAGTTAATGTCTGTTATTATCTCCATTTTCTGTCACGTTTCCCTTCGTCTTTTCAGGTCATGCAGTTGAATTCATGTTGGGGGTCACCTTCCACGTCGGTCAGGTCTCGTTCCTAACAATATTTTGCCTTGCATGTCATTCAGGCCATGTAGTTTATCTTGGGTATCGCCTGCCACATTGGTCAGGCTCATGGTTTAATTTCACCTGCACCTTATTCAGGTCACTTATTATAGTTGTGGTCATGGCTACGGCCAAGATATCCGAAGAAACCTAGGGAGAGAAACAACGGGAACAACCTAACCCAGCTAGGCGTGTCTTAGCTAACCTGACTAAATGGCTTGTTGTGTGCCCTAAGCCATGATCGTGGGTAGGCCTATAAGTGGGCATACCCTGTGGAAATGAGAAGATAAGGGAGGGTGGGGCACCTGAGAAGACACGCCTGTGAGTGAGGCTGTGGCTCGTATATGAAGAGCCTCCGCCCCTCCCACAAATGCAGGCTGACTAGTCAGCCTTACCAACTTTATAATTTCTTGATAAAAAAAAAAAAACTCGGCCCCATGGCTTCGGGTCCCGATGACTGATTCGGCCCCATGGCTTCGGGGGCCCGATTGACTGTTTTCAGTCCTGCTGGGCTGATTGCCTGGTTGGTTGTACATCTGTGCATCTGGGCTGATTTGGCCTGTATGTATCACATATATACCTGCTTCTCTAATTTCCTAATAATCCATGTTGATTGCTCACTTTATGTTTTGATCGCAAACTGGTCCGGTTTGCCCTACAGCATCATTGTCATGTCTTACACAGATATTTCGTCTTGCTTTAATTGTTCATGCTTTCGTTCAGGTCCTGCCAGAGGAGGAACAAGTAGGGTAATTCCCTCTAGCATTTCAGTCTCTGATCGTAGTCGATCATATCTTGTCAACCAGGTCCCCGCGCAAAGTCTTTGCCTTTTTACCACGACCAGGAATTTATTTTCGCCGGTAGCTTCATTGCAATTGCATTCCTCATGGGAGGGCATAGACAGAATCTTGTATATTATGGCTTCGTAGCTTCTTGCCGCACTAACCTCAGACTCCCTACAACCACGTTGAATCGGGTTTTGGACAAGGTTCAGCATTTCCTCACGGTAGAAGATTCAGATAGTAGGTTGGTCTTCACGTCTCAAGCGTTAAAACAATTCTCAGGGGCACACAGTAGAATAACGCGCGGACCACGGCTAGCAGATAGCTGTTGTCTGGGGAACTATTTAAGGATTCTCTTCCTATCTACATAGTTTTTTTTGGCCCTCATTCCTGCATAGTCTAGGCAGTTAGGTTTCGGTCCCACGATCTCCTGAGGCTAGGGCATTGCCAGTACTCCCTAGAACTAAAACTTTACAAGGTTCAGTTGGTTTCCATGATCCATTTCACAACGTATTCCCGGTCCTCCATTCCGCTTTGGGGCAATATCCGCAATATTGAGCATCATGTCTCTGGCCTTGTCATCCACAAGATGGGTTGTAGGTCTCCTTCTGGCCTTGCCTCATACACCCCGAATTTTTCGCTCTAGATCCCTGACGCCTTGCAGTTGGCTTGGGAATTAGTTTGCACATGCCATTCAAGTTCCTTTTCTACCCTACTTGGCTTGGTTTTTGCCCACTTATAGGCCTACCCACGATCATGGCTTAGGGCACACAACAAGCCATTTAGTCAGGTTAGCTAAGACACGCCTAGCTGGGTTAGGTTGTTCCCGTTGTTTCTCTCCCTAGGGTTTTTCGGATATCTCTTAGCCGTAGCCATGACCACAAATGTTATATACAGTATTCCAGCAGAGAATTATTTGTATTTGGGACAAATTTCCATACTTTGGGTCACATCTGTGTCTGCATTTAGGCAGCAACCATATATACAGTGATTCAGCAGAGAATTCTTTCTATTTGGGACAAAAATCCCTAGTGTGGGTTTCATCTGTGTATTTGGGACAAAAATCCCTAGTGTGGGTTTCATCTGTGTGTGAATTTAGGCTGCAACCGTTATATACAGTAATTCAGCACAGATTTATTTCTATTTGGGACAAATTTCGCTAGTTTGGGTGACTTCTGTGCTTGAATTTAGACTGCAACCCTATATACAGTAATTCAGCAGAGAATTCTCTCTATTTGGGACAAAAATCCCTAGTGTGGGTTTCATCTGTGTGTGAATTTAGGCCGCAACCGTTATATATGGTAATTAAGCATGGATTTATTTCTATTTGGGACAAATTTCACTACTTTTGGTCACATCTGTGAGTGAATTTAGGCCGCAACCATATATACAGTTATTCACCAGATAATTATTTCTATTTGGGACAAAAATCCCTAGTGTGGGTTTCATCTGTGTGTGAATTTAGGCCGCAACCATATATACAATAATTAAGCACAGAATTCTTTCTATTTGGGACAAAAATCCCTAGTTTGGGTTTCATCCGTGTGTGAATTTGGGCAGCAACCATATATACAGTTATTCACCAGAGAATTATTTCTATTTGTGACAAATTTCACTAGTTTGGGTGACTTCTGTGCGTGAATTTAGACTGCAACCATATATACAGTAATTCAGCAGAGAATTCTTTCTATTTGGGACAAAAATCCCTAGTTTGGGTTTCATCTGTGTGTGAATTTAGGCCGCATCCGTTATATACAGTAATTCAGCATAGATTTATCTCTATTTGGGACAAATATCACTAGTTTGGGTGACTTCTGTGCGTGAATTTAGGCCACAACCATATACAGTTGTGTTCAAAATTATTCAACCCCCACTGAAATTGAGTGTTTTGGCCAGTTTGACATTGATTTTGATCATTTCAGTCATCTTGTTTACAATTAAATCAAAGAGGCACTTGTAAGTCAGACAAATATAACATAACATAACATTTATAATGAAATAACCACAAATGTCTTTTCTGTGCTCACATCATTATCAGTTTTATTCAACCCCCAAGTGACATTCAATCTTAGTACTTAGTACAACATCCTTTTCCAGTTATAACAGCTTTTAAACGTGAAGCATAGCTTGACACAAGTGTCTTGCAGCGATCTACGGGTATATTCGCCCATTCTTCATGGAAGCCTCCAGTTCAGTCACATTCTTAGGCTTGCGCGCTGCAACTGCTTTCTTTAAGTCCCACCAGAGGTTCTCAATCGGATTTAAGTCTGGTGACTGCGATGGCCACTTCAAAATGTTCCAGCCTTTAATCTGCAACCATCCTCTAGTGGACTTGGAGGTATGCTTGGGATCATTGTCCTGTTGAAAGGTCCAACGTCTTCCAAGCCTCAGGTTTGTGACGGACTGCATCACATTTTCATCTAATATCTCCTGGTACTGAAGAGAATTCATGGTACCTTGCACACGCTGAAGCTTCCCTGTACCTGTAGAAGCAAAACAGCCCCAAAGCATGATTGACCCCCCGCCATGCTTCACAGTAGGCAAGGTGTTCTTTTCTTCATAGGCCTTGTTCTTCCTCCTCCAAACATAGCGTTGATCCATGGGCCCAAACAGTTCTAATTTTGTTTCATCAGTCCACAGAACACTATCCCAAAACTTTTGTGGTTTGTCCACATGACTTTTGGCATATTGCAGTCGACTCTTCTTATTCTTTGGAGACAGCAAGGGGGTGCGCCTGGGAGTTCTGGCATGGAGGCCTTCATTACGCAGTGTGCGCCTTATTGTCTGAGCTGAAACTTCAGTACCCACATCTGACAAATCTTTTTTCAGTTCCTCAGCAGTCACACGGGGACTTTTCTCCACTTTGCGCTTCAGGAAGCGCACAGCAGTCGAAGTCAGCATCTTCTTTCTGCCACGACCAGGTAGTGTTTCAACAGTGCCCTTTGCCTTGAATTTGCGAATGATGCTTCCTATGGTGTCTCTTGGTATGTTTAACATCTTTGCAATCTTCTTATAGCCATTGCCCTTCCTGTGAAGAGAAATCACCTCTTCTCTTGTCTTCCTGGACCATTCTCTTGGCTTCACCATGTTTGTGTAAACACCAGTAAATGTCTAGAAGGAGCTGAGTATCACAGTCCTTTTAAATCTGCCTAATTGGTTCTTATTATGCTTGATTGCTGCTCCTTGACATCCACAGGTGTTTTCAATACCTGATCGAAAACACTTGAATGAACCTCTGTTCTTAAGGGTCCATTCACACGTCCGTTGAAAAAACGGAACAGATCAGGAAAGAAACAACGGACGTGTGAATGGACCCTAAGTGTGGTAGTCTTTAAGGGGTTGAATAATTGTGTCAATGAAGAAATCACAAAAAAAAACATTTAATACTGTATTACAAAAACAATTGATGTCATTTTAGTTGCATTTGGTTCTTTAAAAAGTCCTTGTAAGATTTCATTCTGAACACAATTACAAATGTACACTAAATTCCCTAAAACCCTTTACAGCATTGGGGGTTGAATAATTTTGAACACAACTGTATACAGTTATTCACCAGATAATTATTTCTATTTGTGACACGTTTCACTGGTTTTGGTCACATCTGGGCGTGAATTTAGTCCGCAACCGTTAGAAATAATTCTCTGTTGAATTACTGTATTTATTTGTGACAAATTGTACTACTTTTGGTCACATCCGTGCGTCAATTTAGGCCGCAACCATATATAGTTATTCACCATAGATTTATTTCTATTTGGGACATATTTCACTAGTTTGGATTTCTGTGCGTGAATTTAATCCGCAACTGTATATACAGTTATTCACCAGATAATTATTTCTATTTGGGACTAATTTCACAGGTTTAGGTCACATCTGTGTCTGCATTTAGGCTGCAACCATATATACAGTAATCCAGCAGAGAAGAAATTTTGCTGGTGGCAAATTTAACAGTTGTCCAACATCTATACAATAAAACTTTTAATTTGAAGAAGGCGAGCACTAAGTGACGGGGAAGTGGGCGTGTTGCTGACGGTTCAGGCAGCGACCGTGGCCCTGGGCTCAATGAAACTGTGCCAGCTGCCGGTGAAACTGGAAAAAAGAAAAAAAACACTAGTTTTATTTCACAGTTAACTTGGCGTCGCAGGACAACACTGTCCAAGTCGGACCAGTGCGACCAGGTGGTCGATTGGATGACAGAAGATTATTCTTCCACCCCCTCTTCCACCAAGACCAGTCTCATTAGCAAAGAGTCTGGTCCACAGAATCCTCACCTTCATCCTCCTTCCTCCCACCATGTAGAGTCAGGAGTCGGACAAACCGTTGATAACACGCTCGGACATTCCCAGGACCTATTTTCATCGCCTTCACTAGATTTGGCCCTCTCGCCAAGCACGCTTGAAGAGGCACAGATCTTGTGCCCTGATTCACAACCTCTTGACCTATCACAGTCAATTATTTGTTCACGAGGTGGATGAGGATGAGACACAGTTGTCAAACACTGAGGTTGTGCTCAGGTCAAGTCAGGAGGATGAGGAAGTGGAAGAGGAGGAGGTGAACGATGGTCACTGACCCAACTTGGGAAGTTAAAAAGCCAAGTGAGGAAAGCGGTACAGACTGGGTGGGATCTGCAGCACCGCAACAAGCTGTAAGAGGCAGTGGGGTGGCAAAAGGGAGAAGTCGACCCACACCAAAGAGGCCCGCAACTGTTACACAGAGCACCCACATGCATAAGTCTCCCTTGCCAAGGGATAGGTGTTCCGCAGTATGGCGCTTTTTTGAGGAAAGTGCAGACGACAAGCGTGGTAGTTTGCAAACTGTGCCGTACCAAATGAGCTGGGGCGCGAACACCAGCAACCTCATCACCACCAGCATGATCCGCCACATGGCATCCAAGCACCCTAATCAGTGGGCCGAACGCCTGGGTCCACAATCTGGGTCTGCCGGCCACCCCACTGCCTCCTCTTACCCTGTGTTACGCACTGCTGGCCAATCCCCTGTCAAAGGCGCAGGTCCGGATGCACCTGGGCCTTTGCTTGCACCATTAAGTACATCCACTTCCCTGTCCCAGCACAGCGTTCAATTGTCCTTACCCCAGGCATTTGAACGCAAGCCGAAATACCCAGTCACCCACCCACTGTCCATAGCTCTAAATGCGCAACTTTTAAAATTACTGGCCCTTAAAATGCTGCCATATAGGCTTGTGGAGACTGAGGCCTTCCGCAGCCTGATGTCTGCAGCCGTCCCTCCAGTACGCGGTCCTTTAGCCGCCACTATTTTTCATGGTGTGCCATGCCCGCCTTACACCAACATCTGTCCCAGAACATCATCCGTGACCTGACCAATGCAGTTACTGGAAAGGTCCACTTCACCACGGACACATGGACAAGTGCTGGTGGCCAGGGACGCTACATTTCCCTGACTGCACACTGGGTGAATGTTGTGGAGGCCGGGAGTGAGTCGTACCCTGGGATGGCACAGGTTCTACCCATGCCCAGGATTGCGGGCCCTACGTCCATCAGGGTCTCCTCCAGCAGCTATGTTACTGGCTCCAACCCCTACTTCTCCTCCTCCGCCGCTACCTCCACCACTTCTACCTCCAGCAGTCAGCCATCAGTCGGTAGCAGGAAGCAGTGTAGCACTGCTGTGGGGAAACGTCAACAGGCTGTGCTGAAGCTGATCTGCCTAGGGGACAAACAGCACACCGCTGCAGAGCTGTGGCAGGGTATAAGGGACCAGACCGAGCTTTGGCTGTCGCCACTCAACCTACAACCAGGCATTGTTGTGTCGGACAATGGCCGTAACTTGGTGGTGGCTTTTGAGCTCGGCAACCTGATGTACGTGCCATGCCTAGCGCACGTATTCAATTTAGTGGTTCAGCGCTTTATTAAAACATACCTAAATTTGACAGAGCTACTAGTAAAGGTGCGCCGCGTGGGTGCTCATTTCCGCAAGTCGTCCACAGCTTCAGCCGCTCTGTCAACACTGCAGCAGCGCTTGGGGCTTCCAGCTCACCGACTGTTGTGCGACGTGAGCACGCGCTGGAACTCTACGTTCTACATGTTGTCCAGGCTTTATGAGCAGCAGAGGGCAGTTGTGGAATACCAGCTGCAACATGGTCGTCGCCTTTCGAGTCAACTTCCACTATTCACAAGCGAGGAGTGGGCATTGATGGCAGACCTCTGTGAGGTGTTAAGAAACTTTGAGGAATCGACACAGATGGTTAGTGGCGATAACACTATAATCAGCGTAAGCATCCCACTTCTGTGTCTACTCAAACGATCGCTGCTCACAATTAAGAACGACGCTCTGAATGTGGCAGACGTGGAAATGGGGGAGGACTTTAGTGTGGGTGATAGCCAGACCACCCACATTTCGTCTTCTCAGCGCGAATTAGACCATGAGGAGGAGGAGCTGGATAATGTTGCCTCTGCTACAGAGGGTACTACCGACAGAACTTTAATTCCACTGGTTCGACGTGGATGGGCACAAGGGGATGAGGAGGAGGAGATGGAGAGTCAAGCTAACGTCGACATAGATGTCTTGCCTGTTGGTACTCTGGCACACATGTCTGAGTTCATGTTAGGCTGCCTTTCTCATGACCCTCGCGTTATACGCATTTTAGACAACACGGATTACTAGGTGTTCACCCTTCTCGAGCCCCACTACAAAGAGAACTTCTCATCTCTCATTCTTGCGGTGGAGAGGGCAAGTAAAATGGTGCAATACCAGTAGGTCCTTGTTGAGAAATGACTCCAAACATTTACATCTGCCAATGCTGGCGGCAGAGTCCGTACTTCCTTTGGCAACCGAGGAAGGGAGACAAGGGGAACACACACCAGTTCCAACAAAGGCAGGGCAACACTTTCCAAGGCATGGGACACTTTTATGACACCCCACCAGCAACCTCACCCTGAAGGGACAAGTTTTGGAAGATGGTGAAAGAATACATACCAGACTGTGTCAGCGTCCTGAATAATCCCTCGGTGCCTTACAACTACTGGGTGTCCAAGCTGGACACGTGGACCGAACTTGCACTCTATGCCTTGGGGGTGCTGGCCTGCCCTGCCGCCAGCGTATTGTCTGAGCGTGTATTTAGTGCTGCTGGTGGCATTATAACAGATCTGCTTGTCCACTGGCAATGCTGACAGGTTGACTCAGATAAAAATGAACAAGGCCTGGATTGCCCCTGACTTCTCCACTCCACCAGAGGAACGCTGAGCTAATGAGGAACAAACACGCAATTTAAATGTATGCTTTACAATGTACTCAATCCGCAAGATTCAGATGTACCCTTTTCACCTCCAAAAAAGGGTATATGTTTAAATCTTGTTTTCTCATCCTGCTCCTCCTCCTGTTCCATACAGTATATATGCCCTCAGTACAATGTTTTATGGTGTTCGCTCACCTTCAGGCCCTCACCTCCAATGTTTCATACGGTCTGCTCACCTGTAGGCCCTCACTACAATGTTTTATGGGGTTCGCTCACCTTCAGGTCCTCACCTCCAATGTTTCATACGGTCTGCTCACCTGTAGGCCCTCACTACAATGTTTTATGGGGTTCGCTCACCTTCAGGCCCTCGCCTCCAATGTTTTCCAGGGTCAGCTCAGCAGCAGGCCCTCACCCGTAATGTTTTAGAGGGTAACTAGCAGGCCCATGCTCCTAATGTTTTTTGAGGGTCACCAGCAGGCCATTAATTATAATTTTTAAAGGGTGTGTATGATGCCCTTCTTTATGTGTAATAAAAGGTGCATTGGAGTGCCGGTTCCTTGTAATTTTTGGCAGCCCTTTCACTTAGTGCATAGGCTGTATTAGTGTAGGAGTCCCACTACCTGAACAATTGTACCACCATGTGAATGAGGCCCTCCTTTAGGTGAAATACAGGCTGTATCGGATTGCGTCTTCCTTGTAATTTTTGGCAGCACTTACATTGTATATACAATTGAATCTACAGGAAAGAGTTTCCTAACAATTTTTCCTCTAAAAAGGATTTTTTTTTTTTTGTGGGGGCGGGGTTTTGCCCATTTTTTTTGGTCAGTCTGTAAAAATGGCGTACAACTTGGACAACATGGTTCCCAGCAGCGACATTGGTGTCCATGATGCATCCAGACATGGTCCCCCTGCTGTTTCTGAACGATTTCAGAGGTGTTTCCATCACTTTCAGACCTTTTCCTATGGTCTAGGCACCCTCCCCTTATGCGAGCAGGGGGTGCTTTGTTTCCCCCCATGACTTCCATTATACTCTGGGTGCTCGGCCGAGCGCACGAATATCGCGATGTGTTGAGACCGAACACCCAAACACTTTGGTGCTCGCTCATCACTACTGGCAATCATTCGATTGCCCATAGTATTCAATGATGGCTAAATAGCCATCATTGAAGACTTAATTTGCACTATATCAATACAAGGCTGCCACCTAGTGGCCTGTATTGATATATACATCTAATTGACTCTGAAGCCGGCTTGAGGCTTCGGTCAATTAGATCGAGGTAACAGGTCCCCCGATCTCAGCTGGGGAACGCTGTTACCAGACCGGATGCACGCGACTTTCGGTTTCCGGTCTGCGCAGATGCCGTGGTCACATTTGACCATGGCATCTGAAAGGTAAGATGTATGCGATCAGCCTTATGGCTGATCACATGCATTTGCCGCGGGTCTCTGCTATTTAAAATAGCAGAGACCCCGCGGCTAAGGCGCCCACTGCACGGGCGAGCAGGCGCCATATATACGGATCGGACCCATGACGTACAGCTACATCATGGGTCCTTAAAGGGTTAACATTGGGGGTCTGATTGAGGGTCTTATTAACATTGGGGGTCTGATTGGGGCTGTGAGCTGCTGTCTAATGAAAAATATTTTTTTCTTATTCTCCTCCTCTAAAACCTAGGTTCGTCTCATGGGCAGCTGCATCTTATAGGGCAAAAAATATGGTAATATATTTTTAGACTATTTAGACATAAATAACCTATACATATGTGGTATCGTTGTAATCATACTCGCCCAGAGAATGAAGGGCACAAGTCAGTTTTGCCACAAAATGAACGCCGTAGGGACAAGACCCATAAAATGGTGGAGGAATTGTTTTTTTTCAATTCCACCCTATTTGGAATTTTTTTACCACTTCCCACTACATTGTATGCCATATTAAATGGTGGCATTGGAAAGTACAACTTTCCCCGCAAAAAAAAGCCCCTGAAAACACAAAAACGAAAAAACCTCCCGTATCCAAGGGATTAAATGCTATTTGCTGAAGTTACACATCACCTTTAACCCCTTAAGGACGCAGGGCGTACCGGTACGCTCTATTTCCCGAGTCCTTAAGGACTCAGGGCGTACCGGTACGTCCTAACTTTAAATCGTTATTCCGGCGCCGCGGGGGTTAATTGGAACGGGATGCCGGCTGAAATCATTCAGCCGGCATCCTGTCACAACGCCGGGGGGGTCATGTGACCCCCCCCCGTATCGGCGATCCTGTCCCTGACCGCGGGGATCAGAAACTTTAGTGTCCCTAAAATAAATATTTTGCACCCCCCCCTGCACCCCTGCATGATTTTTTGCCGGCGGGTGGTGCAGGGGGGGGTGTTGTGGGCGGTGGGGGCTGAGCGGGAGCCGGGCGGTGCGGCAGGCGGGATCGCGATCCCCCGCCCGCCTCCTCTTGAAAATTTGTTGGTGTACAGTGGTATACCAGGGTGTCAGCACATTGCTGACACCCTGGTATAAACGGCTGACATCTGTGCAGATGTCAGCCGTTTAACCCTTTTCATACCGCGGTCCGTACGGACCGCTGTATGGAAAAAGTTAACAGTAAGAGGGAGCTCCCTCCCTCTCCCATCGGGGGGCTGCTGTGCCTTTGCAGCCCCCTGATGGAGAGGGAGAGAGCCCCCAGACAGCCCCCAGAGAGCCCCGTCCTTACCCTTCCCCGTCTGCGAAGTTCTGACCAGTACTGAGCAGACGGGGAAGGTTCCCATGGCAACAGGACGCCGTCTCAGGCATGCTGCTGTCCATGGTGCTGAACAGATCTGTGCTAAAAGCATAGATCTGTTCAGACCAAGTGTAAGTAAAATACAGTACAGTACACTATATATTGTACTGTATTATACAGACATCAGACCCATTGGATCTTCAAGAACCAAGTGGGTCTGGGTAAAAAAAAAAGTTAAAAATGCAAAAAAAGTAAAAATCAAAAAACACATTTATCACTGATTAAAAATGAAAAAAACGGTCATGTTACTTTCCCCGCACGGTGAACGCCATAAAAATAAAAACTATTAGGAAATTGAAATTTTGCCCACCTTACTTCCCAAAAAAGGTAATAAAAGTGATCAAAAAAGTCGCATGTACGCCAAAATAGTACCAATCAAACCGTCATCTTATCCCGCAAAAATCATACCCTACCCAAGATAATCGCCCAAAAACTTAAACTATGGCTCTTAGACTATGGAAACACTAAAACATGATTTTTTTTGTTTCAAAAATGAAATCATTGTGTAAAACTTAAATAAATAAAAAAAAGTATACATATTAGGTATCGCCGCGTCCGTATCGACCGGCTCTAAAAAAATTTCACATGACCTAACCCCTCAGATGACCACCGTAAAAAAAAAAAAAAAAGTGTAAAAAAAGCAATTTTTTGTCATCTTACGTCACAAAAAGTGTAATAGCAAGCGATCAAAAAGTCATGTGCACCCCAAAATAGTGCCAATTAAACCGTCATCTCATCCCACAAAAAATGAGACCCTACTTAAGATAATCGCCCAAAAACTGAAAAAACTATGGCTCTTAGACTATGGAGACACTAAAACATTTATGTTGTTTTAAAAATGAAATCATTGTGTAAAACTTACATAAATAAAAAAAATTGTATGCATATTATGTATCGCCGCGTCCATGACAACCTGCTCTATAAAATTACCACATGATCTAACCTGTCAGATGAATGTTGTAAATAACAAAAAAAAAACGTGCCAAAAAATCTATTTCTTGTTACCTTGCCGCACAAAAAAATGTAATATAGAGCAACCAAAAATCATATGTACCCTAAACTAGTACCAACAAAACTGCCACCCTATCCCGTAGTTTCTAAAATGGGGTCACTTTTTTGAAGTTTCTACTCTAGGGGTGCATCAGGGGGGCTTCAAATGGGACATGGTGTCCAAAAAACAGTCCAGCAAAATCTGCCTTCCAAAAACCGTATGGCATTCCTTTCCTTCTGCGCCCTGCCGTGTGCCCGTACAGCGGTTTACGACCACATATGGGGTGTTTCTGTAAACTACAGAATCAGGGCCATAAATAATGAGTTTTGTTTGGCTGTTAACCCTTGCTTTGTAACTGGAAAAAAATATATTAAAATGGAAAATCTGCCAAAAAAAGTGAAATTTTGAAATTGTATCTCTATTTTCCATTAAATCTTGTGCAACACCTAAAGGGTTAACAAAGTTTGTAAAATCAGTTTTGAATACCTTGAGGGGTGTAGTTTATAGAATGGGGTCATTTTTGGGCGGTTTCTATTATGTAAGCCTCGCAAAGTGACTTCAGACCTGTAGTGGTCCCTAAAAATTGGGTTTTTGTAAATTTCTGAAAAATTTCAAGATTTGCTTCTAAACTTCTAAGCCTTGTAACATCCCCAAAAAATAAAATATCATTCCCAAAATGCTACAAACATGAAGTAGACATATGGGGAATGTAAAGTCATCACAATTTTTGGGGGTATTACTATGTATTACAGAAGTAGAGAAACTGAAACTTTGAAATTTGCAAATTTTTCAAAATTTTTGGTAAATATGGTATTTTTTATGCAAAAAAATTAACTTTTTTGACCCAATTTTAGCATTGTCATGAAGTACAATATGTGACGAAAAAACTCTCAGAACGGCCTGGATAAGTCAAAGCGTTTTAAAGTTATCAGCACTTAAAAGTGACACTGGTCAGATTTGCAAAAAATGGCCAAGTCCTTAAGGTGAAATAGGGCTGAGTCCTTAAGGGGTTAAGTATAATGGGATCTGGCAAAGATCCGGCAGCATGCAGCAGTTTGTGTCTGGCCAATTCCCGGCATTGTCTGCTGGAGGTGTGAAACCAGCCTTGGTTTTCTATTCTTATGATCCGTCAGAAGAACAGAGAAATTAAAACAAATGGATCCTTTATTTTGAGCACCAGTCATGCTCAATTAGCATCAGTTTGCCCTTGAACTAACTGATCCGTCTTTTTTTTTTTTAACATCAGTTATGATCAGTTTGTGTCAGTTCCATCAGAGATCAGTTATTTTTGAACAGAGAAAAAGTAAAAAAATGAATCTGTTAAAAATTAACAGATCTCTGACAGCACCCATTTTGCTTAGGGGGGCCCCTGAGGAGAATAAAGGTGCCGTGTGTTGCGCGCAGTGCAAAATTGTAAGGCCCCACCCATTAGTATAAGCCCCTCCTACGTATATTAGGCCACTCCTGACAAACTGCATACAGCTGAAATTATATAACTATACCATAATGATGTCTAAAGGAGGACACTTTGAGCAGAATTAAGAACAATGCATTTTGTATTTTAGGGTACACACTTCAACAGATTCAGATTACAATCTTGTTGCCTGTATAGAGCAGGATAGATAATTGCTCTATACAGGCAACAAGATTGTAATCTGAGCCTAATGAAATGTCCTTCTTTTCACAACACTTCTAACCACCAACCAGCTTTTTTAGAGGTCCTGAGTGGTCATAGACTATACACTTTAACATCTCATATATACTATTTCATATATAATATAGGATGTAACTCAGGAACAGCATAGGATAAGTAATGTATGTACATTGTGACTCCATCAGCAGAACAGTGAGTTAAGCTCTGGAGTATAATACAGGATGTAACTAGGGATCAGTAAGGCTACTTTCACAACTGCATTTTAAATTCAGGTTTTGAGATCCTCTGCCGGATCTCAAAACCTAAAAGGCTTCTTTCGCACTGGCGTTAGGCTTGTCTCGCTGTTATTTGTCCGACCACCTCTCAGCATGTTTGCTGGGCTGCAGCCGCATCTCACGTCCGTTCTCTTATAGTGAATGGGGCCCGGGCTGGACTTCCGGCAACACATGTGTGCAAGCGTTAGTACGGTTCCAGCAGGCTGTTCCCCTGCAGGTACAGCGTGCCGGGCAAACCTAACACTAGTGTGAAAGTAGCCTTATTTATCCAATAAAACCTTTTGTTACCAGGGTCCGGGTAACTCAATCAGCCAATTAAGGCTATCACTAGGCACATCTGCCCAGTGGCCCAATACTAAAGGTGGGGAAATTTCCCGCCAACAGCTCAGACCTTGCTAATAATGCCATGGCCCATGGGTATCCCTCCTCAATGTCCAGAATCCTACATAGCATTATATAGCATATTAGTCCCATAAATAACCATACTTAAATGAATAACCGTAAAACCATTAAAAATAAATTTTAATAATAAAAACTAGACGACTGAGTGTGGAGGTAATTTGGCCATGGCTTATTTATTAAACTTACTTTTAAAACCAAATGCAACTTGTTTAGAGCCTAGTCATAAATTCAGCCTACGTTCTATCAATAGTCAACCGATAAGTACCTCAGTCATCACATTAAAAATATAAAGGGTCTAGTCTAAATTGCATTGAGAAAATGAGAACCTATAAAAAATGATTAATAACCCGTAATCAATAATACCGTTCAGATATAAAATATATCAAAATTTATTGAAGCAAAAAAAATATAGAAATTATACATACAGTAAAGATGAAAAAAAGAAGGTGAAAAGGGGGACCAAGATGTCAATGTCCCTCTATACCACGGCAGATTGGAGACAAAACAGGTGGAAATAACAGACTCCACTAATCCTAAATATTTAACAATAACTATTGACAATGATCCACTAACACCCCTATAGCATATACATATATGTATATGGATGGTGCCACCCTTGCCTCTTTTGATGTGTGTAGTCTATACACATCCATTGAGCACGAGTTGGGCATCCGTGCGGTGGAGCAATGCCTTGTACAGACTGAATATACAGAGGAATGCAGGGCATTTTTATTCGGACTATTGAGGTTTATTCTTTCTAGGAATTATTTTTTATTCCAAGATGAATATTATGTACAGTTAAGGGGGACTGCGATGGGGTCCAATGTGGCGCCCACCTATGCTAACATATACATGACACATTTAGAGGAGTCCTATGTCTATGGGTGCCGCCACTTCAGCCATGTGCTGGGGTGGTGGCGCTACATAGATGATATTTTCTTGATATGGGTGGGCGCCACAGGGGACCTCATGGCTTTCCACTCGTTCCTGAATGAGATCGATCCAAGTGTCAAGTTCACCTTGATACACTCTAAGGACAAATTGCAATTTCTCGACACTGAGGTCACCATTCAGGGACATACATTGTCCATGGACCTCTTTGTGAAGCCCACAGATAAAAACACCCTTGTTCTGTATGAAAGTCATCATCCACGGCCGATGATCAAGTCCCTCCTCCTGAACCAGATGCTACAAGTGGCCAGGATAGTCGGTGAGGGCCTGGTTCGGGACCAATGACTATCGGAGATGGCCATGAAGTTTCGATCCAGGGGTTATCCTAAGAGATTAATTTCTGAGAGCATCAATAAAACTGAAGTGAGAATGAAGGATGGTGACCCTGGGAGGCCTAAAACCTCAACATCAAGGATCCCACTGGTCACTGATTATTGCATCAGCAGTCCTCGGGTTTCCTCTATTGTGAGGAAACACTGGCCGATTTTGACCAGTGGCTTTGTGAATATAGAGGAATTCAAAGTCCCCCCCCTTGTGCTCCTTTAGAAGGAGTTGCAATCTAGGTGACCAATTGGTTAGGTCGGACGTTGGTTCTGCCACGGTTGATTGCAGCACGTATTTCGGCTCCACACGTAGGGGCTGTTATTCGTGCTGCAATTGTGTCAACTGCCCCTACATGATTAGGGGTGACTCCTTTGTAGATCCAGCCTATGGCAAGACCATTCGCATTAAGCAATACCTTACATGCGATTCGACATATGCTATTTATCTGCTATCATGTCCATGTGGACTATGGTATGTTGGAGAAACAACCTGGGACGTCAAGACCCGGTTAAACCAACCCAGATATACCATCAGAAAAAAGATATTGGATCTACCTGTGCCTAAGCACTTTACAGAAGCAGGCCATTGTGGACGTGATTTGAAATTCAGAATACTTGAACAGGTTCTCTTACCCAGAAGGGGTGGGGACAGGACGATACGTTTGAAAAGAAGGGAGCTCTACTGGATTTTTGAGTTAAAAACTCTCAAACCAAGAGGGCTCAATGTTGATTTCAGGGTTGTTTGACGTCTTTTTGTTTTTGTTTACCCCTCCCTTTTTCGTTGTCTATTTGTGTTGGTTACCTTGTCTTTGTGATGTTGCCCTTGTGTTGTGTCTGTTGTGGGGGTTCTGTTGAATTCTGCTGACATCTCTCTCCGATGGTTCTATACATGTGCAAGTTTGGTATTCAAACCAATAATTAATAATTTTTATATTTCTATTTTTTTTAGATAAATATGAAAATGTATCATACAATGGATTTTCTCCTTGGAAACTGGAAGATAGCAGGACCCTAGTGGCGATTAATGATTATTGATATTGTTTTTTGAATTTATTATTTTGAAAAATATATATGTTTGCTGCCTGATGGTACGGGCGGGGTGGGACTCGGCACTATGCATATTTTTTGACTGCGGGATTCTCTGACAGAATATAGATGGCTGCCAGGGCGGACATGGTATGTGTGTATTATGTACTCCAAGAACTGACACAATTTGCGGGTGCTTGTATGGCCCTCCCAGAATGGGGACCGGGACACAGGGGCACTTCACGGTGATGTCTGTGCCCATCGGCCCCTGTTATGTGTGTCGCCACCATCCGGGTAACCCCCGGCTGGAGGCTTCATACAAATGGAGAGCAGGTATGATAGTTTATGCTGTTCGGACCTGCAGATAGTTAGTTGCAATTACTAAATAGGGGGATTAGGTGTTTTGGGGTGACAGTGGCATCTGCCATTAGCCCGTTTGACACCGCTTGACCCTGCTCCGTATGGAGGAGTAACCAGGAAATGATCTATGTAAGTGGTCTGTTGCTATGTATGAGTGTCAGGTGACCAGTCACATGATCTCCATGTCTGTCTGACTGTGCACGCCTTGTTTTGGGCATGAGCATGCCCAGTCAGTGTGCGGTGCCGTGTGGCCATCTTGACTGTGGGACGCTGGCTGATGTATACTATGGGTAGTCTCGGGAGATGTAACATTCCCCGCGCCTGCGCAATGCTGAGTTCCGGACGCCAACTGAGTCCTGCAGTCTCCAGAGACATGTGAGAAATGCATATTGAATGAATTATGTTTTTAATCAACACATTTATGCACACCTGCAAGAGAGTATCAATTGATGTTGTTATACACTATAACTGTATGTATTGATGGTCAATATTTGTGGCACATAGCACTTTTTTGATATTTGATTCGGCTTCTTACAATACAATCATGTATAATTCAGATTCAATGGCTTTATTAATGTTTTTTTGTATTAATTGAGATATATTTATATAATCACTTGGTCAATTATGTATGCTTTATAAGCACCTGATTTTGCACTTTGAATTATGGCTTGACAAAGGCTCCATAGAGTGAGCTGAAACGTTGCTGTCTACACATGGGTGAATAAAATACCCTTTTTTCACGGATATCTGTGTGCTGCCTTGGATTTTTCTTTACATATACATTTAATAATGAGCACCAATAATAAATGACTCACAGAAGTGAGTACCCGTGCAGAGCCAGCACGTATATTAGTACACCAAAAGGAGAAAGACAAGGCTCGCACTAAATAGTATTATATATGTATACATTTTATTAGCATCTCCAAATGAGACAAAACACAATAAAAACACATGGAAAACAATGGATGGTGGTAGAATGAGCACAGAAGATGACACGGAGCAAGACTAAAACCTGAAATGGCAAATAAATATAGACAATAGATGTATAAATATAGCACTAATGTGCATATAGGCCAAGCAGGATATCAAAAAATGCATATAGTCAGGCAGAACTATAGAAGCTAAGTAAAGGTCTCATATATGGTAACCAGAATATGCATATAAAGTGCAAATATGACAGAGTACATGGATAACTAAAGCTAGATAGTTCACTATAAAGCCATGGACAAAATACCTGTGTAGTGCTCCAGCAACTCCAACATACGTTTCACGCAAGGCTTCTTCAGGGGGAGGTGTGTGTGAGGAGGGGGCTAATAGGGTGACTTATATAGCCAAGGAAATAACTGGTAGATAGAGAGCAGCTGCAAACACTAGGGGAACAGGACATGTGTGGCCACACAGGGAAGGGAAACGAGTGCGCTCCAAGCTGGAGCGCATCGCGTCACTTCCGGTTCCTGTAAGTGAACCGCATGGTGGAACGCAAAGCGCTACTTCCGGGATTCGGACAGAGTAAAGCAAAGATAAATCTATGACATGTAACGCTCGAACGGAGCCGTGGAGCCTAACTATGACATAGAGGAACAAATAGAACTCATATTATGAAACAATGCAGAGTACAACAAACCAAAGTGCAAAATGACACCAGGTGACACGTCACATGACACAATGAAGAACGGCCACCAAGGAGTCCACATACAGTGCTACAATATTAATCATGAACAATAAATTAAATGCATAAAAACAAAGTAATATTGCCACAGTTGTGCCTATAACAATATATATATATATTTATATGTTGATAGCTAAAGTGCTGTACGTATGTGAATGAAAAACTATATGATGTGTATGGGTGCATGTGGACGCACGAGAGCATGGGCGCAAAAAAAGATTGCGCATATGCGCACGTGAGTGCACGCGCACACAGACACAAGAAGGTGCATAAGTGTATAGATTAATAACCTACACTAATGGAAAAAATGTGAGTGCAGTAAAAACATAAGAATAAAATACATAGTAAACTGATGGGTGTGACGAATATGATATAGGTGTGAATACACCATAAAGTGCAAATGCCAAACAATGGTCCGATGAACCAAAACGTGGAAACATCTGTGGAGTCTTCAACGGCAGTAGATATGAATAAAAAGAAGAGGAAGGGAGAAGCACAGAATCCTGAGTATCGGTGGCAGCCACACCTAAATAACTGACACAAAGGAACATGATTAAAAATCCCAATAAAGGAAATAGAGTAAAATACATAAAATAATTGAGCCAGCCTAACGAGAGGCAAACCTCAAAAATATTATATAGAGCCTAAAAGCAACCAAAGGTGGATACATGCCTGAGAACAGACAAGAATCCACCCATGGACAAACTCACACACAAAGAGACAAATGTATATATATCTAAAGGAACACAAAAATACAACAAAAATGGAGCTCAAAAAAGAAAGAAAGGTCGGATGCAATCCATGGATATGGACCCAGAGGCATTACGGCAAAAAAGCGGCAAAACTTAGGCCCTCATTTAAACCATAGGGGGTGACAGTGTGTAACTGGAAAATCCATTTAGCCTCACGTTGGGCCAAAAGACGTTTTCAATTGCCACCCCTACTGCCCGCAAAAACCCTGTCGATCCCTCTTACCTGGAGCAAAGAGCTATCGCTGGCGTGGTATGTCTTAAAGTGGCGAGGAATGGTCTTTAGGGCGGTGTCATCTTCCTCACTCGCAGCTGACTGTATCCCCAACACATGTTCTCTCGTACGACGCCTCAGTTCTCGTGATGTAAGACCAACATATAGAAGCCCGCAAGGGCAACTGGCAACATAGACCACACCAGTGGTACTGCAGGTGATGGTATGTGTAATCTGATAGGTCTTCTGTCCTGCAGAATCTGTAAAGGAGGTGGTAGTAAGGATATTGACACAAGCCACGCAGTTGCCGCAAGGGCGGCAGCCCCATTTGGGACCCTTAGATCCAAAGATGCGTGAAGGGGTGGCAGCCTGATGGTGACTATGAACTAAAACATCCCGTATATTCCTGTCACGTCGGAAGGTTAAAGATGGCCTCGGGAGTAAATGCTGTTTCAAAATCGGGTCCATACACAAAATATTCCAATGTGTGTTTAACGATTGCAATATTGCATTGTGACCTGAATTGTAGGTAGTGATGAAGCGTACCAAGTTGTTCTGTGATTTCTTTGTCTTCGGGCGCTGCTGTAAAAGGTCATCCCTCCCGGATCACTTGGCTCTAAAATAGCCTTTCTTCAGAGAGGCTTCAGTATAGCCTCTCTCTCTGAATCTATTGGTAAGCTCCTGGGCACGCTTTTCAAACAGGTCGTCATTTGAACAGATGCGTCTTAGTCGCAAAAATTGGCCCGTAGGGATCCCTTCGATCAGCCTCCTTGGATGTGCAGAGCCGGCATGTAGCAGACTGTTCACTGAAGTGGGTTTACGATGAAGGTCGGTGTAAATGAAACCATGTTGGTCTACCTGTAGAAGAACGTCCAGGAAGTCCGTATCTCTTCGACCGGATTTGTAAGTAAATGGATATTAAGCTGGTTTTGGTTCAGGTTTGTCATAAAGGAGTCCAGTTCTCCAGTCGTGCCCTGCCAAATCATGAGAACATCATCGATTCCAAATATTTACCCTATCGATAAAAGAGATGGGATCAGTCAGAAAGATACCCCTCTCCCACAGCCCCAGGAAAAGGTTAGCATAGGACGGCGCGCAAGCCGCCCCCATGGCCGTTCCCTGGAGCTGTAGGTAGAAGGATCCCTTAAAAAACAAAAAAGTTGTGCCCTGCCCCACGATACCCACTTTTTATTTGTTGCCTAAAGTGCACAAACAGCTTTCCACTCCGCCAGGTCGTCCGATCGTCGTACGTCACAATAATTTATGTGAACCGATATGCGAACTAGTTGATCACGTTTTACGACCTTTGGTTGAGAATCTTCCTTCCTACCTTAAAGATACCGGTGATATCCTGCGGAAGCTAAATGGGATACAACTGGAGGAAGACATGCTCATTGTTACCTGCGACGTAGAATCACTGTATACCTCCATCAGTCATCAGGGTGGGATGGCAGCAGTGTCGCAGTTCCTTGCCATGTCTGACGTTAAAGGTGATTATGCTACTTTCATTTTACAAATCTCGGATTTTGCCCTTCGGCACGACTTTTTTGTTTTTAAGGGATCCTTCTACCTAATTTTTGCGACTAAGACGCATCTGTTCAAATGACGACCTGTTTGAAAAGCGTGCCCAGGAGCTTACCAATAGATTCAGAGAGAGAGGCTATACTGAAGCCTCTCTGAAGAAAGGCTATTTTAGAGCCAAGCGATCCGGGAGGGATGACCTTTTACAGCAGCGCCCGAAGACAAAGAAATCACAGAACAACTTGGTACGCTTCATCACTACCTACAATTCAGGTCACAATGCAATATTGCAATCGTTAAACACACATTGGAATATTCTGTGTATGGACCCGATTTTGAAACAGCATTTACTCCCGAGGCCATCTTTAACCTTCCGACGTGACAGGAATATACGGGATGTTTTAGTTCATAGTCACCATCAGGCTGCCACCCCTTCACGCATCTTTGGATCTAAGGGTCCCAAATGGGGCTGCCGCCCTTGCGGCAACTGCGTGGCTTGTGTCAATATCCTTACTACCACCTCCTTTACAGATTCTGCAGGACAGAAGACCTATCAGATTACACATACCATCACCTGCAGTACCACTGGTGTGGTCTATGTTGCCAGTTGCCCTTGCGGGCTTCTATATGTCGGTCTTACATCACGAGAACTGAGGCGTCGTACGAGAGAACATGTGTTGGGGATACAGTCAGCTGCGAGTGAGGAAGATGACACCGCCCTAAAGACCATTCCTCGCCACTTTAAGACATACCACGCAAGCGATAGCTCTTTGCTCCAGGTAAGAGGGATCGACAGGGTTTTTGCGGGCAGTAGGGGTGGCAATTGGAAACGTCTTTTGGCCCAACGTGAGGCTAAATGGATTTTCCAGTTACACACTGTCACTCCCTATGGTTTAAATGAGGGCCTAAGTTTTGCCCCTTTTTTGCCGTAATGAATCTGGGTCCATATCCATGGATTGCATTAGACCTTTCTTTCTTTTTTGAGCTCCATTTTTGTTGTATTTTTGTGTTCCTTTAGATATATATACATTTGTCTCTTTGTGTGTGAGTTTGTCCATGGGTGGATTCTTGTCTGTTCTCAGGCATGTATCCACCTTTGGTTGCTTTTAGGCTCTATATAATATTTTTGAGGTTTGCCTCTCGTTAGGCTGGCTCAATTATTTTATGTATTTTACTCTATTTCCTTTATTGGGATTTTTAATCATGTTCCTTTGTGTCAGTTATTTAGGTGTGGCTGCCACCGATACTCAGGATTCTGTGCTTCTCCCTTCCTCTTCTTTTTATTCATATCTACTGCCGTTGAAGACTCCACAGATGTTTCCACGTTTTGGTTCATCAGACCATTGTTTGGCATTTGCACTTTATGGTGTATTCACACCTATATCATATTCGTCACACCCATCAGTTTACTATGTATTTTATTCTTATGTTTTTACTGCACTCACATTTTTTCCATTAGTGTAGGTTATTAATCTATACACTTTTATGCACCTTCTTGTGTCTGTGTGCGTGTGCACTCACGTGCGCATATGCGCAATCTTTTTTTGCGCCCATGCTCTCGTGCGTCCACATGCACCCATACACATCATATAGTTTTTCATTCACATACGTACAGCACTTTAGCTATCAACATATAAATATATATATATATATATATATATATATATATATATTGTTATAGGCACAACTGTGGCAATATTACTTTGTTTTTATGTATTTAATTTATTGTTCATGATTAATATTGTAGCACTGTATGTGGACTCCTTGGTGGCCGTTCTTCATTGTGTCATGTGACGTGTCACCTGGTGTCATTTTGCACTTTGGTTTGTTGTACTCTGCATTGTTTCATAATATGAGTTCTATTTGTTCCTCTATATCATAGTTAGGCTCCACGGCTCCGTTCGAGCGTTACATGTCATAGATTTATCTTTGCTTTACTCTTTCCGAATCCCGAAAGTAGCGCTTTGCGTTCCACCATGCGGTTCACTTACAGGAACCGGAAGTGACGCGATGCGCTCCAGCTTGGAGCGCACTCGTTTCCCTTCCCTGTGTGGCCACACATGTCCTGTTCCCCTAGTGTTTGCAGCTGCTCTCTATCTACCAGTTATTTCCTTGGCTATATAAGTCACCCTATTAGCCCCCTCCTCACACACACCTCCCCCTGAAGAAGCCTTGCGTGAAACATACGTTGGAGTTGCTGGAGCACTACACAGGTATTTTGTCTATGGCTTTATAGTGAACTATCTAGCTTTAGTTATCCATGTACTCTGTCATATTTGCACTTTGCACTTTATATGCATATTCTGGTTACCATATATGAGACCTTTACTTAGCTTCTATAGTTCTGCCTGACTATATGCATTTTTTGATATCCTGCTTGGCCTATATGCACATTAGTGCTATATTTATACATCTATTGTCTATATTTATTTGCCATTTCAGGTTTTAGTCGTGCTCCGTGTCATCTTGTGTGCTCATTCTACCACCATCCATTGTTTTCCATGTGTTTTTATTGTGTTTTGTCTCATTTGGAGACGCTAATAAAATGTATACATATATAATACTATTTAGTGCGAGCCTTGTCTTTCTCCTTTTGGTGTACTAATATACATTTAATAGATATATAACCCAGTGACAACTGAATCTAAATGTTAATGCCCCGTGGCAATCAAAGCAACAGGATTAACTATCTGCTAGTGTGGATAGTAATATGACGCAGAGTGTTCATATACTAGATATAGTCACATAATGTGCACATAATATATAATTAATACAAAAATGAAAAATAAATTAAAACGAATATATGTGATAATATATATATATATATATATATATATATTTACACTGCTCAAAAAAATAAAGGGAACACTTAAACAACACAATGTAACTCCTATACAACCCTATACAGGTGTACAGTCAATAAAGATAAGTATATAAACAATGGCAAAACTATACGTGCACTATATAAAGGTATATAGAAAAACACCTAGGCACTAGAATGACTCTCCTAATAGTGTAGAATTAAATCATGCCTTTTATTGAGACCTTGGGGTTGTCTTGAACCCAGCTGGAAGATACAGTATGCCTCCCGATTGAGTAATTTCCCCCTACGATCCCCCCCTCTAGTGGAAAGGAAAACTCTCTCAATTCCTTGAGCCACTAGATTGGAAGTATCGCCTCCATGTAAAATCACAAAGTGTGTACTAACAGCAGACACGTTGCTGTTTTTACCGTGTGGAACATCTGAAATGTGCTTGCAAATTCGAGTTTTAATTTCATTTGTGGTGCACCCCACATATTGTAATTGACAAAGTTCGCATGTTATCAAGTAAACTGCGAACCTTGTATTGCAATTTAAATAGGACTGTATAGTGAATTCCTTGTTGTTAGCAGCAGATCTAAAATTCCTGGTTAGTCTAGTATGATCGCAACAAATACACTTAGCATGGCCACATTTGTAACTGCCCTTGTTATTGAGCCAGGTTGATCTCTGCACAGTTTTTCCAGAAAACAACACATCACACTCCCTCCGAGACAATATCCATCCACTGATTATCGCATGATAACAGTGGAAGATATTTCTTGATGATTTTACATATGCGATCATATTCCAAGCTGTATTGTGTTACAAAGGGAGTGAAACCGCGTCTGGGTTTGGATGTGCCATCCACCTGGGGCAATGATTTTGCTTCCGGAAAAAACAGAAACTTCAGTGACAGAGGAGGCAATACATTTGTGAGAATAAGCCCTGCCAGTCAACCTGTCTGAGATATTTTTCGCCTCTTGTGCGAACAAATAAATATTTGAACAGTTGCGGCGGGCTCAAATTAATTCACCCTTAGGGATGTTACATATTGTGTGAGGTGGATGACACGAGGAGGCATGCAAGATCGTGTTTCCTGCTAGTTCCTTTCTGTGACGAGACCAATCTCGCCACATTGCATTGGAGAAGCCTGGTTGCCCGCCTGCTTCCTTTAGACTATGGCTCCATGTTGAAACGCTTGATTTTCCCCTGCAAAGACTTTAAAGCCGGGTCATTTGGTACTTGCCCTATTTGAACAGTGATACCCCAGATAGCTATGCCATGGAGCCCATTCGGATAACGAAAGACTATGTGAAAGACTTTGGCTCCATGGCGATTCTACTGTATTCGTGTAGTCTGAGTGCCATTCACCTAGTAATATGCACTCAGACCTGAGCTATCTGGGGATATGTTAAATGTCTATGTTTACTGTAATGGTTGTGACATTGTATATTTGAATAGTGATTTTCCCCACGCCTCCACAACGGCAGTAACATGGAGATTATCCCGCCTTCTCAGGGACAGGAAACAACTTGTGGACCAGCCCATATAAGGCCCCTCCCTCTTACCTCTCCAGTTGTTTTCCTGTCCCTCAGAAGGTCAGGACCTGCCGTATGGACCAGTCAGACGCCCAGCCTTTGTTATCCGGCTCTGGCCGGAGGGCTGAGGCAAGGGATAGGGTCGCGGAACTTTGCTAATGTTCCTCCTTCCCTCCGGTATAAGTTCAGCGATGCTGGCCACCCCGGGCTATGGACCCGCGTCCAGTGCGGACCGGCCCTGTTCTGTGAGCCAGGGGAGAGTTCCTGGGCCTGGGAACGCTCCACACATCTTCCGCCTGTGCCGCACGCACGCCCGCAACGGGGCCCTGAGTGACGTCAGTGGCCGGCGCGCGGCACATGGAGGGGGCGGAGCCGGATGTCGTCATTGGAAAAAGGGGCTATCATCCCAGTTCCCAAGCAGGAACAGAGGAAAGGTTTCTATTCCCCGGTCTTCTTAGTAAGAAAACCAAACGGCTCGTTCAGGGTAATAATAAACCTGAAGATATTGAACAAATACATCATATACAAAAAGTTCAAATTGGAAACTATAAAGACAGTAATCAGCCTGCTCCCAGGGAATGGCGCTGTGGTAACATTAGATCTGGCAGACGCCTATTACCATATACCCATCAGGAAAGAAGATCAGAGATTCCTGAGACTGGCGATTTGATTCAAGGGAGAACTGTGCCACTTCCAATTCCGGGTACTTCCTTTTGGTCTCAGCTCGGCTCCAAGACTTTTTACAAAGGTCATGACAGAGGTGTCAAAATTCTTTCATCTAAAGGAAATTCTATTTTTTCCTTATCTGGACAATTTCCTAATAGCAGCCCCATCAACGCATCGGTTACTCCTACAGCTACGGACAATCCAGACCACACTTGCCAGCCTGGGGTGGATAATCAATATGGAAAAATCCTGTCTCCTGCCCTCAACCCAGATAAATTTTCTAGGAGTGCTATTAGACTCGGAGAAAATGACCTCTTTTCTTCCTCTACAGAAACAAGACTTCCTGATCACGACTGTGAGGAAATTTCATGAACAGATCTGTTCCAGGTGGGGAATGCCAAAGATCCACCTGTTCGCCACAAGAAAGAACAGACAGGTTCCGGATTTCTACTCTCTGTCAGTGGAAGATCAGCCCTTAAGAGTGGACGCACTTTCGGTACTCTGGCCGCCAATCCTGTTATAAATATGTTCCCTCCATTTTCCCTCATACAGAGGGTCATAGCAAAAATTTTGGAAGAAAAAGTCCAGGTCATCCTAATCACGCCCTTCTGGCCCCGGAGATCGTGGTTTCCGATCCTGAAGAGCCTTGCAGGAGAAGAATTTGGATTCTTCCCCCTCGCCCGGACCTTCAACTTCAGCGTCCGGTTTCTCATTCTCAGGTCTCTCAACTCCGTCTGACAGCCTGGAGGCTGAAAGAAATATCCTGAGGAACAAAGGTTTCTCCGGGAAAGTGATCTCCACTTTACTACTTAGTAGGAAACCTGTCACCTCAAAAATATATCTGAGGGCCTGGAAATCCTTTCTACTCTTTGGGGAAAACAGAAACGATCCATCAGGAGAGCCTCAATTGTCCCTCATACTGGATTTCCTTCAGGCGGGATTGGATAAAGGTCTCGCAGTAAGTACATTGAAAGTTCAGATAGCAGCCTTGAGCGTGTTTATGGACTGTAAACTGGCTGACATGGAAATAATAAAAAGGTTTTTTAAAGCAGGTACCAGGATTCACCCTAGGTTAAGATCCCTAGTGCCTCCCTGGGAATTAAAGTTGGTACTGTCCAAACTTATGTACCCTCCATTTGAGCCAATTGCAGATCTGCCCCTAAGAATTCTTACTCTTAAGACATCATTCCTGCTAGCCATCACTACGGCCAGAAGGGTAGGCGAAATACAGGCCTTTTCCATCCAGCATCCATACCATTCTGTTTCAGACGACAGGATCACGTTAAAACACGCTCCTGAATTCCTTCCAAAAGTAGTGTCTAAATTCCACTGCCAACAGGAAGTTACCCTTCCCTCCTTTTGTTCTCAGGCAAAGAACGAAAAAAAAGAGAAACTCTTTCATAACCTGGACGTCAGGAGATGTGTCCTTCAGTATCTGGAAGCTACCAAGGAGATTAGGAAAACTAATCAACTGCTAATTCAATACTTGGGCATGTTTAAGGGAAAAGCTGTCAGCAAGACTTCAATATCAAGGTGGATCAAGTCCTGTATCTATCTAGCCTACCAGACAGAGGGTGTTTCTCCTCCACCGTTTCTCAAAGCTCACTCTACCAGGGCCCTAGCCACGTCCTGGGCCGAGGGTGCTTCAGCTTCCTTAGAGGACATTTGCCGTGCAGCCACATGGTCTAATCCATGTACATTTTTCAAGCATTACAAACTGGATGTTTCCGCAAATAGGGATTTAGCTTTCGGGTGTAGGGTCCTATCTGCAGTTGTCCCACCCTAGGCTATTTCCTATGTTATTTCCTCCATGTTACTGCCGTTGTGGAGGCGTGGGGAAAAGACATACATTACTCTTACCGGTAATCGTTTTTTCCCTTTAGCCTCCACAACGGCAGGAGGTATCCCCCCCCCCCCCAAAAAAATTATAATAATAATATATATTATTTAATATATACTCTATGTATACATATATATATATGTATGTATTTCTATCAGTTGAATATATATGTTCTTCTAATCCTGTAAGTTAGAGAGTTCTGGCTCTGATATTTGTATTTTGTTGCTTATATTTTCTTTATTAAACCTTCCTTGCATTTATCTCTGAGTACTAGGTTACTAACTGGAGAGGTAAGAGGGAGGAGGCCTTATATGGGCTGGTCCACAAGTTGTTTCCTGTCCCTGAGAAGGCGGGATAATCTCCATGTTACTCCATGTTACTGCCGTTGTGGGGGCTAAAGGGAAAAAACGATTACCGGTAAGAGTAATGTATGTCTTTCTGTCCTGTTGTCCCCACGTGTATAGTGGTGATTTCCCTTTGTCCTGAGAGATAATTGAATTACTCCTCGGTTGTCTCCAGGGCAGAGAGGAGGAAACCAGGATGCATTGTGGGGATGTATTGTGTCTGTGTGTCCTGAATTGCTGCTTATCTGTCCTGTGTCAGTCTTCCATCTGGTCCCCCTAGGGGAGTGTCCACCAGATGGGGACCTGCATAAATACGGGCGGGTAGCCCTCAGTAAAGAGAGATTCTGATTTACCCTCAACACAGAGCTTGGTATAGTTTTTGGGGGGGATTTATTGTATGCTGTTCAAGTTCGACTGCTAGGAGTGTAAACCTTTCATATGGTTTTTCCTATTCGGCTGTATGCAGCATTCATATGGTTTCCAGTTCGGGAGATTGGCGTCTTTTTTTTTTTTTTTTTTTTTTATTCTCTACATTTTTATTTTGAGAGTATACAAAGTTAATACATAAACCAATTTAAAGTAAGTCAGTATATATAATAAAACAGACATACATATCCTTATATCCCCCCCCCCCCATTGGCTGTCGTTCTCCTTAATTCCTCAGATACGACATAGCAGTGAATACATTCAGAAATATCTACCTACGTGGCTCTGCGTGCTACTCTCCGCTGCCTTTCCATATCCTCATAAATTTTTATTTGTTGAAGGTATAGATCCCACTCCCTTGCAGAGGGCTGGGAGGCTGAGCCCCAGTACTTCACCAATATAGCTTTCGCCGCCATCAAACCCCTCATCCAAATCCGTCTAACCTGGGGGGGGACTTCTGTTTCCGAATCATAATCTCCTAAGATCACTGTCAATATCCCCGGGTTATATTTCATTGAGGATTCTTTTTGTAGAGCAGAGAATACCTCGCCCCAATATTTACTTATTTTATTGCAACTCCAGAGCAAATGGACATAGTTCGCATTAATATGACCACATTTAGGACAGCAGCAGTCCCGACCCCTATTTTGGGGAAATTTTCCTTGAATTTGGGGCGTATAATAGAGTCTATGGAGGATCTTGAATTGTATTAGTCTATGTGCACTGGAGACTGTCGCCCTTCTCACGTTCCTATAAATAGAAGACCAGTGTAAAGAGGGACAATTCAGCTCTTGCTCCCATTTGCTTGGACTTTTGAAAGGCGTTACAGCCACCAATGCCATACGGAGTTTAGAGTATAATCTAGATATTTTCATCTTCTCATCCTTCTGGGCGTAACAGTAATCAAGGAATATATTCTCTCGTGGGAAAATACACCCCCTATTCCTGGAGGCTTCAAGTAAGTGTTTCAAACGTGTATACATAAATACATCCAATGGTGAACAATAATTAAATCCAAATTCTGAAAGTGTTTTAAACCGACCTAAGTAAAAAAGGTGAGACACCATATAGATGCCTTCACGTGTCCAGTAACCAAAATCTGTAATTTTGAAGAACTCCTCCAGCGCCCCATTCCCCCACAGAGGAGTGAAACCAAGCGGACCGGAGACTTTAAGAATCTCCTTCAGCCTGTTCCACACCCTCTGCAGTGAGTAAGGGACCAGCAAGGACCTCCTCATTCCCATAGTACCAGTTTCCAAACATACAAAAATATTATCTATTGGTGTGTCAATCACTTTATTCAAATATCGTGATAATAAACTCTCTTTCCAATGACTAAGGAGATTGGCGTCTTTAGTAGCTGCCTGTGCATCTGGAAAGGGAATATCTCTTAAACGGCTTTTACCCCCTTTTATGCCAGGGGGGCCGTTACAATTGGTGGCAAGTGACAGGATCGTTCCCACAGCCAGAGGGACAGCTACAGGAGACACCATTCCGTGGATTTACAAGTTGGGGGCAACGCATGTCCCAGTACAGCAACCCTAAGAGCAACAGAATGGAAACAGCAGTGGAGTACGATGAGGGTTTCATGGATGACCGAGATGCAGTCCGTAAAGGCATCTGGTACCAGGCACTGGGTATTGTGGAGTATCTGCGGGATGAGAGACTCCCCACGGAAGACCAGCAGTTGCAGAATCAAGTAGCCCTGCGGATGCCCTTCCTGGGAGAGCAGCCCCAGGAGGAATGGGTGTCATTTTACATATACCCATGCTGGGTGAGAGAAATATCTTGGTCAAATGCCAACTTTGTATAAAAAAAAATGGGAAAAGTTGTCTTTTGCCGAGATATTTATCTCACCCAGCATGGGTATATGTAAAATGACACCCCAAAACACATTGCCCAACTTCTCCTGAGTACGGCGATACCAGATGTGTGACACTTTTTTGCAGCCTAGGTGGGCAAAGGGGCCCACATTCCAAAGAGCACCTTTAGGATTTCACAGGTCATTTTTTACACATTTTGATTTCAAACTAGGTACTTCCCACACATTAGGGCCCCTAGAATGCCAGGGCAGTATAACTACCCCACAAGTGACCCCATTTTGGAAAGAAGACACCCCAAGGTATTTCGTGATGGGCATAGTGAGTTCATAGAAGTTTTTATTTTTTGTCACAAGTTAGTGGAATATGAGACTTTGTAAGGAAAAAAAAAAAAATCATCATTTTCCGCTAACTTGTGACAAAAAATAAAAAGTGCTATGAACTCACTATGCCCATCAGCAAATACCTTAGGGTGTCTACTTTCCGAAATGGGGTCATTTGTGGGGTGTTTGTACTGTCTGGCCATTGTAGAACCTCAGGAAACATGAGAGGTACTTAGAAAGTCAGAGCTGCTTCAAAAAACGGAAATTCACATTTTTGTACCATAGTTTGTAAACGCTATAACTTTTACCCAAACCATTTTTATTTTTACCCAAACATTTTTTTTTTATCAAAGACATGTAGAACAATAAATTTAGAGAAAAATTTATATATGGATGTCGTTTTTTTTTTTACATTTTACAACTGAAAGTGAAAAATCTCCTTTTTTTGCAAAAATTTAGTTAAATTTCGATTAATAACAAAAAAAGTAAAAATGTCAGCAGCAATGAAATACCACCAAATGAAAGCTCTATTAGTGAGAAGAAAAGGAGGTAAAATTCATTTGGGTGGTAAGTTGCATGACCGAGGAATAAACGGTGAAAGTAGTGTAGTGCAGAAGTGTAAAAAGTGGCCTGGTCATTAAGGGTGTTTAAGCTAGGGGGGCTGAGGTGGTTAAAGGGACACTGACAGGCCCAATAAGCATAATTATCTATATATATGCATGGACAGGTCTTCTAATTTGTATTAAAAACATATAAGTATAACCCCTGTCCACCTTATAAATACAGCAAACTCATGTTTTATAACCTGAAGTAATCGCTTTTCTTTCTGCCCAAGGGACGGCGTTTCAGCTTCACTTCTGCCCAGCCAGCCGCCCCCCAACCGCCGTTTTGAAGCGCCGCCCAGCTCATCAATATTCACTTCGCTGGGCAGCTTCTGCTGTCCCCGACGTTCCGAGATCCAGCGCATGCCCAATAGAAAGCTATGGGCATCGGACTCACTTTCAGCTTCTGCGCATGTTCCCGGCACCCATAGCTTTCTATTTGGCATGCGCGGGATCTCGGAACGTCGGGGACAGCAGAAGCCGCCCAGCGAAGTGAATATTGATGAGCTGGGATGCGCTTCAAAACGGAGGTTGGGGGGCAGCTGGCTGAGCAAGAAGTGAAGTTGAAACGCCGCCCCTTGGGCAGAAAGAAAAGCGATTACTTCAGGTTATAAAACATGAGTTTGCTGTATTTATAAGGTGGACAGGGGTTATACGTATATGTTTTTAATACACATTAGAAGACCTGTCCATGCATATATATAGATAATTATGCTTATTGGGCCTGTTAGTGTCCCTTTAAGCTTATTATCCAACTCCACAAAACCTGGAGAGTCCACATAAGGTAGCAAAAGTTTCTGTGTGGATGTAATTTCTTCTCTTAGGTTTAATAAAACAACCTGTTCTTGCCGAATGATTAATTCCATTAATTTCGATGAACATTCGGAGAGAATGTTTTGCCATTCAATAATAAAAGAGTCGGAGTAGTTAGTGGTAGGTTTCTTCTTGATTCTTAACCCCCAGGGTATCATTTGTTTATCCAGATACTTCTGAAGAGAGGTGGCATCCCACCACGTACGCAACTCCTTTAAAAGTAATTTCTCCAAGGTGCACATATGTATTTTGAAATTAATGTCATCCTGTATCATCTGTTCAGGCATGTTGAAGCTGGCATTCATTTTCTGTACTCTAGCCCCCATTTCTTCGATGGGGCGCATCGATACATGTGCCATTTTGCCAAGATGAGATAAAAAAGTTGACAGAAAAACCGCAGGTGTGAATAAAACACCACGAGAGAGAGTGCATGCCAGCCAGGTAAGTAGGAGATCACATTAAAGTACACAGCAGCTCTCACCTTCCCCTTCACCAGCTGAGCACGGATGACGCACCTGGATGCGTAGCAGTGGATCAGGAAAAATAGGAAAATCCAGCTCAGGGATGGTGGAATTTTTTTTTGCTTTATTGCGGCATAAAATCTTTGACAATAGATCGAATACAGTATGATCGCATATGTAAAATCATCAAGAAATATCTTCCACTGTTATCAAGAGAGGCCGGACACTAGAGGTAGGCCGGCATGAGGGGTTTTGGGGTGCCAGGGCCGGGCGAGTAGGGGTTAAGGTGAGTGAGTGGGGGGCGAAAGTCGGAGATGGAGGGGGTGGAGGTTATAAAAGGGGGCGGACGCATGCGGACCGGCGCCATTTTAGAGGAAGAGCAGGAGAGAGTCCATCTCCTAGAATCACCATGTCCGAGGTCAGTGACGTCCTGGCGAGGCTGCGGGCAGCAGCGGAGGCCCGTGGTTCGGGCTGGCTACAGGAGCAGGTAGCAGGCTTGTTGCAGGGGGAGGCGGCGGGTGCAGTTTGCCCGCCGCCAAGCGAGAAACGGTTGTGGCGGGTTAGGCCGCCGGCGCACCTGATAGCAGAGGACACCCCCAGAATTCAGCGCCGTGTAAGGAGCCCCTCTAGGGAGCCTCCGGGCCGTGGGGGACATTCTCAGCCCCTTCCTAAGTCCTCCCGGACCGGGAGGAATCCAGGCGGACGGCGGGACTCAGTGAAGGGAGGGGGGCGGCCCCCTCCATCACGTGCAGCAGCAGACAGCAGGGATACTGGACCGGGTACTGCGGGCTCCTCTCCTCAGTCCGTGGGGGGGAGGCCCGCTCGGCGCGGGAGAGCAAGCGGCGCCAGGAAATACAGGGCTGTGCATCGGGAGGTGGAGCAGGTGCACAGGCCTCTTCCAGATGACGGACAGCCCCTGGCTGGTCCTGTGGCAGGTTTCGGTGTTCTGGTTTCCGGGTCAGAACAGTACGCATCCAGCCCTGAGGGTGCTGGGACGCCGGGCAACAGTGAAGGTTCTTCGCCGGCGAGAGAGTCCATGATGATGCGGTCGGAGGTGGAGCGTCGGGAATCCGGATCGACGGCTGCGGGGTTCACAGCGCCCGGGCAGCCAGGTGAGGCAACACTGGGGACTCTAATTTCATTAATACAAGGTGTAGGTGTGGGGGTCAGTGGGGGTGGTCAGTCCGAGTTAATTGGTGGTTTGGGGCGGTTGCTGTGCGGGCTGGCTGGCATGGGGTCCGGGTCCGGCGGGGCAGGGCCTTTGCAAGCATGGGGGGTGGGGAGGGGGAATGGGGGTGAGGTGGCGGCGGGTGGATCTGGGCTGGCATCCGGGGGGTCGGGGCCCGGGGGGGGCGATGAGCGGGATGGGTGTGGGGGGGGGGTTTCAGTACAAACGCAAGCAGGCGGCGAGGAGGATAGGCCGAGGGTGGATGATGCGGCGAGGGGTGAGGTATATGTTTGCTTTGGGGGCGCACTTAAAGCAGGAGTTGAAGGACACGATTTGGAAGGGGGAATATGTAGATATTTTCTCGCTTCTCCGATTGGAACGCTTTAACTTGGATGTTGTTAGGAAGGATGTGGGTAAGAAAGAGGAGGAGGAGAAGAGGCGTTATAGGCTGATCCCCCGTACCTTTAGTAATTGGCTTCAGGCGTTTGCTATTTTGGCGAGTGTGATTGGCGAGAAGGCGCCAGATAGTTGTTCTCCTCTTTTTTGCTACATGGATGCGATAGGGGAGGCTTATAGGGTTTATGGGGGGTCTGGGTGGTTGCGATACGACGAGCAGTTTCGTCAGAGGAAGGCGATCCGCTCCAGCATGCGGTGGGACCATAAATATATAGGGTTGTGGATGAGGGTGATGGCGCCAGGGAGACAAGGGCAGCTTTTTCGTGCGGAACAGGGGGGGGAGGGGCAGTCAGGTTTCGCGGCAGCTTCGGCAAAAGGCTTGTGCTTTTTATTCAACGAGGGGAGCTGTAAGTTCGGTCAAAAATGTAAGTTTAAGCATGAATGCTCGGTGTGTGGGGGAAGTCACGGGGCCAGTCGTTGCTTCCGGGGGCCAAGGTCAAGGGGCGGTAAGGCGGTTGGAAAAGGGGCGGACGCCAGTGCGGGTGGGCGTGATGGGACAGTATTTAAGTAGATACCCGGATAGGGAGGGGGCAGAGTTTTTAAGGAAGGGATTTGAGGAGGGGTTTGTGATTCCGTCTTGTCCTGCAGAAACTGGAGGCGGGAGGTTTAAGAATTTGAGGTCAGCTTTGATGCACCTGGAGGTGATGGCTCAGAAATTGGCTAAGGAGGTGGCTTTGGGGAGGATGGACGGTCCTTTTGAGGAGTTACCTTTGGGGGACTTGCGGGTCTCTCCGCTGGGGGCAGTTCCGAAGAAGGAGCCGAATGGTTTCCGCCTGATTCACCATTTGTCGTTCCCGAGGGGGGCGTCGGTGAATGATGGGATTGATCCGGAGTTATGTTCGGTGGTATACACATCCTTTGACACGGCGGTTGGTTGGGTGAGAAAGTTGGGGCCGGGTGCCCCGTTGGCGAAGACGGACATTGAGGCGGCGTTTCGTCTTTTGCCGGTTCATCGGGATAGTTTACATTTGTTGGGTTGTTTTTGGGACGGAGATTATTTTGTTGACAGGTATTTGCCAATGGGGTGTTCTGTCTCTTGCGCGTATTTTGAGAAATTTAGCTCCTTTTTGGAATGGGTGGTGAAGGATGTGGCGGGGTGTCATTCACTCATTCATTACTTGGACGATTTCCTGTGTTTGGGTCCGGCGGATTCCAGGGTGTGTGGGTTATTGTTGGCATCGTTGCAGTCTGTGTTTGAATCGTTTGGTGTGCCGTTGTCGGCGAAGAAGACGGTCGGTCCCACTACGGAGCTGTGTTTATTGGGTATAGTGCTAGATACGGTTCGAATGGAGTGTAGGCTACCTGAGGACAAATTGGTAGATCTAAGGGCCGCAGTGAGGTCGGCGAGGAGTGGGCCGAAGATTTATTTAAAGGAGTTACAATCTTTGTTGGGGAAGTTGAACTTCGCTTGTAGAATTATTCCGATGGGCCGGATATTTTGTAGGAGACTGGCGGCGACGACTGCAGGTGTGGTGTCGGGTCACCATTTTATTCGGCTGGGAAAGGAGTTGAGGAGAGATTTGGAGGTTTGGGATGGGTTTTTGGGGCAGTTTAATGGTAGGGCGTTGGTCATGGGGGAGGTGGTTGAGAGTTGTGAGTTGTTCTCGGACGCGGCTCGGGGGGTAGGTTTTGGTGTGTACTGTGAGGGACAGTGGTGCGCGGGTAAGTTGCCGGAGGAGTGGTTTGTGAGAGGATGGGTGAGGAATGTGGCTTTGCTTGAATTGTTCCCTATAGTGCTGGCGGTGGTGCTTTGGGGTGATAAGTTCAGGGACAAGAAGGTGAGGTGGCATTGTGATAACTTGGGTGTTGTGCAGGCGGTCAATAGTCTTACAGCATCTTCCCCTCCTGTGGTTAGGTTGTTGCAGCATTTGGTGCTGATGTGTTTGCCTCTGAACACGTGGGTTGTGGCGGTGCATGTGTCGGGAGTTGCTAACGGAGTGGCTGATTCTCTTTCTCGTTTGCAGTTGGAGAGTTTTCATCAGCTGGCGCCGGAGGCAGAGAAGGAGGGGTTGGAGTGCCCGGTTTGGCTCTGGTATCTCTTGGAGGTACTATAGCGGGTTTGTTTAGGCAGTCGTTGAGTGAGGGTACCTGGTTGGACTATGGTAAGGCGTGGCGTTCTTGGGAGCTGTGGTGTGCGAGTTTGGGAGTGGGGGTTGATGGTGGGGAGGCACCGTTGGTATTGTTTTTGGGGCATATTGTGGAGGAGGGTTGGTCGTGGCAAGGGTTAACCGTTGTTTGGCTGGATTGGTTTCTGGTTTTAGATTAAGGGGCCTTCCGGATGTTACAAAAACTTTTTTAGTGAAACAGGTGCTGAAGGGTTTTCGGCGGGGAGGTCGGGTGGCTGACGGTAGGAGGCCGGTTTCTTTTGATTTGTTGTTAAGGGTGGGGGTCTGTCTTGAGTCGGTTTGTAGATCGGCTAGTAAGGTTCGCCTGTTTAGACTGGCTTTTTCGTTGGCCTTTTTTGGGGCTTTCCGGTTGGGGGAGTTGGTGAGTAAGAGTATTGTTACTTCGGGGGGGTTGGGGGGTGAAGATGTTGATTTGTATGAGGATAGGGTAGTGGTGCGAATTAGGGTATCTAAGACGTATAGGGAGGGCAAGGGTTGTAGTGTGTCATTGTATGCGGTAGCAGGGTTCTTAGTTTGCCCGGTCAGTTGTTTGAGGGAGTATAGGGCGGGGGCTAGCTGGGGGGGAGAGGGTCCTTTGTTGCGGCATGAGGATGGTTCGTTTTTGTCCAGATTCCAGTTTGTGGCAGTATTCAAAAAATATCTGGCAGCGTTGGGAATGGACTCCAGAGGTTTCACGGGTCATTCCTTCCGGATTGGGACGGCGACTGAGGCTGCAAAAATGGGTCTGGGGGACGAAGTGATTAAGAAGATTGGGAGGTGGGAATCTGTTTCAAGTCATACGTGCGTTTGGGGGGTTTGTGAGTTTGTGTTGTAGGTGCCGATTTTGTCTGTGTTTTTTTATTTTTGTCTCTTCTTGTTGCAGGTGGTGAGGCGGCGTTAGTCTGGATCCTGGGGCATTCGTTTGTTTTTTGGGGGGCTCTGCAGGCCGATGTGCGGCCCAACGGATGGCAGTTAGGGATTAGTAGGGAGGAGGCAGTGGTGAGATGGATTGGGCGTAGAGGGATGCGCGGTTGGATAGGTCCCCGGATATCCTGGTGCTGCATGTGGGGGGCAATGATTTGGGGGCAAGGTCATGTCGGGAACTAATCAAGGATATAAAATTCGACTTGTTGCGGTTGTGGTCGTTGTTCCCGGGGATGATAACGGTTTGGTCGGACATGGTGTATCGGCAGTTGTGGCAGGAGGCCAGGTCGGTTGAGAGATTGAATAAGGCGCGGATAAAAGTGAATAGGGCGGTAGGTAAGTTTGAGTCCAGGAATGGGGCGGTGGTGGTTAGGCATGTGGATTTGGAAGCGGGTACCGGGGGATTTTGGAGGGCCGACGGGGTTCATATGAACGCGGTGGGAATTGATTTGTGGTCCTTGGGCCTGCAGGGTGGCATTGAGAGGGCGCTAGGTATGTGGAGGAACGCGCAGGCTTGAGGGAGGAGTCAAGCTGCGCGTTGTTGGCAGGGGAAGGTCATAGAAGCTGGTGGTCTTGGATGGTGTGGAAAATGGGAGGGCCTCCAGGAGGGGGGCTGGACTCTCATAGTTGGGGCATTTTGGTTCATTCAGAGAGGCGTCCATTAGTTGGTGTCTCCGAGCTGGAGTTTTGCGGCTTGAGGCAAGATGGAAGTGCCGAGTTGGCGTGTTTTTATACATATATGTTAGAAATTTGGGGCTTCTATGACCTACCTCATCAGGGGGTATGTCAATGTTATTGTTATATATTTATATATATATATATATATATGTTATGTATTTATTTATTTATTTATTTTATTAATAAACGGCTGCTGTGGCCGATTTAATCCAACCCAGTCTGTGAGTGTTCATTTTGGGTAAGAAGGGGTTGGGGGGTAGGGGATTTTATTATAGTGGGGCAGTAGGCCCTGGCGAATAACCAATAACCCAGTCAAGAGAGGCCGGACACTAGAGGTAGGCCGGCATGAGGGGTTTTGGGGTGCCAGGGCCGGGCGAGTAGGGGTTAAGGTGAGTGAGTGGGGGGCGGGAGTCGGAGATGGAGGGGTGGAGGTTATAAAAGGGGGCGGGCGCATGAGGACGGCGCCATTTTAGAGGAAGAGCAGGAGAGAGGACATCTCCCTCCCACCCGCCCTTTGTTTTATGTTAAAGGTAAGTGGCGTTTAGTGGTGTCGCGGCAGTCGAGGCGGGGGAAGGTCATAGAAGCTGGTGGTCTTGGATGGTGTGGAAAATGGGAGGGCCTCCAGGAGGGGGCTGGACTCTCATAGTTGGGGCATTTTGGTTCGTTCAGAGAGGCGTCCATCAGTAGGTGTCTCCGAGCTGGAGTTTTGCGGCTGGAGGCAAGATGGAAGTGCCGAGTTGGCGTGTTTTTATACATAAATGTTAGAAATTTGGGGCTTCTAAAACCTCCCTCGTCAGGGGGTATGTCAATGTTATTGTTATATATTTATATATATGTTATGTATTTATTTATTTATTTTATTAATAAACGGCTGCTGTGGCCGATTTAATCCAACCCAGTCTGTGAGTGTTCATTTTAGGTAAGAAGGGGTTGGGGGGTAGGGGATTTTATTATAGTGGGGCAGTAGGCCCTGGCGAATAACCAATAACCCAGTCATTAAATCACCTATGGTCTCAATGTAAACGGTACACTCCCGCAACTTACAGAATGACACAACAAAAAAGGAGTACAAGACACACCAATGTGAAAAAATGCGAATCAATTTTATTAATGTATCAATAAAAGACATACATGATGCATGATATATATAAGTAAATGAGCAGGGACTACCACAGTCCTACATCACCCTGCTGTCTGCCCAAACAAATGGATCGCGATGTTGTAATCTCTATGCATAGTGCAAAATAAGTGGCCAGATATCCGAATGGATGTAGTGCCACATAAACAAGAGGTCTATTTAGATTATGTGCGTGCCTCAAAAGACTGATAAGCAATACTACCTAGGTCACAGACTATAAGTCAAGAATGCCGGGAGTGCATAAAGAAATGAGGCTACATACCAACAGGACTGGGACAGACACCAGGGCAATGGCGCTCCTCGACGCGCGTTTCGCGTGTTGTTCGCTTCCTCAGGAGGAGTTAAAGACCAGGGAGGGGGGGAAAAAACTAATAAAGTGCCGCCTACCAATCAAGTGTCCAATTCTATGTCATGTGATGTATTACACGACTTTACGTCATCACGGCGGCGCATAACCAGTCTGCGTCCGTCACGTCACGCTGCTTCCGCCCTTCCTCTGAGGCCAGCGGGGGAGAGGGCGGTCACATATCACATGATACAGATCGCCATCGCCACCACCACCCTACACATGAGAAAAGGGGCGGAAGCGGACGCACGGACCGAACAGTCATGCGCACGTATGACAGAGACAAATGGATACGATTGATATACTGCCACAATGAACCAATGATGTTTTTATCTCAATACGTCAAGAACACTATATGGATATATTGTGGGAGTCCCATACTGTACACATACTTAAAGTGATCATTAATAATACATATCATTTCTGTTATTAACAAGGTGCAATAAAGTGCAATTACAATGTCAAAAATCATGACACAATATACAAGGTGAAATACTGAGGCATGATTACAATATAAATTTCTCAATAAATACAATGATTATTAGGGCATGAAAGAAAACATGTATTCATAATTACATCTCTTACATGCAAGTGCATGATATTTAAAGTGCAATAGCGCAAAAATACTAAAAATACATTTATAATACTAATACATGATATTTCATACTAATACATACAAATTATCCTATTTTGGACATAAAACTACCAATTACAGTTGTCAGGAACCCCCACATATAATTAGACTCACTGATCCATTGGGTGATAATGAAATTCCTGGTATCAGGATTTCAACGAGAATATCAGACACTCAAGGTAAGTCAGCAGGTAAGTAGAAAAAACATATTACTATACATATATGAACATCAAATACTACCCAATATAAAAAATGGGCTAATCCCCCATTACCCCTAAAATAATGCCACTGCTTAAAGAAAGGAGCCGAAACCAAAGCTTTCATTTAGTCCTTTGGGGGTCAGGGTCTTGAGTCTAAATAATCCAGTCATGCGATAATTCGTGGATGGATATTGTCGCGGAGGGAGTGAGATGTGTAGCGAGAAGGGGTCCAACTTTGGGCAATTTTTTTAGTCCCAGTTTGTTTTCTGAAAAAACTGTGCAGAGATCAACCTGGCTCAATAACAAAGGCAGTTACAAATGTGGCCATGCTAAGTGTATTTGTTGCGGTTATACTAGACTAACCAGGAATTTTAGATCTGCTGCTAGCAACAAGGAATTCACTATATAGTCCTATTTAAATTGCAATACAAGGTTCGCAGTTTACTTGATAACATGCAAACTTTGTCAATTACAATAAAAAAAAAACGCAACGTGTCTGCTGTTAGTACACACTTTGCGATTTTACATGGAGGCGATACTTCCAACCTAGTAGCTCAAGGAATTGAGAGAGTTTTCCTTCCCACTAAAGGGGGGGATCATAGGAGGAAATTACTCAATCGGGAGGCATACTGTATCTTCCAGCTGGGTTCAAGACAACCCCACGGTCTCAATAAACGGCATGATTTAATTCTACACTATTAGGAGAGTCATTCTAGTGCCTAGGTGTTTTTCTATATACCTTTATATAGTGCACGTATAGTTTTGCCATTGTTTTTATACTTATCTGTATTGACTGTACACCTGTATAGGTTTGTCCGTCAGCATTTGTGATTTTACTTTTTGTATATTGTTTTCAAGTTGATTAGACATATGTGATTGCACCATGTGTGCTGTTTCTCACGATCATGTAATCGATTTATTGCATGGACGGCTGTGTGAGCAGCTCATAAGGTGCAATTTCATTAGAAGTTCGATATGTCATGAGGAAGGACCGCTATTTATTTATGGTCTGAAACGCGTAAATGAACTGTTCCCGTTTGTCGAAATTTTATGCCGCAATAAAGCTACAATTTTTTCCACCATCCCTGAGCTGGATTTTCCTATTTTTCCTGATCTACTGCTATGCATCTGCAAGGAGCCGGACCGTGGGTGCAGTTACACGGACGCCAATTATGCAGTGGGTCAGGATATGGTTATAATAGTCTATGGTTTTTGTTCGTGACGCCAATTGCAGCGTGCGCAGGGTACTAACACAGAACCCTTTAACCACTTGCCGTCACGGTAACGCCGATAGGCGTCCGGACGGCAGCGCTCTCAGGTCTCAGTAATGCCTATTGCCGTCATCTCGTGAGACCTGAGATTTCCTGTGAACGTGCGCTCACAGGAGGGCGCATTCACTGGATTGCGCAGTATTCAAGTTTAACTACAGCCTGCCAGCGCTGATCATTGGCTGGCAGGCTGTATATTTTTAAAAGAACCAATCAAATAGGTATATCAGACGCTATTTTGTAAATAGCGTCTGATATACCTGCTACCTGCTCCTCTGGTGGTCCCTTTTTGGATCGACCACCAGAGGACACAGGCAGCTCTGTAAGTAGCACCAAGCACCACACACACATTACACCCCCCCGTCACTTATTAACCCCTTATTAATCCCTGATAACCCCATATAGACTCCCTGATCACCCCCCTGTCACCCCCCTGTCATTGATCACCCCCCTGTAAGGGTCCCTTATCACCGCCAGTTAGTTAGCTACTTGTTAGGTAGTTAGCGCCCAGCCCACCGCACCGCAGTCACTGATTAGTCGCTGATTAGCGTCATCACTGTCGCTAATCAGCACTAGTACTATATAGTATCTGTAAGTGATCAAGACTGATCGCAATCAGATCTATATCAGTACATTAGGGCCACCTTAGGCTCTACAAAAAACGCAGTGTTCACCCGATCAGGCCTCTCTTGTGCCCACACTTGCGTTCAGTCCGCCCCACCGCAGTGACAGAATTTTTTTTTTCTGATCACTGCAAAAACACCATAAAATCACTGCGGTGCTATAAAGATCACTTTTTAGCTTTTTGGATCTTTATTAGCGATCGCAGCTTTACTTCGCAAGCACTCCTTTTTACTAGGCAGGTGTGCTCTTTTCCTGGGTAGTCTCAGAGGAATACCCCCTAAATTTAGTGAGCCCAAAATGTCAAAAAAGGGGCATTTTTACACATTTGATTTCCAAACTACTTCTCACGCTTTAGGGCCCCTAAAATGCCAGGGCAGTATAAATACCCCACAAGTGACCCCATTTTGGAAAGAAGACACCCCAAGGTATTCCGTGAGGGGTATTATAAGTTCATGTAAGATTTTATTTTTTGTGTGTGAGAAATATCTCTGTAAATGACAACTTTTAAAAAAAAATTATACAAAGTTATCAATTTACTGAGATATTTCTCTCACCCAGCATGGGTATATGTAAAAATACACCCCAAAACACATTTCCTACTTCTTATGAGTACAGCGATACCACATGTGTGACACTTTTTTGCAGCCTAGGTGCGTAAAGGGGCCGAAAGTCCAACGAGTACCTTTAGGCTTTACAGGGTTGCTCACAATTTAACCCCGTCCAAAATGCCAGAACAGTAAACACACCCCACAAATGACCCCATTTCGGAAAGTAGACACCCCAAGGTATTCACTTAGGGGCTTAGTGAGTCCGTGGGAGATTTTTTATTTTTTTTGCCAGAAGTTAGCAGAAATGGAAACTTTATTATTATTTTTTTTTTTCTCAGAAAGTGTCATTTTCCGCTAACTTGTGAAAAAAAATTAAATCATACATGAACTCACCATGCCCCTTCGCAAATACTTTGGGGTGTCTTCTTTCTAAAATGGGGTCATTTGGGGGGTATTTATACTATCCTGGCATTCTAGCACCTCAAGAAACATGACAGGTTCTCAGAAAGTCAGAGCTGCTTCAAAATGCGGAAATTCACATTTTTGTACCATAGTTTGTAAACGCTATAACTTTTGCGCAAACCAATAAATATACACTTATTGGATTTTTTTTTATCAAAGACATGTAGCACAATAAATTCTGACACAAACTTGTATAGAAATGTAATTATATTTGAACAATTTTACCAGAAAAAGTTAAAAATACACTTTTTTTGAGAAAATTGCGGTCTTTTTTGATTAATATCAGAAAAACGAAAAATCTCAGCAGCAATCAAATACCTCCAAAAGAAAGCTGTATTTGTGAGAAGAAAAGGAGGTAAAATTCATTTGGGTGCCAAGTTGCATGACCGAGCAATAAACCGTTAAATTTGTGAAGTGCCGATTTGTAAAAAAGGGCCTGGTCACTAGGGGGTATAAACCTGTGGTCCTTAAGTGGTTAAGGTGTTGCAACTCAAGTACCAGGTGAGGAATGCCAGAGTGGTGTAATGTCTCTGTGTGATAGTGGCAATAGTGTCAACTGTGTCTCCTACCTTGGTACGGCTGGACTCCTGGATCCTGGCTCACTTGCAATAAAATGAGTATGTTGCTAGTAGGAGTAATTGAGGGTTTTGGTAGCAATAATTGAGATCCAGACTTGGGATATAATTCAAACTGGTCTTTACTTGATGCAGTAGTAATCCATATGAGATACAGCAATAGTCTGAAGTCCCAGCAGGTATTGGCAATGTATGGCAGGAATCTATCTTCTGCTTCTATCATGTGCCTGGAGCTCTCTACAGGATAAGTCGTCTGCTTGTGGCTCTGTAATGTGGCAGGAATTACTATCTTCTGCGCTATCTGTCTTCTGCTGTGTTGGGGACTGACTAGCTGAGGAGGAATTTGGCTTATCCTGGTCTCTGGACAGTACTCACAGTTGTGCTTACAGGGTATGGTTCTTCCTGGAGTTCTGGAGGTGGCTGCTCGCTTTCCACCAGCTGAGGCTGAAGGGCCCAGACTGGGAACGATGATCTTTGGTCTCAGCCGAGACAAGATTCTGGCTTGGATCCCTAGAACTGGGAGCTCCTACTTGCACAGCCTTCCCCTAGCCGGGGTGGCTGGCACACTAACTCTAACTTCCTTCCCCACCCATGAGGCAGGATGTGGGAACATTTTCACACCTCCTCAAAGAGGGGGGAGCTAAACTGGAATGTACTATTCCAGTCTAGAAACACTAAACTGAGTCCCTGGCAAACACATTGCTGCCACCTGCTGGTGAACATGAAAATTACAGCAAAGTATATTTAACAAGCATTCCAATGCACATTTGTGAGGATGTGATGTTAAATTACACAGGATGACAATGCAGATAGACAGGTCGTAGAAGGGTAAAAGAGTTTCGTAACATAACTCTGGGATGTTACAAATCCAGGTGCGTCATCCATGCTTGTCTGGTGAAGGGGAAGGTGAGAGTTGCTGTGTACCGTATTTTTCGCCCTATAAGATGCACTTTTTCCCCCCCAAAAGTGGGGGGAAAATAGCAGTGCGTCTTATGGGGCGAATGCTGCATTTTGCCGAACTGTCAATGATACGCCGCGCGGCGGTTGTATCAGCTGAGAGGGAGGAGGGGCTGGGGGTCGGCATCTGGTTTTATAATGACAGCGGGGCCCGTGCAGTGACTGTATTCTACTACATGGGCCCCGCTCACTGTATATACCGTAATCTTATCTATAATTGTAGGCATTGTTAATATATACAAATTCAGGGTAATCAGCGCCTGTATTACTTACAACAAGCGCTCGGTAGCAGAGAGGAGGGAGGAGGCAGGCCGGGAGGACGGGCGCTGGCAGCATGAGTCACTACGTCACGCGCCTGCGCTGCCCACTTTATGAATGAAGCAGGTGGCGTGGGCGCATGACGTAGTGACTCACGCTGCCAGCGTCGATCCTCCCGGCCTGCCTCCTCCCTCCTCTCTGCTACCGAGCGCTTGTTGTAAGTAATACAGGCGCTGATTACCCTGAATTTGTATATATTAACAATGCCTACAATTATAGATAAAATTACGGTATATACAGTGAGCGGGGCCCATGTAGAAGAATACAGTCACTGCACGGGCCATGCTGTCATTATAAAACCAGATGCGACCCCCACCCTCTGTATTGGGGGTCATTCACACTACAGGGACACTGTTAGGGAGGGGATCTGTGGATGACACATATATGTGTCATCCACAGATCCCCCCATAACAGTGTCATCCACAGATCCCCCCCTAACAGTGTCATCCACAGATCCCCATAACAGTGCCATCCAGAGACCCCAATAAGAGCCATCCAGAGATCCCCATAACAGTGTCACCCACAGATCCCCCATAACAGTGTCACCCACAGATCCCCCATAACAGTGTCACCCACAGATCCCCCATAACAGTTTCACCCACAGATCCCCCATAATAGTGTCATCCACAGACCACCATTAGTTCAAAACCCACCAAAAGCACACCTTTTTGTTATATTTTTTTTCCTATTTTCCTCCTCAAAAACCTAGGTGCGTCTTATGGGCAGGTGCGTCTTATAGGGCGAAAAATATGGTACTTTAATATAAATAACAATATAATCCGTGCCAAATTATAGCATGTAATAAAATGACAAGTGCCGGAGTGACAAACCCCAGCAGATCTTTAAAGTGTCTGTGGACTATTTCTATGGGCCGCAAAACTTCTTCTGTGGCTCCATCATCTGTTAAACGATTCATGGACGCCATGAGTCAAACTGAACAGGAAAGTGAGGGGTCTCCTGTCCCTGGTTCCTCTGCTGAAGCCTCTCAAATTATGAAAGCTATAGCTGCCTGTCAAGCTGCTCTTACATCAAAGATAGACCATCTACAGTCTGACCTTAGCTGTTTGCGACACGATTTTGACAAAATACGTGAAAGAATATCTGCAGTGGAGCAAAGAGTGAGTGATGTGGAAGATGCGTCCAGAGAAGCTGGAAATAACACCAGGCAGCTGCTGCAACAGGTACAGATGCTGCAAGCCAGGGCGGAGGACGCTGAGAACCGCAATAGACGTAACAACGTCCGTATCCTGGGCTTACCGGAGCGAGCAGAAGGGTCTACCCCCGAAATTTTTGCGGAACAGCTCATAAAAGAAGTGTTACATCCCATCTCACTTTCCAGTTGCTTTGTTATAGAAAGGGCACATCGGATTCCAACCAGGCCCTTACCGCCGGGATCCCCTGCTAGACCTTTCATCATGAAGATCCTGAACTACAGGGACAGAGACGCTATTTTGCTAGCTGCTCGGCAGAAGGGGAATGTCAGCTATGAGAATGTCCGTTTGTCCTTTTACCCGGACTTTACTGCAGAGGTCCAGAAAAAAAGGAAGCAGTTTACTGAGGTCCGAGCGCGGCTGAGGGACAAAAATGTGAAATATGCCATGATCTACCCTTCTCACTTGAGGGTGCAGGATGGTGAAACAGTCCGTTTTTTTAGTACTCCTGAAGAGGCTACTGAATGGATTGAGAGAAATCTAAATGCAAGGCCTCACCGCTGATGGTTTATACTATAGTGTTGGCAGCTGAAGCATATAATACTTGATTAAATGTTAAATTGTTTTGCTGACAAGATGGTTGGGGGAGGGGGGGAGTATCTGGTTTAAATGCACCATTATTACTCCTGTTAGATTCCCTGTTCTTTGACTTTGTCTATTGATCAGATGTTTAACCCCATATTGGTATGCTGGGTGGCAACACCCTGTATGACTATGCACTGTTGTGGGTAGACGTATATACTTGCTTCCTATCACCAACGTACCTATATGGTATATATGTTCTAATGAGTTAGGGTAGGTTATCGTACCCAGGAGTTGCTAGTTTGGGGTGTCAGGCTCAACCATGTTAGGAAGGTTTGGGCAGGGTGGGTTAGGGAGGTTGGGAATGGGTGGGTTGGAGAGTTTCTCTGTTGAGGGGTTCTTTGATGTGGATTGTGTGTGTGCGTGAATGTGCCTTCATTGGTCGGAAACTATGGAGATGTTATCTTTGGAAGAATAAATGGCGGTAATTAAGCTACTTTCGTGGAATGTTCGGGGTCTGAATGATAAGATTAAACGGTCTTTAGTGTTCAATTATCTGAAGAGGTATAACCCTGACATAATGTTATTGCAAGAAACGCACCTGCAGGGCCAGAAAGTACTAGCTTTGCGGCGCCCATGGATAGGCCCCACATATCATGCGGTTTACTCAAACCACGCTAGAGGCGTGTCTATTTTAATTGCTAAAAGTCTTCCATTTCAAATACTATCTGTGCAGCTAGACCCTTATGGTAGGTATGTGATTTTACATGCTTGTGTCAGAGGCCTGCAGTACCTATTTGTGGGACTATATATTCCTCCGCCATTCCGCAGAGAGGTCCTAGACTTAATTACAGCTAAAATAGCAGGATTTCCAGCAATACCTTATATTATTATGGGTGACTATAATGCCACTTTAGATCCTATACGGGACAGAAGGGTTCCCCAGGCCTCACACAACAATGTCCTATCACATTGGGCTAATACTTATGATTTAGTAGAGACGTGGCGCTATTTCCACCCCACAGATGCTCAATTCTCTTGCTATTCAGCTTCTACTGGCTCACTCTCTCGTATAGATCTGGCCTTTGTAAGCAGAGACTTATCCCCCTATATCAAGTCTAGTGATTATCTACCGAGAGGAGTTTCAGACCATGCCCCCCTCCTTCTGATACTGTCACAGCCGCTGGCTTCGACTGATAAGCAGTGGCGGTTAAACCCTATGTGGCTCGAGGTATTACCTGTGGTGAGCGAGAGTCTAGATGCAATGGGGAACTACTGGGCAGAAAATGAAGGGTCTACGAATCCTCTGGTAGAATGGGATGCTTTCAAATCAGTAATGAGAGGGGCATTGATTGCTGCTATTGCAACTCATAGAAAGGAACTGAATATCAAACGGATAAAACTAGAGACGGAACTAGCTGATAAGGAGAGGTTATATATACTAGATCCGTGCCCTGAGAAGCAGACTTTGTGGCTTGAGGCGCAGCGTAGGTTTACTTTGCATTTAACTGAATATACTGAGAAGAAACTTTTAAATCAGAGGCAAACTATTTTTTCAGATGGTGATAAGTGTGGCAGGGCCTTGGCGTACTTGACTAGATCTGAGACACAGCAAACGGTGGTGGCGGGAGTTCTGAATGACCAAGGGATCTTATTGAGGGAGCCTAGAGATGTCTGCCGACAGTTTGCCTCCTATTATGAGACATTGTATGCCCCCAAGATCACGTGTACTTCGGAGGAAATTGTCAATTTCTTAGCAGGTATTAATATTCCTTCTTTGGACAGAGATGACAGGGGAGCCCTGGCGGCAGACATATCTGACCTGGAGATTGAAACGGCCATTAGTTCCTTAGCACCCAAGAAAACCCCGGGACCCGATGGATTTCCTGCTGAATGGTATAAGCGATTTTCTAAAGACCTGGTTAGTAGATTTGGGAAGCTGTTGAGGTATGCACTGGAAAGTGGTTCGTTGCCACAGTCCTTTCTGGAGGCAACGATAGTAGTGATTCACAAGTCGGGGAAACCATCTGACCAGTGTAGCTCTTATCGACCTATCTCACTTCTGAATCTTGACGTCAAAATCTTTGCGAAGGTAGATCAATCGGGTTTTATGCCAGGGAAAACCACAGATATTAATTTAAGGCGATTGTTCACTAATCTTCAGGTCAAACATGATAACAGAGGTATGAGGGCTCTTGCGTCCTTAGACAATGAAAAAGCATTTGATTCAGTAGAATGGGAATTTATGTGGGCAGTGCTGACTCAAATGGGCTTTCCGGAGAAATTATTGTGCTGGTTACAAATGCTTTATAGATCCCCTTCGGCGAGAGTCAGGGTGAATGGGTACACATCGGACTCCTTCCCCTTGGGTAGAGGCACTAGACAGGGCTGCCCTCTCTCCCCCCTGTTATTTGCATTAATTATGGAACCTTTGTCGATACTCATATCCTCTAATTCAGGTATAGAAGGCTGGGAAATAGCTGGAATATCATAAAAGCTTTCATTATATGCTGATGACATGCTGGTTTACCTAGCAGATTCAGGGAAATCCTTGGATACCCTTTTAGGTGTTGTTGATCAATTTGGGGGTTTCTCGGGTCTCCGTGTGAACTGGGCTAAGTCTAGTCTATGTCTGGTTGATGATGTTGACCCAGATCGCATTTCGGTGAACAATAAGCTTCAGATTGTGGAGCAATTTACATATTTGGGGATTATTGTTCATAAAGAAGTGGCAAAATTTTATGATTTGAATGTTGCTCCTACAATGCAATCCATTACTCGAAAGCTAGAGGCTTGGGAAAACCTTCCTTTAACTCTGATTGGGCGTATCAATGTGGTAAAAATGATTCTTCTCCCAAAATTGCTATACTTATATAGGGCTGCCCCAGTGTTACTCCCCAAGAGACATTTTGCTACTTTGGATAGAATAATCGCTCCCTTTCTATGGAATAAGTCTTCTCCCAGAATAGCGAGATCCACCCTCCAGGTGTCTTACCTGCGGGGGGGTCTTGCCTTGCCAAACCTGTAGATGTACTATGTAGCGGTGCAGCTGAGCTATGTGGCGTGGTGGGTACGGGCTGACTCAGGTATCCCGGCGGTAGTGTTGGAGGCAGCTTTATTGGGGTCCTATGAGGCACTTACGAACTTGGCGTATAGGAGGGGGGCTAGGTCTACAATACACTACACCCAATCGATGGCTGCTGCAGTACAGATGTGGGTCAAATGGGGTCAGAAATGTAACCCTGATGAGAATGATATTACTTGGTCGCCATATTTGCCTTTGTGGAGAAACAGAGTGCTTCCGGAGCTGTTCTCATTACTGGAGTTTGAATTTTGGCCTCAGAGGGGGGTGCGCTACCTTACCCAACTATATGATAAGGGCCTATTTAGAACCTTTAATAGTTTGAAACAGGAGTTTAATTTGCCCCAGCGTTGTTTGTATAGATATCTTCAACTCAGGCATGCCTGTCAGGCTCAGTTTGGTAGAGAACCTTTAAAGCTGGAGTGTGGTACAGTTGAGGCAGCGATTAGGAGGGTTCCGTTGGTCAAACCAGTGTCGACCCTGTATGCGTCGTTGATGGCGTTGCAGGACTCCCCCCTAGACAGGGCATTTGTTAGGTGGAAAAGGGACATTGAAGGTTTGGAAGATGTTCATGTTAAAGAATCTAGCTGTACATGGAGATCTACAGTGGTAAGTGCTAGGGATCAGTTGATTCAAGTTAAATGGCTTCATAGGATTTATTATACTCCTGTGAGACTATTTAAAATGGGTAAATTGCCGAACCCTCATTGTACAAGATGTGGACATGAAAACGGTTGTCTTATACACATGGTTTGGCAGTGTCTGATTATTCATGGCTTCTGGGAAGAGATCCATAAATATTTTAATGACAAACTAGGCTTTCCTAACGTCTGTACTGAACTCACTAGTCTGTTGGGAGTAGCCAACGAGATTGTTCCAACCAAATTTGGCAGGAAGCTGTATAGAATACTCTTATATTATGCTAGGAAAACTATCCTTCTCAACTGGAAACCTCCTAAGAATCCTACTGTGCAACAATGGGTACATCTAGTTAATGCTGATCTTGAATTATACAAGTTTGTGTATGAGAGAAGAGGGACCCCTGATCGCTTCATGAAGATATGGGACCCCTGGATTGGAGCCCAGACTCTAGTACCATAGATGACTGAAAGACTGTTCTGACCAATGAAGGCGTGTGTGAATGTGTGTGTGTGTGTGTGTGTGTGCAGTACTTTTAATCTTCCTTAGGATTGATATGTTGGGTACTGTTCATCCTGAAAGTGATATCTTTTTCTTCTGTCCCAAACTTGGGTCATGAGGAACTGTTATGATTGATCCCATGTATTTGATTTGTACTGGACTCAATTGATGATTGTCTGTATATGATGTGTTTGTTATGCTTTTTGCTAAATTAATAAATAAAAAGGTACTATTAAAAAAAAATGACAAGTGCCAAAAGTTGTAAAATAAAATAAAAATAATATATTTGCTATATATTTGTTATATCTCCTTCTGCTTGCCAAAGTGTCTTCTGAATGCACATTCAGGAATGCAATCACATGAGAATAGCCACCATGATAGAATATCACATGTGTAAAAATTAAGAATAAAGTGCTAGTGCAATAAATACAGTGAATAAAGATGATAACAGTATGACCTGTGTAGTTGATAACGACTAGGGTACCTCAATTGTAGTGCTATAAGAGGAACAGTGGTGACTCTAGGAACAATATATGGGGGTGGGGGGCGCATAAGATACCACAGTCAAAAATGGGGGGCACTAATAATTTTCACCACTTAAGCATACTACTGAAAAAAAAGAAATAAGTATATACAGTCAGGTCCATAAATATTGGGACATCGACACAATTCTAACATTTTTGGCTCTATACACCACCACAATTGATTTGAAATGATATGAACAAGATGTGCTTTAACTGCAGACTGTCAGCTTTAATTTGAGGGCATTTACATCCAAATCAGGTGAACGGTGTAGGAATTTCAACAGTTTGCATATGTGCCTCCCACTTGTTAAGGGACCAAAAGTAATGGGAATAATAATAATCATAAATCAAACTTTCACTTTTTAATACTTGGTTGCAAATCCTTTGTAGTCAATTACAGCCTGAAGTCTGGAATGCATAGACATCACCAGATGCTGGGTTTCATCCCTGGTGATGCTCTGACAGGCCTCTACTGCAACTGTCTTCAGTTCCTGCTTGTTCTTGGGGCATTTTCCCTTCAGTTTTGTCTTCAGCAAGTGAAATGCATGCTCAATCGGATTCAGGTCAGATGATTGACTTGGCCATTGCATAACATTCCACTTTGTTCCCTTACAAAACTCTTTGGTTGCTTTTGCAGTATGCTTTGGGTAATTTTCCATCTGCACTGTGAAGCGCCGTCCAATGAGTTCTGAAGCATTTGGCTGAATAATATATGAGCAGATAATATTGCCCAAAACACTTCAGAATTCATCCTGCTGCTTTTGTCAGCAGTCACATCATCAATAAATACAAGAGAACCAGTTTCATTGGCAGCCATACATGCCCACGCCATGACACTACCACCACCATGCTTCACTGATGAGGTGGTATGCTTAGGATCATGAGCAGTTCCTTTCCTTCTCCATACTCTTCTCTTCCCATCACTTTGGTATAAGTTGATCTTGGTTTCATCTGTCCATAGGATGTTGTTCAAGAACGGTGAAGGCTGTCAGCAACAAGGGACGGGGAGGATCTGGCCGCGCATATTCCCTTGGCAGTCAGCGTCCTTCGTGTCCATGGCAACTGCAGTAAGCCTGAGCGCCGAGCTGATCACTCGGTGCTCGGCTGCATTCAGGAGAATGAGTCATGTGACGCTGGCCACGTCACATGACTCCTCTTCTCCACTATTTAACAGGCAGCCTGCTGGCCACAGGTTGCCTGTGAATTCAGTCTCTTCCTGAACTTGTTCTGTGTGACATGCGGCTTGATTCCCGGCTCTGTTTCCGACTTCATCCCCGGTTGCTCCCTGCATTTATTGGCTTCTCCTGGTTTGACCTTTGGCGTGGACTTGACTTCTCTTTGATTATCCTTTTGTACTTTAGCAACATCCTGGTGCTGACTCGGCTTGCTGACATATCTGTTGTTTGTCTTGTATGTCCCTCCGCACTTACCCAGGCTAGGGAACGTCGTCCAGTTGTACCTCGTTGCCTAGGACGAGTGGTGCAAGTAGGCAGGGACAGGGGTGTGGGTGGAGCCAGTGGTCACTACCCTCTACCCCTCTTTGTGACAGATTCACAGGCCCATACTACCACTATGGATCCGCTACAACACCTGAAGGATCATGTCCAGAACTTGGCCCAGATAGTTCAGGAATTCGGGGAGAGGTTACAAGTCCAAGAAGCGGGCTGTAACCTCACGGTTCCCCGTCCGTCCGTCATTCAGACGGAACCTTTTGTTAAACTTCCCGAGTGGTTTTCAGGAGACCACAAGAGCTTCCAGTTCCAAAGAAAGCTGCAAATTATATTTCAGGCTACGACCTCTTTCTTCTGGCCTAGGGCCACAGCGAGTGGGAATTATTATTTCTCTGTTACAAGGTGAACCCCAAGAGTGGGCGTTTTCATTACCCCCCGACTCGTTGTGTCTTGGGTCAGTTGATGCTTTCTTTCAGGCCCTAGGTGCTCTATATGATGAACCAGACAGAGCCTCCGTAGCAGAGACATAGTTAAAAGCTTTGGTACAGGGCGACCGACCAGTAGAGGAGTACTGTACTCAATTTAGGAAATGGTGTGTTCCCTCTGACTGGAATGAACCTGCCCTCAAGTGTCAGTTCAGGTCAGGCTTATAGGTTACCCCCTTCCCGAGACTTTAGAGAAGACCATGACACTTGCTGTAAGATTAGACAGACGCATTAGGGAGAGACAGCAGGAAGTTTTGCTTTCTTCCCAGGTGACGTCTAAATCTAAGGTCAGTCTCGTGGGTATCCAATCTGAACCTGGTGCCGAAGAACTCATGCAGATTGGTATGACCAGAAGGGAACAACAACGCCATCAGGGGACATGTTTCTATTGTGGCGGTACTGACCATTGAATCTAACAATGTCCCAAGAAGCCTCCTCCCAGTAAATCACTGAAACTTGGGACATCTAATGACAAGGTACTCCCGGATATTGTTAAAGGTAAATTCTTGGTGCCTGTTACTGTTTCAGCAGGGCTCAATAAGGGTTCAGGAAAAGCTTTTATTGATTCTAGATCAGCTACTAGCTTTATTGATCTCAAATTTGCCCGCCAGGTGGGAATTCCTATCCTGACCCTTCCTGATCCTGTATACATTGTTGCTATCGATTCTACCCCATTATTAGGAGGTACCGTGAGGTTTTCTACTCCCGAGATTACGCTAACGGTGGGGGTGTGTCATACTGAAAGTTGTGCCCTATTAATGTTGGAGAATTTACCTGTTGATGTGGTGCTAGGTATGCCATGGCTCCAATTACAAAACCCTGTGATTTATTGGACCAGAGGTGAACTAGTCAAATGGGGCCCTAAATGTGATTCATGTTTGTCTATTGTCCATGCGGGAGTTTTAGCAGAATCAAAATTATTACATCCATTCATAGAGGATTATGTGGATGTATTCTCCTCATCTGACCCCGAGGGGTTGCCACCCCATAGACCTTATGACTGCGCTATTGAATTGGTGAAAGGTGCCAGGTTTCCCAAGGGGCGTATATATAATCTATCTGGTCCAGAACGTGATTCCATGAGAGAATATGTCAAGGAAAGTTTGCTTAAAAAACATATTAGGCCCTCTGTATCTCCTATGGGGGCAGGGTTCTTTTTTGTCAAGAAAAAGGACGGAGGGCTTAGGCCTTGTATTGACTATCGGGAATTGAACAAAATTTCTGTTAAAAATCAATACGCTCTTCCTTTGATTCACGATCTGTTCAATCAAGTTCTAGGGGCTTCATGGTTCTCCAAACTTGACCTGAGAGGAGCTTACAACCTAGTTCGTATTAAAGAAGGGGACGAATGGAAAACTGCTTTTAATACTCTGGAGGGGCATTTTCAATACCTGGTCATGCCTTTTGGGCATAGTAATGCTCCTGCAGTTTTTCTAAATTCCATGAACGACATCTTCAGGGAACTTATTGTCAAATTTATGATTGTATATCTCGATAACACTTTGATTTTTTTCTTCAAGTTGGGAATCTCATGTTGTGCATTCCAGACAAGTTCTGGAGATTCTCCGAAAAAAATCAACTGTCTGTTAAATTGGAAAAATGTGTCTTTGGGGTTCAGGAAATCTTGTATCTGGGTTATGTTCTCACTCCTCACGCTTTTAAAATGGACCCTGGCAAGGTACAGGCCATTTTAGATTGGGTAAGACCATCATCCCTGAAAGCCTTACAACGCTTTTTGGGATTCAACTATTACCGTAAATTTATTTTAAAAAAATCGGTAGTTGACAAACCTTTGACCGACCTCACTAAGAAGGGGGCGGATCTGGAGAACTGGTCTGTAGAGGCTATTGAGGCCTTCGAGACCCTTAAAAGGTATTTTAGGAACACCCCAGTTTTGGTTCCGCCTGATCAAGAGAGACCTTTCATTGTAGAGGTTGACGCTTCTGAGGATGGGGTGGGGGCGGTGCTTTCGCAGGGACCCTCTAATCTCACCAATTTCAGCCCCTGTGCTTTTTTTTCACGGAAATTCTCTCCCACTGAGAGGAATTATGACATTGGTAATCGAGAATTGTTAGCCATCAAATGGGCGTTTGAGGAATGGAGACATTTTTTGGAGGGGGCTAAACAATGTATCACTGTGCTCACTGACCATAAAAATTTATTGTTCCTGGAATCTGCTAAACGCCTGAATCCACATCAAGCCAGATGGGCTTTGTTCTTCACGTGTTTTAACTTCTTGATTACTTTTAGACCAGGAAGTAAGAACGTAAAGGCTGATGCCTTGTCTCGAAGTTTCTGTGCATTTCATTAGTCTCCGTTTGCTGAGTGAGTGTCACGACTCACGACATCCCGGTATTGAGGGCACCAAGGAACTCATGTCTAGGTCTTATTGGTGGCCCACACTATCCAAGGATGTCAAATCTTATGTCTCTGCATGCGAGGTATGTGCCAGGTCCAAAACGCCCCGATCACGTCCTGCTGGTGAACTACAACCACTACACATTCGGATTAAACCCTGGTCACATATTTCGATGGATTTCATCACTGACTTACCTCCCTCGGAAGGGAAGTCGGTGGTTTGGGTAGTGGTCGACAGATTCAGTAGGATGGTACACTTCGTTCCGTTAGCCAAACTTCCTGATGCCAAGACTCTGGCTTCTGTGTTTATTGAACAGGTGGTACGTTTACATGGTATTCCTGAAAATATTGTGTCCGACAGAGGTGTTCAGTTTGTCTCCAAGTTCTGGAGAAGGTTTTGTCAGAGATGTGATATATCTTTGTCATTCTCTTCAGCCTTTCATCCTGAGTCGAATGGACAAACCGAACACCTTAAACAAGCCGTTGAGCAGTTTTTAAGATCTTACATCTCTCATAACCATCAACTATGGGTGAAATATCTCCCTTTGGCGGAGTTTGCCATCAACAACAGAGTGAACTCCTCCACAGGGGTTTCTCAATTTTTCTGCATTTTGGTTTTCACCCGAGATTTAGTTCTGTTTCATCTGTTCCATCACCTAATCCTGAGGCTGACAGTGTAACTTCTGAACTGTGCACAGTTTGGGTTCGGGTTCAGCAGAACCTAGAAAAAGCTCAAGAGAGTCACAAAATCTATGCTAATAGAAAACGTTCCAAAGGAGGGGACTTTAAGGTCGGAGAAAAAGTTTGGCTGTCCACTAAGAATTTGTCTCTGAGAGTGTCCTCCAGGAATTTTGCAACACGTTTTGTTGGTCCGTATGAAATCCTCAAAATTATTAATCCCGTGTCTTTCAGGTTGAAGTTGCCAGATTCGTTCCGCATTCATAATGTGTTTCATAAATCTTTGCTTAAAAAGTATGTTTCACCCGTGGTTCCGTCGCAAAGTGCTCCTCCCCCAGTGCTGGTGAATGAGCAAGAAGTGTATGTCATTTCCAAGATCATTATATAATATATAAGACCGCGGCACTCGAATTGAGTAAATAGTTGTTTTTATTTATTTATCCATCCAGAAAAAATAGGCTACGGCCAACGTTTCGGTCTCATCCCGAGACCTTGTTCACGGCCTGTAAATTTGATACATCGGGCGCGGTGGAGAGCGCCATCCACCGCACCAGATGTATCCAATTTACAGGCCGTGAACAAGGTCTCGGGATGAGACTGAAACGTTGGCCTTAGCCTATTTTTTCTGGATGGATAAATAAATAAAAACAACTATTTACTCAATTCGAGTGCCGCGGTCTTATATATTATATATTGATTGACTTACCGCTGAGCACCGGAACTTAACTACGGAGTGCCGTCCAAACAACCTTCACATTTCCAAGATCATTGACGTTAGGAAGGTTCGAAATTCCTTTCAATACTTAGTTCATTGGAAAGGTTACGGACCTGAGGAAAGATCATGTGGGCCCGGCGTGCATGCTGGTAACCGCTTTCCCTGGATGTAATGGAGGCCATTTTGGCACCGAAAATGATAGAAATTCAGGCGGATCCGGCATGTAAGTGGAACCTGCACTTTCTGAATTATATGATAGCCGTTGTGGCACATAACAGGTATATTTAGTGTTAGGAACCCGTCTAACTAGAGACCGCCTTGACGTTCGGCAGACGGGCTCAAATAATTTTGTACAAAATGATTTGCCAAGTATCTCTAACTTATTAGTATAGCATTTGCAATTATGATGCAATTTTGTACTTTATTTGCTTTGCAGTGAGCTGTTGCATTGCTTTTCTTGTCTAACAGTCTTGTTCTCAGCCATAGCAACGTGCCCCTGCGCTTTGGGATGTGCTGACTGACCCCCTTTTTCTTTGTAGTTTGTGCTGGAGGCGTGGCTGCCTCCCCAGTCGTGCACTCCTGACCAGCTCGTCTGTCCCACAGGTTGATTTTAATTAGTGTTAGTACATAGCTTGGCCCGCTCCCCCTCACTCACTGAAGCCATCTGGCACCAGGAGAGAGATAGTGTGTGGACTCTCATTGCAGTCCTTGGTGACCATGTGGCGCCAGGGGTGGTGTGGAGTGGGCCCGGCGTGCATGCTGGTAACCGCTTTCCCTGGATGTAATGGAGGCCATTTTGGCACCGAAAATGATAGAAATTCAGGCGGATCCGGCATGTAAGTGGAACCTGCACTTTCTGAATTATATGATAGCCGTTGTGGCACATAACAGGTATATTTAGTGTTAGGAACCCGTCTAACTAGAGACCGCCTTGACGTTCGGCAGACGGGCTCAAATAATTTTGTACAAAATGATTTGCCAAGTATCTCTAACTTATTAGTATAGCATTTGCAATTATGATGCAATTTTGTACTTTATTTGCTTTGCAGTGAGCTGTTGCATTGCTTTTCTTGTCTAACAGTCTTGTTCTCAGCCATAACAACGTGCCCCTGCGCTTTGGGATGTGCTGACTGACCCCCTTTTTCTTTGTAGTTTGTGCTGGAGGCGTGGCTGCCTCCCCAGTCGTGCACTCCTGACCAGCTCGTCTGTCCCACAGGTTGATTTTAATTAGTGTTAGTACATAGCTTGGCCCGCTCCCCCTCACTCACTGAAGCCATCTGGCACCAGGAGAGAGATAGTGTGTGGACTCTCATTGCAGTCCTTGGTGACCATGTGGCGCCAGGGGTGGTGTGGAGTGGGCCCGGCGTGCATGCTGGTAACCGCTTTCCCTGGATGTAATGGAGGCCATTTTGGCACCGAAAATGATAGAAATTCAGGCGGATCCGGCATGTAAGTGGAACCTGCACTTTCTGAATTATATGATAGCCGTTGTGGCACATAACAGGTATATTTAGTGTTAGGAACCCGTCTAACTAGAGACCGCCTTGACGTTCGGCAGACGGGCTCAAATAATTTTGTACAAAATGATTTGCCAAGTATCTCTAACTTATTAGTATAGCATTTGCAATTATGATGCAATTTTGTACTTTATTTGCTTTGCAGTGAGCTGTTGCATTGCTTTTCTTGTCTAACAGTCTTGTTCTCAGCCATAGCAACGTGCCCCTGCGCTTTGGGATGTGCTGACTGACCCCCTTTTTCTTTGTAGTTTGTGCTGGAGGCGTGGCTGCCTCCCCAGTCGTGCACTCCTGACCAGCTCGTCTGTCCCACAGGTTGATTTTAATTAGTGTTAGTACATAGCTTGGCCCGCTCCCCCTCACTCACTGAAGCCATCTGGCACCAGGAGAGAGATAGTGTGTGGACTCTCATTGCAGTCCTTGGTGACCATGTGGCGCCAGGGGTGGTGTGGAGTGGGCCCGGCGTGCATGCTGGTAACCGCTTTCCCTGGATGTAATGGAGGCCATTTTGGCACCGAAAATGATAGAAATTCAGGCGGATCCGGCATGTAAGTGGAACCTGCACTTTCTGAATTATATGATAGCCGTTGTGGCACATAACAGGTATATTTAGTGTTAGGAACCCGTCTAACTAGAGACCGCCTTGACGTTCGGCAGACGGGCTCAAATAATTTTGTACAAAATGATTTGCCAAGTATCTCTAACTTATTAGTATAGCATTTGCAATTATGATGCAATTTTGTACTTTATTTGCTTTGCAGTGAGCTGTTGCATTGCTTTTCTTGTCTAACAGTCTTGTTCTCAGCCATAGCAACGTGCCCCTGCGCTTTGGGATGTGCTGACTGACCCCCTTTTTCTTTGTAGTTTGTGCTGGAGGCGTGGCTGCCTCCCCAGTCGTGCACTCCTGACCAGCTCGTCTGTCCCACAGGTTGATTTTAATTAGTGTTAGTACATAGCTTGGCCCGCTCCCCCTCACTCACTGAAGCCATCTGGCACCAGGAGAGAGATAGTGTGTGGACTCTCATTGCAGTCCTTGGTGACCATGTGGCGCCAGGGGTGGTGTGGAGTGGGCCCGGCGTGCATGCTGGTAACCGCTTTCCCTGGATGTAATGGAGGCCATTTTGGCACCGAAAATGATAGAAATTCAGGCGGATCCGGCATGTAAGTGGAACCTGCACTTTCTGAATTATATGATAGCCGTTGTGGCACATAACAGGTATATTTAGTGTTAGGAACCCGTCTAACTAGAGACCGCCTTGACGTTCGGCAGACGGGCTCAAATAATTTTGTACAAAATGATTTGCCAAGTATCTCTAACTTATTAGTATAGCATTTGCAATTATGATGCAATTTTGTACTTTATTTGCTTTGCAGTGAGCTGTTGCATTGCTTTTCTTGTCTAACAGTCTTGTTCTCAGCCATAGCAACGTGCCCCTGCGCTTTGGGATGTGCTGACTGACCCCCTTTTTCTTTGTAGTTTGTGCTGGAGGCGTGGCTGCCTCCCCAGTCGTGCACTCCTGACCAGCTCGTCTGTCCCACAGGTTGATTTTAATTAGTGTTAGTACATAGCTTGGCCCGCTCCCCCTCACTCACTGAAGCCATCTGGCACCAGGAGAGAGATAGTGTGTGGACTCTCATTGCAGTCCTTGGTGACCATGTGGCGCCAGGGGTGGTGTGGAGTGGGCCCGGCGTGCATGCTGGTAACCGCTTTCCCTGGATGTAATGGAGGCCATTTTGGCACCGAAAATGATAGAAATTCAGGCGGATCCGGCATGTAAGTGGAACCTGCACTTTCTGAATTATATGATAGCCGTTGTGGCACATAACAGGTATATTTAGTGTTAGGAACCCGTCTAACTAGAGACCGCCTTGACGTTCGGCAGACGGGCTCAAATAATTTTGTACAAAATGATTTGCCAAGTATCTCTAACTTATTAGTATAGCATTTGCAATTATGATGCAATTTTGTACTTTATTTGCTTTGCAGTGAGCTGTTGCATTGCTTTTCTTGTCTAACAGTCTTGTTCTCAGCCATAGCAACGTGCCCCTGCGCTTTGGGATGTGCTGACTGACCCCCTTTTTCTTTGAGGAAAGATCATGGGTACCAATGAATAAGATTCACGCTAATAGGCTGATTCAAATGTTTCATCGTGATCATCCTCACAAGCCTGCTCCATCGGCTTTGGGTCCGGTGGCCCCACGTAAAAAGGGGGGGTACTGTCACGGGGCGCCGACAGCAGGTTTCCCCCATTCACCGCCGTCAGCGCTCTGCGGTTCATACGGAGCAAGGACGTGCGCTACGCCCTCATCTCCACAGCAAAGAGGGACGGGGAGAATCTGGCCACGCATATTCCCTTGGCGCAGTCAGCGTCCTTCGCGTCCATGGCAACTGCGGTAAGCCTGAGCGCCGAGCTTATCACTCGGTGCTCGGCTAGATTCAGGAGAATGAGTCATCTGACGCTGGCCACGTCACATGACTCCTCCTCTCCACTATTTAACAGGCAGCCTGCTGGCCACAGGTTGCCTGTGAATTCAGTCTCTTCCTGAACTTGTTCTGTGTGACATGTGTGACTTTATTCCCGTCTCCGTTCCAGACTTCGTCCCCGGTTGCTCCCTGCATTTATTGGCTTCTCCTGGTTTGACCTTTGGCGTGGGCTTGACTTCTCTTTGATTATTCTTTTGTACTTTAGCGACATCCTGCTTCTGACTCGGCTTGCGAACATATCTGTTGTTTGTCTTGTATGTCCCTCCGCACTTACCCAGGCTAGGGAACGTCGTCCAGTTGTACCTCGTTGCCTAGGACAAGTTGTGTAAGTAGGAAGGGACAGGGGTGTGGGTGGAGCCAGTGGTCACTACCCTCTACCCCTTTTTGTGACACTTTTATAATTCTGTTAGGTGGGCGGCGGCGGCCATTTTATGCAAGCTCAGTGCACCAGCACTGCATCTGAGCTTTTGGGACATTGCAAATCACAATTTTTTTGGGCAATCTACAACATCTGGATTAGTCAGTGTGCAATTTAAGGTAGAAATACACCCATCATTTTCTGGGGTTTTAAAAACAGACTTTTTTGCCAAAAAACTGTATTTTCCTGATCTGCAAGTCTTAATTTCAAGTTTAATATATACAGCTTTCATATTCTGTTACCAAAAAAACTCATTTTTGGCAATCTACAACATCTGGATAAGTCAGTGTGCAATTTAAGCTAGAAATACACCCATCATTTTCTGGGGTTTTAAAAACACACTTTTTTGACAAAAAACACTATTTTCAGGCCTTGCAGCATCAGCACGTGTAAAATTACAGGCTTATATACTGCTGTCAAATTCAGTTGTTAAACAAACAATCATTTACGCAAAAAAAAAAAAAAAAAAAAAAAAAATTGTTGGCAGCCTTTGATACAGATGTCATTGTGAGATACACCCTTAATACATGTGGGTTAGATTCAGTGATTTGAAATACCGCCATTTGGTGCACCAATACTGAATTCAGGCCTACACTGGTTCAGGCCGTGTGAGATACACCCTATACATAAAGGAATTTGATTCAGGCATTTAAAAAACAGCCATTTTGGTCAAAGAAATCTTTAATTCAGGCCTACACTGGTTCAGACCGTGTGAGATACACCCTCTACATATAAAAGGTTTGATTCTGGCATTTGAAATACAGCCATTTAAAATACAGCAATTTTGGGAATTTTTTTTTTTAATTCAGGCTAACACTGATTCAGACCGTGTGAGATACACCCTCTACATACAGGGGTTTGATTCAGGCATTTGAAATACAGCCATTTGAAATACAGCCATTTTGGGCAAAGAAATCTTTAATTCAGGGCTACACTGGTTCAGACCGTGTGAGATACACCCTCTACATATAAAAGGTTTGATTCTGGCATTTGAAATACAGCCATTTCAAATACAGCCATTTTGGGCAAAGAAATATTTAATTCAGGCCTACACTGGTTCAGACCGTGTGAGATACACCCTCTACATACAGGGGTTTGATTCAGGCATTTGAAATACAGCCATTTGAAATACAGCCATTTTGGGCAAAGAAATCTTTAATTCAGGGCTACACTGGTTCAGACCGTGTGAGATACACCCTCTACATATAAAAGGTTTGATTCTGGCATTTGAAATACAGCCATTTCAAATACAGCCATATTGGGCAAAGAAATATTTAATTCAGGCCTACACTGATTCAGACCGTGTGAGATACACCCTCTACATACAGGGGTTTGATTCAAGCATTTGAAATACAGCCATTTGAAATACAGCCATTTTGGGTAAAGAAATCTTTAATTTAGGCCTACACTGGTTCAGGCCCTGTGAGATACACCCTCTACATACAGGGGTTTGATTCAGGTATTTGAAATACAGCCATTTTGGGCAAAGAAATATTTAATTCAGGCCTACACTGGTTCAGATCGTGTGAGATACACCCTCTACATACAGAGGTTTGATCAAGGCATTTGAAATACAGCCATTTAAAATACAGCCATTTTGGGCAAGGAAATCTTTAATTCAGGCCTACACTGGTTCAGGCCTTTTGAGATACACCCTCTACATACAGGGGTTTGATTCAGGCATTTGAAATACCGCCATTTGGTGCACCAATATTGAATTCAGGCCTACACTGGTTCAGGCCGTGTGAGATACACCCTCTACATACAAGGGTTTGATTCAGGCATTTGAAATACAGCCATTTTGGTCAAAGAAATCTTTAATTCAGGCCTACACTGGTTCAGACCGTGTGAGATACACCCTCTACATACAGTGGTTTGATTCAGGCATTTGAAATACAGCCATTTTGGTCAAAGAAATCTTTAATTTAGGCCTACACTAGTTCAGGCCCTGTGAGATACACCCTCTTCATACAGGGGTTTGATTCAGGCATTTGAAATACAGCCATTTGAAATACAGCCAATTTGGGCAAAGAAATCTTTAATTCAGGCCTACACTGGTTCAGGCCTTTTGAGATACACCCTCTACATACAGGGGTTTGATTCAGGCATTTTAAATACAGCCATTTTGGTCAAAGAAATCTTTAATTCAGACCTACACTGGTTCAGACCGTGTGAGATAAACCCTCTACATAGAGGGGTTTGATTCAGGCATTTGAAATACAGCCATTTGAAATACAGCCATTTTGGGCAAAGAAATCTTTAATTTAGGCCTACACTAGTTCAGGCCCTGTGAGATACACCCTCTACATACAGGGGTTTGATTCAGGCATTTGAAATACAGCCATTTGAAATACAGAAATTTTGGGCAAAGAAATCTTTAATTTAGGCCTACACAGATTCAGGCCCTGTGAGATACTGTCACGACCATGTTCATGGCCGTGACTCCTTAGAAGCCGCATGCGGTTGCCCGCGGTTTGGTGTTGTGTCAACCGCAGCTGGGGGCACTTTGCTGTTTGCCTCAAGTGCGGTTGCCGTGGACAACAGGTATGTGTGCGGTTGCCTTTGGTTTGTGTGGGTGTTTGTATGCACTCTGAATGTCTGGTGTGCACTGTGTTTTATGTGGTGTGCACTCTGACATTTTCCCCTTCCCCTGTGGCTGCCCGTGGCAACGTTTGGTCTTTGTACATGTGGTGGCAGTGTCTCGGCCTTTTGGCCGGTTCCCAGGACACGTTTGCCACACATGTCGTTGTCGACGGTAACAGCTACAGTGAGTGTTTGTGTGTATTCCCCTCTATGTGGTTTCACTACACTCCCTGGTTAAGGAAGGGTTAACTCCCTCAGTGTGTGTGCACTGGGTGTGTCTGTGTGGGTGTGACTACTTGGGCCTATATAGTCTCTGCTGTAGCAGTAGTCAGAGGGGGTTCTTCAGCCATGCTTGCTGGAGACTTCCTCCTGTTATTCACCATCTGCCAGTGGGGGCCACCCTTGTGGTCATATGTTTAAGTTTATGTTTGGTGTTTAGAAGATGTCTGTTTGGTTTTTATTTATTGCAGAATATGGTTTCCTGGGTTCCCGTGTGATGTCTGTGTGTGCGGTGTCCTTTGTGTTGTTTGTGGAAAGCAGCACTTGCACGTGGGTTCCAGGTGGTGTGTCTGTGGCAGGTAAGTGTGGTGCTAGTCTCACTTACCTGTCACTGCCATATGTCTGTTCATGTCCCTCTTTCCATGTAGCCTGGCCATTATTAGACTCCTGTTCCTCCGTGTCCAGGAGGAACGGGCTGTCTACCCAGCTCCTAGTCCAGGGCCACCCTGAGGGCGAGCAGGAATATCAGGTTCCAGTGTATGAGCCCTCCCACCATCAGGGTCGGCTCATATGGCTAGGAGACAGGGTCAGAATTAGGGATGTCTAGGAGGTGACCTTCTCCCTTATTCCTGTCCTGGCCATGCTCTGACCAACCATCTTCTGATACTGCACGGCTGAGGGTTTTCCCCATCCTCAGCCGTGACAGATACACCCTCTACATACAGGGGTTTGATTCAGGCATTTGAAATACAGCCATTTTGGGCAAAGAAATATTTAATTCAGGCCTACACTGGTTCAGACCGTGTGAGATACACCCTCTACATACAGGGGTTTGATGCAGTCATTTGAAATACAGCCATTTGAAATACAGCCATTTTGGGCAAAGAGATCTTTAATTTAGGCCTACACTGGTTCAGGCCCTGTGAGATACACCCTCTACATACAGGGGTTTGATTCAGGCATTTGAAATACAGCCATTTTGGGCAAAGAAATATTTAATTCAGGCCTACACTGGTTCAGACCGTGTGAGATACACCCTCTACATACAGGGGTTTGATTCAGGCATTTGAAATACAGCCATTTGAAATACAGCCATTTTGGGCAAAGAAATCTTTAATTCAGGCCTACACTGGTTCAGACCGTGTGAAATACACCCTCTACATATAAAAGGTTTGATTATGGCATTTGAAATACAGCCATTTGAAATACAGCCATTTTGGGCAAAGAAATATTTAATTCAGGCCTACACTGATTCAGACCTAGTGAGATACACCCTCTACATACAGGGGTTTGATTCAAGCATTTGAAATACAGCCATTTGAAATACAGCCATTTGGGGTAAATAAATCTTTAATTTAGGCCTACACTGGTTCAGGCCCTGTGAGATACACCCTCTACATACAGGGGTTTGATTCAGGCATTTGAAATACAGCCATTTTGGTCAAAGAAATCTTTAATTCAGGCCTACACTGGTTCAGACCGTGTGAGATACACCCTCTACATAGAGGGGTTTGATTCAGGCATTTGAAATACAGCCATTTTGGGCAAAGAAATCTTTAATTTAGGCCTACACTAGTTCAGGCCCTGTGAGATACACCCTCTACATACAGGGGTTTGATTCAGGCATTTGAAATACAGCCATTTGAAATACAGCCATTTTGGGCAAAGAAATTTTTAATTCAGGCCTACACTGGTTCAGGCCGTGTGAGATACATCCTCTACTTACAATGGTTTGATTCAGGCATTTGAAATACAGCAATTTGAAATGCAGCCATTTTGGGCAAAGAAATTTTTAATTCAGGCCTGCACTGGTTCAGGCCGTGTGAGATACACCCTCTACATACCGGGGTTTGATTCAGGCATTTGAAATACAGCCATTTGAAATACAGCCATTTTGAGCAAAGAAATCTTTAATTCAGGTCTACACTGGTTCAGGCCGTGTGAGATACACCCTCTACATACAGGGGTTTGATTCAGGCATTTGAAATACCGCCATTTGGAGCACCAATATTGAATTCAGGCCTACACTGGTTCAGACCGTGTGAGATACACCCTCTACATAGAGGGGTTTGATTCAGGCATTTGAAATACAGCCATTTTGGGCAAAGAAATCTTTAATTTAGGCCTACACTAGTTCAGGCCCTGTGAGATACACCCTCTACATACAGGGGTTTGATTCAGGCATTTGAAATACAGCCATTTGAAATACAGCCATTTTGGGCAAAGAAATTTTTAATTCAGGCCTACACTGGTTCAGGCCGTGTGAGATACATCCTCTACTTACAGGGGTTTGATTCAGGCATTTGAAATACAGCAATTTGAAATGCAGCCATTTTGGGCAAAGAAATTTTTAATTCAGGCCTGCACTGGTTCAGGCCGTGTGAGATACACCCTCTACATACCGGGGTTTGATTCAGGCATTTGAAATACAGCCATTTGAAATTGTTGTGCATTTTCATAAGTGTACAATGTATCTGATGATACCATATTCAATATGGATGATCATTGCCTTTAACAACATGTGATCAGCATGAACCTGAAAAAAAACAAGATGGGTTCATAGCAAGTTCAATGTGTTAAAAGTGAATATATAGAGAAGACTATACTTTTATTATTGTTTAGAGACATGGATTTATCTACAGTGGTTTCTCTAAACTTGTCTGTCTGAGGAACAATGGGTGTTTCATGGCTAAACCATGATCTGATAAGAGACGTCCATAAAACACATCTGGTGTGGAACAGATATCTATTCATATATTCGCATATAGATATATTCCTGTGTGCATTTATTTAGCGTTTGAACTTATTAATGATTCATATATACTATGCAATATTGATGTATTATAACCAAATATTATTAATGTATCTTTATATGTCTATATCTCACTGAGAGGATATATTCTAGGGGATATAGAATTTTCTTAAATAGGGTTTATTTTAGAGGAGCTGATGTTATTTCAAACATCATTACTCAATAGCTGAAGACAGTTAAGGTACACAAACCAGAAAAACCATCCTGACTCCTATCTGCCCCATAAATTCAGGGATTAGGAAAACTTCTGATACCGCCAGTCAGTCTGAGCAAAGTGTCAGAAAGAACCCCTCCTAATTGATTTAAGGTGTGAAAGGGCAAAGTTTAAGTAGTAATAAAACAATCTATATATATGTTAATTCTTAAAATATTCAAAATTGTTATATGATACAACAGTGCCATCAAGTGGTAGATGGGCAGAAGTTTCTGAGGAATGTCAGTTAAGTGACATCATTCCCATGTTTAACATACGTCACACCCACCTTATCTAATTGATAATCCCTATTCCAAGAGGGGATGGGCATAGATAAGGATGGGGATATCTGATCCAGTTTTTGGGGAGATCAGGAAACTTCTTCAAACACTTCAAAAACTTCACAAAAGGAAAAACTTCACAAGGACTTCTTCACAACGGAACTCTTTACAAAGATTTATTCATCAGCATCACTTCACACGTCAGGAACATACCATAGGACGGGACATATCTGAACCTTGGAAAGCTGAGTCCATTCTAAAAGCTCTTTATCCCAAAGCCAGGGGTAATGTATAATTTATTTCATTTGCAGTAATTATAAATCGCTCCAATTGGCATATAGTTGAGACCCCATTATTAGTGGGTCAATAGTGTTAAAACAATAATTTTATGGGAAATTTTAATGAACGTGCACATCATTAGAATTCTTGTAATATTGATATCAGAGTGAAATCTCTGATCGGATATTATTATCCGTAGTTAGGCCAATGGGCGTATTTATAAGGTGTCTCTTACTGCCATATTCTTTGATTGAGCATAAGGAATTTTCCACAGATTCATTTCTATTGTTTTGTTGTTATTGTTACATTATAATATTTTAATAATCGGTAATAATTTGATAATAATTTGAATAACATTGTATTGTACTTGGTGTACTAAATTAAGTAAGCCCGGCGTAAACGGCGGAGCATCATTTTGTGGTCAATTTTGATATTATCCTTGTATTCATTTGTATGCCATTTTTACTGCATGTATTTATTTGTAATAAATTATATTTTATATAATTAATTGCACCCTGTTTCATTATCTGCACAAATTAACTTTAGATCTCATCAATAAAAGAACTGGCGTTTATATGTCCGCCAATAAAATTTTTAATTTTTAATTTTTCATATTTCATAAAAATATGAAATCATAATTTTTGTGATTTCATATCTTATATGAAATAAATACCTGACATATTTTGGAGGCCCCAGCGAGATTGATTGAGATATTTCTATAACCAATTTGTGCAATTAGTGAAAATATTACTTAATCCTTATTGGCAAGTCAAATTGTTGTTGTTATTGATTATTGATCAAAATCATGAGTGTAACAGGCAGCGACCCAGGTAATGGCCAGGTTTTAGCAGATAGTCCATCTGACCCAGATAAGATAATCTCTAAGGTTATCAAATATGTTTATTCTCGTTTGAAGTTAGATAAAAATATAGATGAATGGACTAATGAGCTGCAGGCAAGAGCCTATGAAGAACGTGGAGATATATGGAAGTTAGGTGGCATGGTTGATAGATACCTGACATATATGGATTTGGCAACTGATAATACCAAAAGGGACCAACACCTCTTATGTGCATTGCCACCTGTTTTGTATGCATTGTTGGCAGTCAGTACTCTCTCAAAAGTTAGGTATGAGTCTATAATGGGTACAAAAATATATGTATCCAAGATAGAATCAGAACTACAATCCGCAGAAGCGAAGATCAAAGACTTAGAGTACAACCTTAGTCACAGCCATGATGCATACCAAAAGGCAAAAAGTGATTTAGAGGATTTATATCTCCAATATTCCAAAATTAAACAGACAGATGGATCAGCTCATAATATAGTCAATGCTGAAAGGGATCCATCTAACGCTGTGGGATATCCTGATCCTCCATGTCTTACTCCCCACTATCCAGACATGCCACCACATGTTCCCCTGAGAAGAGATGTTAGGGTTAAATCACCTGTGCCGTATAAGTCTCATGAATGTTGTGAAAGGGCATGTGAGTCTGACAGTGATGTGGGTAAGCATATGACTTATTCCTTGCCACAGGATCACAGGCGACCAACATATGCTGAGGTGGTTTCTAGGAATAAAAATTCCCAATATTCAGATAAGGATCAGAGCTCCTCCAGCATAATTAAGTTTTTGAATACTACAGTATCCAAATTTGCCAAGAAAGGTTCTTCTCAGATAGCCAATCACTTGGAACTGTATGAATCCACTATGGATTCTTTAAAATTATACTCTGATGCTGACAGGATCAGATTCCTTCCATGGGCATTTGATGATAAGTATCGTCATTACTTTACCTCATTTGGGGAGAGAGGCATTCAAGATTGGCCAAGTGTTTTGCATGAGGTTAAATTGGAATTCGGACCGTACCGAACCACCACTGCTGCAAAACGGGACATATATAGCCTTACGTGTAGACCCAATCAGAGTCCCCGTGAATTCCTCTCTGTCCTCAAAAATGCCTATGGGTTGGCATATAGATCCCCAAAATGGGAATCTGAAGAATTCAAACAGTTATTCTATGACGCTATGCCAACCCAGATCAAATTTAACTTAGCCAGAGATCTGGATATTGATGCCCCCTTGGATTGGTTGGTGACTGCTGCCACCACGCTGTATAATATCAGTGAGTGCCATGCAACAGAGGAGAGAAGGTTAAAAAAATCCCCAGAGCAAAAGGTAGCTGAAACTAAGGTAAACCCTAGTTTGGGATTTGAAAGCCAGCCACGAAGGTTCCCTCAGTCTACAGGACCTGCTCAACAAGCCCAGCAACAACAGGTAGGACCGCCCAAACAGACCAAACCCCAAAATACTAATGGATCAGAGGGGAATAATTCAGGTAATGGGAGGTCTAACTACCGTCCCTATTACAATAGAGGCCCCCATGGGTACGGGCCCTATAACTATAGGAATTACCAGGGTTACAGGCGCTGGGATAATAGACCCAGACAACAGAGGGAAGATAGGCAGGAATCCTCAAATTCACCCAGGAGTAGGTCACCTACCGATAACCAGGGTGCCCAGCAAAGCCAAAATGTGCCCAGACCAAACAGGTTTGATCAGCTGGCAGAACAAGTGGCCCAGTTGAGTGACATTGTGAGAAAGTTGGTATCTCCAGGAAAACAGCCTGAGCCTTTTTTAGGGGCAACTCCAGGTCCCAGCTCAACATCATAAAGCAAATTGGGCCGGGTCAGAACCCAGGCCACTGTAAGGATATTAAGTTGATTGTGGTAGAATCTGATGTGATTCATAATTCAATATTTCCTTGCAGTACCTCTGACCCTGAAATTAGGGCCAGGGGGGAAATGTCTAATATGTCATTTGTCTTGCAGTCTAATGATGTCAATTCATACAACCAGATGTCTGTTCCAGTGTGTAATCCCATCGTTCCAGCATCTAGCCGTGAGCCAGCTGTGACTTGTGGTGTCACACAGCTTGTCCCAAAGGCGGGGGCTGACGCTGCTCCTCCAGCTTGTCCTGAGAGACTCAGGAATGCAGAGGTCACGGAGCTGCAAAGAGGTCAACCTCTTAGACAGCAGATGGGTAAACATCCTAACTTTCTCTGTGATTTGTTCCAGGTGGATGGCAGATACTTTATGGATATATATCTCCAAAATGAACTTATCGGACCAATCAAAGGATTAATAGACACTGGATCACAAGCCACCATTTTATCTATCAGTTATTTCCAAAAGATTTTGAATTTACCATCAAAGAAGCCACGATTAAGGTCATTTGATGGATCTTTGATAAGTGTAGGTGGAGATGCCTTACAGGTAAAAGGAACATCCTGGTTGACATTTAAGATTGGCAAGAAGACAATTAGACATCCCACATTGATTGTGGATCTTCCATATGATCGGATGATCATAGGAATCGATTTATTAAAAAGATTGAGTCCCATAATTGATTTCATTAATGAAGCAGTATGGACTCAGGTGAAGGCACCCATTGCCTATGAATACTCTTGCAACACACAAGCACAGCGCAGTTGTCATGTGATTGAAGAGAAACCTAGCTCTATTGAAGTGCATTTCAGGAACAATCAAACACCGGAGGTCACAATCCTGAAGAATGGTAAACCCGAGGAAGATGTCAATGGTGCCGCTCACATCATTACCATCCAGAGGGACGAAATCAAAAAGGTAACTCTGGATGATGATATTTTAACCATTTCTCTTGAAAGGGGGAATCACGAAGTCGCGGACCTGACAAGGCACATTCAGTCGATGGTACGGATTAAAAGGGTCAATGACAATTTATTGATTCCCGTACAGGTAAACAATATAGCCCGGGTGAAATTTGCCAAGTTGGATTTGAAATCCGAAGCAAGTTACATAAGCCTAGGACTCTTGAAACAGATTACCAATCCTAAAATGATTAAAAGTTTCTCTCCACAGGACCAATGGGTTCATGATCTGGATGGAGATTCCCAAAGTCATAATGTGGTTGCAAGATGCGTTTTGTCTATCTCCATAGGAAACAAAACTACGGAGCACGTTTTCATCGTGATAAATGAACCACAGTATCAAATGTATATAGGTAATGACCTTCTGCACCGATTTGCCGTACAGATTGACCTGGTGAATAACACCTTATGGTCCAGATTGCCGGGAAACCCAGAGGGATTCCAGGATATAGAACAAGCCTTACGATGGGGACAACAAATGCCCTATGCCGTAAGTATCATGGTTGCTGAGAAAGTTGAAATTCCTGAAGGATGCAAACCATTTCTTCTACCCATTAAAGTAAAGAAGGGACAGAAGCTGAAGAACACAGACGCGTTGATCTGTTTATCCAACAGAATACAGCAACTCGGCCTAAAGGTAAAGCCTACTCCCCTGATCAATATCCATCAGGATCCGTTACATATGGTAATTCATAACATGGTTTCCCATAGCATATCCCTACAAAAGGACACTGTAATTGGTTTGGCTATGGATTCGGAATACTACACATTTGGATTCCAAAATGATGTTATTGGAATAATTCCTGATGAATACCTGACAGAGGAACAAACAGTAGAACAACATTTTTCCTCAACCCCTGAGGGGTTATTTAACATCCACTCTGTTTATCCTTTCAGCTCTGAAGAAGGTACATGCCACATCGAAGAATCATCATTGGTTTTCAACCATGAGGTCGATCAAAAAGAGTATGAATCGTACCAGCAAGGAAAGGATAAGGTATGCTACACCCAGAACGATTTAACTAGTGAGCTTGAAGAAGCTTACGAGTTAAGTCAGCCTGAGATTTTCCCAGAATTTCAGGAGCGGGTGGAAGAACAAATCTCCATGGCTGACGCATGCTCCGATGAGTCGAAGCGTCAACGGCTAAAGGAGCTCTTCGCAGAGTTCCAGGAGATGTTCGCCAAGGATTCTTATGACTGTGGGGAAACAGACCTACACGTTACAAGAATCCAGACAGATCCCGATGCACCCCCTGTTTTTGTCAAACAATACCGACTTCCGCTGGCGGCTTACGAGTCACTATCGGAAATCGTCAAAAACTTGGAGAAGAAAGGTATCATCCGTCCAGTACACAGTTCATTCAATCATCCGATACTTGGAGTCCTCAAACCTAACGGTCAATTTCGTCTCTGCTCGGACCTAAGACAGTTGAACAAACGTGTTTATATGTCCGGATGGCCCGTGCCATACATTGACCAGTGTTTGGCACAAATACAAGGATCCAAAATCTTCACTGCCCTTGACTGTGCACAAGGATATTGGACGATTAAGGTAGATGAAAGGGATCAGTACAAACTGGCCTTTACATTTGGCAAACGACAGTATGCATGGACCCGACTGCCCTTCGGGTACATAAATGCAGGCCATGAGTTTGCAGTGTTCATGCATAAGGCAATGCCTGATGCCACTGAACGAGGTACCTTATCATATGTGGATGACATCCTGATAAAAAGTACAACTTTTGAGGAACATATTCAGGAGTTGAGGCATGTACTAACCCAGCTGAGGAAAGCAGGTGTAAAACTTTCTTTGCAAAAGGCTCAATGGTGCCGGAACAAGGTTAATTTCCTAGGTCATGAAGTCACTGCGGATGGAATTAACCCACAGAAAAAGAAGGTGGAAGCAGTGACTAATACAAAATCTCCTACAAATCTCAAAGAGTTGAGATCATTCCTGGGCATGATGAACTATTCACGTAAGTTCATAGATAATTATGCCGAAATTACAAAACCTCTTTTACAGTTGCTAAAGAAAGGAGTAAAATGGGAATGGAGTGAGCGGCATGAGCAAGCTGTAACCGAGCTCAAGGCCAAACTTATCCAGGCTCCATGCCTTGCTTATCCAGAAGGGGGAAAACCTTTCTTTGTGGAAACAGGTTTCACTGATAAAAGCATAAGTGCAGTTCTTTTCCAAAAACAGGAAAACCGAAACAAGATCATCGCCTATGCCAGCAAGTCCTTGTCACCGGTTGAGGTAAAATTCAATGATTGTGAGAAAGCATTATTGTCAACTGTGTGGGCTTTGCAATATTTTAGGAGTTTCATTCAAGGCGAAAGGATCATTGTGGAGACCGCACATCAGCCACTGCAATACTTGCAGAGTGATCGTATAAGAGATGGAAACTTGTCAAACAGCAGGATAACCGCCTGGACAATGTCCTTAATGGGATGGCCATTGGAAATCAGGTACAAACAAAATAATAAAAACCCAGTTGCTCAAGGATTAGCAGACCTCCATGACTGTATCCATACGGAACGTAAAAATGAATCAACGGAAAATGATTTCCTGGATGAACAATCATCATCACCATATAAATCCTATGAAGAGGAGTATTGCAAATTGTTACCATGTGTGTACGTAGACGGCTGCTCCTTCCATATCGATGAAGGATCCGAACGTACATTGGTTGCAGGTATTGGAGTCGTATGGAATAATACATTCCTGGATGTATCCGTTGGATACAAGATTGGTTCCAAAAGCAGCCAAGTTGCAGAACTTACTGCTGTGTACAAAGCCGTACAAATGGCTATCGAATATGATGTTAAGGAATTTGTAATCATCACAGATTCTGACTATATTCGTAACAGCTTTGTGGAGTACTTTCCCGGATGGAAAAGGTCAGACTGGATGAGAAGTAATAACAAGCCAGTAAAACATGGTAAGATGTTTTGTAAAATTGATGAGATGGTTACCGCCCACAGTCTTACCATTTATTGGAAGAAGGTAAGAGGTCATTCAAAATATCCAGGCATGGATAAAGAGGGGAATGACCTAGCGGATTCCCTTGCCAAGCAAGCAACCATTGATGGAGAAGTCTTTGACGTTGATGACCTCATGGGAACTATCCAAGTGGATGCTATGACAAGGAGTCAGGCCCAAAAGGGAACTGAAGCCAATGTGGCGCAGTGGAGCCAAAATTCCCCTAGTGAGGATCTCATTGCAAGCCAAAAGGGGGATCCAATTATTGGTCTCTTTTATAAGCACATTGAGGATCCACACAACTTCCCCATAACCACGGAAGACTGTGTGGGTAAGGAGGAGTTACGAATTTTGATGAAAGGTAAGTCCCAAATCTCATTACAGGATGAACTGCTGATAAGAACCTCTAAGAATGGTATCACGCAATGGATAGTACCTGCAGCATACCGAGGTCTGATGTTACAACATGCACATGATGCCCCAACAGCTGGTCATCGAGGTGAGAAAATAACGTACGAGTTACTACGGGACTACGCTTACTGGCCACATATGCTGCAAGATGTGCGAACATATTGTCAGGGATGTCTAATCTGCCCTCAATTCCAGCCACAAGGACCCACTCATCGGGCACCATTGATGAAAAGGGGGATGTCCATGCCATGGTCAGACATCCAAATTGACTTCATTGGACCAGTAACAACTTCATCAAGAGGCAACAAGTATATGTTAACCGTAACTTGTCTGTTCACCAAATGGGTGGAATGTTTGCCGTGCAAAACATGCAGTTCAAGCGTATGTGCATCTCTGCTCATTAACCACATATTCTCCAGGTTTGGTCTTCCCCAGCGCATCGAATCCGATCGTGGAAGTCATTTCACCAGTGAGGTGATGACAAAGATGTGGGAAGTCCTGGGGGTAAAGAGGAAGCTACACATAGCTTATCGACCAGCCTCTAGTGGTGGAGTAGAACGTTACAACCAGTCCATTGTGAACATCCTGAAAAAGTTTGTCAATGAATCTGGTAAGGACTGGGATGTCAAGTTGCCTTTGGTGCTTATGGCCATCAGAGCCACCCCAAGCGCAGCAACTAAACTTTCTCCCTTCGAGATGATCACGGGAAGGAAGATGGTGTTACCCCAGCATTTACTTTATAGGACAACAGACCATAACTTGATCAATGCTACAACGTCGCATCAGTATGTGGAAAATTTACGCAAGCACCTTCAACATGCTTTTGCGTTCGCCCAGAAAAATATAGAGAAAGCCGCAGTGAGTGCTAAGACATACTATGATCTGAAGACTACACAGAAGGAGTATCAAATCTCCGATCGGGTATATCTCTATAACTTCGCTCGGGATCAAGTGAAGGAGAGAAAATTCCTACCTTCCTGGAAAGGTCCCTATGTCATCACTGACAAATTATCTCCAGTGGTCTACAAGATCAAAATCCCTAAGGGGGATGAATTTATTGAAAAATGGGTGCACATTAATCAGCTACGTCTTTGTCATCCCAGTGCACGACTTCGAGAGATTGAAGGAGTTGGATGAAAAGAGGTGAAAAGACTTTATGGTTCCAGCTAAAGACGGAAATAAGGATTGGTATCGTATGAACGGAAAAACGTTATCTGTTATTCTACATCTTTAACGCATACTAACCCATCCTGATGTATGTTTCCTCTGTAACAAAATGTCTCCTAACTCACCTCTGAGACCAGAACTTACTATGTCCAAGAAAAGAACTTATGCCAATCAGAGGTATATGGTATTAGTAACTCTTTTCTTGCAGGATAAAGTAAAAAAATATGTATATACTCATATGTGTCATACAATATTTTATAGACGTAAGATGTCATCAAAGATGATTGCCATTATCTACGTCGTCCTGATCTTGGGGAAGGAATTCCATGCTGAGCCGATTGCTGTGCCAGGTCCTTCATCGGGGATCATGCTACAAGATACAGCGGGGTTCATCTTGACGAACAAGAGGATATTATCCCAGAAGGTCTACATCAGCCTGGATCCACGCGTTTTCGTCGAAAGGCAATTCAACGTGTCCGAAATCCAGTCCCCGGAAATCCAAGCCTGGTACCAGATGCACATCGGATATTCCCAAGAACGGATTACGCAAATCCTGGAGCAAGCAAGGAAGACTTTGACCAGAGAACAGTTTTCTACAAACCAAAGTGATTCATGTTTTTGCAGTCGTAGCCGCCATAATCTTTGGCGTAGTGGGCACTGTTATTACTACCGGTATGACAGTTGCCGATTCCATCTCCATCAAGATATTGGAACTTGAAATTGGTTCATTGAAAAGGAACCTATTAAACATTCACGTGGAGATGGAGAATCAAAACAAACCTTTATCGAACTTATATCCTGTTTTGCAGGATCTATGGGATGGTTGAGTTTGTTGACCATCCAAGTCATGCGTTAGATAAGGTTCTCCAGAAGAACTTTAGTCAAGCTCTGGTTAGAACATTATAAGCCAAGTCTACGCATCGAAGAAGATATATGAAAAGCCCTTTTAAGCATTCCAAATACATTCACATTTTATGGAATATTTTGGAATGAAGGGGGATTTGTTGTGCATTTTCATAAGTGTACAATGTATCTGATGATACCATATTCAATATGGATGATCATTGCCTTTAACAACATGTGATCAGCATGAACCTGAAAAAAAACAAGATGGGTTCATAGCAAGTTCAATGTGTTAAAAGTGAATATATAGAGAAGACTATACTTTTATTATTGTTTAGAGACATGGATTTATCTACAGTGGTTTCTCTAAACTTGTCTGTCTGAGGAACAATGGGTGTTTCATGGCTAAACCATGATCTGATAAGAGACGTCCATAAAACACATCTGGTGTGGAACAGATATCTATTCATATATTCGCATATAGATATATTCCTGTGTGCATTTATTTAGCGTTTGAACTTATTAATGATTCATATATACTATGCAATATTGATGTATTATAACCAAATATTATTAATGTATCTTTATATGTCTATATCTCACTGAGAGGATATATTCTAGGGGATATAGAATTTTCTTAAATAGGGTTTATTTTAGAGGAGCTGATGTTATTTCAAACATCATTACTCAATAGCTGAAGACAGTTAAGGTACACAAACCAGAAAAACCATCCTGACTCCTATCTGCCCCATAAATTCAGGGATTAGGAAAACTTCTGATACCGCCAGTCAGTCTGAGCAAAGTGTCAGAAAGAACCCCTCCTAATTGATTTAAGGTGTGAAAGGGCAAAGTTTAAGTAGTAATAAAACAATCTATATATATGTTAATTCTTAAAATATTCAAAATTGTTATATGATACAACAGTGCCATCAAGTGGTAGATGGGCAGAAGTTTCTGAGGAATGTCAGTTAAGTGACATCATTCCCATGTTTAACATACGTCACACCCACCTTATCTAATTGATAATCCCTATTCCAAGAGGGGATGGGCATAGATAAGGATGGGGATATCTGATCCAGTTTTTGGGGAGATCAGGAAACTTCTTCAAACACTTCAAAAACTTCACAAAAGGAAAAACTTCACAAGGACTTCTTCACAACGGAACTCTTTACAAAGATTTATTCATCAGCATCACTTCACACGTCAGGAACATACCATAGGACGGGACATATCTGAACCTTGGAAAGCTGAGTCCATTCTAAAAGCTCTTTATCCCAAAGCCAGGGGTAATGTATAATTTATTTCATTTGCAGTAATTATAAATCGCTCCAATTGGCATATAGTTGAGACCCCATTATTAGTGGGTCAATAGTGTTAAAACAATAATTTTATGGGAAATTTTAATGAACGTGCACATCATTAGAATTCTTGTAATATTGATATCAGAGTGAAATCTCTGATCGGATATTATTATCCGTAGTTAGGCCAATGGGCGTATTTATAAGGTGTCTCTTACTGCCATATTCTTTGATTGAGCATAAGGAATTTTCCACAGATTCATTTCTATTGTTTTGTTGTTATTGTTACATTATAATATTTTAATAATCGGTAATAATTTGATAATAATTTGAATAACATTGTATTGTACTTGGTGTACTAAATTAAGTAAGCCCGGCGTAAACGGCGGAGCATCATTTTGTGGTCAATTTTGATATTATCCTTGTATTCATTTGTATGCCATTTTTACTGCATGTATTTATTTGTAATAAATTATATTTTATATAATTAATTGCACCCTGTTTCATTATCTGCACAAATTAACTTTAGATCTCATCAATAAAAGAACTGGCGTTTATATGTCCGCCAATAAAATTTTTAATTTTTAATTTTTCATATTTCATAAAAATATGAAATCATAATTTTTGTGATTTCATATCTTATATGAAATAAATACCTGACAAAATACAGCCATTTTGAGCAAAGAAATCTTTAATTCAGGTCTACACTGGTTCAGGCCGTGTGAGATACACCCTCTACATAGAGGGGTTTGATTCAGGCATTTGAAATACAGCCATTTTGGGCAAAGAAATCTTTAATTTAGGCCTGCACTGGTTCAGGCCGTGTGAGATACACCCTCTACATACCGGGGTTTGATTCAGCCATTTGAAATACAGCCATTTTGAGCAAAGAAATCTTTAATTCAGGTCTACACTGGTTCAGGCCGTGTGAGATACACCCTCTACATACAGGGGTTTGATTCAGGCATTTGAAATACCGCCATTTGGAGCACCAATATTGAATTCAGGCCTACACTGGTTCAGACCGTGTGAGATACACCCTCTACATACAGGGGTTTGATTCAGGCATTTGAAATACAGCCATTTTGGTCAATGAAATCTTTAATTCAGGCCTACACTGGTTCAGACCGTGTGAGAGACACCGTCTACATACAGGGTTTTGATTCAGGCATTTGAAATACTGCCATTTTGGGGAAAGAAATCTTTAATTCAGGCCTATACTGGTTCAGGCCGTGTAAGATACACCCTTTACATACTGTCGTTCTATTCTACTATTAATTAAACACCCATTTAGGGCAAGGTCCTAAATTCGAAAAATATGAGGAGAGCGTCAAATAAGGTACGTGGCCCAGGTCGTGGTGCTGCTGGTGGAGCTCCTGTTGCAGGGAGAGGACGTGGTCGATCTGTGCCAGCTACATGCACAAGTGAAACCCCTTCCTCAGGTGCGAGTAGGCGACAAAACCTGCAGCTGTATTTGGTCGGGCCTAATACGGCTCTACGAATGGTGAGGCCTGAACAAGTACAGGCGATAGTAGATTGGGTTGCTGACAGTGGATACAGTTCCTTCACATTGTCTCTTTCCCAGTCTCCTGCTGAAAGACCACAGTTGGCACCTGCAGCCGATGTCCATCAGTCTTTCACCTCACCCCCTTGCAAATCAGCCAAGCAGTCTGAGCCCCAAGTCATGCAGCAGTCTCTTCTGCTTTTTGATGACTCTGTTAGCAGGGTTTCCCAGGGCCATCCACCTAGCCCTTCCCCAGAAGTGGCAGAGATTGAGTGCACCAATGCCCAACCACTTATCATTCAAGATGAGTACATGGGAGGACCATCGCAGAACGTCTCGGATGATGACGAAACACAGGTGCCAACTGCTGGGGCTTTCGAAAGTGTGCAGACCGACAAGGAAGGCAGGGGTGAAGACCGGGTGGAAGATGATGTGGAGGACGATGAGGTCTTCAACCCCACATGGAATCAAGGTCATGCGAGTGACATATGTAGTTCGGAGGAAGAGGTGGTGGTCGCACAGAGCCACCAGCACAGCAGAAGAGGGAGCAGGGTGCAAAAGCGGAGCGGCCGTCCTCTAGACAGTACGCCTGCTACTGCCCACCGCAGCAAGGGACTGAGCACACCAAAGCCAGCTCCAAGGAGTTCCCTGGCGTGGCAGTTCTTCAGACAATGTGCTGACAACAAGACACGAGTGGTTTTCACGCTGTGCAATCAGAGCCTGAAGCGAGGCATAAACGTTCTCAACCTGAGTGTAGTACAGTCGATATGAACCACATGAAGTTTCACCAAATAACCAGTCTGCAGGTTTGCAATAGGGTCATACCGATATACAGGAGCTGCAGCAATGAGCACTTGTTAAATATAGTTCCATATATTCATAAGCTGTTAACTGAGAGTCAGGACATGCTAAGTAAACCTCTTCAAATGTGCTATTATATAACTGAGGAAAGTTTTAACAGACGGAGTCTTTACAGTGGGCTCTTCCAGAAAGCCCCCTGTGTATTCTGCTACTTGGTTTGGTCTCCTCAGTGCAGACATTTACTGTGAAGGAGGTAGGATCTCTGTCTAAGTTCTCTAAAGCTAAAGTTCATTTATCTATTGTAAAAAGTTATAATATATACCCATAATAGTTCTGTAGAATGTAAAGAGGTGACTGTATGTTTTTTTAGCAGCCTTGAAGCCCCGCAGCACATGCTAGGCTGAGTAGATGATGTACAGTTAGAGAGCCGTGTGCTCTTCCTAAAATGGCTGCAAGACATGCTGTATTCCAGGTCACCCTGCTGCAATATCTTTGTAAATGATTTTCTCTTGTTCATTTTTCTGTATGCTTTGTTATATCCTGTAACATGTATGTGGGAATGTAATATAATGACTGCCTGTTATGATATAGGTGGGCTGGTGACCTGGCTGTATACCACATGTGGCAGTGTTTCCCTGTTGTATTACAGGTATGTTGCTGTTATCTTCATATACTTGTTCAATGTAAAATCCACTATACTATCACTGTTTTATAATATATTTAGAGTGCAGACATTTACTGTGAAGGAGGTGGGCTGGTGACCTGGCTGTATACCACATGTGGCAGTGTTTCCCTGTTGTATTACAGGCTCCAGCCAAGTGCACTCCACCTCAATAAAGCTTTAAACCACAGAAGACCTGAGTGTCGTCCCTTAGAGTCCACTTAGTGTTTATGCCTGGAGGAGCTGGTGACCGAGTGAGTGTGAAAGCTGGAGGTGTCGCAGATGGTGCAAGGAAAAGAGGGTTACATGAGCACAACCTGCATGACCAGGCATTTAAGTGCAAAGCACGAGCTGCAGTGGAGTAGACACCTCAAAAACCAAGAAAGGTCTCTGGCTCCTCCTGCTTCCTCTTCTGATGCAGTCTCGGCCTCTTCATCCACCTCTGGAGTGACAGTGCCACCTGCCACCAAGCAAACAGAGGATCTGCCAGCAACACCAACAACTGGGTCACCAAGCATCTCCACAATGTCCCAAGGAAGCGTTCAGCTCTCCATCTCCCAAACGCTGGAGAGGAAGAGGAAGTACCCCCCTACCCACCCGCGATCCCTAGCCCAGCATTTCTAAATTACTGGCCTTTGAAATGCTGTCATTCTGTCTGGTGGATACTGATAGTTTTAAAGGCCTTATGGCAGCGGCTGTCCCACAGTACGTCGTGCCCAGCCACCAATACTTTTCAAGGCGAGCCATCCCTTCCCTGCACAACCAAGTAGGGGACAAAATCAGGTGTGCACTGTGCAACGCCATCTGTGGCAAGGTGCACCTGACTACGGATACGTGGACCAGTAAGCACGGTCAGGGCCGTTATGTCTCCATAACAGCACACTGGGTAAATGCAGTGGCGGCTGGGCCTGAGGCGGATAGCAGTTTGGCGCATGTCCTTTCACCACCGAGGATTGCAGGGCGCTTCAGTTTGCCTCCTGTTGCTTCCTCCTCCTACTCTGCTACCTCATGCTCTACCAGCTCCTTATCCAGTCTGCGTAACACCTTCACCACCAATTTCAGCACAGCCAGGGGTAAACGACAGCAGGCAGTTTTAAAACTTATCTGTTTGGGGGACAAACCTCACACCGCGCAGGAGCTGTGGACGGGCCTTGAACAACAGACCGATGAGTGGTTTGTGCCAGTCAGTCTCAAGCCCGGCCTGGTGTGCGATAATGGGTGAAATCTCGTAGCAGCTCTGGGACTAGCCGGTTTGACGCACATCCCTTGCCTGGCTCATGTGCTAAATTTGGTGGTGCAGAGGTTCCTTAAAAATTACCCCGATATGTCAGAACTGCTGCATAAAGTGCGTGCCGTTTGTGCGTGCTTTTGGCGTTCTCACCCTGCTGCTGCTCGCCTGTCAGCGCTGCAGTGTAACTTCGTCCTTCCCGCTCACCGCCTCATATGCGACGTGCCCACAAGGTGGAACTCCACCTTGCACATGCTGGCCAGACTGTGCGAGCAGTAGCACACGTTAGTGGAGTTTCAGCTGCAGCACGCACGGGTGAGTCGCTCGGCGGAACAGCACCACTTCACCACCAATGACTGGGCCTCCATGCGAGACCTGTGTTCCTTGTTGCGCTGTTTCGAGTACTCCCCCAACATGGCCAGTGCCGATAACACCGTTCTGAGCATTACTATCCCACTTGCAGGATGACAGGCCGAACTGGATGGACAAATGTCTTTTTTCGGCCTTATGTACTATGTTACTATGTTACTTCTATGCCTCCTTGAAAAAACGCTCCTGGCGATGATGGAAGAGGATGTGGCACAGTAGGAGGAGGAGGAAGAGGGATCATTTTGTAGCGATTACATGCTGCAGTGTCTCCGCAACGACCGCCGAGTTGCCCACATTCTAACTTGTGCTGATTACTGGGTGGCCACGCTCTTGGATCCCCGTTACAAGGACAACGTACCGTCCTTAATTCCCTCACTGGAGCATGATCGCAAGATGCGCGAGTACAAGCACACGCTGGTAGACGCGCTGCTGGTGGCATTCCGACCTGACAGCGGGGGCACAGTGGAAGCACAAGGCGAAGGCAGAGGACGAGGAAGAGGTCGCCAACGCAGCTGGGGCACCGCCATCACCTTAGAAGGCAGGGTTAGCATGGCCAAAAATGTGGAAAAGCTTTGTCAGCACGCCACAACACCAGCACCACCAGCTGATATGGAACGTCTTAGCAGGAGGCAGCATTTCACCAACATGGTGGAGTAGTATGTGTGCACACGCCTACACCGTACTGAATGACGGGTCTACCCCCTTCAACTTCTGGGTCTCCAAATTGGGCACATGGCCTGAGCTTGCCCTTTACGCCTTGGAGGTGCTGGCCTGCCCTGCAGCCAGTGTATTATCTGAACGTGTGTTTAGCACGGCAGGGGGCGTCATCACAGACAATCGCAGCCGCCTGTCCACAGCCAATGTGGACAAGCCCACGTTCATTAAAATGAACCAGGCATGGATCCCTCAGGTCCGTACCTTGTCCAGAATAGACATGTATACCGGCACTAACCAGCCATTGTTATACTGCAGCGCAATTGCTCATGTTTGTATTTTGGATATTTAACACTCTTTTGGAGTGTACCCTAATTTAAAAAAATAGAATTAAAACCAAAACTTGTGTTGGCTACCTCGTCCTCCTCCACCGCCGCTTCCACCTACACCGCTACATCCATCGCCTCCTCATACTCCTACTCCATATGGAACTCCATCTCATAAATCTAATTTTTTTATTTTTTTTGTACGTATTGTATTTTATATAATTTCACTACTTTGTCATTTACATTTTCGGGTGAAATTCACAAATTTTTGGGTGTATAGTACCACTGCTATACCTAGTAGGCCGGTAAAAAATAATAATAATTGTCATTAACATTTTCGGGTGAAATTCACAAATTTTTGCGTGTATAGTACCACTGCTATACCTAGTAGGCCGTTTAAAAAAAATTAAAATAAATTTCATTTACCTTTTAGGGGGAAATTCACCAATTTTGGTGTGTATAGTACCACTGCTATACCTAGTAGACAGGTTAAACAAACAAAAAAAAATGGTCAGTTATATATTCTGGTGAAATTCACCAATTTTTTGGTGTGATGTACCACTCCTATACCTAGTAGACCGGAAAAAAGAAAATTGTCAGTTACATTTTCTGGTGAAATTCACTAATTTGTGGGTGTGATGTACCACTGCTATACCTAGTAGACAGGTTAAAAAAAAAAAAAATTGTCAGTTACATTTTTTGGTGAAATTCACCAATTTTTGGGTGTAATATACCCCTCCTCTACCTAGTTGACAGCTTAATACATTTCAATAATTTTTCTGTTACATTCTTGGGTTGACATTATACAATTTTAGACGTGAATAAACACCTGCTATGCATAGGTGACAGGGAATAAAATTTAATATATTATTCAGTAATTAATGCGCGCCACATCCTTTCATTCAATGCTTAAACTTTGAAAAGTTTTCACACTTTTAAGCTTTAATAATTTCTCCCATATTTCAACTCTATAATTTTAAATTGAAAAAATTAATCCTCCCTTGGATGTGGTCTCTCTTTCTCACGCTCCCTCTCTGGCTTGGAACCCTGATTTCCAGCCACCCGTGATCACCATGGTAGGCGCATTAAAGTACATCGAAAGTTGATAGAGCAGATATCAAATTGGATCGTGAACATCGCGGGGACGTGCGACATGGTGGGGCAGTAAGTGTGCACACGCCTACACGAACTGACTGACAGGGGTCAGGCCCTGCAACTTCTGGGTCTCCAAATTGGGCACATGGCCTGAGCTTGCCCTTTACCCCTTGGAGGTGCTGGCCTACCCTGCAGCGAGTGTATTGTCTGAACGTGTGTTTAGCATGACTGGAGGGGGTTATAACAGGTTATATTTACCAATGTTTTGGGGTGTACCCTAATTTTAAAAAATGTAAAACCAAAAAGAAGTGTAGGCTACCTCCTCCACCGCCACTTCCACCTACACCGCCACATCCACCGCCTCCTCAACCTCCTACTCCTTATGGACATGGTCCTCCTAGATTAAGATTATTCTTTTTTATTTTTACCTATTTTATGTTATTTTAAGTCATTTCCCTATCCACATTTGTTTGCAGAGCACTTGCCATGCTCTTTTGACGACATTTGCAGCCCTCTAGCCCTTTCCATGACATTTTTACAGCCATTTTAGTGCTCAAAAGTTCGGGTCCCCATTGACTTCAATGGGGTTCGGGTTCGGGGTCAAGTTCGGGTCCCGAACTCAAACTTTTTTCTCAAGTTCGTCCGAACCCGACCATCCAGGTGTCTGATCAACTCTACTCAGGACCAAACCTTTTTCTGCCAGGGAGGAGACTGGAGAAGCCAGCTCAGTGTATTGTTTTGCACTTGAGTTCTTCCAGTAAAGAAGCGCACAGGTTTACTGCAAACACTGACTCTCTGGACTTATTTCCCATTGGGGTGCACCACTCAGCTATTTTCGACACTGCCAATGAAAGGAGGGTGTCCGCACATGCGCAGTGTGCCCTCCATCACTTTACGGGCTCCGTTCTAAGGATAGGCACAGGTCCAAGATGAGACAACACCTTTAATTAATTGATGCAGCCAAATATCTGCTGTTTGCAATGTATTGGGAAATGCCATTTAAACCACTGGGCCTATGTACAGTACAGACCAAAAGTTTGGACACACCTTCTCATTCAAAGAGTTTTCTTTATTTTCATGACTATGAAGGCATCAAAACTATGAATTAATACATGTGGAATTATATACACAACAAACAAGTGTGAAACAACTGAAAATATGTCATATTCTAGGTTCTTCAAAGTAACCACCTTTTGCTTGGATTACTGCTTTGCACACTCTTGGCATTCTCTTGATGAGCTTCAAGAGGTAGTCCCCTGAAATGGTCTTCCAACAGTCTTGAAGGAGTTCCCAGAGATGCTTAGCACTTGTTGGCCCTTTTGCCTTCACTCTGCGGTCCAGCTCACCCCAAACCATCTCGATTGGGTTCAGGTCCGGTGACTGTGGAGGCCAGGTCATCTGGCGCAGCACCCCATCACTCTCCTTCATGGTCAAATAGCCCTTAATTTCAAAGTTTTCCCAATTTTTCGGCTGACTGACTGACCTTCATTTCTTAAAGTAAAGATGGCCACTCGTTTTTCTTTACTTAGCTGCCTTTTTCTTGCCATAATACAAATTCTAACAGTCTATTCAGTAGGACTATCAGCTGTGTATCCACCTGACTTCTCCTCAACGCAACTGATGGTCCCAACCCCATTTATAAGGCAAGAAATCCCACTTATTAAACCTGACAGGGCACACCTGTGAAGTGAAAACCATTTCAGAGGACTACCTCTTGAAGCTCATCAAGAGAATGCCAAGAGTGTGCAAAGCAGTAATCAAAGCAAAAGGTGGCTACTTTGAAGAACCTAGAATATGACATATTTTCAGTTGTTTCACACTTGTTTGTTATGTATATAATTCCATATGTGTTAATTCATAGTTTTGATGCCTTCAGTGTGAATCTACAATTTTCATAGTCATGAAAATAAAGAAAACTCTTTGAATGAGAAGGTGTGTCCAAACTTTTGGTCTGTACTGTATCTCCCTACAGAGGATTCCTCAAGGGAAATTCCTCGAATCACATTAAGCAGTATACATGTAAAAAAAACAACATGGGGTGAGATCTAGAACTATAAGGCTACTTTCACACTAGCATTTTTACTGGATCCGGCAGAGTTCAGCAAAAACGCTTCAGTTACTGATAATACAACCGCTGCATCCATTATGAACGGATCCGGTTGTATTATCTTTAACATCCTAAAGACGTTTTCTAGTCAGAGACTTGCATTGTGGGTCATTACGGATCCATTTTGCTCCGCATCCCATGACGGAAAGCAAACGGCAGCATGCTGCGGTTTGCTCTCCGGTATGAGAACGAAATGGAATGCATTTTGTAGCATGCCGTTCTGTTCAGTTATGTTTTTTCCACATTGACAATGAATGGGGACAAAACGGACGCGTTTTTTTCTGGTATTGAGACCCTATGACAAATCTCAATACCGGAAAATAGAAATGCTAGTGTGAAAGTAGCCTTAGCTGCTGAATCATGCCTGTGTCTCTCTATCTCTGCAGTTCACTGCTCTTCCCCTCCCATCTTCTCCATAGACTTCTATGGGATTATGTAATCTGATCCTTTAGTGAGAAAGCAGGCCGTCTTGGTCTCTAAAGGGATTTATCGCAGAGTTCTGAGCGGATGTTAGCTTAGGAAGGGGGAGTGATAGCTTTAGAACAAGGTATTTTTCTCAGCTAAGATATATTAAAAGTTTCTTATATTCACCTGTAAGGCCGAATGCACGCGGCCGTGGAACTCGGACGTGAGCGGTCCGTGGTATCCCGGCCTGGCATCCTGCTGACAGCAGGAGCGCACGGCGTCATTGGTTGCTATGACGCCGTGCGCTTCATGCCGCCGCTGCACTACAGTAATAATATGATCTATACGAGTGTATTACTGTAGTGCAGCGGTGGCATGAAGCGCACGGCGTCATAGCAACCAATGACGCCGTGCGCTCCTGCTGTCAGCAGGATGCCAGGCCGGGATACCACGGACCGCTCATGTCCGTGTGCATTCGGCCTAATACTGATTTTTGCCTCCATGGACTGGACCAGTTGCTCAATCAGATTCCGATCTAAGCCAAATCAACACCTTGAACTCCCAGACCATTCCTGAACCATTTTTCTTTATTCATTTATTCATTTACTAGACATTAGGCCCGTTATAATAAGGGGCGCTAGAACAGTAGTGTATAAACATTAGTAGAAACAGTCTATATTAAATAGTAAGATAATTTAACCACATTGTATTTCTTGTTTTATTTTCTTTTGTCAAAAATATTTTGGAAAGAAGTCAAAAGTAAATTAATAATAAAAATAAAATGGAAACATATATATCACGATACAGTAAGTATAGTTTGCAACAATCTGCAATATAATATACCTGAATCAGATATTCAGGAAAAAGGTATTTTTTAACCTCTTGAAATTTTTCTATAAAATTTCTTTATACACAACATTTCTTGTAAATATTCTGAATTTGGCAACAGTTTGCCTTGTTCAGGACCATTTCCAACCTTTACAACCACATCTGAAAAAGTTCTAACTCTAGATAATGCAACATATAACTGACAGTGGAAGATTACTGGTTCTGGCAAGTAAATGCCAACTTTTTCTAAGGTTTGCCCCTGAGCTTTATTAATTGTCATGGCAAAGGCTAATGCAACTGGAAATTGTCGTTTTCTTAAGGTAAATGGTAAATTAGTAGAGGCTGGAGCTAAATCAATACGTGGAATAAAGACCATGTCCCCTTCCGCTGAACCTGTTATTACTTGAGCAATAATGAGGTTTCTTTTCAAGTCTTTAACAAAGAAGCGGGTTCCATTGCACAATCCTCTTTTAGTGTTTATATTTCTGAGGAGCATAATTATTGCTCCCTTTTTAAGGTTCAGTTTATGCCTCGGCATTCCTGTTGGAGTTAACTCATTAAGAAACTCAATAGGATAGTTCTGCATATCTTCCTCAGTTGAGTCATCAATTGAGTTTGAGCTAAGAAATGTCACAGTATCTCCTTCCAAAATGTTTAGCACCTCTTCATTTATGCTATCAACATCAGAGTTCTTTGGGTAAAGAATACATTTTTTTGTTATCTTTGAGACATCAGCAACTAAAAATTTTTCTCCAAAAAAGTTGTTGACAATATTTCCTGTACATAAAATTTTTGAAGGGATTTCAATTATGTCTTCAGGCAAACCGTCAATGTGTGCTGTATCACCATTGCCAACTTGGATCAACCAATTGCTGAATTCAGTATCAACTGAACGGATATTGTTTGTAAGGTTAAGTATTTGGAAGTTTTGCCACAGTTTATTATACTTTATACATGCTTCAACAATTTTTGTCCGGTCACCATGAGGAACAACTGGAAGTGTTTGCCGAAAATCTCCACCAAGTAATAAAACTTTTCCTCCAAAGGGTTTTTGGTTATCCATTATTTCTTTTAGCAGTTTGTCAACCACTGTAAGAGCAATAGACGGGGCCATTGTACACTCATCCCAAATGAGCACTGTAGATGATCTCAAATTTTCAGCATCAGCAGAATTGAGACGCATATTTGATATTGAGTTCTCAACTATCGGAACAGGTAATTTGAACTGAGAGTGGTATTTTCTTCCACCCTCAAGAAGATTGGCTGCTATACCTGTTGAGGCTACAGGGAGTGCAATGTTACCTTCTCTACGAACTGTGCTGAGAAGGGTTTTGTAAAGATACGTTTTACCACTACCTCCTGGACCATCCAAGAAAAAATAACGGTTGCAAAGTTTGTCATTTTTGCTTGCAGACAATATTTTTTCTGAAGCTCTTTTTTGTTCTCTGTTTAATGTTTTCTCCATTTCTTCAGCTCTGTATTTTTGTAATTCCTTATCATACATATTCCAAAGTTGATCAGTATTTGGCATTGTGGAAGGCAATCCAAAATCTTCACAGTTTTTGCCATGTAGTACCAGAATGTTGGCTATTTCTTTAAGTGCGATCTTACGACAAATTGTACAATCATCATTGTGTTGTTTATGTTTGTGAACTAAATCTTCAATGAGATGTTGCTCATATTTTAGAAAAAGTGCATTCATATTTTGTAATGATGCAAAAACGCAGACATATGCAAATAATTCCCTAAGTTGTTTAGGCATTGTAAAGTGGATAGCATCTTCCAGAGTGTTCTCCCACACATCGTCATCATTAATAAGTCCTTTTGCTTTTGCAGCCTCTTGGAAAGTGGGATAGACATTACCATGCACTGTCCTCAGATCTTCAAAGGATACTGCACCAGCCACATGCAGCAATAGTAGACACAGACAGTAACGCTCTGCATCTGATATTAAGTTGACAGAATACATTCGTCCAATAATTTTTTCTGCACCACGTTGACGCAATTTCCAACAACAATTTTGAGAGTCAAACACATAATGCAAAGGAATGTCCGAATATAATATATTCTTTGCTTCCTCTTTTTGTTGATTCAATTTGAACCAAGCTGTCAATTGAGTATCACGGTTTAAAGCTCTCTGTACCGCTGTGGTAATGTCATTTGGGTTAAAAAAAACGGATTGTTCTTCAGGCAGATGCACTGCTAATCTATGGATGGTATGGGATTGATAATGCATTTCAAACCCATGCAAACGCCATGCTGCTTCTGGAGCACTGACATACCTAGAATTAATAAAGGTGTTTATTTCATCATGATTCAAAGTACCTTGTTCTTGAATGACAACATTTGCACAATTATGACCTTTGTACATATTTAAAAAGGTATTTGACACTTTTCACTGATGCACAAACTTCCACATTAATGTGGCAATTGTACTTCAACGCTAAGTAAGGATTATATGGTACAACCCAAGAATTATCAATATTCTTTCCGTTAAGAATTATAGTTTGGCCTGTATTTCTTCTCTTGTACTTTGGATAGCCATTGCTATTAGCAATAGTTTTTTGTTGGAATTCCTTCGGAAAATCCTTACAGCATTTGTCATACATGGAGAATTAGGATTGAGTGCTCCGCATGGTCCATGAATCATATGCTTTGTTACAATTGCATGTAAGCGAGGAGTGATTTCTATGTTAGGGATTTCAGCAGAGACAATTTTATCTATCAGTTCTTCATTTTTTGGTTTACAGCTTTCTTTAAGAATGAGAAGTATGTGAGCATGTGGTAAACCTCTCTTTTGAAATTCTATCACGTAGACTAGTGGTCGGCAAGCTGCGGCTCTTTTGATCCTTCACTGTGGCTCTTTGGTTCGGGCTGGCGGGTGGGCGGCCGCGCAGCCATATCGCGCCGCTCAAGCTGCTTGTAAATTGTCTGTCATGTGCCTGCTGCCCCGTCTGTCTGCTCCTTCCACTTTATGAATGAAGCAGGCAGGCGGGGCAGGAGGCGCATGACGGAGGGAGAGATGTCACGCTGCGCACAGCAGCAGAAGGGCGGGCAGCGCGGCTCTAGTTCGGCTGCCCACTGTGATGAGGGGTGGAGTGGTGAAGAGGCCGCCGCTCAGGAGGAACGAAATGTCCTGCGGCAGAAAGGTAGGAGCTGCCCCCGGTGTGTGCACTGCACCGGCCCCGCCGCAAGTGTCCCTGCCCCCTTCCTTCCCCCCACTAATACATTACTTACTGGAAGGCACTTATGGGGGATATCTGTGGATGGCTCACTTATGGGGGATATCTGTGAAGGGCACTTATGGGGGATATCTGTGGAGGGCACTTAAGGGGGATATCTGTGGAGGGCACTTATGGGGGATATCTGTGGAGGGCACTTATGGGGGATATCTGTGGATGACACATATATAGCATCTTATGCTATATATGTGTCATCCACAGATATCCCCCATATATGTGTCATCCACAGATATCCCCCATAAGTGTGTCATCCACAGATATCCCCCATAAGTGCGTCATCCACAGATATCCCCCATAAGTGCATCATCCACAGATATCCCCCATAAGTGCGTCATACACAGATATTCCCCATAAGTGCGTCATCCACAGATATCCCCATAAGTGCGTCATCCACAGATATCCCCCATAAGTGCGTCATCCACAGATATCCGCCATAAGTGCGTCATCCACAGATATCCCCCATAAGTGCGTCATCCACAGATATCCCCCATAAGTGCGTCATCCACAGATATCCCCCATAAGTGCGTCATCCACAGATATCCCCCATAAGTGCGTCATCCACATTACATCCACATCTGCAGACAAGTTTAAGAAAAGTAAAAAATGATAAAGATAAAATGAAATAATAATCAAGATCCAAATAAAAGAAAGTACATATAAAAGTATTCAAAAACACACTCTGGGCTCATGCCCACGAATGTAAGGGCGCCGTGCCTGTGCTGCGGACTGCAAATAGCGGTCCGCAATGCACGGACACAGACCATGGGGCAGCTGCATGAGGATCGCGGACCCATTCACTTGAATGGGGTTCGCGATGCGCATCCGACTGCCCGCACCGCAAAAAAGTAGCACATGCTGAAGTGAATGGGTCCATGATGCGGGCTGCACACGGCCGTGTGCAGCCCGCATCATGGACCCATTCACTTCAATGGGTCCAGGATCCGGGATATCAGTGCTACAGTGTGCTTCCGTGGTGCTTCTGGCTGTGCCTCCGCACCGCAAAAAAGTAGTGCATGCGCCCGGATCCTGGACCCATTGAAGTGAATGGGTCCTTGATGCGGGCTGCACACGGCCGTGTGCAGCACGCATCATGGACCCATTCACTTCAGCATGCGCTACTTTTTGGCGGGCACACGGTCGTGTGCATGAGCCTAATAGTCCTCACTGGTACTGTTGATGCAATATTTTAGGTTTTAAAAATGTGGCTCTCGAAAGAAATTCCAATCGTGGTTTTGGCGATATTTGGCTCAGTTGACAAAAAAGGTTGCCCACCACTGACGTAGACCATTGCTTTTGGGACTCCAAAAATATGTTTTTTACTGATTTAAATTTTAGGTGAAATACTCTTGCAACTAAATGTGGATGTCCATCAACAGTTTGTCCATGTTGTAGGTTATGTACAATCTCTTCCCATTTGGGATTGCATGTCATTGTAATAAAAAGATCTGGCTTTCCATATTTTCTGACAATTGCCATAGCATCTTGATAATTTTTTTGCATGTTTCTGGGGCTCCCTGCAAATGAAGAAGGCAAAATATACATTTTTCCAGGACTCAGGCCTGCTTCATTGGCTTCATTAAACAAATGATCCATTAATCCAGAGTATTTTTCAACACGCAATTTAGGCTGATTTTGACGTATATAATTGAGTCTGTTGGCTTCTGTTTTTACATATGCATCAACTATATATTGCTGTGTAAGGCGGCCTGCATTTAAAAAGGGATTAAAATCCTCTCTAATGGAAAGACGGTAACCGTAGTATTGCATTTGAGTGACTCTAACTCTAGTGACTCTATCTCTAGGATTGTGTGACTGGTTTGGTAAATTTAATAAAGCTTGTGGTCTGTTTTGCAATGGAATGTCAATTCCCCAGCCTTGATCCCCATAGGGGAATAACTATGGATAAACCATGGGTTCCAAATTAGGATCAAGGACACTAATTCTTTGTGGGTTTTTTTTTATTTGTATAATCTTCACTTGGTTTGCAGTGTATAAGAAGATCTCTTTCAAGTGGTGGTTCTCCATCATCATTTTGAAAAATAAAAGCAACCTCATTATATTTTGGTGCGTTATAGCGCCTTTGGTAATTTTTGAAATCTTGTACGGTCATGGCCAAAAGTTTTGAGAATTACATAAATATAGGAAATTGGAAAAGTTGCTGCTTAAGTTTTTATAATAGCAATTTTCATATACTCCAGAATGTTATGAAGAGTGATCAGATAAATTGCATAGTCCTTTTTTGCCATGAAAATTTACTTAATCCCAAAAAAACCTTTCCACTGCATTTTATTGCTGTCATTAAAGGACCTGCTGAGATCATTTCAGTAATCATCTTGTTAACTCAGGTGAGAATGTTGACGAGCACAAGGCTGGAGATCATTATGTCAGGCTGATTGGGTTAAAATGGCAGACTTGACATGTTAAAAGGAGGAGCGTCACATGGGTGTCGAATAAAGAAGTTTTCAGCTCAGCAAAACGGAGTGCTGGTCTTTCTAAACATATTACTAGAGGGATCCGACCTACTGACCGCACACCCGGACCTTACCAGAGCGCAGTGCCGTCCAATTGTTTGTTTCCATGTTAAAAGGAGGGTGATGCTTAAAATCATTGTTCTTCCATTGTTAACCATGGTGACCTGCAAAGAAACGCGTGCAGCCATCATTGCATTGCATAAAAATGGCTTCACAGGCAAGAATATTGTGGCTACTAAGATTACATAACTGCCCCCTGCTGCCTGGCAGCACCCGATCTCTTACAGGGGGCTGTGATCTGCACAATTAACCCCTCAGGTGCCGCACCTGAGGGTTTAATTGTGTGGATCTCAGCCCCCTGATCGGGTGCTGCCAGGCAGCAGGGACCAGACCCACCTCTCTCCCCAGTATTAAAAGCATCGGTGGCCAGTGCGGCCCCCCCCCCCCCCCCCCCCAGTATTAAAAGCATTGGTGGCCAGTGCGGCCCCCCCCCCTCCCCAGTATTAAAAGCATTGGTGGCCAGTGCGCGCCCCCCCCCTCCCTCCCCAGTATTAAAAGCATTGGTGGCCAGTGTGGCCCCCCCTCCCTCCCCAGTATTAAAAGCATTGGTGGCCAGTGCGGCCCCCTCCCTCTCTCCCCAGTATTAAAAGCATTGGTGGCCAGTGCGGCCCCCCTCCCTCCCTCCCTCCCCAGTATTAAAAGCATTGGTGGCCAGTGCGGCCCCCCTCCCTCCCTCCCCAGTATTAAAAGCATTGGTGGCCAGTGCGGCCCCCTCCCTCTCTCCCCAGTATTAAAAGCATTGGTGGCCAGTGCGGCCCCCTCCCTCTCTCCCCAGTATTAAAAGCATTGGTGGCCAGTGCGCCCCCCCCCTCCCTCCCCAGTATTAAAAGCATTGGTGGCCAGTGCGGCCCCCTCCCTCTCTCCCCAGTATTAAAAGCATTGGTGGCCAGTGCGCCCCCCCCTCCCTCCCCAGTATTAAAAGCATTGGTGGCCAGTGCGGCCCCCCCCTCCCTCCCTCCCCAGTATTAAAAGCATTGGTGGCCAGTGCGGCCCCCTCCCTCCCCAGTTTTAAAAGCATTCAGGGCCAGTGCAGCCTCCCTCCCACCCCAGTATTAAAAGCATTGGTGGCCAGTGCGGCCCCCCCCTCCCCAGTATTAAAAGCATTGGTGGCAGTGCGGCCCCCCCCTCCCTCCCCAGTATTAAAAGCATTGGTGGCCAGTGCGGCCCCCCTCCCTCCCCAGTATTAAAAGCATTCGTGGCCAGTGCAGCCTCCCTCCCACCCCAGTATTAAAAGCATTGGTGGCCAGTGCGGCCCCCCCCTCCCCAGTATTAAAAGCATTGGTGGCAGTGCGGCCCCCCCTCCCTCCCCAGTATTAAAAGCATTGGTGGCAGTGCGGCCTCCCTCCCCAGTATTAAAAGCATTGGTGGCCAGTGCGGCCCCCCCTCCCCAGTATTAAAAGCATTGGTGGCCAGTGCGGCCCCCCCCTCCCCAGTATTAAAAGCATTGGTGGCCAGTGCGCCCCCCCTCCCTCCCCAGTATTAAAAGCATTGGTGGCCAGTGCGGCCCCCTCCCCAGTATTAAAAGCATTGGTGGCCAGTGCGGCCTTCCTCCCTCCCCAGTATTAAAAGCATTGGTGGCACCTGAGGGTTTAATTGTGCGGATCTCAGCCCCCTGATCGGGTGCTGCCAGGCAGCAGGGACCAGACCCACCTCTCTCCCCAGTATTAAAAGCATTGGTGGCAGTGGCCACAGGCTAACAACCCCCCTCCCCCCCCCATCATTGGTGGCAGCGGAGCGGCATTTCCGATCGGAGTCCCAGTTTAATCGCTGCGGCTCCGATCGGTTACCATGGCAGCCAGGACGCTACTGCAGTCCTGGCTGCCATGGTTACTTAGCATATACTTACATTCGCTGCACTGCCACCAATGCTTTTAATACTGGGGAGAGAGGGGGGTCTGGCCCCTGCTCCTGGCAGCACCCGATCAGGGGGCTGAGATCCGCACAATTAAACACTCAGGTGCGGCACCTGAGGGGTTAATTGTGCAGATCACAGCCCCCTGTAAGAGATCGGGTGCTGCCTGGCAGCAGGGGGCAGTTATGTACACAGTTCTTAGTATATTCTACCTTGAAGCGTCCCCATCACCATGGGAACGCCTCTGTGTTAGAATATACTGTTGGATCTGAGTTTTCACGATCTAACTCAAATCCGATGGCATATTCTAACAGAGGCGTTCCCATGGTGATGGGGACGCTTCAAGTTAAAATATACTATCGGATTGGAGAAACTCTGATCCGATGGAGTGTGCGCTGATTGGTGCATGCGCACTTCACTAAATCGGCACACACGCACGGACAACAGCCCTGAGCACATACACAGGGCTTTTATTAGTATAGATTTATTTGCAGTGTGGCAGGATACATAATCCTGCTGAAAGAGGCCAGTTCTATTAGGGAATACCATTGTCATAAATGGATGTGGTTGGTCTGCAACAGTGTCTAGTTTAACATGTGTCAAGTAACAAATGCCAGCCCTTGAAAAAAAAAAGCTGTCAAGTGTCATGGTCTGAGGTGCTGGTCCTGAGTACTGGGTTCACTACATCACTACCAGGTTTGTACTGTGTGGTCTGATCACAATTTGGGGTCTCATCCATTGAAATATAGTGGTCACTTTGGAGGTTTATTCATCTTTGCTATTTTGCTTTATACTTTTTCCGCAAGGTATGATAATACCTTCTATGGTGTCCATTTTGGATGTAAATTCTTTTTCTAATTCATTTGATATAACAATGACCACCACCTTGGTGTCTGATTTTAAATTTTTTATTGTGTGTTAGGCTCAGATACTATGTGATTAACTAATCCTTTCATGACGGGGTGATTTTCCGTTTTTCATTTTTTTACTCCCAGCCCTCCCAAAGCCATTACTTTTTTTATTTTCTCCTCCACACAGCCGCTAGCCGTATGAGGGCTTGTTTTTTTGTGGGACAAAATGTACTTTTTAATGCACCATTTATTGTTACATACAATGTGGTGGTAAACAGGAAACATTCCAAATGGGTGGAATAAAAAAAAAAGTCATTCTGCCACAGTTTTATGTTGTTGTTTTTTTACAGTTTCCTATGCCATAAAACTGGCCTGTTACTTTTATTCTCTGGTTCATTACAATTACAATGATACCCCACATGTATAATTTTTCTTGCTTCCTAATACTAAAGAAAATTAAAACTTTGGAAAAAAAGACAAAATTTTCCCTTTGCATTGCCATATTCTGACCCCCATAACTTTTTACCTTTATGTGAACGGAGCTGTGTGACGGCTCAATTTTTGTTAATCTGTAATTTTCATTGATACAATTCTGGGGTGCGTATGATTTTTTTGATCACATTTTATGTGGGAGGTGAGGCGACCAAAAATTGCAAATTGGCCATTTAGACTTTTTTGCCATTTGCGATAAATATTTTAATGGTACTGCCGTTTGCTAGAAGCAATGCCCGTGATGTTAATTTTTTTAATTTTCATTTTGGGGATAAGGGGGTGATTTGAATTTTAATATTTGTTATTTTTTTACACTTTAATAGTTCCCCTCTCATTAGAGTGCTCTAATAGACTCATACATTAGCAGTGGAGTCTATTATAATTATACTGTGTCCCTATGGAGCCCTGCCACATACAGGCTCTCCATAGAAACTAATGTGCGGCAGCCTCGTGCCACTTCTGAGTACAGGGGCTGCTACTGCACACTACATCTGGAAACCCCGATCATCGCCGGGGAGAGTCGGAGCACACGCTCCTGGTCTTTAACGTCTCAGATCCCATGGTCATATTTGACCATGGCATCCAAGGGATTAACTATATGTGATCGACATTACTGTTGGTGAGCACCATTTTTAAATACCTGACTGCCAATGTAAATTAACGTTGGACATTTGGGAAGAGGTTAACATGTACTAATAAAGACAATGATTAATTGTATGTTCGTGTACACTTTCACATATTCCTCCCACTGTACAGGGGTGGGGGGGAATGTGTCATTCCCTTTGTCCTGTAATTCTTGTCACATTCTTTGTCATTTAATTCTGCTCTTCCCGAGAAGGCGGTGGAAAAGTGGTCATTTTAGCAATGTTATTAATGTGTCATTTCTTCCATTGGTAGATAAGGCACATCTGGATGGCCACAGATGCAAAAGAAAATGTACTTTGTCAAGCAAGATCATCGTCCATTGCTTAATTTCTAATGCTCAGGTACCCGTTGTAGCCCCCAACAGTGGTCACCATAGGCAGTCTGGCCATCCTGCTAGCATTCACTACCCACAGGAATCACCACCGTTCCGTTTTTTTTTTTTAAAGGTTTTATTTTCCCCCTTGGGCCACTTTTGGAAGGTTCTAACCTCTGGAAACCAGGAACACCCCATCTTTGCCCATTGTGCCTGCTTCCAGCACCTCAACTTAAGCAGGGAGATACATTCGATCACCCCAGGCAAATATGCTGTTTGGCACACTAAGCTACTACAATAAGTCTACCCCAGAATTTTTTTTAATACCATTCATTTACAATGTCTGTTGTTGGAGAACAAGGGGTGCGGGGGAAGAACAACCTGTCAGGTTAAATTGAAGGAAAGAAAATAAAATTCTGCCAAGGTTTTTGGCATTTTTACATCATGATGCTTACTGTGCGCTAAAATTGACATGACATCCATATTGTGTGGGTCAATACAAATCCAGTAATACCAAACTTGTATGTTTTTGTTTTATTACTTTTAAGAATAAAAACCTTAAAAAAAAAAAAAATACACATTTTCTTGGCATCACCATTTTCTAACAGCCATAACTTTTTTTTTTATATTTCCATCCACAGAAAGTCCACAAAAAGGGCTGGTTTCTTGGGGGACGAGCTGTAGTATTTATTGGTACCATTGTTGTGGTATGTATGACTGATTACTGGTATTCTTTTTATTTTTTTTATTGGGGGGGTGGTTAGGAGGGAGGAAAAAAAAAATAAAAAATAAGAAAATCATGTTCTTTTTTTCCCTGTAACATGTTCACTTCACAGGAATTAAAAAAAATATTTTAATAGTCAAGACATTTTCTGACACGGCAATACTTGATTAGTATAAAAAAAAAAATTAACATTTTTACATGCAAAATTTAGAAAAGGGGTAATTTTATTTTTTTTAACTTAGTAACTATTAGCCCCCTTAGACGGGCTAGAACTTGGCATCTTTTGTCCCATTAACCCTAGAGAACTATTAGGGTGAATAGGATTTTTACACTGTCCCTACTGCGCTATGCCTTGTGCACAGAGCAGCAGCAGAGAACTTACCATGGAAGGCCTGAGCAGCGTCCAGACTGCCATGGTAACCGATCAGAGTCCCATGATTTCACTGAGGGAGCTCATATGAGAAGGCAGAGGGAACTGCATCCCTCTGCCTTACCTCACAGGTGCCACGATCCTTGTCGATTGTAGTAGCCAAGGGGGAGGTTCGGCAGAATCACTGTTACCAGTCATTGCCGCTGGGTGCCTGCTGCATTATACAGCCCACTACATACATTCCGTCTACCACTTTGACGTACAGGTACGTCAGTGGTTGAAGGGGTTGTTAATGTATATAGAAAGTAAATGGTCAGGTATACACACACAAGGAAAAAGCCATACTAGACAAATATTTTAATGCTACAAAATCAGTTACAAAAACAGCACATCTATGATAACATACAAGGCAATGTGGAAAATTTAACAAGAGCCATTTGTTACATGTCCTGGTCAAATATTACAAGATATGGGGATTACATTCAGGGCTGAGCAGAGGAATGATAAAGTCCCCAATGCTGAGAGAAGTTTACTTTGCCATGTACCACACTTCATTGTGGCGGCCAAAAAGTTCAAAAGGAGGATTGTAGCCAGCACGTATGAAGTATGTATCATCAAACTGCAGACCAAGGAGCTTCAGGTTCTCTGCTAGGGCTTTAGCTTGATCACCATATGCTTTGTTTAGGGCATATCCTCCAAAAGACCTGAAAAGAATAGAAAGTTCACATTGACATCCAGCAGAGGAGATATACATGGTATACAGGGGAAACTCAAAATTGAAATATCGTGCAAAGTTCATTTATTTCAGTAATGCAACTTAGAAAGGTGAAACTAACATAAGAGACTCATTACATGCAAAGCGAGATATTTCAAGCCTTTATTTGGTATAATTTGGATGATTATGGCTTACTGCCTATGAAACCCCAAAGTCTCAATTTTGAGGTACCCTTTGCTCAGGGGGTATGGATTAATTAGCCGACTAGAGTGACACTTAGAATTTTGTGAAAAGGCTTAATATTCTAGTTTCAAACTTTAAAGGGAGTCTGTCATCAGCATTTCACGTTTGTAACCCTTCCCATAGCTTTCAAGCATGCTTACAGTTAATAAAAACGTTACCTTTAGCATCAATCCTGGACTTATAAAACATCTTTATAGCATATGCAAATGAGGGCTCGCAAGTGCCCAGGGGCGGCGTTACGCTCGTAGGTGCCCTGCTAGCTCAGCCTTTTCTTCGCTTCCGCCCGCCCGCCCATCCTTTCCCTCTGACAGCCTACCTACTAACTTGTTGTTTCGCCGAGATCCTGCGCCGTCAGTCGGCGCATGCGCACTGCGAGGCCCATTCCTTGTACAGCATCACTGTAACTATTGCGCATGTGCCGGCTAACGGCGCGAAGCCTGCGCATGCGTATTAATTACTGTGATGGCGTACAAGGAAAGGTCATCACAGTGCGCATGCGCCGGCCTGACTGCGCAGGATCTCGGCGAAACAACAAGTTAGTAGGTAGGCTGTCAGAGGGAAAGGATGGGCGGGTGGAAGAAAGGGGCGGGGGGGGGGGGGGGGGAAGCGAAGAAAAGGCTGAACTAGCAGGGCACCTAAGAGCGTAACGCCGCCCCTGGGCACTTGTGAGCCTGCATATGCTACAAAGATGTTTGACGGTTTTATAAGTCCAGGATTGATGCTAAAGGTAACGTCTTTATTAACTGTAAGCATGCTTGAAAGCTATGGGAAGGGTTACAAATGTGAAATGCTGATGACAGATTCCCTTTAAGCTGCATTAATGCAACTCCTTTTAAAATGCATTACTGAAATAAATGGACTTTTACACGATATTCTAATTTTTCGAGTTTAATCTGTACAATTATAGACTTAGTTATTCAAATGGTCATTGCAATATCCTTGCTCTGGACACCTCTTCTCCATTGAAACAGCAGAAATCTGCTAACACATGAGCAGCAGTGTTAGGGCCCATTCAGACAGCTGTATGAACGGGTCAGCACCTGTTCCGCAATTCTGCGGAATGGGTGCGGACCCATTCATTTCAATGGGGCCGAAAATATGCGGAAGCACACCGTGTGCTGCCCGCATCCGTGGTTCCCTTCAGTGGCTCTGCAGAAAGGATAGAGCATACTTCAAGCCATAGTGCCCACCCCTTGTAACGTCCTGATGCTAGCAATCTACTATATCATCTGCACTGAGAGAAAATCACTGTTATCTGTGGTGTTACATAGGACTGCAGACAAGACGTTCATGGTATATCCACAGGACTCTGGAGTCCAATAGATGCAGGGCATACCACGGTTCCCATTTCCCCACAGAAGTAAATTGAGAGGCACCTCTCCATACACTGCAGCAGTCATATGAAGCCCTGATCTTGAGAGTCTGCGCCTATTATACTGTCATATCCTGCAGGGCCGTCTTGAACAAGGGGCTAAAAGGGGCAGCTGCCCTGGGCCCAGTTGCTCCTGGGGGGCCTAAGGCAGCTGCCTCTTGAGCCCTGCTAGCCACTTCCCCGGGTGTCAGGCTGTCAGCTACACAGGGGGTGCTGCCATGCCATGCCTGCCGGCACTCCAGGCAGCGAACAGTGAGAGCTGTGATTCTCTAGGACCTTAGACGACATCACCACCATGTGACCAGTAACCTAGCAATATTACTGGTCACGTGGCTATGAGGTCATCAATGTCCTACCAGGAGTGTTGAGGTAGAAGTTTGCCTTGAAGGATAACACATATTATATATATATATATATATATATAATATTTTATTTTTTATTTTTTTTGAGTATTGGATTGTGGTGATTAATATCTCCTTGGTGGCCCTATTTCAACTTTTCACTGTCTATTTAATTACCCCTTAATTCCACATTTTTGTTCCCTGTACTGCCTACTTTTACCTGTGCTTAAAATAGGGTTGCTAGGCATGTTCTATCTAGACAGAGCACACAGCGTGCAGGCTCACATTACTGACAGCCAGGGACTGTAAGTAAATGATTAAAGCCAGGTCCTCCTCAGCAGCTGATAACAGTGCCTGGGCTGTGTGCACTTCTCCCTGTCCCTGCGCTTGGCAGACGCTCCCTCACTCAGCAGAGCTGGACAATGCAGAGTCGAAGCAGCGCAGACCAGGGAAGGGAGATCTACCATCTGCTCAGTGTATAAATGAAAGCAACATGTGGCAAGAGGACCCCGTTGTGCTGCCAGAGATTAACCCTTTGGGGGGGGGGGGGAAATCTCTGGTTACTGACTTTTAGGGGGCTATTGTTACTGGCTAGTGAGGGCAGGCGGGATTAGCCTCAGGGTGAGGGCAGTGGCGGCCATCTTAACTAAATAGTGAAATTGCAGTTTTATGCAGACTGGTTGCTAAGGGCTGAATCTTATTAAATATGGGGTAAGTCAGTCTAATAGTAACTGATTCTGGAATATTGTGTTATTAGTAACTACATATATGAAAATTGAAATTAGGGTCTAAATGTGACAGTTATCCTTTAACTGTGGAGCTTTTTTTTGTGAAGATTACATCGGAAAAAGGTGACAGGGGCTGCTATGCTACTATACTGCTGCGCTGCTGTATACCATGGAGTGCTGCGCTGCTGTATACCGTGGAGTGCTATACTGTATACTGTGGAGTTCTATACTGCTGTACTGTATACTGTGGGGGGCTGTATACTGTGGGTGCTGTATATTGTGGAGTGCTATACTGCTGTACTGTATAGTGTGGGGGGCTGTATAGTTTGGGAAGCTGTATACGGTGAGGTGCTATACTATATACTGTGGGGTACTGTATAGTGTGGGGTGCTATACTGCATACTGTGGGTTGCTGTATACTATAGGGTGCTATACTGCATACTGTGGGTTGCTGTATACTATAGGGTGCTATACTGCATACTGTGGGGTGCACTGTAACACTAGGGTGAGCCGAGCTCCGGTCTACTTCCTGCAGAGCGGTGCCCACTTCCAGCCTGAGCCCAGCTGCCCAGAGCACTGATCCTGAGCTGCTGGAGTCTTCAGAACTGGAAGTATTTACAGTCATTCACTGAACTCTACCAGATGTGTGAATTTTTTGTGTGTTGTGGTGGAGGGCGTGATTGCCTGCTAAGGTGTGGGAAAGCGGGATCCAGGGGGCCCAAGTAAATTTTTGCCCAGGGTCCAATCAATATTAAAGACGGCCCTGATATCCTGGGGAAAAAAATAAAATAAATCTGTGTAATACAGTACCAGCAAAGAGGGATGGATTGAGGAGAGGCAAAGCCATAGCAGAGGCCCAGACATGACTGCAAAGAGAGGGCAAACCACACAGCTAACCCACTCCAACCCTGTAGTCCACATTGAGACCACATGGCTGCAGGGAATTGAGCGTATAAATCCATTTGAGCTCTCTCTTTTTTAGGAGTCCGATTCTGTTGCCACCTCTCCTTGGCATTGGTATATGGTCAATAATATAACACTTCAGATCTTTCTCAGTATGTTTGTGATTGGCAAAGTGTTTAGAGACTGGTAAGTCTTACCAGTCTCTAAACACTTTGCCAATCACAAACATACTGAGAAAGATCTGAAGTGTTATATTATTGACCATATACCAATGCCAAGGAGAGGTGGCAACAGAATCGGACTCCTAAAAAAGAGAGAGCTCAAATGGATTTATACGCTCAATTCCCTGCAGCCATGTGGTCTCAATGTGGACTACAGGGTTGGAGTGGGTTAACTGTGTGGTTTGCCCTCTCTCTTTGCATTCTAAATGTCGACTGTCTTGCTGTGAAGTATGTGATTTGTGTATACAAAACATATATCCTAGGTTTATTCCGCAAGTTTTCCCTGGTCAAAAACAAGTTTTTTGATTTTTAACTTTTATGCATTCTTATTTTTTTCCTTTTTTCATTCTTTCAGATAATTTTTCACTGGATTCGGGATATGGAGAAGTGGCGTTATGTCCATTGGGGCTGTGCAATCACGATATCTGGACACGTCTGCTCATGCACTATACGGTCTTTTAGACTTGTGTATCTCCTCAAATAACTATTTCTGTATTTTCTTATTTAGATTCCGTTACTAGCATGGCGGGGTGTGATGAGGAGAACCCTCAGAGTGAGGTGGCGATGGATGGATTTTGACCGGTGTAGCGGTGCGACTCTGCATTTACATGCGGATGCGCTACCGCTCTATGGTCATGGTAGGGTGCTCCACTTCAATTTGTAGGTGTGGCCCTCTCCCTAGTCCACTTAGCCACTGCGACACTCGGACATTGTTATATGTCTTTTTTCACCCTGAGCCTGCGGTATACCGGGATCACTAGTTGTTCTCAGTAGCAGCGTAATTCAGTGGGCGTTCTGCCCTTATCCAAAATGGCGGCGTTAGCGTTACAGCCCAAGAGCGCACGCGTCACGTGACGAGGCTAATGCTAGACGGAAGCACAGTTTATGCGTCATAGGGGCATGCGCAGTGGCGATTCAGGTACGCCGGATCGCACATGTCTACATGGACAACAGCCGCTCTCCCTCCTGCATCCATCATATGTATCACCTGTAACAGTAAGCACTTTGCACTTTATGTAATTATCTACAGCTGGCACTAGTTATGTGATTTATGGAATACAAATGTATTGTACTATTTATATTCACTATATTATTTCACAATTGTATGTATCACGATTCAATGTCTCTGTATGTTTGGTTTCATTGCTTTATATATTTATAATGTATCATGTATTTTGATTTTTTATTAATCATGTCCACTTAATATGTAATTGTCTTGAATTGGTTGTAACACTATATATACCCAGAGTTTTGATGTGTACACACTGCTTGAGGAAGGCTCCTGTGTAAGAGCCGAAACGTCGCTACAGCCTTTGGGTAAATAAAGTTTATTTTATTTTAATCCAGTGGAGTGCTGCCCTTTTTTTTATATATATATATATATATATATATATATATATATATATTTTTTTTTTTTTTCTCTATATCACAGTCCATAAATATTGGGACATCGACACAATTCTAACATTTTTGGCTCTATACACCACCATAATGGATTTGAAATTAAACAAACAAGATGTGCTTTAACTGCAGACTGTCAGCTTTAATTTGAGGGTATTTACATCCAAATCAGGTGAACAGTGTAGGCATTACAACAGTTTGCATATGTGCCTCCCACTTGTTAAGGAACCAAAAGTAAATTGGACAATTGGCTTTTCAGCTGTTTCATGGCCACGTGTGTGTTATTCCCTCATTATCCCAATTACAATGAGCAGATAAAAGGTCCAGAGTTAATTTCAAGTGTGCCATTTGCATTTGGAATCTGTTGCCGTCAACTCTCCAGATGAGATCCAAAGAGCCGTCACTATCAGTGAAACAAGCAATCATTAGGCTGAAAAAACACAAACCCATCAGAGAGATAGCAAAAACATTAGGTGTGGCCAAAACAATTTGGAACAGTCTTAAAAAGAAAGAGCGCATCGGTGAGCTCAGCAACACCAAAAGACCCGTAAGACCATGGAAAACAACTGTGGTGGATGACCGAAGAATTCTTTCCCTGGTGAAGAAAACACCCTTCACAACAGTTAGCCAGATCAAGAACACTCTCCAGGAGGTAGGCGTATGTGTGTCAAAGTCAACAATCAAGAGAAGACTTTGCCAGAGTGAATACAGAGGGTTCCCCACAAGATGTAAACCATTGGTGAGCCTCAAAAACAGAAAGGCCAGATTAGAGTTTGCCAAACGACATCTAAAAAAGCCTCCACAGTTCTGGAACAACATCCTATGGACAGATTAGACCAAGATCAACTTGTACCAGAGTGATGGGAAGAGAAGAGTATGGAGAAGGAAAGGAACTGCTCATGATCCTAAGCATACCACCTCATCAGTGAAGCATGGTGGTGGTAGTGTCATAGCATGGGCATGTATGGCTGCCAATAGAACTGGTTCTCTTGTATTTATTGATGTGACTGCCGACAAAAGCAGCAGGATGAATTCTGAAGTGTTTCGGGCAATATTATCCGCTCATATTCAGCCAAATGCTTCAGAACTCATTGGACGGCGCTTCACAGTGCAGATGGACAATGACCCAAAGTATACTGCAAAAGCAACCAAAGAGTTTTTTTTAAGGGAAAGAAGTGGATTGTTATGCAATGGCCAAGTCAATCACCTGACCAGAATCCGATTGAGCATGCATTTCACTTGCTGAAGACAAAACTAAATGGAAAATGCCCCAAGAACAAGCAGGAACTGAAGACAGTTGCAGTAGAGGCCTGGCAGAGCATCACCAGGGATGAAACCCAGCGTCTGGTGATGTCTATGCGTACCAGACTTCAGGCTGTAATTGACTGAAAAGGATTTGCAACCAAGTATTAAAAAGTGAAAGTTTGATTTATGATTATTCTGTCCCATTACTTTTGGTTCCTTAACAAGTGGGAGGCACGAATGCAAACTGTTGTAATTCCTACACCGTTCACCTGATTTGGATGAACATACCCTCAAATTAAAGCTGACAGTCTGCAGTTAAATCACATCTTGTTAGTTTCATTTCAAATCCATTCTGGTGGTTTATAGAGCCAAAAATGTTAGAATTGTGTCGATGTCCCAATATTTATGGACCTGACTGTATATCTAATGCATAAAGGTGTGTGTGTGTGTGTGTGTGTGTACGTGTGTACTAAAGGAATCCGCACTGTTGCATTTACAAATCACAAAATTTGGAACACAGGTACATCAGGTGTCCAGGAAGGTTTTAGACGTGGTCTCAGCTCTCTATGACATACCATTCCTGATATATTCCCAAAAAATGCAAATATGTCCCTACATTAGCCAATAGACACCTGCAGGTCTCTCTCCTCATATCCCAACTGCCATACACAGGGTCACGTGACCATCAGCCAATAGACGCTCGCAGGCCCTTAGTCTCCACATACATACAGTTTTACACCAGGTTTCCATAACAACCCAGCCATTTTTCTTCACTGCTGTAGGTCAGCTTTAAAAGGGGCAAGGCGCTGTGGGAGGTCACTGTTAAAGTGAGGAGGGGACTTTGGAGGCCACTATTAAAAAGGGGCAGCGGGGTACTGTGAGGTCAGTTAGAGGATACTGTCGATATCTTAACACAAACCCTAAATGAAACAGAAAATATACCCATGCAAAGCCGGGGCCTTCTGCTAATGTGTGTGCATTAAAAAAAGTTAACATAGGAAGGGGAGGTGGGAGTGGTGCAAGAAGAAAAAGGTGGGGTAGATTTTAGGTAAGGAGAGAAGGGCATGGTACTTGTTAAAGGGTCTATGAGGAAGGCACCTTCAATTCCCACTTGTCCCAGACCTGAAGACTTGACAACCCAGAGTCGGTGCATTACGACTGGGGATCATCCAGAATAAAGACCTTCCAAAGACTCCACGTTTAGGCAGAGTTCACACTTCAGTTATGTCGAGCCAAAACCAGTAGTGAAGCCTACAAAGAGAAGGTAGACTGGAAAGATATACACCTGTTCTGTGCTTTTGACCCCCACCTAGTTTTGGCTCACAATAAGGCTACATTCACACGACCGTAGTGTTTCTTTGTTCTGGGTGGTGGCGGATGTGTGGGCCATCATGAGGAAATTCAATTACACGTGGTCGTCACAGGTGTTGAATTCCTCAGAGATTCATTAATTTTTTGAAATGTTAGGTTGTCCACACTGGCGGGAGCTAGGAGAGTGTGCTTATCGGTCATGATCAACCCTGATGCGCTGAACATTCTTTTGCACAGGACACTCGACGAGGGGCAAGCCAAGAGTTCCATATACAAGGTGGAGTTCCAGCACGTGGGGCTGTCACAAATCAGACGTCTGACGGGCAGATGGTGTCGCCGCTGAACGTCAGCAAGGCGAGCCATGGCAGTGTAAGAGCTTCTAAAATGGCCAGAGATTTTCCTGGCCTGCCGCAAGACGTCCTGGACCCCGGGGTATTTGGCAACGAATCGCTGCACAACTAAGTTCAGGACGTGTGCCATTTTGCCCTGTTTTTACCAACTAAAATTGAGCGGGGTTAGCCACTGATTGGCCTGTGACTGCAGAGCTGAAAGCAATGCATGTCTGATGTGGCTTTTGGCTTCCAAGCACAACATGGCAACGTCTCACCTGGGATGTCAAATAGGTTCTGGGGAGCAGCGGAAGAGGAGGAGTCACAGGATGGAGAAGGAAGAGAAGAGGCAGGCCAGCATGCAATTGTTGGCGGTAACCCCAAAGCCACAGGTTACATGCTTGACAGCCGTCAGAAAGTTCACCCAGTGGGCAGTAAAAGTTATGTACCTTCCCTGCCCGTGTTTGCTAGACCACGTGTCTGTGGTCAGATGTATCTTGGCACCGACACTGTGTGCCAGAGATATATTCACTTACTGCTGAACATGGCCATATAGCTCTGGGATGCCCTTCTGGGAGAAATTGTTTGGAGGGAATTCGGTGGCTCTCCTGTGTGGGCAATATGCAAGGTGCACATGTCTAAGCTGACTCACCCAGTCAGAAAAGGCAGGCGTATAGGAACACAGGAAGACAGGCACCCTATATGAGGTCACCAGCAGATATCAAAGGACAAGGGATAGTGTGTATATGATAACATTTTTATTACTACCCAAATAATTATAGTTTTTATCAATATAGGTCACTCCCAATGTACAGGGAGAGGAGTGGGTGGTGTAAAATAGATAAATGAATAAAGAAAAATAATGTGAAAATGTGATATAGCCCAATACAGGGTGTTTTAAGTCCAGAATCATGGTATGTAGAACTTTAAATATTAGACAAATATAGTCAATAGTCTGAGCTGGATTCAGTTGATTAAAATAAGTAAAAAGTTAGTACAAAGATCTAAATTGTGACAGGTTTAAAAGGATATATCAGCAGCATTCCAGATCAAATGTATGTGTATACAATCCATCCCGGTTTTTTGATGCAACCTGATGAGGACATTTAAACCCTGGCAGGCTGTTGCACGGGCTACCACTGATGAAGGCTGCAATCCTTTACAACGCGTATGGTTATCCAAGCCCTAGGAAGCGCTTCCAAACTCCCCTGCACCATCAGGCTGCCTCCATCCATTGACAACACCAGGAATTAAAGCGCCCGGAAAAAGCGTGCGCTAAACTGCTGCATGTGGCAAGAACGCCAGACACAGTCAGCAGCCCTCTGACCGGAGGAAAAGACAGCAACATTCGCATCAACAGACTGATCCACAAACAGCAGCCCTTCGCGGTCATCGCATCCATCTGCCGGCCCCGTCGGGAGTGCGGGTTCTGACAGCATTGCTTCCACTAGGCTCAGTGATGGGATGCCAGGTGCCTTCTTAAGGAGTCGTCCCTAGGTGAGTGTTGGGCTTACCACGACTTATGTGTTGACAGCACAGGCTGCAGATGTCAACACTATTGTCAGCAGCTGACACGTTAAAAAAAAAAAAAAAAAAAAAGCCCACACTGCGGAGCCATGTGCTGGCGTCCTGGGAGAACCAGAAGTGACCGTGGATGGCTCGCTCCAAATACATTTGCAGTCTGCTTTTTGTTTTCTGTGCCCTGCGAGCTCTGCCTGCTTCTCCACCCCATCTGCTGCTTAGTCTCTCCCTCTGAACTCCCCTCCTCTTGTGGGCACCCACGTGACATACATTGACACCTTCACCCCCACGGACATTTGAGATCTCGGAGTAGGCAGCAACAGTGGGGACCTCCCTCCTTGGGCTGATCTGGGTACGGTCTTCAGACCACTGGGTGGCGGCCGTTGCTACCTCTTCCTGATCCGATGTCAAGAATGGCTGCGCATCGGTAAGGTCTGGGAATGGATAGGAAAATTCCTCTAACTCAAGTGCAGATGCAGAGGGTGAGGAGGGTGCAGATGCAGAGGGGCGAGTGAGCCACTCAACCAACTCTGGTGCGTCCTGTGAAGTAATCGCACGTGCCTTCTCCAACTTCCCACTTAGGCTCCAGCCTGGTGCACCTGCCTGACCCCTACGGAAAGGCCTGCCTCTTCCTCTGCCTGTCATTTTCAAAATGGCCCTGTGCCCGTCCCTAGAGAAGCAGTATTTTGTGGAAGCATGTATATCAAATCCATCTGTTTTTTGGGGGGCAACAGGTATATCACACCTGTTGCAAATAGTTATTTTAATAGCGTTTGTCCCTCTATATAGCTGCAGTATTGCAGCAGAACCGCACACAACTGCTGCACAATACAAATGCACTATAATATACTTTCTATGTTAAAAAGTATATTATAAGTACATCACACCCATACCAGCCCTTAAAAGGACTTTTGTGGCACTATTAGCTAACGTTTGGTGTCCCCAACAGTCTGTCCCTGCTCCACAAAGCAACCTCTCCCTACACTGGCAAAACACAGAATGTAAAATGGCTGCCAGATCGGGTTCTTTGATAGGGTGGGGTTGTAATCATGTGTTGAAACATCTCAATTGGCTGTCCTGTCCCACCTGATGGATGTGTCATGGGTCAAAGTTCAGCGCAATGCAAAAGAATATGGTGCCGGCGGACATCGCCATATGTTCGCATCTTCAGCGAATGTGCAAAGTTTGCCGCAAAACGACTGCCGGGCGAACCGCAAGGCCATCTCTAATAGGGGTTATTAAAGTGAAATTACCATTTATACAGCTAGACAAACAGTTAACCCTTTGTGACAATGGCTCCATTTTTAATAAAGACCAATTGAAAAAAATAAATAAAATTATTATATATATTTATATATATATATATATATATATATATACATATACATATACATATACATATACATATACATATACATATACATATACATATACATACACACACACGTTGGCAGTCCCACTGTTTGCAAAAGACAACAAAAAAGAAAGGCCATAAACTAATAAAAAACATGGACAAAAAGTGGTTATTCTGGAATCTAATGGTAAAAAAGGAAGACCATCTATGTGAGTGCGGGCCCTTAAACATGATTTTACACCCATCACAGTCAGTTGCGTGATGTACTGGCATAAGAAATGGCTTGTTTTTTGTCTTTTTAAGCACAATTAGGATATTCGCTTGTCATGTGACTTTCCCCCAAATCTGACTTGATATAACAGAACAAATGGACGACCTGAACTAGTAGTGACTTACTTGACATATACAGAAGCTGCAGGATATGTATCCAGGTAAACTTCAGGGTTTGTAGGTTTTGGAGGATTCTCCACAGCATGTGGCACAAAGAAGGACATTGTGGAATTATCAGCAGGTGGTTGTTTTAATGGCACATATGTTATCACGGGTACTGTCATGTTTATCTTCAGCCCTAAAAAAAAAAAAAAAAGGAAACCGACTGAAAGGTGAGACATTTTACCAACACTGGAGTATGTGTTAACACCATGTTGCCGACACAGCCTCCAAAACCCTTCACTGTGGACAGAAAATATCAGTACCTCTTGTATGAGGGAGGAACATTATGTGCCTATTGCTGTCCAGTAGTTGACTTGCAGAACAAGGGGTTTTCCTTCCAGTTCTGCTTTTTTTTTTTTCTTTGTTATATAAAATTTATGACACCAAATTGCCTCAAGCTAAGCTTGAACGCAAGTTCAGATTTCATTTATATGACCGGTGTCAGGAAGAAAACAATGGCATAGTTTTGTTCAAGAGACTAGGATGCCCCATTGTTTTCTTGGAATCCTTTAATGGCCTTTGGCCATTACCGTTTGGCGCAACTCCATGTCAGACCTGTCGCCATTTGCTTACAATTGGATCTGTGGAGGTCAAGAATAGCGATGTAAGACACAGAAGCCCACAATATAGATGTGAGCAGAGCCTTATATAAGAGGACAACATACCTTCAGCATTGTTCCCAGAGATATACTTAAACAGACGGTTGAAGCTGATCATAATCCCCATGCCAAATATGTCCTGCTTTAGTGAAGTTGTCACCCAACGACTTTCTTCATACTGACGAAGTTCAAAGTCCTGAAAATGTAAGAGTTCAATGAGAAAAACTTCCAGTTCTGCTTTTTTTTTTTTCTTTGTTATATAAAATTTATGACACCAAATTGCCTCAAGCTAAGCTTGAGCGCAAGTTCAGATTTCATTTATATGACCGGTGTCAGGAAGAAAACAATGGCATAGTTTTGTTCAAGAGACTAGGATGCCCCATTGTTTTCTTGGAATCCTTTAATGGCCCTTGTGTGAGGATTCCATTAAAAACATGCTCTTGGCTCTACATCAATCCCTACGTTCGGATATGGCAGGGTTAATTAACCCTTTGGCAGCCAAAGTTAAAGAAAACATGGATAAAATCCTACATGTGGAGAACAAAATGGCAGATTTTGCCACTTCACAAAATAACATCATAGATGCCCATAATGATATGGCGGATGAATTGGAGACCATTAAGAGCAAACTAGCAGACCTGGAAGATCGTTCCAGAAGGAACAATGTTAAATTTAGGGGCATCCCGGAAGACATAGCACCCCGAGATCTACAGTCTTATCTTAAGAGCCTCATCAAAGCACTACTACCAAACATTCCTGTCCCTGATATGATAATCGACAGGGCTCATAGGATTCCAAAGCCATTGCACCTCAATGCGGATATCCCAAGGGACACACTAGCCAGGATCCATTTTTTTTCACACTAAAGAGGCTTTAATGCTGGCAGCTAGGAACAGTAACAAACTCCCTGCTCCTTTTCAAACAGTCAGGCTTTTCGCCGATCTTTCCATGACAACTCTGAGGCAAAGAAGGGATTTACAACCGATCACCCTTGCTCTCAGGGAAAAATGATATTCAATATAAATGGGGTTACCCGCAAAAACTGCTAATTCGGAAAGATGGAAAAACCCACGTGGTGAAATCAGTTGCAGAAGGGCGAGAAATACTACTAGCATGGGACATTCCTCTCCAGCCGGAAAAAAGAGAAAAATCAGACGAGATGATCAATTTCCTGCATCTGGTACCTGAGATGGTTAATCTAATTGATGGGTCCAATGTAGATACAGGTGGAAGATAAAGGAATTACCACGTGTGCCTTGCCCAAGATCAACAGAGGTTCAGAGGAGTGGTGACACTTTTGCATTGCATTTATGGGGTCTGTTATCTAACCTTTTATGTTTAGGTGCGGTCTTTATGCTTCCATATTATTATTACAGTTAAAACTCCTCTCAGCCTCACCAGTGGACTTACGCCACCTATATTGCCCAGACGGACTTGATAGTCTGGAGTTGTACTTTTCTTTGTTGTTGTTTTCCCCACTCATCTAGACTCCTCATTAATCTGTTATCTAGATTATCTGTATACAGATATTTGTGCATTTTATTCACTGTTTGGCAGTTGCTTACTGTTACTGAAGTTGATCTGATAATCCTTGATTGTCTGTCTGTTCACTCGAGACTTGGTTCCTCCCCTCACTCATATGGGTCTTAAAATATTATCACTGAATGCTAAAGGGCTTAATTGTCCACAGAAAAGATCATATGTTTGGCGGGAGGCAGCCAAAGCAGGAGCGGACCTTATTTGCATCCAAGAGACCCACTTTATACAGGAGGATGCTAAACGTATTCATAACCGTTCTTTTCCTCACATATTGCACTCTCATTTTAGCAAGAAATCCAGAGGGGTGCTTATAGCTGTCAAGAACTCAGTGGCCTTCACTACCATTTCTTCAAAAGTGGACTCCAGCGGCCGATACATCATCCTGGTATGTTCAATCAACAACATCACCTACACCATAGTTGGTGTCTATGCACCCAATGACCACCAAGTCTCTTTCCTGCGAAAATTACTGAAACAAATAAATTTACTGAAACAAGGGAAGGTGATTATGTGTGGGGATTTTAACTTGGTGATGGATCGATCGCTGGACTCCACTAGCCTAACCCGGCGTTCAGGAGTTGATGTTACCTCTTTGTTGCATGCAGAAGGTCTCTTTGATGTGTGGAGAGCTCAACACAATACGGAAAGAGACTATACCTTTTTTTCCACCCCCCATCTCTCATACTCACGCATTGATAGGTTTCTTGTAGATCAAGCTACCTTGCTACATACAATATCTTCTGACATTGGCCTTATTCAGTGGTCTGACCATGCCCCGATAACATTAACCCTAGAAGATCTATATCAATTCCCACGAGCCCCCATCTGGCGTAATGATCCATATTTATTTTCCAATCCAGAAACTGTTAGGGAGATATCAACTGAATTGAAGGAGTTTTTCGTCTTCAATGATGGATCTGTCACGGATAAATATGTCCTATGGCAGACCCATAAGGCATTCATTCAGGGCTCCCTGATCATATTAAAATGCAAATTAAGAAAAATTAAAGAAAAGGAAATATCTCAGTTGCTTAAATCTATAGCAGACCTTGAGAATCAGAATAAAACGTCCCCTACAGCTCAAACATCTTCCCTACTGAAAATAGAGATGGACAAATTGTGTAGCCTACTGTCACATAATTATTCTAAATCTCTAAGATTAAAATCAAGGTATTATGCCCAAGGGAATAGGGCCGGTAAACTACTAGCTAACCAACTTAAGTCTCAGCAAACCAAATCAAAGATCCCATTCCTCATTCACCCGTCATCTAAAGCAAAATTACTAGATCCTAGAGATATCGCAGAACAATTCCGCTCCTACTACCACAATCTATATAATCTTAAAGACACGGTTGTCTTACCAGATAGCTATCCCGAATTGGTGGAAAACTTTCTAACTCAATCTGATCTACCTACTCTCTCTCCTGATCAACTCCACTCATTGAATGCCCCTCTTATATCCATAGAATTCCAAAAGATAATAACCCTCCCAGCAGGCAAATCTCCAGGCCCGGATGGTTTGTCTAATGAGTACTACAAAACTTTCCTTCCTATATTGTCCCCATATATTCACGATATTTTTAACCTCGCCTTTGAAGGAACCCCATTCCCACCTGAAATGCTCACAGCCCAGAATTACTTTACCAAAACCCGGGAAGTCCCCTGATGTTCCTCAAAATTTTAGGCCAATTTCGCTTCTAAATTCGGACATCAAAATTTTTGCTAAAATAATAGCCAGTAGATTGTCAGCTATACTCCCATCTCTGATCAATGATGACCAAACGGGGTTTGTTAAGAGCCGTATAGCATCAGACAATACCAGAAGATTGATCAACTTATTCGAATATGCTGAACAAAATAACCTCCCTATGTTGACCGCCTACATTGGTCATTCGCATTCTCAGTCCTGGGTAGAATGGGCTTTCAAGGTAACATATTGAACGCCTTTTATAGCTTGTATACCTCTCCCACAGCTAAGGTATGGGTCAACGGAGTGCTATCTGCTCCTTTCCAGATCACCAATGGTTCCCGTCAAGGTTGCCCTCTGTCACCCCTCCTATTCATCTTAGCTTTGGAACCTTTGGCCCAGCACATCAGGAAGGCTCCTCTTATTCATGGTGTAGACATTGGTGGGAGAGACCATAGAATATCACTATATGCTGACGATATTATCCTCACCCTATCAAACCCCCTTCAATCACTTAGTTCGGCCTTTGACATATTAACACACTTTGGCACACTTTCTTATTACAAAATTAATAATTCCAAATCCCAAGCCCTAATGCTTAATATCTCTCAGGATGATGTTGGAGCGTTGAAGTCTCGTTTTTCCCTAGATTGGCAGGAACTGAAACTTCCATACTTGGGAATTAAATTGACGCACCCTTGTTCTCACCTGTATGAACAGAACTATGAACCCCTCCTCAGGACCATGTCGTCTGATCTCTCTCAGTACTCCATGAAGGAGATATCATGGGTTGGCAGGGTAGCAGCGTTTCAGATGATGACACTGCCTAAATTAATATACATATTTAGAGCTCTTCCTATTCCGATCCCTGACATTTTTTCGAAAGGCACAGACAATATTGTCCAAATATGTTTGGAAAATCGCTTAAACCTAGAATTACCCAAAAACAGCTTTTCTTACGAAAAAAAAGCAGGAGGGCTGGGACTACCTTGCATTAGGGACTATCATAGAGCCATTAGCCTGTCACTTGCTAGGGAATGGTGGGACAAAGATTGTAATAAAGCCTGGCACCAAATTGAATCCTACTCAATTAAAGAGGATTCCTAAAGGGACTTATTGATTGGCATATTATGGAGCGGGAAAGTTCCTGACATTTCCCTGCGGACCGTAAAGCATGTAGGGAAGCTTTGGTTGCAATTTCACAACACACACGCAAACTCTACCGACACCTTGTTCTCCCATTTAGATATTCGCTCCCTGGAATGGATCTTGAGAGATATTAGTCTTCAGTGTTGGCGGGATCAGGGGATCGAGAAGGTCTCTCAGCTTGTTTGCTCAGAGGGAGTCCTTCAGTTCACCACTGCCCAACAGATGTTCCAGCTTCCAACTAGTGAAATATTCAACTACCTTAGGGTTAAGCATTTACTGACATTATTACTAAGCCCCCTCACACATACAGAGATCCTTCAACTTTACTGTTCCCGGAACTTGTTGAAAAAAGGAGCGACAGGACGCATATATGATTATATTGGTGATAAATCTAAATTCGTCAAATCCAAAACAATCCAGAAATGGGAAAGGGAGTTGAATAACACATTTTCTGAGGATAAATGGATATCCGCAATAGGTTTTTTAGCCTCTAACTTTAAATGTGTCACACATTATGAGGCTGGTGTTAAGACGCTTTTGAATTGGTACTTTACACCCAAAAGATTACACATCATTTACCCCACATCTTCTCCCTTATGTTGGAGGGAATGTGGAAACACGGGATCCTTGCTCCATGTTTTGTGGGCATGCCCAGTTGTCGCTAGCTTCTGGGGGCAAGTGTTCACTTTGTTGCGGGAATTATCTGGTCAAGACATCCATCCCTCTCCGGAACTCGCTCTTTTATTTCTTGGCATAGAGCGTTTACATACATCATATAGACCCATGGTGGGGCATGTCTTACTGAGCGCCAAACTAGTCATAACCCGCCACTGGAAAAAAGTGACTCCACCAGATTTCTCAGAAGTGGTAGCTGAACTGAATAACACATGTCGTTATGAAAGGATGATTCCGCCCTCAATGCTCTCCCCTGTGAAATAGACGTATATGGAACCCCTGGATGGCTCACCCGAAATTCTCCCAGTAAATGGCCCATTATGAAAAGTAGTGGTCAAATATACCCTTTTTAAGTCCCCATTCTATAGGTCCCTCTTGTAGCTAAGCATCCTGAATGGACAGACCAGTGTTCAAAATTTGTTACTTATGGTTTTTACGTTTAATTGAAGATCCTTAATACCTAATAAAAGCAGAAAAATACTTCTCTGATCATAACTGGTAAAGCTGTGAATATTCTAGGCATTATAAAGATTAAGAAGATAATAAATCTGACGCAAATACGGCTTACTGTGTGGGTAATATGTTGCTAAATTTACTAGTTACGATCCTAATCCACGATGTACCTATGTCACTGTTAAAACCATGTCTTCAATAGTAATGTAAGATTATTATTAATGGAACTATACATATTATTGGTGGCTGCGTCCACCCCAAACTGTTTATGTGATGTCATGCCTTGCTGATCTTTAAACAAAAAAATTTTCAATAAAAATGTTGAACTCTAAAAGAGAAAGTGTAAAGGATACTTTAATTCACTCCTGGTTTTTGCTTTTCCAAAACTGCCATAAGAAACCTGACTATGTGGCCGTACCCTTTGGGTGCTGCCACACCATGGCTGTGCAGCATTTTGGCTGCCAAAAAAATAAAAACACATCCAGTTTTTGTATGTAACATATCAGCATTTCCTTTGAGCAAGGGAAAACACAGCAGACTTAGATACCACTTACTGAAGTGAGACGACCTCTATCATGTAGAGACAGTTAATACAAGTAACTTACTAATGTATTGCGATTGTCCATATTGTCTCCTTTGCTGTCTGGATTAATTTTTCCTTCACATTATACACTGCTCATTTCTATGGTTACAGTCCACCCTGCAATCCAGCATCGGTGGTCGTGCTTGCACACCATAGGAAAAAGCACTAGCCTATGGTCCCGGCCACCAGAGAGGTTGATGCTTTTTCCTATAGTGTGCAAGCACGACCACCACTGATGGATTGCAGGGTGGTCTGTAACCATGGAAACAAGCAGTGTATAACGTGATGGGAAAAAAAAAAATCTAGACAGCAGAGTAAGCAATATGGATTACAACAATACATTAGTAAGTGGCTTGTATTAACTTTCTCTACATAATAAATTCCACTTACTGAAGTGAGACAACCCCTTCAAGTTACATTCATGCATTTCCTTGATGAAAGGAAATGCAGCATAAATGCTAATATTTTAATAAACACATGCATTTTTGCTGCAAAAATGATACTTACCAGTAATTTGATTTTCCAAAGTCCATGACAGCACCAGGATAGAGGGTCCACCTCCCAGGACAGGCAACCCAGAAATATAAAACAAGAGGAGCCACTCCTTCATTCAGTAGTTTCCAGAGATGAGACCACCTTCCATATCTTAGGCTACTTTCACACTCGCGTTTGGTGTGGATCCGTCATGGATCTGCACAAACGCATCTGTTCAGATAATACAACCGCATGCATCCGTTGGCATTATCTGTTACACTGCCAAAACTGATCCGTCTTAAACACCATTGAAAGTCAATGGGGGACAGATCCGTTTTCTATTGTGCCAGTGAAACCAGATCCGTCCCCATTGACTTTGGCTCCGTTTCGTCAGACAGACACCAAAGCGGAACGGAGATGGAACGGAGGCAAACTGATGAATTCTGAGCGGATCCTTTTCCATTCAGAAAGCATTAAGGCCAAAACGCCAGTGTGAAAGTAGCCTTACCGGTCTGACCAGTCCTTGCTCTTGCTTGTATGTTTAACACCTTTTTTTTATTTTCCTGCACACCCAGCGATAACTAAAGAAAAGCTCATCAACAAGATGCTTGTGATAAAAGAAGAAAGAAGGGGGGGGTAGAATTAGAAGGGTGCTGTCATGGATGTCAGTCAAATTACCAGTAAGTAATTCTCATGCTGGCCATAGACTTCTATTATGATGGAATGCCTCTTATAGGCTTCCGTGGAGCATGCCATCATAGAATTCCGTTATGGTCCGTGGTAGCGGAATCCATAGCAGGATTCTTTAATAAGTCGAACGCCAAACTTGAAGACACAAGTTCACTCATGCCTACTCATCACTGGTTCTGTCCTATAAGGCTACTTTCACACTAGCGTTTTTGCTGGATCTGGCAGGGTTCAGCAAAAACACTTCCGTTAGGGTCCATTCACACGTCCGCAATTTTGTTCCGCATTTTGCGGAACGGAATTGCGGACCCATTCATTTCTATGGGGCAGCACGATGTGCTGTCTGGATCCGGAATTGCGGATCCGCACTTCCGGGTCCACAAAAATCAAAAATGTCCTATTCTTGTCCGCAATTGACAAGAATATGCATTTTCTATTAAGTGCTGGCAATGTGCGGTCCGCAAAATGCGGAACGCACATCGCCGATGTCCATGTTTTACGGATCTGCAAAACACACATGGACATGTGAATGGAGACTTAATAATACAACCGTCTGCATCAGTTACTAATACAACAGTCTGCATCCGTTATGAACTGATCCGGTTGTATTATCTTTAACATGCCCAAGACGGATCAGTCATGATCTCCATTGAAAGTCAATGGAGGATGGATCCATTTTCTATTGTGTCAGAGAAAACTGATCCGTCCCCATTGACTTGGGATGTGGCGCAAGACAGATCTGTCTTGCGCCACATCCCATGGCGGAAAGAAAACCGCTCCTTGCTGTGGTTTACTCTCCGGTATGAGAGTGCAACCAAACGGAACGGAATGCATTTTAGAGCATTCCGTTAAGTTTTGTCTCCATTGACAGTGAATGGGGACAAAACAGAAGCGTTTTTTTTCCTGTATTGAGACCTTATGGCAGATCTCAATACCGGAAAATAGAAACACTAGTGTCAAAGTAGCCTTAGGCCTCTTTCACACTTGCGTTGCGGGAAAAGGTGCATTGTAATGCGTTTTGCACTCACGTGAGAAAAATCTGCACGTTTGGTACCCGATTTCACAGAAGTTCGGGTTAGGTGCTTGGTAGATTGCCATTTTCCCTTATAACCATGTTATAAGGGAAAATACATTCTGAATACAGAATGCATAGTACAATAGCGCTGGAGGGGTTAAAAAAAAAAATTAAACTCACCTTAATCCACTTGCTCACACAGCCCGGCTTCTCTTCCGTCTTCTTTTTTGCTGTGTGCAGGAACAGAACCTGTGGTGATGTCACTCTGGTCATCACATGATCCATCACCATGGTAAAAGATCATGTGACGGACCATGTGATGACCGGAGTGACGTCACCACAGGTCCTTTTCCTGCACACAGCAAAAAGACAGAAGAGAAGCCGGGCTGCGCGAGCATGTGGATTAAGGAGAGTTTAATTATTTTTTATTTTTAACCCCTCCAGCGCTATTGTACTATGCATTCTGTATTCAGAATGCTATTATTTTCCCTTATAACCATGTTATAAGGGAAAATTATAATGATCGGGTCTCCATCCTGATAGTCTCCTAGCAACCAAGCATGGAAGAGAAAAAAAAAAAGCACAGCATCCGCACTTGCTTGCGATTTTCACGCAATTCCATTCATTTCTATGGGGCCTGCGTTACGTGAAAAACGCACAAAGAAAAGCATGCTGCGATTTTCACGCAACGCACAAGTGATGCATGAAAATCACTGCTCGTGTGAACAGCCCCATAGAAATGAATGGGTCAGGATTCAGTGCGGGTGCAATGTGTTCAACTCACGCATCGCATCCGCGTGGAATACTCGCCCATGTAAAAGGGGCCTTAAAGGAGTTGTCAGAGTTATGTAAAAAAAAAAAAAAAAAAAAAAGATAGCACTGTAAATCTGATGGTCAGTGATATACAGTCCTGATCAAAAGTTTAAGACCACTTGAAAAATGGCAAAAAATCATATTTTACATTGTTGGATCTTAACAAGGTTCCAAGTAGAGCTTCAACATGCAACAAGAAGAAATGAGAGTGAGACAAAACATTTTTTGAGCATTCAATTAATTGAAAATAACGATTAAACTGAAACAGGCTTTTTTTTCAGCTGATCCAAATTTTAGGACAACATGCCTTTAAAAGGCCAAATCTGTGCAAAGATGTGGATTCATTGTTATTTTCTGTCAGGTAGTCATACGTTGTGATGACAAAGGCAAAAAAACTCCCCTTTTTGAACGTGGTCAGGTTGATGAACTGCATAGGCAGGGTCTCTCACAGCGCGCCATCGCTGCTGAGGTGGGACGCAGGAAGACAGTCATTTGGAATTTCCTAAATGATCCTGAGGGTTATGGAACAAAAAAAGTCAAGTGGAAAACCCAAAAAAATTTCATCAGCACTGAGCCGGAGGATCCAATTGGCTGTCCGTCAAGACACTGGACGATCCTCGACCCAAATTAAGGCCCTTACTGGTGCTGACTGCAGCCTCATAACCATCAGACGGCATCTGAGACTGAAGGGCTTCAAAAACAAAAAACGTCTTCAAAGACCTCGTCCAGGGGCGTACATAGAAATCACTGGGCCCCATAGCAAGAATCTAGATGCAGTGTGTACAGATATGTTGTATATATAGCAGTGTACTGATATGTGAGGTACTAGGTATAATAGATGCAGTGTGTACAGGTATATAGTAAATATAGCAGTGTACTGATATGTGAGGTATAAATTACAGCTCGTACCTCACATATCAATCCAATACTGTATATACAATATGCAAATGTGATCGCACACTACATCCAGCACTCTGCCCTCCATGCTGGATGAGACATTTTTTTTTTCTTTGTAGTATATATTGGAGGCGTGGCGATCTCCTTGGAGTCATTGCACACCTGACCAGTTAATCTGTCCTTGAGGCTGGTTTTAAAGTCAGTATAAAACTGAGTCTGCTTGTATAGAACCTACCATTAGCCATCTGGCTCCAGGAGAAGTATATGGTGGGTTCAGCATGCATGTTGGTACTTGCATCCCTGGATCCGATGAAAGCTGTAATGGCACCGGACGGGGTTACAAGCAAAGTGTACTTGGCTTGCATGCTGACCTGCATTCCCTGGATTTTATGTGGCTGTCATGGCCCATGAACAGGTAGGAACAAGAGTTAGGGACCACTCATGAGACGACCTTGACGCAGTGAGTGGCTTACTATGCTTTGGCCAAAATATAAACCAATGTCTCATCCAGCATGGAGTGCTGGATGTAGTGTGCGATCACATTTGCATTTTCCGTTTATATATGTATTTCGCCATAGTGATCTGCACCTACAGGCAGGTTGTGCTGACCCAACCCCTTATTTTTTTCTTTGTATATACAATATACCTGTACACACTTCCTCTATTATACCTCGTACCTAACATATCAGTACACTGCTGTATATACAATATATCTATACACACTGCATATATTATACCTCGTACCTCACATATCAGTACACTGCAATATATATTATATATCTGTATATATTGCATCTATAATACAGTTTAATATATGCAATATATATATATATATATATATATATATATATATATATATATATATACCAGAAGAAAATCCACGGCACTCCTTGAAGTAAAAAATGTGCAGTTTATTCACACATGTCAGCAAAGACAACGTTTCGGTCCTCTCACAGGGCCTTTCTCAAGTCAAGTGAATATAAAAGTGCATAGTGCAACAATAAATACATCTCTACATCATGACCCTTTACATTGTTAACCAATAGGGTACTAGTGCACTCCCATTCGTGGGTGTGTTACAATTCATATAATTAACTCCACATATTAATATATACACCAACGAAAGTCAAAGCATACCAGTGATACATTTAATAGTGTTCAATCATCATAAGTGTATACAAATGCATACAATAAAGTGAAAAAGTGCAATTTAAAAAGGCATAGACTATTATACCTTGCCAATTGCCTGACCGTGGACCAAAGAGCATAAGGAGAAGGCGTCTTAACTTGTGTTTGGAGCGCGCCACTCTTCCGCGTCCACTACTCCTTACTGCGCATGTATCTCTCCCACTTCCTGTATGACGCAGCATATAACCATCTTGCGTCGCCTCTAGGATGGACGCCAGCGTGGTGACGCCAGATCGACCGCGTCCGAGCGCAACACACACTGAAAGTGTGCGTCAGCGCGCAGCTCAATCATCCGCGCCCCACCACGAATCCTCGTCCACCATCTTAATTCAGGGCACCCATTTGGGCAACATCATTACGTTTCCATGCCACCCCATGTCTCCTTGTCCTTGTCTAGTATTAGGCACAGGCAATAGTCAATGCATACAAATATATATGTTAGTATAGGCATATCACTATAGCTTCTGGTCAATTCACCTTATACAGCGAGCAGACAACATCAGGTCATAGGTCATGTAGACTGGGTGATTAGCTAACCATTCCTCCTGTGACCCTAAATTCCACATTTAACCCTTTCGGTTTCAGGGTATCCAGCCTAAAAATCCACCTTAATTCTGTTTTCTTTAATTTACTCAATCGGTCCCCTCCTCTCTCCAGTGGTTTGACATGGTCTATAATCATAAATTTTAAATCACTTTCTTTATGATTTTTTTCAGCAAAATGCTTTGATACGGGCAAATCTCTTCTTTTATTCCTAATTGATTGTCTATGGTTATTCAACCTAGTTTTAAGATCACAAGTGGTTTCACCAACATATAATTTTTTACACGGGCACCATAATACATATATTACCCATGACGAGTCACATGTAAGGTAATGCCTTATTTCAAAGGTCTCACCCGTGTCTGGATGCGCGAACACAGATCCCTTGGCCATCTGTTTACAGTTCACGCATCCCAGGCACGGGAAAGAGCCCGTGCGCCTTGTTTTGAAAAACGTCTGTCTCCGGCGCAGGCGCACTGAGGGAGTGCTGAGGATACGAGCCTCCTGTGACCCTAAATGTGGAATTTAGGGTCACAGGAGGAATGGTTAGCTAATCACCCAGTCTACATGACCTATGACCTGATGTTGTCTGCTCGCTGTATAAGGTGAATTGACCAGAAGCTATAGTGATATGCCTATACTAACATATATATTTGTATGCATTGACTATTGCCTGTGCCTAATACTAGACAAGGACAAGGAGACATGGGGTGGCATGGAGACGTAATGATGTTGCCCAAATGGGTGCCCTGAATTAAGATGGTGGACGAGGATTCGTGGTGGGGCGCGGATGATTGAGCTGCGCGCTGACGCACACTTTTAGTGTGTGTTGCGCTCGGACGCGGTCGATCTGGCGTCACCACGCTGGCGTCCATCCTAGAGGCGACGCAAGATGGTTATATGCTGCGTCATACAGGAAGTGGGAGAGATACATGCGCAGTAAGGAGTAGTGGACGCGGAAGAGTGGCGCGCTCCAAACACAAGTTAAGACGCCTTCTCCTTATGCTCTTTGGTCCACGGTCAGGCAATTGGCAAGGTATAATAGTCTATGCCTTTTTAAATTGCACTTTTTCACTTTATTGTATGCATTTGTATACACTTATGATGATTGAACACTATTAAATGTATCACTGGTATGCTTTGACTTTCGTTGGTGTATATATTAATATGTGGAGTTAATTATATGAATTGTAACACACCCACGAATGGGAGTGCACTAGTACCCTATTGGTTAACAATGTAAAGGGTCATGATGTAGAGATGTATTTATTGTTGCACTATGCACTTTTATATTCACTTGACTTGAGAAAGGCCCTGTGAGAGGACCGAAACGTTGTCTTTGCTGACATGTGTGAATAAACTGCACATTTTTTACTTCAAGGAGTGCCGTGGATTTTCTTCTGGCATTTATCCCGTCCCATATCGAGGGACCACCGCGGGCACCCATACCACTACAGCAGTCGCTGAAGGAGTGCTGCCTGACCCTTTTCTATATATATATATATATATATATATATATATATATATATATATGGCATACAAGGTATAATACTGTAGATGCATTGTTTATAGAAATATGTGGTCAGTTATGCATTATGGTCACTGTGTGTCAGGTACATGAGGTAGTGGTCACTGTACCTGTCTGAAGTATTATACATGAGTGTGCAATCAGTAAAAACAGGGCATGGGGGGGGGGGGGGGGGAAATGACAAGAAGTGGAGGACCTCCTCTTACCACTCCATTCCAGTCTGTAGGGATCAATGCAGAGCTGATTGTGAACTTCTAATACTTACTGTTAAGGGTTGAAGGACCTGTGATGATGTCATCACAGGTCCTGGCAGATGTACCTTTCAAACCTAGGAACTACACCATTTTTGGTGCAGTTCCTTTGCTAGATCCTGCAGGACCTGTGATGCTGAAGATGATGTCACAGGTCCTGGCAGATGTACTGTTCTAACCTGGGAACTACACTTTACAGTTCCCTTATAGGACCTGTGATGACATCATCAAAGGTCCTTTAGCTTTAGAAAGATAGACCGGAGCAATTAGGGGGCGAGCCTCTCCTCCACTGCGGGCCCCATAGCAGCTGCGTGGTCTGCCTATATGGTAGGTACGCCACTGACCTAGTCTCCTTGAACGCCACAGAACTGCTCGTTTGGTCTTTGAATGTCCCATGTTTGGTGCTCTCTTGCAAAGGCGGAAGAAAGTTTTATTCTCCGATGAGAAAAAATGTAACCTTGATGGTCCTGATCGTTTCAAATGTTACTGGCATGACAAGCAGATCCCACCTGAGATGTTTTCTACGCGCCACAGTGGAGGGGTGGGGTGCTTTTTCCTTCAGTGGAACAATGGAGCTTCAGGAAGTGCAGGGGTATCAAATGGCTGCTGGCTATGTCCAGATGTCGCAGAGAGCATTCCTCATGACTGAGGGCCCTCGTCTGTGTGGTAACGACTGGGTTTTTCAACAGGACAAGGCTACAGTACACAATGCCCGCAGGACAAGGGACTTCTTCCAGGAGAACAATATCACTCTTTTGGCCCATCCTGCGTGTTCCCCTGATCTAAATCCAATTGAGAACCTTTGGGGGATGGATGGCAAGGGAAGTTTACAAAAATGGAGAACAGTTCCAGACAGTAGATGGCCTTCGTGCGGCCGTCTTCACCACTTGGAGAAATGTTCCCACTCACCTCATGGAAACGCTTGCATCAAGCATGCCGAAACAAATTTTGGAAGTAAAACAATAACAGCGGAGCTACTCATTACTGAGTTCATGTTTGGAAGTTGATTTCATTTATTTATTTTTTTTGGGGGAGGGGGTTAGTTTTTTTTTTTGGAGGTGTGGTCCTAAACTTTTGATCAGCTGAAAAACAGCCTGTTTCAGTTTCTTTGTTTTCATTAAATTGAATGCTCAAAAAATGTTTTGTCTCACTCCCATCTCTTCTTGCTGCATGTTGAAGCTCTACTTGGAACCTTGTTAAGATCCAATTATAAATATGATTTTTTGCCATTTTTCAAGTGGTCTTAAAGGGTTTCTGTCACCCTGCAAAACTCATTTTTTTTTTTTTGGTATAGTTAGATTGCTCATAGTGCGATATAGCAGAATATAATGCTCTTACTTACTTTCATGCGGCCGATTCTTTATAAAACGAACTTTTATAATATGTTAATGAGGGCTCTACCAGCAAGTAGGGCGTCTACTTGCTGGTAGCTGCTGCAGAAATCCGCCCCCTCGCCGTGTTGATTGACAGGGCCAGCCGTGATCTCCTCCTCCGGCCGGCCCTGTCAGCAATTCAAAAATCGCGCGCCTCGCGTCATTCGGCGCAGGCGCCCTGAGATGAGGAGACTCGTATCCTCAGCACTCCCTCAGTGCGCCTGCGCCGATGACGTCTTCTCTTTCGATGATGTCATCGGCGCAGGCGCACTGAGGGAGTGCTGAGGATACGAGCCTCCTCATCTCAGAGCGCCTGCGCCGAATGACGCGAGGCGCGCGATTTTTGAATTACTGACAGGGCCGGCCGGAGGAGGAGATCACGGCTGGCCCTGTCAATCAACACGGCGAGGGGGCGGATTTCTGCAGCAGCTACCAGCAAGTAGACGCCCTACTTGCTGGTAGAGCCCTCATTAACATATTATAAAAGTTCGTTTTATAAAGAATCGGCCGCATGAAAGTAAGTAAGAGCATTATATTCTGCTATATCGCACTATGAGCAATCTAACTATTCCAAAAAAAAATAATGAGTTTTGCAGGGTGACAGAAACCCTTTAAACTTTTGATCAGGACTAACAAAAAATAAAAAAAATAAACACTATTTCCTCACTTCCCTGGTTCTCTTCTGGCCCTTTGTTTACTTGCAAAAACAACCTCTGCCCCTCCCCCTGCTCTGCTAAGGGAGTGAATACAAGAGCTGCCCTGAGTGACATGTCTGCCTGCTGGGAGACTCCGCAGCATGTTGTGTGTGTAGGACTACAAGTCCCAGCTGTACAACAGCACTCCTAATACACACAGGATTTTGCCCCTACCTGCAATGCTCGGGAGAACCTCTTCAGCTTTTGTGCCCAGAATTTGTCTTCCCACTGCCTGCAGCTACACAGTAAACACTTCAGCCCAGAGTCTGCAGCTGAAGGGGTTAAAGGGAACCTGTCACCTCTCAAAACCATCCCAAGCCACCAGCAGTGTGTTTCTGATGATGCCTTTCTTCCTGAAGGCAGATGCAGCAAAAGTACTCAAAACATTTTATCCCCTGCTCGGCGCGCTTCTCCACACATGCTTGAAGTCAAGGGGGCAGTGGCCTCCTTGCTTCAAGTCATGGTAACCATGCCCCCTTTGCTGTGACTGACAGTGCTTATGCATGAGAGTTCGGCTGCCTTTGCTGAACAGCCGGCTGTCAGTCAGTGAAGGGGGCGTGGTTACCGTGACTTGAAGCAAGGAGGCTGCTGCCCCCTTGACTTCAAGCATGTGTGGAGAAGTGCGCCGAGCAGGGGATAAAACATTTTCAGTACTTTTGCTGCATCTGCCTTCACGAAGAAAGGCATCAGAAACACACTGCTGGCGGCTTGGGATGGTTTTGGTTGGTGACAGGTCCCCTTTAAGAATCCTAGGAGAGAGCAATAAGCAGCAGCCGGCAGTGCAGGGGGGGCGTGACCAGCACAGTGACGCCTCATGTACAGATCTCTTAGGCTTGAGCCTGAACATTATCAGGATGAGAAGCTGACATCACAGGTCATGTGACCCTCAGTGAAATCTGAGAAACCAGCCACTGGAGAGAGTTTATTGGAAAGCTGTTACATTTGTCTAGTTAGAAACATAGAAAGAATAAAAAATAACTCAGACAACCCCTTTAAGTCAGTGTTCAACCCTTTAGATAGGTCTTGAGACATGACTCTGATATTAAATAAGCCAGCAACTCATCTGCAGGCAGCTTATAGTATAGCTGTCCTACATCTGGTGGCATTAGAGGCAGAGCTGGTTAGAGCTCGTTTGCATCCCTTTCTTCAATATTTTATCATGCAGACTATTTTTTACCAAGTACTACAGATGGGCAGGATGGGGACAGAGTGGTGGCATGTGAAGGGCCAGAAGACCAGCAAAGTTTACAACTTTTTCACCTGGAGGCGGGCACACAGACCACCATATGCGCACGTCTTATAGTAAATTAGCCATATACTACAGCAGCAAAAGAGGGGACAACTGAGACCAGTAGACTTATAGCTTCGGACCATAGATACAAAGTAGATTCATTCAAACACTTAGTTATCCTTTAAACTTCGAAATCCAAATAAATAAAAAAAAAAAAAAAACTGTAATTTTTTTAATTTGCCAGTTTATTAGACCTAGGCATGTATACCTGAGTTAGTCTGTCAATGATTCTCAAAAGATCTGTAATTACCTTATAATCGCAGCTTTCATTAATGTCCCCTGTCCCTTTCTACTGCTCCCTTAAAAGACCGTTGCTATGGCTCATCTATCGCCGGCTAGAAAGACAGAGGGGCGGTCCTTCACACGGCATGCCTGCATTAGGCGTGTCTCAGTAATCCAATCTGATTGGCTAGCAGGAAGCTGCTGCCTACAGCAAATTTGTATTGTGACCTAAGGGAAAGCAGTTTTGGCCTCAGAACTGGCAGAGGAGCCATCTTGAGAAGATCCCCATAATGTAGGATTCAAAACAGCCGTAACTAAGGGGAAAACTCAAGGAAAACAGTGGTAAATGAAGACACTAAAGATTGCTTTATGCATAAGGCGAATGCACGCGGCCGTGTTCTGCAGCCGAGAGCGGTCCGTGGTATGCCGGGCTGGTTTCCTGTTCAGAGCAGGAGCGCACGGCGTCATTGGTTGCTATGACGCCGTGCGCTTCATGCTGCTGTACAGTAATACACTCGTATGATCTATACGAGTGTATTACTGTACAGCAGCATGAAGCGCACGGCGTCATAGCAACCAATGACGCCGTGCGCTCCTGCTCTGAACAGGAATCCAGCCCGGAACACGGCCTAATGCTGCTGCAGCAGTAACATATGCTAAAATTAATTTTTTCATGAAAATATATGACAGTTATCCATTAACCAGCTCCCGACCACCTAACGCAGGGATGCGTCCTGCGGGCGGCCGGGTTATTAGTCGTTGGCGCGTCATCTCGCGAGATTTCCTGTGAACGCACGCAGGATCGGGAGGTAAACGAGCTGATCTACAGCCTGCCAGCGGCGATCATTCTTTTTTTAACCCCAGAAAGGTATATCAGATGCCGTTTTGTTAACAGCGTCTGATATACCTGCTACCTGGTCCTCTGGTGGTCCCTTTCACTTGGATCGACCAGAGGACACAGGCCGCTCTGTAAGTAGCACCAAATTACACTACCCCCCCCCCCCCCCGTCACTTATTAACCCCTTATCACCCCCCCTGTAAGGCTCCATTCAGACGTCCGTATGTGTTTTGCGGATCCGCACATTGCCAGAACTACATAGAAAATGCCTTTTCTTGTCCGCAATTGCGGACAAGAATAGGACATGTTCTATATTTTTGCGGAACGGAAGTGCGGACCCGGAAGTGCAGATCCACAATTCCGGATCCGAGCGGGACAAAGTCTGTCCCCATAGAAATGAATGGGTCCGCAATTCCGTTCCGCAAAATGTGGAACAGAATTGCGGATGTGTGAATGGGGCCTAAGGGTCCCTTATCACCGCCAGTTACTTAGCTACTTGTTAGGTAGTTAACGCCCAGCCCACCGCAGTCACTGATTAGCGTCATCGCTGTTGCTAATCAGCACTAGTACTATATAGTATCTGTAAGTGATCAAGACTGATAGCAATCAGATCTATATCAGTACATTAGGGCCACCTTAGGCTCTACAAAAAACGCAGTGTTCGCCCGATCAGGCCTGATCTTGTGCGCACACTTGCGTTCAGTCCGCCCCACCGCAGTGACAAAATTTTATTTTTTCTGATCACTGCAAAAACACCGTAAAATCGCTGCGGCGCTATAACAGCGTCTGATATGGATCTTTATTAGCGATCGCAGATTTTTTGGCAGAGATTTTTTCATCCACATTGATCGATGCGAATGAAGAAATCTGTGCCGTTCATTTTTTCTTTCAGCCCAGAGGCTGAACAGAAAAAAAAAAAAAAAAAAAAAAAAAAAAAAAAATCATTACCCGTATGCTCAATATAACGACCGTGCTGTTTTTTTGCGGTCCGCAAACCGCGGATGTGCAAAAAACGGAAGGCGCCCGTGTTGACTTCCGCAATTTGCGGAACGGGCGCCGGCAATATAAAATGCCTATTCTTGTCCGCAAAGCGCGGACAAGAATAGGACACGTCAATTTTTTTAGCAGGGCCGCGGAACGGAGCCACGGATACGGACAGCACACGGAGTGCTGTCCGCATCTTTTGCGGCCCCATTGAAATTAATGGGTCCGCATCCGAGCCGCCAAAACGGAGGCTCGGATGCGGACCCAAACAACGGTCGTGTGCATGAGGCCTAAGGAGAATAGCAGAAACTCCTAATGCTGGCCATACATGTAATGATTGCGGAGACACTCAAATGCCAAGGCAGTACAAACACCCCACAAATGACCCCATTTTGGAAAGAAGACACCCCAAGGTATTCGCTGAGGGGCATATTGAGTCCATTAAAGATTGAACTTTTTGTCCCAAGTTAGCGGAAAGGGAGACTGGAAAAAAAAAAAAAAAAAAAAAAAAAAAACAACCTTCTATGAACTCGCCATGCCCCTCACAGAATACCTTGGGGTGTCTCCTTTCCAAAATGGGGTCACTTGTGGGGTATTTATACTGCCCTGGCATTTTAGGGGCCCTAAAGCGTGAGAAGTAATTTGGAATCCAAATGCGTAAAAAATGCCCTGTGAAATCTTAAAAATACTCATTGGAATTTGGGCCCCTAGGCCGTACTCAGAAGTAGGGCAATGTATTTTGGGGTGTATTTATATATATATATATATATATATATACACACACACACACACCCATGCTGGGTGAGAGAAATATCTCTGTAAAATGACAACTTTGTATAAAAAAAAAAACGACATTTTCCGCTAACTTGTGACAAAAAATAAAAACTTCCATGAACTCACTATGCCCATCAGCGAATACCTTAGGGCAGTGATGGTGAACCTTTTAGAGACCAAGTGCCCAAACTGCAACCCAAAACCCACTTATTTTTCGCAAAGTGCCAACACAGCAATTTAACCTGAATACTACAGTCCAATATAGTTATATCTTCCATGTACTTTATCATTTAGTTATAATAGCCTGCGTAAATTAAATGCTCCGCCTGTGCTGTTCATAGTGCGCCCTGCGCTGATGAATGGCAGGAAGAGTCTAAGGCATATTGGTACACCATTGACTTTTTCCAGGGTGCGGGCGCCCACAGAGGGCTGATAGTGCCACCTCTGGCACCTGTGCCATAGTTCGCCACCACGGCCTTAGGGTGTCTACTTTCCGAAATGGGGTCATTTGTGGGGTGTTTCTACTGTCTGGGCATTGTAGAATCTCAGGAAACATGACAGGTGCTCAGAAAGTCAAAGTGCGCAAATAAAATTTTTTGCACCATAGTTTGCAAACACTATAACTTTTACCCAAACCAATAAATATACACTTATTGCATTTATTTTTTTTATCAAAGACATGTAGAACAATAAATTTAGAGAAATTTATATAGAAATGTAGTTTTATTTGAAAAATTTTACAACAGAAAGTGAATATTGCAAATATTTTGGTCAATTTTGTAAAAAGTGGTCTGGTCATTAAGGGGGTTTAAAGGGACACTGACAGGCCAAATCAGCATATTTAGAATATATATATATATATATATATATATATATATATCATTACAGGTCTTATGCAGTCTATTAAAAGCATCTAAGTATCCCCCCTGTCCACCTTATAAATACCGAAATATAAAGTTTTATAACTTGCCTGTTTCGTCACCAATCTGCCCAAGGGGCGGCGTTTCATCTCAAAATGCGCCCAGCCAGCCGCTCCCAACTGCCGTTCTGAAGCCCCGCCCAGCTCATCAATATTCACTTCGCTGGGCGGCAGCTACAACTCTCCACAGTCACGATCCTGCGCATGGGCAATTGAATCCTCCTGGCATCGTTCATGTCTAATCTTCTGCGCCCCGCCGTGGTTACATCGCGCCTGCGTACACACCCAGCCTGCGTCTTCGAGGCCGCTGCAGCCTCTGGCGCCAGGCACTATTCAGAGCAGCGCTTCAGAGCGCTGCTCACTCACATCTCAAAAGGGGTTAATGATAGTGCGTCCGACCTCCAAATCTTCACTCCGCCCTCATTGTCTGTGTGTACACAGTGCAGACAAAGAGAGGCGGAGGAAGAGTTTGAGGTTCGAGTACGTCTAGTGTCAATTTCTGGTGGACCAATTTTTAATAATAAAAAAGGTAAATCATGTTCCCCCCCATTAGTTTCTGTTATACATTTATTTCCCTGCAATTGTAAGATTAGACATGAATGATGCCAGGAGGATTCAATTGCCCATGCGCATGATCGTGACTGTGGAGAGTTGTAGCCGCCGCCCAGCGAAGTGAATATTGATGAGCTGGGCGGGGCTTCAGAACAGCAGTTGGAAGCGGCTGGCTGGGTGCATTTTGAGATGAAATGCCGCCCCTTGGGCAGATTGGTGACAAGACAGGCAGGTTATAAACTTTATATTTCGGTATTTATAAGGTGGACAGGGGGGAATACTTAGATGATTTTAACCACCTCCGGACCGCTGTACGCACAGACGCGTCCTGGAGGTGGTTGATTCATTCCGAGTGGACGCGCCGGCGCGTCCTCTCGCGATGGCCGAGATTTCCTGTGAACGCGCGCACACACAGGCACGGAAGGTAAGAAAGTGGATCTCCAGCCTGCCAGCGGCGATCGTTCGCTGGCAGGCTGGAGATGTGATTTTTTAACCCCTAACAGGTATATTTGACGCTGTTATGATAACAGCGTCTAATATACCTGCTACCTGGTCCTCTGGTGGTCCCCTTTGTTTGGATCGACCACCAGAGGACACAGGTAGCTCAGTAATATGTTGCACCAAGCACCACACTACACTACACTACACCCCCCCCCCCGTCACTTATTAACCCCTTATTCACCCTTGATCACCTCTGATCACCCCATATAGACTCCCTGATCACCCCCCTGTCATTGATTACCCCCCTGTCATTGATCACCCCCCTGTAAAGCTCCATTCAGACGTCCGCATGATTTTTACGGATCCACTGATAGATGGATCGGATCCGCAAAACGCACACGGACGTCTGAATGGAGCCTTACAGGGGCGTGATCAATGACTGTGGTGATCACCCCATATAGACTCATTGATCACCCCCCCTGTCATTGATCACCCCCCCTGTCATGCTCCATTCAGACATTATTTTGGCCCAAGTTAGCGGAAATTTTTTTTTTTTTTTCTTACAAAGTCTCATATTCCACTAACTTGTGTCAAAAAATTAAATCTCACATGAACTCACCATACCCCTCACGGAATCCAAATGCGTATAAATTTTTAGACATTTATATTCCAGACTTCTTCTCACGCTTTAGGGCCCCTAGAATGCCAGGGCAGTATAAATACCCCACATGTGACCCCATTTCGGAAAGAAGACACCCCCAGGTATTCCGTGAGGGGCATATTGAGTCCATGAAAGATTGAAAGTTTTGTCCCAAGTTAGCGGAAAGGGAGACTTTGTGAGAAAAAATAAAAAATAAAATCAATTTCCGCTAACTTGTGCCCAAAATTTTTTTTCGATGAACTCGCCATGCCCCTCATTGAATACCTTGGGGTGTCTTCTTTCCAAAATGGGGTCACATGTGGGGTATTTATACTGCCCTGGCATTCTAGGGGCCCTAAAGCGTGAGAAGAAGTCTAGGATCCAAATGTCTAAAAATGCCCTCATAAAAAGGAATGTGGGCCCCTTTGCGCATTTAGGCTGCAAAAAAGTGTCACATCTGGTATCGCCGTACTCAGGAGAAGTTGGGGAATGTGTTTTGGGGTGTCATTTTACATATACCCATGCTGGGTGAGAGAAATATCTTGGCAAAAGACAACTTTTCCCATTTTTTTTATACAAAGTTGGCATTTGACCAAGATATTTATCTCACCCAGCATGGGTATATGTAAAATGACACCCCAAAACACATTCCCCAACTTCTCCCGAGTACGGAGATACCAGATGTGTGACACTTTTTTGCAGCCTAGGTGGGCAAAGGGGCCCACATTCCAAAGAGCACCTTTCGGATTTCACTGGTCATTTTTTACAGAATTTGATTTCAAACTCCTTACCACACATTTGGGCCCCTAGAATGCCAGGGCAGTATAACTACCCCACAAGTGACCCCATTTTGGAAAGAAGAGACCAAGGTATTTCGTGATGGGCATAGTGAGTTCATAGAACTTTTTATTTTTTGTCACAAGTTAGTGGAATATGAGACTTTGTAAGAAAAAAAAAATCATTTTCCGCTAACTTGTGACAAAAAATAAAAAGTTCTATGAACTCACTATGCCCATCAGCGAATACCTTAGGGTGTGTACTTTCCGAAATGGGGTCATTTGTGGGGTGTTTGTACTGTCTGGGCATTGTAGAACCTCAGGAAACATGACAGGTGCTCAGAAAGTCAGAGCTGCTTCAAAAAGCGGAAATTCACATTTTTGTACCATAGTTTGTAAACGCTATAACTTTTACCCAAACCATTTTTTTTTTTACCCAAACATTTTTTTTTTTTATCAAAGACATGTAGAACAATAAATTTAGAGCAAAATTTATATATGGATGTCGTTTTTTTTGCAGAATTTTACAACTGAAAGTGAAAAATGTCATTTTTTTGCAAAAAAAAATCGTTAAATTTCGATTAATAACAAAAAAAGTAAAAATGACAGCAGCAATGAAATACCACCAAATGAAAGCTCTATTAGTGAGAAGAAAAGGAGGTAAAATTCATTTGGGTGGTAAGTTGCATGACCGATTAATAAACGGTGAAAGTAGTGTAGGTCAGAAGTGTAAAAAGTGGCCTGGTCTTTCAGGGTGTTTAAGCACTGGGGGCTGAGGTGGTTAATAGACTGCATAAGACCTGTAATGTCATATATATAACTAAATATGCTGATTTGGCCTGTCAGTGTCCCTTTAAGCTCGGGGGGCTGAGGTAGTTAAAGATGCAGAAATGAATACCGAATTAAATTCACCGAAGTCTTGCGTGAAACAAAATTTGCCATTGTCAGCTGAGCAGCGGCCATCGATTAAGGATAATACACAGAGGGTAAAAACAGACACACAGACCAAATATCGATTTACAGGTGAAGCATGGACAGGCTTTTTTTTTTCACAGATGATTTTTTTTAGTATAAAAAACAAAACAAAAACAAAAAAAACAACACACTATAGTATAGTAAATGTGCTCCATAGACTAGGATGGGACAGCAGTAGTGTTAAGCAAACTGTTTAAGGTCGGCATATCTAAGAATTCCGTTATGGATTCTGCTACCACAGACCAGAACGAATTCTTAGATAACCTGAACCAAAACTTTGTACTCCAAACTTGAAAACAGAAGTTCGCTCATCCCTACACAGCGGCAAAGAGAATTAGTTGTTTTATAACAGGGATGCTCAACCTGCAGTATTATTTGTAGATCCGTTTTTGCAGACTGCAAGATACATACAGTCATATGAATGAGCCCTAAGTGCAAGTGAATTCACAACTATAAGTCATTAAGCCTCATTCACACATCAGTTTTCGTCCCCATTCATAACCTGTGTATTCAGACATCAGTGTTTTAGCAAGGTCCCCGTGGGTCAGTGATTTTAGCACAGATGCATGATCTATTTTGTCTGTGTTCACGGATCCATCACGGTCTATGGGTCCGTGAAAATCACAGATGCCAACAGTGTTGCATCCATATTTCACAGATCATTAAGAAGAGAGGCTTTGAAAAGAAAAAAAATAATTTAGATATAATTTCAGCTGTTCAGTGTCAGTGAAACACGGATGCAACACAGACTGCAAAAAACAGGCACACGGATCACTTTACGGATGAGTCACTGACCACCTTGCTCACGGATTTAAGCACAGACATGTGAATGAGGCTTTACACATGATGGCTGCAGTCGTGAACAAGGAGTAAACCATACAATCTGCTCCACTACACCCACAGCCCCTTCCCCGTACTTACATCATATTGTTTCACCAGCTGGTAATCTGGACAATCAGAACTGCGACAGAATGAAGGCAACTTATTCTGACTGGAGACATCAGACGCCTGCACGGCAATCCCCAGTACAGAGAGCAGCCCCAGCAGAAGTCTTCTCCTCATCTCCATGGCTGGATGTGTCTGTGGAGGAGCTCAGCTGCTGATATAGGAGGTGGATATGGGTGGAGCAGGCTTGTGTAACTTTCCCAATCAGCAAGTTAAAAGTAAGGCCTGGAGTCTTCTCCCACCGCCCTCACGTGGAGACAACACTGAGGATGTGTGCGGGGTTTTATAACTCACTATTCCCCCCATCACGTGAGGTGCCCCTGTGTTATCTAACTGCAATGTTCTGTAGCTATCGCCGATTAACATTGGAAGATAATGAAAAATTAGGTAAAACGAATAGCGTTAAGCAAAGAATCTATCCGATTATCTATTTAGCTTTATTTAGGATTATTTATTTCGTACTAACGTGTTTGGCAGTGCTGTACAGATAATGTGCAGGCAGAACACATACTGAAAAGATGAGGCAATGTTCCCAAAGTCATTTCTTTTATTTTCAAAGCTCATATTAACCCCTGGTTCTCTGTGTACATTCAGCATTTGCACCAAGAAGTGAACTCCATGGGGGGGGGGGGAGATTTATCAAAACTGGTGTAAAGTAGAACTGGCTTAGTTGCCCATAGCAACCAATCAGATTCCACCTTTCATTTTTCAGAACTCGTTTGAAAAATGTAAAGTGGAATCTGGTTGCTATGGGCAACTAAGCCAGTTTTCCTTTAAACCATTTTTGATAAATCTCCCCCCATGTGCCCAACAGATGCCAAAAGACTAGTCTTTTTAGTATCAACCAGGCAGGTAAATGTCTGTATTATTTATTTATTTGCAACCTGCCCTTTTCTATGTAGCTGACCACCTCAAAAAGTGTGCTCTATAGGTGGCATATGTAACTATATTGTAATGCCTGTACTGCAGACTGATACACTGTAGCAAACTGTCAGCACTATTGCTGTACAATTAGCTTGCCTGAAAGCAGGACTAGCTATGTGCAGGTTAACACAAGGGTGCGCCTTGCCTTTCTGCTGCCTGAGGCGAAAACTGAAGCAGCGCCCCATCCCCCCATAACAATGGCAATTTCTTAACCTAGCACCTTCTCTCCAGCCCTACCGTTAAAGATATACTTGGAAAAAACTATATACAGAGCTACAAAACCTACAGGGTAATACAGCACCACATATCTCATGTCCAGTGACGTGTCCTCTGATGTAGATGTTCTCTTTCTTTTTTTCCCAACTTAAAGTTTATTAAGTTTTATGTTTTTTTCTTTCTCAAACAAATCACAGCAAAATAGACAATCCAGGTCGGATAAACCAATACAGACCTCAATTAACAAATCAATAAACAAGGGAAAAAAACAAAAACATCACGTCTATAATGGTAGTAGAGGTAGGCGGCAGGGCCGGCGATAGGGGGGGCAAACTGGGCAATTGCCCAAGGCCCCGATCCTCTAAGAGGCCCCCTGCTTCAGTCCCGGCAATCGTTCAGTCTGGACTCCAGAGTGGGGAATTTCCCAGCTTAGGGCTCTTTCACACCTGCGTTCTTTTCTTCCGGCATAGAGTTCCGTCGTCGGGGCTCTATGCCGGAAGAATCCTGATCAGGATTGTCCCCATGCATTCTGAATGGAGAGAAATCCGTTCAGGATGCATCAGGATGTCTTCAGTTCCGGAACGGAACGTTTTTTGGCCGGAGAAAATACCGCAGCATGCTGCGCTTTTTGCTCCGGCCAAAAATCCGGAACACTTGCCGCAAGGCCGGATCCGGAATTAATGCCCATTGAAAGGCATTGATCCGGATCCGGCCTTAAGCTAAACGTCGTTTCGGCGCATTGCCGGAGCCGACATTTAGCTTTTTCTGAATGGTTACCATGGCTGCCGGGACGCTAAAGTCCTGACAGCCATGGTAAAGTGCAGCGGGGAGCGGGGGAGCAGTATACTTACCGTCCGTGCGGCTCCCCGGGCGCTCCAGAGTGACGTCAGGGCGCCCCAAGCGCATGGATCATGTGATCGCATGGATCATGTGATCGCATGGATCACGTCATCCATGCGCATGGGGCGCTCTGACGTCATTGTGGAGCGCCCCGGGAGCCGCACGGACTGTAAGTATACCGCTCCCCCGTTCCCGCTCCTACTATGGCAACCAGGACTTTAATAGCGTCCTGGGTGCCATAGTAACACTGAAAGCATTTGGAAGACGGTTCCGTCTTCAAATGCTTTCAGTACACTTGCGTTTTTCCGGATCCGGCGGGCACCTCCGGCAACGGAAGTGCATGCCGGATCCTAACAACGCAAGTGTGAAAGAGGCCTTAGGCTACTTTCACACTAGCGTTTTTCTTTTCCTGCATAGAGTTCCGTCACAGGGGCTCTATACCGGAAAAGAACTGATCAGGCATATCCCCATGCATTCTGAATGGAGAGTAATCCGTTCAGGATGTCTTCAGTTCAGTCATTTTGACTGATCAGGCAAAAGATAAAACCGTGAAATTTGAAGAAGACGGAGAACCGCACTCTACTAATTATGTTCTGGTGCCGGTCAAGGGCTGCAACCAGCCAGTATACATGAAGTAAAATTGAGGCACACAATTTTTAGTATTTGCAATTTCAAAAGGGGAATTTATTAGTTCGCATCATGTGGTAGTATCATCCATTTGCCCAATATATTTCATAATATGAACAGTTTTCGTAAACCGGACGTTTCGGTCGCGCAGGACCTTCATCTGCGGTTTTATCTATAACGCAATAATAAACATGAGCTGGATTATAACCACTGCAACAATCAAGCTAGGTACATACAGGGATATATATATATATTTAGGTAAGGCCTCATGCACACGACCGTATTTTTTCACGGTCCGCAAAACTGGGTTCCGTTGGTCCATGATCCGTGACTGTTTTTTCATCCGTGGGTCTTCCTTGATTTTTGGAGGATCCACAGACATGAAAAAAAAAGTCGTTTTAATGTCCGCCTGGCCGTGCGGAGCCAAACGGATCCGTCCTGAATTACAATGCAAGTCAATGGGGACGGATCCGTTTGACGTTGACACAATATGGTGCAATTTCAAATGCCAGTGTGCGGCCCCCCCCCCGCCCCCCCTCTATTGTAATATCATTGGTGGCCAGTGTGCGGCCTCCCCCGCCCCCCCCTCCCTCTATTGTAATATCATTGGTGGCCAGTGTGCGGCCCTCCCCCCCCGCTATTGTAATATCATTGATGGCCAGTGTGCGGCCTCCCCCGCCCCCCCCTCCCTCTATTGTAATATCATTGGTGGCCAGTGTGCGGCCCCCCCCGGCCCCCCCTCTATTGTATTAATATCATTGGTGGCCAGTGTGCGGCCTCTCCCCCCCCCCCCCCCCGATCATTGGTGGCAGCGGAGAGTTCCGATCGGAGTCCCAGTTTAATCGCTCTGGGGCTCCGATCGGTAACCATGGCAACCAGGACGCTACTGCAGGCCTGGTTGCCATGGTTACTTAGCAATATTACAATATTAGAAGCATCATACTTACCTGCTGGCTGCTGCGCTGTCTGTGACCGGCCGGGAGCTCCTCCTACTGGTAAGTGACAGGTCTGTGCGGCGCATTGCTTAATGATCTGTCACTTACCAGTAGGAGGAGCTCCCGGCCGGTCACAGACAGCGCAGCAGCCAGCAGGTAAGTATGATGCTTCTAATATTGTAATATTGCTAAGTAACCATGGCAACCAGGCCTGCAGTAGCGTCCTGGTTGCCATGGTTACCGATCGGAGCCCCAGAGCGATTAAACTGGGACTCCGATCGGAACTCTCCGCTGCCACCAATGATTGGGGGGGGGGGGGGGAGGCCGCACACTGGCCACCAATGATATTAATACAGTAGAGGGGGGCCGGGGGGGCCACACACTGGCCACCAATGATATTACAATAGGGGGGGGCGGGGGAGGCCGCACACTGGCCACCAATGATATTACAATAGAGGGAGGGGGGGCGGGGGAGGCCGCACACTGGCCACCAATGATATTACAATAGATGGGGGGGCGGGGGAGGCCGCACACTGGCCACCAATGATATTACAATGGGGGGGGTTGATATACTAGTGACATATATTGGCCATATAGTACACGTCTATGGAGTAACTGATGCTAGATCAAAGGTAATGCTTTATACATCTGTATAGTGTCCCCCAATTTCATAATAAATGCTGGGGATTGTGTGAGCTGCCACCTGGTAAGTAGTGAACATCTGGACTTGGTTTCAGCCACATCTATGCCCCAGTATACATTCTCAATGCTAGTCACATAAATAAGTTGCAGCAAACAAATGTCATTATAGAGGATGGTAGCATGAAATATACATTGTAATACACATTCTAATATACATAGTGGACCACATTACCGCTATTTAAGAGTGTATGGGGTTGATGGTGGTTCCGGTCACGTGATCGGAAGTCACGTGACGTCTGGGACGAACGTGTGCGTTCCAACAGTTACGTCAAGTGTGCGCTGCGTTCCACTGTGATATACAATAGGCATAGCGCTGGTTCTGGTCTAGGCGGAGGAGGCTAATGTTCATTACGATTTTACATGAGCGCTGCAACTATATTCTATATCTGAGGACCATCTGGAATCTAGTCTAGAGAAAGGGAGGGAAATAGTGGCTGAAATAATGCAGTTTGACCAGATTGTAAATAAATACATAATGGAAATATCTAAATAGAGGTATATGATATATATAATATAATGAAGGTTAGTACTCTATAACAGGTGGGATTAAAGGCAAGTAAATAAATGGAACGGAAGGGAAATTATAACCAGGGACAGGTAGTGGGATAGAGGAGGGGGAGGAAAAAAGGGGGGAGCATTTCACCCACACCCGTTGCAGACAAAAAATTATTCTCAGCGAGTCTGTGGAAGAAAGGAATAATATTTAGATCATCTTCTTAACGTTTATCACAATATAAACAAGTATTAAGCACAATTCAGGTATTAATAAAGAAGTTCAGGCATTAATAAAAAAAATCAAATTCATGGTTCAGACCATTGGGTGAAAGTGTCCCTAATTTATGAATCCAAAAAGCCTCCCTTTGTTTCAGGAGGAGTGTCCGATTACCGCCCCTCCTGGGTCGATCCACTTGTTCCAAAATTTGGAACCGGAGTTGTGAAATTCGGTGTTTACTGTCCGAGAAGTGGTGTGGTATTGGCAAAAAATTATGTCCAAGTCTGATAGTTGATTTATGTTTGCTTATTCTGTCTCGCACATGTTGAATGGTTTCTCCAACATATGCGAGGCCGCACGGGCATTTTATCAAGTACACCACATAACTCGACTCACAGGTAAAAAATCCTTTGATTGCAAAGGCCTGTCCGGTACGTGGATGCGTTACGTACTCTCCTTTTATTACACTTGAGCACTGTGCGCAGTGTAAGCAGGGGTATGTGCCGTGTCATTTGCTCCGTAAATGGGTCTGTACTAATGGTTTAGTGAGACTCCCTATGTCCGCCTTGACCAATTTGTCCCTGATGTTGGGGGGTCTCTTATAGCAGGTTAATAGGGGTTGTTTGAATTCTTCTATCTCAGGATAGGCTTTAGCTAGTAAGGGCCAATGTTGTTTAAAGGCCTGTTGTATCTTTGGCATTAGGGGGTGATATGTAGTTATGCACGCTACCCTCTTTTGGTTAGTGGGACGTGGCCTACGAGTCTCATTGAGACTATTCAAGGCCCTTTTTAGAGTAGTCTCGGGATAGCCCCTATTAGAGAATTTTTGGGTCATCATGTCAAGGCGCTTGATTTTGATTGTGTCGTCAGTGACGATCCGATCAACTCTTGTGTATTGAGAACGTGGTAAGGAGTCCTTCGTTGCTCGTGGATGGCAACTCTCATAATGCAAAAGGCTGTTGCGGTCAGTGGGTTTACTGTAGAGGTCTATTGTTAGTGCTCCTGTTTGGTCAATCTTTACAAGTGTGTCCAGAAAACTGATCTCATCTTTGCCGGTGTGTGAGGTGAAGCCTAGCTCGCTGTATACCTGATTGAGGTTCTCTACAAATTTGTGTATAGTGGATGTAGGTCCTCTCCAGATACAAAAGATGTCATCTATAAAATGGTACCATACATCCGCATATTGGCAAAAAAAAGGATTTGTGTAGACAAAGTCCTCCTCAAATGCTATCATGAAGCTATTAGCATAAGGCGGGGCCACATTGGACCCCATAGCGGTGCCCCTTCTCTGGCCATAATAGGTGTCACCGAAAAGAAAGAAGTTTTTCTTGAGTATTATCTCAAGTAGCGTGAGGCAAAATTCCTGCTGTATGGCCATTAAACTGGAGTTGTTTTGTAGAAGTCTTGCTGTTGCTTCTATGCCCTTGTCATGTGCTATAGATGTACAGTACAGACCAAAAGTTTGGACACACCTTCTCATTCAAAGAGTTTTCTTTATTTTCATGACTATGAAAATTGTAGATTCACACTGAAGGCATCAAAACTATTAGATGTAAATAGATGTACAGACCAAAAGTTTGGACACACCTTCTCATTCAAAGAGTTTTCCTTATTTTCATGACTATGAAGGCATCAAAACTATGAATTAACACATGTGGAATTATATACATAACAAACAAGTGTGAAACAACTGAAAATATGTCATATTCTAGGTCCTTCAAAGTAGCCACCTTTTGCTTTGATTACTGCTTTGCACACTCTTGGAATTCTCTTGATGAGCTTCAAGAGGTAGTCCCCTGAAATGGTTTTCACTTCACAGGTGTGCCCTGTCAGGTTTAATAAGTGGGATTTCTTGCCTTATAAATGGGGTTGGGACCATCAGTTGCGTTGAGGAGAAGTCAGGTGGATACACAGCTGATAGTCCTACTGAATAGACTGTTAGAATTTGTATTATAGCAAGAAAAAAGCAGCTAAGTAAAGAAAAACGAGTGGCCATCATTACTTTAAGAAATGAAGGTCAGTCAGTCAGCCGAAATATTGGGAAAACTTTGAAAGTAAGGGCTATTTGACCATGAAGGAGAGTGATGGGGTGCTGCGCCAGATGACCTGGCCTCCACAGTCACCGGACCTGAACCCAATCGAGATGGTTTGGGGTGAGCTGGACCGCAGAGTGAAGGCAAAAGGGCCAGCAAGTGCTAAGCATCTCTGGGAACTCCTTCAAGACTGTTGGAAGACCATTTCAGGGGACTACCTCTTGAAGCTCATCAAGAGAATGCCAAGAGTGTGCAGCAGTAATCAAAGCAAAAGGTGGCTACTTTGAAGAACCTATAATATGACATTTTCACTTGTTTCACACTTGTTTGTTATGTATATAATTCCACATGTGTTAATTCATAGTTTTGATGCCTTCATAGTCATGAAAATAAGGAAAACTCTTTGAATGAGAAGGTGTGTCCAAACTTTTGGTCTGTACATCTATTTACATCTAAAGTGAGTAGGGTACTGTCTGGAGTAAGTGTTATTTCTTTCAATTTCTTAATGAAGTCAGATGTGTCCAGTATAAAGGATCTAGATGTTTTGATTAGTGGTGTGAGGATTTTTTCCATGTAAATGGCTAGAGGGGAGAGTATAGAGTCGATTGATGCAACGATTGGGCGTCCTGGAGGATTAATGAGGCTTTTGTGGATCTTTGGTAACGTATAGAATACTGGAGTGATGGGATTATGTTTAACCAGAAAACTGGCCGTTTTGCCATCTATAGTCCCTGACTTAGAGTATGAATCTATCGTGTTAGCGATCAATACCTGTATCTGCATGGTGGGATCTCTCGGCAGAATTTCATATGTGTCGGTATCTGAAAGTTGTCTCATGATTTCTGTCATGTAGTCTCCCTTATCCATGACGACCAGGGCTCCCCCTTTGTCTGCGGGTTTTATAATTATATTTTTGTTGCGTTGTAGTGCTTCAACTGCTGACCTCTCACTGGGGGACATGTTGTTTGTATGTTTGAACTGGCCCTGCATATTCTCCATTAATATTTTCTGTACTGATTTTTGAGATAAAGAGATGTATGTCTCCACTGGATGTTTATTTTTAGGTGGCATGTAGGAACTCTTGTTCCTCAGACCCAGGTTATGAACAGATAGGGGTCCCGGTGGGATAATAATGTCAGGTTGTGGCAATGGGGTTTCCTCAAAGTGAGTTTTGAGTCTTAATGTTCGATAAAACCTCTGCAATTCCTGCTTCAATGTAAAGGTGTTTAGTTTTGGTGTGGGGTAAAATGACAGTCGCTTTTGTAAGACCGAAATCTGTTCAGGTAATAGGGTAGTGGATGAAATGTTTATAACTAAATTGTCCTCCTTACCTGGGAGCGTGTCTATATTCGTTCGTCTAGATCTCCTGCCACCCCTCCTGGTCTTCCGCTTCTTGATCTGCCTCGTCGATTGCCTAAAAAATGGGACGGATATCTTTGGTTGCCGGATCTGTCACTGTCGGAATTTGATGAGCCGGAATAGTGCGGATTTCGATAGCCCCTGAAGCCTTGACTTTGTTGGTTTCCTTTCCACCAGTACACCGTGTCTAACCTGTAATCTTCCGCATCACGTATAAACTTATGCCGTTTATTCTGTTCTGTATTTTTCTTGAATTCTTGTAATTGTTTTTCGATTCTTTCTTTTGCTTTTGTCAGGTCCTCCTCAGGGGTAGTGGAGGTTAGTTGCGTCTCAGTGCTCTCAATCTTTTTGGTTAACTCTCCGATTGAGGTCTGCAGTTCTTCTATCGTTAAGAGCAGGCATCCTCAAACTGCGGCCCTCCAGCTGTTGCAAAACTACAACTCCCAGCATGCCCGAACAGCCTACAGGTATCAGCCTACAGCAGGGCATTGTGGGAGTTGTAGTTTTACAACAGCTGGAGGGCCGCAGTTTGAGGATGCCTGGTTAAGAGGATGAGGTCAAAAGAGCACTTGTTCAATATATTTTCAAAGCGCTCGCAGAATTCTTTCTTCTCAGCAAAGAGTGTGGGTCTCAGGCGTGATCTCAGGCCTCTTGGAATACGGTTATTTTTGTAGTATTCAGTTGACATACTACAATGTAACTCCCATCCAATGAGACGTTTACGGTCACGTTCGTATTCACGGATTTTCATCTCATGGTTTGGTATGTGTAGAAATTCGTTGGGTGAGTGGACCCCGGATACAATGCTTTCAGCTGTTTTTGTATCATATGAAAATACATTTGTCATACTTGGACGTAGGTGCAGGTTTCTCGCAGTAGCCGTGAAATTTGAAGATGATGGAGAACCGCACTCTACTAATTATGTTCTGGTGCCGGTCAAGGGCTGCAAGCAGCCAGTATACATGAAGTAAAATTGAGGCACACAATTTTTAGTATTTGCAATTTCAAAAGGGGAATTTATTCGTTCGCATCATGTGGTAGAATCATCCATTTGCCCAATATATTTCATAATATGAACAGTTTCAGTCGCGCTGGATTATAACCACTGCAACAATCAAGATAGGTACATACAGGGATATATATATATATATTTAGGTAAGTCCTAAGGGATAGGTGCTATATAACAAAACAGGACGAATATACATTGAATTTAGGGTGGGACTACTTGATATACTAGTGACATACATTCTAATATACATAGTGGTTTTCACCCCTAGCCGCCTGCTTTGTGGACTTCCGATCACGTGACCGGAACCACCATCAACCCCATACACTCTTAAATAGCGCCAATGTAGTCCAGACGCCACGCATCCAGCGCCCCACAAGCCCACACACCTGTCTGAACAGGTATCGCTCATAACTTACTGGCTTTAATGAGACTTTTTCCTTACAGGTCTTTGATATTGTACACTGGACCACCTTATAAGACCACAAAGCGGGCGGCTAGGGGTGAAAACCACTATGTATATTAGAATGTGTATTACAATGTATATTTCATGCTACCATCCTCTATAATGACATTTGTTTGCTGCAACTTATTTATGTGACTAGCATTGAGAATGTATACTGGGGCATAGATGTGGCTGAAACCAAGTCCAGATGTTCACTACTTACCAGGTGGCAGCTCACACAATCCCCAGCATTTATTATAAAATTGGGGGACACTATACATATGTATAAAGCATTACCTTTGATCTAGCATCAGTTACTCCATAGACGTGTACTATATGGCCAATATATGTCACTAGTATATCAAGTAGTCCCACCCATGGACTCTGTGTACCCTAAATTCAATGTATATTCATCCTGTTTTGTTATATGGCACCTATCCCTTAGGACTTACCTAAATATATATATATATATCCCTGTATGTACCTATCTTGATTATTGCAGTGGTTATAATCCAGCTCATGTTGATTATTGCGTTATAGATAAAACCGCAGATGAAGGTCCTGCGCGACCGAAACGTCCGGTTTACGAAAACTGTTCATATTATGAAATATATTGGGCAAATGGATGATACTACCACATGATGCGAACGAATAAATTCCCCTTTTGAAATTGCAAATACTAAAAATTGTGTGCCTCAATTTTACTACAAAGATAAAACCGTAGCATGATACGGTTTTATCTCCGGCGAAAAAAACTGAAGACTTGCCAGAATGCGGGATCCGGCATTTTTCCCCATAGGAATGTATTAGTGCATGACAAGAGGAGAGACGGATCCGTTCTTGCAATGCATTTGTGAGACGGATCCGCATCCGGATGCGTCTCACAAATGCTTTCAGTCACATGCAGATCGGCGGATCCGGCGGGCAGTTCCGACGACAGAACTGCCTGCCGGATCACACTGCCGCAAGTGTGAAAGTAGCCTTTGGAGTGCGTGCTCTGACTCCATATATGGATGTGTCCATATATAGAGTCAGTGTTATGAACTTGAAAGGGGTATTCCCAAGCATGATCACTATGCTTGGGGACACCCTGTGTATACAAATCTAATTTAGACTATTTTTTAAATGTTTCTGTGGGGATTTGAACTCACAACCATCTACATTAAAGGCAAAAACCTTAAAGGGGTTGTCAGAGTTATTTTTTTTTTAATTCTTTCTATGTTTCTAACTAGGCAAATGTAACAGCTTTCCAATTAACTCCCTTTATCTCCAGTGGCTGGTTTCTCAGATTTCACTGAGGGTCACATGACCTGTGATGTCAACTTCTCTACCTGCTCTGATAATGTTCGTGCACAAGCCTAAGAGATCTATACACTAGACGTCACTGTGCTAGCCACGCCCCCCTGCACTGCCAGCTGCTGCTTATTGCTCTCCCCCAGTATTCTCAACACCTTCAGCTGCACAGACTCAGAGCTGAAGTGTTTTCTGTGTAGCTGCAAGCAGTGAGGAGACAAATGCTGGGCACAGGAGCTGAAAGAAGTTTTGAAGAGCATTGTGTGTATCAGCAGTGTCATTATACAGCTAGAACTTGTAGTTCCCTTACGTCCTCAACAGCAGCACAGATGGGGTTAACTGCCCCTGTGGACTGGTAGGACCGGCGGAATTTTAATGAGCCCAAGAACCAATAAACGATCTTCAGCTCCCTGAAAGGGAGGAGATCAACCCCCAGCCCACCGTGTTTTTTTCTGTCCTCTGGACAGGTGGACTGGCTTGTCGCTCCCTCTCTGGGAGCTGAAGATTGCTTAGGGGTTCTTTTTCCCTCCTTAAGCTTAGCTCGCTTTCTATGGATCTCAGTGCCTTTATTTTAGGCCTGATCATGGCGATTTCGGTCTGGGGTACCGTCGGGGAGGGGGGCGTCCCCTCCCCTCTTCTCTCATCATCTGTAGACGGTGCTCCGTCCCTCCGTTACCGCATGTGTGCGGCGCTATGGGCGCCGCCATTTTCCGGAAGTGACGCGCCCTAGGTGCGCTACGTCACTTCCGGTTTTCCGAAGCGTTGCGGTGATGTATAAAACTCACCTTTCTTTTAAACTGGCTCCCTAGAAGGAAATCCTGGACTTAGGATTAGTCTGGGGAGACAATTTTCGTATAGGTAGAGCCAGTATAGGCTCTGATTTTTCTACAAGAGAAAAAAAAAAAAAAAAAAAGGGAGTGGTGCTGATCTCGTTTCAGGAACCCGCCCATTGGGCGGGGCTTCCTCCTTTTAAGCGCCCAGGGCCCATCAGTCAGTGCTCTGGTTGCGTTGCTTTCACAAGTTAGCTCCAGAGCTCTCCTGTGCTTTGTGATATTCCTGCAGTATTGCTTTGCTTGGGTTTTGTACTTCCTCTTCTTTCAGCTCTATTTCTTCTAGTGCTGGTGGGCCCCCTTAAGGTCTGGTTTTCTCCACCTCCTGATATTGTAGGTGTTATGACCTGTTTTGTTTCTTCCATTACAGACTATGGCTTCCCCTAAGGAGCAGGATCAGCGGAAGGCTGGGGCCAAGAGGAAGCATTTGGCATGTTACGAATGTAACACACCCCTAGATGACAGCTGTCCTTACTCCAGATGTGAGAGTTGTCGCACGGCATCCACGGAACCCACGATGCAGGAGATGTTCCAATGGACCAAGACATACGTGGATGATTCCATCAAGGGAGTAGTTCAGCTGCTTAATGAGAGGCTACCAGGTCCCTCTCAGACTCCCATGGAGGTGGTCGCACCGGTCGAAAGACCTACCCCCTGTTCAGTGGGGTCTTCTTCTTCTGAGGAAGAAGAATCTACTTCTTGCTTTTTCCCTCCAGAAAAGACGCAGAAGTTACTCAAGTCCATCAGGTCGGGGGACCAGGATGTTGACATGGGGGAGTCCTCCGATCCCGCCGGTCGGACACAGCGTGTCTTTAGAGCGGATGAGACCCTCCTCTCTGTGATGCGCACAGAGTGGAAAAAGCCTGAGAAGGGTCCAGTTCTTACCAGAAAATTCTGACTCATGTACCCGATGGCCAAACCCTTGGTGGAATCGTGGGGTTCCGTTCCCAAGGTGGACATGGCTATAGCCAAGTTGTCCCGGCGCACTCTAGTCCCTGCAGACGATGGGTCTAGCCTGAAGGACCCTCTAGACCGGAGGGCAGAGTGCACCCGTAGGAGGGGTTACGCGGCGGCCGCTGCCTCCGCATCTACTTCCATTGCGGCCACTGAGGTAGCCACCTATCTACGCTCTAGGCTTAATCAAATCCAGACGGATGTGGACCAGAGCGTATCAAGAGACGACATCCTGGCAGCCTTCAAGTCAGCCAACCTGGCTATGGACTTTTTAGTTGATTCCTCCCAGATGCAGCTGAAGCTGGCCGCCAAAACTATGGCCCTAGTTTCAGCTGCCCGCAGACCACTCTGGCTGAAACCGTGGATCGCGGATAACGCATCCAAGTTTAACCTTTGTGGGCTCCCCTTCGAACCAGATAGGTTATTCGGGTCCAAATTGGACAAAATAATGGAGGGGCTCTCCGATAAAAAAGGGAAGAGCCTCCCCCAGCAGCCCTTTCGGGGACGCCCCAGACAGGGAAAGAAGGGCGGAGGTCGTCCTGGGCAGCAGTCTAGGCGCAGAGATTGGGGGGGGCCGTCTCGTAAATATCCGAGACGCCCCCGCAAACCCACCAGGGAGGCAAAACCCTCCTGACTATGGGCCTCCTCGAGGCTCTTGGATAAGCCCTGCTGCCCCTGCAGTGTCTCCTCTAGATTTTCCCGTACCCCTCCCCCAGATTCCCGTGGGGGGCCGTCTTACCCATTTCAAAGACTCTTGGAGCCGGTTGATTGCAGACCCCTGTGTCCAGGACATAGTTTCCGCCGGGTACCGGGTAGATCTTATCTCTCTCCCCCCAGAGAGATTCATCGCCACACGAAACTTCGGGTCTGCCAAACAGGTGGTCCTAGAATCTTACATTCAGGACTATATTTCCAAGGGAGCCCTAGAGGAGGTACCGGCAGGGGAGAGGGGCCTAGGGATTTATTCACCAGTGTTCCTGGTTCCCAAGAAGACAGGAGATCTCCGGATGATCATCGATTTGAGATTCCTCAATCGATTTATAAGGAAAACAAGGTTTCGCATGGAAACCATAAGGTCAGTCAGCCATATCCTCAATCCTGGGGACGTCATGGCTACTCTGGACCTCAAGGATGCGTACCTTCACATTCCGATCCATTCCGCTTCCCGGAAACTCCTCAGGATCGCGGTCCAGATTTCAGGGGTTTGCAGGCACTTTCAGTTCGCCGTGCTTCCCTTCGGAATCTCTTCTGCCCCCCTTATCTTCACCAAGGTGGTGGTTTCGGTGGTGGCAGCTTTGAGACTCCAAGGACTGACTATTATTCCTTATCTGGACGATTGGCTTTTCATAGCCTCTTCAGTTCCGATCCTTACCCACCATCTTCAGGTCGCAATCTCTTTTCTCTTCCGCCTAGGCTGGATTATCAACTGGCAGAAGTCGAATGTGAGCCCATCGACTTTAATCCATTACTTAGGATTCGTGGTCGACTCTGTGGAGATGTCCCTCCGGTTGACTCCAGAAAGGAGAGCACGGATTCAGGACCTGGCAAAGGTCCTTTATGTCCCTCGTCGAGTCTCTATCCGGACTCTCATGAAGATGCTGGGGCTCATGTCAGCGGTTGCTGATGCGTCCCTTGGGCGCTATGGCACCTCCGTCCTCTTCAGTCGGAGGTCTTACACCTATGGAACGGCAGCCCTGCGGGGCTAGATTCCCTGTGCTCCCTGTCCGGTCAAACCCGAAATTCCCTCAGATGGTGGTTTCAGCTACCAGCAGGGAAGTCTATGACCCAACCAGCTTGGGTCATATTGACTACAGACGCGTCCCTTGTAGGCTGGGGCGCTCACCTGGACGGATCCCCAATTCAGGGATCTTGGTCTCCTCTGGAGCGGCATCTTTCCTCCAATCTTCGCGAGATGCGAGCTATCCGGCTAGCCCTCCTTCACTTTGCGCCTCAGATCCGGGACAAAGCAGTGAAAGTCCTGTCAGACAATATGACTGCAGTTCTCTATATAAACAAACAGGGAGGCACAAGATCATTGCCCCTTCTGTCAGAGATCGGGGTAATTCTTCGGTGGGCAGAGCTGAACCTTTCCCATCTATCTGCCGTTCATATTCGAGGCTCCCTCAATATGATAGCGGACTGCTTAAGTCGAGGATTACCGACCATGGAGTGGTCTCTGCATCCGGAGATCTTCAGGCAGCTAGTTCACAGATGGGGTATGCCAGAAGTGGATCTCATGGCAACCAGGTTCAACGCCAAGGTGATGAGGTTCTGTTCCCTCTACAGGGAAGACAACCCCCTGGCGATAGATGCTCTGTCAATACCGTGGAGGTTCAGGCTGGCTTACATCTTCCCTCCCTTTTCCATGATACCGAGGGTATTGATGAAAATCCGTCAGGATCAGGCCTCGGTAATAGCCATCATACCGTTTTGGCCCAGAAGATCCTGGTTTACCCAGCTCATTCAGATGAGTCGGGGACAATACTGGAGACTCCCCCAGGAGCAGACCCTGGTGTCGTGGGACACTCACCTCTGCCTAGATCTGCACAGGTTCAACCTGACAGCCTGGAGGTTGATCAGTCCCTTCCCAACATAGAAGGGCTTTCCGAGTCGGTCCTGAGAACTTTGTCGCATTCCCGAGCAGAGTCTACAAAGAAGGCCTACTCCAGGATCATGAGAATCTTCGAGGCATGGTGTGATTCCAGACAGGTGGCGTCTGCAGATCCGCCCCCTCCTGCGATACTTTAATTTCTTCAGGATGGATTAGATAGAGGCCTATCTCCAGCTACCTTGAAGGTACAGGTTTATGCCATCTCGGCCTGTCTAAACAGGCCACATTCTCGGGACCCACTCATCAAACGCTTCCTGAAGGGAGCTGAAAGACTAAAGCCTACTATACTGAAACCTATCCCCCAGTGGGATCTTTCAGTAGTGCTCAGGGGGCTAGCATCTCCCCCCTTCGAGCCCTTGGAGGAGGTAAATTTTAAATTTTTGACTTTAAAGATGGTCTTTCTTCTGGCTATAGCTTCAGCCAAAAGAGTTTCTGAATTGCAGGCTTTCTCCGCAATTCACCCGTACATTATTTTTCTACAGGATAGAGTACTCCTGAAGTTTTTACCTTACTTCAGGCCTAAGGTGCCTACTTTCCAGAACATCAATCAGGTAATATCTTTACCAGTTTTGTTTACAGCCTCCTCCTCTGATACTCCAGCTAGAGACCCGCTGGATATTTCAAGATGCCTCCAGATCTATGTGGATAGATCTAGTGAGTTCAGGATAGATGAGAATCTTCTTATCCTGTTTGCCGGTAAGTCTAAAGGCCGTAAAGCGTCTAAAGCCACCATTAGTCGCTGGATCAAGGAGGCCATTATGGAAGCTTTCGTCTCCCAATCCTTAGATCCTCCTGAGTTTGTGAGAGCCCATTCTACTAGGGCGGTCTCCACCTCGGTTGCGGAGAGAAGACTCCTCCCCTTAGAGTTGATCTGTAAGGCGGCCTCCTGGAGCTCTGAGTCAACCTTCATCTCCCATTATAGGATAGATGCTAGGATGGCAGAGTTTTCGGCTTTTGGGCAGACTGTTCTTAGTTCTGCCAGGCATGAGGACCCTCCCTAGGGGATTCTTCTTGCTATCTCCCCATCTGTGCTGCTGTTGAGGACGTAAGGGAATCGTTAATTTCTAACGATAATTTGTTTTCCCTTAGTCCTAACAGCAGCACACAAATATTCCACCCTAAATACATTATGCTTGTTAAAAACACGGTGGGCTGGGGGGGTGATCTCCTCCCTTTCAGGGAGCTGAAGATCGTTTATTGGTTCTTGGGCTCATTAAAATTCCGCCGGTCCTACCAGTCCACAGGGGCAGTTAACCCCATCTGTGCTGCTGTTAGGACTAAGGGAAAACAAATTATCGTTAGAAATTAACGATTCTATACATACAACATGCTGCTGAGTCTCCAAGCAGGCAGTCATGTCACTCAGGGCAGTACTTGTATTCACTCCCTTAGCAGTGTCATTATACAGCTGGGACTTGTAGTTCTACACATACAACATGCTGCTATGTCACTCAGGGCAGCACTTGTATTCACTCTCTTAGCAGTGCAGGGGGAGGGGCAGAGATTGTTTTTATTGCAAGTAAACAAAGAGCCAGAAGAGAACCAGGGAAATGAGGAAATAGATATTTTTTTTGCCCAAAACTTGCTTAGCTTAGTTATACAGGGTGGGCCATTTATATGGATACACCTTAATAAAATGGGAATGGTTGGTGATATTAACTTCCTGTTTGTGGCCCATTAGTATATGTGAGGGGGGAAACTTTTCAAGATGGGTGGTGACCATTGCGGCCATTTTGAAGTTGGCCATTTTGAATCCAACTTTTGTTTTTTCAATAGGAAAAGGGTCATGTGACACATCAAACTTATCGTGAATTTCACAAGAAAAACAATGGTGCGCTTGGTTTTAATGTAACTTTATTCTTTCATGAGTTATTTACAAGTTTATGACCACTTATAAAATGTGTTCAATGTGCTGCCCATTGTGTTGGATTGTCAATGCAACCCTCTTCTCCCACTCTTCACACACTGATAGCAACACCGCAGGAGAAATGCTAGCACAGGCTTCCAGTATCTGTAGTTTCAGGTGCTGCACATCTCGTATCTTCACAGCATAGACAATTGCCTTCAGATGACCCCAAAGATAAAAGTCTAAGGGGGTCAGATCGGAAGACCTTGGGGTCCATTTAAACTGGCCCACGACGACCAATCCACTTTCCAGGAAACTGTTCATCTAGGAATGCTCGGACCTGACACCCATAAATGTGGTGGTGCACCATCTTGCTGGAAAAACTCAGGGAACGTGCCAGTTTCAGTGCATAAAGAGGGAAACGCATCATCATGTAGCAATTTTGCATATCCAGTGGCCTTGAGGTTTCCATTGATGAAGAATGGCCCCACTATCTTTGTACCCCATATACCACACCATCAATTTTTTTTGTTCCAACAGTCTTGGAGGGATCTATCCAATGTGGGTTAGTGTCAGACCAATAGCGGTGGTTTTGTTTGTTAACTTCACCATTCACATAAAAGTTTGCCTCATCACTGAACAAAATCTTCTGTGGAAACTGAGGGTCCTGTTCCAATTTTAGTTTTGCCCATTCTGCAAATTCAGTGCGCCGATCTGGGTCATCCTCGTTGAGATGCTGCAGTAGCTGGAGTTTGTAAGGGTGCCATTTGTGAGTAGCTAATATCCGCCGAAGGGATGTTCGACTAATGCCACTCTCCAGTGACATGCGGCGAGTGGTACGCTGTGGGCTCTTGCTGAATGAAGCTAGGATAGACACTGATGTTTCTTCATTAGAGACAGATTTCATGTGTCCACATTTTGGCAAATCCAACACTGAAACTTAGCAAGCAGTTTGCTAACTGTAGCATGGGAGATGGGTGGTCTCGTAGGGTGTCTTGCATTGAAATCTGCTGCAATGACCCGGTTACTGCGTTCACCAGACATCAACACAATTTCTATCCGCTCCTCACGTGTTAACCTCGGCGACATGTCAATGGCTGTAAACAAAGAGAAACTTGTAAATAACTCATGAAAGAATAAAGTAACGTTAAAACCAAGCACGCCATTGTTTTTCTTGTGAAATTCCCAATAAGTTTGATATTTAACATGACCCTCTTCCTATTGAAAAAACAAAAGTTGGATTCAAAATGGCCGCCATGGTCACCACCCATCTTGAAAAGTTTCCCCCCTCACATATACTAATGGGCCACAAACAGGAAGTTAATATCACCAACCATTCTCATTTTATTAAGGTGTATCCATATAAATGGCCCATCCTGTATATCGCTGACCATGAGATTTACAGTGCTATATTTTTTTTTTCATAACTAGGACAACCCCTTTAACTACTGGGCTGTAGCGCTCAGTGCCAAGTCATTGCTGAAAAACCTCAAACTTCTATGAGGTTTTTCAACAATGACTTAGCATTGAGCTCTATAGCCTAGTGGTTAAGGTTCTTGCCTCCAATGTAGATGGTTGTGAGTTCGAATCTCCACAGAAACATTTAAAAAAAGGGTACTTTCACACTAGTGTTATTCTTTTCCGGCATTGAGTTCCGTCCTAGGGGCTCAATGCCTGAAAATAAATTGATCCGTTTTATCCTAATGCATCCTGAATGGAGAGTAATCCGTTCAGGATGCATCAGGATGTCTTCAGTTCAGTCTTTTTGCCTTTTCAGGATGGAGATAATACTGCAGCATGCTGCGGTTTTATCTCCGTCCAAAATTCCGGAACACTTGCCGGAATGCTAGTCAGCATTTTTTCCCATTGATATGCCCTGGCAAAACGGATCCTCAAGCTCAGACCATCAAAAATGTGAAAATAAATAATGATGGATCTGTTTTTTCAGATGACGCTAGAGAGGCATTTCAATGCATTTGTCAGACGGATCAGGATCCGTCTGACAAATGCGATTAGTTTGCATACGTTTTGACGGATCCAGCAGGCAGTTTCGACAACGGAACTGCCTGCCAGAATCCTCTGCCGCAAGTGTCAAAGTACCCTAAATAAGACTTAAATATACGGGGTCTACCCAATTGTGAAAAGTTAGATTTTATTGAGAAATAAAATATGATCAAATAACACCAGTATTAATCCACGTCAACATTAACTTGTGTAATCAGTATTTTTTGTTGGGAAAGGTGTAAACCCTAAATGCACCCCCGCTCAGGACATCTATAGGCCTGCTCACTGCAGCAAGCTAAGCTTCATCAGGACTTTCTTCGTTAAAAAAAAAATAATAATTATTTTCATCGCGATATTCTGACCCTCATAACTTTTTTGTAGTTATGTCTACGGAGATATGTAGGGGCTCATTTTTTGTGGGGCGATCTGTTTTTGACAATACCATTTTGGGGTGTGTATGACTTGATCACTTTATTAAATTTTCTTTGGAGATAGTGATGGAAAAAAAAAAACACGAATCAGCCTTTTTATTTTTTTATGTTACGCCATTTATCATATGGGCAAACTTTAATACCTAATAGTAATGGGCATCGCTGCATTCGAAAATGCCCAAAGAATATATATTTTTTGTTTTTTTATTTTGGATAATGGGGCTGATTTTAATTTAATTTTTAGTTATATTTTCAAAACTTTTAAAAAAAAATTCCAATCAGTTGTAAAATGCTCCATTAGGCTACATACACACGACCGTATGTATTTTGCGGTCCGAAAATTGCGGATCCACAAAAAAACAAAAAAAAACACAGATGACATCCATTGTAACAATGCCTAAAATGGACAAGAATAGGACATGTTCTATTTTTTTTGCGGGGCTACGGAACGGACATGCTGACGCGGACATCAGTGTGCTGTCCGCATTTTTTGCTGACCCATTGAAATGAATAAACGGCCTGAACTGGAATATACTAACAATGAGCCTGGAATATAAAAACACTGCTTGCTGCTGCCCTCCTCCATCAAGAATACCCATATGATCCAACCATATACTAGCTTTTTATTAAGTCTGAGTAGATCTCTTACTCTGGCACACTAGACAACAGTGTGTTTATGTGTTCACTCTTTCAGTCTGGGCCAGGGGCGGGAGCTGCACTGAATTGAAGTAGACGTGAGCGCAGAGGATACTACATGCGCACCTCTGTCTGTTCCTGCGATACACTGGCCAATCAGCAGCAGGATCTTTGCACCACTAAATGCTGATTGGCCAGTGTAAAATGCAGCAGACGCAGGGAGGGAGCCCGCAGCCCGAATTAGGTTAGACAGGGAGCGGTCACGGTAGGGAAGGGGGCCCGAGGGAGAACGGCAGCTGCCTCCTCAATGCCTTAATTAACTATGTGAATAAACTGTGCAGAGTAGACATAGGGGGTGGGGCCTTCCATGTGCCACAGGCCCCATAGCAATGGCGTGGTCTGCCTATATTGGCAGTACACCACTGCTTTTAGTGTCCCCATAGTGGCCACCATTGAATGTGTGCCAGGACAAAAATGCTCCCTTATAATGTCCAGTAAAAAAAAAAATAATGCCCCCTTATGTGCCAGTACAAAAAAAAATGCTCCCTTATAAATAAAACTTTCTTGCAAAGATAGACAAAAACATTGAACAACCCGCGGGGAGACCCATAGTATCAGGCATTAGTGGTTTGAACGACCCGATTTGCAAATATGTTGAGTTTTTCTTGCATCCCTTAGTGGAGGAGCTCCCATCGTATTTGAAGGACACCACAGACATCTTGACAAAGGTGGAGGAGATTCAACTTGAACCTGATTGCGACGTGTGATGTCGAATCATTGTATATCTCAATTAGACACAAAGATGGCTTGAAGGCTGCACATTTCTTCCTACAGACCGCCAATATGGAGAACGGTAAACGTAAATTTATTATGTCTTAACTTAAGTTTGTGTTGACCCATAATTTCTTCCTGTTGGGGGGGGGGGGGGGGGGGTCTTTCTTCCTACGGCTCCAGGGAACTGCGATGAAGGAGTCTTGTGCGCCCTCGTATGCAAATTTGTTCCTGTCGATTGTACTAGTCAAGGGGGGAGGTTCGGCGGAATCACTGTTACCAGTCATTGCCGCTGGGTGCCTGCTGCATTACACAGCCCACTACATCCATTCAGTCTACCACTTTGACGTACAGGTATGTCACAGTGGTTGAAGGGGTTAATAATGTATATAGAAAGTAAATTGTCAGGTATATAAACAAGGAAAAAGCCATACTAGACAAATATTTTAATGCTACAAAAATCAGTTACCAAAACAGCACATCCATGATAACATACAAGGCAATGTGGAAAATTTAACAAGAGCCATTTGTTACATGTCCTGGTCATCAAAATATTACAAGATATGGGGATTACATTCAGGGCTGAGCATCAGAGGAATGATAAAGTCCCCAATGCTGAGAGAAGTTTACTTTGCCATGTACCACACTTCATTGTGGCGGTTGGAAAGTTCAAAAGGAGAATTGTAGCCAACACGTATGAAATTTGTATCATCAAACTGCAGACCAAGGAGCTTCAGGTTCTCTGCTAGGGCTTTAGCTTGATCACCATATGCTTTGTTTAGGGCATATCCTCCAAAAGACCTGAAAATATAAAGTTCACATTGACATCCAGCAGAGGAGATATACATGGTATACAGGTGAAACTCCAAAAAGTTAAATATCGTGCAAAGTTCATTTATTTCAGTAATTCAACAAAAGGTGAAACTAACATATGAGAGACTCATTACATGCAAAGCGAGATATTTCAAGCCTTTATTTGGTATAATTTGGATGATTATGGCTTACCGCCTATGAAACCCCAAAGTCTGAATTTTGAGGTACCCTTTGCTCAGGGGGTATGGATTAATTAGCTGACTAGAGTGACACTTTGAGCCTACAATATTGAGCCTTTTCACAAAATTCTAACTTTAAAGGGACACTGACAGGCCCAATTAGCATATTTTAGGCATATATATGTCAGTACAGGTCTTATAAAGTCTATTAAAATCATCTAAGTATCCCCCCTGTCCACCTTATAAATACTGAAATATTAAGTTTTATAACCTGCTTGTCCGGTCACCAATCCGCCCAAGGGGCGGCGTTTTATCTGAAAATGCGCCCAGCCAGCCACTCCCAACTGCCGTCTGCAGCCCCGCCCAGCTCATCAATATTCACTTCGCTGGGCGGCGGCTACAACTCTCCCGACTCAAGATTCTGCGCACAGCCCATTCGATCCTCTGGGCACGTCCTCCGTCCAATCTTCAGCGCATGCGCCCGGCCGGGGTCACATCGCGCCTGCGTACACAGAGCGCTGCAGCCCCTGCTTTATGCGCATGCGCCGGGCACTTGAGTCGGGAGAGTTGTAGCCGCCGCCCAGCGAAGTGAATGTTGATGAGCTGGGCGGGGCTTCAGACGGCAGTTGGGAGCGGCTGGCTGGGCGCATTTTCAGATGAAACGCCGCCTCTTGGGCAGATTTGTGACCGGACAAGCAGGTTATAAAACTTAATATTTCAGTATTTATAAGGTGGACAGGGGGGATACTTAGATGATTTTAATAGACTTTATAAGACCTGTACTGACATATATGCCTAAATATGCTAATTGGGCCTGTCAGTGTCCCTTTAAGCTGCATTAATGCAACTCCTTTTAAATTGCATTACTGAAATAAATGGACTTTTGCACGATATTCTAATTTTTCAAGTTTAATCTGTACAATTATAGACTTAGTTCTTCAAATGGTCATTGCTATATCCTTGCTCTGGACACCTCTTCTCCATTGAAACAGCAGAAATCTGCTAACACATGAGCAAAGTGTTAGGGCCCATTCAGACAGCTGTATGAACGGGTCCGCACCCGTTCTGCGGAACGGGTGCGGACCCATTCATTTCAATGGGGCCGAAAATATGCGGAAGCACACCATGTGCTGCCCGCATCCATGGTTCCCTTCAGTGGCTCCACAGAAAGGATAGAGCATACTTCAAGCCATAGTGCCCACCCCTTGTAACGTCCTGATAATAGCAATCTACTATATTATCTGCACTGAGAGAAAAATCACTGTTATCTGTGGTGTTACATAGGACTGCAGACAAGACGTTCATGGTATATCCACAGGACTCCAATAGATGCAGGGCATACCACGGTTCCCATTTCCCCACAGAAGTAAATTGAGAGGCACCTCTCCATACAATGCAGCAGTCATATGAAGCCCTGTTCTTGAGAGTCTGTGCCTATTATACTGTCATACCCTTGGGGGGGGGGGGGGAATCATAGTGTAATACAGTACCAGCAAAGAGGAGGAGAGGCAAAGCCATAGCAGAGGCCCAAACATGACTGGGGTTTGAATACACACACTAATATATATATAAATAATACACACACACACACACTCACCGGTAATCCAGTTTCCTGGAAGTCTCCATGACAGCACAAACTGAGAACTAAGTAACTTGGGGGGGGGGGGGGGACTACAGCACCTAGGACCTTACGTCCAAAGGCCAAGTCCTCGTCAGCAAACACATCCACCCTATAATGCTTGGTGAAGGTGTGGGCCCCCTTCCAGGTAGCTGCCCTGCAGATCTGTTCTAACAAAGCAGAGGCTCTTTCAGCCCAAGCAGTGGAGACCGATCTAACTGAGTGGGCTCTAAGGGATGTAGGAGCCTCCTTGCCAAAAGGCTTTATAGGCCTCTGAGATGGTGCATCTAATCCAGCGGGGTATAGAGCTCTTAGCTGCCTTCTTACCCTAACCTGCAAATTGGATAACTAAATTTTTAAAATCGATACGCCATTCCTCTGTGGCGTGCAAATAATGAAGAACTGAACACCCAACGTCTAAAGTGTGGAATCTAGATTCCTGCTCGTCTTTAGGGTTAGGAAAGAAAGACCGGGTAACTATATCTTGCGACCTATGAAAGGAGGAGACCACTTTGGGGAGAAAACAGGGGTCCAATTTGAAAACGAGCTTGTCTAGCACCTTGAGCAAGGGTTCCTGTATGGACAGAGACTGGAGCTCGCAAACCCTCCGTGCGGAGGATATGGCCACTAGGAAGATGGTTTTCAGAGTGAGCCACTTGATAGGGAGAGAAGAGGCTCAAACGGAACATCCGACAGCCCCAAAAGGACAGTGTTGAGGTTCCATGGAGCGACCATATTCCTCACTCTGGGATTTAGGCGATCTGCCGCTTTCAGGAATCTTGCTACCCAGGGGACCTCATAAAGGCTGGTATTATAGAGGGCCCCCAAAGCAGACACTTGAATTCGTAATGTGTTAGGAGCAAGACCCAAATCCAGCCCATCCTGGAGGAATTCCAGGATAAGAGGGATATTAGGGGTGGACTGGTTGAACCCGACTCCGCCCCAGGAGGCAAACTTTCTCCAAACCTTGAGGTACGCTTTGGAGGTGTTGGACTTCCTACTGAGTAAGAGGGTCTTAACTACTCTTTCAGAGAGCCCTAGCAAGAGGGATTGCTCAGAATCCAGGCGGACAGCTTAAGGAGGTTGGTATTGGGGTGCGGTATGGGACCCTGGGTTAGAAGACCCTCCTCCGGCAGGAAACTGATGGGATCTTCCGGGCTGAGGGCCCCGAGGAGCCCGAACCAGCTTCTCCTGGGCCAGAATGGGACCACCAGAATCAGTCTGCACCTTTCAGACTGAAATTTTTGGAGCACTCTTGGGATTACTGGTAATCGAGGGAAAGGCGTAGACTAGGCCAGTCGTCCAGCTCTGGGTAAAAGCATCTATTGCCACACATGGGTCTCTTCGATTGAGGGAGAAGAAACTCCCAACCTTGCGATTCTTTGCTGATGCGAACAGGTCTAGGGTGGGATTCCCCCAACGATCCCGAATCTGTTGGAAGGCGGTCTGAGACAAAAGACCATTCGCCTGGATCCAGACTTTGCCGACTGATGTAATCCGCCTGGAGATTCAGGGATCCCTTCAGATGTACTGCCGCAAGGGATTGTAGATTCTTTTCTGCCCAAAAGAAGATTCGGTCTGAGAGCCTCTGGAGGTGACCGTGTCTTGTTCCTCCCTGGTGCTGGATAAACGCCACCGCTGTAGAATTGTCCGAATGGACCAGGACCTGGCGATTTTTGGCCTGTATTTGGATGGACCTGAGGCCTTCCCAAACCGCACGGAGTTCTCTGTAGTGGGAGGACATCCTTCTCTGGTCCTCGGACCAAATCCCCTGAAAAGTCTGAGGCCGTGAGGGCCCCCCAGCCCCAAGAGCTGGCGTCCGTTGTGAGGGAAAGCACATCCTCCTGCCTCCATGGGACTCCCGTTTCAAGGTTCTTGAGCCACCAGCCCAGTGAATCCTTCACGTCCCGGGACACTGACAACCCTTGGTCCAGGGAAGATTGATACCTGTTCCATTGTTTTAGAACCAGCTTCTGTATAGGTCTCATATGGAATTGGGCCCAGGCCACCACAGGGATGCAGGAGGTGAGATGGCCCAGCATTTCCATGCACTGCCTTATTGAGTAATGGGACTTCTTGGTGAAGTGGAGGACCCTTGACCTCAGCTTCTGTACCTTTAGCGGAGGGAGAAAGGATTTTTAAAGAGCTGCATCCAAGAGAATACTCAGGAATACCTTCCGATGGTCTGGGGACATGTCGGACTTCTCCCTCTCTGAGGTTTCCGCTACCATTAGCAGGTCGTCTAGGTAAGGGACGATTATTATCCCCTCCTTGCTTAGGGAGGCTACGATCTCCGCCATAACCTTGGTGAACATGCAGGGTGCCGATGATATGCCGAACGGGAGGCACTTGAACTGATAGTGGCAAACTGTCCCGCCTTGCTCCACCGCGAGCCTTAGATATCTTCTGGAACGGACCTGTATTGGGATATGGAAGTATGCGTTGGAGAGGTCTATTGTAGCCATCATAGACCCTCTTTTGATGAGCTTCACCGCCGACTTGACAGTCTCCATCCTGAACTTGTGGTAGGTGATGTGTTTGTTCAGGGGTTTTAAATTTATGATGGTCCGAAAATTGCCATTCGATTTCCAGACCAGGAATAAGGGGGAATAGTGACCCCTCCCCAATTCTCCGGCAGGGACCCCTTCTACTGCCCCCAGTGAGCTTGGTCAGGACGAACCTCTGCAGAGGAAGGGAATCCAGTTCTATAGTGTAGCCATGTTCTACGATGCCTAATATATATGGATCTGTGATTGTTTGTTCCCAAACCCCTAGAAAGGAGCTAAGCCTTCCTCCGACCGGGATGATGTCATTGTTTTGATGAAGAGGGAGAGGGATCTCCCCTGTTGGGATTAAGAGGAAAAAAAAAAAAAAAAAAAAACCACACACACACACTTTACTCTCCCGCCTCTCGTAAATCCACGACCCTCACGGCTCCTCCTATCGGCCCTGGGATCCTGCTGGGGACTCCAAAAAAAAAAAAAAAAACCTGTATCCTGGACTTGGATTTGTCCTCTGGAAAGCCCTTCCTACGGTCCGTGGCGTTTTAAGGATCTTGTCCAGGTTGGACCCGAACACGTATTTACCGTGAAAGGGTAGAGATATAAGCCTGTTTTTTGATACGGTATCACCCGACCAGGCCTTAAGCCACAGTACCCGTCTGGTGGTATTGGACAGGACCGCCGTGCGGGCAGATAGCCTAACCGATTCTGCAGCGGCAAGGAAGAAAGTGGCCTTCTTCAGAAGAGGAATACTGTCCAGGATCTCCTCCCAAGGGGCCTTATTCGCTATATGGTGCTCTAGTTGTTCAAGCCACACTGCGAGTGTATGAGCCACACACGTCGCTGCTACTCCCGGTTTTAGGAGAGCTGCTGTAGCTTCCCAGGTTCTCTTGAGCAGACTCTCGGCTTTACTATCTAGAGGGTCCTTGAGCTGCGCCCTCAAACAGAAGGACCGTTTGTTTTGTTACCTTAGCAATGGGGAGTGTCCACCCTGGGAATGGCCTCCCAGTCGGCACAGTCCGCTTCGTCGAAGGGGTATCTCCTTTTGAGGCCTCGTGGGATAAAGGAACCCTTCTCTGGCATCTCCCATTCTGCCCGTATCATCTTCTGGACGTTGTCCGGGACCACCGATTTGTGCCTCTCCCCTAAACCCCCAAAAATCTCCTCCTGGACTGACTTGGACCTCCATCTTAATAGTGGCCCTGATGGTTCGGATCAATTCTTCTATATCCTCTGGGTTAAAGAGGAATCTCCTGTACTCACTACTTTCCTCCAATTCCTGAGATCTAGTAGAAGTCCCCACATTTGACAAAACAGTCGGCCGAGTCCAGGTCACTCCCAGAGTAGTCAAGGCCTCTGGAGGAGGGTGGTCTGTGGCCCTGACAGGGCTGGGGTATAGGGGAGGCAGGGGGGGTCCCTAGCGGCCAACGCTGATTGGACCTCTGTTCTGACCAGAGTCTTGATCTCCTCCATAAAACTAGGACTCCGCCTTCACCACGGTAGAGGTGCAGTCCTTACATAGTAACTTGGACCCTGAGGAAGGAAGGCGCTTGGAACAGACGCCACACTTCCTGGGTCTGGATTTAACAGAGGAGGTAGACTCCTTTTCTCCCTGCAACACACAAGGGAGGAAAGGGTCAACCACTGCAGGGAAAAAGAATGCAATACGAAAAGGTGCCAGCAGGATACTCACACCGCCCAGAGTGGTAGGGGGCTCAGGACCCGAGCTAGTGGTGGTAGGGGCGCTCATCTTATCAGCTCCCGTCCACTTACGTTGCTGTCAGCAGGTAGGGTGAATCGTAGAGGTATCAGAGCGGTCCGAATCGGCGTCCCTTTTTGAATTTGGCGCCGGCCTCCGTGACGTCACGATGCTGGCCACGCCTCCCGGCATCTGATGTCATCACCTGGCGACTGGAGGGAAGGGCGTCATAGCGTCGCTCCAGCCGCCCTACTTCAAGCCCGCCGCAGAGGGAACTTCGCCGGGATCACCATGAATGAGGGTGACCCGGGCATAGACCGCACCTGGAGGAGGGAAGAGCCGGACCCCGGAACCGACCTCTGGTCTCTCATATGACACCCCGCAATAGCAGCGTGCGAGAGAGAAAAAAAAAAAAAAAAAAAAAAAAAAAAAGGACTAGGGAACCCAGAATAGCTCCCAGCACCTCTGACATTCCTTCCTTGACAGGACAGGAGAGGTTTTAACCTCTGTGCTTTTTCCTGTCCTATCAGAGGAAGGCAATCTCAGTTTGTGCTGTCATGGAGACTAGGGAAAATATAAAAAAAAAAATATATATATATATACATACACACACACACACACACACATATAGTACAGACCAAAAGTTTGGACACCTTCTCATTCAAAGAGTTTTCTTTATTTTCATGACTATGAAGGCATCAAAACTATGAATTAACACATGTGGAATTATATACATAACAAACAAGTGTTATACAACTGAAAATATGTCATATTCTAGGTTCTTCAAAGTAGCCACCTTTTTGCTTTGATTACTGCTTTGCACACTCTTGGCATTCTCTTGATGAGCTTCAAGAGGTAGTCCCCTGAAATGAAGGAGTTCCCAGAGATGCTTAGCACTTGTTGGCCCTTTTGCCTTCACTCTGCGGTCCAGCTCACCCCAAACCATCTCGATTTGGTTCAGGTCCGGTGACTGTGGAGGCCAGGTCATCTGGCGCAGCACCCCATCACTCTCCTTCATGGTCAAATAGCCCTTACTTTCAAAGTTTTCTTAATTTTTCAGCTGACTGACCGACCTTCATTTCTTAAAGTAATGATGGCCACTCGTTTTTCTTTACTTAGCTGCTTTTTTCTTGCCATAATACAAATTCTAACAGTCTATTCAGTAGGACTATCAGCTGTGTATCCACCTGACTTCTCAACGCAACTGATGGTCCCAACCCCATTTATAAGGCAAGAAATCCCACTTATTAAACTTGACAGGGCACACCTGTGAAGTGAAAACCATTTCAGTGGACTACCTCTTGAAGCTCATCAAGAGAATGCAAAGCAGTAATCAAAGCAAAAGGTGGCTACTTTGAAGAACCTAGAATATGGCATATTTTCAGTTGTTTCACACTTGTTTGTTATGTATATAATTCCACATGTGTTAATTCATAGTTTTGATGCCTTCATAGTCATGAAAATAAAACTCTTTGAATGAGAAGGTGTCCAAACTTTTGGCATTATATATATATATAAATAATGCATAAAAGGTGTGTGTGTGTGTGTGTGTGTGTGTGTGTGTGTGTGTGTGTGTGTGTGTGTGTGTGTGTGTGTGTGTGTGTGTGTGTGTGTGTGTGTGTGTGTGTGTGTGTGTGTGTGTGTGTGTGTCCACTAAAGCAATCTGCACTGTTGCATTTACTAATCACAAAATTTGGAACACAAGTACATCAGGTGTCCAGGAAGGTTTTAGACGTGGTCTCAGCTCTATGACATACCGTTCCCGAGATATTCCCAAAAATGCTAATATGGCACATCACATGAAAAAGCCTGCAGGTCTTTCTCCTCATATCCCAACTGCCATACACAGGGTCACATGACAATCAGCCAATAGATGCTCGCAGGCCCTTAGTCTCCACATAGTTTTACACCAGGTTTCCATAACAACCCAGCCATTTTTCTTCACTGCTGTAGGTCAGCTTTAAAAAGGGGCAAGGCGCTGTGGAGGTCACTGTTAGAGGATACTGTCGATATCTTAACACAAACACTAAATGAAACAGATAAAATATACCCATGCAAAGCCGGGGCCTTCTGTGCATTAAAAAAAATTAAAAAAGTTTACATAGGAAGGGGAGGTGGGAACGGTGGTGGATTTAGGAAAGGAGAGGAGGGCATGGTACTTGTTAAAGGGTTTATGAGGAAGGCACCTTCCATTCCCACTTGTCCCAGACCTGAAGACTTGACAACCCAGAGTCGGTGCATTACGACTGGGGATCATCCAGAATAAAGACCTTCCAAAGACTCCACACTTCTGATTTTGGCTCGACATAACTGTAGTGAAGCCTACAAAGAGAAGGTAGACTGGAAAGATATACACCTATTCTGTGTTTTTGACCCCCACCTAGTTTTGGCTCACAATAAGGCTACATTCACACGACTGTAGTGTTTCTTTGTTCTGGGTGGTGGCAGATGTGTGGGCTGTCATGAGGAAATTCAATTACACGTGGTAGTCACAGGTGTTGAACTCCTCCTCATTCATTTTTAGAAATGTTAGGTAGTCCACACTGGTGGGAGCTAGGAGAGTGTGCTTATCGGTCATGATCAACCATGCTGAGCTGAACATTCTTTTGCACAGGACACTTGACGAGGGTCAAGCCAAGAGTTCCATATACAAGGTGGAGTTCCAGCATGTGGGGCTGTCACAAATCAGACATCTGACGGGCAGATGGTGTCGCCGCTGAACGTCAGCAAGGCGAGCCATGGCAGTGTAAGAGCTTCTAAAATGGCCAGAAGGCAAGACCTGCCGCAAGACATCCTGGACCCCGGCCCTTTTTAATGCAACCTGATGAGGACATTTAAACCCTGGCAGGCTGTAATCCTTTACAACGCGTATGGTTATCCAAGCCCTGGGAAGCGCTTCCAAACTCCCCTGCACCATCAGGCTGCCTCCATCCATTAACAGGGGAATTAAAGCGCCCCAAAAAAAAATAAAAGTAGCGTGCTAAACTGCCGCACGTGGCAAGAACGCCAGACAGTCAGCAGCCCTCTGACCGGAGGAAAAGACAGGAACATTCGCATCGACAGACAAATCCACAAACAGCAGCCCTTCGCGGTCATCGCATCCATCTGCAACCGCGCTGCCGGCCCCATCGGGAGTGTGGCTTTGCGGGTTCTGACGACATTGCTTCCACTGGGCTCAGTGATGGGAGGCCAGGTGCCTTCTTAAGGCGTCGTCCCTAGGCGAGTATTGGGTTTACCACGACTTATGTGTTGACAGCACAGGCTGCAGATGTCAACACTATTGTCAGCAGCTGACACGTAAAAAAAAAAAAAAAAAAACCCACACTGGAGACATGTGCTGGCGTCCTGGGAGAACCAGAAGTGACTGTAGACAATACATTTGCAGTCTGCTTTTTGTTCTGTGCCCTGCCTGCTTCTCCACCCCATCTGCCACTTCGTCTCTTCCTCTGAACTCCCCTCCTCTTCCTCTTGTGGGCACCCACATCACATCAATTGACACATCATTGTCACTGTCACCTTCACCCCCACGGACATTTGAGATCTTGGAGTAAACAGCAACAGTGGGGACCTCCCTGCTTGGGCTGATCTGGGTACAGTCTTCAGACTACTGGGTGGCGGCCATTGCTACCTCCTCTTCCTGATCCGATGCCAAGAATGGCTGCGCATCGGTAAGGTCTGGGACTGGATGGGAAAATTCCTCCAACTCAAGTGGAGGGGCTATGGTGGTGGTGTCTTTGGGGGTGCACACAGCAGAGGGTGAGGAGGGTGCAGACGCAGAAGGGCGAGTGAGCCACTCAACCAACTCTGGTGCGTCCTGTGATGTAATTGCACGCGCCTTGTCTCCCACTTAACTCCAGCCTGGTGCACCTGCCCGATCCCTATGGAAAGGCCTGCCTCTTCCTCTGCCTGTCATTTTCAAAATGGCCCTGTTCATAGAGAAGAGCAGTATTTTGTGGAAGCAGGCATATCAAATCCCTCCGTTTTTTTGGGGGGGGGCAACAGGTATATCACACCCGTTGCGAATAATTATTCCAATAGCGCTTGTCCCTCTATATAGCTGCGGTATTGCAGCAGAACCGCACACAACTGCTGCACAATACAGATGCACTATATACTTTCTATGTTAGAAAGTATATTATAAGTATATCACACCCATACCAGTCCTTAAAGGACTTTTGTGACCCTATTAGCTAGCATTTGGTGTCCCTAACAGCCTGTCCCTGCTCCACAAAGCAACCTCTCCCTACACTGGCAAAACACAGAATGCAAAATGGCTGCCAGATTGGGTTCTTTGATAGGGTGGGGCTATAATCATGTGCTGAAACATCCCAATTGGCTGTCCTTTCCCACCTGATGGATGTGTCATGGGTCAAAGTTCAGCACAATGCAAAAGAATGGCGCCGGTGGACATAGCCATATTGTCACATCTTCGGTGAATAGTCAACGTACAAAGTTCGCCGCAAAACGACCGCAAGGCCATCTCTAATAGGGGTTATTAAAGTGAAAGTACCATTCATAAAGATAGACAAACAGTTAACCGTTTGACAATGGCTCCATTTTTAATAAGACCAATTGAAAAGTCATTAAAAAAGGGAAAAAAAATATAGAGATAGAGATATATATATTATATATATCTCTATCTATATCTCTGCACCAGTTGGCAGTCCCACCGTTTGCAAAATACAACAAAAAAGAAAGGCCATAAACTAATAAAAACAGACAAAAAGTGGTTATTCTGGAATTTAATGGTAAAAAAGGCAGACCATTTATGTGAGTGGGGGCCCTTAAACATGATTTTAAACCCATTACAGTCCGTTGCTTGATGTGCTGGCATAAGAAATGGCTTGTTTTTTTGTCTTAAGCACAATCAGGATATTCGCTTGTCATGCGACTTCCCCCAAATATTACTTGATATAACAGAACAAATGGACGACCTGAACTAGTAGTGACTTACTTGACATATACAGAAGCTGCAGGATATGTATCCAGGTAAACTTCAGGGTTTGTAGGTTTTGGAGGATTCTCCACAGCATGTGGCACAAAGAAGGACATTGTGGAATTATCAGCAGGTGGTTGTTTTAATGGCACATATGTTATCACGGGTACTGTCATGTTTATCTTCAGCCCTAGAAAAAGGAAACAGACTGAAAAGTGAGACATTTTACCAACACTGGAGCATGTTTTAACACCATGTTGCCGACACAGCCTCCAAAACCCTTCACTGTGGGCAGATAAAATATCAGTACCTCTTGTATGAGAGAGGAACATTATGTGCCTATTGCTCTCCAGTAGTTGACTTACAGAACAAGGGGTTTTCCTTACAGTTCTGCTTTTTTTTTTGCTTGTTATATAAAATTTATGACACCAAGTTGCCTCAAGCTAAGCTTGAACGCAAGTTCAGATTTCATTTATATGACCGGTGTCAGGAAGAAAAGAATGGCATAGTTTTGTTCTAGAGACTAGGATGCCCCATCGTTTTCTTGGAATCCTTGAATGGCCTTTGGCCATTAACGTTTGGAGCAACTCCATGTCAGACCTGTCACCATTTGCTTACAATTGGATCTGTGGATGTCAAGAATAGCGATGTAAGACACAGAAGCCCACAATATGGATGAGAGCAGAGCCTTATATAAGAGGACAACATACCTTCAGCATTGTTCCCAGAGATATACTTAAACAGACGGTTGAAGCTGATCATAATCCCCATGCCAAATATGTCCTGCTTTAGTGAAGTTGTCACCCAACGACTTTCTTCATACTGACGAAGTTCAAAGTCCTGAAAATGTAAGAGTTCAATGAGAAAAACAAAGAACTTTTCCATGAATGATAGTACATACAAATACAAGCCTTTGCCATATCAGAAAGATTTTCAAACTCATCTCCTGCCCCTCCCTCGTAAACTCTGGATTCACTGGTCAAATCCATCTTCAGGAAAGATGGGCTGCCTGCTCACTGAACAATCAAATTACATAGAAGTCTATGGAGAAGGAAGGCGAAGGTATTGCTGGAGACAGGCAAAAGCAGAGTAACTGACAGACTGCTGCTGGTTTATAATGGATTTACTGTCTTAAACACTTCATGGATTTTTAACTCCCTGCCTTCCCATAGTCCTAACTTTATTTTTCCATTCACAGCCTTATGAGGGCTTATTTTTTTGCAGGACAAGTTGTACTTTCTAATGGCACCATTTACGATTGCATACCATATAGTAGGAAGTGAAAGAAAGAAAAAAGAAAAAATTCCAAATGGGGTAGAATTGGGAAAAAGCACAATTCTGATTAAAAAAAAAAGGTATTTATTTATATTGTATACTATATGGTAAAATTGATTCATTATCTGTACGGTTACAGCAATACCACGCATTTATCTTTTTCTTGCGTTTTAATACCAAAAAAATTAAAACATTTGAGAAAAAAAAATAAAATTTATAACCATATTCTGACCCCTACAACTTTTTTGTAGTTGTGTACGGGGCTGTGTGAGGGCTCATTTTTTGCGGGACAATCTGTTCTTTTCAGTGGTACCAATTTCAAGTGTGTGTGACTGAGCACTTTAATAAAAATAAAATTATTGGGTAGTTGAAGTCACAAACAGCCAATTTGCTATATTTTTTTCCCCGATTACACCATTTGCCGTATGCCATTAATATTGTTATATTTTAAAATTGTATGGGCATTTTTGTATGTGGCGATACCCATGAGGTTTATTTTTTTAATTGGTTAAGTACTTTTTTTATATTAGCAAAAACTTTTTCTTTTTTTTTTTTACTTTAAGTCATCTTGGGTTACAACTGGCAATCATTAGATTGCTCATTGTGTTCATTGATTGCTATATAGACATCATTTAACACAGTTTGCACTATACCAATACAACGCTGCCACCTAGTGGCCTGTATTCCTATATTCCTGAAATAGGCACCGAACGGGCTATTTCAGTAAGGTTACTGGAGCTGAAGTGCGTGACTTCAGCTTTCAGACTGAAAATGCCGTGGTCTCATTTGACCATGGCATCTGAAGGATAAAATGTATGCGATCAGCCACATGTGCCGCGGGTTTCCGCTATTTAAAATAGCAGAAACCCGGCATCACATGCGAGCAGGCGCCATGTTTAGGGACCGGAATTTCACTGTACATATACGGTGGTGGAGGTCCTTAAGGGGGTTAAACAGCTATAAAAAGACAACATTTTTAGTAGGGCACAATGTTTAATAAGAGTAACAAATTTAGCAATTTAAATTTTACTTCCAATTCAAAAGCATATACTCTATCCATATAATTGTACTTCAGTTAAATCAAACCAATGAACTTGTCACATAACATTGTATCCAAGCTACAAGAAGCCTGTTAGAGCAGGAGGAAATGAGCAGGTTCATACATTGCTTTGGGGGAAAATAGAGAAAAATACACTGCTCAAAAAAAATAAAGGGAACACAAAATAACATCCTAGATCTGAAATAAATATTCTTCTGAAATACTTTGTTCTTTACATAGTGTAATGTGCCAACAAAAAAAAAAAAAAAAAAACACAAAAATTTAAAAATGGAAATCAAATTTTTCAACCCATGGAGGTCTGGATTTGGAGTCCCACTCAAAATTAAAGTGGAAAAACACTACAGGCTGATCCAACTTTGATGTAATGTCCTTAAACAAGTCAAAATGAGGCTCAGTAGTGTGTGTAGCCTCCACGTGCCTGTATGACCTCCCTACAACGCCTGTGCATGCTCCTGATGAGGTGGCGGACGGTCTCCTGAGGGATCTCCTCCCAGACCTGGACTAAAGCATCTGCCAACTCCTGGACAGTCTGTGGTGCAACGTGACGTTGGTGGATAGAGCGAGACATGATGTCCCAGATGTTCTCAATTGGATTCAGGTCTGGGGAACGGACGGCCAGTCCATAGCATCAATGCCTTTCGTCTTGCAGGAACTGCTGACACACTCCAGCCACGTGAGGTCTAGCATTGTCTTGCATTAGGAGGAACCCAGGGCCAACCGCACCAGCATATGGTCTCACAAGGGGTCTGAGGATCTCATCTCGGTACCTAATGGCAGTCAGGCTACCTCTGGCGAGCAAATGGAGGGCTGTGCGGCCCTCAAAAGAAATGCCACCCCACACCATTTCTGACCCAATGCCAAACCGGTCATGCTGGAGGATGTTGCAGGCAGCAGAACGTTCTCACCTGTGGAGCACAACCCCCACCTGTGGACGTCGGGCCCTCATATCACCATCATGGAGTCTGTTTCTGACTGAGCAGACACATGCACATTTGTGGCCTGCTGGAGGTCATTTTGCAGGGCTCTGGCAGTGCTCCTCCTGTTCCTCCTTGCACAAAGGCGGAGGTAGCGGTCCTGCTGCTGGGTTGTTACCCTCCTACGGCCTCCTCCACGTCTCCTGATGTACTGGCCTGTCTCCTGGGAGCGCCTCCATGCTCTGGACACTACGCTGACAGACACACCAAACCTTCTTGCCACAGCTCGCATTGATGTGCCATCTTGGATAAGCTGCACTAACAGCCACTTGTGTGGGTTGTAGACTCAGTCTCATGCTACCACTAGAGTGAAAGCACCACCAGCATTCAAAAGTGACCAAATCAGCCAGGAAGCATAGGAACTGAGAAGTGGTCTGTGGTCACCACCTGCAGAACCACTCCTTTATTGGGGGTGTCTTGCTAATTGCCTATAATTTCCACCTGTTGTCTATCCCATTTGCACAACAGCATGTGAAATTGATGGTCACTCAGTGTTGCTTCCTAAGTGGACAGTTTGATTTCACAGAAGTGTGATTGACTTGGAGTTACATTGTGTTGTTTAAGTGTTCCCTTTATTTTTTGAGCAGTGTAGTAAAGGGGTATTCCCATCATAATGATCACTGTTAAATCGGTTAATGATTTGACAGTGATAATTTTTGAAAATATTTGATTAACAAATTCCCACCATTTAGGATAAAATTCATCCCCACTTACCTCATTGTTGTCATTTGGTCTCCCCTGGTTACGGCCACCGCTCTTCTCCAGAATCCCGGTGGCCACGCTTGTGCAGAAGACTCCTTTTCTCCCGGCCGGGCCGCTCGCTACCGGCTCTGTACTATACTGGCCAGGAATAAGTCACCATGGCGCATGCGCGTTCAGACCAGCATGCGGCGCAGCCGGGAGAAGACTTCAATCAAGATGAAGCCCACCCCCAGCCAGAATCCAGGAAGTGAACGGCGTGTGGGTGCAGATCTCCTGTCTTCTCAGCCCAATTAAAATTCTGCCTTACCACAATAAATCCTTAAAATTTATAAGGCCACTTCCCACCACTGGATAGCAAGGACCAGTCAACAGCATCCATGAAATCTGCCCAGATACCAAACCAGCTGGAACCTGCTCGTGCCACAACACAGGTGACCAACCAGGATGCAGGTAAGCACCACTGGTACACTGAAAGGGGAGGATAGAAACAGCACAAGATAGGGGACGACAGTATGTGGGAGTCAAAAGACCCCACTACTAACGAGGCTGTGATACTATTGGGGTCATTTATTAAACTGGTGTAAAGTAGAACTGGCTTAGTTGCCCATACCAACCAGATTCCACCTTTTTATTTTACAAAGGAGCAGTGAAAAATAAAAAAGGTGGAGTCTGATTGGTTGCTATGGGAAACTAAGCCAGTTGTAGGTTGCACCAATTTGATAAGTCTCCTCCTATGTGCCCACCTACCTGGCTCACCCTTAGGAGCTTTTTACGTTACTGCTGATTGTGTGCTACAGCGTTGGGCCAGATTCATATGACCAAGATCGGTCCAAAAATAAAAACACATTTGTCCGCCACATCTCTCAGATCAACAAGCAGACCGATCCCCAGAACCCAGGGCAGACATGGAAAAATATTTGTTTGTGTGCATGAGCTCTTATGGAAACTACCAAGCCTTACACAGGTATATTCCAATGTAGGCCTGCAGCACTATATTGCTAGATAGAACATTCACTATATTCAAGTGCTTAAATTGCTGAATAGAAATGGCAATCTGACTATTACAGTTTATTAGATCCTTGGGGGGGGGGGGGGGTAAAAAAAAAAAAAAGTAAATATATTTTCTTTCACTATTAAATGACAAGAAAAACTATGTACTTGTGGTATTAGTGCAACTGTACAGCCCTAAAGAATCCCCTAAAGGGCATGGGTCAGTTTTAGCACAAAGTGAAAGTCATAAAAATATGGCCCATGAAAGTATGGTAATTTTTTTTTTTTTTCTGCATTTGGAAATTTTTCTCCAGGTTCCCACTACCTCCAATGCAAGAGTGGTGCCATTAGAAAGTACAGCTCGTCTCTGGAAGAAAGATATATAGCTCAATTTTTTTTTTCGGAACGGACGGATCACGGAATGGGTCTGGATCCGTCCCGGCCGCCGAACAGACGTTGCTCGTGCATTGGGGACCAAAAATTGCGGTCCCCAATGCACGGAATGGAACCACAACAGCCGTGTGCAGGAGGCCTAAGACTCATTTTCCTATTAAGCGATTTCGCTTACATTTTATGCTGCAATACCATTTCAACCAGATTTTGGCACATTAGTGGAGAGTTTGGACTGGAGTTTCTCACACCAGGCTTCCTCATTCACATTTTGGTGTCAGCTCAAGATCCATGGAAAATCCATGTTTGGTCTGTGTCAGGTTTCAGCCATATTCCACGGGCGCTACTCAACTAAACATTTCTCATAGCATCTCCTACCAATGGTCTGTAACACCACTGGCAGTAGTTTTTCACAGACCCAGACTTATGGGAGCATTTGGTCCATGTTATGGATCACGGTGGCCCATGTCCCTATTACTTTTCATAGACCCATGGTCAGTGGAAAGCCGCTGGTGTGAACATACACAGCACGTCTGATTCATTTGAAGTGTGACTTTAGATATTATACATCATGCTTTGAACTTCAGCATGCTCAGCAGTTTTAACTTCAGTATATTACATTTTAATTTAAAGGGTGAAACAACGCAACATCTGCCTCCGCCAGCTCCTGTGGTTTTCATTGGTTTGCAGCGCCGGAAAGATTGGGGAAGATTTATCAAATTGGTGTACAATCAAATTCCACCTTTAATTTTCCAAAGGAGCTCTGAAAAATGAAAAGCGGAATCTGGTTATGGGCAACTAAGCCAGTTTTCCTTTACACCAGTTTTGATAAATCTCCTTTTTTCTTTAGGGTAGCACAACAGTTAGGTTTCTGGATACAGTTTTGGAATCCAGTGTGGATCATTAAAAGAGTTGTCCGAGTTCAGAGCTGAACCCATACATAACCATTTCTTGACCCAGGCAGCCCCTCTGAGTCGAGCATCAGCGCAGGGCAAAGGCTTTTTCAGCAGATCCAGTGATGTACCGGGTCTCACTATGGGAATGCTAGGAGGAGGCTTCAGCCTAGCAGTGAGCCCGATGTCACTGACACTAATGGGTGGGCTTTAGCACTGCCCTTGTCCTCAGGGCAGAGGAGAACATCAGAGCATGCAATGCTCCGATGCTCCACTCAGAGGGGCTGCCTGGGAGAAGGGGATATATCTTGGTTCAGCCATGAACCCAGACAACCCCTTTAAAAGAGAAAGTGTAAAGGATACTTTAATTCACTCCTGGTTTTTGCTTTTCCAAAACTGCCATAAGAAACCTGACTATGTGGCCGTACCCTTTGGGTGCTGCCACACCATGGCTGTGCAGAATTTTGTCTGCCAAGAAAAAAAAAAAAAAAAAAAAAAAAAAAAAAAAATCCAGTTTTTGTATGCAACATACCAGCATTTCCTTTGAGCAAGGGAAAACACAGCAGACTTAGAGGTAGTCTCACTTCAGTAAGTGGTATCCATCATGTAGCAAAAGTTAATACAAGCAACTTACTAATGTATAGAGATTGTCCATATTGTCTCCTTTGCTGTCTGGATTAATTTTTCCTTCACATTATACACTGCTCATTTCTATGGTTACAGACCACCCTGCAATCCAGCATTGGTGGTCGTGCTTGCACACTATAGGAAGAAGCACTAGCCTATGTGTGCTCCTATGGTCCCGGCCACCAGAGAGGTTGATGCTTTTTCCTATAGTGTGCAAGCACGACCACCACTGATGGATTGCAGGGTGGTCTGTAACCATGGAAACAAGCAGTGTATAACGTAATGGGGAAAAAAATCTAGACAGCAGAGGAAGCAATATGGATTCCAACAATACATTAGTAAGTAGCTTGTATTAACTTTCTCTACATGATAAATTCCACTTACTGAAGTGAGACAACCCCTTCAAGTTACATTCATGCATTTTCTTGATGAAAGGAAATGCAGCATAAATGCTAATATTTTAATAAACACATGCATTTTTGCTGCAAAAATGATACTTACCAGTAATATGATTTTCCAAAGTCCATGACAGCACCAGGATAGAGGGTCCACCTCCCAGGACAGGCAACCCAGAAATATAAAACAAGAGGAGCCACTCCTTCATTCAGTAGTTTCCAGAGATGAGACCACCTTCCATATCTTAGGCTACTTTCACACTCGCGTTTGGTGTGGATCCGTCATGGATCTGCACAAACGCATCTGTTCAGATAATACAACCGCATGCATCCGTTCAGAACGGATCCGTTTGCATTATCTGTAACACTGCCAAAACTGATCCTTCTTGACCACCATTGAAAGTCAATGGGGGACAGATCCGTTTTATATTGTGCCAGTGAAAACAGATCCGCCCCCATTGACTTTGGCTCCGTTTCGTCAGACAGACACCAAAGCGGAATGGAGATGGAACGGAGGCAAACAATGCATTCTGAATGGAAAAGGATCCGCTCAGAATGCATCAAAGGCCAAAACGCCAGTGTGAAAGTAGCCTTACCGGTCTGACCAGTCCTTGCTCTTGCTTGTATGTTTAACACCTTTTTTTATTTTCCTGCACACCCAGCGATAACTAAAGAAAAGCTCATCAACAAGATGCTTGTGATAAAAGAAGAAAGAAGGGGGGGGGTAGAATTAGAAGGGTGCTGTCATGGATGTCAGTCAAATTACCGGTAAGTAATTCTCATGCTGGCCATAGACTTCTATTATGACGGAATGCCTCTTATAGGCTTCAGTGGAGCATGCCATCATAGAATTCCGTTATGGTCCGTGGTAGCGGAATCCAAAGCAGGATTCTTTAATAAGTCGAACGCCAAACTTGAAGACACAAGTTCACTCATGCCTACTCATCACTGGTTCTGTCCTATAAGGCTACTTTCACACTAGCGTTTTTGCTGGATCTGGCAGGGTTCAGCAAAAACACTTCCGTTAGGGTCCATTCACACGTCCGCAATTTTGTTCCGCATTTTGCGGAACGGAATTGTGGACCCATTCATTTCTATGGGGCAGCACGATGTGCTGCCTGGATCTGGAATTGCGGGTCCGCAATTCCGTTCCCGAAAAAAAAAAAAAAAAAAGAAATAGAACATGTCCTATTCTTGTCCGCAATTGCTGACAAGAATATGCATTTTCTATTAAGTGCTGGCGATGTGCAGTCCGCAAAATGCGGAACGCACATTGCCGATGTCAGTGTTTTGCGGATCTACAAAACACACATGGACGTGTGAATGGAGCCTTTCTAATACAACAGTCTGCATCAGTTATGAACTGATCCGGTTGTATTATCTTTAACATGCCCAAGACTGATCAGTCATCTCCATTGAAAGGCCTCATGCACACAACAGTATTTTTTTCGCGGTCCGCAAAACAGAGTTCCGTTTCAGTTTTTTTTTTTTCGTGTGCCTTTTTGGAGGATCAGCAGACATGAAAAGTGAAAAAAAAAAAATCTAAGTCAAGTTTGCCTTGAAAATGATAGGAAAAAAACGGATACGGATGACAATCTTGTGTGCATCCGTGTTTTTTCATGGACCCATTGACTTGAATGGGTCCTCGAACAGTTGTCCGTGAAAAAAAAAAAAAAAAAAAAAGTCTTATTTTTTTTCACGGACTGGAAACACGGATAACGGACGACAAACGGTGCATTTTCCGAGTTTAACTAACCCATTGAAAGTCAATGGGTCCGCAGAAAATCACGGAAAATGGAACAACGGACACGGAACCCAACAACGGTCGTGTGCATGAGGCCAAAGTCAATGGAGGATGGATCAGTTTTCTATTGTGTCAGAAAACTGATCAGTCCCCATTGACTTGCATTGTGGGTCATGACAGATCTGTCTTGCGCCACATCCCATGACGGAAAGAAAACCGCTGCTTGCTGTGGTTTACTCTCTGGTATGAGAGTGCAACTAAACGGAACAGAATGCATTTTAGAGCATTCCGTTAAGTTTTGTCCCAATTGACAATGAATGGGGACAAAATGGAAGAGTTTTTTTTCCTGTATTGAGACCTTATGACAGATCTCAATACCAGAAAATAGAAACACTAGTGTAAAAGTAGCCTTAAAGGAGTTGTCAGAGTTATGGAGAAAAAAAATAAATAAAAATATAGCACTGTACATCTGATTGTGAGTGATATATAGTCCTGATCAAAAGTTTAAGACCACTTGAAAAAATGGGGAAAAAAAAAAAAAAAAATCATATTTAGCATGGCTGGATCTTAAGATTCCAAGTAGAGCTTCAACATGCAACAAAAAGAAATGGGAGTGAGAAAACATTTGAGTATTCAATTTAATGAAAACAAATAAACTGAAACAGGCTGTTTTTCAGCTGATCCAAAGTTTAGGACCACATGCCTTTAAAGGGCCAAATCTGTGCAATGTGGATTCATTGTCATTTTCTGTCAAGTAGTCACACGTTGTGATGGCAAAGGCAAAAAAACCTCTTTTTGAACATGGTCGGGTTGTTGAACTGCATAAGCAGGGTCTCACAGCGCGCCATCGCTGCTGAGGTGGGACGCAATAAGACTCATTTGGAATTTCTTAAATGATCCTGAGGGTTATGGAACAAAAAAGTCAAGTGAAAGACCCCAAAAAAAGTCTCATCAGCACTGAGCCAGAGGATCCAGTTGGCTGTCCGTCAAGACACTGGACAATCCTCGACCCAAATTAAGGCCCTTACTGGTGCTGACTGCAGCCCCATAACCATCAGACGGCATCTGAGACTGAAGGGCTTTAAAAACAAGAAACGTCTTCAAATACCTCGTCTCCTTGAACGCCACAGGACTGCTAGTTTGGACTTTGCAAGAGAGCACCAAACATGGGACATTCAAAGGTGGAAGAAAGTTTTATTCTCTGATGAGAATTTTTTTTAACCTTGATGGTCCTGATGGTTTCCAAGGTTACTGGCATGACAAGCAGATCCCACCTGAGATGTTTTCTACGCGCCACAGTGGAGGGGGGCGCCATAATGGTCTGGGGTGCTTTTTCCTTCAGTGGAACAATGGAGCTTCAGGAAGTGCAGGGGCGTCAAACGGCCGCTGGCTATGTCCAGATGTTGCAGAGAGCATTCCTCATGACTGAGGGCCCTCGTCTGTGTGGTAACGACTGGGTTTTTCAACAGGACAACGCTACAGTACACAATGCCCGCAGGACAAGGGACTTCTTCCAGGAGAATAACATCACTCTTTTGGCCCATCCTGCGTGTTCCCCTGATCTAAATCCAATTGAGAACCTTTGGGGATGGATGGCAAGGGAAGTTTACAAAAATGGACAACAGTTCCAGACAGTAGATGGCCTTCGTGCGGCCGTCTTCACCACTTGGAGAAATGTTCCCACTCACCTAATGGAAACGCTTGCAGCAAGCATGCCAAAACGAATTTTGGAAGTTATAAACAATAACAGTGGAGCTACTCATTACTGAGTTCATGTTTGGAAGTTGGATTTCAGTTTTTTTTTTTGGAGGTGTGGTCCTAAACTTTTGATCAGCTGAAAAACAGCCCGTTTCAGTTTATTCGTTTTCATTAAATTGAATGCTCAAAAAAAGTTTTGTCTCACTCATTTCTTCTTGTTGCATGTTGAAGCTCTACTTGGAACCTTGTTAAGATCCAGCCATGCTAAATATGACTTTTCAAGTGGTCTTAAACTTTTGATCAGGACTAAAAAAAAAAAAAAAAAAAAAAACCTAACACACAAACTATTTCCTCACTTCCCTGGTTCTCTTCTGGCCCTTTGTTTACGTGCAAAAACAATCTCTGCCCCTCCCCCTGCACTGCTAAGAGAGTGAATACAAGTGCTGCCCTGAGTGACATGTCTGTCTGCTGGGAGACTCCGCAGCATGTTGTGTGTGTGTAGGACTACAAGTCCCAGCTGTACAACAGCACTCCTAATACACACAGGATTTTGCCCCTACCTGCAATGCTCTGGAGAACCTCTCCAGCTCCTGTGCCCAGCATTTGTCTCCTCACTGCCTGCAGCTACACAGTAAACACTTCAGCCCTGAGTCTGTGCAGCTGAAGGGGTTAAAGGGAACCCGTCACCTCCCAAAACCATCCCAAGCCGCCAGCAGTGTGTTTCTGATGATGCCTTTCTTCCTGAAGGCAGATGCAGCAAAAGTACTAAAAATGTTTTATCCCCTGCTCGGCGTGCTTCTCCACACATGCTTGAAGTCAAGGGGGCAGTGGCCTCCTTGCTTCAAGTCATGGTAACCACACCCCTTTGCTGTGACTGTAGGATGCCTTTGTGGTGCATGTGGACCGCGCCGGCATCCTCCATTGTACTCATCTTTTGCTGGGGATGGTAGTTTGCTGCGGTCCACATGCGGTCGGACTGCTCCCCCAATGAGAAACAGGCTACAGTGTTTGAGCAGTTCCCCCATATTTGCCACTATATTTCTGTGATTTTGCATCTGCCTTCATGAAGAAAGGCATCAGAAACACGCTGTTGGTGGCTTGGGATGGTTTTGGTTGGTGACAGGTTCCCTTTAAGAATCCTAGGAGAGAGCAATAAGCAGCAGCCGGCAGTGCAGGGGGGCGTGACCAGCACAGTGACGCCTCATGTACAGATCTCTTAGGCTTGAGCCTGAACATTATCAGAGCAGGGAGAGAAGTTGACATCACAGGTCATATGACCCTCAATGAAATCTGAGAAACCAGCCACTGGAGAGAGAGTTAATTGGAAAGCTGTTACATTTGTCTAGTTAGAAACATAGAAAGAATAAAAAAAAAAAAAAAAAAAAAAAAACCCACACACCTCAGACAACCCCTTTAAGTCAGTGTTCAACCCTTTAGATAGGTCTTGAGACATGACTCAGATATTAAATAAGCCAGCAACTCATCTGCAGGCAGCTTATAGTATAGCTGTCCTACAACTGGTGGCATTAGAGGCAGAGCTTGTTAAGAGCTCATTTGCATCCCTTTCTTCAATATTTTATCATGCAGACTTTATTTTTACCAAGTACTACAGATGGGCAGGATGGGGACAGAGTGGTGACATGTGAAGGGCCAGAAGACCAGCCAAGTTTACAACTTTTTTACCTGGAGGCGGGCGCACAGACCGCCATATGCGCACTTAATTTTTGACAATGTGCATGTCTTATAGTAAATTAGCCATATACTACAGCAGCAAAAGGGGGGACAACTGAGACCAGTAGACTTATAGCTTCGGACCATAGATCCAAAGTAGATTCATTCAAACACCTAGTTTTCGGCCTAATGCTGCTGCAGCAGTAATATGCTAAAATGTATTTTTTTTTTTTATGAAAATATGACAGTTATCCTTTAAAGATGCAGAAATGAATACCGAATTAAATTCACCAAAGTCTTGCGTGAAATTAATTTTGCCATTTTCAGCTGAGCAGCAACCATCGATTAAGGATAATACACAGAGGGTAAAAACAGACACACAAACCAAATACCGATTTACAGGTGAAGCATGGACGCGCTTTTTTTTTTTTTTTTTCTTCTCACAGACACGACTTTTTAGTATAAAAAAAACAACAAAAAAACAAAAAAAAAAAAAAAACACAAAACACTATAGTATAGTATATGTGCTCCATAGACTAGGATGGGCCAGCAGTAGCGTTGAGCAAACTTTTTTCAAGGTCGGCGTATCTAAGAATTCCGTTATGGCTTCTGCTACCACAGACCATAACGAATTCTTAGATAACCTGAACCAAAACTTTGTACTCCAAACTTGAAAACATAAGTTCGCTCATCCCTACACAGCGGCAAAGAGGATTGGTTGTTTTATAACAGGGATGCTCAACCTGCAGCCCTCCAGCTGTTGTAAAACTACAACTCCCACCATGCCCTTCTGTAGGCTGATAGCTATAGGCTGTCCAGGAATGAAATGATGGGGAGTTGTATTTTGCAACAGCTGGAGGGACACAGGTTGAGCATGCCTGTTTTATAACATTAAGGGGTCATGCACACGAATCCATTTTATTTCCGTGTCCATTCAGTTTTTTTTGCAGAAGAAAAAAAATAAAATCCGTTTTTTGCAGACTGCAAGATATATACGGTCATGTGAATGAGCCCTAAGTGCAAGTGAATTCACAACTTTCAACTCAAGTCATTAAGCCTCATTCACACATCAGTTTTCGTCCCCATTCATAACCTGTGTATTCAGACATCGGTGTTTTAGCAAGGTCCGTGCGTCAGTGATTTTAGCACAGATGCATGATCTATTTTGTCCATGTTCACGGATCCATCACGGTCTATGGGTCAGTGAAAACCACGGATACCAACAGTGTTGCATCCATATTTCACAGATTAAGAAGAGAGACTTTGAAAAAAATAAATTATATATATCAGCTGTTCAGTGTCAGTGAAACGCAAAAAACGGGCACACGGATCACTTTACGGATGCATCACTGACCACCTGCTCACGGATTTGAGCACAGACATGTGAATGAGGCTTTACACATGATGGCTGCAGTACTGAACAAGGAGTAAACCATGAAATCTGCCCCTCTACACCCACAGCCCCTTCCCCGTACTTACATCATATTGTTTCACCAGCTGGTACTTTGGACAATCATAACTACGACAGAATGAAGGCAACTTATTCTGACTGGAGACATCAGACGCCTGCACGGCAATCCCCAGTACAGAGAGCAGCCCCAGCAGAAGTCTTCTCCTCATCTCCATGACTGGATGTGTCTGTGGAGGAGCTCAGCTGCTGATATAGGAGGTGGATATGGGTGGAGCAGGCTTGTGTAACTTTCCCAATCAGCAAGTTAAAAGTAAGGCCTGGAGTCTTCTCCCACCGCCCTCACGTGGAGACAACACTGAGGATGTGTGCGGGGTTTTATAACTCACTATTCCCCCCATCACGTGAGGTGCCCCTGTGTTATCTAACTGCAATGTTCTGTAGCTATCGCCGATTAACATTGGAAGATAATGAAAAATTAGGTAAAACGAATAGCGTTAAGCAAAGAATCTATCCGATTATCTATTTAGCTTTATTTAGGATTATTTATTTCGTACTAACGTGTTTGGCAGTGCTGTACAGATAATGTGCAGGCAGAACACATACTGAAAAGATGAGGCAATGTTCCCAAAGTCATTTCTTTTATTTTCAAAGCTCATATTAACCCCTGGTTCTCTGTGTACATTCAGCATTTGCACCAAGAAGTGAACTCCATGGGGGGGGGGGGGGATTTATCAAAACTGGTGTAAAGTAGAACTGGCTTAGTTGCCCATAGCAACCAATCAGATTCCACCTTTCATTTTTCAGAACTCGTTTAAAAAATGTAAAGTGGAATCTGGTTGCTATGGGCAACTAAGCCAGTTTTCCTTTAAACCATTTTTGATAAATCTCCCCCCATGTGCCCAACAGATGCCAAAAGACTAGTCTTTTTAGTATCAACCAGGCAGGTAAATGTCTGTATTATTTATTTATTTGCAACCTGCCCTTTTCTATGTAGCTGACCACCTCAAAAAGTGTGCTCTATAGGTGGCATATGTAACTATATTGTAATGCCTGTACTGCAGACTGATACACTGTAGCAAACTGTCAGCACTATTGCTGTACAATTAGCTTGCCTGAAAGCAGGACTAGCTATGTGCAGGTTAACATAAGGGTGCGCCTTGCCTTTCTGCTGCCTGAGGCGAAAACTGAAGCAGCGCCCCATCCCCCCATAACAATGGCAATTTCTTAACCTAGCACCTTCTCTCCAGCCCTACCGTTAAAGATATACTTGGAAAAAACTATATACAGAGCTACAAAACCTACAGGGTAATACAGCACCACATATCTCATGTCCAGTGACGTGTCCTCTGATGTAGACGTTCTCTTTCTTTTTTTCCCAACTTAAAGTTTATTAAGTTTTATGTTTTTTTCTTTCTCAAACAAATCACAGCAAAATAGACAATCCAGGTCGGATAAACCAATACAGACCTCAATTAACAAATCAATAAACAAGGGGGAAAAAACAAAAACATCACGTCTATAATGGTAGTAGAGGTAGGCGGCAGGGCCGGCGATAGTGGGGGCAAACTGGGCAATTGCCCAAGGCCCCGATCCTCTAAGAGGCCCCCTGCTTCAGTCCCGGCAATCGTTCAGTCGGGACTCCAGAGTGGGGAATTTCCCAGCTTAGGGCTCTTTCACACCTGCGTTATTGTTTTCCGGCATAGAGTTCCGTCGTCGGGGCTCTATGCCGGAAGAATCCTGATCAGGATTATCCTAATGCATTCTGAATGGAGAGAAATCCGTTCAGGATGCATCAGGATGTCTTCAGTTCCGGAACGGAACGTTTTTTGGCCGGAGAAAATACCGCAGCATGCTGCGCTTTTTGCTCCGGCCAAAAATCCGGAACACTTGCCGCAAGGCCGGATCCGGAATTAATGCCCATTGGAAGGCATTGATCCGGATCCGGCCTTAAGCTAAACGTCGTTTCGGCGCATTGCCGGATCCGACGTTTAGCTTTTTCTGAATGGTTACCATGGCTGCCGGGACGCTAAAGTCCTGACAGCCATGGTAAAGTGCAGCGGGGAGCGGGGAGGAGTATACTTACCGTCCGTGCGGCTCCCCGGGCGCTCCAGAGTGACGTCAGGGCGCCCCAAGCGCATGGATCATGTGATCGCATGGATCATGTGATCGCATGGATCACGTCATCCATGCGCATGGGGCGCTCTGACGTCATTCTGGAGCGCCCCGGGAGCCGCACGGACTGTAAGTATACCGCTCCCCCGATCCCCGCTCCTACTATGGCAACCAGGACTTTAATAGCGTCTTGGGTGCCATAGTAACACTGAAAGCATTTGGAAGACGGTTCCGTCTTCAAATGCTTTCAGTACACTTGCGTTTTTCCGGATCCGGCGGGCACCTCCGGCAACGGAAGTGCATGCCGGATCCCAACAACGCAAGTGTGAAAGAGGCCTTAGGCTACTTTCACACTAGCGTTTTTCTTTTCCGGCATAGAGTTCCGTCACAGGGGCTCTATACCGGAAAAGAACTGATCAGGCATATCCCCATGCATTCTGAATGGAGAGTAATCCGTTCAGGATGTCTTCAGTTCAGTCATTTTGACTGATCAGGCAAAAGATAAAACCGTGAAATTTGAAGAAGACGGAGAACCGCACTCTACTAATTATGTTCTGGTGCCGGTCAGGGGCTGCAAGCAGCCAGTATACATGAAGTAAAATTAAGGCACACAATTTTTAGTATTTGCAATTTCAAAAGGGGAATTTATTAGTTCGCATCATGTGGTAGTATCATCCATTTGCCCAATATATTTCAAAATATGAACAGTTTTCGTAAACCGGACGTTTCGGTCGCGCAGGACCTTCATCTGCGGTTTTATCTATAACGCAATAATCAACATGAGCTGGATTATAACCACTGCAACAATCAAGCTAGGTACATACAGGGATATATATATATATTTAGGTAAGGCCTCATGCACACGACCGTATTTTTTCACGGTCCGCAGAACTGGGTTCCGTTGGTCCGTGATCCGTGACTGTTTTTTCGTCCGTGGGTCTTCCTTGATTTTTGGAGGATCCACAGACATGAAAAAAAAAGTCGTTTTGGTGTCCGCCTGGCCGTGCGGAGCCAAACGGATCCGTCCTGAATTACAATGCAAGTCAATGGGGACGGATCCGTTTGACGTTGACACAATATGGTGCAATTTCAAATGCCAGTGTGCGCCCCCCCCCCCCCCCCCCCCTCTATTGTAATATCATTGGTGGCCAGTGTGCGGCCCCCCCCCCCGCTATTGTAATATCATTGATGGCCAGTGTGCGGCCCCCCCCGCCCCCCCCCTCCCTCTATTGTAATATCATTGGTGGCCAGTGTGCGGCCCCCCCCCCCGCTATTGTAATATCATTGATGGCCAGTGTGCGGCCTCCCCCGCCCCCCCCTCCCTCTATTGTAATATCATTGGTGGCCAGTGTGCGGCCCCCCCCGGCCCCCCCTCTATTGTATTAATATCATTGGTGGCCAGTGTGCGGCCTCCCCCCCCCCCCCCCCGATCATTGGTGGCAGCGGAGAGTTCCGATCGGAGTCCCAGTTTAATCGCTCTGGGGCTCCGATGGGTAACCATGGCAACCAGGACGCTACTGCAGGCCTGGTTGCCATGGTTACTTAGCAATATTACAATATTAGAAGCATCATACTTACCTGCTGGCTGCTGCGCTGTCTGTGACCGGCCGGGAGCTCCTCCTACTGGTAAGTGACAGGTCTGTGCGGCGCATTGCTTAATGATCTGTCACTTACCAGTAGGAGGAGCTCCCGGCCGGTCACAGACAGCGCAGCAGCCAGCAGGTAAGTATGATGCTTCTAATATTGTAATATTGCTAAGTAACCATGGCAACCAGGCCTGCAGTAGCGTCCTGGTTGCCATGGTTACTGATCGGAGCCCCAGAGCGATTAAACTGGGACTCCGATCGGAACTCTCCGCTGCCACCAATGATTGGGGGGGAGGGGAGGCCGCACACTGGCCACCAATGATATTAATACAGTAGAGGGGGGCCGGGGGGGCCACACACTGGCCACCAATGATATTACAATGGGGGGGGGGCGGGGGAGGCCGCACACTGGCCACCAATGATATTACAATAGATGGGGGGGCGGGGGAGGCCGCACACTGGCCACCAATGATATTACAATAGGGGGGGGGTTGATATACTAGTGACATATATTGGCCATATAGTACACGTCTATGGAGTAACTGATGCTAGATCAAAGGTAATGCTTTATACATCTGTATAGTGTCCCCCAATTTCATAATAAATGCTGGGGATTGTGTGAGCTGCCACCTGGTAAGTAGTGAGCATCTGGACTTGGTTTCAGCCACATCTATGCCCCAGTATACATTCTCAATGCTAGTCACATAAATAAGTTGCAGCAAACAAATGTCATTATAGAGGATGGTAGCATGAAATATACATTGTAATACACATTCTAATATACATAGTGGACCACATTACCGCTATTTAAGAGTGTATGGGGTTGATGGTGGTTCCGGTCACGTGATCGGAAGTCACGTGACGTCTGGGACGAACGTGTGCGTTCCAACAGTGACGTCACGTGTGCGCTGCGTTCCACTGTGATATACTATAGGCATAGCGCTGGTTCTGGTCTAGGCGGAGGAGGCTAATGTTCATTACGATTTTACATGAGCGCTGCAACTATATTCTATATCTGAGGACCATCTGGAATCTAGTCTAAAGAAAGCGAGGGAAATAGTGGCTGAAATAATGCAGTTTGACCAGATTGTAAATAAATACATAATGGAAATATCTAAATAGAGGTATATGATATACACTGCGTGCAGAATTATTAGGCAAATGAGTATTTTGACCACATCATCCTCTTTATGCATGTTGTCTTACTCCAAGCTGTATAGGCTCGAAAGCCTACTACCAATTAAGCATATTAGGTGATGTGCATCTCTGTAATGAGAAGGGGTGTGGTCTAATGACATCAACACCCTATATTAGATGTGCATAATTATTAGGCAACTTCCTTTCCTTTGGCAAAATGGGTCAAAAGAAGGACTTGACAGGCTCAGAAAAGTCAAAAATAGTGAGATATCTTGCAGAGGGATGCAGCACTCTTAAAATTGCAAAGCTTCTGAAGCGTGATCATCGAACAATCAAGCGTTTCATTCCAAATAGTCAACAGGGTCGCAAGAAGCATGTGGAAAAACCAAGGCGCAAAATAACTGCCCATGAACTGAGAAAAGTCAAGCGTGCAGCTGCCAAGATGCCACTTGCCACCAGTTTGGCCATATTTCAGAGCTGCAACATCACTGGAGTGCCCAAAAGCACAAGGTGTGCAATACTCAGAGACATGGCCAAGGTAAGAAAGGCTGAAAGACGACCACCACTGAACAAGACACACAAGCTGAAACGTCAAGACTGGGCCAAGAAATATCTCAAGACTGATTTTTCTAAGGTTTTATGGACTGATGAAATGAGAGTGAGTCTTGATGGGCCAGATGGATGGGCCCGTGGCTGGATTGGTAAAGGGCAGAGAGCTCCAGTCCGACTCAGAAGCCAGCAAGGTGGAGGTGGAGTACTGGTTTGGGCTGGTATCATCAAAGATGAGCTTGTGGGGCCTTTTCGGGTTGAGGATGGAGTCAAGCTCAACTCCCAGTCCTACTGCCAGTTTCTGGAAGACACCTTCTTCAAGCAGTGGTACAGGAAGAAGTCTGCATCCTTCAAGAAAAACATGATTTTCATGCAGGACAATGCTCCATCACACGCGTCCAAGTACTCCACAGCGTGGCTGGCAAGAAAGGGTATAAAAGAAGAAAATCTAATGACATGGCCTCCTTGTTCACCTGATCTGAACCCCATTGAGAACCTGTGGTCCATCATCAAATGTGAGATTTACAAGGAGGGAAAACAGTACACCTCTCTGAACAGTGTCTGGGAGGCTGTGGTTGCTGCTGCACGCAATGTTGATGGTGAACAGATCAAAACACTGACAGAATCCATGGATGGCAGGCTTTTGAGTGTCCTTGCAAAGAAAGGTGGCTATATTGGTCACTGATTTGTTTTTGTTTTTTTTTGAATGTCAGAAATGTATATTTGTGAATGTTGAGATGTTATATTGGTTTCACTGGTAAAAATAAATAATTGAAATGGGTATATATTTGTTTTTTGTTAAGTTGCCTAATAATTATGCACAGTAATAGTCACCTGCACAGACAGATATCCCCCTAATATAGCTAAAACTAAAAACAAACTAAAAACTACTTCCAAAAATATTCAGCTTTGATATTAATGAGTTTTTTGGGTTCATTGAGAACATGGTTGTTGTTCAATAATAAAATTAATCCTCAAAAATACAACTTGCCTAATAATTCTGCACTCCCTGTATATAATATAATGAAGGTTAGTACTCTATAACAGGTGGGATTAAAGGCAAGTAAATAAATGGAACGGAAGGGAAATTATAACCAGGGACAGGTAGTGGGATAGAGGAGGGGGAGGAAAAAAGGGGGGAGCATCTCACCCACACCCGTTGCAGACAAAAAATTATTCTCAGCGAGTCTGTGGAAGAAAGGAATAATATTTAGATCATCTTCTTAACGTTTATCACAATATAAACAAGTATTAAGCACAATTCAGGTATTAATAAAGAAGTTCAGGCATTAATAAAAAAAATCAAATTCACGGTTCAGACCATTGGGTGAAAGTGTCCCTAATTTATGAATCCAAAAAGCCTCCCTTTGTTTCAGGAGGAGTGTCCGATTACCGCCCCTCCTGGGTCGATCCACTTGTTCCAAAATTTGGAACCGAAATTGTGGAATTCGGTGTTTACTGTCCGGGAAGTGGTGTGGTATTGGCAAAAAATTATGTCCAAGTCTGATAGTTGATTTATGTTTGCTTATTCTGTCTCGCACATGTTGAATGGTTTCTCCAACATATGCGAGGCCGCACGGGCATTTTATCAAGTACACCACATAACTCGACTCACAGGTAAAAAATCCTTGGATTGCAAAGGCCTGTCCGGTACGTGGATGGGTTACGTACTCTCCTTTTATTACACTTGAGCACTGTGCGCAGTGTAAGCAGGGGTATGTGCCGTGTTGTTTGCTCCGTAAATGAGTCTGTACTAATGGTTTAGTGAGACTCCCTATGTCCGCCTTGACCAATTTGTCCCTGATGTTGGGGGGTCTCTTATAGCTGGTTAATAGGGGTTGTTTGAATTCTTCTATCTCAGGATAGGCTTTAGCTAGTAAGGGCCAATGTTGTTTAAAGGCCTGTTGTATATTTGGCATTAGGGGGTGATATGTAGTTATGCACGCTACCCTCTTTTGGTTAGTGGGACGTGGCCTACGAGTCTCATTGAGACTATTCAAGGCATTTTTTAGAGTAGTCTCGGGATAGCCCCTATTAGAGAATTTTTGGGTAGGGATGAGCGAACCCGAACTGTATAGTTCGGGTTCGTACCGAATTTTGGGGTGTCCGTGACACGGACCCGAACCCGAACATTTCTTGGCGCTTTTTGAAAGGCTGCAAAGCAGCCAATCAACAAGCATCATACTACTTGCCCCAAGAGGCCATCACAGCCATGCCTACTATTGGCATGGCTGTGATTGGCCAGTGCAGCATGTGACCCAGCCTCTATATAAGCTTGGGTCACGTAGCGCTGCACGTCACTCTGCTGATACAAGTGTAGGGAGAGGTTGCAGCTGCGACATTAGGGCGAGATTAGGCAGATTAACTCCTCCAAAAGACTTCTTTCAGTGATCGATCTACAGCTGTGGATCATTGAACTGCTGCTATTCAATTGCTCAGTGTTTTTAGGGTGCCCAGAGCGTTTTTCAGTCACTTTTTTCTGGGGTGATCGGCGGCCATTTTGTGGCTTGTGGTGCGCCAGCACAAGCTACCACCAAGTCCATTTAACCATCAATAGTGTGGTTATTTTTTGGCCATATACTACATCAGGGTCAAGCTTTCATCAAGTGCATTTAACCATCAATAGTGTGGTTATTTTTTGGCCATATACTACATCAGGGGCAAGCTGAGCCTGTGTCACCCAAGTGCATTTAACCATCAATAGTGTGGTTATTTTTTGGCCATATACTACATCAGGGGCAAGTTGAGAATGTCACCCAGCGCCTAAAAAATAGGCCTCACATTTATATTAATCCAAATCTGTCATTACTGCTTTAGCTGGTCAAGTTATTTAGTGTCCGTCAAAGCACAGTTTTTGTTCTGGGTTGAAAAACAATTCCCAAATTTGTAATTCTCAAAATTAGTGGTTTCTGCTGTATCAGGCCTACTTTAAATCTATCCCTAAAAGGGTATATTAGATTCAAGGTGCTGATAGGGTAATTCTCAAAAACTTAACACACACGCTACAGTGCAGATCCAAGTCTAATTCTGTGATTAAATGTATACCTGTCACCCAGCGCCTAAAAAATAGGCCTCACATTTATATTCATCCAAATCTGTACTGTTTTAGCTGTTGAAGTTATTTTTAGTGACCGTCAAAGCACAGTTTTTGTTCTGGGTTGAAAAACAATTCCCAAATTAGCAATTCTCAAAATTTGTGGTTTCTGCTGTATCAGGCCTACTTTAAATCTATCCCTAAAAGGGTATATTAGATTCAAGGTGCTGATAGGGTAATTCTCAAGAACTTCACACACACGCTACAGTGCAGATCCAAGTCTAATTCTGTCCATAAACGTATACCTGTCACCCAGCGCCTAAATAATAGGCCTCAAATTTATATTCAGCTAAATCTGTCATTACTGGTGTGCCTGTATTAGTGTAATACGGTACCTAAATAGATAGCCAGATAGTGTTAGGTGTCTGTAAAAAAAGGCCTGAATTTTAATTCAATACATTGGCCCGAATAATATTTTTCTTATTGTGGTGAACGGTAACAATGAGGAAAACATCTAGTAAGGGACGCGGACGCGGACATGGTCGTGGTGGTGTTAGTGGACCCTCTGGTGCTGGGAGAGGACGTGGCCGTTCTGCCACAGCCACACGTCCTAGTGTACCAACTACCTCAGGTCCCAGTAGCCGCCAGAATTTACAGGGATATTTGGTGGGGCCCAATGCCGTTCTAAGGATGGTAAGGCCTGAGCAGGTACAGGCATTAGTCAATTGGGTGGCCGACAGTGCATCCAGCACGTTCACATTATCTCCCACCCAGTCTTCTGCAGAAAGTGCACAGATGGCGCATGAAAACCAAGCCCATCAGTCTGTCACATCACCCCCATGCATATCAGGGAAACTGTCTGAGCCTCAAGTTATGCAGCAGTCTCTTATGCTGTTTGAAGACTCTGCTGGCAGGGTTTCCCAAGGGCATCCACCTAGCCCTTCCCCAAGGGTGGAAGAGATAGAATGCACTAACGCACAGCAGAACACCCGCCGCCAAGAGACTCCGCCTGCTACTGACCGCCGCCATCTGGGACCGAGCACCCCAAAGGCAGCTTCAAGGAGTTCCCTGGCATGGCACTTCTTCAAACAATGTGCTGACGACAAGACCCGAGTGGTTTGCACGCTGTGCCATCAGAGCCTGAAGCGAGGCATTAACGTTCTGAACCTTAGCACAACCTGCATGACCAGGCACCTGCATGCAAATCATGAACTGCAGTGGAGTAAACACCTTAAAAACAAGGAAGTCACTCAGGCTCCCCCTGCTACCTCTTCTGCTGCTGCCGCCGCGGCCTCTTCTGCTGCTGCCGCTTCCTCGGCCTCTTCCTCCGCCTCTGGAGGAACATTGGCACTTGCCGCCCAGCAAACATGGGATGTACCACTAACACCACCACCTGCGTCACCAAGCATCTCAACCATGTCACACGGCAGCGTTCAGCTCTCCATCTCACAAACATTTGAGAGAAATCGTAAATTCGCACCTAGCCACCCTCGATCCCTGGCCCTGAATGCCAGCATTTCTAAACTACTGGCCTATGAAATGCTTTCATTTAGGCTGGTGGACACAGACAGCTTCAAACAGCTCATGTCGCTTGCTGTCCCACAGTATGTTGTTCCCAGCCGGCACTACTTCTCCAAGAGAGCCGTGCCTTCCCTGCACAACCAAGTATCCGATAAAATCAAGTGTGCACTGCGCAACGTCATCTGTGGCAAGGTCCACCTAACCACAGATACAGTGAGGAACAGAAGTATTTGAACACCCTGCAATTTTGCAAGTTCTCCCACTTAGAAATCATGGAGGAGTCTGAATCTCACATTGTCGGTGCATTCCCACTCTGAGAGATAGAATAAAAATAAAAAAATCATCAAATCACATTGTATAATTTTTAAAGAATGTATTTGTCTTGCACTGCTGAACATAAGTATTTGAACATCTGAGAAAATCAGTGTTAATATTTGGTACAGAAGCCTTTGTTTGCAATTACAAACGTTTCCTGTAGTTCATGACCAGGTTTGCACACACTGCAACAGGGATTTTGGCCCACTCCTCCACAGAGATCTCCTCTAAATCTGTCAGGTTTCTGGGCTGTCGCTGAGCAACACAGAGTTTCAGCTCCCTCGAAAGATGTTCTATTGGATTTAGTTCTGGATACTGCCTAGGCTACTCCAGAACCTTGATATGCTTCTTACAGACGCACTCCTTGGTTATCCTGGCTGTGTGCTTCAGGTCATTGTCATGTTGGAAGACCCAGCCACGACCCATCTTCAATGCTCTGACTGAGGGAAGGAGTTTGTTGCTCAAAATCTCACAATAAATGGCCCCATTTATCCTCCCCTTAATACAGTGCAGTCGCCCTGTCCCCTTCGCAGAAAAGCACCCCCAAAGCATGATATTACCACCCCCATGCTTCACAGTAGGGATGCTGTTCTTGGTATGCAACTCATCCTTCTTTTTCCTCCAAACACGACAAGTTAAGTTTAGACCAAAAAGTTCTACTTTGGTCTCATCTGACCATAGGACTTTCTCCCATGCCTCCTCTGGATCATCCAGATGGTCATTGGCAAACTTCAGACAGGCCTGGATATGTGATGACTTGAGCAGGGGAACCTTCCGTGCAATGCATTATTTGAAACCATGACGGCGTAGTGTTCTACCGACAGTGACCTTTGAAACTGTGGTCCCAGCTCTCTTCATGTCATTGACCAGCTCCTCCCTTGTAGTTCTGGGCTGATTCCTCACCTTTCTTATTATCAGTGATACCCCACGAGGTGAGATCTTGCACGGAGCCTCAGTCCGAGGAAGACTGACAGTCGTCATTAGCCTCTTCCATTTTCTAACAATTGCTCCAACAGTTGATCTGTTTTCACCAAACTGCTTGGCAATTGCCCCGTAGCCTTTTCCAGCCTTGTGGAGGTCCACAATTTTGTCTCTGGTGTCTTTTGACAGCTCTTTGGTCTTGCCCACGGTAGTAGTTGACATATGACTGACTGTGGGGTGGACAGGTGTCTTTAAAAAGCTCAGACAAGTGCTACTAAGTTAGATTAATGAGTGGAGTAGAGGTGGACTTTTTAAAGGCACAGTAACAGGTCTTTGAGAGCCAGAATTCTTGTTGTTTCGCAGGTGTTCAAATACTTATGTTCAGCAGTGCAAGACAAATTCTTTAAAAAAATCATAAAATGTGATTTCCTGATTTATTTATTTTTATTCTGTCTCTCAGAGTGGGAATGCACCTACAATGTGAATTTCAGACCCCTCCATGATTTCTAAGTGGGAGAACTTGCAAAATTGCAGGGTGTTCAAATACATCTGTTCCTCACTGTACGTGGACCAGTAAGCACGGCCAGGGACGCTATATCTCCCTAACTGCACACTGGGTAAATGTAGTGGCGGCTGGGCCCCAGGCGGAGAGCTGTTTGGCGCACGTCCTTCCGCCGCCAAGAATCGCAGGGCAACATTCTTTGCCTCCTGTCTCCTCCTCCTCCTACTCAGCTTCCTCCTCCTCTTCTTCCACCTGCTCATCCAGTCAGCCACACACCTTCACCACCAACTTCAGCACAGCCCGGGGTAAACGTCAGCAGGCCGTTCTGAAACTCATATGTTTGGGGGACAGGCCCCACACCGCACAGGAGTTGTGGCGGGGTATAGAACAACAGACCGACGAGTGGTTGCTGCCGGTGAGCCTCAAGCCTGGCCTGGTGGTGTGCGATAATGGGCGAAATCTCGTTGCAGCTCTGGAACTAGCCGGTTTGATGCACATCCCTTGCCTGGCGCATGTGCTGAATTTGGTGGTGCAGAAGTTCATTCACAACTACCCCGACATGTCAGAGCTGCTGCATAAAGTGCGGGCCGTCTGTTCGCGCTTCCGGCGTTCACACCCTGCCGCTGCTCGCCTGTCTGCGCTACAGCGTAACTTCGGCCTTCCCGCTCACCGCCTCATATGCGACGTGCCCACCAGGTGGAACTCCACCTTGCACATGCTGGACAGACTGTGCGAGCAGCAGCAGGCCATATTGGAGTTTCAGTTGCAGCACGTACGGGTCAGTCGCACTGCGGATCAGACCCACTTCACCACCAATGACTGGGCCTCCATGCGAGACCTGTGTGCCCTGTTGCGCTGTTTCGAGTACTCCACCAACATGGCCAGTGGCGATGACGCCGTTATCAGCGTTACAATACCACTTCTATGTCTCCTTGAGAAAACACTTAGGGCGATGATGGAAGAGGAGGTGGCCCAGGAGGAGGAGGAGGAAGAGGGGTCATTTTTAGCACTTTCAGGCCAGTCTCTTCGAAGTGACTCAGAGGGAGGTTTTTTGCAACAGCAGAGGCCAGGTACAAATGTGGCCAGACAGGGCCCACTACTGGAGGACGAGGAGGATGAGGAGGAGGTGGAGGAGGATGAGGATGAAGCAGGTTCACAGCGGGCTGGCACCCAACGCAGCTCGGGCCCATCACTGGTGCGTGGCTCGGGGGAAACACAGGACGATGACGATACGCCTCCCACAGAGGACAGCTTGTCCTTACCTCTGGGCAGCCTGGCACACATGAGCGACTACATGCTGCAGTGCCTGCGCAATGACAGCAGAGTTGCCCACATTTTAACGTGTGCGGACTACTGGGTTGCCACCCTGCTGGATCCACGGTACAAAGACAATGTGCCCACCTTACTTCATGCAGTGCAGCGTGATAGTAAGATGCGTGAGTACAAGCGCACTTTGGTAGACGCGCTACTGAGAGCATTCCCAAATGTCACAGGGGAACAAGTGGAAGCCCAAGGCGAAGGCAGAGGAGGAGCAAGAGGTCGCCAACGCAGCTGTGTCACGGCCAGCTCCTCTGAGAGCAGGGTTAGCATGGCAGAGATGTGGAAAAGTTTTGTCACCACGCCACAGCTAACTGCACCACCACCTGATACGGAACGTGTTAGCAGGAGGCAACATTTCAATAACATGGTGGAACAGTACCTGTGCACACCCCTCCACGTACTGACTGATGGTTCGGCCCCATTCAACATCTGGGTCTCCAAATTGTCCACGTGGCCAGAGCTAGCCTTTTACGCCTTGGAGGTGCTAGCCTGCCCGGCGGCCAGCGTTTTGTCTGAACGTGTATTCAGCACGGCAGGGGGCGTCATTGCAGACAAACGCAGCCGCCTGTCTACAGCCAATGTGGACAAGCTGACGTTCATAAAAATGAACCAGGCATGGATCCCACAGGACCTGTCCATCCCTTGTGCAGATTAGACATTAACTACCTCCCCTTAACAATATATTATTGTACTCCAGGGCACTTCCTCATTCAATCCTATTTTTATTTTCATTTTACCATTATATTGTGGGGCAACCCAAAGTTGAATGAACCTCTCCTCTGTCTGGGTGCCGGGGCCTAAAAATATCTGACAGTGGCCTGTTCCAGTGGTGGGTGACATGAAGCCTGATTCTCTGCTATGACATGAAGCCTGATTCTCTGCTGACATGAAGCCTGAATCTCTGTTATGGGACCTCTCTCCTCTGCCTGGGTGCCTGGGCCTAAATATGTGACAGTGGCCTGTTCCAGTGGTGGGTGACGTGAAGCCTGATTCTCTGCTATGACATGAAGACTGAATCTCTGCTGACATGAAGCCTGAATCTCTGTTATGGGACCTCTCTCCTCTGCCTGGGTGCCTGGGCCTAAATATGTGACAGTGGCCTGTTCCAGTGGTGGGTGACGTGAAGCCTGATTCTCTGCTATGACATGAAGACTGATTATCTGCTGACATGAAGCCTGAATCTCTGTTATGGGACCTCTCTCCTCTGCCTGGGTGCCTGGGCCTAAATATGTGACAGTGGCCTGTTCCAGTGGTGGGTGACGTGAAGCCTGATTCTCTGCTATGACATGAAGACTGATTCTCTGCTGACATGAAGCCTGAATCTCTGTTATGGGACCTCTCTCCTCTGCCTGGGTACCTGGGCCTAAATATGTGACAGTGGCCTGTTGCAGTGGTGGGTGACGTGAAGCCTGATTCTCTGCTATGACATGAAGACTGATTCTCTGCTGACATGAAGCCTGAATCTCTGTTATGGGACCTCTCTCCTCTGCCTGGGTTCCGGGGCCTAAATATCTGACAATGGACTGTTCCAGTGTTGGGTGACGTAAAGCATGATTCTCTGCTATGACATAAAGACTGATTCTCTGCTGACATGAAGCCTGAATCTCTGTTATGGGACCTCTCTCCTCTGCCTGGGTGCCGGGGCCTAAATATCTGACAATGGACTGTTCCAGTGGTGGGTGACGTGAAGCATGATTCTCTGCTATGACATGAAGACTGATTCTCTGCTGACATGAAGCCTGAATCTCTGTTATGGGACCTCTCTCCTCTGTCTGGGTGCCGGGGCCTAAAAATATCTGACAGTGGCCTGTTCCAGTGGTGTGTGACGTGAAGCCTGATTCTCTGCTATGACATGAAGACTGATTCTCTGCTGACATGAAGCCTGAATCTCTGTTATGGGACCTCTCTCCTCTGCCTGGGTGCCGGGGCCTAAATATCTGACAATGGACTGTTCCAGTGTTGGGTGACGTAAAGCCTGATTCTCTGCTATAACATGAAGACTGATTCTCTGCTGACATGAAGCCTGAATCTCTGTTATGGGATCTCTCTCCTCTGCCTGGGTGCCGGTGCCTAAATATGTGACAATGGACTGTTCCAGTGTTGGGTGACGTAAAGCATGATTCTCTGCTATGACATGAAGACTGATTCTCTGCTGACATGAAGCCTGAATCTCTGTTATGGGACCTCTCTCCTCTGCCTGGGTGCCTGGGCCTAAATATGTGACAGTGGCCTGTTCCAGTGGTGGGTGACGTGAAGCCTGATTCTCTGCTATGACATGAAGACTGATTCTCTGCTGACATGAAGCCTGAATCTCTGTTATGGGACCTCTCTCCTCTGTCTGGGTGCCGGGGCCTAAAAATATCTGACAGTGGCCTGTTCCAGTGGTGGGTGACGTGAAGCCTGATTCTCTGCTATGACATGAAGACTGATTCTCTGCTGACATGAAGCCTGAATCTCTGTTATGGGACCTCTCTCCTCTGCCTGGGTGCCGGGGCCTAAATATCTGACAATGGACTGTTCCAGTGTTGGGTAATGTAAAGCATGATTCTCTGCTATGACATGAAGACTGATTCTCTGCTGACATGAAGCCTGAATCTCTGTTATGGGACCTCTCTCCTCTGCCTGGGTGCCGGGGCCTAAATATCTGACAATGGACTGTTCCAGTGGTGGGTGACGTGAAGCATGATTCTCTGCTATGACATGAAGACTGATTCTCTGCTGACATGAAGCCTGAATCTCTGTTATGGGACCTCTCTCCTCTGTCTGGGTGCCGGGGCCTAAAAATATCTGACAGTGGCCTGTTCCAGTGGTGTGTGACGTGAAGCCTGATTCTCTGCTATGACATGAAGACTGATTCTCTGCTTACATGAAGCCTGAATCTCTGTTATGGGACCTCTCTCCTCTGCCTGGGTGCCTGGGCCTAAATATCTGACAATGGACTGTTCCAGTGTTGGGTGACGTAAAGCATGATTCTCTGCTATGACATGAAGACTGATTCTCTGCTGACATGAAGCCTGAATCTCTGTTATGGGACCTCTCTCCTCTGCCTGGGTGCCTAGGCCTAAATATGTGACAGTGGCCTGTTCCAGTGGTGGGTGACGTGAAGCCTGATTCTCTGCTATGACATGAAGACTGATTCTCTGCTGACATGAAGCCTGAATCTCTGTTATGGGACCTCTCTCCTCTGTCTGGGTGCCGGGGCCTAAAAATATCTGACAGTGGCCTGTTCCAGTGGTGTGTGACGTTAAGCCTGATTCTCTGCTATGACATGCAGACTGATTCTCTGCTGACATGAAGCCTGAATCTCTGTAATGGGACCTCTCTCCTCTGCCTGGGTGCCGGGGCCTAAATATCTGACAATGGACTGTTCCAGTGTTGGGTGACGTAAAGCATGATTCTCTGCTATGACATGAAGACTGATTCTCTGCTGACATGAAGCCTGAATCTCTGTAATGGGACCTCTCTCCTCTGCCTGGGTGCCGGGGCCTAAATATCTGACAATGGACTGTTCCAGTGTTGGGTGACGTAAAGCATGATTCTCTGCTATGACATGAAGCCTGAATCTCTGTTATGGGACCTCTCTCCTCTGCCTGGGTGCCGGGGCCTAAATATCTGACAATGGACTGTTCCAGTGGTGGGTGACGTGAAGCCTGATTCTCTGCTATGACATGAAGACTGATTCTCTGCTGACATGAAGCCTGAATCTCTGTTATGGGACCTCTCTCCTCTGCCTGGGTGCCGGGGCCTAAATATCTGACAATGGACTGTTCCAGTGTTGGGTGACGTAAAGCATGATTCTCTGCTATGACATGCAGACTGATTCTCTGCTGACATGAAGCCTGAATCTCTGTTATGGGACCTCTCTCCTCTGTCTGGGTGCCGGGGCCTAAAAATATCTGACAGTGGCCTGTTCCAGTGGTGGGTGACGTGAAGCCTGATTCTCTGCTATGACATGAAGACTGATTCTTTGCTGACATGAAGCCAGAATCTCTGTTACGGGACCTCTCTCTTCTGCCTGGGTGCCTGGGCCTAAATATCTGACAATGGACTGTTCCAGTGTTGGGTGACGTAAAGCATGATTCTCTGTTACGGGACCTCTCTCCTCTGTCTGGGTGCCTGGGCCTAAATATCTGACAATGGACTGTTCCAGTGTTGGGTGACGTAAAGCATGATTCTCTGCTATGACATGCAGACTGATTCTCTGCTGACATGAAGCCTGAATCTCTGTTATGGGACCTCTCTCCTCTGTCTGGGTGCCGGGGCCTAAATATCTGACAATGGACTGTTCCAGTGTTGGGTGACGTAAAGCATGATTCTCTGCTAGGACATGAAGACTGATTCTCTGCTGACATGAAGCCAGATTCTCTGTTACGGGACCTCTCTCCTCTGCCTGGGTGCATGGGCCTAAATATCTGACAATGGACTGTTCCAGTGTTGGGTGACGTAAAGCATGATTCTCTGCTATGACATGCAGACTGATTCTCTGCTGACATGAAGCCTGAATCTCTGTTATGGGACCTCTCTCCTCTGTCTGGGTGCCGGGGCCTAAAAATATCTGACAGTGGCCTGTTCCAATGGTGGGTGACGTGAAGCCTGATTCTCTGCTATGACATGAAGACTGATTCTTTGCTGACATGAAGCCAGATTCTCTGTTACGGGACCTTTCTCCTCTGCCTGGGTGCCTGGGCCTAAATATCTGACAAAGAACTGTTCCAGTGGTGGGTGACGTAAAGCATGATTCTCTGCTGTGACACGCAGACTGATTCTCTGCTGACATGAAGCCTGAATCTCTGTTATGGGACCTCTCTCCTCTGTCTGGGTGCCGGGGCCTAAAAATATCTGACAGTGGCCTGTTCCAGTGGTGGGTGACGTGAAGCCTGATTCTCTGCTGACATGAAGCCAGATTTTCTGTTACGGGACCTCTCTCCTCTGCCTAGGTGCCTGGGCCTAAATATCTGACAATGGACTGTTCCAGTGTTGGGTGACGTAAAGCACGATTCTCTGCTAGGACATGCAGACTGATTCTCTGCTGACATGAAGCCAGATTCTCTGTTACGGGACCTCTCTCCTCTGCCTGGGCCTAAATATCTGACAATGGACTGTTCCAGTGTTGGGTGACGTAAAGCATGATTCTCTGCTATGACATGCAGACTGATTCTCTGCTGACATGAAGCCAGATTCTCTGCTGACATGAAGCCAGATTCTCTGTTACGGGACCTCTCTCCTCTGCCTGGGTGCCGGGGCCTAAATATATGACAATGGACTGTTACAGTGGTGGGTGATGTGAAGCCAGATTCTCTGCTATGGCATGAAGAGACTGATTCTCTGCTATGGGACCTCTCTCCAATTGATATTGGTTAATTTTTATTTATTTTATTTTTATTTTAATTCATTTCCCTATCCACATTTGTTTGTTTGTTTCGGCCGAACATTTCCGGGAAGTTCGGCCGAACTTCTCGAACCCGAACATCCATGTGTTCGCTCAACTCTATTTTTGGGTCATCATGTCAAGGCGCTTGATTTTGATTGTGTCGTCAGTGACGATCCGATCAACTGTTGTGTATTGAGAACGTGGTAAGGAGTCCTTCGTCGCTCGTGGATAGCAACTCTCATAATGCAAAAGGCTGGTTCGGTCAGTGGGTTTACTGTAGAGGTCTATTGTTAGTGCTCCTGTTTGGTCAATCTTTACAAGTGTGTCCAGAAAACTGATCTCATCTTTGCTGGTGTGTGAGGTGAAGCCTAGCTCGCTGTATACCTGATTCAGGTTCTCTACAAATTTGTGTATAGTGGATGTAGGTCCTCTCCAGATACAAAAGATGTCATCTATAAAATGGTACCATACATCCGCATATTGGCAGAAAAAAGGATTTGTGTAGACAAAGTCCTCCTCAAATGCTATCATGAAGCTATTAGCATAAGGCGGGGCCACATTGGACCCCATAGCGGTGCCCCTTCTCTGGCCATAATAGGTGTCACCGAAAAGAAAGAAGTTTTTCTTGAGTATTATCTCAAGTAGCGTGAGGCAAAATTCCTGCTGTATGGCCATTAAACTGGAGTTGTTTTGTAGAAGTCTTGCTGTTGCTTCTAAGCCCTTGTCATGTGCTATAGATGTATATAGGCTATTTACATCTAAAGGGAGTAGGGTACGGTCTGGTGTAAGTGTTATTTCTTTCAATTTCTTAATGAAGTCAGATGTGTCCAGTATAAAGGATCTAGATGTTTTGATTAGTGGTGTGAGGATTTTTTCCATGTAAATGGCTAGAGGGGAGAGTATAGAGTCGATTGATGCAACGATTGGGCGTCCTGGAGGATTAATGAGGCTTTTGTGGATCTTTGGTAACGTATAGAATACTGGAGTGATGGGATTATGTTTAACCAGAAAACTGTCCGTTTTGCCATCTATAGTCCCTGACTTAGAGTATGAATCTATCGTGTTAGCGATCAATAACTGTATCTGCATGGTGGGATCTCTCGGCAGTATTTCATATGTGTCGGTATCTGAAAGTTGTCTCATGATTTCTGTCATGTAGTCTCCCTTATCCATGACGACCAGGGCTCCCCCTTTGTCTGCGGGTTTTATAATTATATTTTTGTTGCGTTGTAGTTCTTCAACTGCTGACCTCTCACTGGGGGACATGTTGTTTGTATGTTTGAACTGGCCCTGCATATTTTCCATTAATATTTTCTGTACTGATTTTTGAGATAAAGAGATGTATGTCTCTGCTGGATGTTTATTTTTAGGTGGCATGTACGAACTCTTGTTCCTCAGACCCAGGTTATCAACAGATAGGGGTCCCGGTGGGATAATAATGTCAGGTTGTGGCAATGGGGTTTCCTCAAAGTGAGTTTTGAGTCTTAATGTTCGATAAAACCTCTGCAATTCCTGCTCCAATGTAAAGGTGTTTAGTTTCGGTGTGGGGTAAAATGACAGTCGCTTTTGTAAGACCGAAATCTGTTCAGGTAATAGGGTAGTGGATGAAATGTTTATAACTAAATTGTCCTCCTTACCTGGGAGAGTGTCTATATTCGTTCGTCTAGATCTCCTGCCACCCCTCCTGGTCTTCCGCTTCTTGATCTGCCTAAAAAACGGGACGGATATCTTTGGTTGCCGGATCTGTCACTGTCGGAATTTGATGAGCCAGAATAGTGCGGATTTCGATAGCCCCTGAAGCCTTGACTTTGTTGGTTTCCTTTCCACCGGTACACCGTGTCTAACCTGTAATCTTCTGCGTCACGTATAAACTTATGCCGTTTATTCTGTTCTGTATTTTTCTTGAATTCTTGTAATTGTTTTTCGATTCTTTCTTTTGCTTTTGTCAGGTCCTCCTCAGGGGTAGTGGAGGTTAGTTGCGTCTCAGTGCTCTCAATCTTTTTGGTTAACTCTCCGATTGAGGTCTGCAGTTCTTCTATCGTTAAGAGGATGAGGTCAAAAGAGCACTTGTTCAATATATTTTCAAAGCGCTCGCAGAATTCTTTCTTCTCAGCAAAGAGTGTGGGTCTCAGGCGTGATCTCAGGCCTCTTGGAATACGGTTATTTTTGTAGTATTCAGTTAACGTACTACAATGTAACTCCCATCCAATGAGACGTTTACGGTCACGTTCGTATTCACGAATTTTCATCTCATGGTTTGGTATGTGTAGAAATTCGTTGGGTAAGTGGACCCCGGGTACAATGCTTTCAGCTGTATTTGTATCATATGAAAATACATTTGTCATACTTGGACTTAGGTGCAGGTTTCTCGCAGTAGCCGTGAAATTTGAAGAAGATGGAGAACCGCACTCTACTAATTATGTTCTGGTGCCGGTCAAGGGCTGCAAGCAGCCAGTATACATGAAGTAAAATTGAGGCACACAATTTTTAGTATTTGCAATTTCAAAGGGGGAATTTATTCGTTCGCATCATGTGGTAGAATCATCCATTTGCCCAATATATTTCATAATATGAACAGTTTCAGTCGCGCTGGATTATAACCACTGCAACAATCAAGATAGGTACATACAGGGATATATATATATATATTTATTTAGGTAAGTCCTAAGGGATAGGTGCTATATAACAAAACAGGACGAATATACATTGAATTTAGGGTACACGGAGTCCATGGGTGGGACTACTTGATATACTAGTGACATACATTCTAATATACATAGTGGTTTTCACCCCTAGCCGCCTGCTTTGTGGACTTCCGATCACGTGACCGGAACCACCATCAACCCCATACACTCTTAAATAGCGCCAATGTGGTCCAGACGCCACGCATCCAGCGCCCCACAAGCCCACACACCTGTCTGAACAGGTATCGCTCATAACTTACTGGCTTTAATGAGACTTTTTCCTTACAAGTCTTTGATATTGTACACTGGACCACCTTAGAAGACCACAAAGCGGGCGGCTAGGGGTGAAAACCACTATGTATATTAGAATGTGTATTACAATGTATATTTCATGCTACCATCCTCTATAATGACATTTGTTTGCTGCAACTTATTTATGTGACTAGCATTGAGAATGTATACTGGGGCATAGATGTGGCTGAAACCAAGTCCAGATGCTCACTACTTACCAGGTGGCAGCTCACACAATCCCCAGCATTTATTATAAAATTGGGGGACACTATACAGATGTATAAAGCATTACCTTTGATCTAGCATCAGTTACTCCATAGACGTGTACTATATGGCCAATATATGTCACTATTATATCAAGTAGTCCCACCCATGGACTCCGTGTACCCTAAATTCAATGTATATTCGTCCTGTTTTGTTATATGGCACCTATTCCTTAGGACTTACCTAAATATATATATATATATATCCCTGTATGTACCTATCTTGATTGTTGCAGTGGTTATAATCCAGCTCATGTTGATTATTGCGTTCTAGATAAAACCGCAGATGAAGGTCCTGCGCGACCGAAACGTCCGGTTTACGAAAACTGTTCATATTATGAAATATATTGGGCAAATGGATGATACTAGCACATGATGCGAACGAATAAATTCCCCTTTTGAAATTGCAAATACTAAAAATTGTTTGCCTCAATTTTACTTCAAAGATAAAACCGTAGCATGATACGGTTTTATCTCCGGCGAAAAAAACTGAAGACTTGCCAGAATGCGGGATTCGGCATTTTTCCCCATAGGAATGTATTAGTGCCGGATCCGTCCTTCTGGTCTGCGCATGCACAGACTGGTAAAAATGTGAAAAAAGATACAAGACGGATCCGTCTGTCCGCATGACAAGCGGAGAGACGGATCCGTTCTTGCAATGCTTCTGTGAGACGGATCCGCATACGGATGCGTCTCACAAATGCTTTCAGTCACATGCAGATCGGCGGATCCGGCGGGCAGTTCCGACGACAGAACTGCCTGCCGGATCACACTGCCGCAAGTGTGAAAGTAGCCTTAGGAGTGCCTGCTCTGACTCCATATATGCATGTGTCCATATATAGAGTCAGTGTTATGAACTTGAAAGGGGTATTCCCAAGCATGATCACTATGCTTGGGGACACCCTGTGTATACAAATCTAATTTAGACTATTTTTGAAATGTTTCTGTGGGGATTTGAACTCACAACCATCTACATTAAAGGCAAAAACCTTAAAGGGGTTGTCAGAGTTATTTTTTTTTTTATTCTTTCTATGTTTCTAACTAGGCAAATGTAACAGCTTTCCAATTAACTCCCTTTATCTCCAGTGGCTGGTTTCTCAGATTTCACTGAGGGTCACATGACCTGTGATGTCAGCTTCTCTACCTGCTCTGATAATGTTCGTGCACAAGCCTAAGAGATCTATACACTAGATGTCACTGTGCTAGCCACGCCCCCCTGCACTGCCAGCTGCTGCTTATTGCTCTCCCCCAGTATTCTTAACACCTTCAGCTGCACAGACTCAGAGCTGAAGTGTTTACTGTGTAGCTGCAGGCAGTCAGGAGACAAATGCTGGGCACAGGAGCTGAAAGAAGTTTTGAAGAGCATTGTGTGTATCAGCAGTGTCATTATACAGCTAGGACTTGTAGTTCTATATATACACAACATGCTGCTGAGTCTCCCAGCAGGCAGTCATGTCACTCAGGGCAGTACTTGTATTCACTCCCTTAGCAGTGTCATTATACAGCTGGGACTTGTAGTTCTACACATACAACATGCTGCTATGTCACTCAGGGCAGCACTTGTATTCACTCTTAGCAGTGCAGGGGGAGGGGCAGAGATGGTTTTTATTGCAAGTAAACAAAGAGCCAGAAGAGAACCAGGGAAATGAGGAAATAGATATTTTTTTTGCCTAAAACTTGCTTAGCTTAGTTATACAGGGTGGGCCATTTATATGGATACACCTTAATAAAATGGGAATGGTTGGTGATATTAACTTCCTGTTTGTGGCCCATTAGTATATGTGAGGGGGGAAACTTTTCAAGATGGGTGGTGACCATGGAGGCCATTTTGAATCCAACTTTTGTTTTTTCAATAGGAAAAGGGTCATGTGACACATCAAACTTATCGTGAATTTCACAAGAAAAACAATGGTGCACTTGGTTTTAATGTAACTTTATTCTTTCATGAGTTATTTACAAGTTTATGACCACTTATAAAATGTGTTCAATGTGCTGCCCATTGTGTTGGATTGTCAATGCAACCCTCTTCTCCCACTCTTCACACACTGATAGCAACACCGCAGGAGAAATGCTAGCACAGGCTTCCAGTATCCGTAGTTTCAGGTGCTGCACATCTCGTATCTTCACAGCATAGACAATTGCCTTCAGATGACCCCAAAGATAAAAGTCTAAGGGGGTCAGATCGGGAGACCTTGGGGGCCATTCAACTGGCCCACAACGACCAATCCACTTTCCAGGAAACTGTTCATCTAGGAATGCTCGGACCTGACACCCATAATGTGGTGGTGCACCATCTTGCTGGAAAAACTCAGGGAACGTGCCAGCTTCAGTGCATAAAGAAAAAAACACATCATCACGTAGCAATTTCGCATATCCAGTGGCCTTGAGGTTTCCATTGATGAAGAATGGCCCCAATATCTTTGTACCCCATATACCACACCATCAATTTTTTTTGTTCCAACAGTCTTGGAGGGATCTATCCAATGTGGGTCAGTGTCAGACCAATAGCGGTGGTTTTGTTTGTTAACTTCACCATTCACATAAAAGTTTGCCTCATCACTGAACAAAATCTTCTGTGGAAACTGAGGGTCCTGTTCCAATTTTAGTTTTGCCCATTCTGCAAATTCAGTGCGCCGATCTGGGTCATCCTCGTTGAGATGGTGCAGTAGCTGGAGTTTGTAAGGGTGCCAATTGTGAGTAGCTAATATCCGCCGAAGGGATGTTCGACTAATGCCACTCTCCAGTGACATGCGGCAAGTGGTACGCTGTGGGCTCTTGCTGAATGAAGCTAGGATAGCCACTGATGTTTCTTCATTAGAGACAGATTTCATGCGTCCACATTTTGGCAAATCCAACACTGAAACTTAGCAAGCAGTTTGCTAACTGTAGCATGGGAGATGGGTGGTCTCGTAGGGTGTCTTGCATTGAAATCTGCTGCAATGACCCGGTTACGGTTACTGCGTTCACCAGACATCAACACAATTTCTATCCGCTCCTCACGTGTTAACCTCGGCGACATGTCAATGGCTGTAAACAAAGAGAAACTTGTAAATAACTCATGAAAGAATAAAGTTACATTAAAACCAAGCACACCATTGTTTTTCTTGTGAAATTCCCAATAAGTTTGATATTTAACAGGACCCTCTTCCTATTGAAAAAACAAAAGTTGGATTCAAAATGGCCACCATGGTCACCACCCATCTTGAAAAGTTTCCCCCCTCACATATACTAATGGGCCACAAACAGGAAGTTAATATCACCAACCATTCTCATTTTATTAAGGTGTATCCATATAAATGGCCCATCCTGTATATCGCTGACCATGAGATTTACAGTGCTATATTTTTTTTTCATAACTAGGACAACCCCTTTAACTACTGGGCTGTAGAGCTCAGTGCTAAGTCATTGCTGAAAAACCTCAAACTTCTATGATGTTTTTCAACAATGACTTAGCATTGAGCTCTATAGCCTAGTGGTTAAGGTTCTTGCCTCCAATGTAGATGGTTGTGAGTTCGAATCTCCACAGAAACATTAAAAAAAATAGAGGCTAAGGGTACTTTCACACTAGTGTTATTCTTTTCCGGCATTGAGTTCCATCCTAGGGGCTCAATGCCTGAAAATAATTAATCCGTTTTATCCTAATGCATCCTGAATGGAGAGTAATCCGTTCAGGATGCATCAGGATGTCTTCAGTTCAGTCTTTTTGCCTTTTCAGGACGGAGATAATACTGCAGCATGCACTTGCCGGAATGCTGGAGTCAGCATTTTTTCCCATTGATATGCCGGATCCGGCCCCGGCAAAACGGATCCTCAAGCTCAGACCATCAAAAATGTGAAAAAAAAAAAAAATAATGGATCTGTTTTTCCAGATGACGCCAGAGAGACGGATCTGGCATTTCAATGCATTTGTCAGACGGATCAGGATCCTGATCCGTCTGACAAATGCGATTAGTTTGCATACGTTTTGACGGATCCAGCAGGCAGTGTCGACAACAGAACTGCCTGCCAGAATCCTCTGCCGCAAGTGTCAAAGTACCCTAAATAAGACTTAAATATACAGGGTGTACCCAATTGTGAAAAGTTTGATTTTATTGAGAAATAAAATATGATCAAATAACACCAGTATTAATCCACGTCAACATTTTTAACTTGGAAACCCTAAATGCACCCCCGCTCAGGACATCTATAGGCCTGCTCACTGCAGCAAGCTAAGCTTCATCGAAAATTCTTTTCAACTTAATATTCTGACCCTCATAACTTTTTTGTAGTTAGGTCTACGGAGATATGTAGGGGCTCATTTTTTGTGGGGCGATCTGTTGTTTTTGACAATACCATTTTGGGGTGTGTATGACTTGATCACTTTATTAAATTTTCTTTGGAGATAAAGTGATGAAAAAAACACAAATCAGCCTTTTTATTTTTTTATGTTACACCATTTATCATATGGGCAAACTTTAATACCTAATAGTATGGGCATTTTCAAATGCAGCGATGCCCATAATAATATATATTTTTTGTTTCTTTTTATTTTGGATAATGGGGCTGATTTTAATTTAATTTTTAGTTATATTTTCAAAACTTTTACATTTTTTTTACAATCAGTTGTAAAATGCTCCATTAGGCTACATACACACGACCGTATGTATTTTGCGGTCCGAAAATTGCGGATCCACAAAAAAAAAAAAAAAAACATCTATTGTAACAATGCCTAAAATGGACAAGAATAGGACATGTTCTATTTTTTTGGCGAGGCTACGGAACGGACATGCTGATGCGGACATCAGTGTGCTGTCCGCATTTTTTGCTGACCCATTGAAATGAATGAACGGCCTGAACTGGAATATACTAACAATGAGCCTGGAATATAAAAAACACTGCTTGCTACTGCCCTCCCCCATCAAGAATATTTATATGTTCCAACCATATACTAACTTTTTATTAAGTCTGAATAGATCTCTTACTCTGGCACACTAGACAACAGTGTGTTTATGTATTCACTCTTTCGGTCTGGGCCGGGGGAGGGAGCTGCACTGAATTGAAGCAGACGTGAGCGCAGAGGATACTACATGCCCGCCTCTGTCTATTCCTGCGATACACTGGCCAATCAGCAGCAGGATCTTTGCACCACTAAATGCTGATTGGACAGTGTAAAATGCAGCAGACGCAGGGAGGGAGCCCGCAGCCCGAATGAGATTAGACAGGGAGCGGTCACGGTAGGGAAGGGGCCCCGAGGGAGAACAGCAGCCGCCTCCTCAATGCCTTAATTAACTATGTGAATAAACTGTGCAGAGTAGACATAAGGGGTGGGGCCTTCCATGTGCCACAGGCCCCATAGCAATGGCGTGGTCTGCCTATATTGGCAGTACACCACTGCTTTTAGTGTCCCCATAGTGGCCACCATTGAATGTGTGCCAGGACAAAAATGCTCCCTTATAATGTCCACTAAAAAAAAATAAAAAATAATGCCCCCTTGTGCCAGTACAAAAAAAATGCTCCCTTATAAATAATAAAACTTTCTTGCAAAGATACACAAAAATATTGAACAACCCGTGGGGAGACCCATAGTATCAGGCATTAGTGGCTTGAACGACCCGATTTGCAAATATGTTGAGTTTTTCTTGCATCCCTTAGTGGAGGAGCTCCCATCGTATTTGAAGGACACCACAGACATCTTGACAAAGGTGGAGGAGATTCAACTTGAACCTGATATGCTGATTGCGACGTGTGATGTCGAATCATTGTATATCTCAGATAGACACAAAGATGGCTTGAAGGCTGCACATTTCTTCCTACGGACTGCCAATATGGAGAACGGTAAACGTAAGTTTATTATGTCTTAACTTGAGTTTGTGTTGAACCATAATTTCTTCCTGTTTGGGGGGGGTCTTTCTTCCTACAGCTCCAGGGAACTGCGATGAGGGCGTCTTGTGCGCCCTCGTATGCTAATTTGTTCCTGTCGATAGTAGTCAAGGGGGGGGGGAGGTTCGGCGGAATCACTGTTACCAGTCATTGCCGCTGGATGCCTGCTGCATTATACAGCCCACTACATACATTCCGTCTACCACTTTGACGTACAGTGACCACTTTACGTCACAGTGGTTGAAGGGGTTAATAATGTATATAGAAAGTAAATTGTCAGGTATATAAACAAGGAAAAAGCCATACTAGACAAATATTTTAATGCTACAAAAATCAGTTACCAAAACAGCACATCCATGATAACATACAAGGCAATGTGGAAAATTTAACAAGAGCCATTTGTTACATGTCCTGGTCATCAAAATATTACAAGATATGGGGATTACATTCAGGGCTGAGCATCAGAGGAATGATAAAGTCCCCAATGCTGAGAGGAGTTTACTTTGCCATGTACCACACTTCATTGTGGCGGTTGGAAAGTTCAAAAGGAGAATTGTAGCCAACACGTATGAAATTTGTATCATCAAACTGCAGACCAAGGAGCTTCAGGTTCTCTGCTAGGGCTTTAGCTTGATCACCATATGCTTTGTTTAGGGCATACCCTCCAAAAGACCTGAAAATAGAAAGTTCACATTGACATCCAGCAGAGGAGATATACATGGTATACAGGTGAAACTCCAAAAAGTTAAATATCGTGCAAAGTTCATTTATTTCAGTAATTCAACAAAAGGTGAAACTAACATATGAGAGACTCATTACATGCAAAGAGAGATATTTCAAGCCTTTATTTGGTATAATTTGGATGATTATGGCTTACCGCCTATGAAACCCCAAAGTCCCAATTTTGAGGTACCCTTTGCTCAGGGGGTATGGATTAATTAGCTGACTAGAGTGACACTGAGCCTACAATATTGAGCCTTTTCACAAAATTCTAACTTTAAGCTGCATTAATGCAACTCCTTTTAAATTGCATTACTGAAATAAATGGACTTTTGCACGATATTCTAATTTTTCAAGTTTAATCTGTACAATTATAGACTTAGTTCTTCAAATGGTCATTGATATATCCTTGCTCTGGACACCTCTTCTCCATTGAAACAGCAGAAATCTGCTAACACATGAGCAGCAGTGTTAGGGCCCATTCAGACAGCTGTATGAACGGGTCCGCACCCGTTCTGCGGAATGGGTGCGGACCCATTCATTTCAATGGGGCCGAAAATATGCGGAAGCACACCGTGTGCTGCCCGCATCCATGGTTCCCTTCAGTGGCTCCACAGAAAGGATAGAGCATACTTCAAGCCATAGTGCCCACCCCTTGTAACGTCCTGATAATAGCAATCTACTATATTATCTGCACTGAGAGAAAATCACTGTTATCTGTGGTGTTACATAGGACTGCAGACAAGACGTTCATGGTATATCCACAGGACTCCAATAGATGCAGGGCATACCACGGTTCCCATTTCCCCACAGAAGTAAATTGAGAGGCACCTCTCCATACACTGCAGCAGTCATATGAAGCCCTGTTCTTGAGAGTCTGTGCCTATTATACTGTCATACCCTTTGGGGGGGGGGGGGGGGGGAATCATAGTGTAATACAGTACCAGCAAAGAGGGATTGAGTGAGGAGAGGCAAAGCCATAGCAGAGGCCCAAACATGAATGGGGTTTGAATACACACACAATAAATAATATAATATAATATAATATAATAATATAATATAAAAAATATATATCACACACACACACTCACCGGTAATCCAGTTTCCTGGAAGTCTCCATGACAGCACAAACTGAGAACTAACAAAGTAACTTGGGGGGGGGGGGGGGGGGGGGGAACTACAGCACCTAGGACCTTACGTCCAAAGGCCAAGTCCTCGTCAGTTTGGTGAAGGTGTGGGCCCCCTTCCAGGTAGCTGCCCTGCAGATCTGTTCTAACAAAGCAGAGGCTCTTTCAGCCCAAGAAGTGGAGACCGATCTAACTGAGTGGGCTCTAAGGGATGTAGGAGCCTCCTTGCCAAAAGGCTTTATAGGCCTCTGAGATGGTGCATCTAATCCAGCGGGGTATAGAGCTCTTATCTGCCTTCTTACCCTAACCTGCAAATTGGATAACTAAATTTTTAAAAATCGATACGCCATTCCTCTGTGGCGTGCAAATAATGAAGAACTGAACACCCAACGTCTAAATTGTGGAATCTAGATTCCTGCTCGTCTTTAGGGTTAGGAAAGAAAGACAGGATAACTATATCTTGCGACCTATGCGAGGAGACCACTTTGGGGAGAAAACAGGGGTCCAATTTGAAAACGAGCTTGTCTAGCACCTTGAGCAAGGGTTCCTGTATGGACAGAGCCTGGAGCTCGCAAACCCTCCGTGCGGAGGATATGGCCACTAGGAAGATGGTTTTCAGAGTGAGCCACTTGATAGGGAGAGAAGAGGCTCAAACGGAACATCCGACAGCCCCAAAAAGGACAGTGTTGAGGTTCCATGGAGCGACCATATTCCTGACTCTGGGATTTAGGCGATCTGCCGCTTTCAGGAATCTTGCTACCCAGGGGACCTCATAAAGGCTGGTATTATAGAGGGCCCCCAAAGCAGACACTTGAATTCGTAATGTGTTAGGAGCAAGACCCAAATCCAGCCCATCCTGGAGGAATTCCAGGATAAGAGGGATATTAGGGGTGGACTGGTTGAACCCGACTCCGCCCAAGGAGGCAAACTTTCTCCAAACCTTGAGGTACACTTTGGAGGTGTTGGACTTCCTACTGAGCAAGAGGGTCGTAACTACTCTTTCAGAGAGCCCTAGCCCTAGCAAGAGGGATTGCTCAGAATCCAGGCGGACAGCTTAAGGAGGTTGGTATTGGGGTGCGGTATGGGACCCTGGGTTAGAAGACCCTCCTCCGGCAGGAAACTGATGGGATCTTCCGGGCTGAGGGCCCCGAGGAGCCCGAACCAGCTTCTCCTGGGCCAGAATGGGACCACCAGAATCAGTCTGCACCTTTCAGACTGAAATTTTTGGAGCACTCTTGGGATTACTGGTATCGAGGGAAAGGCGTAGACTAGGCCAGTCGTCCAGCTCTGGGTAAAAGCATCTATTGCCACACATGGGTCTCTTCGATTGAGGGAGAAGAAACTCCCAACCTTGCGATTCTTTGCTGATGCGAACAGGTCTAGGGTGGGATTCCCCCAACGATCCCGAATCTGTTGGAAGGCGGTCTGAGACAAAAGACCATTCGCCTGGATCCAGACTTTGCCGACTGAGGTAATCCGCCCGGAGATTCAGGGATCCCTTCAGATGTACTGCCGCAAGGGATTGTAGATTCTTTTCTGCCCAAAAGAAGATTCGGTCTGAGAGCCTCTGGAGGCGACCATGTCTTATTCCTCCCTGGAGCTGGATAAACGCCACCGCTGTAGAATTGTCCGAATGGACCAGGACGTGGCGATTTTTGGCCTGTATTTGGATGGACCTGAGGCCTTCCCAAACCGCACAGAGTTCTCTGTAGTGGGAGGACATCCTTCTCTGGTCCTCGGACCAAATCCCCTGAAAAGTCTGAGGCCGTGAGGGCCCCCCCAGCCCCAAGAGCTGGCGTCCGTTGTGAGGGAAAGCGCATCCTCCTGCCTCCATAGGACTCCCGTTTCAAGGTTCTTGAGCCACCAGCCCAGTGAAGCCTTCACCTCCCAGGACACTGACAACCCTTGGTCCAGGGAAGATTGATACCTGTTCCATTGTTTTAGAACCAGCTTCTGTATAGGTCTCATATGGAATTGGGCCCAGGCCACCGCAGGGATGAAGGAGGTGAGATGGCCCAGCATTTCCATGCCCTGCCTTATTGAGTAATGGGACTGCTTGGTGAAGTGGAGGACCCTTGACCTCAGCTTCTGTACCTTTAGCGGAGGGAGAAAGTATTTTTAAAGAGCTGCATCCAAGAGAAAACTCAGGAATACCTTCCGATGGTCTGGGGACATGTTGGACTTCTCCCTCTGAGGTTTCCGCTACTATTAGCAGGTCGTCTAGGTAAGGGACGATTATTATCCCCTCCTTGCTCAGGGAGGCTACGATCTCTGCCATAACCTTGGCCGAATATGCAGGGTGCCGATGATATGCCGAACGGGAGGCACTTGAACTGATAGTGGCAAACTGTCCGGCCTTGCACCACCGCGAGCCTTAGATATCTTCTGGAACGGACCTGTATTGGGATATGGAAGTATGCGTTGGAGAGGTCTGTAGTAGCCATCATAGACCCTCTTTTGATGAGCTTCACCGCCGACTTGACGGTCTCCATCCTGAACTTGTGGTAGGTGATGTGTTTGTTCAGGGGTTTTAAATTTATGATGGTCCGAAAATTGCCATTCGATTTCCGGACCAGGAATAAGGGGGAATAGTGACCCCTCCCCAATTCTCCGGCAGGGACCCCTTCTACTGCCCCCAGTGAGCTTGGTCAGGACGAACCTCTGCAGAGGAAGGGAATCCAGTTCTATAGTGTAGCCATGTTCTACGATGCCTAATATATATGGATCTGTGATGGTTTGTTCCCAAACCCCTAGAAAGGAGCTGAGCCTTCCTCCGACCGGGATGATGTCATTGTTTTGATGAAGAGGGAGAGGGATCTCCCCTGTTGGGATTAAGGGAAACACAAAACACACACACTTACTCTCCCGCCTCTCGTAAATCCACGACCCTCACGGCTCCTTCTATCTGCCCTGGGATCCTGCTGGGTACTCCAAAAAAAAAAAAAAAAACACAACACACTGTCTCCTGGACTTGGATTTGTCCTCTGGAAAGCCCTTCTTACGGTCCGTGGCGTCTTAAGGATCTTGTCCAGGTTGGACCCGAACACGTATTTACCGTGAAAGGGTAGAGATATCAGCCTGTTTTTTGATACGGTATCACCCGACCAGGCCTTAAGCCACAGTACCCATCTGGTGGTATTGGACAGGACCGCCGTGCGGGCAGATAGCCTAACCGATTCTGCAGCGGCAAGGAAGAAAGTGGCCTTCTTCAGAAGAGGAATACTGTCCAGGATCTCCTCCCAAGGGGTCTTATTCGCTATATGGTGCTCTAGTTGTTCAAGCCACACTGCGAGTGTATGAGCCACACACGTCGCTGCTACTCCCGGTTTTAGGAGAGCTGCTGTAGCTTCCCAGGTTCTCTTGAGCAGACTCTCGGCTTTCCTATCTAGAGGGTCCTTGAGCTGCACCCTCAAACAGAAGGACCGTTCGTTTTGTTACCTTAGCAATGGGGAGTGTCCACCCTGGGAATGGCCTCCCAGTCGGCACAGTCCGCTTCGTCGAAGGGGTATCTCCTTTTGAGGCCTCGTGGGATAAAGGAACCCTTCTCTGGCTTCTCCCATTCTGCCAGTATCATCTTCTGGACGTTGTCCGGGACCACCGATTTGTGCCTCTCCCCTAAACCCCCAAAAATCTCCTCCTGGACTGACTTGGACCTCCATCTTAATAGTGGCCCTGATGTTCGGATCAATTCTTCTATATCCTCTGGGTTAAAAAGAGGAATCTCCTGTACTCACTACTTTCCTCCAATTCCTGAGATCTAGTAGAAGTCCCCACATCTGACAAAAGTCGGCCGAGTCCAGGTCACTCCCAGAGTAGTCAAGGCGGGTGGTCTGTGGCCCTGACAGGGCTGGGGTATAGGGGAGGCAGGGGGGTCCCTAGCGGCCAACGCTGATTGGACCTCTGTTCTGACCAGAGTCTTGATCTCCTCCATAAAACTAGAGGACTCCGCCTTCACCACGGTAGAGGTGCAGTCCTTACACAGTAACTTGGACCCTGAAGAAGGAAGGAAGGCGCTTGGAACAGACGCCACACTTCCTGGGTCTGGATTTAACAGAGGAGGTAGACTCCTTTTCTCCCTGCAACACACAAGGGAGGAAAGGGTCAACCACTGCAGGGAAAAAAAATGCAATACGAAAAGGTGCCAGCAGGCTACTCACACCGCCCAGAGTGGTAGGGGGCTCAGGACCCGAGCTAGTGGTGGTAGGGGCGCTCATCTTCTCAGCTCCCGTCCACTTACGTTGCTGTCAGCAGGTAGGGTGAATCGTAGAGGTATCAGAGCGGTCCGAATCGGCGTCCCTTTTTGAATTTGGCACCGGCCTCCGTGACGTCACGATGCTGGCCACGCCTCCTGGCATCTGATGTCATCACCTGGCGACTGGAGGGAAGGGCGTCATAGCGTCGCTCCAGCCGCCCTACTTCAAGCCCGCCGCAGAGGGAACTTCGCCGGGATCACTATGAATGAGGGTGACCCGGGCATAGACCGCACCTGGAGGAGGGAAGAGCCGGACCCCGGAACCGACCTCTGGTCTATCATATGACACCCCGCCATAGCAGCGTGCGGAAAAAAAAAAAAAAAGTAAAAATCTAAAAAAGGACTAGGGAACCCAGAAGAGCTCCGAGCACCTCTGGCATTCCTTCCTTGATAGGACAGGAAAAAAAACACTGGCGATGGGGGGTGGGGTTTTAACCTCTGCTTTTTCCTGTCCTATCAGAGGAAGGCAATCTCAGTTTGTGCTGTCATGGAGTAGACTGGGGAAATATACACACACACACACACACACACATACATCAAAAGTTTGGACACCTCATTCAAAGAGTTTTCTTTATTTTCATGACTATGAAGGCATCAAAACTATGAATTAACACATGTGGAATTATATACATAACAAACAAGTGTGAAACAACTGAAAATATGTCATATTCTAGGTTCTTCAAAGTAGCCACCTTTTTGCTTTGATTTACTGCTTTGCACACTCTTGGCATTCTCTTGATGAGCTTCAAGAGGTAGTCCCCTGAAATGAAGGAGTTCCCAGAGATGCTTAGCACTTGTTGGCCCTTTTGCCTTCACTCTGCGGTCCAGCTCACCCCAAACCATCTCGATTTGGTTCAGGTCCGGTGACTGTGGAGGCCAGGTCATCTGGCGCAGCACCCAATCACTCTCCTTCATGGTCAAATAGCCCTTACTTTCAAAGTTTTCCCAATTTTTCAGCTGACTGACCTTCATTTCTTAAAGTAATGATGGCCACTCGTTTTTCTTTACTTAGAATTTGTATTATGGCAAGAAAAAAGCAGCTAACAGTCTATTCAGTAGGACTATCAGCTGTGTATCCACCTGACTTCTCCTCAACGCAACTGATGGTCCCAACCCCATTTATAAGGCAAGAAATCCCACTTATTAAACCTGACAGGGCACACCTGTGAAGTGAAAACCATTTCAGTGGACTACCTCTTGAAGCTCATCAAGAGAATGCGAAGCGGTAATCAAAGCAAAAGGTGGCTACTTTGAAGAACCTAGAATATGGCATATTTTCAGTTGTTTCACACTTGTTTGATGTATATAATTCCACATGTGTTAATTCATAGTTTTGATGCCTTCATAGTCATGAAAATAAAGAAAACTCTTTGAATGAGGTGTATGTATGTATATGTGTGTGTATATGTATGTATATGTGTGTGTATGTATATGTGTGTGTGTATATGTATGTATATGTGTGTGTATGTATATGTGTGTGTGTGTGTATATGTATGTATATGTATATGTGTGTGTGTGTATATGTATGTATATGTATGTATATGTGTGTGTATGTATATGTATGTATATGTGTGTGTATGTATATGTGTGTGTGTGTATATGTATGTATATGTGTGTGTATGTATATGTGTGTGTGTGTATATGTATGTATATGTATGTATATGTGTGTGTATGTATATGTGTGTGTGTATATGTATGTATATGTGTGTGTATGTATATATGTATGTATGTATGTATGTATGTATATGTATGTATATGTGTGTGTATGTATATATGTATGTATATATATATGTATGTATATGTATGTATATGTGTGTGTATGTATATATATGTATGTATGTATGTATGTATGTATGTATGTATGTATATATATATATATATATATCTATATATCTCTGCACCAGTTGGCAGTCCCACCGTTTGCAAAATACAACAAAAAAGAAAGGCCATAAACTAATAAAAACAGACAAAAAGTGGTTATTCTGGAATTTAATGGTAAAAAAGGCAGACCATTTATGTGAGTGGGGGCCCTTAAACATGATTTTAAACCCATCAGTCCGTTGCTTGATGTGCTGGCATAAGAAATGGCTTGTTTTTTTGTCTTAAGCACAATCAGGATATTCGCTTGTCATGCGACTTCCCCCAAATATTACTTGATATAACAGAACAAATGGACGACCTGAACCAGTAGTGACTTACTTGACATATACAGAAGCTGCAGGATATGTATCCAGGTAAACTTCAGGGTTTGTAGGTTTTGGAGGATTCTCCACAGCATGTGGCACAAAGAAGGACATTGTGGAATTATCAGCAGGTGGTTGTTTTAATGGCACATATGTTATCACGGGTACTGTCATGTTTATCTTCAGCCCTAAAAAAAAAAAAAAAAGGAAACAGACTGAAAAGTGAGACATTTTACCAACACTGGAGCATGTGTTAACACCATGTTGCCGACACAGCCTCCAAAACCCTTCACTGTGGGCAGATAAAATATCAGTACCTCTTGTATGAGAGAGGAACATTATGTGCCTATTGCTGTCCAGTAGTTGACTTACAGAACAAGGGGTTTTCCTTACAGTTCTGCTTTTTTTTTGCTTGTTATATAAAATTTATGACACCAAGTTGCCTCAAGCTAAGCTTGAACGCAAGTTCAGATTTCATTTATATGACCGGTGTCAGGAAGAAAAGAATGGCATAGTTTTGTTCTAGAGACTAGGATGCCCCATCGTTTTCTTGGAATCCTTGAATGGCCTTTGGCCATTAACGTTTGGAGCAACTCCATGTCAGACCTGTCACCATTTGCTTACAATTGGATCTGTGGATGTCAAGAATAGCGATGTAAGACACAGAAGCCCACAATATGGATGAGAGCAGAGCCTTATATAAGAGGACAACATACCTTCAGCATTGTTCCCAGAGATATACTTAAACAGACGGTTGAAGCTGATCATAATCCCCATGCCAAATATGTCCTGCTTTAGTGAAGTTGTCACCCAACGACTTTCTTCATACTGACGAAGTTCAAAGTCCTGAAAATGTAAGAGTTAAATGAGAAAAACAAAGAACTTTTCCATGAATGATAGTACATACAAATACAAGCCTTTGCCATATCAGAAAGATTGTCAAACTCATCTCCTGCCCCTCCCTCATAAACTCTGGATTCACTGGTCAAATCCATCTTCAGGAAAAGATGGGCTGCCTGCTCACTGAACAATCAAATTACATAGAAGTCTATGGAGAAGGAAGGCGAAGGTATTGCTGGAGACAGGCAAAAGCAGAGTAACTGACAGACTGCTGCTGGTTTATAAGGGATTTACTGTCTTAAACACTTCATGGATTTTTAACTCCCTGCCTTCCCATAGTCCTAACTTTATTTTTCCATTCACAGCCTTATGAGGGCTTATTTTTTTGCAGGACAAGTTGTACTTTCTAATGGCACCATTTACGATTGCATACCATATAGTAGGAAGTGAAAGAAAATTTAAAAAAAATTCCAAATGGGGTAGAATTGGGAAAAAGCACAATTCTGATAAAAAAAAAAAAGGGTATTTATTTATATTGTATACTATATGGTAAAATTGATTCATTATCTGTACGGTTACAGCAATACCACACATTTATCTTTTTCTTGCGTTTTAATACCAAAAAATTAAAACATTTGAGAAAAAAAAAAATATATATAAAAAAAAAATTTATAACCATATTCTGACCCCTACAACTTTTTTGTAGTTGTGTACAGGGCTGTGTGAGGGCTCATTTTTTGCGGGACAATCTGTTCTTTTCAGTGGTACCAATTTCAAGTGTGTGTGACTTTGAGCACTTTAATAAAAATAAAATTATTGGGTAGTTGAAGTCACAAACAGCCAATTTGCTATATTTTTTTCCCCCGATTACACCATTTGCCGTATGCCATTAATATTGTTATATTTTAAAATTGTATGGGCATTTTTGTATGCGGCGATACCCATGAGGTTTATTTTTTTAATTGGTTAAGTACTTTTTTTATATTAGCAAAAACTTTTTTTTTTTTTACTTTAAGTCATCTTGGGTTACAACTGGCAATCATTAGATTGCTCATTGTGTTCATTGATTGCTATATAGACATCATTTAACACAGTTTGCACTATACCAATACAACGCTGCCACCTAGTGGCCTGTATTCCTATATTCCTGAAATAGGCACCGAACGGGCTATTTCAGTAAGGTTACTGGAGCTGAAGTGCGTGACTTCAGCTTTCAGACTGAAAATGCCGTGGTCTCATTTGACCATGGCATCTGAAGGAAAAAATGTATGCGATCAGCCACATGTGCCGCGGGTTTCCGCTATTTAAAATAGCAGAAACCTGGCATCACATGCGAGCAGGCGCCATGTTTAGGGACCGGAATTTCACTGTACATATACGGTGGAGGTCCTTAAGGGGGTTAAACAGCTATAAAAAAAAACACAACATTTTTAGTAGGGCACAATGTTTAATAAGAGTAACAAATTTAGCAATTTAAATTTTACTTCCAATTCAAAAGCATATACTCTATCCATATAATTGTACTTCAGTTAAATCAAACCAATGAACTTGTCACATAACATTGTATCCAAGCTACAAGAAGCCTGTTAGAGCAGGAGGAAATGAGCAGGTTCATACATAGCTTTGGGGGAAAATAGAGAAAAATACACTGCTCAAAAAAAATAAAGGGAACACAAAATAACATCCTAGATCTGAATTAAATATTCTTCTGAAATACTTTGTTCTTTACATAGTATAATGTGCAGACAACAAAAATCACACAAAAATTTTAAAATGGAAATCAAATTTTTCAACCCATGGAGGTCTGGATTTGGAGTCCCACTCAAAATTAAAGTGGAAAAACACTACAGGCTGATCCAACTTTGATGTAATGTCCTTAAAACAAGTCAAAATGAGGCTCAGTAGTGTGTGTAGCCTCCACGTGCCTGTATGACCTCCCTACAACGCCTGTGCATGCTCCTGATGAGGTGGCGGACGGTCTCCTGAGGGATCTCCTCCCAGACCTGGACTAAAGCATCTGCCAACTCCTGGACAGTCTGTGGTGCAACGTGACGTTGGTGGATAGAGCGAGACATGATGTCCCAGATGTTCTCAATTGGATTCAGGTCTGGGGAACGGGCGGCCAGTCCATAGCATCAATGCCTTTCGTCTTGCAGGAACTGCTGACACACTCCAGCCACATAAGGTCTAGCATTGTCTTGCATTAGGAGGAACCCAGGGCCAACCGCACCAGCATATGGTCTCACAAGGGGTCTGAGGATCTCATCTCGGTACCTAATGGCAGTCAGGCTACCTCTGGCGAGCAAATGGAGGGCTGTGCGGCCCTCAAAAGAAATGCCACCCCACACCATTTCTGACCCAATGCCAAACCGGTCATGCTGGAGGATGTTGCAGGCAGCAGAACGTTCTCCCCACCTGTGGAGCACAACCCCCACCTGTGGACGTCAGGCCCTCATATCACCATCATGGAGTCTGTTTCTGACTGAGCAGACATGCACATTTGTGGCCTGCTGGAGGTCATTTTGCAGGGCTCTGGCAGTGCTCCTCCTTGCACAAAGGCGGAGGTAGCGGTCCTGCTGCTGGGTTGTTGCCCTCCTACGGCCTCCTCCACGTCTCCTGATGTACTGGCCTGTCTCCTGGGAGCGCCTCCATGCTCTGGACACTACGCTGACAGACACAGCAAACCTTCTTGCCACAGCTTGCATTGATGTGCCATCCTGGATAAGCTGCACTAACAGCCACTTGTGTGGGTTGTAGACTCCGTCTCATGCTACCACTAGAGTGAAAGCACCACCAGCATTCTAAAGTGACCAAATCAGACAGGAAGCATAGGAACTGAGAAGTGGTCTGTGGTCACCACCTGCAGAACCACTCCTTTATTGGGGGTGTCTTGCTAATTGCCTATAATTTCCACCTGTTGTCTATCCCATTTGCACAACAGCATGTGAAATTGATTGTCACTCAGTGTTGCTTCCTAAGTGGACAGTTTGATTTCACAGAAGTGTGATTGACTTGGAGTTACATTGTGTTGTTTAAGTGTTCCCTTTATTTTTTGAGCAGTGTAGTAAAGGGGTATTCCCATCATAATGATCACTGTTAGGCTACTTTTACACTAGCGCTTGATCGGATCCGTTCTGAACGGATCCGATCATATTAATGCAGACGGAGGCTCCGTTCAGTACGGATCCGTCTGCATTAATAACTTAGAAAAATTTCTAAGTGCGAAAGTAGCCTGAGCGGATCCGTTCAGACTTTCAATGTAAAGTCAATGGGGGACGGATCCGCTTGAAGATTGAGCCATATGGTGTCATCTTCAAGCGGATCCGTTCCCATTGACTTACATTGTAAGTCTGGACGGATCCGCACGCCTCCGCACGGCCAGGCGGACACCCGAACGCTGCAAGCAGCGTTCAGCTGTCCGCCTGGCCGTGCGGAGGCGAGCGGAGCGGAGGCTGAACGCCGCCAGACTGATGCAGTCTGAGCGGATCCGCATCCATTCAGACTGCATCAGGGCTGGACGGAAGCGTTCTGCTCCGCTCGTGAGCCCCTTCAAACGGAGCTCACGAGCAGACAGCAGAACGCTAGTGTGAAAGTAGCCTTAAATCGGTTAATGATTTGACAGTGATAATTTTTGAAAATATTTGATTAACAAATTCCCACCATTTAGGATAAAATTCATCCCCACTTACCTCATTGTTGTCATTTGGTCTCCCCTGGTTACGGCCCCCGCTCTTCTCCAGAATCCCGGTGGCCACGCTTGTGCAGAAGACTCCTTTTCTCCCGGCCGGGCCGCTCGCTACCGGCTCTGTACTATACTGGCCAGGAATAAGTCACCATGGCGCATGCGCGTTCAGACCAGCATGCGGCGCAGCCGGGAGAAGACTTCAATCAAGATGAAGCCCACCCCCAGCCAGAATCCAGGAAGTGAACGGTGCGTGGGTGCAGATCTCCTGTCTTCTCAGCCCAATTAAAATTCTGCCTTACCACAATAAATCCTTAAAATTTATAAGGCCACTTCCCACCACTGGATAGCAAGGACCAATCAACAGCATCCATGAAATCTGCCCAGATACCAAACCAGCTGGAACCTGCTCGTGCCGTGTAGTGTACGGGGACTGTAATGCCCGTCACTACAAAAGGGTCACTTGTTGTGCTGTCGTGTCCCCTTATTTATGGGGAAGTTGGTATAAGTAATCTTTATAAAATGTAATGCTATGTATTTCCCTGTTACTGTGAAACTTGCATGTACAGGCCTGCTAGGGGTGTCATTTCAGCTCTTAGTCACTAGAGGGAGCCCTAGTTTATATAAGGCCCAGTCAGGGAAAGGAAAGTCAGTCTAAAGTGGGAGTCTAGAGTTGTAGTTGGAGTCTGGAGTTGGAGACTAGACCATGTCAGAGTCCAGTCCAGGCCTGAAGCCTGTAGACCAGGAGAGGGTATTGCAGTCCCTGTAACCGGGTTCCAGATCCAAGGAGAAGGTTCCCCTCCTGAATTTATATATGCAGAAGCAGGAAGACCACTGTTAAACAGCCTGGGAGTTCAGAAGTTTCTAGAGTCAGTGCTGGGAGAGACAGAGGCAAGCCCAGAAGAGCAAGAGGTACTCAAGACAACAGAGGAGGTACTTGATAAAGATAAAACCAAGGATATACGCCAGAGCTAGGGCATTGGGCCTTGGAGAAGAGTTTCTATGTTCCAGGATCAGTCAGGAATAGAGTGCAAGCTGCCTGTACTATAAGTCCTGTGTTTAACACTCTGAAGTCACCTTGCTATATATTGCCTGCATCAAATGTACTGCAACCAACTGTCTTCAAAGGAACTGCGCTTCCATCTATGTCCATATATGATGACTACTAAAGTTTGAGTTCTGCTTTAACATCACGTGGTTCCTCAGTTATTCCTGCTATCAGCAAACGGCGTGCCACCGTTTAATTGGCACTGGCGTCACGAACATTTCCTATCATCCCCTGCCCTTGCAGAGAGTCAGCTGTCTCAGGTTAGTGTCACAATTGCACTACAACATTCAGGAACACTTTCTACACCTAACTTGAGTACGCTGCATGCCGCAACACAGGTGACCAACCAGGATGCAGGTAAGCACCACTGGAACACTGAAAGGGGAGGATAGAAACAGCACAAGATAGGGGACGACAGTATGTGGGAGTCAAAAGACCCCACTACTAACGAGGCTGTGATACTATTGGGGTCATTTATTAAACTGGTGCAAAGTAGAACTGGCTTAGTTGCCCATACCAACCAGATTCCACCTTTTTATTTTACAAAGGAGCAGTGAAAAATAAAAAAGGTGGAGTCTGATTGGTTGCTATGGGAAACTAAGCCAGTTGTAGGTTGCACCAATTTGATAAGTCTCCTCCTATGTGCCCACCTACCTGGCTCACCCTTAGGAGCTTTTTACGTTACTGCTGATTGTGTGCTACAGCGTTGGGCCAGATTCATATGACCAAGATCGGTCCAAAAATAAAAATAAATATTTGTCAGCCACATCTCTCAGATCAAGCAGACCGATCCCCAGAACCCAGGGCAGACATGGAAAAATATTTGTTTGTGTGCATGAGCTCTTATGGAAACTACCAAGCCTTACACAGGTATATTCCAATGTAGGCCTGCAGCACTATATTGCTAGATAGAACATTCACTATATTCAAGTGCCTTAATTGCTGAATAGAAATGGCAATCTGACTATTACAGTTTATTACCTTGGGGGGGGGGGGCGCCTAAAAAAAAAAAAAAAAAGTAAATATATTTTCTTTCACTATTAAATGACAAGAAAAACTATGTACTTGTGGTATTAGTGCAACTGTACAGCCCTAAAGAATCCCCTAAAGGGCATGGGTCAGTTTTAGCACAAAGTGAAAGTCATCAAAATATGGCCCATGAAAGTATGGTAATTTTTTTTTTTTTTTTCTGCATTTGGAAATTTTTCTCCAGGTTCCCACTACCTCAAATGCAAGAGTGGTGCCATTAGAAAGTACAGCTTGTCTCTGGAAGAAAGATATATAGCTCAATTTTTTTTTTGGAACGGACGGATCACAGAATGGGTCTGGATCCATCCCGGCCGCCGAACAGACGTTGCTCGTGCATTGGGGACCAAAAATTGCGGTCCCCAATGCACGGAATGGAACCACAACAGCCGTGTGCAGGAGGCCTAAGACTCATTTTCCTATTATGTAAGCGAAATCGCTTTTTATGCTGCAATACCATTTCAACCAGATTTTGGCACATTAGTGGAGAGTTTGGACTGGAGTTTCTCACACCAGGCTTCCTCATTCACATTTTGGTGTCAGCTCAAGATCCATGGAAAATCCATGTTTGGTCTGTGTCAGGTTTCAGCCATATTCCACGGGCGCTACTCAACTAAACATTTCTCATAGCATCTCCTACCAATGGTCTGTAACACCACTGGCAGTAGTTTTTCACAGACCCAGACTTATGGGAGCGTTTGGTCCATGTTACGGATCACAGTGGCCCATGTCCCTATTACTTTTCATGGACCCATGGTCAGTGGAAAGCCGCTGGTGTGAACATACACAGCACGTCTGATTCATTTGAAGTGTGACTTTAGATATTATACATCATGCTTTGAACTTCAGCATGCTCAGCAGTTTTAACTTCAGTATATTACATTTTAATTTAAAGGGTGAAACAACGCAACATCTGCCTCCGCCAGCTCCTGTGGTTTTCATTGGTTTGCAGCGCCGGAAAGATTTATTAAATTGGTGTACAATCAAATTCCACCTTTAATTTTCCAAAGGAGCTCTGAAAAACGAAAAGCGGAATCTGGTTATGGGCAACTAAGCCAGTTTTCCTTTACACCAGTTTTGATAAATCTCCTTTTTTCTTTGGGGTAGCACAACAGTTAGGTTTCTGGATACAGTTTTGGAATCCAGTGTGGATCATTAAAGGAGTTGTCCGAGTTCAGAGCCTAACCCATACATAACCATTTCTTGACCCAGGCAGCCCCTCTGAGTCGAGCATCAGCGCAGGGCAAAGGCTTTTTCAGCAGATCCAGTGATGTACCGGGTCTCACTATGGGAATGCTAGGAGGAGGCTTCAGCCTAGCAGTGAGCCCGATGTCACTGACACTAATGGGTGGGCTTTAGCACTGCCCTTGTCCTCAGGGCAGAGGAGAACATCAGAGCATGCAATGCTCCGATGCTCCACTCAGAGGGGCTGCCTGGGAGAAGGGGATATATCTTGGTTCAGCCATGAACCCAGAAAACCCCTTTAAAGAGAAAGTGTAAAGGATACTTTAATTCACTCCTGGTTTTTGCTTTTCCAAAACTGCCATAAGAAACCTGACTATGTGGCCGTACCCTTTGGGTGCTGCCACACCATGGCTGTGCAGAATTTTGTCTGCCAAGAAAAAAAAAAAAAAAAAAAAAAAAAAAAAAAACATCCAGTTTTTGGATGCAACATACCAGCATTTCCTTTGAGCAAGGGAAAACACAGCAGACTTAGAGGTCGTCTCACTTCAGTAAGTGGTATCCATCATGTAGAGAAAGTTAATACAAGCAACTTACTAATGTATTGAGATTGTCCATATTGTCTCCTTTCTGGATTAATTTTTCCTTCACATTATACACTGCTCATTTCTATGGTTACAGACCACCCTGCAATCCAGCATTTGCAATCCAGCATTGGTGGTCGTGCTTGCACACTATAGGAAGAAGCACTAGCCTATGTGTGCTCCTATGGTCCTGGGCCACCAGAGAGGTTGATGCTTTTTCCTATAGTGTGCAAGCACGACCACCACTGATGGATTGCAGGGTGGTCTGTAACCATGGAAACAAGCAGTGTATAACGTAATGGGGAAAAAAAATCTAGACAGCAGAGGAAGCAATATGGATTACAACAATACATTAGTAAGTGGCTTGTATTAACTTTCTCTACATGATAAATTCCACTTACTGAAGTGAGAGAACCCCTTCAAGTTACATTCATGCATTTTCTTGATGAAAGGAAATGCAGCATAAATGCTAATATTTTAATAAACATGCATTTTTGCTGCAAAAATGATACTTGCCAGTAATATGATTTTCCAAAGTCCATGACAGCACCAGGATAGAGGGTCCACCTCCCAGGACAGGCAACCCAGAAATATAAAACAAGAGGAGCCACTCCTTCATTCAGTAGTTTCCAGAGATGAGACCACCTTCCATATCTTAGGCTACTTCCACACTCGCGTTTGGTGTGGATCCGTCATGGATCTGCACAAACGCATCTGTTCAGATAATACAACTGCATGGATCCGTTCAGAACGGATCCGTTTGCATTATCGGTTACACTGCCAAAACTGATCCGTCTTGAACACCATTGAAAGTCAATGGGGGACAGATCCGTTTTATATTGTGCCAGTGAAACCAGATCCGCCCCCATTGACTTTGGCTCCGTTTCGTCAGACAGACACCAAAGCGGAATGGAGATGGAACGGAGGCAAACAATGCATTCTGAATGGAAAAGGATCCGCTCAGAATGCATCAAAGGCCAAAACGCCAGTGTGAAAGTAGCCTTACCGGTCTGACCAGTCCTTGCTCTTGCTTGTATGTTGAACACCTTTTTTTAATTTTCCTGCACACCCAGTGATAACTAAAGAAAAGCTCATCAACAAGATGCTTGTGATAAAAGAAAGAAAGAGGGGGGGGGGGGTAGAATTAGAAGGGTGCTGTCATGGATGTCAGAGTCAAATTACCGGTAAGTAATTCTCATGCTGGCCATAGACTTCTATTATGACGGAATGCCTCTTATAGGCTTCCGTGGAGCATGCCATCATAGAATTCCGTTACGGTCCTTGGTAGCGGAATCCAAAGCAGGATTCTTTAATAAGTTAAACGCCAAACTTGAAGACACAAGTTCACTCATGCCTACTCATCACTGGTTCTGTCCTATAAGGCTACTTTCACACTAGCGTTTTTGCTGGATCCGACAGGGTTCAGCAAAAACACTTCCGTTAGGGTCCATTCACACGTCCGCAATTTTGTTCCGCATTTTGCGGAACGGAATTGTGGACCCATTCATTTCTATGGGGCAGCACGATGTGCTGCCTGGATCTGGAATTGCGGGTCCGCAATTCCGTTCCCGAAAAAAAATAAAAAAATAAATCAAACATGTCCTATTCTTGTCCGCAATTGCTGACAAGAATATGCATTTTCTATTAAGTGCTGGCGATGTGCGGTCCGCAAAATGCGGAACGCACATTGCCGATGTCCGTGTTTTGCGGATCTACAAAACACACATGGACGTGTGAATGGAGCCTTACTAATACAACAGTCTGCATCAGTTATGAACTGATCCGGTTGTATTATCTTTAACATGCCCAAGACTGATCAGTCATCTCCATTGAAAGGCCTCATGCACACGACAGTATTTTTTTCGCAGTCCGCAAAACAGAGTTCCGTTTCTGTTTTTTTTTTTTCGTGTGCCTTTTTGGAGGATCACCAGACATGAAAAGTGAAAAAAAAAAAAAAAAAAAAAAAAAAAAAAAATCGAAGTCAAGTTTGCCTTGAAAATTATAGGAAAAAAACGGATACGGATGACAATCTTGTGTGCATCCGTGTTTTTTCATGGACCCATTGACTTGAATGGGTCCTCGAACCGTTGTCTGTGAAAAAAAATAAAATAGGACAGGTCTTATTTTTTTTTCACGGACTGGAAACACGGATCACGGACGACAAACGGTGCATTTTCCGAGTTTTCAACGGACCCATTGAAAGTCAATGGGTCTGCAGAAAATCACGGAAAATGGAACAACGGACACGGAACCCAACAACGGTCGTGTGCATGAGGCCAAAGTCAATGGAGGATGGATCAGTTTTCTATTGTGTCAGAAAACTGATCAGTCCCCATTGACTTGCATTGTGGGTCATGACAGATCTGTCTTGCGCCACATCCCATGACGGAAAGAAAACCGCTGCTTGCTGTGGTTTACTCTCTGGTATGAGAGTGCAACCAAACGGAACGGAATGCATTTTAGAGCATTCCGTTAAGTTTTGTCCCAATTGACAATGAATGGGGACAAAATGGAAGAGTTTTTTTCCTGTATTGAGACCTTATGACAGATCTCAATACCAGAAAATAGAAACACTAGTGTAAAAGTAGCCTTAAAGGAGTTGTCAGAGTTATGGAGAAAAAAAATAAATAAATATAGCACTGTACATCTGATTGTGAGTGATATATAGTCCTGATCAAAAGTTTAAGACCACTTGAAAAAAATAAAAATAAATCATATTTAGCATGGCTGGATCTTAAGATTCCAAGTAGAGCTTCAACATGCAACAAAAAGAAATGGGAGTGAGACAAAACATTTGAGTATTCAATTTAATGAAAACAAATAAACTGAAACAGGCTGTTTTTCAGCTGATCCAAAGTTTAGGACCACATGCCTTTAAAGAGCCAAATCTGTGCAAAGATGTGGATTCATTGTCATTTTCTGTCAAGTAGTCACACGTTGTGATGGCAAAGGCAAAAAAAAACTCTTTTTGAACATGGTCGGGTTGTTGAACTGCATAAGCAGGGTCTCTCACAGCGCGCCATCGCTGCTGAGGTGGGACGCAATAAGACTCATTTGGAATTTCTTAAGTGATCCTGAGGGTTATGGAACAAAAAAGTCACGTGAAAGACCCCAAAAAAAGTCTCATCAGCACTGAGCCAGAGGATCCAGTTGGCTGTCCGTCAAGACACTGGACAATCCTCGACCCAAATTAAGGCCCTTACTGGTGCTGACTGCAGCCCCATAACCATCAGACGGCATCTGAGACTGAAGGGCTTTAAAAACAAGAAACGTCTTCAAATACCTCGTCTCCTTGAACGCCACAGAACTGCTAGTTTGGACTTTGCAAGAGAGCACCAAACATGGGACATTCAAAAGGTGGAAGAAAGTTTTATTCTCTGCTGAGATTTTTTTTTAACCTTGATGGTCCTGATGGTTTCCAAGGTTACTGGCATGAAAAGCAGATCCCACCTGAGATGTTGTTTTCTACGCGCCACAGTGGAGGGGGGCACCATAATGGTCTGGGGTGCTTTTTACTTCAGTGGAACAATGGAGCTTCAGGAAGTGCAGGGGCGTCAAATGGCCGCTGGCTATTTCCAGATGTTAGAGAGCATTCCTCATGACTGAGGGCCCTCGTCTGAGTGGTAACGACTGGGTTTTTCAACAGGACAACGCTACAGTACACAATGCCCGCAGGACAAGGGACTTCTTCCAGGAGAATAACATCACTCTTTTGGCCCATCCTGCGTGTTCCCCTGATCTAAATCCAATTGAGAACCTTTGGGAATGGATGGCAAGGGAAGTTTACAAAAATGGACAACAGTTCCAGACAGTAGATGGCCTTCGTGCGGCCGTCTTCACCACTTGGAGAAATGTTCCCACTCACCTCATGGAAACGCTTGCAGCAAGCATGCCAAAACGAATTTTGGAAGTGATAAACAATAACAGTGGAGCTACTCATTACTGAGTTCATGTTTGGAAGTTGGATTTCAGTTTTTTTTGTGGGGGGGGGGGGGGGGGGTTAGTTTTTTTTTGGAGGTGTGGTCCTAAACTTTTGATCAGCTGAAAAACAGCCTGTTTCAGTTTATTCGTTGTTTTCATTAAATTGAATGCTCAAAAAATGTTTTGTCTCACTCCCATCTCTTCTTGTTGCATGTTGAAGCTCTACTTGGAACCTTGTTAAGATCCAGCCATGCTAAATATGACTTCAAGTGGTCTTAAACTTTTGATCAGGACTAAAAAAAAAAAAAAAAAAAAAAAAAAAAACCTAAACACACAAACTATTTCCTCACTTCCCTGGTTCTCTTCTGGCACTTTGTTTACGTGCAAAAACAATCTCTGCCCCTCCCCCTGCACTGCTAAGAGAGTGAATACAAGTGCTGCTCTGAGTGACATGTCTGCCTGCTGGGAGACTCCGCAGCATGTTGTGTGTGTAGGACTACAAGTCCCAGCTGTACAACAGCACTCCTAATACACACAGGATTTTGCCCCTACCTGCAATGCTCTGGAGAACCTCTCCAGCTCCTGTGCCCAGCATTTGTCTACTCACTGCCTGCAGCTACACAGTAAACACTTCAGCCCTGAGTCTGTGCAGCTGAAGGGGTTAAAGGGAACCCGTCACCTCCAAAAACCATCCCAAGCCGCCAGCAGCGTGTTTCTGATAATGCCTTTCTTCCTGAAGGCAGATGCAGCAAAAGTACTAAAAATGTTTTATCCCCTGCTCGGCGTGCTTCTCCACACATGCTTGAAGTCAAGGGGGCAGTGGTCTCCTTGCTTCAAGTCATGGTAACCACACCCCTTCGCTGTGACTGTAGGATGCCTTTGTGGTGCATGTGGACCGCGCCGGCATCCTCCATTGTACTCATCTTTTGCTGGGGATGGTAGTTTGCTGCGGTCCACATGCGGTCGGACTGCTCCCCCAATGAGAAACAGGCTACAGTGTTTGAGCAGTTCCCCCATATTTGCCACTGTATTTCTGTGATTTTGCATCTGCCTTCAGGAAGAAAGGCATCAGAAACACGCTGTTGGTGGCTTGGGATGGTTTTGGTTGGTGACAGGTTCCCTTTAAGAATCCTAGGAGAGAGCAATAAGCAGCAGCCGGCAGTGCAGGGGGGGGGCGTGAACAGCACAGTGACGCCTCATGTACAGATCTCTTAGGCTTGAGCCTGAACATTATCAGAGCAGGGAAAGAAGTTGACATCACAGGTCATGTGACCCTCAATGAAATCTGAGAAACCAGCCACTGGAGAGAGAGTTAATTGGAAAGCTGTTACATTTGTCTAGTTAGAAACAATAAAATAAAAAAAACTCAGACAACCCCTTTAAGTCAGTGTTCAACCCTTTAGATAGGTCTTGAGACATGACTCAGATAATTAAATAAGCCAGCAACTCATCTGCAGGCAGCTTATAATATAGCTGTCCTACAACTGGTGGCATTAGAGGCAGAGCTTGTTAAGAGCTCATTTGCATCCCTTTCTTCAATATTTTATCATGCAGACTTTATTTTTACCAAGTACTACAGATGGGCAGGATGGGGACAGAGTGGTGACATGTGAAGGGCCAGAAGACCAACCAAGTTTACAACTTTTTTACCTGGAGGCGGGCACACAGACCGCCATATGCGCACTTAATTTATGACAATGTGCATGTCTTATAGTAAATTATACTACAGCAGCAAAAGGGGGGACAACTGAAACCAGTAGACTTATAGCTTCGGACCATAGATCCAAAGTAGATTCATTCAAACACCTAGTTTTCGGCCTAATGCTGCTGCAGCAGTAATATGCTAAAATGTATTTTTTTTTTTTATGAAAATATGACAGTTATCCTTTAACCTCTTGCCGCTACGCTAACGCCGAAAGGAGTCATCGCGGCGGCTCCCTCAGGCTACGCTAACGCCGATTGGCGTCATCTCGCGTGAGCCGAGATTTCCTGTGAACGCGCGCACATAGGCGCGCGCGCTCACAGGAACGGAAGGTAAGAGAGTTGATCTCCAGCCTGCCAGCGGCGATCGTTCGCTGGCAGGCTGGAGATGTGATTTTTTTTTAACCCCTAACAGGTATATTAGACGCTGTTTTGATAACAGCGTCTAATATACCTGCTACCTGGTCCTCTGGTGGTCCCCTTTGTTTGGATCGACCACCAGAGGACACAGGTAGCTCAGTAAAGTAGCACCAAGCACCACTACACTACACCCCCCCCGTCACTTATTAACCCCTGATCACCCCATAAAGACTCCCTGATCACCCCCCTGTCATTGATCACACCCCTGTAAAGCTCCATTCAGATGTCCGCATGATTTTTACGGAAAAACTGATAGATGGATCGGATCCGCAAAACGCATACGGACGTCTGAATGGAGCCTTACAGGGGCGTGATCAATGACTGTGGTGATCACCCCATATAGACTCCCTGATCACCCCCCTGTAAAGCTCCATTCAGACGTCCGCATGATTTTTACGGATCCACTGATAGATGGATCGGATCCGCAAAACACATACAGGCGTCTCCCTGGAGCCTTCCAGGGGGGGGTGATCACCCCATATAGACTCCCTGATCACCCCCCTGTCATTGATCACCCCCCCTGTAAGGCTCCATTCAGACTTTTTTTGGCCCAAGTTAGCGGAAATTATTTATTTTTTTTCTTACAAAGTCTCATATTCCACTAACTTGTGTCAAAAAATAAAATCTCACATGAACTCACCATACCCCTCACGGAATCCAAATGCGTAAAAATTTTTAGACATTTATATTCCAGACTTCTTCTCACGCTTTAGGGCCCCTAGAATGCCAGGGCAGTATAAATACCCCACATGTGACCCCATTTCGGAAAGAAGACACCCCCAGGTATTCCGTGAGGGGCATATTGAGTCCATGAAAGATTGAAATTTTTGTCCCAAGTTAGCGGAAAGGGAGACTTTGTGAGAAAAAAATAAATAAAAATCAATTTCCGCTAACTTGTGCCAAAAAAAAAAAATTTCTATGAACTCGCCATGCCCCTCATTGAATACCTTGGGGTGTCTTCTTTCCAAAATGGGGTCACATGTGGGGTATTTATACTGCCCTGGCATTTTAGGGGCCCTAAAGCGTGAGAAGAAGTCTGGGATCCAAAGGTCTAAAAATGCCCTCATAAAAAGGAATGTGGGCCCCTTTGCGCATCTAGGCTGCAAAAAAGTGTCACACATGTGGTATCGCCGTACTCAGGAGAAGTTGGGCAATGTGTTTTGGGGTGTCATTTTACATATACCCATTCTGGGTAAGATAAATATCTTGGTCAAATGCCAACTTTGTATAAAAAAAAAAAAAGGGAAAAGTTGTCTTTTGCCGAGATATTTCTCTCACCCAGCATGAGTATATGTAAAAAGACACCCCAAAACACATTGCCCAACTTCTCCTGAATACGGCGATACCACATGTGTGACACTTTTTTGCAGCCTAGGTGGGCAAAGGGGCCCACATTCCAAAGAGCACCTTTAGGATTTCACAGGTCATTTACCTACTTACCACACATTAGGGCCCCTGGAAAATGCCGGGGCAGTATAACTACCCCACAAGTGACCCCATTTTGGAAAGACACCCCAAGGTATTCCGTGAGGGGCATGGAGAGTTCCTAGAATTTTTTATTTTTTGTCACAAGTTAGTGGAAAATGATGATTTTTTTTTTTTGATTTTTTTTCCTTACAAAGTCTCATATTCCACTAACTTGTGACAAAAAATAAAAACTTCCATGAACTCACTATGCCCATCAGCGAATACCTTGGGGTGTCTTCTTTCCAAAATGGGGTCACTTGTGGGGTAGTTATACTGTCCTGGCATTCTAGGGGCCCAAATGTGTGGTAAGGAGTTTGAAATCAAATTCTGTAAAAAAAAATGACCAGTGAAATCCAAAAGGTGCTCTTTGGAATATGGGCCCCTTTGCCCACCTAGGCTGCAAAAAAGTGTCACACATGTGGTATCTCCGTATTCATGCTGGGTGAGATAAATATCTTGGCAAAAGACAACTTTTCCCATTCTTTTATACAAAGTTGGCATTTGACCAAGATATTTATCTCACCCAGCATAGGTATATGTAAAATGACACCCCAAAACACATTGCCCAACTTCTCCTGAATACGGAGATACCACATGTGACACTTTTTTGCAGCCTAGGTGGGCAAAGGGGCCCAAATTCCAAAGAGCACCTTCCGGATTTCACCGGCCATTTATTACAGAATTTGATTTCAAACTCCTTACCACACATTTGGGCCCCTAGAATGCCAGGACAGTATAACGACCCCATTTTGGAAAGAAGACACCCCAAGGTATTCGCTGATGGGCATAGTGAGTTCATGGAAGTTTTTATTTTTTGTCACAAGTTAGTGGAATATGAGACTTTGTAAGAAAAAAATAAAAAATCATCATCATTTTCCGCTAACTTGTGACAAAAAATAAAAAGTTCTATGAACTCACTATGCCCATCAGCGAATACCTTAGGGTGTCTACTTTCCGAAATGGGGTCATTTGTGGGGTGTTTGTACTGTCTGGCCATTGTAGAACCTCAGGAAACATGACAGGTGCTCAGAAAGTCAGAGCTGCTTCAAAAAGCGGAAATTCACATTTTTGTACCATAGTTTGTAAACGCTATAACTTTTACCCAAACCATTTTTTTTTTACCCAAACATTTTTTTTTTATCAAAGACATGTAGAACAATAAATTTAGAGCAAAATTTATATATGGATGTCGTTTTTTTTGCAAAATTTTACAACTGAAAAATTTCATTTTTTTGCAAAAAAATCGTTAAATTTCGATTAATAACAAAAAAAGTAAAAATGTCAGCAGCAATGAAATACCACCAAATGAAAGCTCTATTAGTGAGAAGAAAAGGAGGTAAAATTCATTTGGGTGGCAAGTTGCATGACCGAGCAATAAACCGCTAAAGTTGTGGAGTGCCGATTTGTAAAAAAGGGCCTGGTCTTTAGGGGGGTATAAACCTGTGGTCCTTAAGTGGTTAAAGATGCAGAAATGAATACCGAATTAAATTCACCAAAGTCTTGCGTGAAATGAATTTTGCCATTTTCAGCTGAGCAGCAACCATCGATTAAGGATAATACACAGAGGGTAAAAACAGACACAAACCAAATACCGATTTACAGGTGAAGCATGGACGCGCTTTTTTTTTTTTTTTTTCCACAGACACGACTTTTTAGTATAAAAAAAAAACAAAAAGAAAAAAAAACCACAAAACACTATAGTATAGTATATGTGCTCCATAGACTAGGATGGGCCAGCAGTAGTGTTGAGCAAACTTTTTTCAAGGTCGGCATATCTAAGAATTACGTTATGGCTTCTGCTACCACAGACCATAACGAATTCTTAGATAACCTGAACCAAAACTTTGTACTCCAAACTTGAAAACATAAGTTCGCTCATCCCTACACAGCGGCAAAGAGAATTGGTTGTTTTATAACAGGGATGCTCAACCTGCAGCCCTCCAGCTGTTGTAAAACTACAACTCCCACCATGCCCTTCTGTAGGCTGATAGCTATAGGCTGTCCAGGAATGAAATGGGGAGTTGTATTTTGCAACAGCTGGAGGGACACAGGTTGAGCATGCCTGTTTTATAACATTAAGGGGTCATGCACACGAATCCATTTTATTTCCGTGTCCATTCAGTTTTTTTTGCAGAAGAAAAAAAAAAAAAAATCCGTTTTTTGCAGACTGCAAGATATATACGGTCATGTGAATGAGCCCTAAGTGCAAGTGAATTCACAACTATAAGTCATTAAGCCTCATTCACACATCAGTTTTCGTCCCCATTCATAACCTGTGTATTCAGACATCGGTGTTTTAGCAAGGTCCGTGGGTCAGTGATTTTAGCACAGATGCATGATCTATTTTGTCCATGTTCACGGATCCATCACGGTCTATGGGTCCGTGAAAACCACGGATACCAACAGTGTTGCATCCATATTTCACAGATTAAGAAGAGATGCTTTGAAAAAAATAAATTATATATATCAGCTGTTCAGTGTCAGTGAAACGCAAAAAACGGGCACACGGATCACTTTACGGATGCATCACTGACCACCTGCTCACGGATTTGAGCACGGACATGTGAATGAGGCTTTACACATGATGGCTGCAGTACTGAACAAGGAGTAAATCATGAAATCTGCCCCACTACACCCACAGCCCCTTCCCCGTACTTACATCATATTGTTTCACCAGCTGGTAATCTGGACAATCATAACTACGACAGAATGAAGGCAACTTATTCTGACTGGAGACATCAGACGCCTGCACTGCAATCCCCAGTACAGAGAGCAGCCCCAGCAGAAGTCTTCTCCTCATCTCCATGGCTGGATGTGTCTGTGGGGGAGCTCAGCTGCTGATATAGGAGGTGGATATGGGTGGAGCAGGCTTGTGTAACTTTCCCAATCAGCAAGTTAAAAGTAAGGCCTGGAGTCTTCTCCCACCGCCCTCACGTGGAGACAACACTGAGGATGTGTGCAGGGTTTTATAACTCACTATTCCCCCCATCACGTGAGGTGCCCCTGTGTTATCTAACTGCAATGTTCTGTAGCTATCGCCGATTAACATTGGAAGATAATGAAAAATTGGGTAAAACGAATAGCGTTAAGCAGAGAATCTATCCGATTATCTATTTAGCTTTATTTAGGATTATTTATTTCGTACTAACGTATTCGGCAGTGCTGTACAGATAATGTGCAGGCAGAACACATACTGAAAAGATGAGGCAATGTTCCCAAAGTCATTTCTTTTATTTTCAAAGCTCATATTAACCCCTGGTTCTCTGTGTACATTCAGCATTTGCACCAAGAAGTGAACTCCATGGGGGGGGGGGAGATTTATCAAAACTGGTGTAAAGTAGAACTGGCTTAGTTGCCCATAGCAACCAATCAGATTCCACCTTTCATTTTTCAGAACTCGTTTGAAAAATGTAAAGTGGAATCTGGTTGCTATGGGCAACTAAGCCAGTTTTCCTTTAAACCATTTTTGATAAATCTCCCCCCATGTGCCCAACAGATGCCAAAAGACTAGTCTTTTTAGTATCAACCAGGCAGGTAAATGTCAGTATTATTTATTTATTTGCAACCTGCCCTTTTCTATGTAGCTGACCACCTCAAAAAGTGTGCTCTATAGGTGGCATATGTAACTATATTGTAATGCCTGTACTGCAGACTGATACACTGTAGCAAACTGTCAGCACTATTGCTGTACAATTAGCTTGCCTGAAAGCAGGACTAGCTATGTGCAGGTTAACACAAGGGTGCGCCTTGCCTTTCTGCTGCCTGAGGCGAAAACTGAAGCAGCGCCCCATCCCCCCATAACAATGGCAATTTCTTAACCTAGCACCTTCTCTCCAGCCCTACCGTTAAAGATATACTTGGAAAAAACTATATACAGAGCTACAAAACCTACAGGGTAATACAGCACCACATATCTCATGTCCAGTGACGTGTCCTCTGATGTAGACGTTCTCTTTCTTTTTTCCCAACTTAAAGTTTATTAAGTTTTATGTTTTTTTCTTTCTCAAACAAATCACAGCAAAATAGACAATCCAGGTCGGATAAACCAATACAGACCTCAATTAACAAATCAATAAACAAGGGGGAAAAAACAAAAACATCACGTCTATAATGGTAGTAGAGGTAGGCGGCAGGGCCGGCGATAGGGGGGGCAAACTGGGCAATTGCCCAAGGCCCCGATCCTCTAAGAGGCCCCCTGCTTCAGTCCCGGCAATCGTTCAGTCGGGACTCCAGAGTGGGGAATTTCCCAGCTTAGGGTACTTTCACACTAGCAGTTTTCTTTTCCGGCATAGAGTACCGTCACAGGGGCTCTATACCGGAAAAGAACTGATCAGGCATATCCCCAGGCCTTCTGAATGGAGAGTAATCCGTTCAGGATGTCTTCAGTTCAGTCATTTTGACTGATCAGGCAAAAGATAAAAACGTAGCATGCTACGGTTTTATCTCCGGCGAAAAAAACTGAAGACTTGCCAGAATGCGGAATCCGGCATTTTTCCCCATAGGAATGTATTAGTGCCGGATCCGGCATTCAAAATATCAGAATGCCGGATCCGTCCTTCTGGTCTGCGCATGCGCAGACCGGTAAAAATGTGAAAAAAGATACAAGACGGATCCGTCTGTCCGCATGACAAGCGGAGAGACGGATCCGTTCTTGCAATGCATTTGTGAGACGGATCCGCATCCGAATGCATCTCACAAATGCTTTCAGTCACATGCAGATCGGCGGATCCGGCGGGCAGTTCCGACAACGGAACTGCCTGCCGGATCACACTGCCGCAAGTGTGAAAGTAGCCTTAGGAGTGCCTGCTCTGACTCCATATATGGATGTGTCCATATATAGAGTCAGTGTTATGAACTTGAAAGGGGTATTCCCAAGCATGATCACTATGCTTGGGGACACCCTGTGTATACAAATCTAATTTAGACTCTATTTTTGAAATGTTTCTGTGGGGATTTGAACTCACAACCATCTACATTAAAGGCAAAAACTTTAAAGGGGTTGTCAGAGTTATTAGTTTTTTTTATTCTTTCTATGTTTCTAACTAGGCAAATGTAACAGCTTTCCAATTAACTCCCTTTATTTCCAGTGGCTGGTTTCTCAGATTTCACTGAGGGTCACATGACCTGTGATGTCAACTTCTCTACCTGCTCTGATAATGTTCGTGCACAAGCCTAAGAGATCTGTACACTAGACGTCACTGTGCTAGCCACGCCCCCCTGCACTGCAGGCTCCTGCTTATTGCTCTCTCCCAGGATTCTTAACACCTTCAGCTGCACAGACTCAGAGCTGAAGTGTTTACTGTGTAGCTGCAAGCAGTGAGGAGACAAATGCTGGGCACAGGAGCTGAAAGAAGTTTTGAAGAGCATTGTGTGTATTAGCAGTGTCATTGTACAGCTAGGACTTGTAGTTCTATACATACAACATGCTGCTGAGTCTCCCAGCAGGCAGTCATGTCACTCAGGGCAGTACTTGTATTCACTCCTTTAGCAGTGTCATTATACAGCTGGGACTTGTAGTTCTACACATACAACATGCTGCTATGTCACTCAGGGCAGCACTTGTATTCACTCTCTTAGCAGTGCAGGGGGAGGGGCAGAGATTGTTTTTATTGCAAGTAAACAAAGGGCCAGAAGAGAACAAGGGAAATGAGGAAATAGATATTTTTTTTTTGCCTAAAACTTGCTTAGCTTAGTTATATATCGCTTACCATGAGATTTACAGTGCTATATATTTTTTTTCCATAACTCGGACAACCCCTTTAACCACTGGGCTGTAGCGCTCAGTGCTAAGTCATTGCTGAAAAACCTCAAACTTCTATGAGGTTTTTCAACAGTGACTTAGCATTGAGCTCTATAGCCTAGTGGTTAAGGTTCTTGCCTCCAATGTAGATGGTTGTGAGTTTGAATCCCCACAGAAACATTTTAAAAATAGAGGCTAAGGATACTTTCACACTAGTTATTCTTTTCCGGCATTGAGTTCCGTCCTAGTGGCTCAATACCTGAAAATAATTGATCCGTTTTATCCTAATGCATCCTCAATGGAGAGTAATCCGTTCAGGATGCATCAGGATGTCTTCAGTTCAGTCTTTTTGCCTTTTCAGGACGGAGATAACACTTGCCGGAATGCCGCAGCCGGTCCCGGCAAAACGGATCCTCAAGCTCAGACCACCAAAAATGTGAAAAAAAAATAATGCCGGATCTGTTTTTCCAGATGACGCCAGAGAGACGGATCCGGCATTTCAATGCATTTGTCAGACGGATCAGGATCCTGATCCGTCTGACAAATGCGATTCGTTTGCATACGTTTTGACGGATCCAGCAGGCAGTTTCGACGACGGAACTGCCTGCCAGAATCCTCTGCCGCAAGTGTCAAAGTACCCTAAATAAGACTTAAATATACGGAGTGTACCCAACAGTGAAAAGTTTGATTTTATTGAGAAAAAAAATGGAGCAAGACATAAAATATGATCAAATAACACCAGTATTAATCCACGTCAACCTATTTAACTTGCGTAATCAGTATTTTTTGTTGGAAAAGGTGGAAACCCTAAATACACCCCCGCTCAGGACGTCTCACTGCAGCAAGCTAAGCTTCATCAGGACTTACTTCGTAAAAAAATATTTTTTTCTTTTCATCGCGATATTCTGACACTCATAACTTTTTGTAGTTATGTCTACGGAGATATGTGGGGGCTAATTTTTTGTGGGACGATCTGTTGTTTTTGACAATACCATTTTGGGGTGTGTATGACTTGATCACTTTTTATTAAATTTTCTTTGGAGATAAAGTGATGAAAAAAACGCTAATTATTATTATTTTTTTTTTCTGTTACGCCATTTATCATATGGGCAAACTTTTTTAATACCTAATAGTATGGGCGTTTTCAAATGCAGCGATGCCCATAAGAATATATTTTTTTTGTTTCTTTTTATTTTGGATAATGGGGCTGATTTAAATGTTAAATTTTTTGTTATATTTTCAAAACTTTTTAAAAAAAAGTTTTTACAATCAGTTGTAAAATGCTCCATTAGGCTACATACACACGACTGTATGTATTTTGCGGTCCGAAAATTGGGGATCTGCAAAAAAAACAAACAGATGACATCCATTGTAACAATGCCTAAAACAGACAAGAATAGGACATGTTCTATTTTTTTTGCGGGGCTACGGAACGGACATGCTGATGCGGACATCACACAGTCTGCTGTCCGCAATTTTTGCGGACCCATTGAAATAAATGGGTTCGCATCCTATCCGCAAAAAAAAACGAAACGGCCTGAACTGGAATATACTAACAATGAGCCTGGAAGCCGAGTACAGGCTGTGGCTAATTTTTAGAACAGGGTGCTTTCCCCAAACTCCGCTGGGGGAAAGCGTGCCTAAAGAGGAATCCCACGCTTCCAGTTTTTAATACTCTCAGATGCCGTGAGTAAGGGGAACTCATTGCTGTGAGGGTAGGGGGCATGTGGCGTATTCTGGGGCCATGAGGGTGAAGAACTGTGTGAGGAGCTTTATGGGGTGTAAATCTGTGAGGGAGGGCCGGAATCGACAGAATGTATCTGTGTTGTTACTACATTATTATAAGATTTGGGGCCCCACTTTTGATTTTGCCCAGGGCAACATTTAAAACCGATCCTGGTAGAAGGGTGTTCCAAATCTGCTAGGTTTTTAAAAACCTATCCACCGTGCACCGCTGGAGGGCAACCATATATTCTGAGAAAGCCTGAATGAAGCCTTTGATTGGAAGCATCGCCAACAGAGGTTTGGCAACACAGGGTACAGGGTATGTAATGTTTCTGGTGTATGATACCAGTGTGTGAGAATGTTTAATTGGTTTTCCCTGTAAGTTATACATGAGGAGCTAGTATGCCCTCTTCCAGATAGATCGCCAGGTCTCTGGTGGGAGCTCCCTTTGTAGCCAGTCCTCCCATTTCCACATATAGGAGTGTTTATACTCTGCAGGCAATTCCGAGGAAAGCAAAATCTGCTAAATATCAGAAATAAGACCCTTAGATGAGGGGACGCGGGTACACACTTGTTCAAAAGAGGAGAAGGTCGGAACGTCTAATGAACCCAGAACATTTTTAGGTCTCTTTCACACGAGTGGATTCCGTGTGTGGAATCTGCTGCGTGAAAGACAGCCAAGCCCCGTTCTGGACAGCAGAGACATGGAGCATTAACATGATTGATAATGCTCCGTGCCTCTCTGTGATCTTTTTACTACAAAATCACAGTGAGATAAAGTTGTCACTGTGATTTTGTAGCAAAAAGGTCACAGAGAGGCAAAGAGCATTATCAATCATGTTAATGCTCTGTGTCTCTGCTCTCCAGAGTAGGACTTGGCTGTCTTTCACGCACGGCAACCCCTCGTGTGAAAGAGTCCTTACAGTAGTGTAGGATTTTGTGGTACTAAAAAGCAAAGGTATTTGGCAAAGAAAATTTGGCCTGGAGGTCCTCGAAGGGTAGAATCCAAGTAGAGAAAGTGTCCTTCAAGTCAGTTCTCTTTCTTTATCTTCTTGTCACCGCCAGTTCTGTGAGAAGGTCTGTTAGACGTTCTTCTCTACCTCTTGCATGACGTTCTTTGTTTTGGTTTCACTTTGTCATCTCCTTTCCTTCTCCCAGCTGTCACCTATTTACACTAATTGTCTCCCTTTATATTCCCTCCCATACTGCCTCACTTTGCGGTTTATACTTCTTCCTGGATGAGTTGTTCACTGCTGGAGGCTGCTACTGCTGATTCCTCAGATAAGTCTTTTTCCTTTATTTGTGTTTCCTTGCTGGCTTGATTCTAGGTGACCCTGACTCCGTCCGTATTAAGTGCAGGGAGCCGGTGGTCCTGTCCCCTCACTATTATAGGGTTTTCATGTGTCATACAGTATAAGGTACGTGGGCATGCAATCGTCTACCATAAAGACCTTTGCATTGGCATAGCAGTCAGGGAGAGCTCTAGGGGTTTTATAGGGCTCACCCATATGCTCCTTAGTTTGTGATCAAGCCAGTCGGATGTTTATAAGTTCCAGATTTCTGCAACACCATCCGTGACACTTCTCCATTCAGGCCAGACCACCATGATTTTTTCTTTCAGCCCTCTCTTGTATCTGCAGAGTTTGACAAACAGAGTTTCTACTAGAGTTGAGCGAACACCTGGATGTTCGGGTTCGAGAAGTTCGGCCGAACTTCCCGGAAATGTTCGGGTTCGGGATCCAAACCCGACCCGAACTTCGTCCCGAACCCGAACCCCATTGAAGTCAATGGGGATCCGAACTTTTCGGCACTAAAAAGGCTGTAAAACAGCCCAGGAAAGGGCTAGAGGGCTGCAAAAGGCAGCAAAATGTAGTTAAATCCCCTGCAAACAAATGTGGATAGGGAAATGAATTAAAATAAAAATAAAATAAATAAAAATTAACCAATATCAATTGGAGAGAGGTCCCATAGCAGAGAATCAGGCTTCATGTCAGCAGAGCATCAGTCTTCATGTCATAGCAAAGAATCAGGCTTCACGTCACCCAAAACTGGAACAGTCCATTGTCAGATATTTAGGCCCAGGCAGAGGAGAGAGGTCCCATAACATAGAATCTGGCTTCATATCAGCAGAGAATCAGGCTTCACGTCACCCACCACTGGAACAGTCCATTGTCAGATATTTAGGCCCAGGCACCCAGGCAGAGGAGAGAGGTCCCATAGCAGAGAATCTGGCATCATGTCAGCAGAGAATCAGTCTTCATGTCATAGCAGAGAATCAGGCTTCATGTCACCCACCACTGGAACAGGCCACTGTCAGATATTTTTAGGCCCCGGCACCCAGACAGAGGAGAGAGGTCCCATAACATAGAATCTGGCTTCATGTCAGCAGAGAATCAGTCTACATGTCATAGCAGAGAATCAGGCTTCACGTCACCCACCACTGGAACAGTCCATTGTCAGATATTTAGGCCCAGGCACTCAGGCAGAGGAGAGAGGTCCCATAGCAGAGAATCTGGCTTCATGTCAGCAGAGAATCAGTCTTCATGTCATAGCAGAGAATCAGGCTTCATGTCACCCACCACTGGAACAGGCCACTGTCAGATATTTTTAGGCCCCGGCACCCAGACAGAGGAGAGAGGTCCCATAACATAGAATCTGGCTTCATGTCAGCAGAGAATCAGTCTTCATGTCATAGCAGAGAATCAGGCTTCACGTCACCCAACATTGGAACAGTCCATTGTCATATAATTTAGGCCCCGGCACCCAGACAGAGGAGAGAGGTCCCATAACATAGAATCTGGCTTCATGTCAGCGACTCAGCAGAGAATCAGTCTTCATGTCATAGCAGAGAATCAGGCTTCATGTCACCCACCACTGGAACAGGCCACTGTCAGATATTTTTAGGCCCCGGCACCCAGACAGAGGAGAGAGGCCCCATAACAGAGATTCAGGCTTCATGTCAGCAGAGAATCAGTCTTCATGTCATAGCAGAGAATCAGGCTTCATGTCACGCACCATTGGAACAGGCCACTGTCAGATATTTTTAGGCCCCGGCACCCAGACAGAGGAGAGAGGTCCCATAACAGAGATTCAGGCTTCATGTCAGCAGAGAATCAGTCTTCATGTCATAGCAGAGAATCAGGCTTCACGTCACCCAACATTGGAACAGTCCATTGTCATATAATTTAGGCCCCGGCACCCAGACAGAGGAGAGAGGTCCCATAACATAGAATCTGGCTTCATGTCAGCGACTCAGCAGAGAATCAGTCTTCATGTCATAGCAGAGAATCAGGCTTCATGTCACCCACCACTGGAACAGGCCACTGTCAGATATTTTTAGGCCCCGGCACCCAGACAGAGGAGAGAGGTCCCATAACAGAGATTCAGGCTTCATGTCAGCAGAGAATCAGTCTTCATGTCATAGCAGAGAATCAGGCTTCACATCACCCACCACTGGAACAGTCCATTGTCACATATTTAGGCCCAGGCACCCAGGCAGAGGAGAGAGGTCCCATAGCAGAGAATCTGGCTTCATGTGAGCAGAGAATCAGTCTTCATGTCATAGCAGAGAATCAGGCTTCATGTCACCCACCACTGGAACAGGCCACTGTCAGATATTTTTAGGCCCCAGCACCCAGACAGAGGAGAGGTTCATTCAACTTTGGGTTGCCCCGCAATATAATGGTAAAATGAAAATAAAAATAGGATTGAATGAGGAAGTGCCCTGGAGTACAATAATATATGGTTAAGGGGAGGTAGTTAATGTCTAATCTGCACAAGGGATGGACAGGTCCTGTGGGATCCATGCCAGGCCAGCACCTCCAAGGCATAAAAGGCTAGCTCTGGCCACGTGGACAATTTGGAGACCCAGAAGTTGAATGGGGCCGAACCATCAGTCAGTACGTGGAGGGGTGTGCACAGGTACTGTTCCACCATGTTAGTGAAATGTTTCCTCCTGCTAACACGTTCCGTATCAGGTGGTGGTGCAGTTAGCTGTGGCGTGGTGACAAAACTTTTCCACATCTCTGCCATGCTAACCCTGCCCCCAGAGGAGCTGGCCGTGACACAGCTGCGTTGGCGACCTCTTGCTCCTCCTCTGCCTTCGCCTTGGGCTTCCACTTGTTCCCCTGTGACATTTGGGAATGCTCTCAGTAGCGCGTCTACCAATGTGCGCTTGTACTCGCGCATCTTACTATCACGCTCCAGTGCAGGAAGTAAGGTGGGCACATTGTCTTTGTACCGTGGATCCAGCAGGGTGGCAACCCAGTAGTCCGCACACGTTGATGGGCCCGAGCTGCGTTGGGTGCCACCCCGCTGTGAACATGCTTCATCCTCCTCCACCTCCTCCTCATCCTCGTCCTCCAGTAGTGGGCCCTGTCTGGCCACATTTGTACCTGGCCTCTGCTGTTGCAAAAAACCTCCCTCTGAGTCACTTCGAAGAGACTGGCCTGAAAGTGCTAAAAATGACCCCTCTTCCTCCTCCTCCTCCTCCTCCTCCTGGGCCACCTCCTCTTCCATCATCGCCCTAAGTGTTTTCTCAAGGAGACATAGAAGTGGTATTGTAACGCTGATAACGGCGTCATTGCCACTGGCCATGTTGGTGGAGTACTCGAAACAGCGCAACAGGGCACACAGGTCTCTCATGGAGGCCCAGTCATTGGTGGTGAAGTGGTGCTGTTCTGCAGTGCGACTGACCCGTGCGTGCTGCAGCTGAAACTCCACTATGGCCTGCTGCTGCTCGCACAGTCTGTCCAGCATGTGCAAGGTAGAGTTCCACCTGGTGGGCACGTCGCATACGAGGCGGTGAGCGGGAAGGCCGAAGTTACGCTGTAGCGCAGACAGGCGAGCAGCGGCAGGATGTGAACGCCGGAAGCGCGAACAGACGGCCCGCACTTTATGCAGCAGCTCTGACATGTCGGGGTAGTTGCGAATGAACTTCTGCACCACCAAATTCAGCACATGCGCCAGGCAAGGGATGTGCGTCAAATCGGCTAGTCCCAGAGCTGCAACGAGATTTCACCCATTATCGCACACCACCAGGCCGGGCTTGAGGCTCACCAGCAGCAACCACTCGTCGGTCTGTTGTTCTATACCCCGCCACAACTCCTGTGCGGTGTGGGGCCTGTCCCCCAAACATATGTGTTTCAGAATGGCCTGCTGACGTTTACCCCGGGCTGTGCTGAAGTTGGTGGTGAAGGTGTGTGGCTGACTGGATGAGCAGGTGGAAGAAGAGGAGGAGGAAGCTGAGTAGGAGGAGGAGGAGACAGGAGGCAAAGAATGTTGCCCTGCGATCCTTGGCGGCGGAAGGACGTGCGCCAAACAGCTCTCCGCCTGGGGCCCAGCCGCCACTACATTTACCCAGTGTGCAGTTAGGGAGATATAGCGTCCCTGGCCGTGCTTACTGGTCCACGTATCTGTGGTTAGGTGGACCTTGCCACAGATGGCGTTGCGCAGTGCACACTTGATTTTATCGGATACTTGGTTGTGCAGGGAAGGCACGGCTCTCTTGGAGAAGTAGTGCCGGCTGGGAACAACATACTGTGGGACAGCAAGCGACATGAGCTGTTTGAAGCTGTCTGTGTCCACCAGCCTAAATGACAGCATTTCATAGGCCAGTAGTTTAGAAATGCTGGCATTCAGGGCCAGGGATCGAGGGTGGCTAGGTGGGAATTTACGATTTCTCTCAAATGTTTGTGAGATGGAGAGCTGAACGCTGCCGTGTGACATGGTTGAGATGCTTGGTGACGCAGGTGGTGGTGTTGGTGGTACATCCCATGTTTGCTGGGCGGCAGGTGCCAACGTTCCTCCAGAGGCGGAGGAAGAGGCCGAGGCGGCAGCAGCAGAAGAGGCCGCGGCGGCAGAAGCAGAAGAGGTAGCAGGGGGAGCCTGAGTGACTTCCTTGTTTTTAAGGTGTTTACTCCACTGCAGTTCATGCTTTGCATGCAGGTGCCTGGTCATGCAGGTTGTGCTAAGGTTCAGAATGTTAATGCCTCGCTTCAGGCTCTGATGGCACAGCGTGCAAACCACTCGGGTCTTGTCGTCAGCACATTGTTTGAAGAAGTGCCATGCCAGGGAACTCCTTGAAGCTGCCTTTGGGGTGCTCGGTCCCAGTAGCAGGCGGAGTCTCTTGGCGGCGGGTGTTCTGCTTTTGCCCACTGCTCCCTCTTTGTCTTTTGCTACGCTGTTGGCTCGGTCTCACCACTGCCTCTTCCTCTGAACTGTGAAGGGCAGTGGCACGACCTTCATTCCATGTGGGGTCTAGGACCTCATCGTCCCCTGCATCATCTTCATCCCTGACCTCCTGTTCAGTCTGCACACTGCAGAAAGACGCAGCAGTTGGAACCTGTGTTTCGTCATCATCGGAGACGTGCTGAGGTGGTATTCCCATGTCCTCATCATCAGGAAACATAAGTGTTTGTGCGTTAGTGCATTCTATGTCTTCCACCGCTGGGGAAGGTCTAGGTGGATGCCCTTGGGAAACCATGCCAGCAGAGTCTTCAAACAGCATAAGAGACTGCTGCATAACTTGAGGTTCAGACAGTTTCCCTGATATGCATGAGGGTGATGTGACAGACTGATGGGCTTGGTTTTCATGTGCCATCTGTGTGCTTTCTGCAGAAGACTGGGTGGGAGATAATGTGAACGTGCTGGATCCACTGTCGGCCACCCAATTGACTAATGCCTGTACCTGCTCATGCCTTACCATCCTTAGAACGGCATTGGGCCCCACCAAATATCCCTGTAAATTCTGGCGGCTACTGGGACCTGAGGTAGTTGGTACACTAGGACGTGTGGCTGTGGCAGAACGGCCACGTCCTCTCCCAGCACCAGAGGGTCCACTAACACCACCACGACCATGTCCGCGTCCCTTACTAGATGTTTTCCTCATTGTTACCGTTCACCACAATAAGAAAAATATTATTTGGCCCAATGTATTGAATTCAAATTCAGGCCTTTTTTTACAGACACCTAACACTATCTGGCTATCTATTTAGGTACCGTATTACACTAATACAGGCACAGCAGTAATGACAGATTTAGCTGAATATAAATTTGAGGCCTATTATTTAGGCGCTGGGTGACAGGTATACGTTTACGGACAGAATTAGACTTGGATCTGCACAGTAGCGTGTGTGTGAAGTTATTGAGAATTACCCTATCAGCCCCTTGAATATAATATACCCTTTTAGGGATAGATTTAAAGTAGGCCTGATACAGCAGAAACCACTAATTTAGAGAATTGCAAAATTGGGAATTGTATTTCAACCCAGAACAAAAACTGTGCTTTGACGGACACTAAATAACTTGACCAGCTAAAGCAATAATGACAGATTTGGATGAATATAATTTAGAGGCCTATTATTTAGGCGCTGGGTGACAGGTATACGTTTACACACAGAATTAGACTTGGAATTGCACAGTAGCGTGTGTGTGAAGTTATTGAGAATAACCCTATCAGCACCTTGAATCTAATATACCCTTTTAGGGATAGATTTAAAGTAGGCCTGACACAGCAGAAACCACTAATTTTGAGAATTGCAAAATTGGGAATTGTATTTCAACCCTGAACAAAAATATATCCTTTGCCAGACAGCAGATAGTATAACAATTGGCTGGCCACAGCTGAAACACCAGATATAGGGTACTGCTATTTTGGCAATTGTATTTCACCCCTCAATAAAATAGCAAGCACAGCCAAGCCCCATATGTAGGATATAGCCAAAAAAATAACCACACTATTGATGGTTAAATGCACTTGGTGTGACAGCTTGCCCCATATGTAGGATATAGCCAAAAAAACAACCACACTATTGATAGTTAAATGCACTTCGTGACAGGCTCAGCTTGCCCCTGATGTAGTATATGGCCAAAAAATAACCACACTATTGATGGTTAAATGCACTTGATGACAGCTTGACCCTGATGTAGGATATAGCCAAAAAATAACCACTCTATTGATGGTTAAATGCACTTGGTGACAGCTTGACCCTGATGTAGGATATAGCCAAAAAATAACCACACTATTGATGGTTAAATGCACTTGGTGACAGGCTCAGCTTGCCCCTGATGTAGTATATGGCCAAAAAATAACCACACTATTGATGGTTAAATGCACTTTGTGACAGGCTCAGCTTGCCCCTGATGTAGTATATGGCCAAAAAATAACCACACTATTGATGGTTAAATGCACTTGATGACAGCTTGACCCTGATGTAGGATATAGCCAAAAAATAACCACACTATTGATGGTTAAATGCACTTTGTGACAGGCTCAGCTTGCCCCTGATGTAGTATATGGCCAAAAAATAACCACACTATTGATGGTTAAATGCACTTGATGACAGCTTGACCCTGATGTAGGATATAGCCAAAAATAACCACACTATTGATGGTTAAATGCACTTAGTGACAGGCTCAGCTTGCCCCTGATGTAGTATATGGCCAAAAAATAACCACACTATTGATGGTTAAATGCACTTTGTGACAGGCTCAGCTTGCCCCTGATGTAGTATATGGCCAAAAAATAACCACACTATTGATGGTTAAATGTACTTGGTGGCAGCTTGTGCTGGCGCACCACAAGACACAAAATGGCCGCCGATCAACCCAGAAAAAAGTGAATGAAAAACGCTCTGGGCAGCCTAAAAACAGTGAGCAATTGAATAGCAGCAGTTCAATGATCCACAGCTGTAGATCGATCACTGAATGAAGTCTTTTGGAGGAGTTAATCACTGCCTAATCTCGCCCTAACGTCGCAGCTGCAACCTCTCCCTACACTTGTAACAGCAGAGTGACGTGCAGCGCTACGTGACCCAAGCTTATATAGAGGCTGAGTCACATGCTGCACTGGCCAATCACAGCCATGCCAATAGTAGGCATGGCTGTGATGGCCTCTTGGGGCAAGTAGTATGACGCTTGTTGATTGGCTGCTTTGCAGCCTTTCAAAAAGCGCCAAGAAAGCGCCGAGCGCCGAACACCGAACCCGAACCCGGACTTTTACGAAAATGTTCGGGTTCGGGTCCGTGTCACGGACACCCCAAAATTCGGGTTATACAGTTTGGGTTCGCTCATCCCTATTTTCTACTTTTCCATCCTCCTCCCTAGCTTCTGAACACCCCATCCTGCCACCTCTAATACTTTGCCCATTGTGCTTCCCAATACTATACTGCAGAAACAGATAATCCCCCTGAAAATACGATTACCACACACATAGTTCCCTTTGAATAATTATTGGCACACAGTGCCCTAAAAAATAACTGTGCCCAGAAAATAGTGTCCCTGAAACTTATAGTGCTATAAACATAGTGTCTTCAAAAAATAATTGCGCTAAGCTGATGCTGTGCCAGGGTGCCTCCAATTGTAACAGGCCTCCTAAAAGTCTCACCAATAGTAATAATTATCTGCCAGAGTGTACTATGTGGTAACCAATAGTGCACCCAATATTAATAATCTCCCTCATTTTGCCCCAGAAGTAAAAATTCCCCCTATAATGTGTGCCTGTACAAAAAATACACCCTTATAACGTGTAGCAATACAAAAAATTACCCCTTATAATGTTTGCCAGTAAAATAATTCCCCGTTGCAATGTGTGCCAGTACAAAAATGCTCCCTTAGAACTTTTGCCTGTGCAAAAAAAAAAAATTCTTTTTAGTCAGGGCCATACATAGAAATCATTGGGCCCCATAGCAAGAATCTGAATAGTGCCCCACTAACTCGCCCAGTAACCACCACTGGCCCATCCCACCACCCTCCCTGGCTCCTCCCCTGCCATACCCCCAGCAGCGGCAGCCCTGTAGGCATCAGGAGCGATGCGGGGTACGGAGTACACTGTGCTCTATGAGCCTTATATACAGCACAGTGTACCCCCAACCCTGCAAAAGCTCTGCTTGCTGCTGCCCTCTGTCCCCCCCCCCCCCCCCCCCCCATCAATAATCCCCCCATGAACATTTTTTTAACAGTCTTGGATCATATCGATATTCTTGATGGGGGAGGGCAGCAGCAAGCAGTGTTTTTTTTTTTTTGTTTTTTTTTTTTTGGGGGGGGGGGCTGTAGGCTCATAGATACTGAGACCGGTTCGATGTTAATGACCCTATGCCAGAGACAATCGGCCTTCCTGGAGGATTTACAGGATCCTTATGTAACTTAGGGATACAATAAAAAATGGGCAATCTTTTCTGTGTGCCCAAAATTAAATTAAATTCTGTCTCATTCAGAATACCTCTTTCCTTTGCCCTATTGCACAATGATGATAATTCTTTGTAATATGGAACTAACGGGTCCTCACGTAGTTGTATATAAGTTGTAGTGTCTGACAACTGTCTCAGACATTCTTTTTTGTATATTTCAGTATCCAAGATCACAATCGCCCCTTTGTCGGCTGGGCGTATTGTGACCTCGAGATCTTTCTGCAACTCTTTTATCGCCTGCATTTCTTGTTGGGAAAGATTTGCACTTCCCTTCATTTTAGGGTTGAGTCTTCTTATGTCTGCTTCTACTGCCCCTCTAAATGTGGCCATTTCATTACTCAATTCCTGTTTAGGATACATTCTAGAATTAAGTCTTACGTCAACATGCTGATACTCTGATGTCATTCCATTAGGTTGGTAAATGTTATTTTTCATAAAATATTTTTTACAACATAATTTTTTAATATATTTTTCAATTCCGATATAGGAATCAAATTTGTTTAAATTGGCGCTGGGGGCGAACTTTAAACCTTTTGATAATAATTGCTTTTGTGAAAAAGTTAATTCTTTTGTGCTCAAATTAATTATATTATCTCCTGTGACTTCCCTATTTTCAACTTTGGACCTTCGTTTTGTTCTACTTCTTCGTGTTCTCTTTTTCGGGTGACTGTGCTTGACTGTGTAAATGGATTGTGTATCTGTACTTGTGCTGTGAAAATCTTTGGCTGAATGTTCAATACTGTGTTTCTAGTGACACATTTGTCAGAGCGGCCTTTTTTAAACCTAAGGAAGTGCCTGATACTACCCAAAAGGAAGATATGACGGCCAAAATAATCTTACCGTTCAATAAAGACTATGGGTTGGTAAATAATATTATTTATAAACATTGGCATTTAATAAAAGAAGATAAGCTTTTGGGCCCTATACTTCCAGCCCATCCTCCAATTGTCCACACTCGGGCTTCAAATTTGGGACTTCAGGTGGCTCCGACAATAAGGAAGAATACAATAAAATCAATGATAACTCCATGGTCCAACCTAAAAAGGCTTCTTCGGATGTGGCTGCTGCCACAATTGTAGGCAGACACATTTTGATAGGAGCACAAAAGAGGTAGCATCAACCACCAATAATTTCTAATGGGAAATTCAAGAAATTCTGTCATGTAACAGCAAAGCAGTGATCTATATAATTCAATGCCCATGTCCAAAACAGTATGTAGGGCGCACAAAAAGAATGTTTAGGACCAGAATCGCGGAGCGTATCAATAATATTAGGAAACAGTCAGAAACACATCCACTATCTAAGCCCTTCAAATTATACCATGCAGGTGACCCCAGTAAGATAAAATATATGGATTTTCAATCGGTCAAGCAAGACTGGAGAGGGGGTGATTTTGTGGCCAAAATGTCCAGACAAGAATCTAAGAAGATTTTTGAGTTTGGGTCTTTGATGCCTCTAGGATTAAACTGGGAGATGGAGATCATCGGTTACCTATAGGGGGAGGTGGGATGGATTGTACAGGGAGTCGATGCCAGGCTGTGTATCAGCGCATTGACTCCCTCTGCATCTTTCCCCCCTTCCCCAGACTTCTGGAGTTTCCAGTTCATATACTGAGGAAGGAACTTGTGTTCCGAAACACGTCTAGTGTGAATTTGACCCAGCTTTCTGTGCGTTTTTTCTAACACTGCAAAAAGGACTTTGCGATTATTCCATTGAATTTATTCTTTCGAAGGTGGTGAGTTCAATACCGGCACCAAGGGACATCAGTTCAAAATATCATCACAGTCGATCCGCCTATGTCGGCATGTCCTACATATTGTATTAATTTTTTTGCATGAAACTGAACTCTATACCAATCGAACTCTGCTTCATCGGTTTCCGTTATATCGATTAACCCAATCGGATTCTACTATCGACCAGCGAATCCTTTTCCTGGCTAATTACGTGGGACGCCACGTAGATCAACACGAGGAATCACTGCGAATGAGGCAGCAGTGAATAAGTACGGGCCGAAGGCGAGATATCCACCATCTGGAAGCGCTGTTTGAGCGCGAATTTTCATCATTTAAAATCGCAACGATGACATTCCTTCGAACCATCTAGGTTCCAACTACTGGTAAAATCGCATAAAGTTATACGGTTATTTAGTACTCAAATTTTTCTACTGGTAAAATCGCACGATTATCTAGTAGTTGAATTTTTGCAGATAGGCGATAACACTGAAAGCAAAGAGGTCACATTTATTTGGAGTACTCCAGTTATATAGATGTATGCGCGAGCTCCGCATTATATGTATCTATATGTATTTATGCTGATATGCTGAAATAAGGTCATGTTTAATATTTTAACATTTTTATGATACTTTTATTGGGATAATAAATTTTGTGTATGCAAAAATACTGTGAGCCAGCCTGATTTATTATTGATTTATTCCCTTTTGATCAGCTGGTAACTGATAGGCTGGGCTTCAGTAGTTTGCTAGTGGAGCTTCTCTAGAATTTATTTATTAGTAATAGAATACAAGGTTGGGATATTGCAGGTATCTCCGAAAAGATCTCCATTTATGTGGATGATATGCTGATATACTTAGGAGATGTAGGCACCTCCCTGGAAGCTCTACTAGAGATAGTTGACCTGTATGGATCATTCTCGGGATTACGTGTGAATTGGGCAAAATCTGCATTATATTTGGTCGATGAGTTGTCCCCTCAGAGTGTCTTATCCAGGTCATCACTTCAGGTGGTGAATACTTTCACGTACCTGGGGATAGTTATTCATAAAGACGTCACCCAATTTATTGCTTTGAACGTAAGCCTGGTAGTTAAATACATGTAGCAAAAACTGAAAGCTTGGGAGGCATTACTGCTATCTATGATAGGACGCATCAATATATTTAAAATGATCCTTCTTCCTAAGTTACTATACATATATAGAGCGACCACCTTAACTTTACTGAAATCTCACTTTCAGACCCTAGATCGCATACTAATGCCCTTTTTATGGAATAAATCCGTCCCCCACATAGCTAGAGATACTTTTAAAGCTACTAATGAGAGAGGTGGCCTGGCACTTCCGGATATGTATCTATACTACATTGCGACACAAGTAAATTATGCAGCCTGGTGGATTAAGGCAGACCCTTATAACCCAGCGGTGGTATTGGAGGCGGCCCTCATGGGATCTTATGAAGCTATGACAAACTTAGTGTATAGAGCAGGGAAATACCCGGTAAAACATCTTACTACACTAATGGTGGGGGTGATCAATGCATGGAATGCCTTTGCGGTGGTGGGAGAGGATGAAGAGAAAAGTAATATACTATCCCCAGTAACGCCTTTGTGGGGGAATTCCAAACTGGTGGAACTAAATTCTCTACTTGACTTTGAGTTCTGGCCGCGAAGAGGCATCAAATACCTCACTCAAGTTTACGAGGAAGGTTTCTTTAAAACGTTCTCAGCCCTACAGACAGAATACAACTTACCACAAGCATCTCTCTTTAGATTTTTTCAACTGAGACATGCTTGCGAATCACAGTTTGGGGCTGGTCCTTTGAATATAGTGAAATAGAGAAAATTGCCAGACGGGCAAATCATACCAAGATGGTGTCATCTTTTTACGGTTTCCTTCTATCCTCCCGACCTTCGCCGATGACAAAGGCTTTTCTAAAAGGGTTTCTACCACCAGAAATACTGTTATGTAGCTGACTGACATTAGCGATGCGCTAATGTCAGCACTACATAACAGTATGTTTTTTACATTTCTCTGTTTAGGTCACTGCCAGTATGAATGGGTGTGTGAATGGGGACAGGTTCTAATGAAACAACTCTGCCTTTGCGACTGATGAGAATTGTATTAATAACCTTTACACTCGAAGATACATCATCTATATGTAATCCTATTATCTTGCCTGTCAATTTGAATGTGACGGTTGAGGTTTACACCTTGTTGTGGGGGCTGTTCTCCCCTATTTGATGTGTTTTTCCTTCTTTGTGAAAATTGAAAAATAAAGCCTTTAAAAAAAAAAAAAAAACACACGTGATGTGCTTGCATGAAAAACATACACATAAAAAAATCATATACTGTATACTTGTTTCTGCCTTAAAACCTTGCGTATACCACATGGAACCTTAAATGACATTAATTAGAGATGAGCGAATTTTTCAAAAATTCGATTTGCCGAATTTTTTGGGAAACATTCGGTTCGATCCAAATATATTCGCAGCGAATTTCATTTAAAAAAAGGCTATTTCCTGGCTGCAGAGAGCCTTTATAGTGGTGTAGAACACTGTGCCTTGCAGTAACACGCATAGGGAGTCTGCTTTGGTATTGAAATAATACTGTGAGTCAGTATGACATGCAGATGACAGGCGTCGCTCTTTGAATCACTGCACACTTCACTTATTTGGGCAGTCACGGGGCCAAAACTGACCAAAAACCATAACTAAAGGATGAACTCAGCCTTACAGGTCGATGTTAGTGGCCAAGAAGACGCGCACTCCGTTTACACCGTCGTCAGCTGATTCCACATAGATGTCTACAGAACCGGATCTATTAAACACTTATACAAGTAGAGCCCCCCGACAGAGTGGAGAGGGTGTCAGCAGTAAGTTTGTGTTGACGTCACTGATTATTTTGCCCTTCCTCTGATCCGTAAGAACAATAACCCCCAAAAAACGGATCCTGTCTGTAGAGCATCCACCTTCACTCTGTCAGCATTTGGTCAGTAATCCATCAGTATTGCTAATGCCAAAAACAAAAAAAACAAAAAAAAAAACAGGAGTGGATCTAAAACAGAGATGACACGTGAATGGAATATTTGCATGTCTTCTGTGTTTTGTATCCACTCCTGATTTTGGCTACCAAATCATAAGCCAATTCTGATTGGACCATACAGGCCTTACAACTGCTACACAGAGAGGATCCGTTGTGCGTCTCATTTTTCCTTCCTTCTGACAGATCAGAAGAAGGGTCAAATAAATGATGTCAGCCAGGCCGAAAGACAAAATAGTGGCCCAGTCATGAACTGAGGAGGGTGGGAACAGCATAAGAACTCCACAGAGTGGCCCTATGACATAGTGGTGAGGTGGAAGAAGCATGAGGAGGCCACAGAGTGGCACAATGACAGTGTGGAGGTGACAGCAGCAGCATCAGGAGGCCACAGAGTGGAACAATGACAGTGTGGAGGTGGTGGCAGCATCAGGAGACCACAGAGTGGCAAGGTGACAGTGTGGAGGTGGCAGCAGCATCAGGAGGCACAGAGTGGCAAGGGGACATAGTGTGGAGGTGGGTGGCAATACCAGTACCAGCTGAAGATGGTGGGTGAAAGAAAGAGCACTTGGCATCAGATATGTGGCATCAGAATAGTAGCTGAGGCAGGTAGCCATAAATAACCAGTCTCTTTTGTCAAAGTGTTGGTTTGGCATCATGGATGATCTAGTCTGATGCATCAGGCATTGGTGGGTGGAAATCCTGGCTGATCCATGCCTGATTCATCTTGACAAAGGTCAGTCTCTCTACATTTAGGGTGGACAAGCGAGTTCTCCTTGGGGTAACTATGGCCACCACCGCACTAAACAACCGCTCTGATGCCACACTACTGGCCGGGCAGGACAGCTTTTCCAGGGCAAACTTGGCCAGTTGTGGCCACAAATCCAGTTTGGCTGTCCAGTAGTCCAGCGGATCTTTAATGACGGCTGGCAGGGTGCACTCTAAGTATGCCACCACCTACTGGTTCCGGTTCTGCTCGATTTTCAGTTGTCGTGGAGAAAGCCAGGATTTGATTTCTTGCTGAAGGACACGGAGCAGTTCCTCCCCTGTGTGAGGAACAGCGTGAGAGTGATGAGAGGGGTCGCACATGGCTTGCATACACTACATGCCTCCAACATAATTCTTGGATCTCTACATGAAAATAATGTATGTAATAGTGTAAATCGTGCGAGGAGCATAGTTGGAGACATTGACTTCACAAGAGATACAAAGCAGCGGAGTGGCCCATACCACAAAAAGGAGGTGTACAACCACCCATACATTTTCTGAAAAAATGCCAGTGTCACATAAAGAATTTCACCACTAAGTAAGTCGGCCCATACCACAAAATGAGTTATACAATCACCCATAAGTTTTCCCAAATAAAGCCTGTGTCACATAAAGAATTTCCCCACTAAGTAAGTCGGTCCATACCGCAAAAGGAAGTGTACAATCGCCCATACATTTTCCGAAAAAAGCCAGTGTCACATAAAGAATTTCACCACTAAGTAAGTCGGTTCATACCGCAAAAGGAGGTGTACAATCACCCATACATTTTCTAAATAAAAGAGCCAGTGTCACATAAAGAATTTCACCACTAAGTAATTCGGTCAATACCACAAAAGGAGGTGTACAATCGCCCATAAATTTTCCCGAAAAAAGCCTGTGTCACATAATAAATTTCACCACAAAAAGGGCTTTACCACATATAACTGCACCGCTGAACGGCAAGTAGGCCCTTAATTTTTTCAACATTTACACTACACAAGTCTTTCCAACATATAAGTGCAACGCTGAATGACGAATATATTTTTCTTTTGCCTACGGAGTCCTTTTGTTATGGCTTTGCACAGGGAGCAAGAATGTTACGCACAATTCTGATGGAACTCCTGATCTTAAGAAACTGGACTTGGACTCCAAAGCAGAGGCTCTCCTGTCATGTCTTGTGTAGAGTTGAGCGAACCCGAACTGTAAAGTTCGGGTTCGTACCGAACTTTAGGGTTTTCTGCACCCGGACCCGAACATTTACGTAAAAGTTCGGGTTCGGTGTTCAGCGATATTTTTGGCGCTTTTTGAAAGGCTGCAAAGCAGCCAATCAACAAGCGTCATACTACTTGCCCCAAAAGGCCATAACAGCCATGCCTACTATTGGCATGGCTGTGATTGGCCAACTGCAGCATGTGACCCAGCTTCTATTTAAGCTGGAGTCACGTAGCGCCGCCCGTCACTCTGCTTGGATTAGTGTAGGGATAGGCTGCAGCTGCTGTGGGGGAGACATCAGGGAGAAATCTTATGAAGAACTGCTTCTTTACTCAGCGATCTACAGCAAATGTCTTTTGTGGGTGCAGTGCACAATTTTTTTAAGCCTGCCCTGAGCCAACTACTACTGAAAACGAACTTTTTTTCCTTCAGTTACTCAATATCAATACATAATCGGCAGCCATTTTATGCAACGATAGTGCACCAGCACAGGATATCTGCATGTCTGCAAGTCCAGAAATACTGCTTTGAGACACTTTGGTTAAAAAAAACAATTTTTTCATATAGTGAACATCTAGGATTATCGCTGCATAAGTGACTGTGAAATTTAGGCCAGAAATACGGCTTTCTCATACTGGGGCATACTGGGGCAAAAAAAAAACATCTGTTTCATATAGTGCACATCTAGGATTATAGGTGCATAAGTGAGTGTCACATTTAGGCCAGAAATACAGCTTTTTGCTTACTGGGTTTAAAAAACCCTCTGATATACTGCACATCTGTGATTAGACATGCATAAGTGAGTGTCACATTTAGGCCAGAAATACAGCTTTTTGCTTACTGGGGCATACTGGGGTGAAAAAAAACCCATCTGTTTCATATAGTGCACATCTAGGATTATAGGTGCATAAGTGAGTGCCACATTTAGGCCAGAAATACGGCTTTTTGCTTACTGGGGTTAAAAAACCCTCTAATATACTGCACATCTGGGATTAGACATGCATAAGTGACTGTGAAATTTAGGCCACAAATACGGCTTTTTGCTTACTGGGGCATACTGGGGTGAAAAAAACCCCATCTGTTTCATATAGTGCACATCTAGGATTATAGGTGCATAAGTGAGTGCCACATTTAGGCCAGAAATACAGCTTTTTGCTTACTGGGGTTAAAAAACCCTCTGGTATACTGCACATCTGGGATTAGACGTGCATAAGTGACTGAAATTTAGGCCACAAATACGGCTTTTTGCTTACTGGGGCATACTGGGGTGAAAAAAAACCCATCTGTTTCATATAGTGCACATCTAGGATTATAGGTGCATAAGGGAGTGCCACATTTAGGCCAGAAATACGGCTTTTTGCTTACTGGGGTTAAAAAACCCTCTGATATACTGCACATCTAGGATTAGACGTGCATAAGTGAGTGTCACATTTAGGCCACAAATATACGGCTTTTTGCTTACTGGGGTTAAAAAAAACCTCCGATATACTGCACATCTGCGATTAGACTTGCATAAGTGAGTGTCACATTTAGGCCACAAATACGGCTTTTTGCTTACTGGGGTTAAAAAAAACCCCTCTGAAATAGTGCACATCTGGGATTAGACGTGCATAAGTGAGTGTCACATTTAGGCCACAAATACGGCTTTTTGCTAACTGGGGTTAAAAAAACCCTCTGATATAGTGCACATCTGTGATTAGACGTGCATAAGTTACTGTCAAATTTAAGCCACAAATACCGCTGTCATATAGAGTTTAAAAAAAAAAAATTGAGTGCAATACCCTACATCAGGGTTTATATTGGCGGTTAATTATTTTTAACAGACTTAACCACTTTTTACTTTGCTTGGTGAACGCTAACTATGAGGCAAACATCTAATAAGGGATGCGGTCATGGTCGTGGTGGTGGTGTTGGTTGAGCCTCTGGTGCAGGGAGAGGACGTGGCCGTTCTACCACAGCTACACGTCCTACTGAACCTACTACCTCAGGTCCCAGTAGCCGCCAGAATCTACAGCGATATTTGGTTGGGCCTAATGCCTAATGCAGTTCATATATTGTAGTATGCCCAAATAGGGTATTTAAAGGCATGACCAGCAGGTTTTCATTTAGCACTTTATATTCTACTACTGAGGAAGGAACTTGTGTTCCGAAACACGTCTAGTGTGAATTTGACCCAGCTTTCTGTGCGTTTTTCCTAACACTGCAAAAAGGACTTTGCGATTATTCCATCAAATTTATTCTTTCGAAGGTGGTGAGTTCAATACCGGCACCAAGGGACATCAGTTCAAAATATCATCACAGTCGATCCGCCTATGTCGGCATGTCCTACATATTGTATTAATTTTGTTGCATGAAACTAAACTCTATACCAATCGAACTCTGCTTCATCGGTTTCCGTTATATCGATTAACCCAATCGGATTCTACTATCGACCAGCGAATCCTTTCCCTGGCTAATCACGTGGGACGCCACGTAGATCAACACGAGGATGATAACACTGAAAGCAAAGAGGTCACATTTATTTGGAGTACTCCAGTTATATAGATGTATGCGTGAGCTCCGCATTATATGTATCTATATGTATTTATGCTGATATGAAATAAGGTCATGTTTAATATTTTAACATTTTTATGATACTTTTATTGGGATAATACATTTCGTGTATGCAAAAATACTGTGAGCCAGCCTGATTTATTATTGTTGTATTCTATTACTACCTGCTATATACACTGATAGCGGTTCCATTACTAAATCAAACAGAAGGGGTGACAAAGGACACCCCTGTCTGGTGCCCCTTTCCAGCACAAACGACTTGGACAAATATCCATTGACTCTTACCCTAGCCATCGGTTGTAAGTATAGCAGATGCAACCACTGGAGAACATTTTTGGGGACCCCCATTTTCTTTAAGACTTCCCACATAAAACCCCACTCCACCGAATGGAACGCCTTCTCGTTATCCAACGAGGCGATCGCTCTGTTGCCTGCATTATCATGCGTGATTTGTAAGTTTGTAAAGAGGCGTCTCAAGTTTATGTCTGTCATTTTCCCGGGCATGAAACCGGATTGATCCATACCTACTACGGATGAAATGACTGACGACAATCTGTTAGCTATCACCTTAGCCAATAGTTTAGCGTCTTAATTTATCAACAAAATGGGCCTATATGAGCCACACTGATCCGGAGGCTTCCCTGCTTTGTGTATGACCACTATAGTAGCTTCATGGAACGATGCCGGCAAGGCCCCACCCTCCAAAGCATACATGAATTGTTTACTGAGCCTCTGACTCACTTCCTCAATCTGAAAATTGTACCACTCCACAAGGAAGCCATCCGGACCAGGAGTCTTTCCTTTTGCCATGGACAATATTGCATGTTGGAATTCCTGTGGAACCATAGGGCCATCTAATAATTGGCTCTCTGAATGCTCTAACTCGGCCACAGGGATAGTGTCCAGAAAAAGCATTATTTCCTCCGCAGATCTGGTAGTTTTAGAGGAATATAGGGATGAGTAATAACTGGCAATCTGGTCACATATTTCCTCTGGTGCAGTAAAGAGTACACCCTGCCCATCCCTAATTGCTGGTACTACTGTTTGTGGGGTTTCTGTTTTAGCCCTTTTTTAGCTCTTATCCCCCTCAGCAAAGATGCTTTTGTTTCTGAACCATAAGGCGTTTCTGCGTGAATTCCGTTAAGTATAAAGTATACTGCCTTTGAGCAAGAAGCCAAAGCGATTGAAGCTCTGGTGTAGTCAGCTACATATGCTCTTTCTGCAAGATCTAACTTTTCCTCTAATTTCACCCGTGAGGAGAGTAGTTCCATTCTATATGTTGCTATCGCCGCTATTAATACACCTCTTAAGACTGCCTTACTTGCATTCCATACCACCAGTGGATTGTAGGAGCCCTCATTAACTTCCCAATAGGCTGAGATAGCTTCCCTACATGCCACCCCCACAGGAAGAACGCCCAACCACATCGGATTCAATCGCCACATAGAGCGCGGCCTACCGCTCGGTAATGTGAGGATTATCTGCAAGGGAGCATGATCTGAGATACCTCTCGGCAGGTATTCCACATCTTTCACCCACATTAGCCCCGCCCGATTTGTGAAGGTCAAATTAATGAGGAACAATGAGTTGACAGAGGCCGAGTGACAGGAGCATTGTTTTGCATTAAGGTGCAGGTCCCTCCATATCTCCAAGTGATGCGCCTGCGCCCAATATAGTAGTGCAGGGTTATGCCTGGGAGATGGCCTAAATCTATCAAGATCACTATCTAGAGTGGCATTAAAATCTCCCAGTATAAACAAGGGAACCGCAGGAAGAGTAACCACTTAAGCCATGATTCGGTCGACCACCTCCCTCTCAAATGGTGGGGGTACATACAGTTGCAAGAAAAAGTATGTGAACCCTTTGGAATGATATGGATTTCTGCACAAATTGGTCATAAAATGTGATCTGATCTTCATCTAAGTCACAACAATAGACAATCACAGTCTGCTTAAACTAATAACACACAAATAATTAAATGTTACCATGTTTTTATTGAACACACCATGCAAACATTCACAGTGCAGGTGGAAAAAAGTATGTGAACCCCTAGACTAATGACATCTCCAAGAGCTAATTGGAGTGAGGTGCAGCCAACTGGAGTCTAATCAATGAGATGAGATTGGAGGTGTTGGTTACAGCTGCCCTGCCCTATAAAAAACACACACCAGTTCTGGGTTTGCTTTTCACAAGAAGCATTGCCTGATTTGAATGTTGCCTCGCACAAAAGAGCTCTCAGAAGACCTACGATTAAGAATTGTTGACTTGCATAAAGCTTGAACGGGTTATAAAAGTATCTCCAAAAGCCTTGCTGTTCATCAGTCGACGGTAAGACAAATTGTCTATAAATGGAGAAAGTTCAGCACTGCTGCTACTCTCCCTAGGAGTGGCCGTCTTGTAAAGATGACTGCAAGAGCACAGCGCAGACTGCTCAATGAGGTGAAGAAGAATCCTAGAGTGTCAGCTAAAGACTTACAAAAGTCTCTGGCATATGCTAACATCCCTGTTAGCGAATCTATGATACGTAAAACACTAAACAAGAATGGATTTCATGGGAGGATACCACAGAGGAAACCACTGCTGTCCAAAAAAACCCATTGCTGCACGTTTACAGTTTGCACAAGAGCACCTGGATGTTCCACAGCAGTACTGGCAAAATATTCTGTGGACAGATGAAACCAAAGTTGAGTTGTTTGGAAGAAACACACAACACTATGTGTGGAGAAAAAGAGGCACAGCACACCAACATCAAAACCTCATCCCAACTGTGACGTATGGTGGTGGGGGCATCATGGTTTGGGGCTGCTTTGCTGCGTCAGGGCCTGGACGGATTGCTATCATTGAAAGAAAAATGAATTCCCAAGTTTATCAAGACATTTTGCAGGAGAACTTAAGGCCATCTGTCCACCAACAGAATATGGGTGTTGCAACAGGACAACGACCCAAAGCATAGAAGTAAATCAACAACAGAATGGCTTAAACAGAGGAAAATATGCCTTCTGGAGTGGCCCAGTCAGAGTCCTGACCTCAACCCGATTGAGATGCTGTGGCATGACCTCAAGAAAGCGATTCACACCAGACAACCCAAGAATATTGCTGAACTGAAACAGTTCTGTAAAGAGGAATGGTCAAGAATTACTCCTGACCGTTGTGCACGTCTGATCTGCAACTACAGAAAACGTTTGGTTGAAGTTATTACTGCCAAAGGAGGTTCAACTAGTTATTAAATACAAGGGTTCACATACTTTTTCCACCTGCACTGTGAATGTTTACATGGTGTGTTCAATAAAAACATGGTAACAGTTAATTCTTTGTGTGTTTATTAGTTTAAGCAGACTGTGATTATCTATTGTTGTGACTTAGATGAAGATCAGATCACATTTTATGACCAATTTGTGCAGAAATCCATATCATTCCAAAGAGTTCACATACTTTTTCTTGCAACTGTAGATACCTACTATTAAGACCTCACACCCTTTAATGTTAGTCTGCAGCAATACATAATTCCCTGCCGGATCAATGTGCATGGACATCAGCTGAAACGGAAGAGTCTTACAGACCAGTATGGATACCCCTCTAACATAGTTAGAGTAGGTCGCATGATAGACGTATCCCACCCATGGTCTTTTAACCGCCAACACTTTTTGACCCCGAAGATGAGTTTCCTGAAAAATAAGAACATCTGGGTCATACTTCTTAATGTAATTAAACACTAGCGCTCTTTTGACTTTGTCATTCAGCCCCCGGACATTCAATAGCCATTGTTGCTCAGGAAATATATCCCACTCCCCTCCAGATTCTTTAGTGTCACTGCTCCATATAGCTTACATATAGCCATTGTTGCTCAGGAAATATATCCCACTCCCCTCCAGATTCTTTAGTGTCACTGCTCCATTCACACACACACACACATTCCAACTTGGAATTCGAGTAGAACATCCCATTCTGCACCCACCCTGCCCAGACCTCCCCAACTCGTCTAAGCTTCTATATCCCTAACCAACTAATCCTTTTAGTGTAAACTAAGGAAGACACAGTCTGCCCAAATATACTAAAACATAGTATAAGACCTAAATCCCTCGAAACTATTCAATTCCAGAAATGTAATTCTGAACTAACATTAACCTCTGTCAGAAATAATACTTTGTAGCATTACTAAGCTATCCTGCTAACTGTGTGAAGAATCATATCTGTCCAGCAGCAACTGAGGTGCTCCGCATGTCCAGATTAGTACAATCAGAACCCCATCTGGAGAGTAGGACATTTGTAGCAGTTCTCTGCAATCCCATAGTCCTACTCTTCACGTTGTTGATCAATCCAGTCAGCCGCTTCCTCCGGAGTCTTGAAAAATTTGTCTCTGTCTCCCTCTTGGATTCTCAATTTGGACGGGTATATCATTGCGTACTTGATTCCCAGCTCGCGAAGACGTGCCCTGATATTTGAAAACTGTCGCCGTTGTTTCTGAACCTCTGCTGTAAAATCAGGGTAAAAGGATAACTTCACATTTTCAATTTGAATGTCCTTCTTTTGTCTGGCAGCCGCCAGGATAGCGTCCCGATCCCTGTAGTTTAATATTTTCATTATGAAGGGTCTGGGAGCAGCCCCTGAAGGTAGTGGTCTTGTAGGGATCCTGTGGGCTCTCTCCACCACAAAACTGGATGACAACTCAATAGGGCACAATATAGGGCGAATCAATTGCTCAGCATATGTCTCTGGGGCGGAACCTTCCACCCTTTCGGGTAATCCCAGGATTCTGACATTATTTCTTCTATTACGGTTTTCCGCATCCTCTACTCTGGCAAGCAGGATTTTCACCTGTTGTTGCAGGTTTCTGGTTGTTGCAGATGTGGTGTTTGCAGAGTCCTCAACATCAGCCAGGCGGCGTTTAACCTCTTTAGTGCGGTCCCTCATTTTATCCATATCATGTCGTAGACAATTGATGTCGCTCTGTAAGTGATCAATCTTTGTCGTTAGAGCCGCCTGACATGCAGCTATAGCGGTCATTATCTTGTCAGTTTGGAGCTCAGCACTCACAGCACCACTCTGGTTCAAATCCATCTCAGTCTGGCTCATATTATCTGCTACTTCTTTCGCTGGTGTAGAGCTTGCAGATGACACGGTTTTGCGGCCCATAAGTGAGTTTGATAACTGGCTTCTGATGTTCACAATTACTGGGGAGGGGGTATAATCAGCGACCCTATAAGCTTCAAATAGAATATTGCAGCAGTCACCAGTGATGGTCGACAATACAGTCCTTTATCATTATTTGTGAAGCAGTTTCAGGTGGCAGGGTCCCCCTTCATGCAGATTGCCTTCACAGGCGGATGTCAGTTGCGGCTTTTCAGCCTATATCACAGTGGGGTGCTTGCTTCACCACCTTCCAAGGGCTACTATGTAATGCCCCTTCACCCTCCTTTCTCTTCAGGGGTTAATGTCTTTCCCCTTACTTGTATGTCGCCACGTGCCGAGAGGTGAGATGTCTTCTCCCCCAGGCGATTCTCCCGCTACTCAGCAAAAGTGTTCGTGACTTGCCAGCACTGGAGCTACCCAGGTTCATGCACCCGCGTTCCTGCTTTCAGCCGGTGTCGGGTCTCCTCTGTATTAGCGCTAACACCTGCGCTCGTCAGGCCGCCTCCTCCCCGTCCAAGATGGCCACCCTCCGCACCAGGCAAGGAGCAGTCTTCCTCTATTCTGGCCACGGGAGCTTCAGGGACACCGCCAAGTGCCCGAAATGTCTCACTGGGTGATTCTTCAATGCTCCACACAGCAAAAACACCCTTTAGGGTGATATTTAAACAGGAATATAACAAAGAAAAAATGTGGGGGATTTAGTCAGCACAACCCTGTATGCAGGTGTACATAAAATATAACAGGATATCCTCCGGATGGCAGGGGAGCTCGTTCACCGCACGTCCTCACTCCATGCCCGGCAGACCACGTTCCCCCATCACGTGTGGTTTGATGTGCATCAAGATGACGTATTTAAGGCTGTTCTGCGGTGAAACATGTTGGGGGAGCTGTGTCTATAACACTTTTAAGAAATATGGTAGGGCCCAAAATGGAATAGGAAAAGGCGATCTGCAGACGCCGAATGCTTCTGAGGGACAGTGCAGATAGAAACGTACAAGTAGTACAGCTACCAAGAGACTCTCAGAGAGGGGCATGATATAATCAGAGAAGCATCTCTATAGGGTGATTAGCCAATATAGTGCGGCTTAGATGACGGAATGCTTGGTGTCGGCTGACATTACAGGCATCAAAGTGTAGTAACACAGGTCAGAGTATAAACCAGCCGCACGTAGCTTTAGCGAGATAATATCCCTCTGATTTATCAACAAAGTAGAGACACTGTACCCTCAGTTTCAAGCCCTCCATATGTATTTTTAACAATTTCACTTTGTTTTTTGTGTGATATATTGTTTAATAAAGAAAGAAATAAAGGTTTTATTTAATGATAATACCAGAAACAGGAACTTATAGTCGCAAGACTATTGGAATATTGATTAAGGCTGTTCTTGTTACGTTTTTATTATGCTATGATTAAAGAGGTCGTCTCACCTCAGCAAATGGCATTTATCGTCTAAACAAAGCTAATACTGTACAAGGTACTAATGTATTGTGATTATCCATATTGCTTCCTTTGCTGGCTTGTTTCATTTTCCAATCTCATTATACACTGCTTGTTTCCAGGGGTTACAGGCCGGCACTTTTTTCTATAGTGTGAAAGCACGGCCACCACTGGATTGCAGGGTGCTCATAACCCCTGGATATGGGCCGTGTATAGAGGAGACAATATGGACAATTACGATACATTAGTAAGTGCCTTGTATTAACTTTTTCTACATGATAAATACCGTTTGCTGAAGTGAGACAACCACTTTTAAGGTCCAGTGTGATCAAAACATGTAAGCTTTCTCATTAAGATTGCATGTTCGCCATTGACATATTCAAGCATTGAAGATCATATGTACCACATGGAATGCCAGATCTCTGTTACAAGTTTCGTGTTCAGATACTAATGACCGATCAGATCCTGATGACGTGTCCAGAGGATAGGTCGTCAGTAAAAAAAAGTCTCAGAAAACCATTTTAATTAACATAACATACCTGATTATACTTTCCATATTCTACGATAAGAAATTCTAATCCTGATCCCTCAGCCATGACGCTCCTATAAAACATGATGGAAAATCCTCACCAGTACTTTTGGGGATGATGTGCTCTACAGATTGAGGAGCCATCTCTAGTGCTGTCATCTTGTGTCAAGTCTTTAGGACATGTCAGTAGCCAGATTTCTGTGGCAAACTCTTATAAGTAATAGCATTATTGCCATTCCAATCAAAGAGTTCCCGATGTCTTACTTATCATAGACTACACAGGTTTCAGTTTATAAAAGAAGATTTAGACATTAGATAGAGGATGCTTGATTTGGATTCTTTTTTGTTTTAAAAAATTTTTATTCAACATTTCCATATACTAATAGTAAAATAATGACATAAAAACACTTAGTGGTGAACATAATCCCTAAATGATACGGGATTAATACCAAAATATCCAACTAAACTTTGCTATAGACATGCAGATAATATCTACTCAAGAATTAATGAGTATCATCCTAAAGTAGGGGAACTAATATATTCTTCAATTCTATATTTGAAATAATCAGGAGAAAAATAGAACTAGAGAAGAAAAAGAAAAAAAAAAATCTGGACCATTGAATCACGTTCATACTGTATGGGTGTCTAAATGGTTGTGATCACTCTTGGGTATTCTGGATGTGATCTTTTACAGAAAACTTTTCATAGTTTTATGTCACACCTTCATTTAATTACTATTGCCAACTTTTGCTTTGGCCCAGTATACACCTTTTGCAAAAGAAAAAGGGCAGTGATGTCAGTAAGGTACAAAAAAAAAAGCACAGAACGTGGTTTCAGGTTATAAGAAAACTAGATCTCAGAAACATACTCACATAAGTACAAGTGCTGCACCACAAAAATACTAAATTCGGCATTTACTGGTTTAGTGCCCTGAACCACACTTCATTGTGACGCTTAAAAAATGTCAGAGGGTCATTATATCCTGCTGCTATTCCAAAATTCACATCATAAGCTAGACCTAGGTCTTCAAGCTCTTCTGAGAGAGCCTTTGATGCCTTCTCATAGTCGGACTTCAGGGCATAGCCACTAAATGACCTGCAAAAGACGAGAGCAGACATCAGTCACACAACGCCTTATGTAGTACAAGCTACAGTAAGTTTTAATGTAGGAATGTTTAGGTGGCATTCTCTGGGCCCACTCATCCATGTGGAAGGCACTCTCAACTGATTTGGGCATGAATCCATCCTTGTAGATCATGTACACCCATACATGCTGTCTTTCCTGGCATGGATGGGATCTTCCAGCAAGACAATGCAACCTGTCACGTGGCTAGAAACATCCAATATTGATTAGAAGAGACGGATGAAAAGGGGTGTATGTTATGTTTTGGCACCTCAAGGCCTCTGCTAACCTGAAATTGTGGCTGAAAAACTTCCTAAAAACAGAGATCTCAAAATCCACAAGGTGCTCCTTCAATTCTATCAAGTAGAACTTTAGGGCCACATAGAGTGATACTTGAGTAGTTCTGCTATAGCTCTATCCTATCAACTGATGCATTACAAAAATGGATTACAATTGCAAAATGAATTCCTGTGAAACAGATAAAGATTAAACAAGACTTTCTAAAAGGCATTTTGAATAATTCTAGGGGTAATACTTTATTGGTGGTGGTGGCAGGGGGTTCTAATATAGACCTCTCAAAGACACTTCAGAACTACCGTAAATTGGTCCCTAAAGAGTAGAATTTGGACATTTTCTTGAAAGTTTGTGAAATTGCTGCTAAACTTATCAGCCTTTTAACTTCTCCAAAAAATAGAAGTATGATTAAACAATGATGCCAACATAAAGTGGACATATTAGTAATTATTAAGTATTTTGTTAGGTATGACTATCTGTCTTAAAAGCTGAGAAATTCAAATTGGTAAATTGCAAATTTTGTTTAATCTTATATTAATTTTTGGATTTCTTTTTATAAATGTAAACAAATTATATGTAACAATATTTACCACTAACATAAAGTACAATGTGTCACAAAAAACAATCTCAGCCTGAATAAGTAAAAGCATTCCAATGTTATTACCACATAAAGTGACAAGTCACATTTGAAAAATGAGGCTGCGTCCTAAAGGCCAAAATAGGCTTTGTACTTAAGGGGTTAAATACAAAATATTGTCCTTCTGTACCAGTCAACACAAGTGATAACACATCCTTTCTAGACAGGAATTCCATTGTCAGATTACTGCTGCTTTGAGGAAATTGTGTTATTTTAAGGGTAATTCTCAGGTGTAGAATTGGGATAACTAAGACAGCCGCTGAGGCTAGTACTGGGCTGCAGTGGTCCCATGGAGTATACAAGCATGTCATCCCTGCAGCCAAAGAAAACCTGGTAAGAAAAATCAGAGTAGCAATACTGGAAGTAGTGAGGGATGAAATAGATGGGTATATGTTATTTTATTTTATAAGAATTCCTGCCGGGGGCATTTTTTTTAATCTAACTCAGACAACCCTTTTAATTAACACCTTAACGACCCAGGACGAGAATGCTCGTCTTAAATGGCCGGTACTTTGCGCCCCAGGACGAACATTCTCGTCCTGCGGTACTTCCTCCCCCCCCATGTGCGGTGCCGCAATCAGAAGCACGGATCCGACTGTTACTGAGAGCCGGATCCCTGCTGCATCCACCAGCATCCGGTGGATTAACCCCTCATATGCCGCGGTTTGCGCTGACCGCGGTATATGGGAGGTTTGCGCTCCCTCTCTTTAGCCATCGGGTCCCCGCTCTGCCCGATGCCTTACACAGGCATCGGGGCCTGTCAGCTACGGAAGCCCAGGGTATCCAGCCTGAGTGCTGGGTCTACATAGAAACACAGAAACATAGAATGTGTCGGCAGATAAGAACCATTTGGCCCATCTAGTCTGCCCAATATACTGAATACTATGGATAGCCCCCGGCCCTTATCTTATATGAAGGATGGCCTTATGCCTATCCCATGCATGCTTAAACCCCTTCACTGTATTTGCAGCTACCACTTCTGCAGGAAGGCTATTCCATGCATCCACTACTCTCTCAGTAAAGTAATACTTCCTTATATTACTTTTAAACCTTTGCCCCTCTAATTTAAAACTGTGTCCTCTTGTGGTAGTTTTTCTTCTTTTAAATATGCTCTCCTCCTTTACCGAGTTGATTCCCTTTATGTATTTAAAAGTTTCTATCATATCCCCTCTGTCTCTTCTTTCTTCCAAGCTATACATATTAAGGTCCTTTAACCTTTCCTGGTAAGTTTTATCCTGCAATCCATGTACTAGTTTAGTAGCTCTTCTCTGAACTCTCTCTAGAGTATCTATATCCTTCTGGAGATATGGCCTCCAGTACTGCGCACAATACTCCAAGTGAGGTCTCACCAGTGTTCTGTACAGCGGCATAAGCACTTCACTCTTTCTACTGCTTATACCTCTCCCTATACATCCAAGCATTCTGCTGGCATTTTGTGCTGCTCTATTACATTGTCTTCCCACCTTTAAGTCTACTGAAATAATTACTCCTAAATCCCTTTCCTCAGATACTGAGGTCAGGACTGTGTCAAATATTCTATATTCTGCCCTTGGGTTTTTACGCCCCAGGTGCATTATCTTGCACTTATCCACATTAAATTTCAGTTTCCAGAGTTCTGACCATTCTTCTAGTTTTCCTAAATCCTTTTCCATTTGGCGTTTCCCTCCAGGAACATCAACCCTGTTACATATCTTTGTGTCATCAGCAAAAAGACAAACCTTACCATCAAGGCCTTTTGCAATATCACTTATGAAGATATTAAACAAAATCGCTCCCAGTACAGATCCCTGTGGAACCCCACTGGTAACATGACCTTGTTTTGAATGTTCTCCATTGACTACAACCCTCTGTTGTCTGTCACTCAGCCACTGCCTAATCCACTCAACAATATAGGAGTCCATGCTCAATGACTGCAGTTTATTGATAAGTCTTCTATGTGGGACAGTGTCAAAAGCCTTACTAAAATCTAGATATGCGATGTCTACTGCACCTCCACCGTCTATTATTTTATTCACCCAGTCAAAAAAATCTATAAGATTTGTTTGACATGATCTCCCTGAAGTAAACCCATGTTGTTTTTCATCTTGCAATCCATGGGATTTTAGATGTTCCACAATCCTATCCTTTAATAGGGTTTCCATTAATTTGCCTACTATTGATGTCAGACTCACTGGTCTACAGGGAGTGCAGAATTATTAGGCAAGTTGTATTTTTGAGGATTAATTTTATTATTGAACAACAACCATGTTCTCAATGAACCCAAAAAACTCATTAATATCAAAGCTGAATATTTTTGGAAGTAGTTTTTAGTTTGTTTTTAGTTTTAGCTATTTTAGGGGGATATCTGTGTGTGCAGGTGACTATTACTGTGCATAATTATTAGGCAACTTAACAAAAAACAAATATATACCCATTTCAATTATTTATTTTTACCAGTGAAACCAATATAACATCTCAACATTCACAAATATACATTTCTGACATTCAAAAACAAAACAAAAACAATCAGTGACCAATATAGCCACCTTTCTTTGCAAGGACACTCAAAAGCCTGCCATCCATGGATTCTGTCAGTGTTTTGATCTGTTCACCATCAACATTGCGTGCAGCAGCAACCACAGCCTCCCAGACACTGTTCAGAGAGGTGTACTGTTTTCCCTCCTTGTAAATCTCACATTTGATGATGGACCACAGGTTCTCAATGGGGTTCAGATCAGGTAAACAAGGAGGCCATGTCATTAGATTTTCTTCTTTTATACCCTTTCTTGCCAGCCACTTTCTTGCCAGTACTTGGACGCGTGTGATGGAGCATTGTCCTGCATAAAAATCATGTTTTTCTTGAAGGATGCAGACTTCTTCCTGTACCACTGCTTGAAGAAGGTGTCTTCCAGAAACTGGCAGTAGGACTGGGAGTTGAGCTTGACTCCATCCTCAACCCGAAAAGGCCCCACAAGCTCATCTTTGATGATACCAGCCCAAACCAGTACTCCACCTCCACCTTGCTGGCGTCTGAGTCGGACTGGAGCTCTCTGCCCTTTACCAATCCAGCCACGGGCCCATCCATCTGGCCCATCAAGACTCACTCTCATTTCATCAGTCCATAAAACCTTAGAAAAATCAGTCTTGAGATATTTCTTGGCCCAGTCTTGTGTGTCTTGTTCAGTGGTGGTCGTCTTTCAGCCTTTCTTACCTTGGCCATGTCTCTGAGTATTGCACACCTTGTGCTTTTGGGCACTCCAGTGATGTTGCAGCTCTGAAATATGGCCAAACTGGTGGCAAGTGGCATCTTGGCAGCTGCACGCTTGACTTTTCTCAGTTCATGGGCAGTTATTTTGCGTCTTGGTTTTTCCACACGCTTCTTGCGACCCTGTTGACTATTTTGAATGAAACGCTTGATTGTTCGATGATCACGCTTCAGAAGCTTTGCAATTTTAAGAGTGCTGCATCCCTCTGCAAGATATCTCACTATTTTTGACTTTTCTGAGCCTGTCAAGTCCTTCTTTTGACCCATTTTGCCAAAGGAAAGGAAGTTGCCTAATAATTATGCACACCTAATATAGGGTGTTGATGTCATTAGACCACACCCCTTCTCATTACAGAGATGCACATCACCTAATATGCTTAATTGGTAGTAGGCTTTCGAGCCTATACAGCTTGGAGTAAGACAACATGCATAAAGAGGATGATGTGGTCAAAATACTCATTTGCCTAATAATTCTGCACGCAGTGTATTGTTGCTCGATTCCTCCCTACTACCTTTCTTGTGAATGGGCACGACATTTGCCAATTTCCAATCTTCCGGGACAACTCCTGTTACTAATGATTGGTTAAATAAATCTGTTAACGGTTTTGCCAGCTCACCACTAAGCTCTTTTAATAATTTTGGGTGTATCTCATCAGGCCCCTGTGACTTATTTGTCTTCACCTTAGACAGCAAACTTAGAACATCTTCCTCTGTAAAGATACATGCATCCAACGATTTATTAGTCATTCTTTCTAGTGGAGGCCCTTCTCCTTTTTCTTTTGTAAAAACTGAACAGAAGTATTCATTAAGGCAGTCGGCTAGCCCTTTATTCTCTTCTACATACCTTCCGTCCTTTGTTTTTAATTTAGTTATTCCTTGTTTTAATTTCCTTTTTTCATTTATATATCTGAAGAATGTCTTATCCCCTTTTTTCATAGACTGAGCTAGTTTTTCTTCTGCCTGCGCTTTAGAAGTTCTTATAACTTGCTTGGCCTCTCTCTGCCTAATCTTGTAGATTTCCTTATCTTCATTGCTCTGGGTTTTTTTATAATTACAAAATGCTAGCTTTTTATTTTTAATGATTTGGGCCACTTCTGCTGAGTACCACAGTGGTCTCCTCCTTTTTTTGCTTTTACTGACAAGTCTAATGCAATTTTCTGTTGCCTTCAATAATGCACCTTTTAAGTAGTCCCATTTCTCCTGGACTCCATGTAATCCGTTCCAGTCTGATAAGGACTCATTTATGACTAATTTCATTTTTGAAAAGTCTGTTTTTCTAAAATCTAAAACTTTTGTTTTTGTGTGGTGGGACTCTTTCACAGTTCTTATATTAAACCACACTGACTGGTGATCACTAGATCCCAAGGTTTCGCCTACAATGAAATCGTATACCGAATCCCCATTTGTGAATACCAAATCCAAAATGGCCTCCCTCCGGGTTGGCTCCTCAACCACTTGTTGTAGAGATAACCCCAGTAGGGAATTTAGAATATCTGTACTCCTGGTAGAACTTGCTATTTTGGTTTTCCAGTTTATATCTGGAAGATTGAAATCTCCCATAATGATAACTTCTCCTTTCATTGTCATTTTAGCTATTTCTTCAACTAGTAGATCATCTAGTTCTTTAACTTGACCAGGTGGTCTATATATCACACCTACACGAGTTACTGCATGGTTAGCAAACTGCAACGTAACCCAAACTGACTCTATGTTGGCCTCACCAACTTGTATTAGGTTAGATTTAATGCTATCTTTCACATACAGGGCCACTCCTCCTCCTTTCTTGCCTTTTCTGTCTCTTCTGTATAAAGAGTACCCTGGTATGGTTATGTCCCAGTCATTTCTTTCATTAAACCATGTCTCCGTAACAGCCACTAAATCTACATCTAGGTCTCCTAGGCAACTTTGTAAGACGCTGACAGAATGTATTGTACTGAATTGAAACAGGGATCAAACCATGAAAAGGTGAAGTCCCACAGTGGGACAAATATAATAAGTAATAAAAAGTGAAAAAAAATGTGTTTTTTTATAATCAAAAAAATTAAAAGTTTCAATTAAAAAGAAAAAAGCGTTCTTTTTCCCAAATAAAGTAAAAAAAACTTGTAAAAGATAGGGGAAAGAAAAGTAGACATATTAGGTATCACCGCGTCCGTATCAACAGGCTCTATAAAAATATCACATGACCTAACCCCTCAGGTGAACACCGTCAATTTTTTTTTATAAAAACTGTGCTAAAAAAAACATTTTTTTGTCACCTTACCCCACTAAAAGTTCAACACCAAGCGATCAAAAAGTTTTTTCCCCCCAAAATAGTACCAATCTAACAGTCTAACAATCTAACAGGCTATGGAGACACTAAAACATGATTTTTTTTTTGTTTCAAAATGCTTTTATTGTGTTAAAAGTAAAAAGAATTTAAAAGTATACATATTCGGTATCATCGTGTCCGTAAGAACCTGCTCTATAAAAATATCACATGACCTAACCCCTCAGATGAACACCGTAAAAAAAAGATGAAAACAGTGTCAAAAAAGCCATTTTTTGTCATCTTACATCGCAAAAAGTGTAATGTCATCTCATCCCGCAAAAAATCATACCTACCTAAGACAATCGCCCTAAAAATAAATAAAAACTAGGGTTCTCAGAATATGGAAACACTGAAACATGATTTTTTTTTGTTAACCCCTTCCCGACTTTTGAAGTACTGTTACATCATGGGAACCACTGAGTTCCCGCAATTAGACGTAATAGTACGTCATAGTGATCGCGTGGGCACCGGAGCGGTACGCGCGCGATCAATGCAGGGGCCCGGCAGTCCGTGGTAGCCGGACCCCTGCTGTATCCGCCAGCATCGCTGTAAAAGGTTAAAAAAAAAATGTAATAATTTATCTCACCTTAATCCACTTGCTCGCACAGCCCAGCTTCTCTTCTGTCTTCTTCTTTACTGTGTACAGGAAAAGGACCTGTGGTGACGTCACTCCAGTCATCACATGGTCTATCACATGATCTATCACCATGGTAAAAGATCATGTGATGGACCATGTGATGACCGGAGTGACGTCACCACAGGTCCTTTTCCTGTACACAGCAAAGAAGAGAAGCCGGGCTGCGTGAGCAAGTGGATTAAGGTGAGTTAAATTATTTTATATTTTTTTAACCCCTCCAGCGCTATTGTACTATGCATTCTGTATTCAGAATGCTATTATTTTCCCTTATAACCATGTTATAAGGGAAAATAATACAATCTAAAGAACACCAATCCCAAGCCCGAACTTCTGTGAAGTGCAGATTTTTCTCACGCGCGTGCAAAACGCATTACAATGTTTTGCACTCGCGCGGAAAAATCGTGCATGTTCCCGCAACGCACCCGCACCTTTTCCCGCAAAGCCCGTGTGAAAGAGGCCTTAGTGTATGACTCAGTGTCATATACTAACAGGCAATGCATTGCAATACAGATGTATTGTAATGCATTGCAGAGGGGATCAGACCCCCAAAAGTGAATGTCATAAATAAAGTAAAAAAAGTAAAAAAATAAAGTGTTTTTCATAAAATTTATAAAGTAATAAAATTAATAAAGTAAAAAAAAAAAAAAAAACACCCCTTTCCCCTTATTTTATAATAAAAAACAGAAGGAAAAAAAACCCACATATTTGGTATTGCCACATCCGTAATGACCGGCTCTATAAATATATCACATGATCCACCCTGTCCAATAAACACCATAAAAAAATAAAAACTGTGTAAACAAAAAAAGCCATTTTTGTCACCTTACATCACAAAAAGTGCAACACCAAGCGATCAAAAAGGCGTATGCCCCCCAAAATTGTATCAATAAAACCGTCACCTCATCCCGCAAAAATTAGCCCCTACCTAAGACAATCATCAAAAAAATAAAAAAAAATATAGCTCTCAGAACATGGAGACACTAAAACACTAAAACATCATTTTTTTGTGTCAAAACTGCTATTATTGTGCTAAAGTTAAAAGAAATACAAAAAGTATACATATTAGGTATCGCCACGTCCGTAACAAACAGCTCTATAAAAATATCACATGACCTAACCACTCAGGTAAACACCGTAAAAAAAAAAAAAAAACTGTGTAAAGAAAATGACACATGACATCACAAAAATTGCAACAGCAAGTGATCAAAAAGGCGTATGCCCCCCAAAATAGTACCAATCAGACCGTCACCTCATCCCGCAAAAAATGAGACCCTACCTGAGAGAATCGGTCAAAAAATAAAAAAGCTATGGCTCTCAGACTATGAGACACTAAAATATGATTATTTTTTGCTTCCAAACTGCTATTATTGTGCTAAAGTGAAAAGAAAAAAAAAAGTATACATATTAGGTATCTCCACGTCCGTAACAAACATCTCTATAAAAATATCACATGACCTAACCATTCAGATGAACACCGTAAAAAAAAAAAACTGTGTAAAAAAAAATGAATTTTTGTCACATTACATCACAAAAATTGCAACAGCAAGTGATCAAAACGGTGTATGCCCCCCAAAATAGTACCAATCAGACCATCACCTCATCACTCATCCCGCAAAAAAATGAGACCCTACCTGAGAGAATCGGTCAAAAAATAAAAAAGCTATGGCTCTCAGACTATGAGAAACTAAAATATGATTATTTTTTGCTTCCAAACTGCTGCTATTGTGCTAAAGTGAAAAAAATAAAAAAAGTATACATATTAGGTATCGCCACGTCCGTAAAAAACAGCTCTTTAAAAATATCACATGACCTAACCACTCAGGTGAACATCGTAAAAAAAAAAAAAAAATTTGTCACATTACATCACAAACATTGCAACAGCAAGTGATCAAAAAGGCGTATGCCCCCAAAATAGTACCAATCAGACCGTCACCTCATGCCACAAAAAATGAGACCCTACCTGAGAGAATCGGTCAAAAAATAAAAAAGCTATGGCTCTCAAACTATGAGACACTAAAATATGATAATTTTTGGCTTCAAAACTGCTATTATTGTGCTAAAGTGAAAAAAATAAAAAATTCCTAATTCCTCGGTTAAACGCTGTAAAAATTAAAAATAAAAACAGTGCCAAAACATCAATTTTTTGTTACCTTGCCTCACAAAAAACGTAATATAGAGCAATAAAAAATCATATGTACCCCAAAATAGTACCAATAAAACTGGCACCTTATCCCGTAGTTTTCAAAATGTGGTCACTTTTTTGAGTTTCTACTGTAGGGGTGCATCAGGGGGGCTTCAAATAGGACATGGCATCTAAAAACCAGTTCAGCTAAATTTGCCTTCCAAAAACCATATGGCGCGTTCCTTTCTTTCTGCGTCCTGCTGTGTGCCCATACAGCAGTTTACAATCACATGTGGGATGTTTATTTATTTTTAATTCTTTTTATTAATTTTCAATAAAGGGGGTTACAATACATGACAGCATGTCAAAGTTGCATTGAGGCCAATACAATGGTACAAAATCACATAGAGAAAAAATTGACAATGGTTGAAAGAGTGGGGACTTTTACGCCCTCAAGGAGAAAGAACTCTATTTGAGAGGATTTATAAAGAAGAAGAAAAATCAGAACAAGAGCAATATCGACATTAGCTTTGTACATGTTTAAGTGAGAGTGTTCTGATATTACCATTAAGGTTATATATTGCATCGAATCTTGTAAACTGAGCACCTCCTAAACCTGAAAATCCCTAATGACCTCCTCCTCTTAAGTTAAGAACTCAATGAAGTCAGAGAACACAAAGAAAAATGTGCGGTGTTTCTGTAAACCGCAGAATCAGGGTAATAAATATCGAGTTTTATTTGGCTGTTAACCCTTGCTTTGTTACTGGAAAAAAATGGATTAAAATGTAAAATCTGCCAAAAAAGTGAAATTCTGAAATTTCATCTCCATTTTCCATCAATTCTTGTGGAACACCTAAAGGGTTAAGAAAGTTTGTAAAATCAGTTTTGTATACCTTGAGGGGTGTAGTTTCTAAAATGGGGTCATTTCTGGGTGGTTTCTATTATGTAAGCCTCACAAAGTGACTTCAGACCTGAACTGGTCCTTAAAAAGTGGGTTTTGGAAGTTTTCCGAAAAATTTCAAGATTTGCTTCCATACTTCTAAGCCTTCTAACGTCCCAAAAAATAAAATGTCATTTTCAAAATGATCCAAACATGAAGTAGATATATGTTGAATGTAAAGTAATTACTATTTTTGAAGGTATTACTATCTATTCTAAAAGTAGAGAAATAGAAATTTGGAAATTTGCTAATTTTTAAAAATTTGGGGTAAATTTGGTATTTTTTTATGAATAAAAATGTTTTTATATTACTTATTTTTACCACTGTCATGAAGTACAATATGTGACGAGAAAACAATCTCAGAATGGCCTGTATAAGTAAAAGCATTTTAAAGTTATCACCACATAAAGTGACACATGTCAGATTTGCAAGAAATGGCCTGGGCAGGAAGGTGAAAACAGGCCCGGGGTTAAAAAATGCTGTTATTGTGTAAAACAAATAAATAAATGTATACATATTAGGTATCGCCGCATCTGTAAGAACCTGCTGTATAAAAATATCACATGAACTAACCCCTCAGGTGAACACCGTAAAAAAAAAAAAGTCTAAAAAAATATTTTTTGGTCATCTTACATCACAAAAAGTGTAATAGCAAGCAATCAAAAAGTACCCCAAAATCGTACCAGTCAAAAAGTCATCTCATCCTGCAAAAAATGAGACACTACCTAAGAAAATCACCCCAAAAAATAAAAAATAAACTATGGCTCTCAGAATATGAAGACACTGAAACATTCTTCTTCTTTTATTATTTAAAAATGCTGTTATTGTGTAAAACATAAATAAATAAAAAGTATACATATTAGGTATTGCCGCATCCGTAGGAACCTGCTGTATAAAAATATCACATGACATAACCCCTCAGGTGAACACCGTAAAAAAATAAAAAGTGTGTAAAAAAAGCAATTTTTTGTCACCTTACATCACAAAAAGTGTAATACCAAGCGATCAAAGTCAAGTCATACGCACCCTGAAATAGTACCAATCAAACCGTCATCTCATACCAAAAAATATATACGACCCCCTACATAAGACAGTCGCCAAAAAAAAAACTATTGCTTTCAGAATATGGAGACACTAATAAAACCATTTTTTTTCTAAAATAGTTTATTATGTACTGAAAACAAACAACAAAAAAGTAGTCATATATGGTATTGTCGCATCCGTAGCAACCTGCTCTATAAAAATACCACGTGATCTAACCTGTCAGATGAACATTGTAAATAACAAAAAATTAAAACTGTGCCTAAACTGCTATTTTTTGTTACCTTGCCTCACAAAAAGTGTAATATAGAGCAACCAAAAATCATATGTACTCTAAAATAGTAAAATAATCCGTTTTGAATACCTTTAGGGGTGTAGTTTCTAAAAGGGGGTCATTTTGGTTTCTATTATGTAAGCCTCACAAAGTGACTTCAGACCTGAATTGGTCCTTAAAAAGTGGGTTTTGGAAATTTTCTGAAAAATTTCAAGATTTGCTTTTAAACTCCTAAGTCTTCTAACGTCCCCAAAAAATAAAATCTTATTCACAAAATGATCCAAACATGAAGTAGACATATGGGGAATGTAAAGTAATAACTATTTTTGGAGTTATCACTATCTATTATAAAAGTAGAGAAATTGAAATTTGCTAATTTTTCAATTTTTTTTGTCAATTTGGCTTTTTTTTTATAAATAAAAATGAAATGTTTTGACTCAATTTTACCACTGTTATGAAGTACAATTTGTGACGAGAAAACAATCTCAGAATGTCCTGGATAAGTTAAAGTGTTTTAAAGTTATTACCACATAAAGTGACATGTCAGATTTGCTAAAAATGGCCTGGTCCTTAAGGTGAAAAATGGTAGGGTCCTTAACGGGTTAACAGATAATAGATGGCACAAATAATGGTTAGTAAAGCAAATTTAAAGAGTTAAAAAGAAATTGTCCACTCCTTTAATATTGATAGCCTATCCTCAAAGGCTGATCAGCAGGGTCCGACACCGGACACCCTCACTGATCATCGTGTATTGGACTTAGCTGAACTACTGCACGGCTGCTCTCATTTCTTCTCTAATGGTAATATTATAGAAATGAAACATGCTTGGTTATCTCTAGAAAAATGGTTTCATGGTCAGCTATCTAGAAGTCTTCATACCATGGAGTACTTCCAGTAAGTCTCCATACAGGACTGTTCTCTCTAAGAAGATTCAGCACCCTTCCTAAGCCACTTCCAAGCTATCGCACTGAGCCAGCCAGAATCCTACTCTGTACTGATGAGGGGCAAGCACCCAAAACAGCTGTCTACGGATGGATATCTGGCCAGACTATATTCCCTTGTCAAATTCCTAGGCTTGTTAGAAAGTCACATCTTGACTCATAGGGAGTCTATTCCAATATGTGGTGCTGGATAGATGGTTCTCTCTTTCTTGGGAGATACCTGTTTGCATGGTCCACCATCAAAAACTCTGAATTTGTATGCACGCAGCCACATTCATTATTTTACAGAACTGTCCCAGAAACCAACCAATTTTTTTCATTGCCATTACCTGACATAGAAAGATGTTGGAGGAAGGCTGTCCAAATACAAAGAAGAGTCCGTGGGTGCAGGGGGGTTCGCAATGGCCGTTGGCACAAAGAAACCCATTGTGGCATTAATGGATTGGTCAAACAATGGCACAATAGCACGAACAGGGACAGTCATTTTAATAGATACACCTAAAAAAAAAAAATACAAAAAAATTAGAGGGGAAAACCATTAGGTCTTCAAACACTCAAATAATGTAAGCTGCCACCTTGCTGTAATGCTGTATACCTGTATATGATTCCTTTGTGATTCCATTTTAATAGTACGCCCTAATCACTGAAAATAGACTTGTAAAGAGATCGGATTTTAAAAGTTTTTTCCATGCATAAAAAATATACTCACCTTTAGAGCTTCACACCGTTTCAGCACTACTGCTGTTCTTGTGTCACATGAGCAGGCTGGCCAATCACAGGCCACTGCAGTAATGTGTCCACAACAGTGATTTCACAACAGCAGGCCGTGACTGGCCACCATATTCACATGAAGCATCATTCTTGTGAACAACACATTTTATCAAAGCTGGTGTAAAGAAAAACTGGCTTAGTTGCCCACAGCAACCAATTAGATTCCACCTTTCATCTTTTGGATCTTCTTTTGGAAAATGTGAAAGGTGGAATCTGATTGGTTGCTATGGGCAAGTAAGCCAGTTTTCCTTTTTAGACCAGTTTTGAAAAATCTCCCTCATATTCCAAAGAGCACCTTTCGGATTTCACTGGTCATTTTTTACAGAATTTGATTTCGAACTCCTTACCACACATTTGGGCCCCTAGAATGCCAGGGCAGTATAACTACCCCACAAGTGACCCCATTTTGGAAAGAAGACACCCCAAGGTATTCGCTGATGGGCATAGTGAGTTCATGGAAGTTTTTATTTTTTGTCACAAGTTAGTGGAATATGAGACTTTGTAAGGAAAAAAAAAAATTAAAAAAAATCATCATTTTCCACTAACTTGTGACAAAAAATAAAAAATTCTAGGAACTCGCCATGCCCCTCACGGAATACCTTGGGGTGTCTTCTTTCCAAAATGGGGTCACTTGTGGGGTAGTTATACTGCCCTGGCATTCTAGGGGCCCAAATGTGTGGTAAGGAGTTTGAAATCAAATTCTGTAAAAAATGGCCGGTGAAATCCGAAAGGTGCTCTTTGGAATGTGGGCCCCTTTGCCCACCTAGGCTGAAAAAAAGTGTCACACATGTGGTATCTCCGTATTCAGGAGAAGTTGGGGAATGTGTTTTGGGGTGTCATTTTACATATACTCATGCTAGGTGAGAGAAATATCTTGGTCAAATGCCAACTTTGTATAAAAAAATGGGAAAAGTTGTCTTTTGCCAAGATATTTCTCTCACCCAGCATGGGTATATGTAAAATGACACCCCAAAACACATTCCCCAACTTCTCCTGAATGCGGAGATACCACATGTGTGACACTTTTGACAAAGCCGATTTTGACAAAGCCGATTTTAAAGAAGGGCGTATCCTCGATTTTGCGACTAAATCCGTAAGGACCCTTGAGGTTGAGACAGAACCCTCATCCTCTGAGGGGGAAACTGAATTGGAAGGTACTTCCTACCAGAACAGCCAATACCCCATCTTCCAACCCTCTAATAAGGGACCTAGGGGAGGGGGAGGCAGAGGTAGGAACCCCAGATCACGGGGAGGTTTTTTAGGGAACCAACCTACGAGGTCCTACAGTCTCAGAAACAGGAAGAACAAATAGCACACCTCTATAGAATGGGTGTAGCTGATTATGGGACTGTACACCCTCTAGGAAAAAACAGGTCCCGGGACAAGTTACAAATTATTAACTTGTCTGATAGGTCACTTACGGAGGTGGAATTGGAGCTACTAAGTAAGGGCCTATCATTTGTTCCCACCTGTTCCTTTAGTTCCTTCGAATGGGTCAAGGATTTGACCTTATTCGTGAGGAAACTAAAATGGAAAAAATTCTTTGCTACACATAATCAACAACAATGCAATGAATTGGGTGTGGACATAAATGATCTGCCGGATATCCAACTATTGGCATCCCTCATGGAAGAAGGGAGTAGGGAGATGGGTGAGGGTCCATTTACGGACCTCAAATTGTCCTCTACTAAAAACCCGCCTCTTGGTGATGGCACACCACCTGATATCTTTCTTAAGGTCGTCACAGACCAACTGAGAAAGCTCGACACATTGAAGGGGACTGAGTCCAATCTCCGGAAAAGGGAGATTGAGGCCCTAATCTCATTGGAACGCGACAACTCCCTTGTCATTAAACCTTCGGACAAGGGAGGGAATATTGTCGTAATGAACTGTGACCAATATAAGACCATGTGTTTGAACATTCTCAGTGACAAATCATGTTATCGTGTGCTGGAATCAAATCCCACTGAGATGTTCAGGAGGCAATTGAAGGACCTCTTGGACACAGCACACGACCATGCTCTTATCAGTAGGTCTGAATTTGAGTTTTTGTTTCCCAAATATCCCCAGACGCCCTGTTTCTATGGGTTACCCAAGGTGCACAAGGGACTTACCCCTCTAAAGGGACGTCCCATTGTGTCAGGGACTGGGAGTTTGACACATCCAATCAGTACATACGTGGATAGGATTTTACGACCATTTGCGGTGTCCCTATCCTCGTATGTACGTGATTCTATGGATGTAATCAAAAAATTGGAAGGAATACATCTTGGTGAGAACGTTATGCTGGCCAGCCTGGATGTTGAGGCCCTATACAGCTCGATACCCCACGACAGGGGGTGTGGAGTTGTGGCCTCATTTCTTAGTCAACGCGGCACCCACTGCTGGCAGCATAACGAGTTTATCCTTGAACTAATGCAATTTATCCTTGAGCACAACTGTTTTACTTTTGACCACCGCATGTACCACCAGCTCAGGGGAGTGGCGATGGGGAGCCCCTGTGCTCCGACCTTCGCCAATCTCTACCTGGGCTGGTGGGAACGTGAAGTTGTGTTCGCGGATAATCAAAGATGGGCTGACCACATTAATTTGTGGTTACGCTTCATCGACGATGTACTGATTTTATGGTCTGGGAGTGTTGAGGACTTTAATCGGTTTGTTTCAGACCTGAACATTAATACTATGGGATTATTCTTTACATCAGAGATCCAAGAATCTCAAATCAACTTTCTGGATCTGACTATCTTCAGGGACAGGATGGGCAATATTGGCACACGACTGTTTCGCAAGGAGACTGCGACAAACAGCCTCCTTAGTTGGGACAGCTGCCACCCCCTGCCCCTGAAGAGGGGAATTCCAAAAGGGCAATACCTTCGGGTAAGGCGCAACTGCTCCAGCATGTCGGATTTTAGAACGGCATCCAGGGATTTACGAACAAGATTTAGGAGTAGGGGATACCCACAACAGGTACTAACTAAGGCGTACCAGCATTCGCTGGCACAAAACCGGGATGCCCTCCTTACCCCAAGGACGGGATCGGCTGGAATGGACCAGTTGCGAATCATAGCCACATATGATGAAGCACACAACACAGTGCGTGATCTGCTTAAGACCTATTGGGGTATTCTTAAATCAGACCCAGATATTGGGGATATGATAGGCGATGTACCCTTAATTACGTACAGACGTGGACGTAGTTTGAGGGATCGCCTGGTCCACAGCTTCTTTCAGGGCCCGACCACATCCACATGGCTAAGCACCAGCCTTAAAGGGACCTTCCGCTGTGGCAGTTGCGTGGCTTGCCCTGCAATTCAGACTGGCGCCACATTTATTTGTGGCGTCACGGAACAGAGATTTACGATCAGATCATTTGTTAACTGCAAAACAAGAGGCCTGGTATATTTGGCCACTTGTATTTGCGGAAAACAATATGTGGGTAAAACCATAAGAGAATTCCGTAGAAGAGTAGCAGAACATCTAAATGACATCCGCAAAGGGGCGGATACCCCGATTGCTAGACATATATCGACCATGCACAATGGTGATGTGGATGTCATCAAATTTCAGGCTGTGGAGGTGGTCAGAAGATCACCAAGAGGAGGCGACTTTGATAGGCGTTTATTACAAAAAGAGACACAATGGATTTACCGCCTGTGTACGCTCCAGCCCCAGGGACTCAATGAGTATAATTCCTTTGTGTGCTTTCTCTAGATCCCTGGAGGGGAGGTGCAACAGGGGAATATTATGGGTAATGACACACCGCCCATGATCCATGTGTCCCAATGGGACTGACTAGTAATGATCCCATGCTATCAGATCACCTAGGCCACTGACGGGCCAGGAGACACTAGGGGCAGAATAGTGGAATTATTGGTTTTGAATACTTATACCACGCACTGCCCCTTTTATGTATGAAAGGATCATTATGTAAATCAGCCCTATCACAGCATCGCCATCTAGTAAAAAACTGTATTGTCTCCACCACTACTGATTGATGTCCTTAACTAATGAAACAAAACAAATAAATAATAATAAAAATATAATAAAACATAATGCGGTTCATACCACTGTATGATCCCCGTCCCGATCGGTGCTATACCCATGTCGCCAGGATAGTAAGTCGCCGTGTATATTTACTCTAACTCTAATGTAGAATGTTATTACATTCATCTGGGCCGGTCTCATTGAGGGGGCGGCACAATAGGGGCGGGATGGAGTATGCGGCAAAGCCGCGCCTCCTGCATCCTCATTGGCCGTTCTGTAGGCGGGGTCCAGTAGAGGGGAGGAGGACTCTCCTCATATTCTGTGCACCTGAGCGGCCGCGTTCGGCCACCTCGTACTTACAGCTGCAGTCTCTGCAACGGAGGCTTAGCAGCTTTGAATATTTATCCTGTTAACCACAGATACACGCTCCTGACGAGCCTTATGGCGAAACGCGTCGAGTGTGGTGTGGGGATGAATTTATGTTCATATGCATCTGCATTGCGCTCATACTGCAGTTGAGGTCTGCGGTTCTCAGCCCTCTGCAAGTAAATGAGCAATGGCAATCCAGTTCTGTCTGTTTCACCCAGCTTAGCTCAGATCCAGTGATTCGTGTTTGCAGGGCCGACTCTCAGACATCCGTTTTATTGAACGGATGGATTCAATTGAGATCGGCTTCTGCAGGCAGATGTTTATCACTGGATTAGTCTATTTATAACTTTAGTCGAGGGATCCATTAGCTGGCAGTGATTCAGAGCACTCTGACCGCGATATAGTGCTTACCTCTGTGGATCTGATGAGTACGGCCCCATGGCCCTCTACTTTAACCTGCAGCACAGCACCAGCCTGCGGCACTTCTGGTGACCCCATCCGCAGTCGTATTTACCGCATTGGCGGTTTATAGGTCCGTACATCGACCCTATACTGAGTGGATGGTGTCCTAGAATTTTAATATAGGTTAGCTCCCCTTCCTTTTGTTTTTCTGATTAATAAAGTAACAGTTTTAACAGAAATATAGCGTTCCTAACGACAGTGATTTAATTTTGATAGGTGGAACGTATACAATACATCAGTTATACCAGTGAAATTTTCTTTATATATTGCTTGAGAGTAATGGCAGGCTTTTTGGCGGCAGGTATTTGTAGTGACAAATGGGATGAGGAGGCTAGAGTGGTGTTTTCTGAGGCAGATCTACCCCCAACCAACCGTGCATTAAGTATCACTGGTTCATTTAAACTACTCACCAAAAGCTACAAAGACCAAGTAAGAGGGTGGTGGGAAATTCAAACCCTGGAAACCTACATTCAACATCAAATAGTTCCCAGGGGTATGCGGATTCCCTTCCTTCCGTCCAATAGAATTCAGTCCCCAGAGTTTCGCAAAAAGTGGGAAAAAGAGGCCGTTGAGAGCTCCCTCAGACTCATGGCATTGTTGCTGGAGGAGGAAAAGGCCCTGCACACTAAAAACACTACATTGTTGCAGGAGCAAATTGCAGAAGTGAGCAAATTCTCCAGTAACTCTGAGTTTACGCGCAAGGAGGTCTTCTTGCAACAGACGGTGGAACGTTTTACGGCCCAACTTAAAGAGCGTAAGCACTCTCAATTTTTGAGGGACAAAGCCGATTTTAAAGAAGGGCGTATCCTCGATTTTGCGACTAAATCCGTAAGGACCCTTGAGGTTGAGACAGAACCCTCATCCTCTGAGGGGGAAACTGAATTGGAAGGTACTTCCTACCAGAACAGCCAATACCCCATCTTCCAACCCTCTAATAAGGGACCTAGGGGAGGGGGAGGCAGAGGTAGGAACCCCAGATCACGGGGAGGTTTTTTAGGGAACCAACCTACGAGGTCCTACAGTCTCAGAAACAGGAAGAACAAATAGCACACCTCTATAGAATGGGTGTAGCTGATTATGGGACTGTACACCCTCTAGGAAAAAACAGGTCCCGGGACAAGTTACAAATTATTAACTTGTCTGATAGGTCACTTACGGAGGTGGAATTGGAGCTACTAAGTAAGGGCCTATCATTTGTTCCCACCTGTTCCTTTAGTTCCTTCGAATGGGTCAAGGATTTGACCTTATTCGTGAGGAAACTAAAATGGAAAAAATTCTTTGCTACACATAATCAACAACAATGCAATGAATTGGGTGTGGACATAAATGATCTGCCGGATATCCAACTATTGGCATCCCTCATGGAAGAAGGGAGTAGGGAGATGGGTGAGGGTCCATTTACGGACCTCAAATTGTCCTCTACTAAAAACCCGCCTCTTGGTGATGGCACACCACCTGATATCTTTCTTAAGGTCGTCACAGACCAACTGAGAAAGCTCGACACATTGAAGGGGACTGAGTCCAATCTCCGGAAAAGGGAGATTGAGGCCCTAATCTCATTGGAACGCGACAACTCCCTTGTCATTAAACCTTCGGACAAGGGAGGGAATATTGTCGTAATGAACTGTGACCAATATAAGACCATGTGTTTGAACATTCTCAGTGACAAATCATGTTATCGTGTGCTGGAATCAAATCCCACTGAGATGTTCAGGAGGCAATTGAAGGACCTCTTGGACACAGCACACGACCATGCTCTTATCAGTAGGTCTGAATTTGAGTTTTTGTTTCCCAAATATCCCCAGACGCCCTGTTTCTATGGGTTACCCAAGGTGCACAAGGGACTTACCCCTCTAAAGGGACGTCCCATTGTGTCAGGGACTGGGAGTTTGACACATCCAATCAGTACATACGTGGATAGGATTTTACGACCATTTGCGGTGTCCCTATCCTCGTATGTACGTGATTCTATGGATGTAATCAAAAAATTGGAAGGAATACATCTTGGTGAGAACGTTATGCTGGCCAGCCTGGATGTTGAGGCCCTATACAGCTCGATACCCCACGACAGGGGGTGTGGAGTTGTGGCCTCATTTCTTAGTCAACGCGGCACCCACTGCTGGCAGCATAACGAGTTTATCCTTGAACTAATGCAATTTATCCTTGAGCACAACTGTTTTACTTTTGACCACCGCATGTACCACCAGCTCAGGGGAGTGGCGATGGGGAGCCCCTGTGCTCCGACCTTCGCCAATCTCTACCTGGGCTGGTGGGAACGTGAAGTTGTGTTCGCGGATAATCAAAGATGGGCTGACCACATTAATTTGTGGTTACGCTTCATCGACGATGTACTGATTTTATGGTCTGGGAGTGTTGAGGACTTTAATCGGTTTGTTTCAGACCTGAACATTAATACTATGGGATTATTCTTTACATCAGAGATCCAAGAATCTCAAATCAACTTTCTGGATCTGACTATCTTCAGGGACAGGATGGGCAATATTGGCACACGACTGTTTCGCAAGGAGACTGCGACAAACAGCCTCCTTAGTTGGGACAGCTGCCACCCCCTGCCCCTGAAGAGGGGAATTCCAAAAGGGCAATACCTTCGGGTAAGGCGCAACTGCTCCAGCATGTCGGATTTTAGAACGGCATCCAGGGATTTACGAACAAGATTTAGGAGTAGGGGATACCCACAACAGGTACTAACTAAGGCGTACCAGCATTCGCTGGCACAAAACCGGGATGCCCTCCTTACCCCAAGGACGGGATCGGCTGGAATGGACCAGTTGCGAATCATAGCCACATATGATGAAGCACACAACACAGTGCGTGATCTGCTTAAGACCTATTGGGGTATTCTTAAATCAGACCCAGATATTGGGGATATGATAGGCGATGTACCCTTAATTACGTACAGACGTGGACGTAGTTTGAGGGATCGCCTGGTCCACAGCTTCTTTCAGGGCCCGACCACATCCACATGGCTAAGCACCAGCCTTAAAGGGACCTTCCGCTGTGGCAGTTGCGTGGCTTGCCCTGCAATTCAGACTGGCGCCACATTTATTTGTGGCGTCACGGAACAGAGATTTACGATCAGATCATTTGTTAACTGCAAAACAAGAGGCCTGGTATATTTGGCCACTTGTATTTGCGGAAAACAATATGTGGGTAAAACCATAAGAGAATTCCGTAGAAGAGTAGCAGAACATCTAAATGACATCCGCAAAGGGGCGGATACCCCGATTGCTAGACATATATCGACCATGCACAATGGTGATGTGGATGTCATCAAATTTCAGGCTGTGGAGGTGGTCAGAAGATCACCAAGAGGAGGCGACTTTGATAGGCGTTTATTACAAAAAGAGACACAATGGATTTACCGCCTGTGTACGCTCCAGCCCCAGGGACTCAATGAGTATAATTCCTTTGTGTGCTTTCTCTAGATCCCTGGAGGGGAGGTGCAACAGGGGAATATTATGGGTAATGACACACCGCCCATGATCCATGTGTCCCAATGGGACTGACTAGTAATGATCCCATGCTATCAGATCACCTAGGCCACTGACGGGCCAGGAGACACTAGGGGCAGAATAGTGGAATTATTGGTTTTGAATACTTATACCACGCACTGCCCCTTTTATGTATGAAGGGATCATTATGTAAATCAGCCCTATCACAGCATCGCCATCTAGTAAAAAACTGTATTGTCTCCACCACTACTGATTGATGTCCTTAACTAATGAAACAAAACAAATAAATAATAATAAAAATATAATAAAACATAATGCGGTTCATACCACTGTATGATCCCCGTCCCGATCGGTGCTATACCCATGTCGCCAGGATAGTAAGTCGCCGTGTATATTTACTCTAACTCTAATGTAGAATGTTATTACATTCATCTGGGCCGGTCTCATTGAGGGGGCGGCACAATAGGGGCGGGATGGAGTATGCGGCAAAGCCGCGCCTCCTGCATCCTCATTGGCCGTTCTGTAGGCGGGGTCCAGTAGAGGGGAGGAGGACTCTCCTCATATTCTGTGCACCCGAGCGGCCGCGTTCGGCCACCTCGTACTTACAGCTGCAGTCTCTGCAACGGAGGCTTAGCAGCTTTGAATATTTATCCTGTTAACCACAGATACACGCTCCTGACAAGCCTTATGGCGAAACGCGTCGAGTGTGGTGTGGGGATGAATTTATGTTCATATGCATCTGCATTGCGCTCATACTGCAGTTGAGGTCTGCGGTTCTCAGCCCTCTGCAAGTAAATGAGCAATGGCAATCCAGTTCTGTCTGTTTCACCCAGCTTAGCTCAGATCCAGTGATTCGTGTTTGCAGGGCCGACTCTCAGACATCCGTTTTATTGAACGGATGGATTCAATTGAGATCGGCTTCTGCAGGCAGATGTTTATCACTGGATTAGTCTATTTATAACTTTAGTCGAGGGATCCATTAGCTGGCAGTGATTCAGAGCACTCTGACCGCGATATAGTGCTTACCTCTGTGGATCTGATGAGTACGGCCCCATGGCCCTCTACTTTAACCTGCAGCACAGCACCAGCCTGCGGCACTTCTGGTGACCCCATCCGCAGTCGTATTTACCGCATTGGCGGTTTATAGGTCCGTACATCGACCCTATACTGAGTGGATGGTGTCCTAGAATTTTAATATAGGTTAGCTCCCCTTCCTTTTGTTTTTCTGATTAATAAAGTAACAGTTTTAACAGAAATATAGCGTTCCTAACGACAGTGATTTAATTTTGATAGGTGGAACGTATACAATACATCAGTTATACCAGTGGAATATGAGACTTTGTAAGGAAAAAAAAAATTAAAAAAAATCATCCTTTTCCGCTAACTTGTGACAAAAAATATAAAAGTCTAGGAACTCGCCATGCCCCTCACGCAATACCTTGGGGTGTCTTCTTTCCAAAATAGGGTCACTTGTGGGGTAGTTATACTGCCCTGGCATTTTCCAGGGGCCCTAATGTGAGGTAAGTAGGTAAATGACCTGTGAAATCCTAAAGGTGCTCTTTGGAATGTGGGCCCCTTTGCCCACCTAGGCTGCAAAAAAGTGTTACACATCTGGTATCGCCGTATTCAGGAGAAGTTGGGCAATGTGTTTTGGGGTGTCTTTTTACATATACTCATGCTGGGTGAGAGAAATATCTCGGCAAAAGACAACTTTTCCCATTTTTTTATACAAAGTTGGCATTTGACCAAGATATTTATCTCACCCAGCATGGGTATATGTAAAATGACACCCCAAAACACATTGCCCAACTTCTCCTGAGTACGGCGATACCAGATGTGTGACACTTTTTTGCAGCCTAGATGCGCAAAGGGGCCCACATTCCTTTTATGAGAGCATTTTTAGACATTTGGATCCCAGACTTCTTCTCACGCTTTAGGGCCCCTAAAATGCCAGGGCAGTATAAATACCCCACATGTGACCCCATTTTGGAAAGAAGACACCCCAAGGTATTCAATGAGGGGCATGGCGAGTTCATAGAATTTTTTTTTTTTGGCACAAGTTACCGGAAATTTATTTTTTATTTATTTTTTTCTCACAAAGTCTCCCTTTCCGCTAATTTGGGACAAAAATTTCAATCTTTCATGGACTCAATATGCCCCTCACGGAATACCTGGGGGTGTCTTCTTTCCGAAATGGGGTCACATGTGGGGTATTTATACTGCCCTGGCATTCTAGGGGCCCTAAAGCGTGAGAAGAAGTCTGGAATATAAATGTCTAAAAATGTTTACGCATTTGGATTCCGTGAGGGGTATGGTGACTTCATGTGAGATTTTATTTTTTGACACAAGTTAGTGGAATATGAGACTTTGTAAGAAAAAAATAATAATTTCCGCTAACTTGGGCCAAAAAAATGTCTGAATGGAGCCTTACAGAGGGGTGATCAATGACAGGGGGGGTGATCAATGACAGGGGGGTGATCAGGGAGTCTATATGGGGTGATCACCCCCCTGTCATTGATCACCCCCCTATAAGGCTCCATTCAGATGTCCCTATGTGTTTTGCGGATCCGATCCATGTATCCGTGGATCCGTAAAAATCATACGGACATCTGAATGCAGCCTGACAGGGGGGGTGATCAATGACAGGGGGGGGTGATCAATGACAGGGGGGTGATCAGGGAGTCTATATGGGGTGATCACCCCCCCTGGAAGGCTCCAGGGAGACGCCTGTATGTGTTTTGCGGATCCGATCCATCTATCAGTGGATCCGTAAAAATCATGCGGACGTCTGAATGGAGCTTTACAGGGGGTTGATCAATGACAGGGGGGTAATCAATGACAGGAGGGTGATCAGGGAGTCTATATGGGGTGATCACCACAGTCATTGATCACGCCCCTGTAAGGCTCCATTCAGACGTCCGTATGCGTTTTGCAGATCCGATCCATCTATCAGTGGATCCGTAAAAATCATGCGGACATCTGAATGGAGCTTTACAGGGGTGTGATCAATGACAGGGGGGTAATCAATGACAGCGGGGTGATCAGGGAGTCTATATGGGGTGATCAGGGGCTAATAAGGGGTTAATAAGTGACGGGGGGGGTGTAGTGTAGTGTAGTGGTGCTTGGTGCTACTTTACTGAGCTACCTGTGTCCTCTGGTGGTCGATCCAAACAAAGGGGACCACCAGAGGACCAGGTAGCAGGTATATTAGACGCTGTTATCAAAACAGCGTCTAATATACCTGTTAGGGGTTAAAAAAAATCACATCTCCAGCCTGCCAGCGAACGATCGCCGCTGGCAGGCTGGAGATCCACTCTCTTACCTTCCGTTCCTGTGAGCGCGCGCGCCTGTGTGCGCGCGTTCACAGGAAATCTCGGCTCACGCGAGATGACACCAATCGGCGTTAGCGTAGCCTGGGGGAGCCGCCGCGATGACGCCTTTCGGCGTTACAGTTGCGGCAACTGGTTAAAGTTTTGTGAGAGAAGATCAGGCGCCATGATACTCTGTGTGTTTCAGGCTCACACAGGAGCTAGACAAATGGATTGCAAGGTAAAGTGAAAATCTGGTTATATGTATAGGTATGGGTTCTGGTTGGGTCACCGCTTGCAGCCTTAATGCCGTTTTTCAAAAATTAAGTTACGTTTCCTTTTAACTGACCTCCATTTCCAAGTTCCTAAAACTTTATCAAAACACATTTCTTTTTCAGTAATAGCCCACTGCCTAGCCTGTGCCTCAGACTGTTCTGTCCTGGGGAAATTGGCTCCCATGCCCAGAAGTTATCCCCATCACGCAATGCATCAATAATAAAATGAGTCGTTTCTTAAAGTGTAATTAAACTTTTATTCAACTTTATTTTTTTTAAATGTCCCAAATGGCCTAAAAATTATTTTTTTATTATACTGTATTTATTGATTTGGACTTTTTTACTAAAGAAATTTCCACCTAAAGCCCTGTTTTCAACCGCACTTTAAATCCACTATTCTCGCACACCGCTGACTTGTCAGTGGTGTACGGAGTACGGACTCTGCATTGTATCAATGGGGCCACAGCGAACGGCGTATGGGCAGGAGCGCACATTGCTGCTTCTGCCTGTGCCCGCTCTGCTCCTCTAATCCTGGCCTAACACATGGTTACAGGGTACTGATGTGCTATGCCAGCATTTAGCCAACCTCAGGGGGCAGCATAAGCAGGAGCAGCAATGTGTGCTCCTGCCCGTACACCATTCGCTACGGCCAAATTGATACAATGCAGAGTCCGTACTCTGTACACAGCTGAGAAGTCAGCGATGTGCGAAAATAGTGAATTTAAAGGACAGTTGAAATCAGGGCTTTAGTGGAAAATTATTTTGTAAAAAGACAAAATCAATGAATAAGGTATATTAGCAAAATAATTTTAGGGCATTTGGGACATTTTTTTCAAAGTTGAATAAAAGTTTGTTTACTCTTTAAATAATCTGACTGGTTGAGGTATACTGAATATCTGTCAGTGCATTCTGCCATGTGCCACTTGTGCAGGGGATGGGGAGACTGGGGGCCCATCGGAGGATTCACCTGCTCCCGTGTCCGAGCCTGCAACAGCTTGTTTAATACACAGATAGTGACCAAAAAGCCCTCAATAATCAAATTAATATGGACATTTTTTGGCTTTATTTAAAGGGAACCTGTCACTAAGAGGAGCTATAGTTGTGTTTTTGGAAGCACAGAATAAAAGAATGCACCACATATACTCTACCTTCTGTGTTCTGGCCGTTGATATAATTATAGAGACGTTTGAAGCTTTTCATTATTCCAAGACCAAACATGTCTGTGTCTAATTGTGTCGTCACCCAGCGAGTGGCTTCATATCTTCTAAGTTCAAAAGTCTGAAATAAATTAGATGTGTACATCCAAGATGAATATAAGGATTATTTTTCCCCCATTTTGCTTCAAATTTTAAGTAACAGTAAATTTGATGCAGTTTACTTGCAACATTTAAAGGGAATCTTTCACCAGCAACCTGCCTATGAAACTGTATAGACACATAGCTGTGGTTCACCTGAGTAAAACGAGTAAAACGCTGTTTTTCTTTTGCTGATCCGAGGCTCCGTTCCTGAGTTATGATACTTTTTCTTAATATACAAATAAGGCTTTTGGTGCAATGAAGGCATCACCATTGCTCTTGTTTTACCCAAGCTCTGCTACTTTCTGTCATCAGCCCCTTCCTCACTGCTTTAATTGATGGGGACAGGCAGTGGTAAAGCTGTCAGGGAGGGACTGACCACAGAAACGAGTGGAGCTTGGGTACAACAAGAGCAATGGTGATGCCCTCATTGCACCAAAGGCCTAATTTGCATATTAAGAAAAAGCATCATACACTGGGGACAGAGCCTCCGATCAACAAAAGAAAAACTGCGTTTAAATCAAGGGAACTACAGCTATGTGTCTACGCAGACAGTTTGATAGGAAGGTCACTGTTGACTGATTCCCTTTAGTAAATATCCCAAATCAAAAAGTCTGATGGGACTGTTTAATGGGGTTCTCTGGTTAATTAAGCGCATGATCAGTGGGGGTCCCACCAATCTAATAGTTATTGCCTATTCTGTGGATAAGGGATAACTTAACATAACCAGAATACCCCTTTAACTTCTTATAACTCTGTATATGTGGCCATTTTATATGACTTGTATTCTACAGTTATCACCAGTTTCCCCCGTGTAGACTCAAACTGTCAGTTTTCTTTGAGCTAGAGCAGGGATGAGCAAACTGCGACTCTCCAGCTCTTGTAAAACTACAACTCCCAGTATGCCCAGTCTGTCTACAGCTAATAGCTTACAGCAGGGCATGATGGGATTTGTAGTTTTACAACAGCTGGAGAGCCGCAGTTTGCCCATCCCTGAGCTAGAGGATGGAGACTAGCTGCTATGATGTCTCCAATACACTGCACACACAGAGAAGAGGAGATCCTGCTCCCCTGTATTTCTCTGTAACACACCCTCAGAAGCAGCACCTGCGTGGAGGACATTATAAAGCAATACAGCAGCACTGAGCTTACATATTGCTTTGGGAGGTGTAACCAGCTGCTATGGTTATCCATCAGTGCCTTGAGACAATAAGACGATCTGGGCATAATAATGAGTGGCCAGTAGCAGACATTTCTTTAACCCCAGGAATAATACCAGGAACCCGGCTTCCACTCAATCCCATGATGTACATTAGTCATAGTGCATTAACACAATGCATTGTATGGAGCACTGTCATCTCATGAAACTGATATTTTATTATGTATTGAGATAGTAAAGAATAATTATAATAATTATAATTTTAATAATGTGGTGTAAATAAGCATATATTGTTTGTCAGTTTGGATTCTGGGTATTAAAGAACCTTGGTATTTCGGGGGGGGGGGGGGGGAAAAAAAAAAAAAAAATCTTCCTGTAGAAAAATTCCTAAAAATAAAATTTTTGTTTAGGACACAGAATGTGCTGGTCACAGTGGGATTAAGCAATGCTATTTTAATTGTGGTCTAAAACAAAATTACATTCTTACCAGGATAAAAGTACTAATCCAGACATACAAACTAAAAATCTCAGTGAACAGGATTAACATTCCACAGTTATTTAATTAAAGGGGTTGTCCAGGCTACAGATGTTGATGACCTATCCTCAGGAAAGGTAATTAACATCAGATTGGTGGGGGTCATGGTTGTCAACCGTTTAGAAATTCCTGGACAGTCCATAAAAATAGGAGACTTTTTTCCAGTGTCCATGAAACAAATTAAGTGTCCGTGATTTTTTTTTTTTAGGTTGGCGGTACTTGATTGTCAGGTTGATTGAAATTCTCCAGTACTCTATACTCTGTACTGATGAGGGGCAATCACCCCAAACAGCTGCTGCAGATGAGATGCTGGCTTATTTAATATCAGAGTCATGTCTCAAGGCCTATTTAAAAGGGTTGAACATTGACTTATAGGATAGCTGCCTTACATCTGGTGGCATCGGAGGCAGAGCTTGTTAAGAGCTCATTTGCATCCCTTTCTTCTCTTGTAATTCTCAGCATTTTAGAGCACACAGCAAAGGCTGGTAATGTGTTTAGTATTAGTATCTGACCTATCTTTATATAGTTTTCCAATTTGTCCATAAAAATGTTGGCTGTCTGTGATTTTTGGATAAATTGTTCAAAAAAATAAAAAATAAAAGTTGGAAATCCTGGCGGGGGTCCAACACCCTTTTCCCACACAATCAGTAGCCAGTGGCATAAATGAAACAGTGGACCAAGCCAGGAGCAGAAGGCAGCAGACAGCTGTGGCCCCTGATATTATACAGTGTACAGAGCGGCACTGGCATACAGCAGCTTAGCTGCCATTGGGAGTTGAACTGCAGTACCCCAGCACGGCCACTACATAGTGTATGAAGACAACTGCTTCCAGGTCCACATACTTTATAGTTTGACGCCAGCGGCTACCCAAACCAGCATATTGCCAGGGGTGTCGGGTGTTGGACCCCCATAGATCTGATGTGGATGAGCTATCCTGCACAACATAGGGGTTGCCTCATAGGTTCACAGGGAAATGTGCTCTAAAAGGAACCTGTCATGATGAAAATGCAGTGTAATCTGAAGGCAGCATGTAGGAGGAGCTGAGCAGATTGACATATCGTTTTATGGGAAAAGATTCAGTAGAACTTCTATTCATTTAAATTTCTGCTCATTCTGGGCTTTGAAGTCCAGGAGGCGATCCTATCAGTGATTGACAGGCTTCCCTCTATGACTGTGTATAGAGAGATCGCTGTCAATCACTGATAGGACCGAATCCTGGACTTCAAAGTCCAGAATAAGCAGAAATATAAATGAATAGAATACAAGTTCTACTGAATCTTTTCCCATAAAACTATATATTAATCTGCTCAGCTTCTCCTGCTCTATAACCTGCTGTCTTCAGCTCAGACACCACAGTCAACGTGGCAGGATAATCACATCATTTAGTTGCACAACATTTCTGGCTAAATAAATGTAAGATAAAGATAAACTTTGTTCGAAAGTTATTGACTGATAACATGAATAGGATATTAAGTTTATCTGTTCACAACACAGTATCAGTTCATATAGCAGATATCATACAATCTTTACTGTTCTGGAACTTCCAGTGCTATCTCCTTATCATATATTGCAGTATTGCTACGGCAGAACTTTATGTGACCCCTTGTACATACAGTAAAATAGTGGTCACTCAGACAGGAGCTCAGTTGGCTGCGAGGCTTCTTGAATCACCACAGCCTTCAAAATACATTAACGAGAAGTGTTAAAGAGCATCTGTCAGCAGCAGTGGCACAGGGGGACCCGAAGCGCATGGAAGGCCCCGTCCCCTATGTCTACTCTGTCAGTTTATTCACATAGTTAATTAAGGCATTGAGGAGGCGGCTGCCATTCTCCCTCAGCCCCCCCCCCCCCTTCCTCCTGAGACCGCTCCCTGTCTAACCTCATTATCCGGGCTACGGGCTCCCAATATTTCCATGTGCGGCCCTGGTCAGCAGATTTGTACCTATGAAACTGGCTGACCTGTTACATGTGTGCTTCGCAGCTGAAGGCATCTGTGTTGGTCCCATGTTTATATGTGCCCGCAAGATGTTTTAATATATGCAAATGAGCCTCTAGGAGCAACGGGGGCATTGCTATCACACCTAGAGGCTCCGCTCTCTCTGCAACTGCCACACCCTACATGTTGATTGACATGGCCAGCCAGTGTGAACGTCAAAGTGCAGAGGGCGCGGCAGTTCAGAGAGTGTCTGGTAGCGACTATCTCTTCTGTCCTTATAGAAAATATATACACAATCAACTTCGTATGTATATGGGAAAATCAGGAGTTAGCTTCCGGACAAACAATAATTTAGCCAACAGCTATTGAAGGTGTTTGGCTACCTTAGAAAAAAAAATCCAGGGTTACCATGGTATTTAACACATATGCTCATGTAGTCATTTACCTCATATCCATCTTCCCCATAATTTTTTTTATTTTATTTGGACTCTCCGGGCCTGTTTTTACCATGTAAACAATTCCCTCTGGTTTCCGTCCTGTATGTAGCACTTCCTGTTCCGTATCCAGCCAAACCCATGATGCACTTCTCCTTTCTCTGCCACACTTCCAGCACCGCTCCTAACAACTCCCAGCTACTTTATAGCTCCTCCCACCACCCAGTTACATAGACACTCCCCTATCATTGCCCCTAACAACTTCCAGGCAGTTTATAGCTCCTCCCACCCAGCTAGTTACATAGACACTCCCCTATCACTGACACACCCATGGACATGACATCACAGGAAATAAGAAAGAGCTTCATGGACATGGTCATGTGACCACAGCCCAGAACAGAGGATAGGAGTAATAAAGTTATAGCTACTTTCCAAAATTATTATTTAAAGTTATGTTGATGCAAACCGGATAATTCATTTGAGTGTCCTTTTACACAGGCAGGTATGAGCACCGATGTCACGGATGATGTTGCAGATAGCGGATAAACATCCAACTGGCTTGATCCCAAACTAAGGAGCATAAAGGTGACCTCTATAAAACCCTAAGAGCTCACCCTGACTGCTAAGCACATACAAGGGTCTCAGAGGTAGACGATTGCATGCCCTTGTACCTAGACTGTGTGACACCTGAAAACCCTATAATAGTGAGGGGACACGACCACCGGCTCCCTGCACTTAATACGGAGGGAGTCAGGGTCACCTAGAATCAAGCCAGCAAGAAAACACAAAACATGAAAGGACTTATCTGAACAAGCAGCAACAGAAGTCTCCAGCAGTGAACACTTAAATCCAGGAAGTATGGGAGGGAATATAAAGGAAAGAGGATTAGTCTAAATAGGTGACACATGGGAGAAGGAAATGAGATGACAAAGTGAAACCAAAACAAAGAACATCATGCAAGAGGTAGAAAAGGACGTCTGTCAGACCTTCTCACAGAAGTGGCGGTGACAACCGATCGACGATAACATTATGTCGATCAGCACTTGTTATCTGCATTTATATGCAGGAATTATCATTAATACAGGGACACACTGTTGGTAATATGATCTCTGATCCCAATACAGTTTTCACTCGTTGGCTGCCAACAAATGAGCATTTTTATTGCTGCAAGAAGATGTGATCACCCAACAAACTGGTATCTGCTCATTTTTCAGATGATCAGAGGCATGTCTACACCGAGCAATGATCAGGTGAAAAAAAATATGAAAGGTTCTTAAAAGGGCCCTGCTTGTGAAATGGTGCAGACTATGAGATTGAATAAAACTTATTTATATTCCAGAACAGTGACAGGACAACTTTCTGTGTGGTCCTTGACTGGGGTCAGGACTGTGAGATGTTCTAACAGGTCTATCAGAGTTGCTCCCAAGATGAATTTCAGCTTTTGCCCCTTTTTACTCACTGTCAGAGGCTGTACCGCTAGCAGAAGTCATTCCACAAGGATCTGCCGTGCACCTCTGTGATCATAATCACTACCTTACGTAGATTGTTCAACTAACCACCACTGAATCTGCAGCATGCATGTGACACAAGGTCTGGCAGTTTAAGCCTCATTCACATGTCCGTGTCCATGCTCAAATCCGTGAGCAGATGGTCAGTGATGCATCCATGAAGCTGTCCGCGAAGGATCCATGTTGGGTCTGTGTGTCTGTTTTTTGCTGTCTGTGTTGCATCTGTGTTTTACTGTATTTTAAGTATGGTAGTTGCTCTTTTTGCAAATACACTGAAGAAAAATATAATGGCAACACTTTCGGTTTTGCTCCCATTTTTCATAAGCTGAACTCAAAGATCTGAAACATTTTCTACATACACAAAAGACCCATTACTCTCTAATATTGTTTACAAATCTGTCTACATCTGTGTTAGGCTAGTTTCACACTTGCGGCAGGACGGATCCGACATGCTGTTCACCATGTCGGATCCGTTCTGCGGCTGTTTCGCCGTGCCCCCGGGCCGGCGCTCCGTCCCCATTGACTATAATGGGGACGGGGGCTAAGCTCCGGCGCAGCACGGCGGTGCATGGCTTAAGGCCGCCGGACTAAAATTACTGCATGTCATGTTTTTTAGTCCGGCGGCTTTCTCCGTGCACCGCCGTGCTGCGCCGGAGCTCCGCCCCCGTCCCCATTATAGTCAATGGGGACGGAGCGCCGGCCCGGGGGCACGGCGAAACAGCCGCAGGACGGATCCGACATGGTGAACAGCATGTCGGATCCGTCCTGCCGCAAGTGTGAAAGTACCCTTAGTGAGCACTTCTCCTTTGCAGAGATAATCCATCCCACCTCACAGGTGTGGCATATCAAGGTGCTGATTAGACAGCATGAATATTGCACAGGTGTGCCTTAGGCTGCCCACAATAAAAGGCCACTCTGAAATGTGCAGTTTGATCACACAGCACAATGCCACAGATGTCGCAACGTTTGAGGGAGCGTGCAATTGGCATGCTGACTGCAGGAATGTCTACCAGAGATGTTGCCCGTGCAATGAATGTTCATTTCTCTACCATAAGCCGTCTCCAAAGGCGTTTAACCCCTTAAGGACCGGGCTCATTTTCACCTTAAGGACCAGGCCATTTTTTGCAAATCTGACCAGTGTCACTTTAAGTGCTCATAACTTTAAAACGCTTTGACTTATCCAGGCCATTCTGAGATTGTTTCTTCGTCACATATTGTACTTCATGACACTGGTAAAATGAAGTAAAAAAAATTATTTTCTTTGCACAAAAAAATACCTAATTTACCAAAAATTTGAAAAAAATTAGCAAATTTCAAAGTTTCAGTTTCTCTACTTCTGTAATACATAGTAATACCCCAAAAAATTGTGATGACTTTACATTCCCCATATGTCTACTTCATGTTTGAATTGTTTTGGGAATGATATTTTATTTTTTGGGGATGTTATAAGGCTTAGAAGTTTAGAAGCAAATCTTGAAATTTTTCAGAAATTTACAAAAACTCAATTTTTAGCGACCAGTTCAGGTCTGAAGTCACTTTGCGAGGCTTACATAATAGAAACCACCCAAAAATGACCCCATCTAAGAAACTACACCCCTCAAGGTATTCAAAACTGATTTTGCATACATTGTTAACCCTTTAGGTGTTGCACAAGAGTTATTGGCAAATGGGGAGGAAATTTGAGAATTTCATATTTTCGTCAAATTTTTCATTTTAACCCATTTTTTCCACTAACAAAGCAAGGGTTAACAGCCAAACAAGATTCTATCTTTATTGCCCTGACTCTGCCGTTTACAGAAACACCCAATATGTGGCCGTAAACTACTGTACGGCCACACAGCGGGGCGTAGAGTGAAAGGTGCGCCGTTTGGTTTTTGGAAGGCTGATTTTTATGGACTGGTTTTTTGACACCATGTCCCATTTGAAGCCCCCTGATGCACCCCTAGAGGAGAAACTCCCTAAAAGTGACCCCATCTAAGAAACTACACCCCTCAAGGTATTCAAAACTGATTTTACATACGTCGTTAACCCTTTAGGTGTTGCACAAGAGTTATTGGCAAATGGGGATGAAATTTGAGAAATTAATTTTTTTGCCTAATTTTCAATTTTAACCCATTTTTTCCACTAACAAAGCAAGGGTTAACAGCCAAACAAGATTGTATCTTTATTGCCCTGACTCTGCCGTTTACAGAAACACCCCATATGTGGCCGTAAACTACTGTACGGGCACACAGTAGGGCGTAGAGTGAAAGGTGCGCGGTTTGGTTTTTGGAAGCCAGATTTTGCTGGACTGGTTTTTTGACACCATGTCCCATTTGAAGCCCCCCTGATGCACCCCTAGATTAGAAATTCCATAAAAGTGACCCCATCTAAGAAACTACACCCCTCAAGCTATTCAAAACTGATTTTACAAACTTTGTTAACCCTTTAGGTGTTGCACAAGATTTAATGGAAAATAGAGACACAATTTCAAAATTTCTAATTTTTGGCAGATTTTCCATTTTAATATTTTTTTTCCAGTTACAAAGCAAGGGTTAACAGTCAAACAAAACTCAATATTTATGGCCCTTATTCTGTAGTTTACAGAAACACCCCATATGTGGTTGTAAACCGCTGTACGGGCACACGGCAGAGCGCAGAAGGAAAGGAATTCCATACGGTTTTTGGAAGGCAGGTTTTGCTGGACTGTTTTTTTTGACACCATGTCCCATTTGAAGCCCCCTGATGCACCCCTAGAGTAGAAACTCCAAAAAAGTGACTCCATTTTAGAAACTACGGGATAGGGTGGCAGTTTTGTTGGTACTAGTTTAGGGTACATATGATTTTTGGTTGCTCTATATTACACTTTTTGTGCAGCAAGGTAACAAGAAATAGCTTTTTTGCCACGTTTTTTTTTTTTTGTTATTTACAACATTCATCTGACAGGTTTTATCATGTGGTAATTTTATAGAGCAGGTTGTCACGGACGCGGCGATACCTAATATGTATACAATTTTTTTTATTTATGTAAGTTTTATACAATAACTTCATTTTTAAAACCAAAAAAATGTTTTAGTGTCTCCATAGTCTAAGAGCCATAGTTTTTTCAGTTTTTGGGCGATTATCTTGAGTAGGGTCTCATTTTTTGTGGGAGGAGATGACGGTTTGATTGGCACTATTTTGGGGTGCATATGACTTTTTGATCGCTCGCTATTACACTTTTTGTGACGTAAGATGGCAAAAAATGGCTTTTTTTACACCGTTTTTGTTTTTATTTTTTTACGGTGGTCACCTGAGGGGTTAGGTCATGTGATATTTTTATAGAGCCGGTCGATACGGACGCGGCGATACCTAATATGTATACTTTTTATTTTATTTATGTAAGTTTTACACAATGATTTCATTTTTGAAACAAAAAAAATCATGTTTTAGTGTTTCCATAGTCTAAGAGCCATAGTTTTTTCAGTTTTTGGGTGATTATCTTGAGTAGGGTATGATTTTTTGCGGGATGAGATGACGGTTTGATTGGTACTATTTTGGCGTACATGCAACTTTTTTGATCACTTTTATTACCTTTTTTGGGAAGTAAGGTGGGCAAAATTTAAATTTTCTCATAGTTTTTATTTTTTTATTTTTATGGCGTTCACCGTGCGGGGAAAGTAACATGACCGTTTTATAGATCAGGTCGTTACGGACGCAGCGATACCTAATATGTGTAGTGTATTTTTATTTTATTTTTTTTATTCAGTGATAAATGTTTTTTTTTTTATCTTAACTTTTTTCACTTTTTTTTACATTTTTGTGACCCAGACCCACTTGGTTCTTGAAGATCCAGTGGGTCTGATGTCTGTATAATACAGTACAGTACAATATATATTGTTCTGTACTGTATTTTACTTACACTGAACAGATCTATGCTTTTAGCACAGATCTGTTCAGCACCATGGACAGCAGGACGCCTGAGCAGGCGTCCTGTTGCCATGGGAACCTTCCCCGTCTGCTCAGAACTTCGCAGACGGGGAAGGGTAAGCACGGGGCTGAGGGGGGCTCTCTGGGGGCTCTCTCCCTCTCCATCGGGGGGCTGCAAAGGCACAGCAGCCCCCCGATGGAGAGGGAGGGAGCTCCCTGACCGATGACAGTTAACTTTTTCCATACAGCGGTCCGTACGGACCGCGGTATGGAAAGGGTTAAACGGCTGACATCTTCACAGATGTCAGCCGTTTATACCAGGGTGCCAGCAATGTGCTGGCACCCTGGTATACCCACTAGAAGACAACGATCATTCATGTGGAGGCGGGCGGGGGATCGCGATCCCGCCTGCCGCACCGCCCGCCTCCCGCAACGCCCCCACCGCCTGCGACACCCCCCCCCCGCACCACCCTCCGGCATAAAATCGTGCAGGGGTGCAGGGGGGGGGGTGAAAAATATTTATTTTAGCCACTCTAAAGTTTCTGATCCCCGCGGTCAGGGACCGCGGCGATCAGAAACTGCAAAAAGCGCAGCAAACCACAGGTCTGAATTGACCTGCGGTTTGCTGCGATCGCCGATACGGGGGGGGTCAAATGACCCCCCCCTGCATTGTTACGGGATGCCGGCTGAATGATTTCAGCCGAAATCCCGTTCCAATTAACCCCTGGGGCGCCGGAATACAGATTTTAAGTCAGGACGTACCGGTACGTCCTGGGTCCTTAAGGACTCGGGAAATAGGGTGTACCGGTACGTCCTGGGTCCTTAAGGGGTTAAGAGTATTTGTCAGTACATCCAACCAGCCTCACAACTGCAGACCACGTGTAACCACACCAGCCCAGGATCTCCACATCCAGCATGTTCACCTCCATGATCGTCTGAGACCAGCCACCCGGACAGCTGCAGCAACAATATGCTGATGTCAACGTTGTGGGTCGAGTGGCCCATGGTGGAGGTGGGGTTAGGGTTTGGGCAGGCGTATGTTATGGACAACGAACACAGGTGCATTTTATTGATAGCATTTTGAATGCACAGAGATACTGAGATAAGATCTTGAGGCCCATTGTTGTGCCATTCATCCATGACCATCACCTCATGTTGCAGCATGATAATGCACGGCCCCATATTGCAGGGATCTGTAATTCCTGGAAGCTGAAAACATCCCAGTTCTTGTATACACTCCGGACATGTCACCCATTGAGCATGTTTGGGATGCTCTGGATCGGCGTATACGACAGCGTGTTCCAGTTCCTGCCAATATTCTGCAACTTCGCAAAACTATTTTAGAGGAGTGGACCAACATTCCACAGGCCGCAATCAACAACCTGATCAACTCTATGCGACGGAGATGTGTTGCACTGCATGAGGCAAATGGTGGCCACACCAGATACTGACTGGTTTTCTGACTCCCCCAGTAAGGCAAAACTGTGCACATTTCAGAGTGTCCTTTTTATTGTGGGCAGTCTAAGGCACACCTCTGCAATATTCATGCTGTCAAATCAGCACCTTGATATGCCACACCTGTGAGGTGGGATGGATTATCTCGGCAAAGGAGAAGTGCTCACTAACACAGATTTAGGCTCCATTCACACGTCCGCAACGTGTTTTGCGGATACACAGAGCCACAAAACACGGAAAGCGGCAATGTTCCTTTCGCATTTTGCAGACCGCACATTGCCGGCACTAATAGAATATGCCTATTCTTGTCCACAATTGCGGACAAGAATAGGACATGTTCTATTTTTTTGTGGAACGGAAGTGCGGACCCGAAAGTGCGGATCCGCAATTCCGTGTCCGGGCAGCACATCGTGCTGCCCCATAGGAATGAATGGGTCCGCAATTCTGTTCAGCAAAATGCAGAATGGAGCCTAAGACAGATTTGTGAACAATATTTGAGAGTAATGGGTCTTTTGTGTATGTAGAAAATGTTTCAGATCTTTGAGTTCAGCTCATGCAAAATGGGAGCAAAACCGAAAGTGTTCCGTTTATATTTTTGTTCAGTGTATAATATACAAAAGAAGATCCTGAGTTTTGGAGGAATCCAACATAGGGTAAAACACCTGATTACCTGCAGAAGCACATTTATAGTTTACCTGCTAATAAGTCCTTGCGGATGATTTTATATAGGGAAAACTATCAGATGCCCTTTTGAAAGAGTCAGAGAACATATGAATTGCGTGAGATCAGGGAAAGGTTGCCCCAGATTCAGTGAACATATGAGAGAGACACATGGGGGCAGTGTGGAGTCTCTAAGATTCGCAGGTATTGAGATAGTCCCTAGTGATAGACATCGACTCCTCCTACAGAAAGAAGCAAAATGGATCCTGCGTGCAGGTGCTTTAGGGCAACTCGGTTTGAATGATTTAAGTGTTTTCCTGTGAAAGATGCGCCTAGTACTATTTATAAGTATTGTTTTTAACAATGTATGTTGTTTTATATTGATTAACATCTAGGCACGTTAGAGTCATGTGTTTCTATGACAACTTGTGCCGTGAGACGTTTAAGAAGCAGCACCGGAGTACGTGCTGACGTTTAGTGGCCTGAGGAAGCGTGTTTTGCGCAAAATGGTTGTCGCTGCTACCAGGTGTGTTTGATATGCGCGCCGCCCCAGCCTGTATGTACCGGAGCACTTAATGAAGTGTGCTGAATGAAGGAGGATTTTCATCTACAGTGTTGAGTGCCGCCCATTCTTTTTTCTCCTTTTGCCCCTCTGTGTTTTACTGACACTGAACAGCCCAAAAATAATTTTCAAAGCATCTCTTCTTAAGGCCTCATGCACACGACCGTTGTTTTATTCCGTGTCCGTTGTTCCATTTTTCGTGATTTTCTGCGGACCCATTGACTTTCAATAGGTCCGTTGAAAACTCGGCTAATGCACCGTTTGCCATCCGCGTCCGTGATCCGTGGTTCCAGTCCGTCAAAAAAATATAACCTGTCCTATTATTTTCGCGGAAAACGGTTCGCGGACCCATTCAAGTCAATGGGACTGCTAAAAAACACAGAGGCACACAAGATTGTCGTCCGCATCCGTTTTTTTCCTATCATTTGCATGGCAAACTTGACTTAGACTTTTTTTTACTTTCCTTTATGTCTGGTGGTCCTCCAAAAATAAAGGAAGACACACGGAAACAAAAACGGAAACGGATCACGGAACAACGGAACCCCATTTTGCAGAACGGAACACAACAACGGTCGTGTGCATGAGGCCTAATGATCAGTTAAAGATGGATGCAACACAAATGCAACACGGACCCATAGACTATAATGGATGTGATGGATCCGTGAACACGGACAAAATAGAGCATGCATCCGTGCTAAAAACACTGACCTACGGACCGTGCTAAAACACGGATGTCTGAATACACACATTAGAATGGATGGGGACGTGTGCTGTCCGTGGAGAACACGTACAGCACACGTCCATGAAACACTGACGTGTGAATGAGGGTTTACATTGCAGGACATCTTTCAAGGTTCTTTGGCCTTCACGCCACTACACGTGGATAAGCAGGCTTCTCACTAGGCAGCTAGTATCACTACTCGCTGTTTTCTCCACTGTACATCACAGCTTGTCTCCATAGCCAACCTGACCCAAACTGTAGCAGTCTCTCTCTCACTGCTGTCTGGCTTCTTTTCCAGTGACAGCACTTGTCCTCCCCATGCATCACCTATCAGATCCTCTTTCCATCTGACCCTCCAACCAATGCACAGCAGTTTCAGTAGACCAAAAGAAACATACACAGAGCCTACTGAAGTTTATGTGCTTGTTAGGCTAAACACATAAAGTGACTTTCTTACCTCAGGATGGGTCATCATTATCAAATTGAGGGGGTCCAACCCCACAAACCCCCACCGATCAGCTGTTTTCACCACTTGGATGGGAGCGGAGCTGCAGTATGTCGGTATGCACAGTACACAGTAGTGCCTTCTTCTCGCTGGGTCTATTGTTTCATTTCCAGCATCGGCAGTAGATTGGTGAGGGTACAGGTTTTCACACCTCACCATTGTGATATTGATGACCTAACTTGAGGATAGTATAGTCCAAAGAAGGTCGGCACTGCTGAGGGCATTTGGCGGTGCACGTGTCTGCGGGCAGGGATCCCAGTAGATAATTCGCAACTAAAGACTGGCACTCGCTTGATGAATATTCTTGTAGATTTATTCAGTCACATATTTCATGTGTACACATGTCTGATGAAAGCACATAGTTGCTGAAACGCGTCACTATGATGAAATATGTGACTGAATAAATCTACAAGAATATTCATCAAGCGAATGCCGGTCTTTATTTGCGAACTAACTTGAGGATAGGTCATCAATATCTACAGAAAGGAAACCGCTATTAAAGGGAGCTTGTCACCATTTCCATGGTAAGAAATAACCTTTAAGGTACCCATCAATATCAGTTGGTCATCAGCATTCTCTCCTGATTTCCCCCATACAGGGGTCGGTCATCATGGACCCTGGAAACTGTCCTGGTTTCCAAAAGTGCAGATAGTCAGTAAACCACTATTAAAAACATTCTTACACAAAAACATAAGTTACAATTAGATCATCAATAAATCAGTACAAGAAGCCAAAAAGGATGGTGGCAGTAGGCAGGGAGATATCTCAGGAGGTTGAGGTCTCATACATCTCGCAGGTTGTGCATGAGTCATGAGCCTTATCCATCTAACCACTGTATTTTTAAAAAATTTTTGAAAACTATCTGAGTGCCCCCTATTGGCAAAATGCTTGTATTTTTTATAATCTGATTCTTGATGGATTGACCCACTGCGGTGTGCTGTATGGGTAGTGGTGGCAAAGGGCCCTTTGATGCATAAGACACTGGTGATGAAGCAATATATCGAGCACCCTGAATAGTCCTATATCATTCTAGCTATATAACTTACGTTGTATCTTTTCAACATCTGGTATTTAGGACACTCATAATCGCCACAAAAAGAAGGGAACTCATCAACGCTGTTTTCTTCAGCTAGCACTGCAGTCCCACACAGAGGAAGCAAGCTCAGGAGTATGAAAGACACAGAAGCCATAGCCATTCAGTATGTGAAGAGATTACTGGGAGAGAAGGTTGCTGGGCTCACATTTATATGCTACACCATGGGGAGGGGCGAAGGTTAACCACTTCACTACTTCTTACAGCAGAGGAAGAGAAAATCCGTGGAAATAGCTCTTCATCAGTTTTGCTGACTTGAGTGAAATAAAACGTTGAGCCACTCTCACATACTCTGACTAGGTAAGATATCCGTATCACGTGGTGAGGTAGTAAAGATCACAAAATGCAATTTAGAGAGAAACGTAGGAACAATCATCAAATCCAACCGAAGCGGTGGCTTTGAAGGTTTTGTTTTTTTGTTTTTTTTTTGAGGGTAGAGAGGAATGGGGTGGTAAAAGCATGCCTCCCAAGTGTCCCTCTTTTTGACCCATGTCCCTCTGTGATCCTTAAATCTTCCTCTTTTTGACCTGGGGAATTAATGCATAAGGCCCCTTTCAGACGAGTGAGTTTTCCACGTGGGCGGAATGTGTTATGCGAACGGATTGCGCCCGCACTGAATCTGATTATTCCAATAGTCTACTGACTATAATTTCCCGTTTTTGGTCCTATAATTAAAATATAACTTTTATTTTCCTTTTGTTAAACTCTATATTCCACACAGAAAAAAACAAACTTGTTAAAAGGTATATGGAGGACTTGGACCTGTGACCACAGTGTCTGTATTATTCTAGATAGTGAGGAGGACTTGTTCTTTCACACAAAAATCATATACAGGCTACTTGTGTCTAGCCTATGTAATTACACTTTAACCACTTAAGGACCACAGGTTTATACCCCCCTAAAGACCAGGCCCTTTTTTACAAATCGGCACTCCACAAATTTAGCGGTTTATTGCTCGGTCATGCAACTTACCACCCAAATGAATTTTACCTCCTTTTCTTCTCACTAATAGAGCTTTCATTTGGTGGTATTTCATTGCTGCTGACATTTTTACTTTTTTTGTTATTAATCGAAATGTAACGATTTTTTTGCAAAAAAATGACATTTTTCACTTTCAGTTGCAAAATTTTGCAAAAAAAACGACATCCATATATAAATTTTTCTCTAAATTTATTGTTCTACATGTCTTTGATAAAAAAAAAATGTTTGGGTAAAAAAAAAATGGTTTGGGTAAAAGTTATAGCGTTTACAAACTATGGTACAAAAATGTGAATTTCCGCTTTTTTATGAAGCAGCTCTGACTTTCTGAGCACCTGTCATGTTTCCTGAGGTTCTACAATGGCCAGACAGTACAAACACCCCACAAATGACCCCATTTCGGAAGTAGACACCCTAAGGTATTCGCTGATGGGCATAGTGAGTTCATAGAACTTTTTTTTTTTTGTCACAAGTTAGCGGAAAATGATGATTTTTTTTTTTTGATTTTCTTTCTTACAAAGTCTCATATTTCACTAACGTGTGACAAAAAATTAAAACTTCCATGAACTCACTATGCCCATCAGCGAATACCTTGGGGTGTCTTCTTTCCAAAATGGGGTCACTTGTGGGGTAGTTATACTGCCCTGGCATTCTAGGGGCCCAAATGTGTGGTAAGGAGTTTGAAATCAAATTCTGTAAAAAATGACCAGTGAAATCCGAAAGGTGCTCTTTGGAATGTGGGCCCCTTTGCCCACCTAGGCTGCAAAAAAGTGTCACACATCTGGTATCTCCGTATTCAGGAGAAGTTGGGGAATGTGTTTTGGGGTGTCATTTTACATATACCCATGCTGGGTGAGATAAATATCTTGGTCAAATGCCAACTTTGTATAAAAAAATGGGAAAAGTTGTCTTTTGCCAAGATATTTCTCTCACCCAGCATGGGTATATGTAAAATGAAACCCCAAAACACATTCCCCAACTTCTCCTGAATACGGAGATACCAGATGTGTGACACTTTTTTGCAGCCTAGGTGGGCAAAGGGGCCCATATTCCAAAGAGCACCTTTCGGATTTCACTGGTCATTTTTTACAGAATTTGATTTCAAACTCCTTACCACACATTTGGGCCCCTAGTATGCCAGGGCAGTATAACTACCCCACAAGTGACCCCATTTTGGAAAGAAGACACCCCAAGGTATTCCGTGAGGGGCATGGCGAGTTCCTAGAATTTTTTATTTTTTGTCACAAGTTAGTGGGAAATGATGATTTATTTATTTTTTTCTTACAAAGTCTCATATTCCACTAACTTGTGACAAAAAATAAAAACTTCCATGAACTCACTATGCCCATCAGCGAATACCTTGGGGTGTCTTCTTTCCAAAATGGGGTCACTTGTGGGGTAGTTATACTGCCCTGGAATTCTAGGGGCCCAAATGTGTGGTAAGGAGTTTGAAATCAAATTCTGTAAAAAATGACCAGTGAAATCCGAAAGGTGCTCTTTGGAATATGGGCCCCTTTGCCCACCTAGGCTGCAAAAAAGTGCCACACATGTGGTATCGCCGTACTCAGGAGAAGTTGGGGAATGTGTTTTGGGGTGTCATTTTACATATACCCATGCTGGGTGAGATAAATATCTTGGTCAAATGCCAACTTTGTATAAAAAAATGGGAAAAGTTGTCTTTTGACAAGATATTTCTCTCACCCAGCATGGGTATATGTAAAATGACACCCCAAAACACATTCCCCAACTTCTCCTGAGTACGGAGATACCAGATGTGTGACACTTTTTTGCAGCCTAGGTGGGCAAAGGGGCCCATATTCCAAAGAGCACCTTTCGGATTTCACTGGTCATTTTTTACACATTTTGATTTCAAACTTCTTACCACACATTTGGGCCCCTAGAATGCCAGGGCAGTATAACTACCCCACAAGTGACCCCATTTTGGAAAGAAGACACCCCCAGGTATTTCGTGATGGGCATAGTGAGTTCATGGAAGTTTTTATTTTTTGTCACAAGTTAGTGGAATATGAGACTTTGTAAGAAAAAAGAAAATCATCATTTTCCGCTAACTTGTGACAAAAAATATAAAATTCTAGGAACTCGCCATGCCCCTCACGGAATACCTTGGGGTGTCTTCTTTCCAAAATGGGGTCACTTGTGGGGTAGTTATACTGCCCTGGCATTTTCCAGGGGCCCTAATGTGTGGTAAGTAGGTAAATGACCTGTGAAATCCTAAAGGTGCTCTTTGGAATGTGGGCCCCTTTTCCCACCTAGGCTGCAAAAAAGTGTCACACATCTGGTATCGCCGTATTCAGGAGAAGTTGGGCAATGTGTTTTGGGGTGTCTTTTTACATATACTCATGCTGGGTGAGAGAAATATCTCAGCAAAAGACAACTTTTCCCATTTTTTTATACAAAGTTGGCATTTGACCAAGATATTTATCTCACCCAGCATGGGTATATGTAAAATGACACCCCAAAACACATTGCCCAACTTCTCCTGAGTACGGCGATACCAGATGTGTGACACTTTTTTGCAGCCTAGATGCGCAAAGGGGCCCACATTCCTTTTATGAGGGCATTTTTAGACATTTGGATCCCAGACTTCTTCTCACGCTTTAGGGCCCCTAGAATGCCAGGGCAGTATAAATACCCCACATGTGACCCCATTTTGGAAAGAAGACACCCCAAGGTATTCAATGAGGGGTATGGCGAGTTCATAGAATTTTTTTTTTTTGGCACAAGTTAGCGGAAATTGATTTTATTTATTTTTTTCTCACAAAGTCTCCCTTTCCGCTAACTTGGGACAAAAATTTCAATAGTTCATGGACTCAATATGCCCCTCACGGAATACCTTGGGGTGTCTTCTTTCCAAAATGGGGTCACATGTGGGGTATTTATACTGCCCTGGCATTCTAGGGTCTCTAAAGCGTGAGAAGAAGTCTGGAATATAAATCTCTAAAAAATTTTACGCATTTGGATTCCGTGAGGGGTATGGTGAGTTCATGTGAGATTTTATTTTTTGACACAAGTTAGTGGAATATGAGACTTTGTAAGAAAAAAAAAAATTTCCGCTAACTTGGGCCAAAAAAATGTCTGAATGGAGCCTTACAGGGGGGTGATCAATGACAGGGGGGTGATCAATGACAGGGGGGTGATCAATGACAGGGGGGTGATCAGGGAGTCTATATGGGGTGATCACCCCCCTGTCATTGATCACCCCCCTATAAGGCTCCATTCAGATGTCCGTATGTGTTTTGCGGATCCGATCCATGTATCCGTGGATCCGTAAAAATCATACGGACATCTGAATGCAGCCTGACAGGGGGGGGTGATCAATGACAGGGGGGGTGATCAATGACAGGGGGGTGATCAATGACAGGGGGGGTGATCAATGACAGGGGGGGTGATCAATGACAGGGGGGGTGATCAATGACAGGGGGGTGATCAGGGAGTCTATATGGGGTGATCACCCCCCCTGGAAGGCTCCAGGGAGACGCCTGTATGTGTTTTGCGGATCCGATCCATCTATCAGTGGATCCATAAAAATCATGCGGACATCTGAATGGAGCTTTACAGGGGGGTAATCAATGACAGGGGGGTGATCAGGGAGTCTATATGTGGTGATCACCACAGTCATTGATCACGCCCCTGTAAGGCTCCATTCAGACTTCCATATGCGTTTTGCGGATCCGATCCATCTATCAGTGGATCCGTAAAAATCATGCGGACGTCTGAATGGAGCTTTACAGGGGGGTGATCAATGACAGGGGGGTAATCAATGACAGGGGGGTGATCAGGGAGTCTATATGGGGTGATCACCACAGTCATTGATCACGCCCCTGTAAGGCTCCATTCAGACGTCCATATGAGTTTTGCGGATCCGATCCATCTATCAGTGGATCCGTAAAAATCATGCCGACGTCTGAATGGAGCTTTACAGGGGGGTGATCAATGACAGGGGGGTAATCAATGACAGGGGGGTGATCAGGGAGTCTATATGAGGTGATCACCACAGTCATTGATCACGCCCCTGTAAGGCTTCATTCAGACGTCCGTATGCGTTTTGCGGATCCGATCCATCTATCAGTGGATCCGTAAAAATCATGCGGACGTCTGAATGGAGCTTTACAGGGGGGTAATCAATGACAGGGGGGTGATCAGGGAGTCTATATGGGGTGATCACCACAGTCATTGATCACGCCCCTGTAAGGCTCCATTCAGACGTCCGTATGCGTTTTGCGGATCCGATCCATCTATCAGTGGATCCGTAAAAATCATGCGGACATCTGAATGGAGCTTTACAGGGGGGTAATCAATGACAGGGGGGTGATCAGGGAGTCTATATGGGGTGATCACCACAGTCATTGATCACGCCCCTGTAAGGCTCCATTCAGACGTCCGTATGCGTTTTGCGGATCCGATCCATCTATCAGTGGATCCGTAAAAATCATGCGGACGTCTGAATAGAGCTTTACAGGGGGGTAATCAATGACAGGGGGGTAATCAATGACAGGGGGGTGATCAGGGAGTCTATATGGGTTGATCAGGGGTGATCAAGGGTGAATAAGGGGTTAATAAGTGACAGGGGGGGGGGTGTAGTGTAGTGGTGCTTGGTGCAACATATTACTGAGCTACCTGTGTCCTCTGGTGGTCGATCCAAACAAAGGGGACCACCAGAGGACCAGGTAGCAGGTATATTAGACGCTGTTATCAAAACAGCGTCTGATATACCTTTCAGGGGTTAAAAAAATCACATCTCCAGCCTGCCAGCGAACGATCGCCGCTGGCAGGCTGGAGATCCACTCTCTTACCTTCCGTTCCTGTGAGCGCGCGCGCCTGTGTGAGCGCGTTCACAGGAAATCTCGGCTCACGCGAGATGACGCCAATCGGCGTTAGCGTAGCCTGGGGGAGCCGCCGCGATGACGCCTTTCGGCGTTACAGTTGCGGCAAGTGGTTAATGTCTGTAGGTGTCGCCCGACACCACATATATGATCAGTCACGCCGCACTTTGTTACTAATTGTTGTGTCTTAGGCTCTACCTTGATTGTGTGTCCTTCACTGACTATTTTCAGGTACTTATGCCGTTCATGTATTCCTACTCTGGCCCTCAGGGGGGTTCGGCGTCTGCAGATCGCCTTTCCCTAAGTCATTCTCAGCCCTACCATCGTTATTAAAATGTTAAAGACACAGCTCCCCCAACATGTTTCACCGCACCAGCGGCGTCTTCAGGGGAATGGAGCTACTATCTGGACCCATTCATTTCAATGGGTCTGTGTACATGAGCGTTGGTTTTCACGCATCACTTGTGCGTTGCGTGAAAATCGCAGCATGTTCTATATTCTGCGTGGGGCTGCGTGAATAACGCATCACAACCGCAAGCAAGTGTGGATGCGATGCATTTTTCACTGATGGTTGCTAAGAGATGTTGTTTGTAAACCTTCCGTTTTTTATCAAGTGCGTGAACTGAACGCAATCGCAGTCAAAACTGACTGAACGTGCTTGCGAAATGGTGTGAGTTTCCCTGAACGCATCCGGACCTAATCCGTATCGTTCGTGTGCAAGAGGCCTAAATGTGCATGAATACATTTACTAAATTGGACCTTACTAAAGAGTCTGTATGGTTTCTACCTGTATATTAGACCATAACTTCCTTATTTTGTTCAATTTCTACCTTACAATATCTATAATCTGATGATTTATGAGCTAATATTTAAATGGCTATTGAATCGCAAGTAAAAAAAATTGTCCTAGGGGCTCCACTTGCTGTAAAAAAAATAAAGGAACTTACACTCGCCTAACCGTTTCCCAGCTGCTGCAGTTGTGACAGGGGTTAGTAATTATGCTTTGGGAGGAGTTAGAGGCGTGGCCTAGTATGAAATAAATTGCAGTGATGCATGCCGGCATATATTGTCCCGCTTTGCGATTTTCTAAAGTTGGTAAAAGTAATGGCTGCAGATCCAGAAGTTCCACAAAGCTTCGCAGTCTCCAATGTGAGGGTCATAAGAGTACATGCACATGGCAGTAAAGTTTATGTGGATTTTTACTTTTATTTACATATATTAAAACATCATATTTCTCAGCAATGCGGGCACATCAAAGTGCAGACAGCGTGGGAGTTGCTAAAGGCTCATGAGCCCTGGTCTAAAGGTTCAGTTTGTGCTCTTCCCCCCCCCCCCCTTCCCTCAGTGTTCTGTGGCTAGGGAAGCACATAGCCTTCATGCTGCCTGCGGCAAAAATTTAAACATTAGACCACCCCCCCAACCCCACCCCCATGCCAAATTCTTGACCCAAGCCCTTCCCTAAAGCCAGAGCTATAACTTGACCAGCATGCACTTTTTATAATACTGGTGTCTTCTTATGGGGCGCAAGGGTCTTTGGGCCCCCTCAGGCTCCTGGGCCCCTCTGCACCCCCTATAGCTACGCCCCTGCATATGAACATGGAACCAACACAGATGCCTTCAGCTGCCAAGTGCACATGTAACAGGTCAGCCAGTTTCATGGGTACAAATCTGCTGCCCTTTTAATATAAGAAGTTATGACTCACAATGGTCCGATACTGATAACGAGTCAACACATAATTCTGCAAGTCAGTATCTAACACTGCATGGAAAGTGAATGTATCCCAATAAATGTTATAGCTATGACACGTGTTTGCCTCTATACTGATTTTATGTTTGGTGTACTTTGACTTTGTTTAGCTAATGTTGGAACTTACACTTTGCTGAGAAAGAAAACCAAACACTATAAATGAGAGCAAACAGTTCAAGAGCCGTTACAATCTAACTTTCCAAGCTTACGGTCCTTTTACACAGATGTCTCAGGTAATTATCAGGAATATGACCAAGATGCTCCCGATAATTGCTTGCTTGTCAGTGTAGATGACGTTGCATTTACATGCAACAATCACCTCCACTGTATGAGGACAAGCGATCGAGACATCAGTCACTTTTCCCCATAGAAAATCATTGTTCCTGGGCAACAGATTCCCATTTACAGGGCACGATCTGCTGCACAGAAACCATGATTTTGGTGCCAGCTTAAAGACCTGATCATCCTGAATCACGATCAGTCAGAATGATTCCGCCGAGTCACTAAGCCGTGGCACAGGAGCGAGAATACAGGGGTAGATAAAATATTTATCTTTGTCAATCAAAGGGGAGGGGGAAGTGCCTAAAGAAGATGGCTTTTATAATAGCAGTGCACAGAGGATGCTCCAAGCATTATGGACAGCCTCTTGGTGCTCTAAAGAGCATTTGCATAATAAAAATGCTGATATCTTGGAAAAGCTGCTACTTAGACACATAACTAAGGTATTGTTTTAATCAGCATGACCAACTCTACCAGGCAACATAGCTGGTTTAATAGGACAGATGCTCTTTAATGTCCATTGATTTGCCACCAGATATTTATGAACATCACCCTCTGGTCACAAATTGAATGTGATGAAAGAATAGGTCATCCTAACAGAGACTTCTAGTAGACTTGTACAGATGTGTTCAAAATAATAGCAGTGTGTTTAAAAAAAAGTGAATAAAGCTCAAAATCTTTCTAATAGCTTTTATTTCCATACAAATGCATTGGGAACACTACACATTCTATTCCAAATCAAAACATGAAGAGAAATATATCAAATTTGTGTTGTTCCTTTAAAAAAAATTGAAGAAAAGTGAATATTAAACTGTTCAAAAAATTGCAGTGTTTGTATTCTTCTTTACAAACTCAAACATTCAATATATAAACTGAAAAATGTTTGAAGATTTTGCTTTCCTTTGAATCACTTAACTAATATTTAGTTGTATAACCAGTGTTTCTGAGAACTGCTGTACATCTGTGTTGCATGGAGTCAACCAACTTCTGGCCCCTGTGAACAGGTATTCCAGCCTAGGATGATTGGACTACATTCCACAGCTCTTCTCTATTTCTTGGTTTTGCCTCAGAAACTGCATTTTTAATGTCACCCCACAAGTTTTCTATTGGATTAAGATCCGGGGATTGGGCTGACCACTCCATAACGTCAATCTTGTTGGTCTGGAACCAAGATGTTGCACGATTACTGGTGTGTTTGGGGTCGTTGTCTTGTTGGAACACCCATTTCAAGGGCATTTCCTCTTCAGCAATAAGGCAGCATGACCTCTTCAAGTATTCTGATGTATTCAAACTGATCCATGATCCCTGGTATGCGATAAATAGGCCCAACACCTTAGTATGAGAAAAATTCTCATATCATGATGCTTGCTCCACCATGCTTCACTGTCTTCACAGTGTACTGTGGCTTGAATTCAGTGTTTGGGGGTCATCTGACAAACTGTCTCCGGCCACTAGACCCAACAAGAACAATCTTACTTTCATCAGTCCACAAAATGTCTCTTTAGGCCAGTCTATGTGCTTTTTGGCAAATTGTAACCTCTTCAGCACATGTATTTTTTTTCAACAGTGGGACTTTGCGGGGGTTTCTTGCAGATATCTTGGCTTCACATAGGCGTCTTCTAATTGTAACAGTACTCACAGGTAACTTTAGACCTTCTTTGATCTTCCCGGAGCTGATTGTTCGCTGAGTCCTTGCCATTTTGGCTATTCTTCTATCCATTCGAATGGTAGTTTTTCGCTTTCTTCCACGTCCTTCAGGTTTTGGTTGCCATTTTAAAGCATTTGCGATCATTTTATCTGTGCAGCCTATCATTTTCTACACTTCATTAGATCTTTTCCCCTCTCCAATCAACTTTTTAATCAAGGTACGCTGTTTGTCACGACCATGGTATTGGCCGTGACTCCTGAACCGCATGCAGTTGCCTGTGGTCTGGGGTTGTTGTCAATCACAGGTGAGGGCTGAAGTATGTTGCCTCACCTGTGGTTGCCGCTAGCAACATTAGTTATGTGGCAGTCGAGCAGCTGGAGCTGTTTGCTAGGCTGCTCGCTGTCATTGCATGCGGTTGCACCTGGCAACCTGTCTATTAGGTGTGCCTTGTGTTTGTTTGTTGTGCACAAGGTTTTTTTATGTGTGCACGTCCCCTTTAAGTGTCCGTCTTCCCTTGCCTTGTGTGGGAAGGGTTAATTCCCTTCCTAGTGTGTGTGCACTGGGTGTGTCTGTGTGGGTGTAGCTACATGGGCTATTTAGCCTCAGTTGAGAGCAGAAGTCTGAGGGGTACTTCAGCCATGGTTAGCTGGAGTCTTCCTCCTGGTTTATATTCCATCTGCCAGTGAGGGCCACCCTTGTGGTCATAGCTTATGTTTCATGGTGTTATGAAGGTGTGTGTTTGGTCTCTTTATTTATTGCAGCTTATGGTTTCCTGGGTTCCCCTGTGATGTGTGGTGTGTGCTGTGTTCCTTGTGTTGTTGTGGACAGCAGCACTTACACATAGGTTCCAGGCTGTGTGTCTGTGGCAGGTAGGTGTGGTTCTTGTTTCACTTACCTGCCATTGCCATATGTCTGTTCATGTTTCCCCTTTCTTTATAGTTTAGCCAGTGAGACTCCTGTTCGTCCATATCCTGGAGGAACAGGTAGTCTTACCCTTCTCCTAGTCCAGGGCCACCCTGAGGGCGAGTAGGAATATTAGGTTCCGGAGTATGAGCCCTCCCACAATCAGGGTCGGCTCATACGGCTAGGAGACAGGGTCAGAATTAGGGATTGATAGGAGGTGACCTGCTCCCTGATTCCTGTCCTGGCCTTGCATCGACCAACCATCTTCTGGCATCGCACGGCTGAGGGTTTTCCACATCCTCAGCCGTGACACTGTTCTTCTGAACAATGTCTGGAACGACCCATTGTCCTCAGGATTTAAGAGAGAAATGCACTGTAACCAGCATGTACAACATTTGCTGCCTTCCTTCCTTAAATAAGGGCAATAATTGCCACCTGTTTTTCAAAGAATGAATGACCTCACTCATTAAACTCCGCACTGCTATTCTTTTGAACATGCCCCTTTCAATTAGTGATTCAATTACACAGAATCAGCAGCATGCATGTCATGACTGTTGGGTCTGTTGGATTTTTATTACTCTACTACACCTGATAGTAAATTATTTCCCATGTAGAAATATCATTTCTACCAAAAACAGTGATTGATCAGGTTAGTGATGTCTGACTGCTATTATTTTGAACACAACTGTATGTCATGAACGTGAAAGCAGACTATACGTAGTCCAATAAAATAATCAAACACACTACGCTGCATCACTTGCTCTCTGCCACTTGCCTAACAAAACCTAGTTCATGGAAGTCAGATGTTCCCTGGACTAGGGCTCAATCACTTCATGAGAATGGAGGATGTGATAACTGCTGAGACAACCTCATTCTACACAAGTGGTTCCTCTAGTCCTGCTTTATGAGTCCCATTCACTCCAAAGTTGGTTGGTCTCGGAAAGTTCTTCATGATATTTTCCCATATATCTTGAATCTATCAGTTCTTCCATGGGAATTATACTATCCCATCGTGGAGCGAACTTTGTGCCTTTCCTTAAATCCTTGTGTTTTCTTGTTTATTGCCTTGTGACGTCTGGTCAGGGTCTGATAGTCATCACTGATATGCTTCTAATCCTGGCTGCACTTTTTGGAACAATTTTATGCTACAGTTCTTCAATATGATATCATTTCCTCAATGTATCTGTTCTGTTACTTTCAACAGAGTTCAGGTTTCAGCATAAGGTTAATTCCACACTAGTGTATTAGTGTGTGTGTGATGGCCGCATTTCCTGGGCCGAACACTGTTCCTCTGACCCAAACTCACAGAATCATGATTGATGATGCTGTGAGCTCCTGCCTGACTGCTACTGTACTGTACTGATTGCATTACGTGAGTACAGAGCAGTAGACCTGCATCCGGGTGGGAACTCACAGCAACATAAGTCAATATGATGCTGTGAGTTTGAGTCAGAGGAGCAGTGTTTGGTCCTGGAATGCGGTCATCACACGGCGCTTATTAGATTTCCTAGAATGAACACGCTTGTGCTCATTCAAGACAAAAACAGAGGGGGTCATTTATCAAACTGGTTCTAAAAAAGAATTGGCTTAGTTGTCCATAGCAACCAATCAGATTCCACCTTTTATTTTTGACAGCTCCTTTGGAAAATGAAAGGTGGAATCTGATTGGTTGCCAGTTCTACTTTTACACCAGTTTGATAAATCTCCTCCAGTGATTTTCTCCCCAATTATTTCTACGAGGAGATATGATCGCTGTAATTACAGGGCTCGAGGCTATACATTTTTAGAGTATCCAAATCACTATCTTCATCAATATCTGCATTTTACCTAACTTAAATAGTGGCAAATATGTGTTTAAATATGTGTTTAACCCAGTGCTTTAAGTGGGCCAAAAGAGGTGCCGGTACTCTATTAGGCGCCGGTGCTCCCCCCCCCCTGCACATCAGACCCCCCCATCACACACATATATATTAGTTCCTCTATGTACCAGTACAGTACCCCCCCCACCACCGCACATTCGTTCCTCTCTGTACCAGTACCCCCCTGCACATCAGACCCCCCCCCCCCCCCCCCACTCATCACACACACACACATTAATTCCTCTCTGTACCAGTACCCCCCTGCCAGGGGGGTACTGGTACAGAGAGGAATTAATGTGTGTGTGTGTGATGAGGGGGGGGTCTGATGTGCAGGGGGGTACTGGTTCAGAGAGGAACGAATGTGCGGTGGTGGGGGGGGGGGGGTACTGGTACATAGAGGAACTAATATATATGTGTGTGATGGGGGGTCTGATGTGCAGAGGGGTACTGGTACAGAGAGGCACTAATGTGTGGTGGTGGTGGGGGGGGGGGTACTGGTAAAGAGAGGAACTAATGTGTGTGATGAGGGGGGGGGGGGGGGGGCTGTTGTGCAGGGGGGTACTGGTACAGAGAGGAACGAATGTGCGGTGGTGGGGGGGGGGGTCCTGGTACATAGAGGAACTAATATATATGTGTGTGATGGGGGGGTCTGATGTGCAGGGGCCCCCTACACATCAGACCCACCCATCAGACACATATATATTAGTTCCTCTATGTACCAGTACCCCCCCCCCCACCACCGCACATTCGTTCCTCTCTGTACCAGTACCCCCCTGCACATCAGACCCCCCCCCCCCCCCCCTCCTCACACACATTAATTCCTCTCTGTACCAGTACCCCCCTGCCAGGGGGGGGGGGGGGACTGGTACAGAGAGGAACTAATGTGTGTGGGGGGAGGGGGGGTGCCTGTCACTCACCAGTACTCTTCAGAAGTTGGATTCCAAAGCAAAGTCGATGTTCTTTGCTGCACCGTCCGACTCCTGACTCCAAGGAGGACCAGTCACTGGTCGCCGCACTGATCGCTCCTCAGTCACAGGCGCGCGGGAAGGAGTTGACGTCACCTAACGTGAGGTCAACTCCCTGCCTGCGCCAGCCTGAGCCGTACTCTGCAACGACCCGCCCCCCTCCACTAGCTGCCCAGCCAACGACATTAGGGAGGAGATACTGCCAGCTCTCCGCTGCGCTCCGGCAGGGCCGGCCTTAGGTGTCCAGGCGCCCTGTGCGAGCTAACCTTGTGGCGCCCCCCCCCCCCCCCCAAAAAAAAACAAAAAAACAAAAAAACACTGCTTGTTGCTGGCATCATGGCATAGGCTGGCTGACTATCCAACCAAGTAGTTACCAGCCCGCACACCCCAAAGGCCGGTGTAATGTTATACTTCCCTACTTCGTGAGATTTCCCTACCTTCGTCACTTCCGGTCGCACCGGACATGACGTGAGGAGGTGTGCAGCGCCGCGCAGGCGCACAATGACAGGTTAGGGAAGTTTCACAGCAGAGTGCGCATGCGCCAGGAGTCTCGCCGGCGGTTAGGGTAGGGAAAAACTATGGGCCAGTGCGCAGGCGCAGTGATCGGATGGATGTTCTCAGCTGGACACCGGCCGACACTGCGCATGCACCGGGAGCCTCACCAGCGGTTAGGGAAGGGAAAAATTATGTACGGGTCAGTGCTTTTTCCCTACCCTAACCGCTGGTGAGGCTCCCAGCGCATGCGCAGTGTCGGCCGGTGTCCTGCTGAGAACATCCATCCGATCACCGCACCTGTGCACTGGCCCATAATTTTTCCCTACCCTAACCGCCGGCGAGGCTCCCAGCGCATGCGCACTCTGCTGTGAAATTTCCCTAACCCGTCATTGTGCGCAGTGCGCCCCCCCAATATAATAAACATTGGTGGCGCAGTGCGCCCCTCCCAACACTCCAGTATAATAAACATTGGTGGCGCAGTGCGCCCCCCCAACACCCCAGTATAATAAACATTGGTGGCGCAGTGCGCCCCCCCAACACCCCAGTATAATAAACATTGGTGGCGCAGTGCGCCCCCCCCAACACTCCAGTATAATAAACATTGGTGGCGCAGTGCGCCCCTCCCAACACTCCAGTATAATAAACATTGGTGGCGCAGTGCGCCCCCCCAACACCCCAGTATAATAAACATTGGTGGCGCAGTGCGCCCCCCCCAATATAATAAACATTGGCGCAGTGCGCCCCCCCAATATAATAAACATTGGTGGCGCAGTGCGCCCCCCGAACACCCCAGTATAATAAACATTGGTGGCGCAGTGCGCCCCCCCAACACCCCAGTATAATAAACATTGGTGGCGCAGTGCGCCCCCCCATCACCCCAGTATAATAAACATTGGTGGCGCAGTGCGCCCCCCCCCAATATAATAAACATTGGCGCAGTGCGCCCCCCCCAATATAATAAACATTGGTGGCGCAGTGCGCCCCCCGAACACCCCAGTATAATAAACATTGGTGGCGCAGTGCGCCCCCCCATCACCCCAGTATAATAAACATTGGTGGCGCAGTGCGCCCCCCCCCAATATAATAAACATTGGCGCAGTGCGCCCCCCCCAATATAATAAACATTGGTGGCGCAGTGCGCCCCCCGAACACCCCAGTATAATAAACATTGGTGGCGCAGTGCGCCCCCCCATCACCCCAGTATAACATTGGTGGCGCAGTGCGCCCCCCCAACACCCCAGTATAATAAACATTGGTGGCGCAGTGCGCCCCCCCATCACCCCAGTATAATAAACATTGGTGGCGCAGTGCGCCCCCCCTCAATATAATAAACATTGGTGGCGCAGTGGGCCCCCCCTCAATATAATAAACATTGGTGGCGCAGTGCGCCCCCCCTCAATATAATAATCATTGGTGGCGCAGTGGGCCCCCCCTCAATATAATAATCATTGGTGGCGCAGTGGGCAGTGCCAATGAGGGTTAAAAAATAAAAATAATAATTAACTCACCTCCTCCAATTGATCGTCTTCTGTTCTTTCTTCATGACCTGTCAAAGGACCTGTGGTGACATCACTGTTAGCATCACATGATCCATCACCATGGTAATGGGTCATGTGATGAGCTCAGTGACGTCACCACAGGTCTTGAAGAAAACAGGAGAACGGCAGCTACGCGATCATCTGGAGGAGGTGAGTTAAAAAATTTTATTATTTTTTAACCCTCACTGGCACTTCCCACTGAGCCACCAATGTTTCTTATACTGGGGTGTTTGGGGGGGAAAGCGCACTGCCTACCAACGTTTCTTATACTGGGGTGTTGGGGGGGGGGGCGCACTGTGCCACAAACGTTTCTTATACTGAGGGGGGGGTGGGGGCGCACTGCCTACCAACGTTTCTTATACTGGGGTGTTGGGGGGGGGGGGGGGGGGCGCACTGTGCCACAAACGTTTCTTATACAAAAACAGGAGGCGGGTGCTGGAATCAAATAGCCGGCACCCGACCTCTGTGACAGGGAGCTGCGATCAGCTACAATTAACCCCTCCAGTACCGCACCTGAAGGTTTTTTTTTGATTGAAACGTCTTTATTACGATCAGTCATCATACTTACATACATTAGTACTGTGACGCAGCACAGGCCATGAAACAGTACATAATAAATTACTTACAGTCGTCTTTGCGAGCATGGCATTGTTATGTAAAGCACGGGCTAACCCACACTATACATCGCAATGAATGCTACACTAGCATACCTATTCAATCACAAAACCTTCCAACAAAGCATTTAGACAGTGATGAGGGGAAGGGGAGGTGGGAAGGAGGGGATAGGGAGGGGGAATCACATGTCCTTATCTTTATTGAGAAGACAAATACAAACGGGGGGAGAAGGGGAAGGAGAGGGGTTTAGTCCTCTTCTTCTTCGTCGACGTCCGAGATGTTGTAGTCCTGCAGCATACTATGGATAAGTCTGCGGCAGTCCTGGACGGACTTGTTCTCCCTCCTGAGAATGAGCCGGTTCCTAGCAAACCAAATAGCGTCCTTAAAACAGTTCATAAGGCGCCAGGCCTCCTGGATGGCTCTGACAGTATGGATTCCAGGAAATAGTCCGTACAGCACCGAAGTGTGTTGCAGGCTGTTCCTGGGCACTGAGTCTTTGAGTTCATGTTCCAGGGCATCCAACAGGCGCTGTGCAAAGCGGCACCCCCAAAACAGGTGGTAAGGTGTTTCCTCCACGAAAGGGCACCTGGGGCAGTACCGGGTTTTGCTCAGATTACGGGCATGCATGAATGACCGGATTGGCAGTCCGCCCTGAATGGCCATCCATGACAAGTCCTTATGCCCGTTAGTCAACCTGTTTGACGACACATTAGTCCAAGCTGTCTCTAGTGTGTCGTCCTGGATCCCTGGAATTGACTCAAGCACGTCCTTTGCTCTGATGAGTTTGTGGATAGTTTTTGGCTTCCACAAGTCGGGTTTGAGGCCCTCCAGCTGGTGTTCCCTCACAAACCTGACGACGTCCCCGTAGAACCAGGGAGCGTGCCAGTTGTAAGGGATGGAGCTGTCCCACTTGTCCCAGCCCAGACCCCTCCAGAGGGGCAGGAGGAAGAAGCGAGACATAGCCTTGCCCGCAGAGCCGTTAGCAGTTCTCAGAGTCCGACGAACGCTGTCACAAACAAAGGCGATCCGCAGTAAAGTGGGCAGGTCCGGTATGCCCTTTCCGCCCTTGCGGGGCTCTTTGTACATGATGGCTCGTTTCACTCTGTCCATCTTAGATCCCCAGATGAAGCGAAACACTGTCCTGGTGATGGCCCTGGAAACGGTGGCAAGAGGGGGCCATGCCTGTGCGGTGTATTGGAGCACAGGCAAAACTTCATTTCGCAGGACGAGTGCTTTCCCTTCAATCGTGAGGTGTCTAATGCTCCACAGTCCAATTCTTTGGTTTACTTTGGCCAAGCGTTCTTCCCAAGACTTGAGGGCTGCGCCTTCCTTCCCGAACCAGACTCCCAGAATTTTGATGAAGCCCGATTTGATGGTAAATGGGAAGGGGGCAGAAGAAGCCAGTTGCCAGTCTCCGAAGAGCATGGCTTCTGACTTGCCGCAGTTGACTTTGGCCCCTGAAGCTTGTCCGAACTCCTCGCAGGTCTGGACGAGTGCAGTCACCGAACGCCGGTCAGCGCAGAAGACAGTCACATCATCCATGTACAGCGAGCACTTGACCTCGTGGTGTCCAGGTCCTGGTGCGGTGATCCCTCTGATCTCTCCATTCTGCCGGACAGACTCCGCGAAGGATTCTATAACACAAACAAAAAGGAGAGGTGAAAGAGGGCAGCCTTGTCTGACCCCTGAGCGAACCGAAAAGGGGTCAGTCTTCCAGCCGTTCACCAACACCGTACTGCAAATGTCAAGATACATCAGGTCAACAAACGAACAGAACCTCCTGCCCAGGCCCAGCCTGCGCAAAGCCCTGCCCATGAACGCATGGGACACACGGTCAAAGGCCTTCTCCTGGTCCAGGCTGACCAGGGCCGCATGTACGCGGCGGTCTTTGACGTAGTGTACCGTGTCTCTCACGAGAGCGAGGCTGTCTGCGATCCTGCGGCCGGGAATGCCACAGGTCTGGTCCGGGTGGATGATTCTGCCGATGACGACCTTCAGCCTGTTGGCTAGCACCTTGGCGAGGATCTTGTAGTCCACGTTCAGGAGAGAGATGGGACGCCAGTTTCTCAGGTCACATCTCTCCCCCTTCCGCTTATACAGGATCGTGATCATTCCTTCCCTCAAGGATGGGGGCATTGTACCCTCCACCACCATCTCCTCATAGAGTTCCAACAGGTCCGGACAGATCAGGTCCCCCAGCGCTACATAGAGCTCTGCTGGGAGGCCGTCACTGCCCGGGGTCCTGCCGGACTTAAAGGATCTAGCGGCAGAGAGCACCTCCCCCACCGTCAGAGGGTCATCCATGGCCTCCGTACCTGCAGGATCAAGGTGGTTAGTGATACCTGACAGGAATTTATCGGCGGCCTTCTGGTCGGTGTTCCTCAGGGAGTAGAGGTCGCTGTAGTAGTCTGTGACGACTCCCATTACTTCCTCCTTCCCCGAACGCATGTTGCCGTCTTTGTCTCGAAGTTCGTTCAGGGGCATGTGGCCGGCGTGGAGTTTCCTGAAAAAGAACGAGTTACACTTCTCATCCTTCTCCAGGTTTTCCACTTTGGAACGGAAGACGATCTGCTTGGATTCCTCCTCAAAGTGCCTTTTCAGGTTCTTTTTGGCCTCCTCCAGCTCCCGCCTAACGTTCCAGCCGCACCGGTGAAGGTCTTGCAGGGACCGCAGCTCTCGCTGCAGCGCTCTGAAGGCCCTCTTCTTCTCACATGCCTGATGTTGTTGTTTGGCCTGAAAGAAACAACGAAACTGGACTTTAACATACTCCCACCAGTCACTAGTCTGTTTGAACAAGCATTTGACATTCCGCCAGGCTGTGTAGACCTCCCTAAGTTCCGCAAGCACATCCTCGCGATTCAGCAGGGCGCAGTTCAGTTTCCAGGACCCTCGGCGGGGGGGAACCCGGTGCCTAGGGTGCACTGGACCCGAATGGCCCTGTGATCGGAGAAGAAGCAAGGGACCATAGAGTGTCCACACTGCCTGACTGCCCGAGAGGTAAACACAAAGTCGATCCGGGAGCGGAGTGAGCCATTGGGTCGGCTCCACGTATAATTAATGGAGCCGTTCCCCATGGAACCCACAACGTCCTGCAGACGCGCTTCGGTCACCATCTCAATGAGCAGTTTGGAAGTGACATCAAGCTTGCTTGACGTCCCGGAGCTGCGTCCGTCCCCCTCGATCGGGCAGTTGAAATCCCCGGCCATCACTACGGTCCTGGTGGTGGCGAGTTGCAGTCGGAGGGCCTGGAATAACTCCAGTCGCTCACCCTTGTCAGGGGAGGCGTACACGTTGATGAGCCTAACCGGCTCTCCCGCCCAGGAGCCGTCTACGACAAGTAGTCTGCCGCAGACGAGCTCCTGGACGGAGTCAAGTGTGAACGCGTTTCCCCTGAGGAGGATGGCAACCCCGGCCGACTTGCAGTCGCCACCCCCGGACCAGTATGAGGGGCCGTGGGACCATTCCCTGGCCAGATGGTTGTGTGACCTAGAGGGGGGCAAAGAGCACTCCTGTAACATAAACACGTCGGCAACCTGTGCAGTAAGAAAGGTTAGTACCGTCTGACGTCTGAACCTGTCCCTGATGCTCCTAACATTAATGGTAAAAAGGTTAAAATTTGCCATCATGTGAGAGAAAAAAAGAGGTTAGCGAAAAACGATACATCTTAGTTACCACTCCGGTCGTCCGGCGGCTTCTCCGTTTCTTGTCCGCTGTCCGGGGGTCGCCCCTGCAACAGCGCAAAGTTCGCTACGATCTCCTCTAGGGTTATCTGTAGCCGTATCGGGTCGGCGGTTGCTCCGTTGGCCACCATTTCCTCCACCTCGGTCTCGTCGAGGCTAACAGGGGGGTGGAGGGTTTGCTGTTGGGGGTCCTCGTTAGTGGCCTCCGGTTCTTCCGTCTGCTGTTCTGTTTCCTCTTTGTTGGGTGAGGCCCCTTCCTCTGCCACAACCATCTTCTTTTTGGATTGGTCCGCGATGGGGCTGTCTCTCCCCTTCCTCTTCCCTTTCCTGACCTCTGGGGAGGCAAGAGGGGGAAAGTCCTCCAAAGAGAGGGCTACAGCAGCTGGAGGGGGGATTAGTGCTGCTGCAGTGGTGACAATGGGGCGGGTTGGGCTTGGGACGGTGGAAGGTATCACTGAGGTAATGGGCAGTTGGATAAGGGAATCCTCAGTGGTGGTGACTACGGGGCGGGAGGGGGGGCGGGAGAGGGGGGGGACGGAAGCATGGCCTAGGGCAGGTGTCTGCTTACCCTCCTTCTTTTTGGACTCCTTCGCTTTGGGTTTTGTTGCTGCCGGAGGTGCGGTTGCGGTGGGGTTCCCGCTGGCCGGTGCTCTGGCTGCGACTGCTGCCCAGGTGCGTTCTCTTTGTGGGCAGTCCTTGTAGATGTGCGACGCCAGGCCGCACAGGTTGCAAGCCGTCTTCTTAGGGCAGTCCCGGGTTTCGTGCCCTGTCACTCGACAGATCCAGCAGGCCACTTCCTTGCAGTCGCTCAGCCTGTGCCCCTTCCTGCCACATTTCCTGCAGGTCTGCGGCATGTCGGGGTAGTAGACGAGCGCTTGGGAGTTGCCCAGCGAGAAGGTCGGGGGCAGGTGTTGCACGCCATCCGGGTCTGTGGAATCCCTGTTCAGGCGGACGATGACTGACCACTTGCCGGTCCAGAAGCCGTTTCCATCCAGGATGTGGGTGGGGTCCCTCATCACGGTACAGAAGCGCTTCAGGTAGGTGACGATATCCTTGCCTGGGATGTGTGGGTTCCGCATGGCGACGGTCACTCTCCTTTCTTCTCTCTGGACTGGGCAGCTGCCCACAAAGCGCCGAAAGGGGGAGTCCGGCTGTGCGGCCTTCACCATCTCCCAGTACCTCTTGCAGGTGGTCACGGAGGCAAAGGTTATCCAGAAGATCCCAGTGAAGAAGGCGTGGATGCTCGTCACCTCCGGCTTGGCAAATCCCTGCTCCAGGACCATCTTCTTGCCAAACACATCCTGGCTCAGGTCCGGTGTTCTCCCGTCCACTTCCTTCAGCTTCAGGACGACCGTCTGCCTCATCCAGGGCTCCAGGGGAGGAGAGCTGGGGCCGGGCTTCTGGCCGTCCTGTTGCTTCGGAGGGGCGGGTGCCACCGGGTCCGCAGCCGAGGAAGTGGAGGCTGAAGGGTCCTGGAGGGCCTCTGCCGTGGCCTTTCTTCCTTCTGCGGTCTTCTTCGTCTTCTTCTTAGGAGGCTTGGAGGTTGAGGTAGAGGCCATGGCTTCTTCCTTCTTCCTGCCTTCCTCTCCCAGGAACGTCTTCTTGCTGGGCGGAGCTTCTTCCGGGGAAGGGCGGAGCTTCTTCCGGGGTAGGGCTTCGCCGAGCCTCTTCTCCTCGTCGGGGTCCCCCGAGGCCGGAGTCTTCAGGCCGGAGTCTTCAGTCCTCGTCGTCGGGGTTCCTCGTCGAGTCTTCGCAAAGTCTTCTCCTGGATCGCAGTCGGAGAAGATCTTCCAGCTGTCGTGTTCGGGGCTGTCTAGATCCAAGTAAGCACTGTCTAACGTCGTACACCAAGACTATTAAGCCACAGGCCAAGAGGAGGTCGGAGACCAGAGCACTCTTGTTCCCTGGGGAATAGCCCTACACCCAATAGCAGCAGTGAGCTGAAGCTGAATTTAATCAACGATGCTCAAAGGCAGAGTGCAGGGGGTACCCACAAGGACCTGGGCCGGCAAGAAAAGGCAGACTGATAAGAACAGATACTACACTTGATCTTAGCCAAAAGGCCGAGAAGCGAGAACCGCACCTGAAGGGTTAACTCAACTGCAGCTGATCGCAGCTCCCTGTCACAGAGGTTGGCTGTCGGCTATTTGATTCCAGCACCCGCCTCCTGTTTTTGTATTCAGGTCAGTTATCTTCATTGGTGGCGCAGTGGCCACAGCCCCTCCCCTCCTCCTCCCGTCTCTCTTCTTATTGGCAGCGGCGGGGGCAGCAGGCAGGTCAGACAGGGGAGGAGGAACGAATCAGGTCAGACAGGGGAGGGCTAGATGGAGGGGGCGCCCCGAGGGAGAACACAAGTTCAGCCTCGCCTGCCGCATATTACATTGCGAGCTGTCGGCCGCCCAGCGCCCCTGTTACTATGGCGCCCTGTGCGGCCGCACAGCCCGCACACCCCAAAGGCCGGCCCTGCGCTCCGGTACCGGAAACCCACGTACTGGGCGCACGGAGAGGTGCTGGTACTCTCCAGGGCAATTTTTGGAAGTGGCGGTACTGAGTACCGCCGCGTTCCGGCCCACTTCAAGCACTGGTTTAACCCCTTTTTTGCAAATCTGACCAGTGTAACTTTAAGTGGTGATAACTTTAAAACGCTTTGACTTGTCCAGGCCATTCTGAGATTGTTTTTTCATCACATATTGTACTTCATGACACTGGTAAAATGAAGTAAAAAAAAAAAAAAATTTATTTATAAAAAAAAATATCAAAATTTACCAAAAATTTGTAAATAATTTCAAATTTCAAAGTTTTAATTTCTCTACTTCTATAATACATAGTAATACCTCCAAAAATAGTTATTACTTTACATTCCCCATATGTCTACTTCATATTTGGATCATTTTGGGAATGATATTTTATTTTTTGGGGATGTTACAAGGCTTAGAAGTTCAGAAGCAAATCTTGAAATTTTTCAGAAATTTTCAAAAACCCAATTTTTAGGGACCAGTTCAGGTCTGAAGTCACTTTGCGAGGCTTACATAATAGAAACCACCCAAAAATGACCCCATTCTAGAAACTACACCCCTCAAGGTATTCAAAACTGATTTTACAAACTTTGTTAACCCTTTAGGTGTTCCACAAGAATTAACGGAATATAGAAATACAATTTCATAATTTCACTTTTGGCAAATTTTCCATTTTAATATTTTTTTTACTTTTACAAAGCAAGGGTTAACAGCCAAACAGAACTCAATATTTATGGCCCTGATTCTGTAGTTTACAGAAACACCCCATATGTGGTCGTAAACTACTGTACGGATACACGGCAGGGTGCAGAAGAAAAGGAATGCCATACGGTTTTTGGAAGGCAGATTTTGCTGGAAATTCCAAAAAAGTGACCCCATTTTAGAAACTACGGGATAGGCTGGCAGTATTGTTGGTACTAGTTTAGGGTACATATGATTTTTTTGTCTATATTACACTTTTTGTGAGGCAAGGTAACAAGAAATAGCTGTTTTGGCACCGTTTTTATTTTTTGTTATTTACAACATTCATCTGACAGGTTATATCATGTGGTATTTTTATAGACCAGGTTGTCACGGATGCGGCAATACCTAATATGTATACTTTTTTTTATTTATGTAAGTGTTACACAATGATTTATTTTTTTAAACAAAAAAAAACATGTTTTAGTGTTTCCATAGTCTGAGAGCCATAATTTTTTCAGTTTTTGGGCGATTACCTTGGGTAGAGTATGATTTTTGCAGGATGAGATGACGGTTTTATTGGCACTATTTTGGGGTGCGTGTGACTTTTTGATCGCTTGCTATTACACTTTTTGTGATGTAAGGTGACAAAAAATGGTTTATTTAGCACAGTTTTTATTTTTTATGGCGTTTATCTGAGGGGTTAGGTCATGTGATATTTTTATAGAGCCAGTCGATACGGACGCGGTGATACCTAATATGTATACTTTTTATTTATGTAAGTTTTACACAATAACAGCTTTTTTAAAACAAAAAAAATGATGTTTTAGTGTCTTCATATTCTGAGCCATAGTTTTTTTATTTTTTGAGCGATTGTCTCAGGTAGGGGCTAATTTTTTGCGGGATGAGGTGACTGTTAGATTGGTACTATTTTGGTGGGCAAACGCCTTTTTGATCGCTTGCTGTTGTACTTTTTGTGATGTAAGGTGACAAAAAAATGGTTTATTTAGCACAGTTTTTATTTTTTACGGTGTTCATCTGAGGGGTTAGGTCATGTGATATGTTTGTAGAGTCGGTCGATACGGATGCGGCGATACCTAATATGTATACTTTTTTTTACCAATTTTTTTTTTACTTTATTTGGGGAAAATGACGTTTTTGTTTATTTTTACTCGAAACTTTAATTTTTTGGGGGGGAAAACTTTATTTTTTCAACTTTTTTTTTCACTTTCTTTTTTGTCCCACTTTGGAACTTGAACTTTTGAGGGTCTAATCCCTTTACAATGCATTCCAATACTTCTGTATTGGAATGCATTGGCTGTATGAGTAATACAATGAGTATTACTCATACAGCTTCCGGCCTGTGAGATCCAGGGGGCTGGATCTCACAGGCCAGTCACCGGAAGGCAGCGCGCTGCCTTCCATGCCATCAGGTTCCCCCTACTACAGCCGCATGGGGACCCATGGCACCGCCCGCCGCAACCGCAGGTCTGAATTGACCTGCGGTTTGCGGCGATCGCCGACACGGGGGGGGGACCCCCCCGCACATTTAGCCAAGGTCCCTGCTCAATGATTTCAATGTAATTACTGTATATGGCATACGGAAAGGGGAACGGAAAAACGGAAAGGAAACGCAACGGAACAACGGATCTGTAAAAAACAGACTGCAAAACACTGAAAAAGCCATACGGTCGTGTGCATGAGCCCTGTGTGAAAGCGGCCTTAGGGCTTATGCACACGATCGTGATGTTTGTATGCATCCATTCTGCTTTTTTTGTGGATCGGAAGCGAACCTATTCACTTGAATGGGGCTGCAAAAGATGTGGACAGCACATTGTATGCTGTCTGTATCCGAATGCCTGTTTGGTAGCACCTGCGAAAAAATAGAACATCTTATTTTACGGACAAGGGTAGGGCAGTTTTACAGAGGGCCAGATGTTTTGCGGATCTGCAATTTGCAGACCAAAAAAAATGCAATGGCTGTGTGCATGAGCCAGTAATACGGATGTTGTCCGTGTGCATTCTGTATTTTGGGGAAGGGAACAGCTGGCCCCTGATAGAACTGTACTATCCTTGTCCATAATGCGGACAATAATAGGACATGTTCTATTTTTTTGCGGAACGGAATACAGAAACGGAAAGCACACTGAGTAACTTCTGTTTTTCTTTTTTGCGGACCCATTGAAATGAATGGTTCCGTATACGGTCCGCAAAAACCCCAGAATGGACACGGAAAGAAAATACGTTTGTGTGCAAGAGCCCTTAGGCTGAGGCTACATCTAGACTTTTTTTCCTCACAAAGTCTAGGTGAAATCCGAAACTACTGACCACAAGGGAATGCACTGTAGCCTAAAAATTATTTCCAAATCGCTGTATCCAGTAAGTACTCTGGACTGATTTCACACCTTAGTGAACACCAATATGCCATTTTACAGCAGTCACTAAAATCCCTTATGCCTCATTCACACGTTGGTGTTTGGTCAGTGATTTCCATCAGTGATTGTGAGCCAAAACTAGGATTGGAGCCTCCACAGACATAAGGTATAAGGGCTCATGCACATGACCGTATGCCCTCCGAGACATACGGTCCGTGAGCGGGCTATATGTCTCGGAGCGGCATACATCACATGATCATATGAGTGCAGGACAATAGTCCCGCGGGCGGCCCGATGCACACAGTATCATAGTAACCTATGATGCTAAGATTCTATGGTGCACCTGTAAAAATTGACTAGCAGCTGTTTTGGGAGTTGTGCTTTCTTCAGACTCCTCAGAAAATAAAGCCTCTGAAGGCCTTTTTTGGTAATTTCTGTTGTGTTTTTTATCCATGACAGGTCCTGACTAATATGAACTCCCAAGAATCTGAAACTTTGAACTATCTCCACGTTTCCACCATTAATGCTAATGGGATGGTGTCCATTTTGTTACTTCTTCCTAAAATCCAGAATTAGCTCCTTTGTTTTCTTGGTATTGAGTATGAGGTTGTTGTTCTTACTCCATCTCTCTAGGTTCTCAACCTCTTTCCTATAGGCTGTTTCATCATTGTTGGAGATTAGGCCTATCACGGTCGTGTCATCTTCAAATTTTATAATGGTATTGTGAATAGGTTTACAGTCATTTGTGAAGAGGGAGTAAAGGAGAGGGCTCAACACACAGCCTTGCGGTACCCCAGTGTTTAGTGTTAAGGATGAAGAGAAGTGCTTGCCCATGCGTACGATTTGTGGTCTTTTGTAAGAAAATCCAGTATCCAGGTGTGAGCTGAGACCCAAGTTGTTCAGTTTCGTTGCCAACTTGTTGGGAGGGATGGTGTTAAAGGCCGAGCTGTAATCAATGAACAGCATCCGCACATAGCTGTCTCTCTGCTCCAGGTGTGACAGCGCAGCGTGAAGGGTAAGTGAGACAGCATCCTCAGTTGACCTATGTGCTCTGTAAGCAAACTGGTATTGGTCCATGGAGGTGCAGATCTTGCTCTTCATGTGCCTGAGGACAAGTTGTTCAAAGCACTTCATAGCAATAGGAGTGAGAGCCACCGGGCGATAATCACTTAAGGTCTTCACCCCTGCCTGTTTTGGAATTGGGACAATTGTGAAGGACTTCAGGCAAGTGGGGACAATGGCCTGCTCTAGTGAGCAGTTAAACATACTGGTAAACACTGTTTTCAGCTGTTTAGCACAATTTTTTAGGACTTTTCCAGGAACTTCATCAGGGCCAGCTGCTTTGTGGGGATTAATGTGGTTTAAGGCCCATTCTACCTCATGTGCTCTCAGCATCAGGGAACATGATGGAGCCTCTTGCTGGGCTAATTTGATGATAGGCAGCTCATTGTCTTTGTCAAATCCTGCAAAAAAATGATTTAGGTCATTAAGAGAGAAAGAATTTCCAGTGTTGATAGAACAGGTGTTGCTCTTATAATTTGTAATGTACTTGATACCCTGCCACATGCGTCGGGAATCAGAGCTTGTAAAATGATGTTGTATTTTTGTTTTGTAGCAGTGCTTTGCCTCCTTAATGCCCCTCTTCAGATTGGACCTGGCTGTTTTGTACTCCTCTGGGTCTCCCTTTCGGAAAGCAATGTCACGTGCCTTCAAAAGGTTTTGGACATTTCTGTTTATCCATGGTTTCCTATTTAGGAAGGTCTGAATGATTTTGGTATCAGTGACATTGTCCATGCAAAATTTAATATAGGATAGGACAGAGGAGACATATATGTTTAAGTCTGTGTGATTTTCCTTTGTAGCTGCCTGTTTAAACAAATCCCAATCTGTGTCCTCAAAACAATCCTGTAGTCTCATTGTGGCTCCTTCAGGCCAAACTCTGATTGTATGCAAAGTAGGCTTAATCCTGGTGATAAGAGGTTTGTATGCTGGAGCTAAAAACAAAGAAATGTGATCCGACCCGCCAAGATGGGGGGCAGGTGATGCTGTATAAGCATTTGCTATGTTGCAATAAACACGGTCCAATGTATTTCTCCCCCTAGTTGGGAATTTAACAAACTGGTAAAATTTGGGGAGCACAGTTTTGAGATTGGCTTGGTTAAAATCACCCGCTAAGATGAACACTCCATCTGGATGGATATTTTGCAGACTGTTCGTAATATCATGCAATTTGGACAGTGCCAGCTTAACATTAGCTTGTGGAGGAATATAAACTACAGTGAGATAAACAACTGTGAATTCCCTCGGTAAGTAGAACGGTCTGCATTTAAGTGTCATAAGTTCTAAATCAGCAGAGCAATATTGTTCAGCAATGACTGTGGAGGTGCACCAAGCCTTATTGACATAAATACACACTCCACCTCCCTTATTCTTACCCGACTCAGCGGTTCGATCCTTTCGGTAGACAGTCCGATCCGCAAGTTCAATAGCCTCATCCGGGATGTTAGTATTTAGCCAGGTTTCGGTGAAAAATGAGGCGCAAGTGTTCATCCTATCAGATGAGATCCTCAGTCTCAGCTCATCGATCTTGTTCACTATAGACTGGGTATTTGCGACGAACAGGCTGGGTAGTGCTTGCTTGTTTGGGGGGTTCTTTAATCGAGTATTGATGCCGCCCCTCTTTCCCCGCTTCTGCTTCCTTTCCCGTCTCCTCCTGTGCCGTCACTTCGACGGTATAATCATCCAGCCGGGCACCGATGTCCTTAGAATCTCATCCGGGATATTAGGGGGTGGTGGCGGAACAGGACCTTTCATTCTGATGTCCAGTAACTCTTGCACACTATACGCTGTGTGTGCTGTAGCAAACTGAATACAGTTGCTCGCTGTGCTTAAAATTAAGGTAATAACTATGTAAAAAAAAAGAAATTGGCATCTAAATGCTGTGCTCTCCCGTGCGCACGATATATGCCGCTCCGGGACATATGGCCCGCTCACGGACCGTATGTCTCGGAGGGCATACGGTCATGTGCATGAGCCCTAAGGGAAAGATCTGCTCCTGTTCTGTGTTTAGAGCCGCACCTGGTTTTGGCTCACAATCACCGATGGAAATCACTGACCAAACACAGACTGTGTGAATGAGGCATTAGACTGGGCAGCCGATCTGGGTCATTTAACCCTTTAGATGCCACAGTCAATAGCACCCACAGCATCTAAGTGGTTTAGAGGATGGCAGCTTCCGCACCGTACACATGAGATTGTGGGATGCCGATGTCTGTGCACGCAAGCTGTGGCCTAACGAAGGTCCCAACCCTGCCTGTAGTGTGTCTCAGCAGTCCATGCCTCTCTGGTGGATGTCAGTAAAGCAATGACAGCAGAATACATTGCACTGCATGAACAGTGCAATATACAGTATTTTACAAGCGATATAAATATAAAAAAAAAAAAAATTATAGAAAGCAAACCTTTTTCTAGCGTAAAAAATGTTTTTCAATAAAAAAAAATAAAAAAATCTCCACGTTATCTTGTACGGTGAACGCTGTTAAAAAAAACAAAACTGAATTGTTGCTTTTTGCCTTATCAACACAAAAAAAAAAAAAAATAATGAATAAAAAGATCAAAAGGTGTTATATACCCCAAAATTATACTAATGAAAACTACAAGTCCTCCCACAAAAATGAAGCCCCCGCATAGCTCCGTGGAAAGAAAAATAAAAAAGTTATGGGTCTTAACATGCGGTGATGCAAACACATTTTTTTTTTATTGTGCAAAAGAAGTAAACCGTTAAACGTATGTATTTGGTATCACTGTAATCATACTGACCCAGAGAGAGTAAAGTTACTGTTATTTATGCTGAAAAGTGAGCGCCCCAATTTTTTTATAACGTAAAAGCTCAGTGGCAGTATTGTTGATTTTTTTTCTCATCTGCCTCCCATAAACAGTTAATAAAAGTTAAACAGTAAATTATGTGTACCCGAAAGTGGCACCATTAAAACTAGAACTTGTCCTGAAAAAAACAAGACCCCAACAGAGAACTTTTAAAAGTTATATCTCTCGGAAGGCAACGAGAAAATGAAAAATAAAATAAAAAAAATGTTGGTCAATAAGGCCCAAAACAGGCTGGTCACTAAGGGGTTAAACGCTGTAGACAAAATTGCTGCAAACAAGTCAGTAGCTATAGATTTCTTCTTTTGCTACATGGATTCGGAGCAATTTCCAAGCTACTTTTGGTGGCGATTTCTACCCCTGCATGGTTTTTGCTACTGCGTTTTTGTTAATTAGTTGGCTTCTTTTTTTTAAGCAGCATGCCGCCACTCTGGCGTTTTTACTCTTTCACTAGGAAGAAAAAAATAAAAATAAAAAATGTAGTTCACAAGGTCATATAGAAGAAAAAAAAAACACCAAAAGGTGCCTTAAAACAAACATGTGTTTTTTTTTTTATAGTGGTGGAAAAACAATGTGTGTAAGGACCCTGACCTGGAACTCCCTAGTCAATAAAACCGCTGTGAAATCTCTAATCTCCAGTAATGAAATCACTCGAGCAGAGTCTAAGCCACAGTGATCTGGAAGAGATTTTCAAGCTACTTAATGCATTCCCTATGAACTGCGATCCACAGCAATCATTTTTTGTAATGTGAAAAAAAGTCAAAGGTCAGGGACACACGTAAAGGAAAATCCAGTGGAAAAATCTGCTGCGGTTTTTACTGCGTTTTGGCAGCAGAAAAAATAAATAAAAAATGCAACAAAACTGCACATATTATGTGCGTTTTTTGCTGCAGAAAAGCCAGAATATATTACCCTTTCCATTGAGAAGGATGAAATCCGCTGTATAAGCTGACATGCTGCAGATCTGAAAAGCTGCAAGTAAGGTATGCAGATTTTTGTGCGGAAACACAGAGAAATGCACGCGAAATCTGTGTGGAAATTGTTTGACAACCCGCACCCGGGTACGTTACGGTATGTGTACACGTGGCAAGTTTGCGGTGGAAAGATCTGAAGTGGATCAAAAGGAAAACCACTGCCACAAAAACTGCCGTAGCATTGTTGTCAAGATCCCAGCAGGTCCACCACGTAATGCAAAGGCTGAAAGCCGGGGGTAAAACCTGCAGCATAAACTGCCATGCTGTGGATTGAAAACCTGCACTGCAAGTAAATTTACAACTGGGATTTTCTCAGCAGCATGTGGATAAGATTTAAAAAATTTCAGGAACTTTTCTACTACTGTAAAATGTTGGAGATTTGCTGAAAGCAAAACAACTGCAGAAAACCTGCAGCATTTACACCACATGTGAACCCACCCTTAGGTCTCATGCACACGAATGTATTTTCTTCCGTGTCCGTTCCGTTTTTTTTTTGTCGACCATATATGGAACAATTCAATAGGTCCGCAAAAAAAAAAAAAAACTGAAGTTACTCCGTGTGCATTCCGTTTCAGTATTTCTGTTCCGCAAAAAAAAATGAAGATTACTCTTACCGGTAATTGGATTTTCCTGAACCCACAACAGCACCACGAGAGAGAGGATCCGCCCCCGAAGACAGGAAACCTGACGTACAAAAAGGCGGAGACTCCCCTCCAACTTCAGTATGTGCTTTCCAAGGATTTGAGGAACTCCGCCCATAAGGTTAGCATCACATAAAATATCTATATACACTTTTTTTTTTTTTTTTTTTACTGCAACACCCTGAATAATCATCCAGCAAAAAAATATTGGTGCTGTCGTGGGTTCAGGAAAATCCAATTACTGGTAAGAGTAATCTTCATTTTTCCCGTCACCCACGACAGCACCACGAGAGAGAACCATGGAACTCTAAGGCTGGGTTCACACGGGCGAGATTTCCACGCGGGTGCAATGCGTGAGGTGAACACATTGCACCCGCACTGAATTCGGGCCCATTCACTTCTATGGGGCTGTGCAGATGAGCGGTGATTTTCACGCATCACTTGTGCGTTGCGTGAAAATCGCAGCATGTTCTATATTGTGCGTTTGTCACGCAACGCAGGCCCCATAGAAGTGATGCGGATGCGGTGCGATTTTCACGCATGGTTGCTAAGATGAAAGTCTATTCACTCTATTATTTTCCCTTATAACATGGTTATAAGAGAAAATAATAGCATTCTTTAATACAGAATGCTTAGTATAAGGTCAGTTGAGGGTTAAAAAAAAATATATAATTAACTCACCTCCTCCTCTTGATTGCGTAGTTGCCGATCTCTTCTTACTTCTTTAATCATGAGCTGCCGGCTAAAGGACCTGTGGTGACGTCACATCACATGGTCCATCACCGTGGCGATGGACCATGTGATGAGCTCAGTGACGTCACCACAGGTTCTTTGACAGGTCCTGATGAAAGAACAGGAGACCGGCAGCTACGCAATCAATTGGAGGAGGTGAGTAATTTTATTTTTTTATATTGTAACCCTCAATTGACCTTCTACTAAGCATTCTGTATTAAAGAATGCTATTATTTTCCCTTATAACCATGTTATAAAGGGAAAATAATTACATCTACACAACCTTGAACCCAAATCCTGGAAATTACTGCCCATGCAGGAAGAAAAAAAATTTGTCTCCCTCCCACATGGCATCTGGCATCATTTCTGACTTGGTTTTTTATCATCTCTAACAGATCTGTTAAAGAAGAAGCCTCTTCCCCCTTTTCTCTGGGACCTAAATTTAAAGTCCTTGTTCGCTTTTCCTTCCTCTCTATTGTTTCAAAAGGAGCGACTAAATTTTCCTCTTGAAGAAAAGACACCTTGCGTCGGAAACAACTACTTCTTGCTTTTTCCAACAACTCATCCAGGGCTGACCCAAACAAGTATTCCCCTTCACAGGGCACCGCACAAAGTCTGTTCTTAGATTGAAGGTCTCCGCTCCAGTTTTTTAACCATAAGGCTCTGCAAACTGAATTAGTTAAACCAGAAGAACGATCAGCTAACTTTATCGCATCTGCTGATGCATTCACCAAGAAATCTACTTTCTTAATGGTTGGAAGGCCCGCTAATATTTCTTCCCTGGGGCATTTATTTTTTAACTGACCTTCTAGCTCCGATAACCAGATTATTAGTGATCGAGCAGTGCAGGTTCAGGCAATAGAAGTCAGAAGCCAAGGCACATGTACATATGGCAAACTCTTTATGACGCCTTTTAGCCAAAGCTTTACTAGGCTTTCCCTGAAAAACATATAATATATATATATACACACACACACACACACACAAGTCATAAGGATAAATATATATGGCCGTAAGCCTCTCACCCCTCCAATAGGTACCAAGGCTGGTTTGGACACTGGATCTTCAATTGTGTCCCTCTTTTCTTCCTCCATAGTGGCCGCCGGAGAATACCGCTCCTGATTCCGACAGTAAGCCTGTGCATTTTTAGCACCTCCCCTCATCACATGATGCGTCACTACGCATACGTGTGCTCCAGGCCTCTTTCTGGATACCAGAACTTCCTTCCACAGAGCGGAGCAGAAGCTCCTCCCCCAGACTTTCAAATCTTATTGCCGCGCGCGCGATGCTTACTAGTGCTCGTCGGTCGCACTGAAGCATCATGCCCATAAGCGCTCAGGAGCCTCCAGCCATTGCGCCTCTGCCGGACCCCCCCGCGCCACAATCTAAGGACAGGGACCGAAGGTAACAAAGGGAAAATGTTGGAGATTTGCTGAAAGCAAAACAACTGCAGAAAACCTGAAGCATTTACACCACATGTGAACCCACCCTTAGGTTTCATGCACACGAATGTATTTTCTTCTGTGTCCGTTCAGTTTTTTTTTTTTTTGCGGACCGTATATGGAACAATTAAAAAATAAAAACAGAAGTTACTCCGTGTGCGTTCCGTATGTACGTATTTCTGTTCCGCAAAAAAAAAAAAATAGAACATGTCCTATTATTGTCCGCATTACAGACAAGTATAGGACTGTTCTATTAGGGGCCAGCTGTTCCGTTCCGCAAAATATGGAATGCACACGGACGTCATCCGTATTTTTTGCGGACCGCAAAATACATACGGTCGTGTGCATGAGGCCTTAAAGTGTATGCTAGGTTCCCACTATTGAAAACCCAGTAGTCTGTTCTGGCATAAATGTTGGCTGTGGGCCAGACAAAAATCGCTGAGTGCAGCAGTATTTTCCAGTGGAAACCCAGGACTTATGTCGGAAAGTGGCTGGATCACTGCCGGATCCCATTATGGTCAGTGGGGATCTGGTGGTTCTCAGCATCATCCAGGATTTCTAGTGTGAACATACCCTTAGATGAGCTCAAATAATACAGTGGGCCAGTTGTGGGAACTGCTGAGCATGTTTGCATACTGGGAGTTGTAGTTTCACAGCAGCTTGGAGTGCCGAAGGTTGCTGATCCCTGGTGTAAAGACGAGACTTCACAGAAAGCAAATGACCAGAGCACATTCTGTACAAATACTGGGCTAGCAATGGTGGCCTGGAGATTTCAGCGCTGAAGACTGCTAAATTGTGAATTCAGCTCTGGACTAAAATCCAGGCTATAACTCAGTACAACAAATATAAGGCAACACATCTACAAAATTATACTTATTCGACTATAGACCATAAAATGATGTTCACAAGTGAGCAAGAAAAACACAAAAATCCCTCAGAAGCCGTGAAATCTGGATTAAATAACTGTATTTCACACATAGAGTCCATTATTTTTCGGTAGAACCGCTGTCGGATGCTTTGTTAAGTGACGTCAAATACTGATATATTCTTGTGGTATACGGTACATGGCCTTCCTTATACTCAATTATGGCTGAAAACTCGATTCTCTGCTTTCTTCCTTCAGATGACTCTTCCTCAGGATCATTTATAATTTCATCTGTAAAAGAAGAAATATGAAAAAGAACATATAATATACAGATTTTTAGGGTACTTTCACACTAGCGTTAAAGTTTCCCGGTATTGAGCCCCTGTGATGGAACTCAATACCGAAAAACTTTAACACTAGTGTGCAAGTACCCTAAAAATCTGTATATGACCCCATTGTCTGAGATAGTTGTTACAAGTTATCCCCAATCCTACCCGCTTGGACCCCCACTGAACACGAGAACAGGGGCCCCATACCCCCTGCAACAAACGAAGTGGCCGGTCACACATGCGTGCAGCTGCTCAAATCATTTCTATGGGAATTCCGGCGCTGTACTCGGCAATCTTCGGAATTCCCAGAGAACTGAATGGAGCGGGCGCGCACATGTGTAACTGGCTGTCTGTCCATTTCAGGGGGGCTGCAGTGGGTATGGAGCCCCTGTTCTTGTGATCAGTTGCGGTCCCAGCAGTAGGACCCCCACCGATATCCCCTATCCTGTGGTAACAGGAATACCCCTTTAAAGGGTTTCTTGTCATCAGAAAAATGGGTATTAACCAGGCTGACATTAGCGATGTGCTAATGTCAGCTGAACATAACTATATTAGTCCCATGTCACTATGTGCCGCCGTTATTTAGAAAAACGAACTTTTATAATATGCAAATGAGCCTCTAGGAGCAGGGGGGGGGGGGGGGGGGCATTGTACCTGCTCCTAGAGGATCCGTTCGCTTACCTCTTTCCATGCCCTTCTACACTTGATTGACAGAGCCAGGCCAGCGTTGGTCTCCTGTCTGCCAGGGATATCTTGCGCCTGCGCCATCCCATTCAGTATTCAGCGCAGTGAGGGAAGCACGTTCGCCAGCAGCCTCACTGCGACGTATTCAGCGCAGGCGAATGTCCTTCCCTCACTGCGCCGAATACTGAACGGGACGGCGCAGGCACGAGATTTCCCCGGCAGACAGGAGACCACCGCTGCCCTGTCAATCAAGTGTAGAAAGGCGTGGAAAGAGGTAAGCGAACGGAGCCTCTAGGAGCAGGTACAACGCCCCCCCCCCCCCAGGCTCATTTGCATATTATAAAAGTTAGTTTTTCTAAATAACGGCGGCATATAGTGACATGGGACTAATATTGTTAAGTTCAGCTGACATTAGCACATAGCTAATGTCAGCCAGGTCAATACCCATTTTTCTGATGACAGAAACCCTTTAAAGGGGTGTCCGAGTGTTTACCACTGAAGACCTATCCTGGCAGGTCCTCTCTAAGACTTGCAGAAATCCATGTGCTTGCCTCCATTACATCAGGTATACTGAACTAAATCTGCTGCTTGTAATGGTGAGGAGCTGCCATGTACAGCAGTCTGTATTCTGACAGAGCTGCACAGTGCTGATTGCTCCCATGGTGCCTGCTCTGTTCTTTCCTATTAGACAATCCTGACACTGAACACTAGAGGACAAGGTCCTGCATGCCCGAGGACGGGTCCTTTACATCCTGCACTTTTACAACCCATAGACCAGTAATGTATGGACACTCCTCCCAACGCTAGGGGTCGCTAGCTGCTAACGTACGCACGCCTGGTAAGGGAGATGAACTGGAAAGTCACCTGTCTTGGCGCTTTTAACCGTGTCTTTGGACTGCCACTGCATGTAAGCCACGAAGCCGATCATACCCCACACGCTCACTGCGTACGTGAAGGCGAAACGGCGCCGCCAGTCCCCGCCACCGCTAGGAATCCAGAATGAGAGGCGTCTGGCCTCTGTCCTGTAAAACCCCAGCACATTAGTGAGCCGCACCATTACTGCACGGCGCTGAGGAAACAGGGGACGTTCAGGTCATTGGCGCTGCCGATCGTCCAATGAGACGCGCGCATCTGACCACGTGATACTGACGTCATCTTGCTGAAGCAGTCTCTTATTTTGCAGGCAGCCGCCAGTACACGGCTTCGCCTCACGTTGTCTGCTGCTGCTACCACAAGGGGGCGCTCTCTGCGTACATATTGATACTGCCCCTATATTTTCAATAGGAGTGCTATAAATATGAAAGCAGTATGCGCCCCCATGTGCAGGGGAGGATTTTGCAGCAGATTTTAGGCATTCTCTGCAGTGTGTGAACAGGTCCTTATGTATCTCCGTGCGGGATTCCTATATTTGGTGTGAACAGGAATTTATCCTTGTGGTAATGCACAAAGCCATAGACTGGAATCACAGTTCTAGAGCCAAAGCTAGGAATGGATGTGAAAAGAAGGAGAACGGGATCAATACTAGCGGCTGGATCCAGTTCTGGCCCAAAGAACTGCATCATAAACTGCATGTCTGATTTCTGCCTAATAAAAACCCATACCTCAGGACAGGATGGAATTAGATTTTATTTTTTTCCACTTTTCTCTGCATGTCTTTTTCAGTGCCATTCCTCTATTATTCCTTCTAGAAGTTTATGACTGAATTCCCAGCAGTTTGCAATAAAGGTCCAGCTGGGTGTTACCAATTAGGGTTGTATCCCTGCACAGTCTGACACTATCCAATCATTGCTACCAGTGTCCGTTAATACGGGGACGCCCCCCAAATGATACCCAGCTGGACTGTTATTGCAGACTGCTGGCGATTCTGGCACACGTTTCTAGCAGGAGTAATGGAACAACATAGAGTCATATGCATAGATGCTCCAGATTAAAGAGATGTTAATCCCTTAAGGGGACGGCCATATTTCACCTTAAGGACCAGGCCATTTTTTGCAAATCTGACCAGTGTCCCTTTAAGTGGTGATAACTTTAAAACGCTTTTACTTATCCAGGCCATTCTGAGATAGTTTTTCCGTCACATATTGTACTTCATGACACTGGTAAAATGGAGTAAAAAAAAATTCACTTTTATTTATAAAAAAAATACCAAATTTGCCAAAAATTTTGAAGAATTGCCAAATTTCCAAGTTTAAATTTCTCTACTTCTATAATACATAGTAATACCTACAAAAACTGTTATTACTTTACATTCTCCATACGTCTACTTCATGTTAGGATCATTTTGGGAATGACATTTTATTTTTGGGGACGTTACAAGGCTTAGAAGTTTAGAAGTAAATATTGAAATTTCTCAGAAATTTTCAAAAACCAACTTTTTAAGGACCAGTTCAGGTCTGAAGTCACTTTGTGAGTCTTACATAATAGAAACCACCCAAAAATGACCCCATTCTAGAAACTACACCCCTCAAGGTATTCAAAACTGATTTTACAAACGTTGTTAACCCTTTAGGTGTTCCACAAGAATGAATGGAAAATAGAGATACAATTTCAAAATTTCCCTTTTTTGGCAGATTTTCCATTTTAATATTTTTTTTCCAGTTACAAAGCAAGGGTTAACAGCCAAACAAAACTCAATATTTATGGCCCTGATTCTGTAGTTTACAGAAACACCCCATATGTGGTCGTAAACTGCTGTACGGGCACACGGCAGGGTGCAGAAGTAAAGGAATGCCATATGGTTTTTGGAAGGCAGATTTTGCTGGACTGTTTTTTTTTACACCATGTCCCATTTGAAGCCCCCCTGATGCACCCCTAGAGTAGAAACTCCATAAAAGTAACCCCATCTAAGAAACTACACCCCTCAAGGTATTCAAAACTGATTTTACAAACGTCGTTAACCCTTTAGGTGTTCCACAAGAATGAATGAAAAATAGAGATACAATTTCAAAATTTCCCTTTTTTGGCAGATTTTCCATTTTAATATTTTTTTTCCAGTTACAAAGCAAGGGTTAACAGCCAAACAAAACTCATTATTTATGGCCCTGAATCTGTACTTTACAGAAACACCCCATATGTGGTCGTAAACTGCTGTACGGGCACACGGAAGGGCGCAGAAGGAAAGGAATGCCATACGATTTTTGGAAGGCAGATTTTGCTGGACTGTTTTTTTGACACCATGTCCCATTTGAAGCCCCCCTGATGCACCCCCAAAGTAGAAACTCCAGAAAAGTGACCCCATTCTAGAAACTACGGGATAGGGTGGAAGTTTTGTTGGTACTAGTTTAGGGTACATATGATTTTTGGTTGCTCTATATTACACTTTTTGTGAGGCAAGGTAACAAGAAATAGCTGTTTTGGCACCGTTTTTTTAATTTTATTTACAACATTCATCTGACAGGTTAGATCATGTGGTATTTTTATAGAGCAGGTTGTCACGGACGCGGCGATACCTAATATGTATACAATTTTTTTTTATTTATGTAAGTTTTACACAATGATTTCATTTTTGAAACAAAAAAAAATCATGTTTTAGTGTCTCCATAGTCTGCTAGCCATAGTTTTTTCAGTTTTTGGGCGATTATCTTGGGTAGGGTATGATTTTTGCGGGATGAAATGACTGTTTTATTGGCACTATTTTGGGGTGCGTATGACTTTTTTCGATCGCTTGCTATTACACTTTTTGTGATGTAAGGTGACAAAAAAATAGCTTTTTTTACACGTTTCTTTTATTTTTTTTTAGGGTGTTCACCTGAGGGATTAGGTCATGTGATATTTTTATAGAGCAGGTTATTACGGACGCGGCGATACCTAATATGTATACTTTTTATTTTATTTATGTAAGTATTACACAATAATTTTGTGTGGGATGAGGTTAGATTGGTACTATTTTGGTGGCTAAGGTGACAAAAAAATTGTTTATTTAGCACAGTTTTTATTTTTTATGGTGTTCATCTGAGGGGTTAGGTCATGTGATACAGTCCTGATCAAAAGTTTAAGACCACTTGAAAAATGGCAAAAAATCATATTTAGCATAGCTGGATCTTAACAAGGTTCCAAGTAGAGCTTCAACATGCAACAAGAAGAAATGAGAGTGAGACAAAACATTTTTGAGCATTCAATTTAATGAAAACAACGAATAAACTGAAACAGGCTGTTTTTCAGCTGATCAAAAGTTTAGGACCACACCTCCCAAAAAAATAAACCACAATGAGTAGCTCCACCGTTATTGTTTATCCCTTCAAAAATTTGTTTCGGCATGCTTGATGCAAGCGTTTCCATGAGGTGAGTGGGAACATTTCTCCAAGTGGTGAAGACGGCCGCACAAAGGCCATCTACTGTCTGGAATTGTTGTCCATTGCCATCCATCCCCAAAGGTTCTCAATTGGATTTAGATCAGGGGAACATGCAGGATGGGCCAAAAGAGTGATGTTATTCTCCTGGAAGAAGTCCCTTGTCCTGCGGGCATTGTGTACTGTAGCGTTGTCCTGTTGAAAAACCCAGTCGTTACCACTCAGACGAGGGCCCTCAGTCATGAGGAATGCTCTCTGCAACATGTGGACATAGCCAGCGGCCGTTTGACGCCCCTGCACTTCCTGAAGCTCCATTGTTCCACTGAAGGAAAAAGCACCCCAGACCATTATGGCGCCCCCTCCACTGTGGAGCGTAGAAAACCTCTCAGGTGGGATCTGCTTGTCATGCCAGTAACGTTGGAAACCATCAAGGTAAAAAAAATTCTCATCAGAGAATAAAACTTTCTTCCACCTTTGAATGTCCCATGTTTGGTGCTCTCTTGCAAAGTCCAAACGAGCAGTTCTGAGACGTTCAAGGAGGCGAGGTCTTTGAAGACGTTTTTTGTTTTTGAAGCCCTTCAGTCTCAGATGCCGTCTGATGGTTATGGGGCTGCAGTCAGCACCAGTAAGGGCCTTAATTTGGGTCGAGGATCGTCCAGTGTCTTGACGGACAGCCAATTGGATCCTCCGGCTCAGTGCCGATTAAATTTTTTTGGGTCTTCCACTTGACTTTTTTTGTTCCATAACCCTCAGGATCATTTAAGAAATTTCAAATGACTGTCTTACTGCGTCCCACCTCAGCAGCGATGGCGCGCTGTGAGAGACCCTGCTTATGCAGTTCAACAACCCGACCACGTTCAAAAAGGGAGAGTTTTTTTGCCTTTGCCATCACAACGTGTGACTACCTGACAGAAAATGACAATGAATCCACATCTTTGCACAGATTTGGCCTTTTAAAGGCATGTGGTCCTAAACTGTGGATCAGCTGAAAAACAGCCTGTTTCAGTTTAATCGTTATTTTCAATTAATTGAATGCTCAAAAAATGTTTTGTCTCACTCTCATTTCTTCTTGTTGCATGTTGAAGCTCTACTTGGAACCTTGTTAAGATCCAACAATGTAAAATAGGATTTTTTGCCATTTTTCAAGTGGTCTTAAACTTTTGATCAGGACTGTATGTTTATAGAGCCGGTCGATACGGACGCGGTGATACCTAATATGTCAACTTTTTTTTCTCCCCTATTTTTGACATTTTTTTTTTTAACTTTATTTGGGGAAAATTACATTTTTGTTTATTTTTAATTGAAACTTAAAATTTTTTGGGGGGTATAATCCCTTTTACAATGCATTCCAATACTTCTGATATTGGAATGCATTGGCTGTATGAGTAATACTGTGTGTATTACTCATACAGCTTCTGGCCTGTGAGATCCAGGGGGCTGGATCTCACAGGCTCGTCACAGGAAGGCATTGCGCTGCCTTCCATGCCATTGGGTCCCCCCTACAGCCGCATGGGGACCCAATGGCACCGCAGCAAGCCGCAACAGTGAAAATCCGCAAACCGCAGGTCTGAATTGCATTTAGCCAAGGTGCCTGCTCAATGATTTGAGCAGGCACCGGGTTCCCATCACCACCCGCCGAGCGGCGGTGATCGGAAATACACAGGACGTACCCGTATGCCCTGTGTCCTTAAGTACCAGGACATCAGGGCGTACCTGTACGCCCTGTGTCCTTAAGGGGTTAAAGGGTCTATCCCATTATCAACAGATAAGTGTGTGATCGGCAGGGGATCTTATAGTAGCGGCAGTCATGTATGTGCTCCTGGAGATAGCAGAGTACACGTGCTTGGCTACCTCCAGCAGTACCACAGACTACACTTTTTTTTTTATTTGGGGGGGGGGGGGCGAGGAGGGAGGTTGCCTTCTAGGGTGATAGTACAGTTCCTTTGGATCAACACGATAGGATGACAGAACAGACTTGAAAGGGTTAGGGATGGTGCTCACGGGCGGAGCCGTTTTTGTAGTCCATGGATCTGCAAAACACAGATAACGGCAGTGTGCCGCATTTTGCAGAACGGAACGTATGGCCCATAATAGAACAGCCCTATACTTGTCCGTAATGCGGACAAGAATTGGACATGTCCTACTTTTTTGCGGAATGGACATATTGGTATGGGGACCTACACTGAGAACTGTGCCCTGAAAGTGGTGGAGGGTGCACTGCGCATGTGCAGCCGCCCTCTATTTATTTCTATTAGGTCACCAAAAATAGCTGAGCCCTGGCTATTTCCGTCAGGCCCATAGAAGTGAATGGGAGCGGTGGCCGGGCATGCACGGTGCACTCCCATTCACTTCTACGGGGAGAGCGCTTGGTGGTGGCCGGAACCGGGGAAACCCAGGGTCCTCCAGCCACAACTGTCGGGGCTCCGTTCTCCATATGGGTGAAATCAGAAAGTGGGGACATATCCGAGCGATATGCCCCCATTGTCTCACATGGGAATACCCTTTAAGAAGACATGTTTATGAATAAGTCTCATAGATTTTCATTTTAAAGGGAACCTGTCTCCATTTAATATAGTACAAGCTGCAGGCAGCATGCTATAGAGCAGGAGGAGCTGAGCAGATTGATGTATACCTGTCATTTATGCAGTCTCTGCTCTGAGTTCAGTTGTGCACAGGCCATGTTATCAGCAGTAGGATTCTCTGTGAAAGTGTGCACAGGGAAGGCTATCAATCACTGAGAAGACAGCCCCTGTGTACAACTGAACTCAGAGCAGAGATCTAAAACTGCACGTTTTGCTGGATCATTTCCTACAAAACAAGATGATATTAATCTGCTCAGATCCTCCCGCTCTATAAAAAGGTTACGACCACTCAGAGTGGTCGTGTGGCGTTCAGGAAGCAGCCGTGCCGCTATCAAGAACCGTGCGGCCAAACCGGCCCTAATTAAACTAATGAGACCGCACTGTTTAAACCGGTCTGTATAGTTAATGGCCATGTGGCACTGCAGCTAAACAGTGCGGTCTCATTAGTTTAATTAGGGCCCGTTCGGCCGCATGGTTCTTGTTCATAGCACGGCTGCGTCCTGAACGCCACACGACTGTACTGAGAGGTTGTACCGCTGCCTACAGATTGCAGTGCATTTTATGGCCACTGGTTCTCTTTAACGCATATGGCAGAAAGGTTTTTGAAACTGGTCAACCCCTAAACCTAAAAGAAAAAATAAACTTGTCCACCGTGTAGGTCTGTCTGCGAAATTTTCTTCATGTTACTGTGGAAATCTTCCATCTGATCCCTTGCACTTTCAGGTGGCTGAAGTATAGGGCTTTATTAAAAGGTGGCCATATACATTATACAGCTGAATGCTCACCCAACCAAAAGCTATTCCTCCTAATCCTCTACACACATGAATGCTTGGCTATGCCGAGAGAGCATGTGTTCTCAATAGGGAGCATTAAGCGATGCCACACACCGTTAGAAGCGGCTTATATACTGTAAGAACAAAGGATCGGGTATGCTAAAGTCAAATACATCCAATCCTTCTTTCCTCTGCTGGAAGAGCCGCTACACCCCCATAGCCACAGAAATGGATGTGTTTGGCCCACATTCATCTCATGTGTATGGCCCCCATGTGGTAGTTATTGTGCCTAGCCCCAGTCAAAGTGGAGGAGGGATGCTGCAGCCAGCTACCTTACAGTCCGAGACAGGTTTCAGGCGTGTTGGCGGGACGGGAGAAAAACGGCTGATCAAGAGATTTCTTGATATATTTTCTCTGTTTTTATTTAATAGTGACATGTATATGGTTAATACGATACAACGTTTTCTACTATGGTCATGGTTATCACTGTAAACCAAGGATGAAAACATATCAGGATAGACTATAAATATAGAAATCTGCCATATGGTGTTTTGTTTGCTCATTATGCAAAAAAGGTTCCAAATATTAAGAAGAAACACTCGTTTTGGCAGAAAAATTTACTATGGAGTCGCATGTACTAAATAAACAGAAGGCGACGGTGGGGGAGAATTGACAAGGCATCCGGAATATATACACAATCATGTTAACATATGGAAGTAATTCTACTTGTAAAACAAAAATAAATTAAATCTAAGATAGGACCACATTCAAAAATGTTAACCACATCGTATTCAGCTTCTGGTAAAACTCTGATTAGCTCCTTTGACTACAGGGGGGGAATGTGTTTTCGGCTAAAAATGGCGTCATCTTCCACTGCATGTATTTGAAATTTTTCTGTTGACAGTTTTTTTGCACTATGAGGCGGTAGAAACAGCAAGCTTTTTCAAATGATCCATAAAAACTTGTAGACTGACATCATCTGTCAGAATTGGGGATCCACCGTCCTGTGGGAGGGAGGAAATAAAGTTATTTATTGCACACGGATCAGGCGACAGCAGAAAAATCACATTCACTAAGGCTACAGGTACTTGGGGTACATCCACGCTGGACGGAAACGCTGCAAATTTGCCATCGTGGATATGTGCGCGGCAAGTCCACAGCATTGTGCGATGCCAAGAAAGTGTACGAGATTTTAAGAAATCTCAAAAAGATAAATTTGCAACCTAAATTGGCATGCAATGTGGATTTTATTTCAGCAGCATGTCGATTTATGCTGTGGATTTCACACTTTGCAATACACAGGGTCAAATCCGCAGAAGAACTTCTGCTGTGGAATCGCACGGCGGAAAATCTGTCCCAAATGACCATACCTTTAAAGGCTACATGCACACGACCATATGTGTTTTGCTGTCCGCAAAAAAAAAACATCCATTGTCACAATGCCTAAAACGGACAAGAATAGGACATGTTCTATTTTTTTGCAGGGCTACGGAACGGACATACGGATGAGGATAGCACACTGTGTGCTGTCCGCATTTTTTTTTCAAAAAAAAAATTAAAATAAAATACTGAACGGACATGGAAAGAAAATACGTTCGTGTGCATGAGGTCTTAAGTGAATGTCCAACAGCAGGCTATTTTATAGGCTCCACATTAGTTTGATAGCTGCCCAGTAGGGGTCTAAAACTAGAATGAACGGCCCGCCGTGCTCCAGCCCCTTCGTTGTTTTACACAGGCACTGCACAGACAAGTATCTGACTGTACCTGGTACTGCAGCTCAAGCATCATGGAACTGGCTCAACTCTACCATTTTCACCCTACGCCAAAGTTGCAGATGGTATTAGGTACCAGGTCTGAGGAAGTTCCAAGTCAGCCAAGCCAGTACCATGAAGGTCAGATGACCACACTGCTGACTAGTCATTGGTCCAAGAGAAGAGTCACCATACTGCTACCAGCTACATTGAGGGGGTCCCATTTCCACAATGGAAAACATACTACCCGATACCAGAACAGAGTGGAAGCGAGTAGGAAAAGTGGCTTAAACAGGTTGTCCAGGATTTTCCTATTGATGGCCTATTTTCAGGTTGGGTCATGAATACCTGAACAAATGGGTACCGACAGCCCGCACCCCCACCTAGCAGCTGTGTCGGGTTGGCCCCAGCACCGAAACTACACTTCTCCATCCACTGTGTAGAGGTCAGAGCTGGAAGAAAATGGGACCAGCGCTGCAGTAACTACACAGTGGACTGACACCGGCGCTACCCTGAAACAACCGATCATCAGGGTGTTGGACCCCCACAGATCAGGCACTGAAGCCTTGAAGCATAAGCAGCAGGCCGCACTAGGCTCCTGAGCAAAATCTCATGTAACAAAATTAACAGCTCTTACACCATGGCGGCAATGCAAACTCGTGCAGCACTAGCATCCAAAATCCTTCTTACCCAAAAACGGTATACAGTAACATGCTGAGGATAGGCCACTGTTACTAAAATCCAGGACGACCCATTTACGTCTTATTCATGCATATGGACAAGCTGCAGTGCCTGTATAAAAAAAAATGAACGGGCCAGAGCACTGCAACCCCTTCATTCTGATAACCAGCAGGTGTCCTGGGGGTTAGACCACCACCAATTAAACTTTGATGGTTTATTCTAAGGAAAGAGAGGCTTAAGCATTCACGGCATACAACACATTGTACTCAATGATCATGTAATATGCAATAAGCTCCCCCTAGAGGTGGCTGTAGGCAGCAGTAAAAATAAAGCCGTTTTAAAGGGAGTCAATAGAGAATTTGAGCAGACATTCACTTTTAGGCTGGGTCCCACCCCGCTACCACATCAGGTGCTTGGTAAACCTTTTCCGAGTCTACTCTAGTGCTTACCTGCCCATAGCTGTAGATATTGTTGTGCGTCTGTGAGGGATTGACTTTGGAGAGCAGGAATCTAGCCTAAAAATGAAGAAGAGGAATATTAGCAGATAGCCATACTTGTATGTTCTTCCTGGATCTACAGGATAAATAAAATATAACACAAACCCCAATCTACTCCCCCAGTCATGATTTGCCTCAACAATAAAAAGTATCGGCACTTACTTGGCTGCCTCCATGTTCTGTATTGATGTAGCGTGGCATTGGAAATCTGCTTTGTAAGATTTCCTGAGCGTCATCTAGTGGTGCCTGAAGTAGATGCTTGAAGTTCTCATATTCTGGCATCTCCTGGTAACCAGCTTTTCTCCACTGAGCAATAGTCTGCATAAAAAATAAAATGAAAAAAATAAAAAATAAATTATATATATATATATATATATATATATATATATATATATATATATATATATATATATATATATATATATATATATATATAAGGGATCGACCGATTATCGGTTTGGCCGATATTGAGGATTTTGAACGTTATCGGTATCGGCATCAATTTTGCCGATATACCGATAACGTATGGGGAACACAGAACGCGCTGCTGACAGCGCTCTCTGTGTTCCCTCCGCAGCACAGGGGAGAAGGAAGCAGTGTCTCCTCCCCCTGTGCTGCTGCTGCTGCTGCCGCTGCCGCCAATGAGGGGATAGAACATAAGAGGAGGGGAGGGGCTGTGGCCGCTGCGCCACCAATGAAGATAAGCCTTTCATTCATTCATATATACAGGAGGCGGGAGCTGGCTGCAGAATCACATAGCCGGCTCCCGACCTCTATGAGCAATAGCTGCGGTCCGCGGTAGTTAACTCCTCAGGTGCCGCGGATCGCAGCTACCGCTGATAGAGGTCGGGAGCCGGCTATGTGATTCAGCAGCCAGCTCCCGCCTCCTGTATATGAATGATCGAGAGACTTATCTTCATTGGTGGCGCAGTGCGCCCCCCCAAGCCCCCCAGTATTAATCATTGGTGGCGCAGTGCGCCCCCCACCCCCATCCCAATCCCGGCCAATAGTAAAAACATTGGTGGCGCAGTGCGCCCCCCCCCCACCCAGTATTAATCATTGGTGGCAGTGGCCACAGGATCCCCTCTCCCCTGCTCCTCCGATCGGAGCCCCAGCTGTGTAAGCCTGGGGCTCCGATCGGTTACCATGGCAGCCAGGACGCTATTGAAGCCCTGGCTGCCATGTTCAGCTCCATGCTGCTGTGTGCACTATGCACAGAGCAGCAGGGACAGTGTGAGCTCCTATTCACCCTGATAGAGATCTATCAGGGTGAATAGGACAAAGGTTCTAGTCCCTAAGGGGGTTAAAAGTTAGTAAAAAAAAACCACAAAAATATTAAGTATAAATGAAAAAGATTTATAAAAAAAAAAAATACACATTAACAATAAACATATTAATTTTCAGCAGATTTGTGTAGGAATTTTTTTTTTCTCAAAAATGAAAATTCCCAGAATATCGGTATAAATTATCGGCTATCGGCCTGAAAGTTCACAAATTATCGGTATCGGCCCTAAAAAATCAATATCGGTCGATCCCTAATATATATATATATATATATATATATATATATATATATATATATATATATATATATATATATATATATTTATAGTACTTTGTGGCCATATTTTAAATTTTAATATAGGGAAATTCCTACCATCACCATGGTCACCTGTAGTATTTAGGTGGAACTGCAATTATTGGTTAAATGGGTTGTACAATATAAGGCTACATGCACAAACGGATTTTGTTTCCGTGTCCGTTCTGTTTTTTTTGCGGATAGGGTGCGGACCCAATCATTTCAATGGGTCCGCAAAAAATGCGGACTGCACGCCGCGTGCTGTCCGCATCCGTATGTCCGTTCCGTAGCCCCGCAAAAAAAAAACAAAAAACGGGTGGCATACGGATGTCATCCGTTTTTTTGGGCGGATTCGCAATTTGCGCACCACAAAACACATACAGTCGTGTGCATGTAGCCTAAGAAATATGCCTACTTTCTTCCAAGAACAGCGCCCCATCTGTCCACAGGTAGTGTGCAGTATTGCAGCTCAACTCTATTGAAGTGGAAAGGGTTGAGTTGAAATGCCAGATTCCACCAGGTACGCTGTGTTTGGAAGAAAGCAGCCATATTTTTGCGGGTCTCCTAAGGTCAGTTTCACAGAGCGTACCAAAAAGGTATAGAATTGGGCCTGTATAACTGCAGATTTTCACAGGTAATATCTGGAGCAGATTACAGTCCCAGACAAGTGGATTTGATTTAAAAGTCTCATCCGCAGGCTTAGGAGCTTTTCTGCTCGAAAACGGACCTTGATCTTCAGATCTGCAGCGAGTCAATTCTGTTGCGGATTGAGCATGGATTTGTTGCATATTTTACCCATTCGGGGAGATTTATCAAAACTGGTGCAAAGGAAAAGGTTTAGTGGCCCATGGAGTGTGGCAGATTTTGCTGGAATTACCAGCAGATCAGAACCAAAATCTAAGTGTGGATTTTAACCAAATTAATAATAATTTTATGCTTCTTCGGAAATCCCCACAGGCAAATCCCAAAAAATTTAAAGCAACTCCAATGTTTGTGGACATAACGTTATGCCTGTGTGAAATAGGGCCAACACTGCCCAGAGCAAGCAGCCTAGTTGTTGTCCAGGATAAACTTACCTCTCCAAGGTAGATGACAATTTGGAAGAAGGTGTCCATAAGCAGAATCCTGTCCGCTAAAATGCTACTGCTGTCCAATAAGACAGGCTGTTACAGGGAGGGGAAAAAAGGCAAGTTGAGTGAACATAGCGCATGATTTCTGGCGATATAAATCCATTTATACTGATTACATTCTTTTACCTCTGGAGGACCATAGAAAGAGTAGGAGTAGAGGATGGGCTGGATCATGATCAGAGACTGGGTCAGGTCTTGTCTGGCGAAGTGATGCCGATAGTACGACGACTCATCTGGACTGTTATTGAACACTTGCAGGAAAGGAGATCTTCTCAAGTGGAACATGAACTGTGGTAAAATATTGCAGGACTTACTACAGCTACATGCAAAAGCTCAGAGAACAGAACATGTTAACATACAGACCTAGATTTACAAAGGTGCGCCTTAAAAGGTTGCTGCAAATGGCTGCAATCGGGGTTCCTACACTTCTCCGACTTGCTCAAACAGTGGGTAGAGCATCAGAGAACTGTGGGCGTGGCCTAATATGCCCCATTTTGCATAAAAATTGTGCCACAATTCTGGCGTAAAATTCAGACTCAAACTAAGCCGACCAATCGCTGGTACAGAGTGAGAGAAAAGTGTCCGTCTCTACACCACATTCATCATTCGGCCTAAGCCACTGGGACAAATCTGGTGCAGGTCTAGACAGCCGGTCTAAATTTTATTGTTTATAGAATAAGTAAGGCTAAGTTTCACACTAGCAGTAACATTTTTCCAATAGAGGCATAGCCGAATAGTACCTGACCCCGCCAGAGCCCATAGACCAGGATCTACGGTACTCTGGTTTTGGCTTTAGTGCCGGGATTCAGCCAAATACAGCTTCAAGCCAGTGTTACTGTCTGGCCAAATCCCAGCACTAACGCTGGAAACAGGGAGGATCCCTGCGGAATCCCATTATAGTCAACTGGCTCTGGCGGGGTCAGGTACTATCAAGCTATGCAGGATACAATGTCTTACAGCAGGATGTTCCTCTGCTGAAACAGCCTGCCGGAAGAATTTACCTCTAGTTTGAAACTAGCCTAAGGCTACTTTCACACTAGCAGCACGGACCTCCGGCAGGCTGTTCCGTCAGGTGAACAGCCTGTCGGATCCGTCCTGCCACTAGTGAAAGTGTGTCCCCGGACTGCCGCTACATCCCCATTGACCATAATCGGGACGGAGTGGAGGCACGGCGAGAGGCTGCCGGAATAAATGTCGGACATGTCGTAGTTTTATTCCGGCAGCCCCTCGCCGTGCGCTGCCGTGCTTCCGGTGGAACTCCGCCCCCATTATAGTCAATTCCTAAAATACACACCAGGTCTAGAGGCAAGGAAACTTCTGACTTCAATTGACATTTCTTAAAATGACGCAGGTCAACAAAACTTACCTGAGGGTAAAGAGAAAAGGCGTCTGAAAGTCTGAAGGAGGTGGGGTCATCCTTGTTGTACTGCCCAAACTTCTGGCACTGTAATAAAGGATTCATTTTTGAGAAAACAGACAGTGGATTCAATGCAGCCATAAAAACATGAGTGTAAATTATGATGATATAAATTTTCTTTGCTTGTGTCAAAGGCTTGGGGTACGGCCACACAGTTTTTTTGGATGAGGTTTTAAAGCAGATCTGCCTGCAGGATTTTCAGCCAAAGCCAGAAATGGAGCCCCCAGCAATGAGAAATATAAATCCTTCCTTCATATTTTCGATTCCTTTCAAATCCGCTTCTGCAGGCAGATCTGCCTCAATACATGGGCCCAAAAAATTTAAAATGTGAGAATGATGGGTGCATTATTCCAAGGTTTTGTTATTAGATTTATTCGTTTTTGGTTATAAAACGTTCAAAATAAAAGAGGAGCTATATGAGGATTCAGTTGTCTTCTGTGCAGACCAGATTACTCTCTGATCTACGCCACAAGTGGCTCTCGTATTGTGGGACTTACAAGCCTGATGAGCTGTCTGTCTAACCAACGCAGAACATCTGGTCCCTCTTCTGTCTCGGCCCTGTAGACCCCAAGACGCGCCATCAGCACCGCTGCTGCTTCCTGATCGAAGGCTGCCTCAATGTGCTGCAGCTGTGTCTGAGCATCTGCCCAGCTGGAGGGGAAAAGGGCAGATAGCGTTAGTTTCACAGCAGGCGGCTTTGTGTGCGCTACAAATGCTTGAAAGCGGACACTTACTTCCTGGCGATTGTGGTGACTCGGATACGTTTCTGTGTGCTGGAATGCTGGTATTGAGTGACAAACTGAATAGCCCCACGGCCTCCCTGAGGAATGGGCGCATTGTGCTGAAAACAAAGAAATATTCATTCACATAGAGAGAAAATGATAAAAGGAACTTTTCATGAAGGTTTACGGTGTCAGACAGATTTGCCTCTGAGCATTTTCTATACCGATTTCAATCTGATTTTTACAATTGTGGCATACACATAAGGCTAGTTTCACACTAGGCTGTTCAGCAGCGGTTTTCTTTGGCCGATTCTCAGCATATTTGCCAGACTGAAGTGGATCTCCGCCAGTCCCCATTATAGTTAAGCTTCTAGTAACGCGAGAGATCCGGCAGGCTGCTCCCTGCCAGAACACCCTTCTGGATCCTAGGTAAGATAACTGTCAGCTGAGCAGTCGTTCAACAGCCATCTTTCCCTTTCCCAATCGGCTCAAACATATGCATGCTCGCCTCGGCAGAGTATGCATGTGTAGTGAATGATGAAGGGGGGGGAGAACCGGTGCCAGACAGGATTGGACAGTTAAAATCCAACTTGCCCGATCGCTATTCTCCCCGATGTCAGTCACTGGGGAAGAGCGGAGAGGCCCTGTGCACATTAAACGATCGCCCGACATGGATCTAATGTGTACTTCCAGATTAAATGTTTCTCATAACTGGACAGACAACCTTTCATTCCTGATCATTGGCCTGTATAAATATGGCAGGCAACAGCCGGCAAACAAGCAAATCTTTTGTGGTGCAGACCAAATCATCGTTGTCGGCAGCACCTCTCCCCATCTAAACAGGTAATGTCCATCTTGTTCGTTCCCATACAGTTTGCAAGGGACATTATAAAAAGTTTTTTAGATAAGTGCTTAAGTGCTAAACAACCATGTAATTGGAAATGCACCTTCATTATAGTCTATTGCTACCGAACCCAAGAAGATTGTTAATTGAGCAAAATTGTTAATTGAGCAAAAAAACAAAACAAACAAAAAACAAAAAAAGAACTGCGGTGCTGAAATAAAGAAGCAACCATACCTGGTTCACCACTTCAAAGTAAAAGGATAGAGTTGTAGATGGATCCAGCCCGCATATTTTCCACTGACACGTCCCACCGACTCCAAGTTCCTAAAACAGACAAGAAAATGCTGTTTTTCTGTAATAATCTATGATGTTAAACAGTAGATAATGATGGTTTCCATTTTGCAGAAAAGGCAGTAAAGCAAATAGGAATAAAGTAATGTAATGTTTTAAAAGAAATCCAGGATAGGAAATTTCATTTTAGAGCATATTTGGGGAGGGGCAGCATTCAGCGGGGGATGAAGCTGGCTTGTTTTTCTTAGGGCAGCAAACAAATGTACTGAGGGTCCTCCCTCTTAAACAGGCAGATTTATGCCCATATCCAGCACCGATCAACATACATTGTAGGACCTTTAGACTGCCCATACACAATGTGGCCCCAGCAGTGGGGATGCGACCTGTACATACTATTAGTTTTGTAAATGTAAAAGTGTGGCCCAGCAATAAGCGGTGAGCTGCATACGGATTCCACAGCCAGAGCCGCATCGTGTATGGGCAGCTTTAAGGCCCCTTGCAGATGAGCGTTCCTCCCGCAGCGAGTCCGCAACGCAGCACCCGGCCTGACCTCCCAGCACTGATGGGATTCACATAGCATTATAATGATTTATGATGCCATGTAACCCTTACAGTTCTGGAATGTATTGGATAACACTGGCAGCATTATGCCAGTGTTATCCAAAACATTCCAGAACTGTAAGGGTTACATAGCATCATAAATCAATATAATGCTATGTGACCCCCGGCAGTGCTGGGAGGTGAGGCTGGGAGCTGCGTTGCAGACTCTCTGCGGGAGGAACGCTCGTCTGCAAGGGGCCTAAGTCTGCTTGTATACGGTCAGTTTTTTTTAGATGCAGTTCTAAAGTTAAAACCAGGTGTGAATCATAAAAGGAAAGAAAGCAGAAAGGGCACATTCTACTCTTTTTTTTAATTTTTTATTATCCACACTATGTTTTATCATAAAAACTACACGAGAAAACTGGAACATGTTCAGGCACCCATAGGGCCTCTTCACATAGTGGAAATTGCTGTCATAATTTTGGAACAGGCATCATTAGGGGACTGCCTCCCATGTCAATGAGAAGCAGCACTGCAGTTTGCGGACTGGTGGTGTAAAGCAGCAAGCAGCCAGGAAGGGACATGTCCTTTCTTAGTGTGGCGTCTGCTCATGGTTTAGCTATATTCAGTGGAGCTAAGCCACGGGCAGGTCCACGGCACTTAAAGTGAACAACTGCTGCAGAATCCGCATGAACTGATCATACTCTGGTTTTGATCAGGTTTTTAGATGCAGTTTTGAAGCTAAAACCAAGTAAGGATAGTAAAAGTATATAAGAAAGATTCTACTTCTCCTCTTGGTTGAAACCATTCCTGGTTTTGGCTTCATAACTGCACCCGAAAGCCTAACCCAAACCTGAATGTGCACTGGCAACCTCACATGGGCAGATAATTGCCTGTACAGCTGTATGAACTACTTACAATTGCTTGTGTGACCGTTTGGTTACATTCTTGTCAGCAGCACATCTCCTGTTTACCTGGTGCAACGTACTGCTGAATAAAGTTCATTTTCATGTGCACACAAAACATCTGATCAGCTGACAAAGGACTGTTTCCCCGTCTTGACGCTGATCCCTGTGCACCTTTACATGGGGCAATCATCGGGAACAAGCATAAGCAATTGCCATAGGTCATCCGATCATCTACCCATGAAAAAGTCACCTACGTTAAAGGCGTCAGAAGTCAGTCTGTCGGCTTAATGAAGTGAGAAAGAACGTTTTTTTAGCCACTTACATTTTCTGAAATGCATGGACTTTTCACATTCAAGGAAACGCAGGGTCCAATCGCACCTGAAATTTTCAGCTCTCGGGAAGTCTGTTGGAGACACATAAGTTTTACTAAAAAACCTGAACCACACGTTAGGTTATCAAAAGTTGAATGGTGGACAATAAGTAAGTACACTGCAAATTCTTATATTTGGGATGAACAGTGTCCCTTTGGATACCAGTCGATCTGTGTGTATATCACATTACAGTGCACATACTTACCTTAACTTCGAGGTTGGCACCAAAGGCCATTTTGAAGGCTCCATTTGCATCTTTACTGAACACTCGCTGAAATGTCTGCTTAAACAGAGAAGTATTGAAAGAATCTCCAATGACAATCTGACCCCTGGAAAAAAAAGAAACCGGTTACTATTGTGAACCACACACAGCACAGCCACATTATTGTAAGTCTCTGGAACGTACCCGGTGAGGTTGGAGCAGCACTTCATCTCCAGGAGACCCGTCTGGTCCAGTGCACAAGCATAAATGTCAATGCAGTGACCGTTGGCTGCGGAGCGGTTAGCCAGTCCTTCATAGTGCTGTGTCCAGAGAACACAAAGTTGTGATTACACATTTACACCATTTCACACAGGTTTTTCATACATATACTGGAGCACAATATCTGTGGCTACAGATCACCACATATATCTCAGCTGCCCTTTCCGAACAAGTAAGAGATTCACAATTTACACAAATGTGTAGGAGATTCCTTAGAATACAAAGACCCGCTTTGTACATTCCTTAGAGAACGAAATAAAACACCATTGTCCGACACAATGAAGAGAAATCTAACACCCAGAAAATAAAACTGCTCATGCCTTAGTAGCCTTCTTCATAAAACGTGCATTATCTTTATCAATGTCGTGCCAGGAACGAATTGGTGTTTTCAGTTCATCTCCGACAACCATCCCTGGTCCTTGTGATGGTGGCCCTCCAGTAAACAGCATGATTCTGGCACCAGTGTTTGGAAGTGTTCCCTACAGAGAGGTAGAAAAAATAAAAATAAATATAATAATAGTAAAATGGTGAATAATAAACCCAACTGAAGTCTTTAACACTGATGTCTTTGGTTACACATCCAGGTCAGAAATGTATACGGTATATACAGAGAAGTCGATAATTAGCATTGGGTATTATCCTCCATCTTCCTCTCTGCCAGCCAGAACTACAAGTGCTTAAAGGGGTTGTCCAGACTTTTGGACTTTAACCACCTCCAGCACTGTGTGGTATCTACTGAAAAATAAAAATCATACTTCTCTGCTGCCCGGCGCTCCGATCCAGCTCCCTTGCTCTGTTCAACGATCTTCCAATTGCCAGCCTGTACACATTCAGATGGGTCACATGTGGCCTCATCGGTGACATGACCCTCAAGCGGCACACAACTCATGGTTCACATGACCCTGATTGGAAGTTTACAGGCCGGGGAGCAGAAGATCGCTGAACAGAGGGGCAGGAAGCAGGAGAGTATGATTTTTTTTCCACTAGGTACAACATGCTGCTGACGACAGTTAAAGTCCAAAGGTCTGGACAACACCTTTACGTGCAGCCCTTCTACAGAATAAGGGTCCATTCACATGTCCACAAGTGTTTTGCGGTCTGTAAATTGTGGATCCGCAAAACACAGACACTGGCCATGTGCGTTCCGTGGCTGCGGACAAGAATAAGACATGCTCTATTTTCTTGCGTTGCGGGGCCGTGGAATGAAAGTACACAGTGTGCTGTCCGCATCTTTTGCGGCCCCAATGAAAAAAATTAACGTGTCCGCACCCGTTCTGCAAAATTGCGTAACGGATGCGGACGCATGAATGATCCCTAAGGCCCTGATCACGTCACACTTTGAGCCTCTATTTGCTGTATACCATTGATGGAAGACTGCAATGCATCTCACTGTATAGACAGAGCAGGATACGGCACTCATAACTCGCACTGTTTAAAAAAAAAAATTAAATAACCATATACTGCACACTATACAATTTTACTATACTTTTCCTAAAGTATAGAACAAGCGTAGGACCAGAATGAATGAGAACAGGCCCAGCAAGTGTGGACCAGCAGTGGCATATATATATATATATATATATATATATATATATATATATATATATATATACATATACATACACATACACATATACACACACACACACACATATATATACATATACACACACACACACACACACATACACTCTCCCACATATCACTAAACCAATAATTCCTATAACACCAATGTGTTATAGGGTTTTACTTTATACAGGGAGTGCAGAATTATTAGGCAAGTTGTATTTTTGAGGATTAATTTTATTATTGAACAACAACCATGTTCTCAATGAACCCAAAAAACTCATTAATATCAAAGCTGAATATTTTTGGAAGTAGTTTTTAGTTTGTTTTTAGTTTTAGCTATTTTAGGGGGATATCTGTGTGTGCAGGTGACTATTACTGTGCATAATTATTAGGCAACTTAACAAAAAACAAATATATACCCATTTCAATTATTTATTTTTACCAGTGAAACCAATATAACATCTCAACATTCACAAATATACATTTCTGACATTCAAAAACAAAACAAAAACAAATCAGTGACCAATATAGCCACCTTTCTTTGCAAGGACACTCAAAAGCCTGCCATCCATGGATTCTGTCAGTGTTTTGATCTGTTCACCATCAACATTGCGTGCAGCAGCAACCACAGCCTCCCAGACACTGTTCAGAGAGGTGTACTGTTTTCCCTCCTTGTAAATCTCACTTTTGATGATGGACCACAGGTTCTCAATGGGGTTCAGATCAGGTGAACAAGGAGGCCATGTCATTAGATTTTCTTCTTTTATACCCTTTCTTGCCAGCCACGCTGTGGAGTACTTGGACGCGTGTGATGGAGCATTGTCCTGCATGAAAATCATGTTTTTCTTGAAGGATGCAGACTTCTTCCTGTACCACTGCTTGAAGAAGGTGTCTTCCAGAAACTGGCAGTAGGACTGGGAGTTGAGCTTGACTCCATCCTCAACCCGAATAGGCCCCACAAGCCCATCTTTGATGATACCAGCCCAAACCAGTACTCCACCTCCACCTTGCTGGCGTCTGAGTCGGACTGGAGCTCTCTGCCCTTTACCAATCCAGCCACGGGCCCATCCATCTGGCCCATCAAGACTCACTCTCATTTCATCAGTCCATAAAACCTTAGAAAAATAAGTCTTGAGATATTTCTTGGCCCAGTCTTGACGTTTCAGCTTGTGTGTCTTGTTCAGTGGTGGTCGTCTTTCAGCCTTTCTTACCTTGGCCATGTCTCTGAGTATTGCACACCTTGTGCTTTTGGGCACTCCAGTGATGTTGCAGCTCTGAAATATGGCCAAACTGGTGGCAAGAGGCATCTTGGCAGCTGCACGCTTGACTTTTCTCAGTTCATGGGCAGTTATTTTGCGCCTTGGTTTTTCCACACGCTTCTTGCGACCCTGTTGACTATTTTGAATGAAACGCTTGATTGTTCGATGATCACGCTTCAGAAGCTTTGCAATTTTAAGAGTGCTGCATCCCTCTGCAAGATATCTCACTATTTTTGACTTTTCTGAGCCTGTCAAGTCCTTCTTTTGACCCATTTTGCCAAAGGAAAGGAAGTTGCCTAATAATTATGCACACCTAATATAGGGTGTTGATGTCATTAGACCACACCCCTTCTCATTACAGAGATGCACATCACCTAATATGCTTAATTGGTAGTAGGCTTTCGAGCCTATACAGCTTGGAGTAAGACAACATGCATAAAGAGGATGATGTGGTCAAAATACTCATTTGCCTAATAATTCTGCACGCAGTGTATAGAACATAACCTTTTGTTCTCATCTCTTTATTTAGCTGCTTTCATCAGATCAGTGAGCCCAGATAAAGTGGGGTTCATAGTAATGACTGATCCATTGAAAAGGCTTTTCTATCCTGGTGATTTAAGTGCAAAATAAAGCCTCGCTGACGGGTAAATCGGCATCTTTTAGCACGTGCCATGGCATCTAAATTTCACTTGTTAATGTAACGACATCTAGTTAACATTAATTTCAATATTAAAAGCTCCGCTCCATTACCACATGAACTCATTTATCTAGTGAGCAGTGAAGACCCCATTACTGTAGGAAACAATTACCTCTAACAAACCAACAGCAATGGACAGGGCCACCCCGGTGGATCTCAGTGGTCTTTTCCCCTGAGTTACAGGCCATGGGTCACGTTGTAATTCCCCAAGTAGATCTGTTAAATTCATGTCGATCTTGTGAACAGGCTGCAAAAACCTACAGCAAGGATGAAAATGTCATTATTGGAAAAAATAAAAAATTAGCTGGAAAGGTAAAAAAACAAAACATGCAAAACACTACTGTATATTATCCAAAAATGTTACCTGCTTGACAAGAAAGGCGGCTCATGGGGCTGTTGGGGTCTCCCCTGTTGTGCTGCAGCTGCAGGTTTTACAAGACCTAACATATCCTGAATTACCAAAAAAATTAAAATATAAAATCATAAATAATACTGATAATTATTATTATTAAAAAGCAAATCATCTTGAAATATTGCTAAGGCTTGTTTCACATTTGACGAGTCGGCAGTTTCATCTAAGTCAGCCATAACAAGAGCCACTATTTGTAGCATGTGTGTATTCCAAGTGGGGGACCCCCTCCCCCAAAACATCCATAAGCCCTAATAGAAATCTCAGATCACCTGAAACGTGGCATAATGATTCAGTCTGGTAGAATTCTTGCAGTAATAAGGATTGTGCAAAAATCAGGAAGTTTATGGGGGTCATACTGAGCGATTCCAAAGGCTGGAAATGCCAAATATGACACAGATTTTCAGAAATAGAAATATTTCTGCAATGCAAGTTGCTCCCTCCTGCTCAGGCAGCAGCCATTTTTTCGTGTGCATTCCGTATTTTGCGGAACAGAACAACTGGCCCCTAATAGAACAGTCCTATACTTGTCCGTAATGCAGACAATAAGGGTCCATTCACACGTCCGTTGTTTCTTTCCTGATCTGTTCCATTTTTTGCGGAACAGATCTGGACCAGATCTGGACCCATTCATTTTCAATGGGTCCTGAAAAAAAACAGACAGCTCAATGTCTGATTTTTTTTCAGGACCCATTGAAAATGAATGGGTCCAGATCTGTTCCGCAAAAAACGGAACAGATCAGGAAAGAAACAACGGACGTGTGAATGGACCCTAACATGTTAGATTTTTTTGCAGAACGGAAATACGGAAACTGAATAACTTCCATGTTTTTTTGCTGACCCATTGAAATGAATGGTTCCAACTTCCTTATACGGTTCGCAGAAAAAACAAAAAAAATAAAAACAACACGGACCGGACAGGGAAAGAAAATATGTTCATGTACATGAGCCCGAACTGTGAAAAATGGAAGTTGGAATCTGATTGGTTGCTTTGGGCAACTAAGCCAGTTCTACTTTGCACCAGTTTGATAAATCTCCCCCAGTGTTTGTAGGACATTTTATAATTTCCAGTAGGCCAGAGATCAGCAACCTCCTGCACTCCACTGTTCTGATGCCTGGCCCTGAAATCCTGCACGTGCGGTTGAGACTTCATCGGCACATGTGCAATTGATCTCAGGAGGCTTTTCTCGCTGAGATTCTGCACTGCTCAACCGTCAATGATGTCCCTCTCCTCCTGGCAGAGAAGATTCTCGACTTTACTTCTAGATCAGCAAAGTCAGCAACTCTTCTGGGAGGAAACGGATATCACTGGCGGTACAGCAGTGCAGATCTCAGCGAGAAGAGATCAACTCTGCATGTGCCGATTAAGTCACACTGGCGCCAAGAGCAAGATTTCGGCGGCAGGTATCAGCGAGGATGCCTGGTCCTGTCAATCTGGCCATGAGGGGGAGAGGCAACGGTGAAGTGGTGCTCCAAGGGGCTAGGCCCCCTACTCACTTGAATAGGCATAAATGTAAACACTTTGTACCAACAGTACATCAAATGGCAGCAACACAGGGATCAATGAATTCACCATGATCAACCCTTCCAGGCAGTCCGCCAGACAGATGGTCCTCAGATGTGAGGGCTGCAAAACTGCTATGTCACACAGAACAACATAGCTCCCTGCAACACTAAGAAGTCACAAGACCCAAGGGAGAACGGATTTCACCGCAATCCCCTTAGGAGTATGTCGTTGCTTGAAATGTAGAAGCTTCACAACACTCACAGCAGCTCCTACCTGTATTTGCTTAGCTGTAAGATCTTTGGTTCCTCGGAAGACATAGCTTTTTGAGATCCCATCACAGTTGAGTTCATGCACTTGAACCATTCTCCCAAAAGTAATTAGTCCCACCAGGGCATCTGGAGGCAAAAGACTAAGTGACATCTGCAGCGATTCCTTGAGAGCTTGCAAGTCTTCTTCCTCCAGGCAGGTATCGACCACATACAGGAATATCAGAGGAGTTGGTGGTCCTCGCTGCAATGATAAAACATACAGCAGTCTTTATATATGCTGTATTATACCGCAGAGTGAAAAAGACCATCATGAATTATGACTATATTCAGACATCATCCATTCTCAAATGAATATTACCTAGAAGAATAAAATGTTGCATGCAGTTCTGTACTCCACTCACATCCAAAGCTTCATTCAGGAGTGTAGTCACAATGTGTACAGGTTATCTGCACTGTATAGACCGGTCATTCCTGTGCTGGACAGGAAGTGGCTTGATCCAGTGACCACTGCAGCCAATCACTGGCCTCTGGGGTCAAATGCTTGTGATGTGCACACATGATCCTTCCAGCCAGGACCATAGCTTGGGCGATTTTTTTTTTTAAAATTGTGCTCACCTTTCCGAACCATGTGGTTGTCTGCTCCTCAGCCAGACGACCCCTTTAAGTTTCAACTATTCACCGTTACTACCCTATTGTTTTCAGAATTCACTTTTCCTCCAAGCTCGGATGATAAAAGTATATTCTATAATAATTTGGGATTAAGGCTAATTTCAGACGAGCGTGTCCTGTGTGCGGAAATCACTCCGTGTAGGAGCATGATTACCAGTTATGACTACTGCTTGTTTCGCAGGCGGGCACGGCATTATACTGATTTATAATGCTGTGTGTCTCTGCATGACTTACTACAGCATTAGGTCAGTACAATTCTGTAGAAGTAAGGCCATGCAGAGACACACAGCATTATAAATCAGTATAATGCTGTGCGCTCCTGCAAAAAGAGCAGTGTCCATAACGGGAAATCACGGAGCATGATTTCCACACAGTACACGCTCGTCTGAAAAAGGCCTAAAAGGAGATGTCTGGTGGAAACCAGACAACACAGCGAATCGGCCCGCAATAAAGAATTTACCTGTCAGATCCTGCGCCACAGCTCTGGTTCTCACTGGCGGGATCTGTTTACACGGCTACAGTGGTGACGTCACATCAACTGCAGCCAATTGCTGGCCACATCGGTGCGCCAAAGAGGCCTGTGACTGGCTGAAGCAGTCACGTGTTGTCAACATGACTTCCCTGCTACAGCCAGGTAAACAGATCTCAGCTGTAAGAACTGGAGCCGCTGGACGGGGTCTGCCAGACAGCCCCTTTAAATGTAATAGATAATACAATGAAAGTGGGCATAAAAGGTAATTCAGTTGTGACCAGAATGAACGCGACAGGAATTTATTAGCATTTCTTTAAAAAGACATGAAACTGTCTATAAAGACAGGATTAAATTAGCATAAAACCCAATCACTGGTGATCAAAGACCATGGTGTTGTTATAAAGGTCTGTGCATACAATGCTTACTGGGGAAATCCTCTAGGAGGGGTCTATCAAGATTGTAAATTTATGGAAATATTCTTAGACTTGCCGTAGTCTACACTATTCTGCTGGTTCTCTTTGTAAGATGCTGTGTTCACTAATTATCAAGCTCAGCGCACAGTACCTTACCTGGACAATATATTCGATGGTAGAGAACTGCGGCATCAGCTCCGCAGGCTGATTCACTTCGGATATTCCTGCATACGTAGGAGGGAACTGAAAAAAAATGCAATAAAAGGTAAAACAAATTATAGTGGTAAAGTCACATACAAAGGGCACATTGCCTAAAAGTTAAAAGGCAACACATGGAAAACACTTGCACTCACCTGGTTACGTTGGAAACAAAAGTTACAAGCCCAAAGCTTAGCTCTGTAGTCAACTTGGCTAAGGAGAGAGAGAGGGGGAAAAAAAAAAAGGAGAGATGTAAGAAGAAAGAAAAATCTAATTCTGATCAATTTACGGCAGAGGAAGTCTAGTAATGAAGCACTATGCACAGTCTTTACAAACATCGTCAGTCTTAGTAAATGTTCCATCCCACAGCCCCTATTATCCGGACTCTGCAGGTATAATTATCAGTCATTCCTCACCAAAGTGGATTAAGGACCGCTTTGCAGGTTGGCCTTGTGCAGAGGACCGGTTCATACTGCACGGGTGGCAAGTCCGACCGTTCTTTAAGTGGGGTGAAAAGGCATCCTAGGGGCACAACCATCCGCGTAGCTTCCAGCCGGCTCGATGGCCAAACGTTCCAGCTGAAACGCACCCCATCTCGCTCTTCGTTCTGCTGAATAAATTCCAAGTAGGTTGCCATAGAAACAGTAATGCTGCAAAAAATGTAAAAGAAAAGGAACAAATCAGTATATATGGCATAAACAGGAGCGATGCGATCTGCAATAACCTAATGCCAGCTGTTACCGTGTCCCCTGGCTCCATCATAAATGCCCACTTTGGTCAAACCAGGGATACGTGGCTGTCAGACATCTTAGGATCAGACTGGTTGCACTCCAACCCTATGAAGCCACATTTTGCCGGATATCAGACAGTCTGCCTGTCAGCTATATTGACATGTCTATGGTCAGCCTCTATGACAAGCGGTACTGAAGGTGTGACCACCTCTACCCCCTATCATGAACACTACTAGACTAGAGCTAGCTAGACACCTTAGATAGATGTTGGTGGAGTGGTTGATTGTGTACGGGGGGGTAGGAATAGCTGTCGGCCACTCATTTTGGCTGAGCGCGACACTTTCAGAAACCTCTGGTGGCAGCATATCTCCTGTGAAATCCAACATGCCCAAATCTTCTTTCCTCTCAGACATCTGCTGTCAAGGAAATAGTGGGAACAACTTCTTTTACAACCTTTGACTCTGCTAACCAAAAGAATAACAACAGAGCGATCTCATCACTGAAGAATGCCGCAGGCAATGACTGGGTATATGCCCCCATAACTGCAGGAGCAGCGCCAGGGACCTGCTGGACAGAGCCAGCTGTACTTTGTAACATTACAACTTCACAACTCGAGCAAGACACGGCGAACCGACGATAACATCTCTGAATGTCAGCAGTCCAACGCAACGTGTAGAAGCATGTACCAAAGGCCACACAAACATTCCAAAGGGAGACACGTCGGGCATTAGGCTAGGGCGCTAGGCTATATCCAGCTATATTGCACATGCAACCTAAAGATATATGAACACAGTGCATATAACACGAAGATTTTCATGCAGAAGAGCCGCAGCCTAAGGCTACTTTCACACTAGCATTTTTTGCGGATCCGTCATGGATCTGCAAAAAACGCTTCCGTTACATGAACGGATCCGGTTGCATTATGTCTTCTATAGCCATGATGGATCCGTCCCCATTGACTTACATTGTGTGCCAGGACGGATCCGTTTGGCTTCGCTTCGTCAGGCGGACAGCAAAACGCAGATCGAAATGGAGACGGAACGAAGGCATTCTGAGCGGATCCTTTTCCATTCAGAATGCATTAGGGCAAAACTGATCCGTTTTGGACCGCTTGTGAGAGCCCTGAACAGATCTCAGAAACGGAAAGCCAAAACGCCAGTGTGAAAGTACCCTAATACAGTACCCGCTGAGTAGATGAGATTTTCAAAATTAGCTAAGCAGTGAGGACATTTTGCAGCTGGGAAATTGACCTGTGGTGCAGATTTTCAGTGCAAATTTCACCCGTTGGGACAAATCAGCAAGTAACACAAGCAGATTTTTGTGCAGAAATGCAGCCAAAACGTGTGCGGAAAAACGACATAAACACTGCTGTGCGCATGTACCCTAGGGGTATCTTGAGATGGATGATTTTTGTTGTGGGTTTTCATGCCGACTTGCTTTAGGTTTAAGCTGTACTGAATGGAGCTTAACTGCGAGCGGACTCCGCCTGCAGCTTTGTCAGGGGTCCGTACAGTAACCGCACCAGGAATGAACCTGTACTTTCTTGAAAACTGCACGGCAAAAATCCTCAGCCGAATGAAATGCAGCATGGCCATTGAAAACACTGTATCCGCGCGCTGACACCGGCACGCAAAACCTTTCGTCTGAACATACACTGAGGAAGCCGTTGATGGTCAGATTCAGCAATGTGAACAATAACGAGATATGGGTATCAAATTGTACCGTTTAGGATCGCAGCAAATCCATTGCATGGGAATTCTCATCCAAACTATATTTTATACCTGTTACTGGGCTCATCACAAGAATGCCCCTGTATACAACTGCTGCCTTGTCTGTACACGGCGCTTGTATTCTGCGGCTGCCAACTACAGACAATACCGGATGACGTTTATACAGGGATATGTCCATCTTGTAAAGTGATTGCCGATCGCTAACAATGCCAGCACTGCATGGTTGGCAGGGGTCTGACGTCTGAGCCCCGACCGATCCCGACACCGAAGGGGCTCAGGAGAAAAAATAACATGCATCATATGTCATTGGCGACAGTGTTGGGAGGTATTCCCCAATTCAAGCATTGCTTCCGGGGGACTATACAGAATCACCACAGTACGGAACCACCGATCCTGAGAAGGAAGGGGCTGCAGCACTGATTCTGATTGACAGTACAAGTTGCTGCTGGTCGGGTCATTTCTAGTACCACGGACACAACCAAGACCGTTGAAGCTCATAAAATGGGTCAGATCGTTAATAATAATTTACACGGATGGCGCCTGTAACCTGCTTCATGCAAATCATGTCCATTACATCAACTAGGAAGACGACATCATCAGATGCAACCCCATCACCGGCAGGAGCGGTACAAAAAAAAATGGATGACAGATCCATAACAACCCCGCTCCCATAGGGTTAAATAACAGGTCTGCTCTATACATCTGATGGCGGGTAACCACTTAATTGCTTTTAGGGTACTTTCACATTAGCGTTTTTCTTTTCCGGCATTGAGTTCCGTCCTAGGGGCTTTATAGGGGAAAATAACTGATCAGTTTTATCCTAATGCATTCTGAATGGAGAGCAATCCGTTCAGGATGCATCAGGATGTCTTCAGTTCAGTCTTCTTGCCTTTTCAGGACGGAGATAATACCGCAGCAAGCTGCGGTTTTATCTCCGTCCAAATTACCGGAAAACAGGATCTGGCATTTTTTCCCATTGAAATGTATTAGTGCCGGATCCGGCATTCTAAATACCACAATACCCGATCCGTCCTTCCGGTCTGCGCAGACCAAAAAAAAAAATAATAATGTGAAAAAAATAAAATGCCGGATCCGTTTTTCCGGATGACACCTGAGAGACGTATCCGGCATTTCAATGCAGACTGATCAGTTGGCGTACGTTTTGACGGATCTGGAAAGCACCCTTACACAGACAGTAAGTGAAATACTGGATCCCTGAGAACCTGTACATGTAACGCTCCTTACTGAATCCACTGGATCACATATTCCAATGATTTATACTGGGTCCAGCAGATTACTGGTTATTACTGGACAGAATAATGATGGCAGTGTGATCAGAACCGGATCTATATAATATATACAGAAATCATGGACTGCAAATCCTACTTATCAATTATCCAATCAAATCATTGCTCCTGATTTTAATATTTTTACACACACACACACATTATATATATATATATATAATATATATATACATATATACACACACACACACAGACACTATATACATACACAGACACTATATACATACACAGACACTATATACACACACACACACACACACAGATAGCAATATAAGTAACAACCGTCTACACGGTAAGCAGCAGGGCTCCCATTTACCTGCACAGCACCGTACAGCGCGGTATAAAGCCGCAGTATAAACGCAGTGTGCTCTCCTTACCTCCGCTATCTCATTCACTCCGGTGTCGGCACGGTTTCGGAATCCGGGTGTAGGTTCCGGCCAGAAGTACAGCTCAGCAATAGGCCGGTTAGACCAAGACCAAGAAGTGACGTCGGTCGAAAGGGACGTTCTCAGCTACCAGCCACGTAGGTGAGTTTCAGCCAATCAGCGAGAGGATCCTCCCCGCCCTCGAAGTACGTCATCAGCTCGGGTCGCGCACGTCTGAAGAAACAGGTTTTGCCAGTTCTCTGACGTCATCACGCTGGGCATTCCTTCCTGGCTAGAGGCTATGCCTTCTGTGGTGTATTTAGTTACTCAGTGTGTTACTATAGAAATCATGTCCCTGATTGAGCTGTGTGAGATTGTAGGTGAAATAAACGTATCTGGAACATGTCTGTATTGTACATTACATACAGCACACTGGAGTGCAGCACCAGCCTGGGAATGTCACTTCCCTTTTATCATTTGAGGATGGAAGCTGGCCCAGTTAGGCCTCCTTGGCGTCCGTAAATCTCAGGGTCCATTTCGTTACACATTGCACACTACCGCAGCTTTCACACAGTGGGGCACATTTACTAAGACGTCCGAGTGCTTCTGTGGCAGTCCTTGCGCGTGGCATAAAAACTATCCTGGCATGTGTTTTTTTTTTTTTTTTGCTAACATTTGCACCTCTTTCCAGGCGTAAATGTTACTAGATTTGCCGGGGCTGTAGTCCTTGCATGGCCCCACTCAACGTATTGTCGCACAGCCGGTTAAAATAGGGGACTTATAAAAATAAAATAAAAAAACTAAAACTAAAATAGTCGCAAGTCCCTTAGTAAATGTGCCCCAGTGTTTAGTCAGTGACTGAGGCAAATCCAGATACAGGTCAAAAAGACAGAAGAGGTGAAGATCTCCCCATGATACCTCATCCCTGTGTAGTCTCCACTCCTGGTTTTGGCTCCCAATCACTGATTTAGGGCTCATTCATCCGCTGGCTCTGCTATTTTCATCGGGCCCACAGAAGTGAGCAATGGGAGCAGTGGGCGGTCATGCATGGTGCGCTCCCTTCACTTCTATGGGGAGAGCGCTTGGTGGTGGCCGGACTGTAGTCCTCCGGCCACCACTTTGCCTGCTCCATTCTCGATATAGGTGCAGGTCCCACCGCTATCAGACAATGGGCCAAAAGTGGCAGAAAGGGGTTTTTACGGGAATACAATATTAATGACCTATCCTCAGGATAGTTAATCAGTATGCAATCGTTGGGGGGCGACTCCAGGCACCCCCCCCCCCCCCAGACCAGCTGTTTGAGAGAACAGGGTGTAACGTTATATTTCTTTACCTCGTGAGATTTCCCTACCCTTGTCACTTCCGATCATACCAGAAATGACATGAGGAGGTGTGCCGCGCCGCGCAGGCGCACAACGACGGGGTAGGGAAATTTCACAGCAGAGTTAGCTGGACACCGGCCGACACTGCGCATGCGCCGGGAGCCTCACCAGCGGCTAGGGTAGGGAAAAATTAAGGGGCCAGTGCGCAGGCGCGGTGATCGGATGGATGGTCTCAGCTGGACACCGGCCGACACTGCGCATGCGCTGGGAGCGGTTAGGGAAAAAGCACTGGCCCGTAATTTTTTCTCTTCCCTAACCGCTGGTGAGGCTCCCAGCGCATGCGTAGTGTCGGCCAGTGTCCAGCTGAAAACATCCATCCGATCACTACACCTGCGCACTGACCCCTAATTTTTCCCTACCCTAACCACTGGTGAGGCTCCTGGCGCATGCGCAGTGTCGGCCGGTGTCCAGCTAACTCTGCTGTGAAATTTCCCTACCCCGTCGTTGTGTGCCTGCACGGCACGGCACACCTCCTCACGTCATTTCCGGTGCGACCGGAAGTGACGAGGGTAGGGAAATCTCACGAGGTAGGGAATCCTCACAGCTCACCAAGCACAGCGCCGTACATTGTATAGTGGCTGTTCTTTGTATTGCAGCCAGGCCCATTCACTTGAATGGGACTGAGCTGCTCCTAGGCCACGTAACCGATAAATGTGACGTCTCTGGCCTAGGAAGGGGTCGCAGCGCTCACCAGCATGCCATGGCCTCCTCAAACTGCTGGTCACTGGCGTTGCTGGGATTTGGACCCCCACAATCAGATATTGATGACCTATCCTGAGGACAGGTCATCAGCAGGGGCGTAACTACCATAGCGGCAGACCATGCGACTGCTATGGGGCCCAGGTCAAGCGGGGGCCCAGTTTTAGTTGGGATTATCTCTTCTACTGGGGGTGAAAACTTGATCAGGACTCTACCCTCTAAAGCAGGGATGCTCAACTAAAGGAACAACTTTTAGCAAATGAGGCAGTGGAAAAATGGCCCAAGGGTCATTGAAAAGGATTTAGGCAGAAACCCTTCTGTCCTGTGTGGGGGGCCTGGTTTGATCCTTGCTATGGGGCCCTTACTTCTCTATGTACGCCACTGATCATCAGTGTTGTATTCCCATAAAATCCCCTGTAATGTTTTTATTAACACATCAGTGGTTTTCTACTGACCGTGAGGCTTGCACTACTTTGGCCTGTGATGCGAACCACCACGGATGTCATGTCACCGAGTTAGTGAATTCCACAGCTATTTTCGTGGCGAAAAAGCACATACAATACCTTACTTAGGGCGAGTTCACATCACTGTTATTTACAGTTCCTCTGACCCGTCAGAAGAACAGAAAAATAATATTCTCATCCTATTTGCCGGAATGTGGCCAGATCTCCTCTGGTCCCCATTATAGGGCTAGACAGAGACTTACAAGCTTCTAGCAATGCCGGAATGCAAAGAAAGCTCTAACGCTAGCCTTATGCACTTCTTTCCATCTAAAAAAAACGGATCTCAGACAGAAATGTCTCAAACAGATACCAAATGTGCATAACTGATGCGTAGGATACTTTTTTTTATTTTTTTTGAGGATTTTTTTTTTCTTTCTATTTCTGTTCTTCTGCAGGAAAAAATAACGGTGATGTGAACTCGCCCTTACCAACGTTTTAGTAAATTTGGGGCATGTAAGCCGTTCCCTCGGGAACACCCAAGACTCCACCTGATATGCCCACTTATGGCTGGTGCTTACATTAGCCACAACAATTTTTGGCTCGGAAATCACCAAATTTGCCAGGACTGTCTCTGAAAATTTGGGACAGTTGGTAACTATGCAATACACGGGTTTTTTGCCGTGGGATGGTGACAAAAACCGCAGCGGCCGTTTAAGCTGTATTTTCAGGCACGTGTGGACACACCCTGAGAATTCCTGAGGCCCCTTTCACACGAGCGAGTTTTCCGGACGGGTGCAATGCGTGATGCGAATGCATTGCGCCCGCACTGAATCCGGAACAATTGATTTCATGGGGGCTGTGTGCATGAGCGTTGGTTTTCACGCATCACTTGAAAATCGCAGCATGTTCTATACTCTGCGTTTTTCACGCAACGCTGGCCCCATAGAAGTGAAGGGGGATGCGTGAAAATCGCATCGCATCCTCCGCAAGCAAGTGCGGACGCGATGTGTTTTTCACGAATGGTTGTTAAGAGATGTTGTTTGTAAACCTTCCGTTTTTTATCACGCGCGTGCACCCGCGCGATAAAAACTGAACAACTGAACATGATTGCATACTAAGGCCTCATGCACACGACCGTTGTTGTGTTCCGTTCTGCAAAATGGGGTTCCGTTGTTCCGTGATTCCTTTCCGTTTTTGTTTCCGTGTGTCTTCCTTTATTTTTGGAGGATCACCCGACATGAAGGAAAGTAAAAAAAAGTCTAAGACAGGTTTGCCATGCAAATGATAGGAAAAAAACGGACGCGGACGACAATCTTGTGTGCCTCCGCGTTTTTTAGCGGTCCCATTGACTTGAATGGCTCTGCGAACCGTTTTCCATGAAAATAATAGGACAGGTTATATTGTTTGGACGGACTAGAACCACGGATCACGGACGCGGATGGCAAACGGTGCATTAGCCGAGTTTTCAACGGACCCATTGAAAGTCAATGGGTCCGCAGAAAATCACGAAAAACGGCACAACGGACACGGAATAAAACAACGGTCGTGTGCATGAGGCCTAAACTTAATGGACTTGCTTGCGAAATCCTGCATTTTTCACTTAACGCATCCGAACCTAATCCGCTCACGCTCGTCTGCAAGGGGCCTAATAAAAAATTTGCTGCAAGCAATGCAAGTGAATAACGTTTTATTCACACTGTGCACAAAAAATCGGTGTGGGTTTTAGAGTATGCGGGCTCTTGTTGATGTGGCGTATTAGGTTTACTGCACAGTCAAAGCATAAGGCGCTTCCTTCCGTAAGAAACTACAATTCCCATGATGCAGTTCTCTCAGGCGCAGCACTTCCTGTACATTGTGATGTGCAGCAATGTCCGAAGGCTCAGCTGCTGCAGGGGTTTCCCCTGTAAAAGCCGTCATAGTGCCCGGCAATGGGGGAGGGAGCGTGGAGTCTTGTATCTGGTATGGTTGGACTAAAAAGAGACTTGACAAGGTGAGACTATGTGAAGCATGCACTGATCCCACTGGCTGTAGTAAATACAAGAGGATTGTAGGGGAGGCCACTAACGTGCTTGGATAATTAGATTTCTAGCCCCCAACACCACCACCCCTACCCCCCCTGGTGTACAGTGTTGCAGAATAAACAGCGGAGTACAGCCCCACCGAATGGTGCAGGATTCATCACGGAAATGCTGCGGATTTGTCAGAAATCCGCAACATATCGAAACGCAACCGATTTAAGTCCTCACCGCAAGTCATCACGTACGGATTCTGTTGCAGAAACTTTCTTTAGCTTGTGGAGGAGATATTTATTTTACGCACTTAGGCCTCATGCACACGACCGTTGTTCGGCTCCGCATCCGAGCCACAGTTTTTTTGCGGCTCGGGTGCGGACCCATTCACTTCAATGGGGCCGCAAAAGATGTGCTGTGTGCTGTCCGCATCAGTTGCTCCGTTCCGAGGCCCCCGCAAAAAAAAAAAATAACATGTTCTATTCTTGTCCGTTTTTGTGGACAAGAATAGGCATGCCTACAATGGTCCGCCCATTCCGCAAATGGCGGAAGGCACACGGCCGTTTTTTGAGGATCCGCGGCTTGCTGACCGCAAAAAATGGAACGGTTGTGGGCATGAGGCTTTATATAGATAAAATGCCATCCACTTTGCTGCTACTGTAAATTCTGTGGATTTTCCATGCACATTTCCAAGCCTACAGCACAGCCCTACCCTAAAAAGTGTAATTTAAAAGAAAAATAGTACGACACAAATATACTAAGTAGTGCCCCCCCCCCCCCATTACCCTTTAAAGGGTTTCTGTCACCCCGCAAAACTCTTCTTTTTTTTTTTTGGATAGTTAGATTCCTCATAGTGCGATATAGCAGAATATAATAGTCTTACTTACTTTCATGCGGCCGATTCTTTATAAAATAAACTTTTATAATATGTAAATGAGGGCTCTACCAGCAAGTAGGGCGTCTACTTGCTGGTAGCTGCTGCAGAAATCCGCCCCCTCGCCGTGTTGATTGACAGGGCCAGCCGGGATCTCCTCCTCCGGCCGGCCCTGTCAGTAATTCAAAAATCGCGCGCCTCGCGTCATTCGGCGCAGGCGCTCTGAGATGAGGAGGCTCGTATCCTCAGCACTCCCTCAGTGCGCCTGCGCCGATGACATCACCGAAAGAGAAGACGTCATCGGCGCAGGCGCACTGAGGGAGTGCTGAGGAGATGAGCCTCCTCATCTCAGAGCACCTGCGCCGAATGACGCGAGGCGCGCGATTTTTGAATTACTGACAGGGCCGGCCGGAGGAGGAGATCCCGGCTGGCCCTGTCAATCAACACGGCGAGGGGGCGGATTTCTGCAGCAGCTACCAGCAAGTAGACGCCCTACTTGCTGGTAGAGCCCTGATTTACATATTATAAAAGTTTGTTTTATAAAGAATCGGCCGCATGAAAGTAAGTAAGAGCATTATATTCTCCTATATCGCACTATGAGGAATCTAACTATCCAAAAAAAAATAAATGAGTTTTGCGGGGTGACAGAAACCCTTTAACCACCTCCGGACCGCCTAACGCAGATTCGCGTTCCGGAGGTGGCAGCGCTGCGCACAGTCACGCATATACGCGTCATCTCGCGAGACGCGAGATTTCGCTCCAAGCCGGCCCGCGCATGCGCATCGCGGGCCGGCAAAAGTTAAAGAACAAGTTAGTCACCAGCCTGCCAGCAACGATCATTGGCTGGCAGGCTGGCGATTTTTAAAAAATCCAATCACAAGCCATATAACAGATCATATTAGTAAATATGATCTGTTATATGGCTTGTCTGCTCCTGTGCTGGTCCTTTTCGTCGGTTGGATCCAGCACAGGAGCAGACTTCACAGTGAGTAGCACCAACACTACACCTTAGCCCCAGATCACCCCCCTGCACCCCAATTAACCCTTTGATCACCCCTTTGATCGCCCCTGTCAATCACCAGTGAAAGGAAAAAAAGTGATCAGTGTAAACTGTCACTTTTTTTTTTTCACTAGTATTGGCTGTTAGGTTTTAGGGATAGTTTAGGCCCCTTGGTTAGGTAGTTAGCGTCAGTTAGCGCCCACCCCACCGCACCGCAGTCACTTTTATTCGCTGAATAGCGTATCGCTAATCAGCATTTGTACTTTTATAGTATCTGTAAGTGATCAAAACTGATCACGGTCAGATCTATAATAGTATTAGTGTCACTTTAGTTCGCCCTCCACCCAAAACGCAGTGTTTGCCCGATCAGGCCTGATCGGTCGCCCACACGTGCGTTCACCCACGCCCGCCCCACCGCAGTGACAAAAAATATATATTTTTTGATCACTGCACATTCATTTTACACGCACTGCGGCGATAAAAAAATCAGTTTTGATATTTTTTATCAACCGCAGCGGCCTCCGGTACTTCGCTAGCCTCCCCTTTGTAAGACAGGTTTGCTTTTTTTCTTGGGTAGTCTCAGGGAATACCCCTAAATTTAGTAGTCCAAAATGTCAAACAGGGGGTATTCTTCTGAAGAGGCCTACAGGATTCTGACCCAGTCGGATGAGGAGTGGGAACCCTCATCTGATGAATCTAGCGGGTCAGAATATGAACCTGTGGAAAGCAGTGGCTCTCTGACCCAAAGTTCGGACGAGGAGGTGGAGGTCCCTGGCAGCACCAGGCGTACCCGGCCCCATGTCGCTAGACCACAGGTTATGCAGGATCCGCTTCAAGAGCAGCAGAGTGGGGCTGTCGCTGCCGGATCACGTGGTGAGGCATACACCAGCAGCGCAGCCCTCCCTGGACCTAGTACCAGCACTGCCGTACAACATGGTGACGTGGCGAGCACCAGAAGGGCAGTTGAAGCTAGTACGGTGGCACGTGCACTAGTTACCCCGTCGCAGCCACCGCAAAGACAGGCCCGTAGAGCCCCTAGAATCCCTGAGGTGCTGGCAAACCCTGATTGGCAGTCACCAACTTCAGCCGCACCTGTAGTTCCCCCTTTCACCGCCCAGTCTGGAGTTCGGGTTGAGACGGCTCAAATCGGTTCGGCCCTGGGATTTTTTGAGCTGTTCTTGACTGCGGAGCTCTTGGACTTAGTCGTGGCAGAGACCAACCAGTATGCCACACAATTTATATCCGCCAACCCGGGAAGCTTTTATGCCCAGCCTTTCCGGTGGAAACCAGTCCAAGTTTCCGAAATTAAAATTTTTTTGGGCCTTCTCCTCAACATGGGCCTGACAAAAAAGCATGAATTGCGGTCATATTGGTCAACGCACCCGATTCATCACATGCCCATGTTCTCTGCTGCTATGTCCAGGGCACGATTTGAGGCCATCCTCCGTTTCCTGCATTTTAGCGACAACACCACCTCCCGTCCCAGAGGCCACCCAGCTTTTGACCGGCTCCACAAAATTCGGCCCCTCATAGACCATTTCAACCAGAAATTTGCAGATTTGTATACCCCCGAGCAAAACATCTGCGTAGACGAGTCCCTAATACATTTTACCGGGCGCCTTGGCTTCAAACAGTACATCCCAAGCAAGCGTGCCCGGTATGGGGTCAAATTGTATAAGCTCTGTGAAAGGGCCACAGGCTATACCCACAAATTTCGTGTCTATGAGGGAAAAGATCAGACCCTGGAGCCGGTCGGTTGCCCTGACTACCTGGGGAGCAGTGGGAAGACAGTCTGGGACTTGGTGTCACCCTTATTCGGCAAGGGGTACCATCTTTATGTGGACAATTTTTACACAAGTGTGGCCCTCTTTAGGCATTTGTTTCTAGAACGGATTTGCGCCTGTGGCACCGCGCGAACTAGTCGCGTGGGCTTCCCCCAACGGCTTGTAACCACCCGTCTTGCAAGGGGGCAGAGGGCTGCCTTGTGTAACGAAGAACTGCTCGCGGTGAAATGGAGAGACAAGCGTGACGTTTACATGCTCTCCTCCATTCACGCAGACACGACAATCCAAATTGAGCGAGCAACCCGTGTCATTGAAAAGCCCCTCTGTGTCCACGACTATAATGCGCTCATGGGAGGGGTGGACTTCAATGACCAGATGTTGTCTCCGTATTTAGTTTCCCGCAGAACCAGACGCTGGTATAAGAAGGTGTCTGTATATTTAATTCAATTGGCGCTGTACAATAGTTTTGTTCTCTACAGTAAGGCTGGGAGAACACGATCTTTCCTCAAATTCCAGGAAGAGATCATCGAGAACCTCCTTTACCCAGGAGGTTCCGTGGCCCCATCCCCCAGTGTAGTTAGCCGTCTACACGAGCGACATTTCCCCAGTGTCGTTCCTGGTACCTCAACCCAACCGTCACCCCGAAAAAGATGTCGTGTCTGTAGCAGGAGTGGAATAAGGCGTGACACCCGCTATTTCTGTCCTGACTGTGCTGACCACCCTGCCCTATGCTATGGAGAGTGTTTCCGGAAGTACCACACACAGGTACACCTAGCATAGGGATTGCATCTCACAGGACAGGCACACAGGGCTATTAGGGCCCTTTTACTCTCAGCTGCTGCAAACCTCTCCTTTCACCTGGGATAAAGTGCATAACGTACTTCGCCACATCTTTGGGCGATTTGCGCTTTGCACATTGTCCCATGGGGAAGGAGAGGTTTGTTCTATAAAGGTAAAAAAAACTAAACAAAAAAAAAATTACCGGTAAGTAAAAAAGTTAAAAAAGTTTAAAAAAGTTAATATGTTCTGTTCTAAAGTTAATAAAGTTATTGCTTTGCGGCCTGGTTTTTTCTTTTTTGTTTTGTTTTTTTTACCTTCCAGGTGGACCAACCGATCGACCAGCTGCAGCACTGATGTGCATTCGGACAGAAGCATTGTGCTGCTGTCAGATTACACGCAAGTCGGTGTATGCGGCGCTGCAAGACGAGATTTCTCCTCTGCAGTAAAAGATATGTTTGCCGAGGCATATGAGCTGAGGAGGTGGCGGTGTTCATATACTTTGGCAAACACTTTGTATATATAAAAAAAAAAATCCCGGCAATGATTTATTCATCCACATCGATTGATGTGAATGGAGAAATCTGGTTTGCCAGGGCATACGAGCTGAAGTGGGTATGGATGTTGGGCGGAGCTCCTATGTCCTGGCAGACGCCTTTCCCCTCCTTTTTCTTTTTTTGGCAGAGATTTTTTCATCCACATTGATCGATGCGAATGAAGAAATCTGTGCCGTTCATTTTTTTCTTTCAGCCCAGAGGCTGAACGGAAAAAAAAAATCTCATTACCCGTATGCTCAATATAAGGAGAATAGCAGAAACTCCTAATGCTGGGCATACATGTAATGATTGCGGAGACCCTCAAATGCCAGGGCAGTACAAACACCCCACAAATAACACCATTTTGGAAAGAAGACACCCCAAGGTATTTGCTGAGGGGCATATTGAGTCCATGAAAGATTGAAATTTTTGTCCCAAGTTAGCGGAAAGGGAGACTTTGTGAGAACAAAATCCAAAAAATCAATTTCCGCTAACTTGTGCCAAAATTTTTTTTTTTCAATGAACTCGCCATGCCCCTCATTGAATACCTTGGGGTGTCTTCTTTCCAAAATGGGGTCACATGTGGGGTATTTATACTGCCCTGGCATTTTAGGGGCCCCAAAGCGTGAGAAGAAGTCTGGTATCCAAATGTCTAAAAATGCCCTCCTAAAAGGAATTTGGGCCCCTTTGCCCACCTAGGCTGCAAAAAAGTGTCACACATGTGGTATCTCCGTATTCAGCAGAAGTTGGGGAATATGTTTTGGGGTGTCATTTTACATATACCCATGCTGGGTGAGATAAATATCTTGGTCAAATGCCAACTTTGTATAAAAAAAATGGGAAAAGTTGTCTTTTGCCAAGATATTTCTCTCACCCAGCATGGGTATATGTAAAATGACACCCCAAAACACATTCCTTACCTTCTTCTGAGTACGGAGATACCAGATGTGTGACACTTTTTTGCAGCCTAGCTGGGCAAAGGGGCCCACATTCCAAAGAGCACCTTTCAGATTTCACAGGTCATTTACCTACTTACCAGACATTAGGGCCCCTGGAAAATGCCAGGGCAGTATAACTGCCCCACAAGTGACCCCATTTTGGAAAGAAGACACCCCAAGGTATTCCGTGAGGGGCATGGCAAGTTCCTAGAATTTTTTATTTTTTGTCACAAGTTAGTGGAAAATGATGATTTTTTTTTTTTTTTTTTTTTTTTTTTTTTTCATACAAAGTCTCCTATTCCACTAACTTGTGACAAAAAAAAAAAATTTCCATGAACTCACTATGCCCATCAGCGAATACCTTGGGGTCTCTTCTTTCCAAAATGGGGTCACTTGTGGGGTAGTTATACTGCCCTGGCATTCTAGGGGCCCAAATGTGTGGTAAGGAGTTTGAAATCAAATTCAGTAAAAAATGACCTGTGAAATCCAAAAGGTGCTCTTTGGAATATGGGCCCCTTTGCCCACCTAGGCTGCAAAAAAGTGTCACACATCTGGTATCTCCGTACTCAGGAGAAGGTGGGGAATGTGTTTTGGGGTGTCATTTTATATATACCCATGCTGGGTGAGAGAAATATCTTGGCAAAAGACAACTTTTCCCATTTTTTTATACAAAGTTGTCATTTGACCAAGATATTTATCTCACCCAGCATGGGTATATGTAAAAAGACACCCCAAAACACATTCCTCAACTTCTCCTGAGTACGGCAATACCACATGTGTGACACTTTTTTGCAGCCTAGGTGGGCAAAGGGGCCCATATTCCAAAGAGCACCTTTCGGATTTCACTCGTCATTTTTTACAGAATTTGATTTCAAACTCCTTACCACACATTTGGGCCCCTAGAATGCCAGGGCAGTATAACTACCCCACAAGTGACCCCATTTTGGAAAGAAGAGACCCCAAGGTATTCGCTGATGGGCATAGTGAGTTCATGGAAGTTTTTATTTTTTGTCACAAGTTAGTGGAATATGAGACTTTGTATGAAAAAAAAAAAAAAAAAAAAAATCATCATTTTCCACTAACTTGTGACAAAAAATAAAAAATTCTAGGAACTCGCCATGCCCCTCACGGAATAGCTTGGGGTGTCTTCTTTCCAAAATGGGGTCACTTGTGGGGTAGTTATACTGCCCTGGCATTCTAGGGGCCCAAATGTGTGGTAAGGAGTTAGAAATCAAATTCTGTAAAAAATGATGAGTGAAATCCGAAAGGTGCTCTTTGGAATATGGGCCCCTTTGCCCACCTAGGCTGCAAAAAAGTGTCACACATCTGGTATCTCCGTACTCAGGAGAAGGTGGGGAATGTGTTTTGGGGTGTCATTTTATATATACCCATGCTGGGTGAGAGAAATATCTTGGCAAAAGACAACTTTTCCCATTTTTTTATACAAAGTTGTCATTTGACCAAGATATTTATCTCACCCAGCATGGGTATATGTAAAAAGACACCCCAAAACACATTCCTCAACTTCTCCTGAGTACGGGGATACCAGATGTGTGACACTTTTTTGCAGCCTAGGTGGGCAAAGGGGCCCATATTCCAAAGAGCACCTTTCGGATTTCACTCGTCATTTTTTACTGAATTTGATTTCAAACTCTTTACCACACATTTGGGCCCCTAGAATGCCAGGGCAGTATAACTACCCCACAAGTGACCCCATTTTGGAAAGAAGAGACCCCAAGGTATTCGCTGATGGGCATAGTGAGTTCATGGAAGTTTTTATTTTTTGTCACAAGTTAGTGGAATATGAGACTTTGTATGAAAAAAAAAAAAAAAAAAAAAAATCATCATTTTCCACTAACTTGTGACAAAAAATAAAAAATTCTAGGAACTCGCCATGCCCCTCACGGAATAGCTTGGGGTGTCTTCTTTCCAAAATGGGGTCACTTGTGGGGTAGTTATACTGCCCTGGCATTCTAGGGGCCCAAATGTGTGGTAAGGAGTTAGAAATCAAATTCTGTAAAAAATGATGAGTGAAATCCGAAAGGTGCTCTTTGGAATATGGGCCCCTTTGCCCACCTAGGCTGCAAAAAAGTGTCACACATCTGGTATCTCCGTACTCAGGAGAAGGTGGGGAATGTGTTTTGGGGTGTCATTTTATATATACCCATGCTGGGTGAGAGAAATATCTTGGCAAAAGACAACTTTTCCCATTTTTTTATACAAAGTTGTCATTTGACCAAGATATTTATCTCACCCAGCATGGGTATATGTAAAAAGACACCCCAAAACACATTCCTCAACTTCTCCTGAGTACGGGGATACCAGATGTGTGACACTTTTTTGCAGCCTAGGTGGGCAAAGGGGCCCATATTCCAAAGAGCACCTTTCGGATTTCACTCGTCATTTTTTACTGAATTTGATTTCAAACTCTTTACCACACATTTGGGCCCCTAGAATGCCAGGGCAGTATAACTACCCCACAAGTGACCCCATTTTGGAAAGAAGAGACCCCAAGGTATTCGCTGATGGGCATAGTGAGTTCATAGAACTTTTTATTTTTTGTCACAAGTTAGTGGAATATGAGACTTTGTAAGAAAAAAAAAAAAAAAAAAAAAAATCATCATTTTCCGCTAACTTGTGACAAAAAAAAAAAAGTTCTATGAACTCACTATGCCCATCAGCGAATACCTTAGGGTGTGTACTTTCAGAAATGGGGTCATTTGTGGGGTGTTTGTACTGTCTGGGCATTGTAGAACCTCAGGAAACATGACAGGTGCTCAGAAAGTCAGAGCTGCTTCAAAAAGCGGAAATTCACATTTTTGTACCATAGTTTGTAAACGCTATAACTTTTACCCAAACCATTTTTTTTTTACCCAAACATTTTTTTTTTATCAAAGACATGTAGAACTATAAATTTAGAGCAAAATTTCTATATGGATGTCGTTTTTTTTGCAAAATTTTACAACTGAAAGTGAAAAATGTCATTTTTTTGCAAAAAAATCGTTAAATTTCGATTAATAACAAAAAAAGTAAAAATGTCAGCAGCAATGAAATACCACCAAATGAAAGCTCTATTAGTGAGAAGAAAAGGAGGTAAAATTCATTTGGGTGGTAAGTTGCATGACCGAGCAATAAACGGTGAAAGTAGTGTAGGTCAGAAGTGTAAAAAGTGGCCTGGTCTTTCAGGGTGTTTAAGCACTGGGGGCTGAGGTGGTTAAAGGGGTTCTGCAGTGTGATGACCTATCCTCAGGATAAAGCCTCATTCACACATCAGTGTTCCACATACGTGCGCTGTACGTGTTCTCCGCGGACAGCACACGCCCTCATTAATTTTAATGTGTGTATTCACACATCAGTGTTTTACCACGGCCCATTTTAGCATCGCACCAGGACGGAAATCTCGCTCGTGTGAAAGGGGCCTTTAACCAACAGCTATTCTTCCTGACCTCCCCCATGCTTAGGCCTCATGCACACCAACGTATTTTCATTCCGTGTCCGTTCCGTTTTTTTTGCGGACCATATACAGAACCATTCATTTTAATGGGTCAGCGAAAAAAAAACGGAAGTTACTCCGTGTGCATTCCGTTTCCGTATGCCCGTATTTGCGTTCCGCAAAAAAATAGAACATGTCCTATTATTGTCCGCATTACGGACAAGGATAGGACTGTTCTATTAGGGGCCAGCTGTTCCATTACGAAAAATACGGAATGCACACGGATGTCGTCCGTATTCTTTGCGGATTCGTTTTTTTGTGGACTGCAAAATACATACGGTCGTGTGCATGAGGCCTTAACCAGGGAGATGGGAAAGCTGCTTTCTAATAACCTCTGCAGTCAAAGGGAGACGACACAGACCTATCCATGTTAGATGGTCGGCCGCAGTTTATCTCATGTGTACGGGAGGCATGCGTCTGTATTCAAAAAGGGAGAAAATCTGTCATTTTAATAGTAAATTAGTTTCATCTTTGGGTTTGTTTGCAGATTCCAAATTTCAAGTGTCTGCTCCGTAACATGCCCGATCCATGTAAGTATGTATACAGTGCTTGTTATTGCATGGGTTTTCCGGGACTTAGATATCGATGACCGATCCTCGGCTTAGCCTTAGATCATGAATATTAGATTTACGAGGGTCCAAAACTCGCACCCTCACAGTCAGTTGTTTGGGCAGCCACTGGTGCTAGTAACTAACAGCAGACAGAAGCAGTAATGTCCACTTTGTAGTGGACGTGCCGGGGTACTGCAGCTCAGCATTCACCTCCGTCCACTGTATAGTTTCCGGTACCGGCTACTGCCGGAAAGAGCTGATTGGTGGAGGTGTGCATGTCAGAACCCCACCAATCTGATACGATGACCTAGATTGAAAAACCTTTCAATGTATCTCAAACCCAAGACTAGACTAAAAAGGATGGAGCTGTTGAATTCCAACATGACCAATCCTTTTGCACTCAGAGGAGATAAGCTACTGATAGAGATGTCTGACAGCGACTTTCTCCTCTCATTCACAACACACGAATGGCTGGGTGAGCCGAGTGTGCATGGTTATGGGGCCGACGGCGATCTAAAGCGTGTGACCAGACTTAGGCTGGGTTCACACGGGCGAGATTCCCGCGCGGGTGCAATGTGTGAGTTGAACGCATTGCACCTGCACTGAATCCGGACCCATTCACTTCTATTGGGCTCTGCAGATGAGCGGTGATTTTCACGCATCACTTGTGCGTTGTGTGAAAATCGTAGCATGCTCTATATTGTGCGTTTTTCACGCAACGCAAGCCCCATAGAAGTGAATGGGGCTGCGTGAAAATCGCAAGCATCCGCAAGCGAGTGCGGATGCGGTGCGATTTTCATGCATGGTTGCTAAGATGAAAGTCTATTCACTGTATTATTTTCCCTTATAACATGGTAAAAAAGGGAAAATAATAGCATTCTTAATACAGAATGCTTAGTAGAAGGTCAATTGAGGGTTAAAAAAAAAAAATTATTAACTCACCTCCTCCTCTTGATCGCGTAGTTGCCGATCTCTTCTTACTTCTTTAATCAAGAGCTGCCGGCTAAAGGACCTGTGGTGACGTCACATCACATGGTCCATCACCGTGGTGATGGACCATGTGATGAGCTCAGTGACGTCACCACAGGTCCTTTGACAGGTCCTGAAGAAAGAACAGGAGACCGGCAGCTACGCTATCAATGGGAGGTGAGTTAATTTATTTTTTATTTTTTAACCCTCAATTGACCGTCTACTAAGCATTCTGTATTAAAGAATGCTATTATTTTCCCTTATAACCATGTTATAAGGAAAAATAATACAATCTACACAACACCAAACCCAAACCTGAACTTCAGTGAAGAAGTTCGGGTCTGGGTACCACAGTCAGTTTTTTTATCACGCGCGTTCAAAACGCATTGTACCCGCGCAATAAAAACTGAACAACGGAACGCAATCGCAGTCAAAACTGACTGCAATTGCGTACCTACTCGCGCGGGTTTGCCGCAATGCACCCGGGATGCATCAGGAGCCAAAACGTGACGCCCGTGTGAACCCAACCTTAGGGGGTCACATAACATGAATGGGATTTAGTTGTAAGACCATACATAGTCAGACACCCACCAATCTAAGGCTACATGCACACAACCGTATGTGTTTTGCGGTCCGCAAAAAAAAAAACGGATGACATCCTTATGCCATCCGTTTTTTTTTTTGCGGATCCATTGTAACAATGCCTAAAACGGACAAGAATAGGACATGTTCTATTTTTTTTTTTTGCGGGGCTACGGAACGGACATACTTATGCGGACAGCACACGGTGTGCTGTCTGCATTTTTTGCGAACCCATTGAAATGAATGGGTCCGCATCCTATCTGCATTAAAAATGCTGTAATCTTTTCTGTGGTGCCGATTCAACTGCACCACTGCCACATTGCAGCCTGCAGTATGTTGTTATGGAGCCTCTGACAAACTTCCACATGTCCTTGGCGAATCTCAGAAGGAAGACCTAGTGGTCAGTAGACCAAGGCCATGACATTACTAGAGGATCCTCATTCTGGCACAATGAAGGCCCAAAGGTCCTATAAACTTCATTTAGAGCCAATCACTTGTTGCAGGCACAGTTCTTATGAATATTATTCTCTCATGGTCAGCATTGAACAAATCCAAAATCTTCTCTACAAAGACAATGGGGGAGATTTATCAAACTGGTGTAAAATAGAACTGTCTTAGTTGCCCATAGCAGCCAATCAGATCCCACCTTTCATTTTTCACAGCTGCCTTGGAAAATAAAAGGTGGGATCTGATTGGTTGCTATGGGCAACTAAGACGGTTCTATTTTACACCAGTTTGATAAATCTCCCCAATGTGTGTTTTGTTTAGCTGCCAGGTTCCTGTTGGCACAATTCACTGTATCCTGTGGTGATATTATACTACAGTGTGCAGCCGCTGCAGGTCACATATCGCCACATTTCATGCACCCATATTTGTACATTACATATTGTTTTACAGTGAATTCTGGAATACGGGAATAAATGGGCTCACACAACTGTGAATAATCAGTGATTTTACTGAATAATAACAGTAATAAAAAAAGGCACAGAACAAATAGGGTTGCCACCTTTCCCAAAAATAAAACATGGTGGTGGGGAGTGGCATAACATGGGGTGTTACATCAATATGATAATATTTTGAGTTTTGCGCCTTTTTTTCCCCCAGATAAAACTATTTTTTATTAGTATTTTTTTAAAAGGGTGGTGTAGTGGCTTAATATTGATGACCTATCCTTGGAATAGGTCATCAATATCAGATCAGTGGAAATCTGGCTCCCGCTGATCAGCGGTTTGAAGGGGTTGCCTGCGCAACGTTTCCTTTGCAGCAGCTGTGCAGTGTAATTACAATACATTCATTTGAATGGGAAGAGCTGTTATAATTACATTCTTCAAGGAGACAATGCAGGTAAATATTGAAGAGGACATGTTGCTCGCTACACCTTCAAACAGCTGATCGGCAGTGTTGTCGGGAGTCAGACCCCCGCCGATCTGATATTGATGACCTATTGTGAGGATTGGTCATCAACATTAAGCCACTGCACAACCCCTTTAATATAAAATGCTGCGTTGGCCTCATGTGTGAACAGGTGTAATAAATGAGCTCTATGGAAAAGCAAAAAAACACAAAGCCAGAAAAAATCCATCCCCTCCATCTATTCCACTGCTGCCCCTGAACCGTGCGGCTCTATGCAGGAGCCCAGTTTGCCCTGGTTTATCATACAACACTCAGTGGGAGAAAATGTCTGTTCTGACGAAAACCTTCTCCATCTGCAAGAAATCTATGAAATCTTTCCCTCTAGTAATAGTCTCTATTACTGCAGTGTGCAACGGGTATCGCTAGACAAGCGCTCTGTATGTTTTACACTACAGATCAGGTATGGACAGGAGAACACTGTAACATGGAAACTTTACTGATGTCTGTGTGTTTGGTGTGACTAATCAGACACTGTGGGTTTCGGACGTTGGTAAATGTCTGGGTTGTGGCATCCGTAAATGGCCTAACTTGGAGCAGAGGGGTCAGATGGCGAGCAGTAGTTTTCTCACTCCTTTTCTGGAAAAAAAAAAAGACCCCCCCTTATGTGACAATCGGAGAGCAAGTATGCTCAGAATGATGGGGGGGTTTGATTTGGCTGATGTCACATTTGTATTGGAGGATCAGTCGGTAGCTTCCATTGCCAGATTTTCTAATGGAAACCAGATCCTATCATAGTAAGTGCAGTCCATCAGGTGGCGGTTGTTTTTGTAATTTGACGGGGCAACACTTACATTATTTTAACTTTTCTCCTCCTATAATAGATGGTTTTGTGGTTATTGTAATTTATTTTGCACTATTCTTTTTTTTTTTTTTATTTCGCAATTACAAAAAAAAGGTAAAATTATACTCCCGCTTTTATCCTCTAAAAAAACAAGAGAAAACAAACAACCATTCAATGTACTGGTACATATAGATATATACAGTGCCTTGAAAAAGTATTCACCCCCTTGACTTTTTTCGTGTTTTGTTACATTACAGCCTTAAAGGGCTTCTGTCACCCCACTAAAGTGATTTTTTTTTTTTGTTGGGCTAGTTAAATTAGTTATATTGCGATATATGACAATATAATTGTGTTACTTACTTTGATCCAGCAGTTTCAGCAAAAAACGAAGTTTGATCATATGTAAATTCGGTCTCTACCAGCAAGTAGGGCGTCTACTTGCTGGTAGCTGCTGCAGAAATCCGCCCCCTCCTCTTGTTGATTGACAGGGCCAGCCGGGATCTCCTCCGGCCAGCCCTGTCGGCATTTCAAAAATCGCGCGCCTGTGTTGAATCGGCGCAGGCGCTCTGAGATGAGGAGGCTCGTCTCCTCAGAACTCCCTCAGTGCGCCTGCGCCGATGACATTACCGAAATAGAAGACGTCATCGGCGCAGGCGCACTGAGGGAGCCTCCTCATCTCAGAGCGCCTGCGCTGAATGAACACAGGCGCGCGATTTTTGAAATGCCGACAGGAGGAGATCCCGGCTGGCCCTGTCAATCAACACGACGAGGGGGCGGATTTCTGCAGCAGCTACCAGCAAGTAGCCGCCCTACTTGCTGGTAGAGACCGAATTTACATATTATAAAACTTCGTTTTTTGCTGAAACTGCTGGATCAAAGTAAGTAACACAATTATATTGTCATATATCGCAATATAACTAATTTAACTAGCCCAAAAAAAAAAAAACACTTTAGTGGGGTGACAGAAGCCCTTTAAGTTCAATGTTTTGTTAAAGGGAACCTGTCACCTGGATTTTAGGTATTAAGCTGAGGACATGGGCTGCTACATCGCCGCTAGCACATCCGCAATATCCAGTCCCCATAGCTCTCTGTGCTTTTATTGTGTCAAAAAAAGATTTTATATATATATATAATATGATTCACATGTTAATTGATTCACCTGTATATATTGCTGAGATTTGGAGTTGTAATTTATGCTTGAAAAAGGCTCAAGAGCAGAGCCGAAACGTTGCACCACCTGGGTGATTAAAGGTTCACTTTTCTTTATCTAACGGAGTGCCGCTCGTTTTTCCGGATTTATATATATATATATATATATATATATTAGTGTGTAAATGAGGCTACTAACATTTCTGGAGCCCAGCCTTGCCCACTGTGAAGGAGCCCAGCACTGCCCCGCATACTCCGAATCTCCTTCTTGCTCCCTGACATCACAAAGCTAGAGCGCCGTAATCTCGCGATGCGCAGTGTCGGCATAGTGTTCCTTCCCTGTGCTTGCATCAGCCTCAGGGAACGAACTGCGCATGCGCTGGCTCACGCATCGCGAGATTACGGCGCTCTAACTTTGTGACTTCGGGGAGCAAGGAGATTCGGAGGATGTGGAGCGGTGCTGGGCTCCTTCACAGTGAGCGTGGCTGGACTCATCTCTCAAGCATGGAGGAGACGGGACTTATCAAAGATTAATTTACATATCTATAAAATCTTTTTTTGACACGATAAAAGCACAGAGAGCTATGGGGATTGGATATTGCGGATGTGCTAGCGGCCATCTAGCAGCCCATGTCCTCAGCTCTATACCCAAAATCCAGGTGACAGGTTCCCTTTAATCTGAATTTTATGTGATGGATCAGAACACAATAGTCTAAGTTGGTGAAGTGAAATGAGAAAAATATACACGGCTCAAAAAAATAAAGGGAACACAAAAATAACACATCCTAGATCTGAGTTAATTAAATATTCTTCTGAAATACTATGTTCTTTACATAGTTGAATGTGCTGACAACAAAATCACACAAAAATTAAAAATGGAAATAAAATTTTTCAACCCATGGAGGTCTGGATTTGGAGTCACCCTCAAAATTAAAGTGGAAAAACACACTACAGGCTGATCCAACTTTGATGTAATGTCCTTAAAACAAGTCAAAATGAGGCTCAGTAGTGTGTGTGGCCTCCACGTGCCTGTATGACCTCCCTACAACGCCTGTGCATGCTCCTGATGAGGTGGCGGACGGTCTCCTGAGGGATCTCCTCCCAGACCTGAACTAAAGCATCTGCCAACTCCTGGACAGTCTGTGGTGCAACGTGACGTTAGTGGATAGAGCGAGACATGATGTCCCAGATGTGCTCAATTGGATTCAGGTCTGGGGAACGGGCGGGCCAGTCCATAGCATCAATGCCTTCGTCTTGCAGGAACTGCTGACACACTCCAGCCACATGAGGTCTAGCATTGACTTGCATTAGTAGGAACCCAGGGGCAACCGCACCAGCATATGGTCTCACAAGGGGTCTGAGGATCTCATCTCGGTATGTAATGGCAAGAGAAAGGTGTTCAGGAGCAGCACAGCAAGCGGCTAGTGTAGAGCGATAATGGAAGTCATGCAGCAGCTGGGCAAGAGATCACAGATCCAAGGCAATCCAAAGGTATATAGAAAAAGTGGAGGGCCACAGCAGCATATCCAAAATCCTTCTTTATTTCAATCGATCACCGCATAACACAGCATAAAAACAGCAGCAACGTTTCGGCTAGGAATAGCCTTTGTCAAGCTATTCCTAGCCGAAACGTTGCTGCTGTTTTTATGCTGTGTTATGCGGTGATCGATTGAAATAAAGAAGGATTTTGGATATTCTGCTGTGGCCCTCCACTTTTTCTAGGTACCTAATGGCAGTCAGGCTACCTGTGGCGAGCACATAGAGGGCTGTCCGGCCCTCCAAAGAAATGCCACCCCACACCATTACTGACCCAATGCAAACCGGTCATGCTGGAGGATGTTGCAGGCAGCAGAACGTTCTCCACGGCGTCTCAAGACTCTGTCACGTCTGTCACATGTGCTCAGTGTGAACCTGCTTTCATCTGTGAAGACCACAGGGCGCCAGTGGCGAATTTGCCAATCTTGGTGTTCTCTGGCAAATGCCAAACGTCCTGCACGGTGTTGGGCTGTAAGCACAACCCCCACCTGTGGACGTCGGGCCCTCATATCACCCTCATGGAGTCTGTTTCTGACCGTTTGAGCAGACACATGCAAATTTGTGGCCTGATGGAGGTCATTTTGCAGGGGTCTGGCAGTGCTCCTCCTGTTCCTCCTTGCACAAAGGCGGAGGTAGCGGTCCTGCTGCTGGGTTGTTGGCCTCCTCCACGTCTCCTGATGTACTGGCCTGTCTCCTGGTAGCGCCTCCATGCTCTGGACACTACGCTGACAGACACAGCAAACCTTCTTGCCACAGCTCGCATTGATGTGCCATCCTGGATAAGCTGCACTACCTGAGCCACTTGTGTGGGTTGTAGACACTGTCTCATGCTACCACTAGAGAGAAAGCACCGCCAGCATTCAAAAGTGACCAAAACATCAGCCAGGAAGCATAGAAACTGAGAAGTGTTCTGTGGTCACCACCTGCAGAACCACTCCTTTATTGGGGGTGTCTTGCTAATTGCCTATAATTTCCACCTGTTGTCTATCCCATTTGGACAACAGCATGTGAAATTGATTGTCACTCAGTGTTGCTTCCTAAGTGGACAGTTTGATTTCACAGAAGTGTGATTGACTTGGAGTTACATTGTGTTGTTTAAGTGTTCCCTTTATTTTTTTGAGCAGTGTATAAATAAAACTATTGATGAGAAATAGACAACAGAAAATTGGCATGTACGTATGTATTCACCCCCTTTGTTAGGAAGCCCATAAAAAGCTATGGTGCAACCAATTACCTTCAGAATTCACATAATTAGTGAAATGATGTCCACCTGTGTGCAATCTAAGTGTCACATGATCTGTCATTACATATACACACCTTTTTTGAAAGGCCCCAGAGGCTGCAACACCTAAGCAAGAGGCATCATTAACCAAACAGTGCCATGAAGACCAAGGAACTCTCTAAACAAGTAAGGGACAATGTTGTTGAGAAGTACAAGTCAGGGTTAGGTTATAAAAAAATATCCAAATCTTTGATGATCCCCAGAAGCACCATCAAATCTATCATAACCAAATGGAAAGAACATGGCACAACAGCAAACCTGCCAAGAGAAGGCCGCCCACCAAAACTCACGGACCGGGCAAGGAGGGCATTAATCAGAGAGGCAGCACAGAGACCTAAGGTAACCCTGGAGGAGGTGCAGAGTTCCACAGCAGAGACTGGGGTATCTGTACACAGGACGACAATAACCTGTATGCTCCATAGAGTTGGGCTTTATGGCAGAGTGGCCAGAAGAAAGCCATTACTTTCAGCTAAAAACAAAAAGGCACGTTGTGAGTTTGCAAAAAGGCATGTGGGAAACTCCCAAAATGTATAGAGGAAGGTGCTCTGGTCTGATGAGACTAAAATTCTACTTTTCGGCCATCGAAGAAAACGCCATGTCTGGCGCAAACCCAACACATCACCCAAAGAACACCATCCCCACAGTGAAACATGGTGGTGGCAGCATCATGCTCTGGGGATGTTTTTCAGTAGCCGGGACTGGGAAACTGGTCAGAGTTGAGGGAAAGATGGATGTTGCTTAATACAGGGATATTCTTGAGCAAAACCTGCACCACTCTGTGCGTGATTTGAGGCTAGGACGGAGGTTCACCTTCCAGCAGGACAATGACCCCAAACACACGGCTAAAGCAACACTTGAGTGGTTTAAGGGGAAACATGTAAATGTAAATAGCCTAGTCAAAGCCCAGATGTCAATCCAATAGAAATTCTGTGGTCAGACTTAGATTGCTGTTCACAAGCACAAACCATCCAACTTGAAGGAGCTGGAGCAGTTTTGCAAGGAGGAATGGGCAAAAATCCAAGTGGTAAGATGTGGCAAGCTCATAGAGACTTATACAAAGCTACTTGGAGCTGTGATTCCGGCAAAAGGTGGCTCTACAAAGTATTGACTTTAGGGGTTGAATAGTTAAGCACATTGACTTTTTCGGTTATTTTGTCCTATTTGTTGTTTGCTTCACGATAAAAAAAAAAACATCTTCAAAGTGCCTTGCATTGTTCTGTAAATTAAATGATGCAAATCCTCAAACAATCCATGTTAATTCCAGGCTGTGAGGCACCAAAACACAAATAAAGTCAAGGGGGGGGGGGGGGGGGGGGTCTGAATACTTTTGCAAGGCACTGTATCTGTAGTTACATGTGGAAACATTATTATACTTGTGAGTAATACTATTGAGGTTTTGAGTCAGAGAAAATCCTCCTATTAATAAGAGTGGGCTCTGTAGCTCACTGCTTACACTATCTGTCTCCCATACAATTCACATCATAGCACTGACTCCATATATGGACACAGTCATATATGGGCCAGAGTGAAAGCAGGGGTCTCCTAGAAGCACTGACACCATATATTGACTCTGGTCAAAGTGCCTATGGTCACTTCTGTCCACCACTGAAATCAAGACTGGAACTTCAGTGGTCCGGTAAAAATAAAATACTAACACTGGACTCCTGCCATAAATACTATCTGGGCTGGTGGTTTGTTGGTGAGGTGGCAACCCTAAGGACAGAGGATACATTTCCAATTCTTAACCATTTAAAGAATGGGCATGTGCTTTAGCCAAACCCTCAAAACCCCTCTGCAATAATCTAAAAGTTATATGACTGTCACTTTTTAAATGTACCGTAGTTACCGCAAAAGAATCAATATGGCTGCCATTTATGGAATCGGAGCTGCAGTGTGACAGCAAGACTATAGTCATTGGGCACAGTTCTGGAGCAGCTGCAGCCATGAGGTATGGACACTTTCTCCTCTCCCTTGTGCCATGTTCTGATCCTTCTTTTGATCTAAAAAGATGTGCAGTACAATTAATCTCCTGTATGAAATGTGGTTAGCTTATTAACATGTGGCCAAAATGAACAATCTTGTCTGTTTCTAGATGCCTAACACGAGGCTGGATAGATCTTCCAAATGACCGTTTACTCTATATTCTGTTCTGCAGGTTTTCCGAAACGCATCAAGTGTTTGCCATAATACTTGTGTCAGCATACATCTCTGACTTGGGAGATGAAAATGAGAGAGAAAGCGGTATGTTTTGAATTGGTACATCATTTTCAATGGATGTGCCACCTAAATGTATCTTCTGACATGTCCGAATATAACATTGTTGGTGGTGGGGAAACAGCGTCTAAAATTAGAATGGTGAAAAGGTCCAATCAATCGGGAAATCTCTACCCATCAAGGATTTTGAGGTACGGAAAGCACCCTCAAAGTATGAGAGAGAGGAGCTTAGCCTTTGTTTCAGGAATCAGTGGGGACCAAGAGAAAAATACGTGAGTTGAATCTCCTATTGTATTCTATGGCTTGGTGAAGCTACAAATATGGCAAACCGATTCTTATAACTCAGGCCTTTACAACTGTCAATACAGATCAGCCAGAACATTAAACCACCAGCCTTGTGTTATCTAGATCCTCTAAGCTGCAAATACAGCTCTAACCAGTTGAGGCATGGACTCCACAAGACGTCTGAAGGTGTCCAGTGATATCTGGCAGGAAGACGTTAACAGCTTTTAGCAGGGACGTGCACAGACATTTTGAAGGGCAGGGGCTTAAGTAAAAAAAAAAGGGCGCTTGTCATAATTTCAAAAAATTGTGGTGGCTGACAGAAAACAGTGTGGTGCTTATAGAACAGACTACACTGTGTAGAGGTATACTGTATATTGTGTGGCACAGTGTATGCTATATGTGTATAACAAACATATTTCACATTAAAACTTACAATTACTTGGCTTGGCCCTTGGGGATCTCGGACGCCACTTCAACACTTTGGCCGGGTGCTCGGTGGAGCTGATGTGTTTTATCCTAATGAGAGAGATTTCATAATAAGGATTTGGTAGAAGGGGCAGAGGGATAGCAGAGCAGGGAGAGGCTGGTGCTGCTACTAGGGGGTCATACCATGGGGGAGTAATAAAGCCCACCATAATGCCCCCCCCCCCCAGTAGAAATAACTCTCCTTATAATAGACAGTGCAAAAAATACCCCCTTGTAATGCCCCCAGTTGAGCTAATGTTCCATTAGTGTCCCCCCATAATGTGCCAGTATAAAATACCCCTATATAGTGCCCCCAGTAAATTCCCCATAGTGCTCCTCTCCCCCCTTCCTCCTAGTGCCCCCATAATGAACCAGTATAAAATGCCCCATATATAGTGCCCCAGTAGATGCCCTCAGTGTCCCCCATAGTTTGCAAGCATAAAATACCCTTTCTTAGGGCCCCCCAGAGATGACTCTATAGTACTCCTCTCCCTCCTTCCCCATAGTACCCACCATAATGTCCACTAGTATAAAATGCCACTGTACAGAGCCCTCCATATAACATACCCCTCAGTAAATGCCCCTATAGTGCTCACCAATAATGTGCCAGCAAGAAGTGCCCCCATAGTGCCACCTAATAATGAGCCAGTAAAAAGTGCCCCCAATGATGCCCTCCGGCTTTAATGTCACATTTCTCCCCCTCCATGTCACATCACCCCCTCCTTTTTACATCACCCCCTTCGTGTCACATTTCTCGCCCCCTCCATGGAAGCACTCCCCCCCCCCAATGGCACATTTATCCCCCTCCTTGGACCTGGCAGCAGAACATCTTACTTCCACCCCCCCAATGGCACATTTCTCCCCCTCCATGGGTCTGGCAGGAGGACATCTTCCTGCCAATGGCACATTTCTCCCCCTGCCCATGAGCCTGGCAGGAGGACATCTCCCCCCCCCCCCAATGGCACATTTCCCCCCCATGGGCCTGGCAGGAGGACATCTTTCACCGCCCCCAATGGCGCATTTATCGCCCTCCCCATGGGCCTGGCAGGGGGACATCATCTTTCCCCCCTCCCCCCAATGGGACATTTCTCCCCCTCCCCATGAGCCTGGCAGGAGGACATCTGCTCTCCCCCCAATGGCACATTTCTCCCCCTCCCCATGGGCCTGGCAGGAGGACATCTTCCACGTTCCCCCCCCCCCCCCCTTTCATTTTTCCAACCAACCCCCTCCAGTGGCAGTGGCACTCACAGTTTACAAGCACCGCAAGACACAAGCTCACTCTGCTCACAGACCGGTGACTGTAAGCTCAGCTCCACTGCTCCAGACAGGCTCCCTGGTCGCCACGCCGCCACACGTGACCAGTGACCTCGCTGACTGCAGCACTGAACACTGCAGCTTGAAAGCGCCGCAAGGTCCCGACACGCGCGGACTGGGCGGGCGCACGCACGGCACTTGAGTAAGTGGGGGGGAAAAAAAGGGGCCAGGGGCAGAAGGGGGCAGGGGCTCAAGCCCCCTTTGAGCCCTATGTGTGCACGTCCCTGGCTTTTAGGCCTATAAGCTGTGAGGTGGATTGGACTTGTTTTTCCAACACATCCCACAGAAGCTTGATCAGTTTGAGATCTAGAGAATTTGGAGTCCATCACCTTGAACTCTACCTCAAACCATTGCTGAGCAATTTTTGTGTTGTGACAAGGTGCATTATCTTGCTGAAAAAGGTCACTGTCATTAGGGAATACTACTGCCATGGAGGGGTGTACTTGTCTGTAAGAGTTTTATATAGTTGATACATGTCCAAGTAATAACCAGATGAATGCAAGGACCCAAGGTTTCCCAGCTGAACATAACCCAGAGCATTACACTGACTGATCTTCTGGTGGTGTCATCTCTTGATAGTGCACATGATATAACAGAAAATGTGATTCATCACTCCAGGCCTACTTCCATTGCTGGTCCAGTTCTGATGCTCAATGACTGGATGTCGTATAGGTGCAGTTTTTCCCCACAGAAATTATCGGAGACTAAAGAACCACATGCATATTATATATACAGATCTGTGTAAAACCTCCATATGGTTACCATACAAGTACTGTTTTTCCTCCCCGAAGGCCTCATGCACACGACCGTTCAGTTTTTTTGCGGTCCGCAAAAAACGGAAGCCGCCCGTGTGCTTGCGGAACGTAACGGGCGGCCCATTGTAGAAATGCCTATTCTTGTCCGCAAAACGGACAAGAATAGGACATGTTCTTTTTTTTTAAAGTGAAGTGAAGCAAAAACGGCGGCTCGGATGCGGACCCAAACAACGGCCGTGTGCATGAGGCCTAAAAAGAATGGATCTGAACACTGGGAACACTTCAGCACTCCTATAGTCATTACTAGGGTGTATATAGGAGCGTACAGTTTTATTCCTAAATTTAATATAGTAATGTATACCTCTCAACATTGAAAAAAAATAAGCAGAGAGGTACAATACTAGTGGCAATTATTTTTTACCTTAAGTCATGCCTGTAACCCCACCTAATCCCTCTCCATACATGTCCAGTCCAGAGACGTAATTACCATAGCGACAGACTATGCAACTGCTATGGGGGCCCAGGGCAAGAGGGGGCCCAGTCTTAGTTGGGATTATCTCTTCTTCTACTGGAGGTGAAAACTTGGTCAGGACTCTACCCTCTAAAGCAGGGATGCCCAACCTGCGGCTCTCCAGCTGTTGCAAAACTACAACTCCCAGCATGCCTGGACAGCCTACAGCTATCAGCAGGGCATGATGGGAGTTGTAGTTTTACAACAGCTAGAGGGCCACAGGTTCAGCATGCCTGCTCTAAAGGAACGACTTTTACCAAATGAGGCAGAGGCAAAATGGCCCAAAGGTTATTGAAAAGGGTTTAGGCGGAAACCCTTCTGTCCTGTGTGGGGGGCCTGGTTTGATCCTTGCTATGGGGCCCTTACTTCTTCATGTACGCCACTGGTCCAGTCTTCCTTGTGCTCCAATACAGTAAGTGTATGTTCAGACAGAGGATTTTGGGTGCAGCCTTCAGCACGGATTTGGAGCTGAATCTGCCTCCCATTTTATGCGGCAGAGGATTTTTGCTGCATGATTTTCAAGAGTGTGCCAATAATGCACAGGTCCATTTTTAGTGTGGTTTTCGCATGGACCCCTTGCAAAGCTGCAGCGGGAGCCTGCTCGCGGTTTAGCGCCATTCAATGGAGCAAAACCTAGAGTTGGTCTACATCAGGAATGCCTAACTTGCGGCCCTCCAGCTGTTGTTGCCCCAACACAGTAAGTAACGTTCCCCCTGCGCCCCACACAGTGATGTCCCCTTAACTATCCTCCCCGTACAGAGTGATGCTCCTTTAGTGCCTCCAAATTGAATACTGTTCCCACGATAAGCAGATCAGGTCTACTCTGGACTTTGCTGTCGGTTAAGCGCAGCATCATCATCAGTGCATCAAATCTGCCTGGCCAAACTACTGCTGGAATGGTAAAGCAGAAAGCGGATGAGTCTCATCTTCACCATAGTATTCAACTGACCTGCATCCTGAGGAAGCAGATACATTTAGCGTCGGCACATATGGCAGCCATCCAGAGTTTGTGGGACGGAGGCCAAAATTCAGGACTGCCCTGCTGGATCTGGGATGGTAGGGAGGAATGTTAAAGGGGTTCTGCACTTTGTTTAAACTGATGATCTATCCTCTGGATAGATCATCAGCTTCTGATCGGCGGGGGTCCGACACCTGGGACCCCCGTCGATCAGCTGTTTGAGAAGGCAGCGGCGCTCCAGGAGCGCCGCGGCCTTCTCACTGTTTACCGCAGGCCCACTGACGTCACGACTAGTATCAGTGACCTGGGCGCGGCTAAGCTCCGTTCCCTTGAATGGAGCTTATCCCCGCCCAGGCCAGTTGATACAAGTCGTGACGTCATTCGGCCAGCGGCCTTCTCAAACAGCTGATCGGCGGGGGTCCCGGGTGTCGGACCCCCGCCGATCAGACGCTGATGATCTATCCAGTGCAGAACCCGTTTAATTTTATGTAGTAAGATTCAATGAAGGAAGCGCGTGTAACTTCTATGGGGCCCAAGACTGAACTCCTTCTGTTCCCGATGTGAAAGTGCTGCATTTTTCTTGCAGCCTCCACTAGAGGGAGCCAAGTGCAAAGAGAAACTTCAGAGTAGAAGCTCTTATGCACCCAGCGCTTCCTAGTGGTGGCTGCAGGCAGAAAGCTTTGTAATATGTGAAGTAGGAGATTTATCAGTGTATTTATTTGTCTGGTGTAAATGCATTGAAAAATTGTGTTCAGAAAGAACACTATTTTTGATGCACCTTTTCTGACGTAGAGGGTGACTTTTTATTTCAGATTTCTTCTGAATAATAATTAAAAAAAATATCATAAATCAGATAACGGAGACGTTGGGTTCGTATTGCCCGTTGCCTGGGAGTACTTGATGCATGTGTACTGAGAAAGTGGTGGTGTCGTGGGGCTCTATGTACGCCCCTGGGAAGATCCATTTTATTATTTTACTTAATTTAAATTTGGAGTGCTGTATCACAAGTGGAGTTCTGACCACTAAATTTATTATAGCAGATTGGACCTAGAAAAAGACAAGGTGTTGAAATAAGCAAGTTCACTTTATGGACCCTTAGGCCAGTTTCAGATGAGTGAATTCAAGAAACACTCTCTGTGTGGGAGTGGGGTTTCCTGTCCTGAACTCTGCTGTTATACCCGGACCTCACAGCATTGAAATGCCTCTGCTGTAATGGTTTGTACTGACGGCATTAGGTCAGTACAATTTATTACAGATGATGCTGAGTAAGGACACACAGCATTAGGCCTCATACACACCACCATATGTGTTTTTGGAACTAATGGGTCTGCATCCGATCCACAGAAAATGTGGATCGTATTTGAAAAAAAGCATATGGATGTGTGCATGAAGCCTTGTAAATAATTACAATTCTGTGATGTCCTGTTACAAGAGCAGAGTTCAGGGTGGGAAATCACCCCCCCATGTGGAGCGTGTTTCCCACAGTGAATTCGCTTGCCTGAAACTGGCCTTAGGCGGTGACGACACATGGCGTAAATGCTGTAGATTCTCAGCAGTGGGTATGCATGCAGAAAATCCACAGTGTTTACAGTTGCAGTGAAGTGGATGAGATTTTCACAAATCTCATCCACATACTGCAGACATTTAAAGGGGTTATCCGATGAATAATGTAAAAAATGAAGATATCATATAGTCCAGGACAATCTCTTTCTAACAAAACTAGAACCAGCCCTGTACCTCACATGGATCCAGAGATCTCCTCATTCATTGCTCTACTAGATTTATATCAAGCTGGCAGCTCAAGGGGCGTGTCTTCTCTGCTGCAGCTCAGGAGGCGTGTCCATGCCCTCCCTATCACAGCTCAGGAGGCGTGTCCATGCCCTCCCTATCACAGCTCAGGAGGCGTGTCCATGCCCTCCCTATCACAGCTCAGGAGGCGTGTCCATGCCCTCCCTATCACAGCTCAGGAGGCGTGTCTATGCCCTCCCTATCACAGCTCAGGACGTGTGTCCATGCCCTCCCTATCACAGCTCAGGCGGCAGTCGAAGGATGAAACTGAGCATGTGCGGCCATCTCAGTGAGCTGGACAAAGAAAAAAGAAATTAAGTGGCACTATACAGAGATTTTATTGAATACAAATGGGCTATACAAATTACATGCAATTACTAAAGTATTCAGATCAAGGTGCTGGTTTGAAAACTGTAGAATATTTTTTGTGGGACAACCCCTTTAAAGGGATTCTGTCACCAGGATATACCCTATAGAGATATTTATATGTGCCCATCAAGTCTCCTTGTTTTGTATTAAATGATCCCACTCTTACTGCTTTGTGTGTCTTTTATTCTTCCTAAAAGCGATTTTATAGATATGTAAATTACCTTGCTAAGGAGCCCAAGGGGTTGTCCCACGATCCGTTGGAGCCCGGCCGCGCCCATCGTTCCGGAGCCCAGCACCGCCTACCAGTTAATTTATTCACTGCACTTGCCCTGACGTCGTTCCTTCCAAGCGCCATAATCTCGCGTGCGCAGTTGGATCGACGAAGCCTGTGCCAGTAGTCCGCACGGGCGCAGACTGCGCGAGATTACGGCGCTTGAAAGGAATGACGTCAGGGCAAGTGCAGTGAATAAATTAACTGGTAGGCGGTGCTGGGCTCCGGAACGATGGGCGCGACCGGGCTCCAACGGATCGTGGGACAACCCCTTGGGCTCCTTAGCAAGGTAATTTACATATCTATAAAATCGCTTTTAGGAAGAATAAAAGACACACAAAGCAGTAAGAGTGGGATCATTTAATACAAAACAAGGAGACTTGATGGGCACATATAAATATCTCTATATGGTATATCCTGGTGACAGAATAAAATCCACCTTTCTCCAAAACTGTAATAATCCAATGTGCAGATTTCTGTAAAATCTATTCCATACCTATGAATATCATTATGTGTGGGCCACAAGTCGTAGACATTTCTGCAACAAATCTGCCATCTGAGGGCATTCCCTAAATTCTATCTAATTCTGTTAACTGCACACAATAACTATTTCCTCTTAGGTTATTTCAGTCGTCCTTGGCAATGGGAAAAGATAAAATCCAACTGTCGTCACATCATTCAGTTTGGTTCCACAGATGATCCGTTCCTTCCATGGAGGGAGCAGCAGGCGGTTGCTGATAATTTGAACGCGGAGTTGCATAAGTACACAGACCGTGGACACTTCCAGAATACGGAGTTTAATGATCTTCTGGAGGCCGTGAAGAAACTTATTCCCACTCCTGTATAAGCACAATTTTGTACGAAGCATCTGGTTACCGCCTATAGTGTAAGGATACGTGCACACGGCCATGTCGTTTATGCAGATTTGTGCTGCATTTCAGCCCCCAAATCCACATGTTCCTTCATGATTTGAGCCCCAGATCATACCCTATGCATAGCAAAGTGCGAATTCTGTACTAAAAAAAATCTGCAGAAAAAATTGACATGCTGCAGATTTCAAAGTCCACACTACAGGTCAATTTTCACAGTAATCCCCCACAGGGTATGTGAGATTTGGAAAAGGTATGATTTTAAAAATGGCATCAAGCAAATTGTCCTAGAATGTGAGCAGGAATGATTTGGGGTTGTGGGGCCTCACTATACTGCTCTACAGAGAGTCATGATACCACCATGGCTGAGCTGCCTGACAGAAACGCTCCCCAATCTGTAGTATATGCAAGTGCCCTGCGCCCTCACCTTCCCTAGGCAGCTCTGCAAGTGTAGGCAATCAGTCCACGCATTCAACGACAGGTTGCTGGTGGTCATTTTAAATAGTTCCCAGAGAACACCCCCCTCCCCCCCCATTGCTGGTACCGTATTAGGGACCGCCCACACGTCCGTAGTGTATTGCGGATCCGCAATACACCCGGCCGGCACCCCCATAGAACTGCCTATTCTTGTTCGCAATTGCGGACAAGAATAGGACATGTTCTATTTTTTTTCCAGAGGCGCGGACCGGAAGTCCGGGATGTGCTATCCACTTCCATTCCTGCTCCATAGAGAATTAATGGGTCCACACCCGTTCCGGGTAATTGCGGAATGGGTGCGGACACATTCTACGGACGTGTGAATGGACCTTTAGGCTGCAGCTTTTTCACAGGAAAATCCTTGCATAATCCACACAGTGTGCATGTGGCCTAAAATGTCTTGATTGAGTGCTTTTTCTCTAGATATCGACCCTATTTGTTGTATTCTCATCTGTTATGTAACCGGAAATAATAAAAAAAAATTCATAAAGTGAGGTACTGTTGTTCTGTTTTTCACACTCTTAGGCCCCCTGCACACGACCGTATGGTTTTGCGGTCCGTTTTTTACGGATCCGTTGTTCAGTTTTTTGTTTTTATGTTGCTTCCATTCCGTTTTTATAAATAAACATATCCGTATGGTTTCAGTACACGATCCGTTTTTTGCGGATCGCAAACTGAAGAAAAAAAAAAGGTGTGCACATCATTTTGGAACGCATCCCCTTTTTCACTTGGTCATGGGCGAGTTGTTACTCCATTTTCATCAGCTTGTTGCAGCATTGAGAGCGTACTTGGAATCCTGTGTTCGGCAGACATTGGATTCTGGCTACAGTTTTCTGTTGTATCATGGCTGAGGAGGAACTGGTTCTCTTGTGCTGGCTGCTTTCTTGGGAACACGAACAGCAGCCAACTATGCTGAACGTGGAACCGAGGAGGAGGAGGCATTGGGTTCACCCAAATCTTTGTCAGCGGCGCAGGAAGAGTCATTTCCACACGCTGTACATGGATCTGCGACAGCATCCTGAGAAATTTCATCGGTATTGTCGTATGTCTGTGAGCAGCTTTGATTTGTTGTTAGCGACTCTGCGCCCTGGCCTCACATACCAGGACATGAATATGAGGCGCTGCATTTCTCCAGAGGAACGGCTCATTGTCACATTGAGGTATGTATATTTGATATGATTTATATGTTTGTGTGATAGTTTAGATGCAATGTAATTATGAGTATATATACACTCACCTAAAGAATTATTAGGAACACCATACTAATACGGTGTTGGACCCCCTTTTTGCCTTCAGAACTGCCTTAATTCTATGTGGCATTGATTCAACAAGGTGCTGATAGCATTCTTTAGAAATGTTGGCCCATATTGATAGGATAGCATCTTGCAGTTGATGGAGATTTGAGGGATGCACATCCAAGGCACGAAGCTCCCGTTCCACCACATCCCAAAGATGCTCTATTTGAGATCTGGTGACTGTGGGGGCCATTTTAGTACAGTGAACTCATTGTCATGTTCAAGAAACCAATTTGAAATGATTCGAGCTTTGTGACATGGTGCATTATCCTGCTGGAAGTAGCCATCAGAGGATGGGTACATGGTGGTCATGAAGGGATGGACATGGTCAGAAACAATGCTCAGGTAGCCCGTGGCATTTAAACAATGCCCAATTAGCACTAAGGGGCCTAAAGTGTGCCCAGAAAACATCCCCCACACCATTACACCACCACCACCAGCCTGCACAGTGCTAACAAGGCATGATGGATACATGTTCTCATTCTGTTTACGCCAAATTTGGACTCTACCATTTGAATGTCTCAACAGAAATCGAGACTCATCAGACCAGGCAACATCTTTCCAGTCTTCAGCAGTCCAATTTTGGTGAGCTCGTGCAAATTGTAGCCTCTTTTTCCTATTTGTAGTGGAGATGAGTGGTACCCGGTGGGGTCTTCTGCTGTTGTAGCCCATCCGCCTCAAGGTTGTGCGTGTTGTGGCTTCACAAATGCTTTGCTGCATACCTCGGTTGTAACGAGTGGTTATTTCAGTCAACGTTGCTCTTCTATCAGCTTGAATCAGTCGGCCCATTCTCCTCTCACCTCTAGCATCCACAAGGCATTTTTGCCCACAGGACGGCCGCATACTGGATGTTTTTCCCTTTTCACACCATTCTTTGTAAACCCTAGAAATGGTTGTGCGTGAAAATCCCAGTAACTGAGCAGATTGTGAAATACTCAGACCGACCCGTCTGGCACCAACAACCATGCCACGCTAAAAATTGCTTAAATCACCTTTCTTTCCCATTCTGACATTCAGTTTGGAGTTCAGGAGATTGTCTTGACCAGGAGCACACCCCTAAATGCATTGCATTGAAGCAACTGCCATGTGATTGGTTGACTAGATAATTGCATTAATGAGAAATAGAACAGGTGTTCCTAATAATTCTTTAGGTGAGTGTATATATAAATTAGTCTAAAATTGTTGTAGACCAGGCATGCTCAACCTGCGGCACTCCAGCTGTCGCAAAACTACAACTCCCAGCATGCCCGAACAGCCTACAGCAGGGCATTGTGGGAGTTGTAGGTTTACAACAGCTGGATGGCCGCAGGTTCAGCATGCCTGTTATAGTATATATGGGTTGCATTACTGCTTTTATGTTTGTGTCTTCCAGATTTTTGGCTACTGGGAATTCATTTGCATCTCTGCATTTTGAGTTTCTGCTGGGAGTCTCGACTATTTCTCGGATAGTTTGTCAAACCAGTGATTTGATTTGGCAGCGACTCAGGGAAGCGGTGATGTCAGTGCCCAAGGCTGAGGATTAGATCCAAATTGCTGAGGGTTTTTATGTTGATGCGCAGTTTCCTAACTGCATTGGGGCACTGGATGGCAAACACATACGTGTTAAGAAGCCGCCTCACTCAGGGTCCCGGTACTACAATTATAAACAGTATTTTTCTGTTGTGCTAATGGCCTTGGCTGACAGTAATTACAAGTTTGTAATTGTGGATATTGGGGCCTATGGGAGCACTGCAGATGTGCGCATTTTCAGTTCTTCTAGAATGGGTGATCGGCTTCAAGCCAACCAGCTTTCACTCCCAGAGCCCAGAATGCTGCCAGGTTCTGCGGGACCACCGGCTCCATTTGTTATTGTGGCTGATGAAGGGTTTGCTTTGACACCCCATGTCATGCGGTCCTTCCCCCAGACGCAACCTGGATGACAGCAGACGTATATTTAACTATCGGCTGAGTAGAGCTCGTCGGTATGTAGAATGTGCGTTTGGAATACTCACACAGAAGTGGAGAGTATTCCTGTCATCCTTACGGATGGCACCGGAAAATGCCACCCAGGTTATTCAAGCATGTGTGATCCTGCATAACTTCGTCAGGATTCATGATGGTCCCTCAGAAGTTGATGAATTTGAACCTGGTACATCTTCTTCATCAGGAGGATTGAACCATACCCTTCATGGACGACCTGGAACTGCAGGGATTGCAGTTCGGGCCCTCTATGAATAATATTTTTCAAGTCCTGAGGGAGCAGGGCCGTTCTATGTGAACATATATCTTAATTTTTGTCTACAATAACCCTCTAATACCTCTTTATAATGATATATTTATTACATATGTATTGTGTGTTGAATTTGCATAATCTTTATCTACATCTAAAAAAAAAAAGTCATTCTTTATCCCTGCAGAGCGCTTAGACACTGTCCTGCCATTTGAGGTTATCCCAGCACTTAGAAGATTTGGCTTTTTAATACAATTTGTGTGTGTGTGTGTGTGTGTGTATATATATATATATATATATATATATATATATATATATACTGCTCAAAAAAATAAAGGGAACACAAAAATAACATCCTAGATCTGAATTAATTAAATATTTTTCTGAAATACTTTGTTCTTTACATAGTTGAATGTGCTGACAACAAAATCACACAAAAGAAAAAAATGGAAATCACATTTTTTAACCCTTGGAGGTCTGGATTTGGAGTCACCCTCAAAATTAAAGTGGAAAAACACACTACAGGCTGATCCAACTTTGATGTAATGTCCTTAAAACAAGTCAAAATGAGGCTCGGTAGTGTGTGTGGCCTCCACGTGCCTGTATGACCTCCCTACAACGCCTGTGCATGCTCCTGATGAGGTGGCGGACAGTCTCCTGAGGGATCTCCTCCCAGACCTGGACTAAAGCATCTGCCAACTCCTGGACAGTCTGTGGTGCAACATGACGTTGGTGGATAGAGCGAGACGTGATGTCCCAGATGTGCTCAATTGGATTCAGGTCTGGGGAACGGGCGGGCCAGTCCATAGCATCAATGCCTTCGTCTTGCAGGAACTGCTGACACACTCCAGCCACATGAGGTCTAGCATTGTCTTGCATTAGGAGAAACCCAGGGCCAACCACACTAGCATATGGTCTCACAAGGGGTCTAAGGATCTCATCTCGGTACCTAATGGCAGTCAGGCTACCTCTGGCGAGCACATGGAGGGCTGTGTGGCCCTCCAAAGAAATGCCACCCCACACCATTACTGACCTAATGCCAAACCGGTCATGCTGGAGGATGTTGCAGGCAGCAGAACGTTCTCCACGGTGTCTCCAGACTCTGTCACATGTGCTCAGTGTGAACCTGCTTTCATCTGTACAGGGCGCCAGTTGCGAATTTGCCAATCTTGGTGTTTTCTGGCAAATGCCAAACGTCCTGCACGGTGTTGGGCTGTAAGCACAACCCCCACCTGTGGACGTCGGGCCCTCATATCACCCTCATGGAGTCTGTTTCTGACCAGACACATGCACATTTGTGGCCTGCTGGAGATCATTTTGCAGGGCTCTGGCAGTGCTCCTCCTGTTCCTCCTTGCACAAAGGCGGAGGTAGCAGTCCTGCTGCTGGGTTGTTGCCCTCCTACACGTCTCCTGATGTACTGGCCTGTCTCCTGGGAGCGCCTCCATGCTCTGGACACTACGCTGACAGACACAGCAAACCTTCTTGCCACAGCTCGCATTGATGTGCCATCCTGGATAAGCTGCACTACCTGAGCCACTTGTGTGGGTTGTAGACTCCGTCTTATGCTACCACTAGAGTGAAAGCACCGCCAGCATTCAAAAGTGACCAGAACATCAGCCAGGAAGCATAGGAACTGAGAAGTGGTCAGGTCACCACCTACAGAACCACTCCTTTATTGGGGGTGTCTTGCTAATTGCCTATAATTTCCACCTGTTGTCTATCCCATTTGCACAACAGCATGTGAAATTGATTGTCACTCAGTGTTGCTTCCTAAGTGGACAGTTTGATTTCACAGAAGTGTGATTGACTTGGAGTTACATTGTGTTGTTTAAGTGTTCCCTTTATTTTTTTGAGCAGTGTATATATATATATATATATATGTGTGTGTTTGTGGTTTACTACAGTAATGTCCACACCGCAGCTGTTCAAAAAGTTATTTTTCCGGCATGTGTGGACATACAACAGCTATTCAGACATGCAGGTAGTTCTAGTTTTTTAACAGCTGTAGTGTGGGAGGTTGAGCATAGCTGTCCAAAAGTATATGTACATCCCTAGTTGTAATTAATGTACCAAATAAAAAATATATACCGTATATACTCGAGTATAAGCCGACCCGAGTATAAGCCGAGCCCCTAATTTTACCCCCAAAAAATGGGAAAAATTATTGACTCGAGTATAAGACTAGGGTGGGAAATGCAGCTATAATGCAGAGTGTATGTGTATATAATGCACACACTCTACATTATATACACACATCTGCAAGAGGGTGACTCCCTGTATTTAATGCAGAGTGTGTGCATTATATATACACACACACACACTCTGCATTAAATACAGGGAGCCATCCACAGATCTCCCCCCCTAAACAGTGCCATCCACAGATCCCCCCCTCCCCTAAACAGTGCCATGATGGCACTGTTTAGGGGAGGGGGTATCTGTGGATGGCACTGTAGGGGGATCTGTGGATGGCAGTGCCATCCACAGATCCCCCTACAGTGCCATCCACAGATCCCTCTACAGTGCCATCCACAGATCCCCCTCCCCGACGCTCACAGCAGTATTCTTACTTTGTCTTTGCTCCGGTAATACAGGCAGTGCAGGGAGCGGCGCTCACTCACTGACGTCACGCGCCTTCTCCCACTAGGCGGCGCAGGCGCGTGACGTCAGTGATTGAGCGCCGCCCCCCACACTGCCTGTATTACCGGAGCTAGACTAGACTCGAGTATAAGACGAGGAGGCTTTTTGAGCACAAAAATATGTGCCAAAAAACTCGTCTTATACTCGAGTATATACGGTATGTGTATTCTATTCCTATTCTTCTTATATGTGAATAAACATTTTAATGTTGTAATATTGGTATGTATGTGCAATATGAAATAAAGGTAGAAACAGATTTTTGCTTATTTAAGTATATTCTTAATATCAATGAAAATAAACAAAAAAGGCTTAACAATCAGCCAAAATTATTTTTTACTAAAACGTAAAGCTAAAGCTAAAGCTAAAAAACGTAAAGCTAAAAAATGACCCCGGACCAGTTGGACGAGGGCCAGCCACATTACTTGCACTGGTGTTGCTCATTGTGGGCCCTGGATATTGTGGCCGTGGCATAAACTGTGATTCCTGAGAATAAAGAGGCTGTGAATATGAGGTTGGCCTAGGAGGTGGTTGGACCATACTGGGCCCGGGTTGGGTTTCTTTTGCTAACCGAAATGCATGTTGCTTCAGGTTTTCTACCCAATTCACAAGTTCATGGGGATCAAGTGGCGTTTTTAAAATTGTCGCCACTGACCCCATGATATCAATAAATATGGTTTGTTTATACGAATCCAGATCTTCAATCAGAGGCGCAAGACCACAGAGCATCCGCTCCTCCTTTCCTTCCGCCCGTCTCTGCCTCAAATAGTCAAGCACCTGAGTTTGAATCAGGGCTTGAGTATTTGAGGCAGAGACGGCAGTGTTAGTTGCCCCCCCTTCTCCGCCGTGGCTGCCTTCTTCTCGTCTCGGGGCTTGATTGAATAGCAGCCGAAGTAGCCTCCAAAGCTGAAGACTCCTCTCTCTCTTGCTGCAGCACTGGTTGGGCCTCGTCATCCGCAGTAACTGTGGAGTCTAGGGGATGCGCACCAGCATCTTCATCACTGTTGGTGCTGCTATGATCTCCCTCTTGCTCCAGGCTGTCAACTGTCCTGTGAAATGAGAGATAATTGCAATCAAGTGTATATATGAAGGGTATAGACATAAAATAAAACATTTACTACACACACACACACACACTAGAACATGGGCTTCCATGATAATTTTGATTAATGTTGACAGTATTTATAGTACTATCTAAAAATGATGAAATATGTATGGAAAATTGACTTTGTTAACTTTTGGAGACCATTTTGTCGACCAATAAACATTCATGTTTCATAAAAAAAGCAAGGGTGGTGCGCTCACCTGAGGCCAATCAAAGGAGGCATGGACAACGCCGGGACCCGAGGCGTGAAGGTACGTATGCAAAGAGAAGAGAAAGTCCAGCTTCCAAATTAAAAGTGGTATCTTTAAAAATTCAGTGCAATAAAAACCAAAGGCAATCTAAGTCTACGCGTTTCTGATCCTACAATATTGATCCTTACTCATGACAAATGTCATGAGTGAGGATCAATATTGTAGGATCTGCAACGCGTAGACTTGGATTGCCTTTGATTTTTATTGCACTGAATTATTAAAGACACCACTTTAATTTGGAAGCTGGACTTTCTCTTCTTTGTTTGGATTCATGTTTTAAGTATGGAAAGAAGAATACATTCTACAATTTTTAAATAGTATTTTTGGTCTATGTTTCACATGAGCCATGTGAAGCATTGCAGAGGGAAAATTGGATTTTTTGTACTCACCGTAAAATCCTTTTCTCGTAGTAGGCATTGGGGGACACAGCACCATGGGTATATGTCCAACTACCACTAGGAGGCACTAGACACAAAAAGTGTTGGCTCCTCCCCGTTGGGCTATACCCTCTCCACAGGCACAAGGCTATTCAGTTTGTACCAAAAGCAGTAGGAGAGAGAAAAAAAAGCAAGGAACCAACAACTCCCGTACCGGGAAAGATCAAGAGACCAGCCCGGAAAATCGGAAGTAAAAACATAGGGTGGGATCTGTGTCCCCCAATGCCTACTACGAGAAAAGGATTTTACGGTGAGTACAAAAAATCCAATTTTCTCGTGCATGGCATTGGGGGACACAGCACCATGGGACGTCCAAAAGCAGTCCCCGAGGGTGGGAAGAACAACCATGCCACCGGTTGGGCATACAGGTGCGGGAGAACCATGTGACCCAACAGGAGAAAGACATGGAATGGGCAAGAGGTTCCATAACAAGGAAGAAACCTCAAGGAAGAATCAGTGAAGACTGTCAGCACCCCAGGAAAAATGCCTGGAAGAAAATCCCAAATGCAAGAAGGCGGCAAAAGGGAACACCGAGCTCAGCCAAGGGCTGGAGAAAAAATTAGGACAGCACCGCGTGTTGGGACTACCTAACGCTCTAAATTGTCTCAGACCCAAAGAGCGAAAAAACCTGTGGCCAACCCCTGACAGGCCAGGGGAGAAGGAAACAAGGAAGTACTGGAAGCCAAACGAGTGAGTGAAGCAATAGCAAGGCTCACATGTGAAGGGAGCAGGTCTCCCCTCACCGCAAGGCAGGTGATGAAGTTAAGCGCCCTATTTAAAAGGCGAAAACCCAAGGCTGCTAGAGGAAACCGCCAACCCTTGGAGAAGGAGAGGGTTGTAGGTAAAAGCCAGGAAAAAAGAGTAAGACCTGCTTCCCAAAAACAGGAGACGAGGCTCGAGCCTCTGAAAACAAGATATCACTGTGAAGCGTAAGACCAGAGGAAACTCTGGGCATGTGAAGCATCAGGGAAAAAAGGAACCAGATACAGGCCCAGGAAATCTCAGCAGGACACACTGGACTGAAAGACATGGAAGTAGAAGGAGAGTACTCCAACAGCCTAAGGAGGAAAGGTTCTACAACAGGAGGAGGTCCCTCCCGAAGGAGACCATACGGCGGAATTGCAAACCGTAGCGCTAAACCACTCAATACCAGGTACTTGACGTGGGAGGATGGGAAAAGAGACACGAATCCCAAGAAGACCACAAGGCTATTGGAACCCATAAAGGGAACAATCAACCCAGGCCCCGACCCCCCCAAAAAAACGATTGTCATGCAGAACCTGAGTGGTCAAATGAACGGGGACAGGGACTCCAGAAAGGAGTACCCAGAATGGGCTCACAAGGAACCAGGAGCTGAACCACCAGAAGACAACGCAAGCCAGAATATCCAGGAAAGGAGAAATGAAACTACCATAGGGGAAGGGACATTGGCCATGGACAACTAGCCATTCCAAGAACAGTGACTAGCAAACTGTATACATTGTCCCAGAGAGGGCAAGTACAGCAGCTCGGGATGTACCACTAAATTGACAGATATCCATATGCATAAGGAATGCAGAAGTCGCCATGAAAAAGCCGGGTGAGACTACACAGAAAAGTAGAAACCAGCTGCGACCGGCGTACTGAAAACTCCCAGGGGGGAGAAAGTACCTGACAGGTGCAAACGACGGCAAGGTCCAAGGGGACTGCCCCTCTGACATGTAGTACAACTAAGCAGAGAATATAAGGGAATACCGAGAACACCTGGACCCAGAAGGAACTACGGGACCCTGTCCGATGCCAGAGCAATCAGCTGAAAAAATACCTGCCAGGCAGGTGTGTGGCGCTCAGTGGTCCTGTCCCTGACCTGTCAGGGAGGACGTCCAGCGACGAAAAATGCCGATGACCCAGAAGGATTCCATGTGGCGGAGGACATCCAGCGATGACCGAAAACTGCTGCAGCGGCCGATGCTCACCAGCTACGTGCCCCAACAAGGTAGAAGATCCAGTGGAGATCCCTGTACTCCACCAGGAATGGGCCACTCTGTAATAGGAAACCACGCGAGTACTCCTCTATAACATGGGGTAACGCGAAGCGCAGCATACCGTAGTACCTTATAGAGATGGCAAGAGCAACCCTAGCACAAAGGCCAACGACCACCTGGCCATGGTGTAGGGAGTGTGGTTGTATGTGGACCACCCGCCGGATCAGAACAGATCAGCCATATACTGGAGCTACAATAAGTAGCACTAGACCGACAAGGTGGGGGTTGGGCTGGCCCACCCCTGCCAGATATGGTAACCATGCACATGCAGAACCAGGATGGCCTGTTGTAGACAGTGCCCTGAGAAGTACAAGGAGACCATTGAGCACGACAGTAACGGAGTGGAGATGTATGGAAGAACCAAAAGGGTGAAACCAACATCCGCAGCACAGATTAGAACATGGGGGCAGAAAGCACCCAGTAATACAGAAACTGTATGGGCCACAGATTGCACCATAGGGCCCAGCACTTTGAGTAATACAACCACACGCCTATAATATAGGGAAAGTGGCTGCATGTCTAAGGAGAGTGGAAACATAGCCACAACATCTGGGAATGCCACAGCATTTGGAGGGTACAGGTACTCAACCTGTAAAGTAGAAATATGGCTGCGAGTGCAGAGATACGACCAGAAAGGTGTAATGGGTACAGCATCTGGAGATGGTAGAGGTACTACCTTTAAGATCGGAGCAATGTGGCCACATGGTGCACCCTAGAACCAGAGAGGTGCAACGGCTACTGCGTTAGCAATGGTACCTATATTCCGCCCGGGAAGGGGAAAATAGGGCCGCACGGTACCACAAAGAACAAGACAGGTGCACACTACAATCAGGTAGGTGAAATGGCAACTGAAGGAGGCCCTCTATTTCGCCTGAAAAAAAGGGAAACAGGGCCGCATAGTACACCATAGAGCCAGACAGGTGTAACGGCTGCAGCATCAGAGACGGTGCAGGAACTCTACCTATGAAGGGAGTAAGATGGCTGTTTGGTGCACACTATGATGAGGTAGGTGCAATGACCACGGCAATTGGAGGAGGCCTCAATATCTCGTCCGGTAAGGGAGAGAAAATGCCACATGGTACACCATAAAGCCAGACAGGAGCAACAGCTACAGCATCAGGAGATGGTGCAGGTACTCTACCTATGAAGGGACCAAGGTGGCAGCTTGGTGCCAACTAGAACCAGACAGAGGCAATTCTACGGCAATTGAAAGTGGCCTCTATATCTCGCCCGTAGGGAGAAATGTTGCCGCATGGAACACAATAGAGCCCGCCAGGGGTATTGGCTACAGCATCGGAGATGGTGTAGGTACTCTACCTATGAAAGGGAGCAAAAAAGTCTGGGAACAGACAGGAGCAATTGCTACGGCAATTGAAGGCGGCCTGTATATCCCGCCCGGAAGGGAGAAATAGTGCCACATGGAACACCATAGCGCCAGCCAGAGGTATCGGCTACAGCATCAGGAGATGGTGTAGGTACTCTACCTATGAAAGGAGCAAAGTGGCTGGGAACAGACAGGTGCAATTGCCACGGCAATTGAAGGCGGCCTGTGTATCTCGCCCGGAAGGGAGAAATAGTGCCGCATGGAACACCATAGAGCCAGCCAGGAGTAATGGCTTCAGCATCTGGAGTAGGTGTAGATACTCTACCTATGAAAAGGAGCAAGGCGGATGGAAACAGCCAGATATAATTGCTTTTCCTTACCAACCTACAGGAGGCGCTTGCCTAGAACAGGGACCTCCTGTTATGAGGTAGAGTGGCGAACACCAGCACCAGGATGGGGACCCGGTGGAAACACTCAAATGTGTAGAGCATAGCCCCTGGTATAGGGGAACCAGGAAGGCTTGTCAGGTACAGCCAATGGCAGTGGTGTAGGTACCCCCCTGTTAAGGAGAAGGCGTACGTACCAGAGACACCAAGTAGGTGACTCATTATGCTAAACACGGGGACGGCTGCCTTACCTGTGCGGTTGAATACCTGTGCAGTCAGGGGAGCGCCATCCGAAAATCCACTAGAGGGGATACCAACCCTGGGTAGGAGAGGTTCCTCCGTGCACGTTAGTCTTGACCTCCCAGGGGGCTTCTGTATGGAGGAAGACCGCCTGATGCTCTGTTCCGAGGGAATCGGTGCAGAGGTGTCCCCAGAGGCAACGGATGGGGTGACAGGAAAGGATTCGTCACCAGCCTCAGGCCTGTCCTGGGGAGGACCTGAGGATGCCGAGGAGGGGTGGAATCCTGTTGAGACCACCCGAGGTTGTACTGTGAGCTACCCCTTGCCGGAGCCGGTATCTAAGCATGCCTCATCTGCAGGGAGGACCCTGGGAGGGCATAGATGGCCGCAATTGGATAGGTAGCGGTCCAGCGACTCCGCCAGAGATTGGGAGAGTCGGACAAGGTTCCCATGGCTTTGACAAAGAGGGAGACCATTCAGAAGGGACCTACACAAAAGGATTTGGTCAGGGGACACAATGGGGTCTGGGAAGAGGTACTGCACACAAGCAGGGACAGGCCGACCGCATGGCAGCCTTCGTAGACAGCGGACGCACGTGAAAACACGTGGCGATCCGAGGAGACCCTCATAGAGCAGCCAGCAGAGGCTGTCATATCTGGACCCGGATGCCATGTTCCCCAAAGAGGTGCTGCAGCAGCTATAGAGGCTGCAGGAGAAATTAAGCAATTGAGAGACAAAAACATAGGACAATGACTTAAAAGGGGTTCTGCAGTTCTTTTAAACTGGGGATCTATCCACTGGATAGATAACCCACGTTAGACCAGTAAAGGGTGGAGGAGATAGCCCCTCCCGAGGGCCGGGCGGGGTCAGAAAAGCCCAGGAAGCAAGGAGGAGTGGCCGGGAAGATCGCGGACTAGCAGGCCCAAAAGCCGTGGCCTCGATTTATGAGGCGGCCGGGAATGGAGCGAGGGGGGCGGGGCGAATCGCGGCCGACCGAGGGGCCTCCGGACCCACAAAACTAGGTGAGGAGAGTAGGGGGGGGGGGGGGGGAGCGACGCCTGGGGGTGGGCGGAACAGGGCAAACAGAGCACCTGGGAGCCGGGAACGGGCCATGGAAGATGAGGCCTAGTCCCTGCAAAAGCCGGGGACTAAAGTAGCGGGGAAGGCCCAGGAGAAGACTGTGTGGCCAGGGAGGAGAGAAAAAAAAAACAACCAAGGGGGGAAGAGAAAGGTGGAGGAAGATGGAAGCTTCCCAGGACCCCCAGCTAAGGTGGATCCCACCCCCCTGGCCACAGGAGGGAACCTAACCCTGGAGAAGGGACACAGGGACAGGGGTACTCACTATACTCACCATCTGATGTCTTCGGGCGCCGCAGGGTCACCCCTTCGGCAGACTCAACACGGGAACCGTGGGAATGCCGGCAAGCCACTGCGGATGCAGTCTGTGGGGACTGGGTGACCGGCGATGGTACAGAAGTACGCGCCCGCAGGGGGGGGGGGGGGGCAACTAAAGTGGAACACGATGGAGCCCCAGTCTGCAGCAGGTATAACGGTGGAGATCACCGAGACCTGCAGAAGAGAGAAAAAAAAAAGAATAAAAAATAAAATAAAAAATAAACAGCAGGTCCTGCAAAAAAAGCAGGACAGGTCTGCCTCCTACGGACACTAGACAAAAACTGAATAGCCTTGTGCCTGTGGAGAGGGTATAGCCCAACGGGGAGGAGCCAACACTTTTTGTGTCTAGTGCCTCCTAGTGGTAGTTGGACATATACCCATGGTGCTGTGTCCCCCAATGCCATGCACGAGAACGGTCTGTTTTAGTACTGCCAGTGATGTAATGGCCTTGTCCACCCTATGCTAGAGCTTGATTTCCGCATAGCAATGTGGACGACCTGGTTTTACAAAAAAGGACCTGCACTGATTTGTGCCGGTAATGTCAAGAGAAACAATAAAGAGATGGAAGTATTCTTCTAGCAGGGTGTGGAGAAGGCCAGATTATTACCGGCAGAGAACAAAGTGTACCATGCATGTGCAAAAAAAACCTACGTTTACAGCATAGCACAAACCATTACTTCTATGACGTTATAAATGATGTAAAAAGACAAACCGTACTAATATTTTCTTTTGCACGTACATTACAAACGACAAAATAATTACAGTGGATACTCACGGCCTAAGATCCAACACGGGTTTTAGAAAGTGCAATTGTTTTGTATACAAATAAGTTTTTTTACGGAGTCCACCATCTCCACTTTTCCCAAGTCCCTGGACATGTTCACGCCGGTATTGGTCCCGGCACGATTGCCAGCGGGTTTTGACACGTTGTACTGTAGAAACATAATAGAACAAAAATTCAATCAGAATATATCAATACAAAACTTCTAAATCACATGTGAACAAAGGCTTACTACCACATGCTATAACATTGTGGTTTATACACTAGTTACGTGCATTGACATAAAAAATCAGGGTCATCTATAGACATGTTCTATATTTAGTATTTTGGCCACATACATTTAATGGGCCTGTAAACACAATTGGAATGATTTACATGACAAAGGTGTTTCCTGACAGCTGATACCATTTCTAATAAATGTCAATACATTAGGCCTAAACACTTTAGCATATATGTATTTGACATAATACCTAATCCGACTCTGGGTGAATCATTTTTTTAACATGAAAAATCAGACAATATGCTGATCTGAAACTGATCAGCCTACAGCAGGGCATGCTGGGAACTGTAGTTTGAGAAAAGCAGGAGAGACACCGGCGGACAAGGCTGCTATCATACCAAACTAGTGCTATGGAAGGTGATATTTACTATTAAAAAAAAGTGTTTTACAAAAGGGCAACTTCATTAAAACATGGGCTACTTTCAATAATTCACATATAAATTCACCAGTGCATCACAGTTTTTACATAATTACAATACACATTTTATAAAGGAGCAGATATACCCGCATGGGTTGGCTTACCTAATCTGCGCCTTTTAGACGAATTGGCCTTCTCCCATTCTCTCGCCAGAATCTCTGTTGTTATCTCGCCCAGGCACGCTCCTTCACAATCCGATCATGGTACAGATCTTCACTTGTGTCCCACAGCTGGGGACGCTCCTGTATGAGGGTGATGAGTTTGCCAACATCCATCTTTTTGCTTTGCAGGCAAGTCAGACAGCGTGGGGGTGGGTTATTAACCTGCACATGTGCTCACTTCCTGGATTGTAAACACAGAACACATGGCCACAGTGGGCTGGGCCTAGCATTTCCTAATCATTGATCCGCAAAAAACGGATGTGTTCCGTATGCATTCCGTTTTTTTGCGGACCTATTGACTTAAATGGAGTCACTGACCGTGGTTTGCGGACAATAACGAGATTTTTGTATAACTTACCAGTAAAATCTCTCTCGCTCTTCCTTGGGGGACACAGAAGACCTTGGGTATAGCTCAGCTCCCTAGGAGGTGTGACACTAAGTGAAAACTGTTAAGCCCCTCCTCCAGCAGTTATACCCTCAGCCTGGAGAGAGAGACTGCTAGTTGCGTGTCCAAGTAGTGAGAAAAGGCAATGTCCAACAAGTGGAACCAACAAGCCAACTACCCAACGGGGTAAACCAAGTCCGGAAACCGTGTAGAAAAAAAAACAATGAATGGGTGGGTGCTGTGTCCCCCAAGGAAGAGCGAGAAAGAGATTTTACTGGTAAGTTATACAAAAATCGCGTTTTCTCGCCCATTTTCCTTGGGGGACACAGAAGACCTTGGGACGTCCGAGAGCAGTCCAAGAAGTGGGGGGGGCACAGCTCCAAGGCGAAGCACCCGAAGGCATCAAGGAACCACCGCCTGCAAAACCAGGCGGCCCAAGGCAGCATCCGCCGAAGCCCGAGTATGCACCCTGTAGAACTTGTTAAGGCGTGCAAGGAAGACCGGTGGCCGCCTTGCACAATTGCGCGGCCGAAGCCCAATGTCTCAGGCCCAGGAGGCACCGACCGCTCTGATGGAATGAATGGTGACACCGAAGGCGGAACCCTGCCCTTGGTGCGGTAACCTCAGCAATAGCCATTCTGATGAAGCGGGGGAAAGCCACCCTGGAGGCCGTCAAACCTTTGCGTGGACCTCCTGGAACCACAAGAGTCCGAGCGTCGACAAGAGCCGGTGATCTCCAAGTAAAACTGCAAGGCCCGAACAACGTCCAATCGGTGAAGTGTCCGTTCCCGGGGGTGGGAAGGGGAGGACGATGGCCTCGTTGAGATGAAAGGCAGATACCACCTTCAGAAGCAAGGAAGGGACGGGATGGAGAACAGCCCTATCCTGGGGAAGGACAGAAGGCTCGGAACAAGAAGGACCGCCATTCAGACACCCGTCAGAGACACGATGGCTACAGAAACACAAACGTACAGGACAGAAGGAGTAGAGAGAACTTCTGTAACGGCTACAAGGGAAAGCTTGGAGCGCCGAGAGCTCAGTATGTAGTTCCCAGGGCGGTACCGGGGGACAGTACAGAGGAACCAAATGAGCCAAGAAGGTCTTGACAGGCCCAAGAGGGGCCAGGGAACGCTGGAAGAGGATGGACAGCGCCGACACCTGACCTTTCAAGGAACAGAATCCCAGTCCCAGGTCCAGGCCGGACTGGAGAAGGACAGAACCATGGGGAGAGAAAGGCAGAGTGGGGGAATGCCCAGCTACTCACAGAACCCCAGGTAAGAACTCTAAGTCCGATAATAGATCCTGGACGAAGCACGGCCGGCATCGAACACTAGCACAGACCAGTAACACGGGCAGAAGAGTCCGGCAAAACTGGTCCCGTCGGCCCCCGAGCAACGTCGTCCCATATCCACCCGGAGTGGGGGAGCAGAAGGGCAGACGGAAGGAACCGAAAGGGTCCGCCCAGCATCCGACAGATGCCAGGACAAGACAGGCTAAAGTCCATGTCGATGTTGCCACCAGAGGAAGGGGTTCCATCGTCCCGGTGTGGGAGATCTAAGGACAATCTTGACCGAAGGGTAGTCCTCCCAAGTTACTGAGAAGGTAAGTCTACAGCAGGACCATCGCCTAGAATGGAAAACGCAATCTGCACCCAAGCGGGAGGACAGAACACGGTAGACCAGAGAAAATGGGCGCACAGCTAGTACAGCCAGTGTGAACGAGGGAGACGGTACGAGGCCACAAGGAACACCGGAACCATCCAAGTGAACAACCATGCTCTCCCCAGAGGGGAGGGCAGTGAAGGAACAGCCTCTGAAGCCTGGCCGGGGTAGAAGCCACATCGGAGTGATATGCCCCGAGTGGGAGCCAAAACAGAGCCGGCGAGAAAAAGCAGTCGAGACAGAGGCCGGCATAACACCCTCCAACCGAAAGGAGGAGGAGTGGGTAACAGGGTAGTCATAGTAGGACAGCTCAAAAGCAGAACACCCGCTACTCTGTGAGACGCCCGGCTCACCGCCTCGCAGAAGGCGAATACCCTGAAGAATCCAAAGTGGAGGTCCCCCGGACCTGGATAATCGAGCACCCAAGAGAAGTTAGGTGACCTTCCCGAGGAGAGCGGCCCGAACCTGGTAGCAGAGCAGAACTGAAGCGCAGAGGGCGCCAATAGGAAGGACTGCATCCACACTGCATCCGAAGAGGAGGAAATGGCAGTAGGCGCGGGAACCGTAGTCCCGCCAGAGCCAACGTAGAATTCGAGGGGCGCTGCAGACAGCCCTCTCATCCATGTGACCTCTTGCGCAGGGAAGCAATGCCGCGAAAGGACGAATGGGTACGCATCTAAGAACCACGAACACTCCCCAGGTGGAAGGGCCAACGAACATGGTGGATACCGTCACAACGGAACCGCAATATACAATCCAAACCCGAGAATGAGTCGGTGCAGTAGAGAGCAAGTAGAGCCCGTCAGGGTCAGGTGGAAGCAGAATGATCTCTTCAGAGAAGAGTGCAAGGCTTGCGGCAAGCATCGTATCCCAAGAGAAACAAGTATGTCGCAGGAGGAAGGGAGGCATACGTACAAGCAGCCCCGTAAGCAATGAGAAGGCCAACCCACCTACGGGAGGAGAAGGCATACACAGCCCAAACAACGCACAGAGCGCACAAGAACGTCCGCTCACTGCAAAATAGTCACTCAGCGAAGGGGGCCAGCCACAGAGTCCCACAGTATCTATGGAAGTGCAAAGTGCAGCCTGGAAGGGAGTTATGCACAAGACTAGTACGGCATGCGATGGAACGCAAGTAATCCGCCCAGAAAGGTGGGAAATGTACCTGGCAAACACTGCAGTTGGAAAGAGTGCAAAGGTCCGCCCCAAAAGCGGGTTATGCCCAAGGCCAGTACCAACTTCAGAGAAGTAGGACATACCATATTCCGCCCAGAAGGGGGCCATGCACATGGCCGCACAGTATCCAGTAGGAACGCAGGAGGTCCGCCTAGTGAAAGAGTGTATGTATGCCGCCTGAGGGAAGGCGGCATGCCCATGGCCGGCAGCGAATCCAGTGAGAGTGCAGCATACCGCCTATGGAAGGGGGTCATGCACATGGCCGGCAGCGAATCCAGTGAGTGCAGCATACCGCCTATGGAAGGGGGTCATGCACATGGCCGGCAGCGAATCCAGTGAGAGTGCAGCATACCGCCTATGGAAGGGGGTCATGCACATGGCCGGCAGCGAATCCAGTGAGCGTGCAGCATACCGCCTATGGAAGGGGGTCATGCACATGGCCGGCAGCGAATCCAGTGAGAGTGCAGCATACCGCCTATGGAAGGGGGTCATGCACATGGCCGGCAGCGAATCCAGTGAGAGTGCAGCATACCGCCTATGGAAGGGGGTCGTGCACATGGCCGGCAGCGAATCCAGTGAGTGCAGAATTCCGCCTACGGAAGGGGGTCATGCATATGGCCGGCAGAGAATCCAGCGAGAGTGCAGCATACCGCCTATGGAAGGGGGTCATGCACATGGCCGGCAGCGAATCCAGCGAGAGTGCAGCATACCGCCTATGGAAGGGGGTCATGCACATGGCCGGCAGCGAATCCAGCGAGAGTGCAGCATACCGCCTATGGAAGGGGGTCATGCACATGGCCGGCAGCGAATCCAGTGAGAGTGCAGCATACCGCCTATGGAAGGGGGTCATGCACATGGCCGGCAGCGAATCCAGTGAGAGTGCAGCATACCGCCTATGGAAGGGGGTCATGCACATGGCCGGCAGCGAATCCAGTGAGTGCGCAGCATACCGCCTATGGAAGGGGGTCATGCACATGGCCGGCAGCGAATCCAGTGAGTGCAGAATTCCGCCTACGGAAGGGGGTCATGCATATGGCCGGCAGAGAATCCAGCGAGAGTGCAGCGTTCCGCCTATGGAAGGGGGTCATGCACATGGCCAGCACCGTGTCCGGTGAGAGAGCAGTATTCCGCCTATAGTAGGGGGTCATGCACATGGCCAGCACCGTAACTGGAGAGGGTGACGAATTCTGCTAATAGAAAGGGCGGAAGGGGGGCTTGCACTTGGCCAGCGCCGTATCCCGGGAGAGGGCAAGAGTCCGCCTAGAAGGGGAACATGCACCTGGCCAGCGCCGCAGCCGGGGAGCGTGAGCGTGCAGCATACCGCCTATGGAAGGGGGTCATGCACATGGCCGGCAGCGAATCCAGTGAGAGTGCAGCATACCGCCTATGGAAGGGGGTCATGCACATGGCCGGCAGCGAATCCAGTGAGAGTGCAGCATACCGCCTATGGAAGGGGGTCATGCACATGGCCGGCAGCGAATCCAGTGAGAGTGCAGCATACCGCCTATGGAAGGGGGTCATGCACATGGCCGGCAGCGAATCCAGTGAGAGTGCAGCATACCGCCTATGGAAGGGGGTCGTGCACATGGCCGGCAGCGAATCCAGTGAGTGCAGAATTCCGCCTACGGAAGGGGGTCATGCATATGGCCGGCAGAGAATCCAGCGAGAGTGCAGCATACCGCCTATGGAAGGGGGTCATGCACATGGCCGGCAGCGAATCCAGTGAGAGTGCAGCATACCGCCTATGGAAGGGGGTCGTGCACATGGCCGGCAGCGAATCCAGTGAGTGCAGAATTCCGCCTACGGAAGGGGGTCATGCATATGGCCGGCAGAGAATCCAGCGAGAGTGCAGCATACCGCCTATGGAAGGGGGTCATGCACATGGCCGGCAGCGAATCCAGTGAGTGCAGAATTCCGCATACGGAAGGGGGTCATGCATATGGCCGGCAGAGAATCCAGCGAGAGTGCAGCGTTCCGCCTATGGAAGGGGGTCATGCACATGGCCAGCACCGTGTCCGGTGAGAGTGCAGTATTCCGCCTATAGTAGGGGGTCATGCACATGGCCAGCACCGTAACTGGAGAGGGTGACGAATTCTGCTAATAGAAAGGGCGGAAGGGGGGCTTGCACTTGGCCAGCGCCGTATCCCGGGAGAGGGCAAGGGTCCGCCTAGAAGGGGAACATGCACCTGGCCAGCGCCGCAGCCGGGGAGCGTGACATGCCGCCTATGGAAGGGGGGCATGCATACGGCCAGCACTACTGAGATAAGGCTGCAGCGTCCTGCGCAGCCAACAAGAATTCAGTTTTTTTTTATTTTTAAACACAGCCTCCCTGAGGCAGGAAGGGGGCCACCATACAGGGGCACAGCCTCTCTGAGAGGCAGGAAAGGGGCCAGCTGTACAGGCCCATGAGGAAGCCCAGATCTTAGAGGGTCTCCTCTAGATGGGAGCCGGCCCCTGGAGATGGCCGGTACCCAAAATGTTAACAGGGATCCGGCCTGGGGAGGCGGCGCAGCGAGCACCGGTAAGGGGATGGGGGGACCCTGAGACCGGGTGCCCGTGAGGATAGAGGAGGGACGCCGGCATAACCCCTCTGTCAGGGGCAGCTACGTGCGGGCCTCCGGGCCCTGTTGCAGCATTCCTCTCGCAGGGAGAAGGGAGGCAGTGCGGCTGAACCTATGTTGCAACATTCTGCAGCTACCTTCAGGAGCGGTGGGGAGACAGTCTGCAATGTCCTATGGAGGCCAGGAGAGGAGGGGAGGAGAGGAGAGGGAGCAGATTGCCGCCCTGCGGCACCCCAGGGGCCAGCCTAGGTCCAGAAGGGTCCAGAGGCACCAGTAAGGGGGTCAGGCACGCAGGAGACCGGGAAGGGGGGGGGCGACGACGTAGGGCTGGAGAAGCCACTCTCTCACCATCAGCCATCTTCACCCTCGGTCCGTACCAGCAGGGTCGCCCCTTCAGCTACTGGCACCGTAGTGGCAGGGCGCTGGAAGAGGGACTTGGCGTGCGGACGACCCTTGCGCTGGCGGGATGCAGGGGAGCTAGGCTGCCCTGGTCCACCTTGCCTTCTGTGGGGGAGGCAGCAGTGCGGGTTACCGGCACTGGCGCAGCTCAACCCCGGGAGAAACAGAGAGGTCTATTGCGTCTCTGTTGTCCCTGATGGTCTGGAAGAAAAATAAAAAAGTAAAAATCTAAATTTAAACAAGGAGAAAACAGCCCTGCAGAGCAGGGAGTGTCTTACCTCCTTGGACACTAAGCAAAAAACTGTCAGTCTCTCTCCAGGCTGAGGGTATAGCTGAGGGGCTTAACAGTTTTCACTTAGCGTCACGCCTCCTAGGGAGCTGAGCTATACCCAAGGTCTTCTGTGTCCCCCAAAGAAAAATGGGCGAGAAAATAGGACATGTTCTATGTTAGAACAGAACGGAAAAACGGAAACTGAAGGCATACGGAGTACCTTCCGTTTTTTTTTTGCGGACCCATTGAAATGAATGGTTCCGTATACGGACAGTATACGGAACATAAAAAACGGCCCGCAAAACGGGAAAAAAAACCTGTGTGTGCAGGGGGCCATACCTTTACATCTATTATTGTACCCTGTGCAATGTGTAAATGTGTGGGTAGTTCATGGAGGCTGTGGAGGCTCTTACCATCTCTAGCAGTTAAAATATGTTGTCTGCTATTTAAAAGGTATTTGCACTTTTATAACCGATCACTTCTGTATTACCCTGATGCAGCTGAATGGCAAACAATTGTAAACATCCTAAGTAAATGTTAAATATGCCGTGTGAACTCCGCCTTAGGGCTCATTCAGACAACCGTATATTTGTGACTGCATCCGTTCCACAATTTTGGAGAACTGATGCAGACACATTCATTTCAACGGGGCCACAAAAGATTCGGCTCCCACACAGTGTGCTGTCTAGTACCGTTCATTGGCCCTACAAAAAAAGATAGAAGGTCTTCTATTCTTGTCCGCAACTGCAAAGGCATATCTATCATAGCAGCAAAAACAAACACAGTGCAACAGCACTCTGCAAACAAATAGAGCCATACTCACTATAGAAAATGTACTAATGCTACGTTATAAATGTGAGATTTCTGTACAAAATCATTTATGCCTGTCCGCCAACGACAAGGCGATCTTATTAGGACAGGAACCTACACTAAATATTACCTCCGTTGGTGCCATACTGGGCTCTAGTAAATTCAGGGAATGCAGGTTTCACATACATGCTGTGGGCTCACCTGCATTCCCTGAATTTAATGGAGGCCATTGTGACACCAAGAGGTAAAATACAGAGTGGGCTCATCAACTGGGCCAATAATCAGGGTATCTGTCACTAGTTTATGCAGCCCTCAGATAGGGTAGCATAAAACTGGTAAAAGATTACCTTAAAAGCTGCCGACAGGTTCTCTCTAATCCCCTGCAGGACTGGGCATTTTTGCGTTTTAGTTTTTCCTCTCCCTTTCTTCCCTGAACCATAACTTTTTCTTTTTTTTTCTGTGCACATAACTGTATGAGGGCTTGTTTTGTTGCAGGACAAGTGGTACTTTCTAATAGCAACATTTGATATTGCATACGATGTAGTGGGAAGCCAGAAAAAATCCCAAATGGGGTGAAATTGAAAAAAGTTAAATTCCGCCATAGTTTTATGGGTTTCATTTACACGGTTTCCTATGCAGTAAAACTGAACTGTTACCTTTATTCCCTGGGTCTGTACAATTACAACATTTATATAGTTTTTTTAATAAGTAATAAAAAAAAAGATTGAAAAAATTAATTTTTTATGGGGTGATCTGTAGTTTTTATTGATACCATTTTGGAGTGTGTGCCTTTTTGATCACTTTTTATTATATGATATTTCTTGGTGGGAAAGGAGAATGATTTTAATTTTTATAACAAAAAAAACCAAAACATTTTTTTTTTACTTGCTATACTTTTCAAAAGTCCCCCTAGAAGACTTGAATGTGCAATCATTAGATCATGTCTCCCATTGACTGCAATGATTTACCATTTCAGTTTATAGGAGATTCAATAAGTTCCTCTGGGGCCCTATGACAGACAGGCCTCCATAGGAATGTATTGCTGTGGAACCCTTAGCTTCCTACTGCTCAAAGCTTACACAGAGAATGAACGGCAACCCCGATCACTGTATTTGGGCCCTGAGAACACAGTGCTCCTGGGGAAATCTGCCTCAGATGCCGTGGTCACAATTAACCACAGAATCTGAGAAATAAAATGTCTGATCAGCGTTATCGCCAATCGCAGACGTTAGCTTCAGGTATCTGCTGTTTAAAACAGCAGAAGCCGGGAAGCTGTGGTTTAACAATCGGACTTTCCCTTTACATGTATGACAGTGGTCCTGAAGGGATTAACAGTAACTTCCCTGGTTCTGATGACAGTAAGTCCGGTGTGGAGCTCCTGCTGGTCTGTGTTAATATAGGGAAGCCAAATCACAGGAATATTAATGCCCCCCATGACAATGACTGAATATAAATTAACATTTTTTTTTTTTTTTTTAACATTAGGATAAAATCACAGCACCTTATAAGCTTTACTCAAAAGTGAAATGATGAAATTTTTATCTTTGGAGAATACACAGCATCTCCCGATCTATCCTGACCTCACATTTATACATCCACCCAGAGTTTTTTTTTGTTTTTGCGTTTTCATTTTTCACCCCCTGCCTTTCTGGGGCCATAACTTTATTTTTCCATTCACATAGCCCTATGAGGACTTGTATTTTGCAAGGCAAGTTGTACTTTCTAATGACACCATTTAAAGGGGTTCTGTACCTTTTTTTATTACTGATGATGATCCTCAGCATTTGATTGGCCGGGGTCCGACACCTGGGACCCCTGCCGATCAGCTATTTTAGAAGGCAGTGGTACTTGCAGTAGAGCCGCGGCCTCCTTGCTGTTTCCCGTACGTCAGTGACATCACAGCTATTTCACTGGCCGGGGCGTGGCTCAGCCGAATTCACTTTAATCACACGGAACATCATACTGACAGAACGTGGTGAGCTGTAAATTTTAAAACATTAAAGGGATTGTCCCACGAAAAATATTTTACACTTTTCAAACCAGCACCTGGGTATGAATACTTTTGGGAAAAAAAATGGAGCATATCCACTAAGTTATTCACGAAAATGTATCTGTATAGTCATTTTTTATTTCTACGTCCAGCTCACTGAGGTGGCCGCACATGCTCATTTTCATCCTTCAACTGCCTCCTGAGTTGTGATAGGGAGAGCATGGACACGCCCCCTTAGCTGCAGCAGAGAAGACACGCCCCTTGAGCTGTCAGCTTGATATAAATCTAGCAGAGAAATGAATGGGGAGATCTCTGGATCCATGTGAGGTACAGGACTGGTTCTAGCTTTGTTAGAAAGAGATTGTCATGTATTATGTGGTGTCTGATTTTCATTTTTTACATTATTTATGGGATAACTCCTTAAAATAGGACTTACCAACATCATCAGTTTCCTAAATTAGGGGACTTAGGGCTGAGCGAGAGTGAACATATAAGGTAAATTTATTAACACTTATCTAACAAGCAATGAGGCATCTGCTTTGCAAATAAGATTTAAGGAATTATTTTGCATTATTCTTCCCATCATAACATTCTGACAAGTTATAAATAAGGAATGGAATGATTTAAATAAAACCTTGTTGCTCCTCTGCCAAGACCTTCTTCATCAAATACCAAATATAATAAAATCTTAAAATAAATATATTTAGCACAGTCTGTCCAGTCTAATGTTCCATCCATGACGACCATCCTGCAATATACCGCTATACTTTCATAAGCAGACTTCATTAATATTCCAGCCACTCTGTCATGTATATGCAGTTAGAGGGAGAGATTTCACCACCTTCATGACAATCATGAAATACCTAGGACGACAAAATAAGAGAAAGTGTTTAAGTTCTTAACTAAAACTCTGAACAGTTGAGTGACCTAATTTTTTTTAACCATTTATTATGTCGGTTTCCAGGAAAGCTGGGTGACAACTGGAGGCAAGTGATTGACTACTCCATAGGATATAATTGGGATAATCCATTTACCTTTTATTCTATTAAATGTTTTTTTGAAATTGGTGACCTATCCTCAAGATAGGTCACCAATATCAGACTGACAGGGGTGTGACACCTGGGACCCCCGCTGATCAGCTGTTTGAGAAGGCCTTCTAGCAGCTTACCAAGCGCAGCGCCATCCATTGGATAGTGTCCGTGTTTGGCATCAGAGCTCAGCCCCATTGACTTGCCTAGGCCACGTGACCGATGAATGTGACATCACTGGCCTAGGAGGAGGCTGTGGCGATCACTAGAGCACCGCGGCCTCTTCATACAGATGATTGGTGGGGGGGTCTGGGGTATCTATTTCAAAATGACAGAAAACGCCTTTAAATTTGCAAACTCAAAAAACATCAGGCACAAAATCTGCTCATTTCTAGTCAGGAAACATATCATGAGGCTCTCGGGTTCTGATGGAGAAACTGTAACATGGCCCGCAGATACACAGTACATGCAATATATAGTAATGGTATTTCATTATGTAATTGAGGAATTGTTGGCCACCTCAGACAATCCTCACAATGACTGTCACCTCTGTACCGAATATACTTATGCCCCTGAAACGGCGCAGGAATAATAAGCAGTAGTTATCACAGAAGATGGATAGTGCACACAATTACATGTTACAAAAGGGTAATAATCATTGTGGCACCACAGCGCAGGGATAATACAATGTTGTCCCAGTACAGAAATATTACACATTTACTAATGTGAGTGCACCTTGATTTTGGTGTAAATTGTGTCAAAATACGGTGTGTCTAAATGATCTGTGCTTAGTCCAAAAAGGGGGTGTGAATTCATGGGAAAGGGCCGTGTCCTCATGACAAAGGAAGTGCAGTCTAAGGCCCCATTCACACGTCCGCAGTTTCGTTCCGCATTTTGCGAACCCATTCATTTCTATAGGGGCCGCACAATGTGCTGCCCGGATACGGAATTGCGGACCCGCACTTCCGGGTCCGCAATTCTGTTTCCCAAAAAATAGAACATGTCCTATTCTTGTCCGCAATTGCGGACAAGAATAGGCATATTCTATTAGTGCCGGCGATGTGCGGTCCACAAAATGCGGAACGCACATTGCCAGTGTCCGTGTTTTGCAGATCCGCAAAAGACGCTACGAACGTGTGAATGGACCCCAAGATGCAACATTGTGCCCTAAAATGTGCCACAATGCTGGTGTAAAATTCTGTCAAGCTGTGACAACCAATAGCTGGTATACTCAGAAAAATTATCCTCCAGTCTGACTCTCTGTGATAAATCTAGTACATGTCTAGACAGCCTGTCTAATTTCACGCCATCCACATGATTAGTAAATCTGCCCCATTGATAGCTCTGCACATCAAAATAGTTATGTCACAGCAATGACTAAAATGACAGCACAGGAATAATAGTCATTTTGATGTCACAGTGCAGGGATGACAAACTGAGTGATGTCATAATAGGTGATCAATAATAAACACTGAAGTCATAAGAAAGTACGGTAATTACACAGCGATGTCCCAAAACAGGAATGACAAACACGGTGATGTTATAGAACAGGGGATATTACCAATGTGAAATAATGGCAGATGGAAAATAGTCACTGTATATGGATAATAAAAACACAGTGATGTCACAGTAAAGGGTTATTGTAAAAACAAGATTTTTTTGGAAATCACCTGTAAAATCTCTTTCTCGCTTTATTCATTGGGGGACACAGGACCATGGGTATAGCTTGCTGCTGCCACTAGGAGGCGACACTAGGCTGAAAGCTGTTAACTCCTCCCCTGCAGGCTATACCTCCTCCAGCCTGGAGAGAGCATATCAGTTTGTGCTCCAGCAGTAGAAGCAGAATTAACTGAAAAAACAATTAGAACTGCACACTGCCATAAGATCGAACCAAAACCAGGTCCCAACTGGCAAATCAGGACCCCACTTTCCGTATAAAGAAACATTGGGTGGGTGCTGTGTCCCCCAATGAATAAAGCGAGAAAGATTTTACAGGCGAGTTCACAAAAATCTAGTTTTCTCGCTCATATCATTGGGGGACACAGGACCATGGGATGTCCTAAAGCAGTCCCCTGGGCGGGAAACAACAACCGTCAAAAACGTACTCCCTCATGGAAGTCGCTACACTGCGGCCTGTAAGACTCTGCGGCTGAGAGCAGCATCCGCCGAGGCTAAAGAATGCACTCTATAAAATTTTGTGAAGGTGTTCAAGGATGGCCATGTCGCTGCCTTACACAATTGAGATGCAGAAGCGTGGTGGAGGTGCGCCCAAGAAGCCCCGACCGCTCTGGTAGAGTGCGCCGTGATTCCGGGAGGAAAAGCCTTGCCCTTAGAACGATAGGCCTCGGCAATGGCCGACCTAATCCACCGAGCAATAGTCACCTTGGAAGCCACCAAACCTTTACGAGGCCCTTCCGAGATTACGAACAGAGCGTCAGTGCGCCTAAAGGAGGCCACCACTGACAGGTAGATTTTCAAGGCCCGTACCACGTCCAGACGGTGGAGGGAAACCTCCCGTGGATGAGAAGGCTCAGGGCAAAAAGAGGGCAGAACAATGTCCTCGTTAACATGAAATGTAGAAACAACCTTTGGTAGAAAGGACGGCACTGGGCGGAGCACTACCTCATCTTGGTGGAACACCAAGAAGGGCTCCCTGCAGGAAAGAGCCGCCTGTTCTGACACCAGACGAATAGACGTAATAGCCACCAAAAACGCCACTTTCCAGGAAAGTAACCGGAGGGAGACCTCTCTGAGGTTCGAATGGTGTGGCCTGGAGTTAAACTAGAACTAGGTTCAGGTCCCAAGAGTGTAAGGGCGGTCGATAGAGAGGCGTGGTATGAGCCACCCCCTGCATGAAGGTTTTAACCGGACGCAAGACTGCCAGTGTACGCTGGAAAAAAAATGGACAGGACTGAGACCTGTCCCTTCAGAGAACTAAGAGCCAGTCCTAGTTCTAATCCAGATTGAAGAAAGGCCAGTACAGTAGGCAGGGAAAACTTCCTGGGAGAAAGACCGCGTTGTTCGCAGAAGTGTAGGAAGGACTTCCAAGTTCGATAGTAAATCTTGGAAGATCCAGTGACTGCATCAGAAAAAACCCTCTGTTTCAACAAGAAGGTTTCAACATCCACGCCGTTAAATGTAGCGTATCTAAATTCTGATGGAAGACTGGGCCCTGGGAGAGCAGGTCGGCCCTGACTGGAAGAGGCATGAGCTCTGAGTACCACACTCGTCGAGGCCAGTCTGGAGCGATCAGGATCGTCTGGATGCCCTCCATCCTGATTCTGCGCAGAATCCGAGGAAGGAGCGGTAGGGGTGGGAACACGTAAAGGAACGAGAAGCCGTCCCACGGTGCCACGAGAGCTTCCACGTCGTACGCCACCGTGTCTCTTGCGTGAGACAAGAAGTACGGGAGCTTGTGATTGAGCCTGGACGCCATCAAGTTCACTTCCGGACGTCCCCATCGGCGACACAGAGCCTCGAACACCTCCTGATGGAGAGACCACTCCCCCATGTCCACCGTCGTCCGGCTGAGAAAATCTGCTGTCCAATTGTCCACTCCCGGAATGTAGACTTCCGAAATTACCGGAACATTGGCTTCCGCCCACTGTAGAATCTTCGCAGACTCCTGCATCACCGCATTGCTGCGAGTCCCTCCTTGGTGGTTGATATGGACCACTGCCGTGGCATTGTCCGACTGTACTCTGATCGAACGACCCTGCAAAAGGGGGGTCCAATGGCGAAGGGAGAGGTAGATAGCCCAGAGTTCCAGGATGTTGATGGGCAGTTTGGACTCCGATGGAGACCAAACACCCTGGACCATCCGGATGGCAAAGACCCCGCTTCAGCCGTGGAGGCTGGCGTTGGTCGTAATGACAGTCCACGTCACTGGGAGAAAGGATTTCCCCCTGAGCGCCGAGCGCACTTGTTGAGATAGCCGGATCGTGAGATCCAAAGAGTGCAAGGATTTGTCCCATGATGACAAAATGGCCCGCTGAAAATACCTGGTGTGGAATTGCCTCGAAGGAGGCCACCATGAGGCCCAGTACTCGCATACAATTACGGATAGACGCATTCCGGCGCTGGAGTAGTAAATTCACCGACCTCTGAATGTCTAGTCTCTTCTCTAGTGGTAGGCGTACCACAGCTGCCCCTGAATCTAATGTCATGCCCAGGAATCTGACCTGAGTAGCGGGAGACAGGAAGGACTTCCGCAGATTGATTATCTACCCGAAGCGGGACAGAGTGCTCATCGTGAGTCGAAGGCTCTCCTCGCATTGAGACGCCGTAGGAGCCTTGATCAAGATGTTGTCTAGATACGGGAGAAGAGTAATGCCTCTGGATTGCAGTAGGCCCAGAAGGGGTGCGAGTACCTTCATGAATACTCGTGGAGCAGTCGCCAGACTGAATGGTAGGGCGACAAATTGGTAATGGGTCGAATGAATGGCGAACCGAAGAAAACGTTGGTGAACAGTTGCGATGGGAACGTGGAGATAGGCATCCTGAATGTCTATGGTTGGCATAAATTACCTTTTACCAATGAAGCAACCACGGAACGGAGGGACTCCATCCTGAATCTCTGAACCCGGAGGAATCTGTTCAATAACTTGAGGTCCAGTACTGGGCGCATATCACCCTCCTTTTTGGGGACCACAAACAGGTTGGAATAAAAACCCGTAAACCGTTCCTCTAAGGGTACCGGTGCTATCACCCCCCGTGAGAGAAGGGATTGAACTGCGTGAAAGAATACCACGGCTCGAACAGGATCCCTGGGAGGCTGAGAGAGGAAAAAACGGTTTGGTGGGATAGACTTGAACTCTATTTTGTAGCACGAGGAAATGACCTCGAGCGTCCATAACATGGGATCGCCAAATTTCCTGAAAAAGGAGGAGACGTCCCCCCACCCGTGAGGGTAGGGACGCACCTGCATGCTGAAGGTTATTTCTTGGGGCGGAACGAGGTTGCTGAGCTTGTGGACGCCAGGCCTGCTGGGGCTTAAAGGCCGGTCCCTTCCGTCGGTCTTGAGTGGACGGTCCCGCCATTGAGGTTGGGGCTGGACGGGTGCCCGAGAAGCGACGAAAGGACTGGTAACGGGAGGAGGAAGCTCTAGAATGAAAAGGACGTTTCACCTTAGGTTGGGGCAGATGGGTGCTTTTCCCACCCGTTGTCTCCGAAAAATAATCTCGCCCAGTCGGGTCCCAAAGAGTCGCGATCCTGCAATGGGAAGTCTCAAAAGTGAGCGCTTAGAGGATGGGTTTGCCTTCCAGACCTTGAGCCAAAACTCTCGGCGGATAGATACAGCGCGAGCCGAGGAACGAGCGACCATTGTCCCCGTGTCTAGAGCCGCTTCGCAGAGATATTTCCCTGCCTGAAAAATCTGGAGTGATAAGGACTGAGGGTCCGCGGAGGGGGAGGTCAGACGCTAGTTCTTGGTTCAAACTGAGGGCCCACTCCAAGACCGCCTTGGCTACCCATGCAGAGGCGAAGATCGGATGTAATGCCGAACCTCTGGCTGCAAAGATAGACTTGGGGAGTGATTCTATGCGACGATCTACTGGGTACTGGAGAGAAGAGCCATCCGCCACTGGAATGGTCGTGTTCTTAGCCTGGCGGGCGACCGGTGGATCCACTTTCGGTGGAGAGGTCCATTTTTTAACAATCGCCTGGAAAGGGGTAGAGTATGTCCAGTCGCTTCGGAACAATGAAGCGTAAACCTTGTTTTCTCAAGCTTTCGCGATAACCACGGAAAAGTCGTTGTGTAAAGGGAAAGACTTAGGTGTCTGTCTCGAACTGAGAAATGACACCCCCTGGTGGCTAGTGGAGGGAAGTTCCTTCTGAACCTGGAAGGTGTCACGAATAGCTGATATCATGCTATCAACCATGGACACAATCTGAGAAGAATGCTCCAGGTCTATTTCTGCATCCGAATCGCCAATCTCACCCTCTGACAGTGCGTCACCTAAGAGGGAGGACGTCTGCGAATGGGAGCCAGGAGGAGGGGGGACGGGGACGCAGAGGCGTCAGAGGAGGAACGGTGGCCTGCTCTGGGACGCTTACTAGGAAGTCTGCCTCTGGTTTGTACGCCCTGCGACGGTGTGGACTGCACCGGTGGCGGTTTCTCAACCAAACGACCCAGTAAGGAAAGGGTGGAATGGGAGAATTTAGAGAGGTCTTCCACTGCCCGGGACAGGGACCTTGCCCGGTCGGGTTCCCCATAGCCAGGATGGTCTTGTGCTTCTGTGGGCTGCTGAAGAATAGGGGGATGGCTTTGTGCAGGCGCATGACATGCAGAGCATAGTGATAGTGACTGGCCACGAGGGAATTTTACTGAGCATAAAGTGCAGGCATAGTAGGTGGTCCTGCAGGAAGCCTGAGGGGGAGCATTGGCTGGGTCAGACATTGTGGCCTGTCTATGCTGGAGGGGGTTGCGATCTCCTTCCAGAATATGGCTGTCCCAGTCCTGTGTCTGGCCCTGTAGCGCTTGTCGGAAGGAAGAGGAAGCTGTGCTGTGGGGGGAGAATAAGCCCTGCCCCCTCCGACACTTGTGAATGAAGGCTGAGTGTGTGATTTGAATAAGCCAAGCCCCACCGCGCTCCGGTCTTCGTCGGGCGTCGCATGCGGCCGCCATAAATCGCGACCGAGTAAAAAGATGATGGTGGCCGAATCTATTTAACCCCCCATACCGTGGCTGCAAAGCTGGAGATGGTAGCGCCTGCGACGATATGCGCCCTACTGTAACGGGTGCCGCTGAGTGATCTGCACCTGCACTGGAAGGGTACCGAATATCGCTACCCTGTCTGGTGGAGGGGGGGGGGGGGATGAGGCTCTCCTCCATCCAGACGCGGCCATTCGATTGCGGCTATGTAAAAATGCCGCCCGAGGTGGACTTAACCCCTGATGTCCCGGCGCACAGTAGGAAGAAGTTGCTGGCTAGACGCTACCCCCTATAATAGAAAGGGAGAGAGGGAGAGATATACTCACCTGGCTTCATCTGTGCTTTTCGCCCTTGCAAATCTGAACCGGCAGGGCCACCACACGACCGCTGGCACCAGGCAGCAGGGGTCCGAGCAGAGAAGGGCTGGAGATTAGGAATAGGTGGCCCTCCAGCTTTTGATCTCATTCTAACTATGACATCAGGTAAATATATATACACACACACATCATTCACATAATGTCCACTTACCGGGCACAGACCGCAGGGAGTACGCACTAAGCCTGCTGGCTGTATGATTGGGTTCACCGCCCTATATAGCTTCATCTGTCCATCTACACTGCCCACTGTCCCCTCTTTAGCAGCAATTATGGTCATCTCTACTTTCCCGTCATAAATTAATGTGTTCAGGATGGTTTCTATATCTTCCATTGATAGTTCAACCTAAGATGGAAAAATATAGACTTGTAAACAGCATATTAGGAAAAAAAAAAAAAGATCTAATGTGAAGTAGTACTGATGCATGAGTAAAACATACACCTTTACACCTTTGTAGTATGCTAAATAAAAGGGGTTATCCGGGAATAACTGATGACTTATTCTAGCGATAGGTCATCAATATCAGATTGGCGGGGGTCTGACACCTGGGATCCCCGCTGATCAGCTGTTAGAAGAGGCCAGGTGCTCACTGAGCACAGGGGCCTAGTCTTAGGCCATGTGGCGTCACCGTACATTGGTCGCACGGCCTAGTTGCAGCTCAGTCCCATTCAAGTCAATAGGGCAGAGCTGCAAAACAAAGCACCCGGGAGGCCACCATGCCCACTAAAGCTCCGGTGAGCGCCACAGATTCCCAAAACAGCTGATCGGCAGGGGTGTAGAAACTCGGACCCCCGCTGATGTGATACTGATGACCTATCCTGTGGATGGGTCATCAATATTATTTCACGGATAACCCCTTTAGGCCTCATGCACACTGCCATTGCTCGGCCATTCTCTGTTTTGGGGACAGCAATTTGCATGCGGTTGACGGGACTGATCCGTCTGAACCGCAAAAAAAAATATAGATCAAGTTCTATTTTTTTGCAGTGCAGAGTCACGTAGAGGAACCAACCACACAGAAGCACACTGTTCCGCACGGCACTGCACCTCCAGATTGTGTACTCATTCAAGTGAATGGGTCCGCATCTGTGATGCTGTGAGCACACGGCCGGTGCCCACATATTGCAGACCCGCTGTGCATGATGCCTTAAAGTGAAGGTCCTGTTTGGCAGAGATCGGATAGTAACCCTGCAGGGAGCAGTAAGCGACAGCAGGAAGAAAGATCATGGCTTGTTCCTGTCATCTCTACTACTGTCCAGCCTTCAGTGACCACAGTGGGGTGGGTACAAGAACTTTTTTTCACGTTATCACCACTTTCCAATGAGAGAGTATAAACTGCTCACTGTCACATATAGGCTGTGTGCACATCAGGTTTTAGTCCCCTGTTTAAAATATATATGTGATACCTGTTAAATGGATGCCTCAGACAAAAATAAATTGTTTAAAGTGTAACCAAAAATGAAATTCCTAACATATGTGATGCTGAAGGGAAGATATTCACAAAGTTTTTTTTTTCAGTTAATTTTACCTTTCTGATGTCGGTATTCAGCCCTTAGCAACCCTATTTCTTTGCTGCACTTCCTGTGGTGATCTTTGCCCTGTCCTTGAGGCCATCCTGTATTTCCCTCACTTCCAATAACCCCTTGCTCTCCTCACATGAACTAGCAGGACCAATCAGAATGCAGATAACCTCCCCCACTACCCCTCTCACAGACAGCTAACCAGCATTTGTTTTAGCCTCTTAATAGTCACCTGTCAGCTCTGCAGCTGCTCCCTCATTCTCCTCCACACTGACAGGAAGGGGGGCTGCTTTAGCTGCTCATATCTCTAGTTTGGTACCAGCTAGAGTTATGGGCTTTGTATTGGCTGAAAGCTGAAATTACAAGCTATATCAGAATGACAGCAATCGGTTCAATACAGGGGAAGATAGCAGTGAAAGAAATCAGGATGCAGTTAATACAGCTGAAAGTGAAAATAAAAGCATTTTGGTTGTGTATGAAAGCCTGGAATGTCAGCTTTCAAACAAGACCAGTTGCATGTTTCTAGCTTCTACCATTCAGAAAAAAGCAGCATCTAAAGCGGCCGTGCTCCTCCTCCCAGTGCTCTCCCCGGCACTCGGGGCCGTGCTCCTCCTCCCAGTGCTCTCCCCGGCACTCGGGGCCGTGCTCCTCCTCCCAGTGCTCTCCCCGGCACTCGGGGCCGTGCTCCTCCTCCCAGTGCTCTCCCCGGCACTCGGGGCCGTGCTCCTCCTCCCAGTGCTCTCCCCGGCACTCGGGGCCGTGCTCCTCCTCCCAGTGCTCTCCCCGGCACTCGGGGCCGTGCTCCTCCTCCCAGTGCTCTCCCCGGCACTCGGGGCCGTGCTCCTCCTCCCAGTGCTCTCCCCGGCACTCGGGGCCGTGCTCCTCCTCCCAGTGCTCTCCCCGGCACTCGGGGCCGTGCTCCTCCTCCCAGTGCTCTCCCCGGCACTCGGGGCCGTGCTCCTCCTCCCAGTGCTCTCCCCGGCACTCGGGGCCGTGCTCCTCCTCCCAGTGCTCTCCCCGGCACTCGGGGCCGTGCTCCTCCTCCCAGTGCTCTCCCCGGCACTCGGGGCCGTGCTCCTCCTCCCAGTGCTCTCCCCGGCACTCGGGGCCGTGCTCCTCCTCCCAGTGCTCTCCCCGGCACTCGGGGCCGTGCTCCTCCTCCCAGTGCTCTCCCCGGCACTCGGGGCCGTGCTCCTCCTCCCAGTGCTCTCCCCGGCACTCGGGGCCGTGCTCCTCCTCCCAGTGCTCTCCCCGGCACTCGGGGCCGTGCTCCTCCTCCCAGTGCTCTCCCCGGCACTCGGGGCCGTGCTCCTCCTCCCAGTGCTCTCCCCGGCACTCGGGGCCGTGCTCCTCCTCCCAGTGCTCTCCCCGACACTCGGGGCCGTGCTCCTCCTCCCAGTGCTCTCCCCGGCACTCGGGGCCGTGCTCCTCCTCCCAGTGCTCTCCCCGGCACTCGGGGCCGTGCTCCTCCTCCCAGTGTTATGCATCTCAGGCTTCATTTAGGATAGCCTTTTAGCCACAAAAAGGAATTTATTTTCTGTCAAAAGTGTGAAAGTTGTCCCGGCAGCGAAAAGAGTTAATTCAGCCTCTTACCTTACTAATGCCAAGTTCACAGATATATTTCCAAACTTCATGTGATGAGCCAAAGGAGCTGTTCCTCTGGATCATGGGGTTCTGCTTACTGTCCCTCGCCGCTTCTGCCTGTTGCGAGCAATGAACAATACCGTAAAGGTGAAAACTCGAGCACAGAAATGAAAAGCGAGAGTAAATATGTCCGACTGCCAGGAATTGTATGCAGCAGGTTATAAAAATAGGACTCGTCTAACAAGTATAAATGTGTATTCATCAGAAATACAGCAGACGGCATATGCAGATTTACTGTATGTTACTTTATTCCCTACCACAAGTACCAGCAGCCTCCACACTTTTAAAGATGGCTGGCTAAACAGGTGCCATATGCTGACAAACATGACACAGGACTGTGTGCATGTACGATGGTCTTTAGCCGTCATATTGGGGGTGCTGCTCTGAAAGGGGTATGTGACCCGACAGCCCTGTCAACAGTCCCCCTCCAAAGAGAACCATGACAGATGCACTTTATAAAATGCACAAGACAGTGTGGAGCTGCTAAGAAAATGGCTGGGTCAAGACAAGTAACTTACACAGCATTTTAACCACTTCCTTAACGCCGCACAACTTTATACGTTGGTCAGTGAGCTCTTAACTAACTTGGCATATAAAAGCGGTGGGTTACATTACGATCGGCTGGACCCCTGTGGCACTGCAGTTTGCTGTGACCGTGCCATCAATACACAGCTGTGGTCACAGTAAAGATCCTAGAGACCAGCCAAAGCGGTCTCCAGGAATGTGATCAGAGTGACAGATTGTCAACGGTGAAAGGAAAGCCTTGATAGGAGCATGACCCCTACTGGTTGTAAAGGCAGCTGTCACCTGGTTGAGAATTAACCCCTTCCTGCCCTAAATGTGGCACGAATGAGCTTATTCACTTTTTTCTTAAAATAATAAAAAGTAAATAAGAATTTAACTTAATTTGAGAACAATAATAAAATAAAATCAGTTATAGCTGTAGTTTGCTAGTTACTAGTTTTAGTAATAGTACAGCAGACTATGTACACACTGACATTTTCTCCTTTTTCTTTCATATCAAAATAAATATATTTATTAGTTTTAGCAATAGTATTGCAGACTGAGCAAAATACACAAAATGTACAAACCTTTTTCCTTTTTCTACCATTTTTTTTTAAATATAGGTATTTGTTTCAGCTACACTTAGTACCGTATTTTTCGCCCTATAAGACGCACCGGCCCATAAGACGCACCTAGGTTTCTGAGGAGGAAAATATTATTTTTTTTTAACCAAATGGTGTGCTTTTGGTGGGTTTGAACTAATGGCGGTCTGTGCATGACAGTATTATGGGGGATCTGAGGATGATGCACTGTTATGGGGTGGGGGATTTGTGGATGGCACTGTTATGTGGGGGATCTGTAGATGGCATTATGATGGTGGGGGGGGATCTGTAGATGGCATTATGATGGTGGGGGGGGATCTGTAGATGGCATTATGATGGTGGGGGGGGCTGTGGATGGCATTGTTATGGGGTGGTGGATCTGTGGATGACACTGCTATATGTGTCATCCACAGATCCCCCCCATAACAGTCCTATCCACAGATCGCCCCCATCATAATGCCATCCACAGACCCCCCCCCCCCCCCCCCGCCCCATTATCCCATTCACAGATTCCTAAGGAGGGACTGTAGTAGGCGGGGAGAGCGGCGGGGCCCGCAGCTCATTATGTACTGTATTATACGTAGTGTTAATCATCAGATCTAAACCCAATAATGATGAGCTCCCCCTGCTCCCCATGTGTACCGTACTTACCGGTACACGTCACGCTCCTGTAGTAAGCACTAGCAGCTAGCAGGCAGGCCGGGCGCCGTAACTCACTGAGGTCACGTGCCTGCTCCGCCTACTTTATGAATGAAGTAGGCGGAGCAGGCACGTGACCTCAGTGAGGCTAGTTTTTCATAGACCCTTTTGGACCCAGGATTTTGAAATTATATAGTTCAAATAGCCATAGGCTACAAAACTCCTGTTTCTGGTCGATTAAAACATAACGTTTATTCCTATCAATAAAACTTATTCAGAACAGGAGAAAAAAGAAAAGAAAAAATACTTATTTTTAAAACATAAAGGTGCTATGGTGATACTCTGGGCAGAAGACTGGGATATATTTCCCACAATTGCGTCCTAATTTGTTTGGGATATTCCCTCTTAACGCCTCTTGGAGTATAGCTGCTGCTACATAGAGTGTTCAGGATAACCTCATATATCCTACTTGGAATGATTCCCTATTAGCATCACTCTAGGTGCAGCACTGCCGCTAATGTGTCTAAGTGTAGCGAGTCTGCAGATCTCGTCACTCAAACACTGAATCAATCATGCACCTATTTTAAAAGATCAAACTAAAGCTCCCCCAACATGTTTCACCACTAGATGTGGCTTCATCAGGGGATGGAGCTACTGTCAACACGAGTGCTTAGTGCGTGGAAGTTTATAACTGCTAGGGGTGGGACATTAGTTGTTCGCTATCCAATCCCTGCTCAGAGCTCGTGTGGCAGCATGATCATCCAATCCGGTATCTTACATGTCGCCCCCTCCAGAGCGCATGCGTCTGTATTTAGAAGATTTTTGCTCCGTCCTAAATGCGCATGCGTCGGGACTTCTATTCATATCTTGTCCGACAGGGCTTACTGCGCATGCCCCCATACTTAGAGATTTTCCATACTCACAACTAGATATCTGTTAGATATGCGCATGCGTCAGAACTTCTTATTCGCATCCTATTCAGGAGCGGGTATTGCGCATGCGCCCATACTTGGAGATTTTCTCATAATCAGTATGGCTATTGGTTGTGCGCATGCGTCAATACTTCTTCGCATCCTAATTCGGGAGTGCGCTTTGCGCATGCCCCCATACTTTGAAATTTCTCATAATCAAGATATTTATGGGGCGTGCGCATGCGTCAATACTTCTTCTTCATATCCTATTCACAGGCGAATTCTGCGCATGCTCCCATACTTAGAAATTTTCCCATATTCAAAATCAGGTGTCTCACGGGCATGCGCATGCGTCACTACTTCTTATTCGCCTCTTATTCAGGAACGGGTACTGCGCATGCCCCCACACTTCGAGATTTTACTCTTCAGAATACTTACAGGTATATGTTGGGCATGCTCCAGATCTATCTCTTACCTGACTGCTACGCGTGTCTTAGGACTTGGACTATTAACCCCACCTTTGCAATTTCTCCCAGGCTCCATAGTATAAAGTTTGCGCATAATCTCCGCTTTTTATTCGGAATGATGTCTCTACGCATGCGCCAGTACTTTGAGATTAGTATCTCTTTTATGTTAGCAGCAAGATTTTGTCTGGCAGTTTGAATTCTACCTCCCTATTTATCTTCATATATCCCCATCTCTTCAAGGGAAAAGGTCAAGATGTAAATAAACCTTTGTATGCATCCAATTTTTGGTCTCTTATATATTTTTGGTTTCTTATATAGCTGAACATCTAAATATAGGTTATTTTTCATAAAATATTCTTTAAAGGGGGGGGGGGGACAGTAAATAGAGAGGTAGGTTAGGTAATAGTCCAAATCCACCGCTCTATATGTTCCAAGGACCCATACTGATAACGGCTATGTCCAATAATACCTCGATAGGGACACCATTTTCTGGCTTATCCGCTGACTATATAAATATGGGTGCTTTCTTGAGACATATATTATATTCTAAGAGTTCATGTCTGCTTATTATTTCTCTTTTTCTTTTTTAGACATGATGGTAGGCAATTTTTACAAGATACCGAAAAGGATTGATTTCCTCCTTCATTTTCTCCAGGTAAGTTAACCTTGTGATTTAAATTTTTCATATTATTTGAATGTATAAATCAATATTGATTCCAATTTTTCTATATTCAAGAAATAAATTGGACCTGTAGTTTCATTAACTGATAGTATTATTTTGTTGACTACAGAGTTAGGATGAGGTTATTCCTTGATGTATTCCTTCCCCCTTTCTGATTTTGCAGAAAAAGGAGGGGGGGGGGGGAGAATAACTTCCCATTAGTCAGATAAAAGCCGTGAAAGAGAACCCTTCATTTAGTCCTTGTGGACTCATTGTATCCAGTCTATGTATCCATCTAGCCTCACTCTGCAACAGTTTTTTATCCAAGTTGCCTCCTCTTGGTCCTAGGTATATCTTCTCTATCCCCCAGAAACGCAGTACTGTACTCTTGTTGTTATGAAAGTACTTAATGTGTCTGGCTATTGCTGTATCTTTACCTGTTTCTATGGTACTTAAATGGCCCGATATTCGACGTCGCAACTCCTGTATAGTCTTGCCCACATAAAGTTTTGGACATGGGCAGGAAGCTAAGTTTTATTGATAGGAATAAACGTTATGTTTTAATCGACCAGAAACAGGAGTTTTGTAGCCTATGGCTACTCAGTGAGGCTACTTTCACACTAGCGTTCGGAGCGGATCCGTCTGATGTTTCATCAGACGGATCCGCTCCGATAATGCAGACGTTCGCATCCGTTCAGAACGGATGCGTCTGCATTAAAACTTAGAAAATTTTCTAAGTGTGAAAGTTGTCTGAGCGGATCCGTTCAGACTTTACATTGAAAGTCAATGGGGAACGGATCCGCTTGAAGATTGAGCCATATTGTGTCATCTTCAAGCGGATCCGTCCCCATTGACTTACATTGTAAGTCTGGACGGATCCGCTCGCCTCCGCACGGCCAGGCGGACACCCGAACGCTGCAAGCAGCGTTCAGGTGTCCGCTCACTGAGCGGAGCGGAGGCTGAACGCTGGCAGGCGGATGCATTCTCAGTGGATCCGCCTCCACTGAGAATGCATTGGGGCCAGACGGATGCGTTCGGGGCCGCTCGTGAGCCCCTTCAAACGGTGCGCACGAGCGGACACCCGAACGCTAGTGTGAAAGTAGCCTGAGTTACGGCGCCCGGCCTGCCTGCTAGTGCTTACTACAGGAGCGTGACGTGTACCGGTAAGTACGGTACACATGGGGAGCGCATCATTATTGGGTTTAGATCTGATGATTAACACTACGTATAATACAGTACATAATGAGCTGCGGGGCCAGAGTACAGTGCCTGCACGGCCCCGCCGCTCTCCCCGCCTACTACAGTCCCTCCTCCATCCTCACTAATACATCGCAGTCTGCGATGCTGCAGCATCGCAGACTGCGATGTAAATTGCCAGCATTCGCCCCATAAGACACAGGGGCACTTTTCCCCCACTTTTGGGGGGGAAAAAGTGCGTCTTATGGGGCGAAAAAGACTGTATATCTTTTTTGTGCACAAAATATTTTAAAAAAGCATGCATATTTTTTTCATTTCTAAAAAAATAAATAATTACTTACGGGTAATTGGATTTTCCTGAACACACGACAGCACCACGAGAGAGGATGGATCCACCCCCCCAAAGACAGGAAACCTGCGGCACAAAAAGGTGGAGACTCCTCTCTGCCGTCAGTATGACAATTCCACGGATTTGAGGAACTCCGCCGTATACGTTAGTTTACTTTTCTATTTTCTTTTTTTTTTGCTACACCGGTGAAAACACTCCACCAGCCAAGAAGGGAGGGGAGCTGTTGTGGGTTCAGGAAAATCCAATTACCCGTAAGTAATTTTCATTTTACCCCTCACCCACGACAGCACCACGAGAGAGAGAGCCAAGGAAAACTAGGGTGGGGTGACAGCAGAAAACACCAAAGCTCCAAAGAATAAATCAGAAGGAGAGTTCAATTGTAACCGGTAGTGGTTAAAGAAGGTAGAAGGAGAAGACCAAACTGCCGCTTTACAGATGTCCTCGATAGAGACCGCAGCGTTTTCAGCCCAAGATGTAGATATAGCCCTTGGAGTGTGCCCGTAGACCCTCAGGCGGTTCCTTCCCCGAGGAAGAGTATGCCAGAGTAATCGCTGACTTGATCCATCTTGCCAGAGTCGTCTTTGATGCTTGATGTCTTTGTTTTTTCCCTGAAAAAGAACAAAGCGAGGAAGATTTCCTCCACTCCCTAGTCTCATTCAGGTACTGAATAAGACATCTTCTGACATCCAGACAATGGAAAACTTCCTCCCTATCTGAAGCTGGATTGTCATAGAAGGAAGGAAGGAAGGAAGAATAGTTTCTTGTGATCTATGAAATCTAGTAGCTACTTTAGGTAAGAACGCTGGGTCAGGTTTTAAAAAGGACTCTGTCCTGAAGGATAGTTGTGTACTGGGAATTAATTGAAATTGCCTGGATCTCGGAGACTCTACGTGCAGATGTCAATGCCACTAGTAAACATAGTTTTAGAGAAAGAAGCTTTATATTAATCTGATGGATAGGCTCAAAAAGAAGGGGCTGTAAGATCCTGCAGAACCAGATTTAGGTCCCAAGTAGCTATTCTCTGGGAGAGATTAAAGGGAAAACCTGCAAACGGCTTTAAAGAAACGCATAATCCAAGGATTAGACGCTAAGCGCTCGTTAAAGAGGGCCAACAAGGCAGCCACCTGAACCTTCAAGGTGCTTGGAGACAGGCCCATTTCTAGCCCCTTCTGAAGGAACTCTAAAACCTTTAAGGGAGGAGAGCCCGGAAGATTTTTAAACTGAAGGCCTGCGAAAGATAAATAGGTTCTGGCATAAATAGTCATAGTTATTATTTTTCTGCTACCTAAAAGGGTGTTTGTTAGATTAACAGAAAAACCCTTACTCCTTAACAATTGCCTCTCAAGTTCCACGCCGTCAGGTGGAGGTTGTCCACCTGCGGATGGAAAATCGGACCCTGAAAAAGAAGATCCTGAGTTGTCCGGGAGCAAACAAGGATCTGAGATCGATAGTTGTCTCAGCCATGTAAACCATGGTCTCCAAGGCCAAAATGGGGCAATTAGAATTACCCTTGCCTGGTCTTCCCTTATTTTCCTCAGGGAATCAGAGGGAAAGCATAGGCCAGAGGAAAATCCCACTTGTGGAGGAAAGCATCCAGCCCACAGGGGCACCCCTCTGGAGACCGAGAAAAAAACGTCTCCACCTTTTTGTTCTGGGCCGAGGCAAACAGGTCCGCATGCGGGAGACCCTAGTTTTTCGAGATCTGAGAGAACACATTCTGGTCCAGACACCACTCTCCCTGGGAAATCTGATGGCGACTCAAAGTCCGCCTGAATATTTTCCTTCCCCCTGATGTGGACTGCTGAGATAGACCTGCATTTGCCCTCTACCATCTGGAGGATGCAACTTAGAACTAGCATTAGGTCCTGACTCCTGGACCCCCCCTGCTTGTTTATGTAGGAGACAACTGTTGTATTGTTGGACATAATTCTTAGATCCTTGCCTACACATAGAGGAAAACCCTCCTGAATTGCTTCCTTCACCGCCATGAGCTCCTTCAGGTTGGAGGAAGCCTTCATTAGGCTTGCCTTCCAACGTCCCTGAAAGGATATCTTCTGAATGTGGGCCCCCCAGCCCCACAGACTTGCGTCTGTTGTCAGACAAACAATGTTGTTCCTTAGCCAAGGAAGACCTTGATTTAAATTGTCTGTCTTGAACCACCATCTTAAGTTGAGTAAGGTCTGGGAGGATATTGTGAATCTCATATCTAGAGGCAAACTTCCTTTCTGCCAAGTCTCTGGAATCTCCCACTGCAGCTCTCTTGTATGGAACTGTGCCCAAGTGACAGCTGGGATGCAGGAAGTCAAGCTCCCCAAGATCGACATACCTTTTCTTAGAGTAATCCGGGGATGATCTATTAAGTTTTGAATTTTCTGTCGTACAGTATACCGACTATCTTTTCTTCTGTTAAAAAACACCTCTGGAGCCTGGAGTCCAAGATTAGGCCCAGGAACTGCTGACGTTGAATAGGCATTAGTTTTGACTTCCTGTCCTTGAGAATCCACCCCAGCTTCCTCAAGATGCGGATTACTTCAAAGACCGCCAACTCGCAGGCTTTTTCTGTTTCTGCCACAATCAAGAAATCGTCGAGATAAGGTATAAATAATATGTCCTTTTTCTGCTATCACCTTGGTGAAGACCCTGGGGGACATTGCCAAGCCGAATGGGAGTGCCTGAAACTGCCAGTGTTTTAATTCTCCTTCCATCTGGATCGCAAATCTCAGGTATTTCTGATAGTCCTGATGAATCGGAACATGAAGATAGGCGTCCTTCAAGTCCAGAACCGCCATGAAGCAACCTGGGAAGAGTAGATTTATCATTGAGTTGATAGTCTCCATTCTGAACTTTTTCTCTAAGAGAAAATGGTTCAGTCTCTTTAAATTGATTATGGTTCTGTAAGAACCATCAGGCTTTTTCACCAAAAATAGAGAGGAATAAAAACCCTCTCCTTCCTGATGCTTCCAGACTGCTACTAAGACCTTCTTTTCTGCTAAAGACTGGACTTCTGATGTGATTGCCCCTCCATCCTTTTGCGCTGCTTCCGTAATTACGAACCTTGAAGGAGGACTTAAACGGAATTCCAGCTTTAACCCCTCTTTTAAAGTGTCCAGAATCCAAGGGCTGCTGGATATCTGGGTCCATGCAGGTAGAAAGTGTTTTAACCTTCCTCCTACATGGTCCCTGGCGTCATTGTTGTCCAGACTTTTTCTCTCCTCTGGTCTGTTTGTTGAAGAAATGGCTTTTTGCTCCTTCTCTTCGGGATCTTGGTTTGTAAGACTTATCTTCCTTTGTATTTTCTCTGTTACTCCGAAAGGAACAGAAGGTGCGAAAGTATCGGTTGGATCTTTCCCTCGAAAAAAAGGTGGTCTGTGTAGATTTTTTTTTTTCCTTGTCAGCAGCCTTATCTAGCAGGTCATCCAGAGCTGATCCCAAGAGATACTCTCCCTCACTTTCTTAGACTAAGTCTCCCTTCCAATTTTTCAGCCATAGGGCCCTGCGAGCGGAGTTAGCTAGCCCTGCCGCGCGGGCGTCCGCTAAAAAATCTACCGCTTTTTTTAATAGTAGGGAGACTAGCTAAAACGTCCTCTCTAGGGCTCTTGTTCTTTATCTGTTCCTCTAATTCAGACAACCACATAATAAGGGATCTGGCAGTACAGGTTGAAGCAATAGAAGGTCTGAATGAAGACGTCGAGGCTTCCCAAGCTCCTTTCAAGAACCCCTCAGCTTTCTTATTCAAGGGGTCTCTTAAAGACCCCATGTCCTCGAACGGAAGAGCAGATTACATAGATTCTTTAGAGATGGCCACGTCAACCTTTGGCGCTTTATTTCAGACAGCGGCTACGTCCTCAGAAAAGGGATATTTCCTCTTTAAATTTTTTGAAATGAAAACTCTTGTTTGGTTTACGCCACTCCTCATTAATCAGGGCTGATACATTTTTATGCAAGGTGAAGGACCTAGACTGTTTTGTCTGCAGGCCCCCAAACATAATGTCCTGCACCGACCTAGTCTCCTTAACGTCTTCTATACCCATAGTTGCTTTGATCGCTTTCAAGAGTTTATCCACATCCTCCACGGGAAAGAAAGCTCTCTTAATTTCGTTATTATCGGAATCCGAGGAGAGGGATGAAGCATCAGAGTCCAAACCAAAAGACTGGACCTCCTCCCTCTCGTCTGACTCAGAAGACATCACTTTAGACTCCTTTTCCTTTTTTCTTGATTTAGCCTCTCTGGAACTATCGGGCTTTTTGGAGGATAAGGAAGCGTTAATCTCAGCTCTTACGAAATTTTGAAGACAGCTATAAAAAGATGGAGTCTCCTCAGCCACTGTTTTATCTATACATTGCTGGCATAACCTCTTGCTATATTCAACAGCCAGAGAACATCTGCACAAGGCACATTCTTTGTGACGTCTTTTAGAAACTGCTTTTTTAGGTTTTTCCTGCAAGACACAAATACATTCATACATCAAAAGATGGTTATAAAATCAGTGGCTACACCAGCCTCTCACCCCTCCCTGGTCGGGTTGGGTTGGCTGCCAGGTCCTCCATAGTCTCCTTTTCTTCTTCCATACTGCAGCTCCTGAGCTCAGACGCTGTCTCAGCAATTGTGACCGCCGGCAGCCATTTCCGGGTTCCAGTAGGCTTTAAACCACACCCCCCCTCCTGCACGCGATTCCAATCCATGCGCTCCATGCCTCACTCTTAACCCGGAAGTGGCGGTCATGTGAGCGGAGCTTCTCCTACGACTCCTCCCCCTGGCCGGATCTCCTGCGTCGACGGATGCTTACTGGTGCTTGTTATCGCACCGAAGCATCATGCCCCTCCAGCGCTCAGGAACGCCGAGACATCACGCCTCTGCAAGCCCCACTGCGCACAGCGTGCCGCATACAAACGGGAGCCGCAGGTAACGGGGCAGCCTAGGGGGAAGAGGACGAACCACAGGCTTCCCCTCAAAGACAGGAAACCATACTGAGGGCAGAGAGGAGTCTCCGCCTTTTTGTTCCGCAGGTTTCCTGTCTTTGGGGGGCGGATCCATCCTCTCTCGTGGGGCTGTCGTGGGTGAGGGGTAAAAAATGTTTAAAAAAAGCTTAAAACGTCCAAACTTCACTAATATGATGTCCTTAAAAATAGTCACTTGAACCCTAATGTAATAAACAGTATTTCTTCTCGTGATGGCTATATATCAGACACTTTAAAGCAAATGATATGCAACTATACTTATTCTTCAGAATTCACACAAAGTTACCTTGGTTTGCAAGAATTTAAAACACTGTTGGTTTAATACTTCTACAAATTCGGATTCAAAGTCTTGGTCACTGTACCATGCTCCGCCGGTCACCGAACGGTCAGGCTGTACGTTATAGAGCATGTACACCTTCTTTTTTGAAGCCTGGAAAAGAACAAACAGAATTTTAGGGTCCATTCACATGTCCGCAACGGTTTTGCAGTCCGCAAATTGCAGATCCGAAATACACGGACACCAGCCAAGAGCACTCCGCATTTTGCGGACAGCACATGGCCGGCACTATTACAGAAATACCTTTTCTTGTCCATGTCTGTAGACAAGAATAGGACATGTTCTATTTTTTTTTGCGGGGCACCAGAACGGAAGTGCCCCGCAAAATGGGAAACAACAAAACCCATGAAACTAGGGTGGAATTGCATTTTATTTCCAATTTCACCCCATTAGGAATTTTTTCCAACTTCCTGCTACGTCGTATGCAACATGAAATGGTGCCATTAGAGAGTACAAAAAAAAAGTTATGGCTCCTGAAATGCAGGGAGCAAAAAAAAAAAAAAAAAACGAAAATCCCTCTGGTCCTGAAGGGATTAAAGTGCTGTTTTTTCCCCGGTTGCTGCAGGTGCAGAGCAATGAGAACTCATGGTGCACCTACATAAAAACAATAGGACTTCTTACCGCCACTGACTTGACAGCTTTGATGAGTTTCTTGCTTTCCATGTTCTTCAGGATCTTGTTGATCTCAGTAAGTGGAAGATTACTTTTGTATCGTATATCTCTGCTCCATATTCCTAGTAAAAGCAGGTACATTTATATAAAGAAAAAAAAATTGTCTCCCAGAGACAACAAACAAACTAAATGGTGGAAAGAATACTAAAGACTCCAGAAGATGCTACAGACACTTTGTTCTTGTGAATCTGAAGGCGGTTCCCCTTCACTGACCCTCCACCAATGTTCACTTATATCTCTATGACATTAGCGGCGACCAGAAAGCTAGTGCGCCACAGCATCTTTCTGCAACTGAAATTAAACCACAGTCCACAGGAACATTTTAAAGGGGTTGTGTCACTTCAGCAAGTGGCATACTGTATGTCATGTAGATAAAGTTAATACAAGCCACTTACTAATGTATTGCCATTATCCATATTGCTTCCTTGCTGGCTGGATTCAGTTTTCCATCACATTGTACACTGCTGGTTTCCATGGTTACGACCACCCTGCAAACCATCAGCGGTGGCCGTGTTTGCACACTATAGGAAAAGCGCCGGCCTCTCTGGTGGATGGGATTGTGGGAGCTCACATAGGCTGGTGCCTTTTCCTATAGTGTGCAAACACGGCCACCGCTGCTGGATTGCAGGATGGTTGTAACCATGGAAACGAGCAGTGTATAATGTGATGGGAAAATGAATCAAATCAGCAAAGGAGGCAATATGGATAATAATAATAATACATTAGTAAGTGTCTTGTAATAACTTTCCCAACATAATAAATGAAATTTGCTGAAGTGAGACAACCAGTATAAAGGAATTCTGTCACCAGATTTAACCCTAATTAAGCTAGCTGACATGAGCGATGTGCTAATGTCAGCTAAACCTAATTAGCCTATTCCTATTTTTATCTATGCCCCCGCGTTATGCCAGAAATCTAACTTTTATAATATGCTACTTAGCCTCTAGGAGCAGGGGGGGGGAGTTGTTCCTGCTTCTAGAGGCTCCGTTCTCCCACCTTTGTCGCCTCCTTCCAAGTCCTGATTGACAGGGCCAGGCAGCGCTCACATCTGTCTGCCAGCCCTGTGCTCTGGTGAAATCTCGCGCCGTTCAGTATTCGGCGCAGGCGCAGTGAGGAAGCTGGCAGCCTGCAAAAGTCTTTCCCTCACTGCGCCTGCGCCAAATGCTGAACGGCGCGAGATCATGGATAAAAGTTGGAATAGACTAATTAGGTTTAGCTGACATTAGCACATCGCTCATGTCAGCTAGCTTAATAAGGTTACATCTGGTGACAGAATCCCTTTAAGTTGCTTGCAGCACAGCGTGCTCATGTGGACTGCAGATGTCATTCAAAAGTCATGCAGCAAAAAAAACCTCACTAGCCTAAAATGATGCATCTGCTATACAAAACAATCTAGGCAGGTTTGACATGAGCGTCACATTTCCCAGACCGACTGCTGCTTGTCGGAGCCAAACTCATGTTTTGCGTTCCTGTCCAACGAAAGGTCTACTCTTATGTGCTCCAATGATGCTGTGAGAACAGGACAGCAGACCCGTGGTCAGGCAGGCATTCACAGAATCAAACCACTACCATGTGGCAAGTCCGTCTGAGCGGCGGTCAGTCCACAAAATGCAGACGGCCTTTCTGGACTTGTGTGAAACTGGCCTTAAAGGCACACTTCGATCAATTATTGATCGTGGACATGGTGAAATCCAGAACGGTCACAGACGGACATACCTTTATTGCCAGCATCTTCAATAATCTGATATACTAACTTTTCCTGGTTGTCAGAACCTTTCATTTTACTACAGAAAGTGAGAAAAAAAAAAAAATCATAAACGGTGTCATTTGTATAGAAAGCAGGTCTACTGCAGTACAGATATTAAATCACTAGCAAACACTAAGGCTAGCTTCACACTAGCGCTCGTCACATCCGCAGGCTGTTCCGGCAGGGAATAGCTTGCCTACTCTCTCTGTATTGGGCACTGTCGGAAGCTGCAGCATTAACTACAATATCTATAATAATTAATAATAATACCGTGCAGCGGAATTTGCCTGGATAATTCTTGCCATAGATGCCGGATACAGAGAGAGACGGCGGGCTGTTCCCTTTCGGAACAGCCTGCCGGATGTAGCAAGCGCTAGTGTCAAACTAGCCTGAGGCCTCATGCACACAACCGTGGAGATCCACCAAATACAGATACAGTCCGTGTTGTATCCATCCGCATCTATTTTTTGCGGATGCGTTGACTTCAACGGGTCCTCTGTTCTACGCCCAAGTACAGGACATGTTCTCTCTCTTTGCAGAATGGACATACGGATGCAGAAAGCACAAGGTTCTGCAAAACGCAGACCACCGGCCCACTGAAGTCAATGGTTCCACACACACAAAAAAGACTGCATTTCTATTTTGCGGATTGCAAAAAAGATACGGTCGTGTGCATGAGGCCTAAATCAGCATAAAAACTAAAGAAACACTCCACAAAATAATATAAAGGTGGTCCTCCTGAACACTTAGAGAGCTATAGGTCCACACTAGGTTCCATCTCCAGTTCCTCCCAGAACCATTGCTTCTAGGGGACATATGGAAGCAGAGGGACGCTATTAAATCGCTCTGCCACACTTACACACTCTGTAATGCAATCAGCTTACACAGAAGGCTATATGGATCAATACCGCATCTGCACTACTACTATCATGAAATGGTTAAAGGGGTCCTTCTGTTTTTTTAAACTGATGATCTATCCGCTGGATAGGTCATCAGCATCTGATCGGCGGGGGTCCGACACCCGGGACCCCTACCGATCAGCTGTTTGAGAAGGCAGCAGTGCTGGCTTCTCGTTGGTTACCGCAGGCCCAGTGACGTCCTGACTAGTATCAATGGCCTGGGCGGGGCTGAGCTCTGTCCACTTGAATGGAGCTTAGCCCCACCCAAGCCAGTGATACTAGTCGTGACGTCACTGGGCCTGCTGTAAACAGGGAGAAGGCCGTGGCACTACTGCCCGCGCTGCTGCCTTCTCAAACTGCTGATCGGCGGGGGTCCCGGGTGTCGGACCCCCACCGATCAGATGCTGATGATCTATCCAGAGGATAGATCATCGGTTTAAAAAACAGCAGAACCCCTTTAATATCTCTATCCATGTGTCTATATTACTGCAGACTATCACGACCTGTATCCAAGAAAATTCTGTTGCATACAATACTGACATGCATGGAACAGGCTCCAATCTGTTATAAATGGCGTAAGGGCCTTTTGTGCTGACATCTAGTGGCCAACATAAAAACTGCAATATTTCATAGTTTTTAGAGCTAGTCATGGCAATTTAAAGAAAAAACATGAATGTAGAAAATAAAGACATTGTCAATTTCTAGCCTCTAATGTCATTAGTGATAAGTATATGTAGCACAGTTATGTAATACTCCTTACCTAGCGGTTTGTGCGTCCTTCAGCCTGTACAAAAGACCGGTACCACTTCTAAGCAGATCCAACTGACCCTAGGGGGGGGTTAAACATTTTTTCAGTTAAATATAAGCACTAAAACAGTCAAAACCTAGGGTCAGCAATCTCCGACACTCCAGCTGCTGTGAAACTACAGCTCCCAGCATACGCCATTCATCTCTATTCCAAGAAGAGCCAAGCAAGTGTGTAGATTGGGAGTTGTAGTTTCGGCTGGCATGCGGGAGACGAGTCATGTGGCCATGTGTAGCAAGGGTAGCCATCGCTTTTGTAATTAATATTTATGGGGGGACACCGGACAGTCCTTTGACGTCCACCAGTGGTCAGGGCAAACAAGCATCAGACTGGACGGGCACTTACCTGTCCAAACACGTTCCTTTCCAGAACTAAGATATCAATATTTCATTTAGAATTTTTATATAAAAGGAAAAGAAACCAATGGCCTATCCTGAGAGAAGTGGGGGTCCCAGCACCCAACCAATCAGATGAGCGCTTCAGACTCTGTACGCCCTGTAGTGGGTTTGCCCCATTCATTTTAATACAACAGAGCTACAGTACCACATACAGCCACTACAGAACACGTGGCGCTGTGCCTAGAAAATGAAGAGGCTGCATTGGTCTAATATAGGAAGAGATCTGATCCAAGGATGGGCCCCATTTACACCATTGTGCGTGAATTGTGTTCTGCAGACAATCCGCGTCCGGCACAAAACAGATTCGATTATTAGATGACATCTTATCTTCCTGGAGGATTCACTCCTGGTTTTGGTTCCTAATCACTGACTGTGTGAATGAGGCCTTACGTTTCCCTGCATTACGTCAGTACAATGCTTTATAGTCAACGCAGAGCAGGGGAACCATTATAATGCCGCTACAAAAGCAAAGTTCAGGTCGGGAAAAAAAAACGCTCCCACGTGGAAGGTGTTTCCCTCAACTGAAGCCAGCCTTAAACTTACAGTGGACAGCAAGCGGTTAATCGCCATCGCTCTCTGCTTCGCTTCCATATTCGGCATCTCATTTTGGATAACTTGATCGGTGATCCCGTGAGGGAACTGCTGACAGAGCTCAATAATCCTAAAACACGTAAAATAAAGATCAGGTTCAGTTTTCGGATACAAGACATCCTGTAATATCAAAGAAGCACAACCCCCATCATTTCTGGTTTATTTAAAGGGCATCTGTCAGCAGATTTGTACCTATGACACTGGCTGACCTGTTACATGTGCGCTTGGCAGCTGAAAACATCTGTGTTGGTCCCATGTTCATATGAGCCGCATTGCTGAGAAAAATTACGTTTTACTATATGCAAATGAGCCTCTAGGAGCAATGGGGGCGTTGCCGTTACACCTAGAGGCTCTGCTCTCTCTGCAACTGCCGCATACTCTGCACTTTGACAGGACCAGGTGTGATGACATTTTCATTGTTTTCAAGTGTAGAGGGCGCAGCAGTTGCAGAGAGAGCAGAGCCTCTAGGTGTAATAGCAATGCCCCCGTTGCTCCTGGAGGCTCATTTGCATATATTAAAACATCATTTTTATCAGCAATGCGGGCACATATGAACATGGGACCAACACAGATGCCCTCCGCTGCCAAGTGCACATGGAACAGCTCAGCTAGTGTCATCGGTACAAAGTAGTCCTATCAGTTACTCACAGTACACGGGGCTGTTCTCGTGTCGAAGTTTTGGGGCACATTCTCACTACATTTCTTACTGAAAGGGGGGGCATTTACTAAAGGCCGCGGCTTCACACGCCAGTCTTAGTAAAAACCGACCAATCTATTAAGTGGTGCACGTCTCTTAATACATCCGTCTCTTCTTCTGCTGTCCGTGTGCCAGACGTGAAACCTGCTCGCCCGATGCGGAGGGCACACAGGTTAAAAAACACAGTCGGGTGCATGAGGCCTAAGGGGGAGTTCACACGGAGGCGGAATCCTCTTTTAAAAATTCTATGTGGTTTTTGATCCTTCCCATTTCAACGGTCGTGGATTCGAGGCAGAAAGAAGAGGTCACTTTCTCCGCGCCCCTTCTCAGTGAAATCAATGGATTTTAGGTGGGGAATCTGCACCGAAATCCAGACTGGAAGAACTCCGTGTGAACGCATCCCTTTAGCCAGCTTTATCCCCCGCCAGTCATCCACCAGCACACGGGGGACCGTATCCACTACAAGCGCCGACTACGGATGAGCGAACTTGTGTTTTCAAGTTTGGCGTAGAAGGTTCGGGTTATCTAAGAATACCGTTATGGATTCAACTTATGGTCGCGGAATCCATAATGGTATTGTTAGATAACCCAAACCTTGGACGCCGGACTTGAAACACAAGTTCGCTCATCCCTAGTGACAACCAAACCACCGGCCTTGGATCGGAGCTCACTGATCATCATTATGACCGAGCAGAGCGCCAGCTGTGCCAGTGCAATTCACCTGGCGGAGGAGCTGGGTAAATGAACATGCTCTGGTCCAGCAGGGGTTAATGATCTAATATCATTCACACCCCCATCCCTGGAGAACCCATTGCCTCTGGTTTTAAGCAGTCAGTAAATTTACTGACCCACAGAAGACATGAACGTCAAGGAGTATCAAGGCTTTGTCTTTGAGACATTAGGACAGCGCTATCCTCAGCATGGCGGCAGCGCACCTGTTCTCTATCTCTGCGGCCTCTGCTCCCTCCTGCTTTACTTTCACCTCCGCCATCTCCTAGCACCTCTCTATCCACGCCGCCGTGCACTACCATTCACAGCGTCCGCCGTCCCGTGACTACTGCGCATGCGCCGCCAGACCTGCCTGCCTCCTCGCCGGACATATTGTTTAAGGGCAAGACCATAAAAAAAAATATAACATTTCACAGTCTTAGTCTATTTAAATGACAGAACAGAACGTTTCCACGTGAACGGTTACTGCTAATCCGTAGTATAACTACACTATAGACGAGAAGCCTTTGCCCCTATTAAAGATGGCTGCTAGGAGCATTTCCTCTCCCGCCGACGTCTTTCCGTTCTTCGACTGCGGGGCGGGGTGTGTTTTCGCATCTTTGGTTACTAAGGCAACTGAGAATGTGCCAATCACTGTGCTCGGTCCTGACGAGCTGCAGGCTCCGCCGGGGGAAGCGTCTGTAGTAACGGGACCTGGAGATTCAGCTGCTGACCACCAAGTGCCCTGTGCCAGCGCTGTGCGGGTAGGAAGAGGGCATGAGGGGTGGGGGAGGTGGGCACTGCGTGCATTCATGTGTTTCATCTTCTGTCACTCAGTGCCCGGATAGCTGTGCTAAAGCTGCTTACAGTTATTTTCCATTGTGTTTTATTATTACTTTTTATTGATGGATTTATAGCAGATTTGGAGCAGAAATATACAAATCCGCGTTGATGAGGGTGAAATCTGCAAGGAACGCACCGATGTTGCTGCAGGTTTGCCGAAATCTGCCGCAGGTTGTGAACAGTGTCCGCGATGCGTGGGCGAGATCTCAGTATCTCACCTGCTTGGTTGGTACAAACTGCAGATCCGTGTGCGTTCCGTATTTTGTGGAACGTACGGCCCCTAATAGAACAGTCCTATCCTTGTCCGTAATGGGGACAATTGTAGGACATGTTCTTTTTTTTTTTGTGGAACGGACATGCGGACATACGGAAACGGAATGCAATGGAGTCATTTCTGGGTTTTTTTGCGGCTCCGTTGAAGTGAATGGCTCCACATACAGCCCGCAAAAAAAAAAAAGAACGGACACAGAAAAAAATAAAGTTTGTGTGTATGAGCCCTTAGGCCTCATGCACACGACCGTTTTTCGGGTCCGCATCCGAGCCATAGTTTTGGCGGCTCGGGTGCGGACCCATTCACTTCAAGGGGGCCGCAAAAGATGCGGAAAGCACTCCGTGTGTTGTCCGCATACGTTGCTCCGTTCCGAGGCCCTACAATGGGCCGTCCGTTCCGTAAATTGCGGAAGGCACACGGGCTGCTTCCGTTTTTTTTTGCGGATCTGCGGTTTGCGGACCGCAAAAAAACGGAACGGTCGTGTGCATGTAGCCTAAGGGCTCGTTCACACGAACGTTTTTTGCGTTCCGTATACGGGCCGTTTATTGCGTTCCGTATACGGAACCATTTATTTCTATGGGTCCGCAAAAAAAAACGGAATGTACTCCGTGAGCATTAACGTTTCCGTATGTCCGCATTTCTGTTCCGCTAAATTTTGAGTCTTGTCCTATTATTGTCCGCAAATCACGTTCCGTGGCTCCATTCAAGTCAATGGGGCCGCAAAAAAAAGCGGAACACATGCGGAAATGCATCCGTATGTCTTTCGTATCCGTTCCGTTTTTGCGGAACCATCTATTGAAACTTTTATGCCTAGCCCAATTTTTTCTATGTAATGCCATACGGAAAAACGGAACAGAAATGGAAACACAACGGAATAAAAAAAAACTGAACAATGGATCCGTGAAAAACGGTCCGCAAAACACTGAAAAAGCCATACGGTCGTGTGAACAAGCCCTAAGGCTCCATTCAGACGTCCATTTAATGGTCCGGATCCGTTCCGCAATTATGCGTAACGGGTGCAGACCCTTTCTTTTTTAATGGGGCCGGAAAAGATGCAGACAGTACACGGTGTGCTGTCCGCATCCGCACTTCCGGGCCGTGGCTCCGCAAAAAATAGAACATGTCCTATTCTTGTCCACAATAGCGGACAAGAATAGGCATTTTCTATTCTAGTGCCCTTGTGCACATGGCCGGTGTCAGTGTTTAGCGGAGCCGCAAAACACTTACAGACATGTGAATGAACCCTAAGGGCTCATGCATACGACTGTGTGCTGGCCGTTCCGTGCATTGGGGACCGCAATTTGCGGTCCCCAATGCACAGCAACATCCGCGCGGCGGCCGCAGACAGATCCAGACCCATTCAACTTGAAAGCCTTTCTGCACCGCAAAAAAGTAGTGCGTGCACTACTTTTTTGCGGTGCGGACGCACGGACATAAAAATCCCTTGGAAGCACTCCGTAGTTCCGTGCATCCGTTCCGCATCTCCCGGATTGCGGACCTATCGAAGTGAATGGGTCCGTGATGCGGGATGCACACAGCCGGTGCCCGTGTATTGCGGACCCGCCGTATGCAGGCCGCGATACGGCCACGGACAGCACACGGTCATGTGCATGAGCCCTTGGGCCTCTTAGAAACATAGTGTGTCGGCAGCTAAGAACCGTTTGGCCCATCTAGTCTGCCCATTGTGCATCCGTTCCGTACATTTTGTGCTGACCCCTAGAAATGAATCGTTCTGTGCGCGAACCGCATAAAATACGGATAAGATGCGGAAGAATAATACAGTCGTGTGCATGAGACCCTAGGCTTCATGCACGCGACCATGTACGTTTTGCAGTCCGCCAAATACGCATGCGGCCCATGTGCTGTCCACATTTTTTTGTGGACCTGTTGACTTCATTGAGTCCGTGTTCCGCATCTTGCGGACATATTGTATCTCTGCGGAAAGAATATACGGATGTGGAAAGCACGCTGATGATCCGTGCGTTTCCTGCATCCATATGTATCCAATCTTTAGTATTCATCCTCTACCCTGCATTCTGTGTAATCAGGAGGTAGTACGTCTAGAGAAGCCCCCGTACACCATAGACCGCACCCATCTAACATCTCCTCCGTCTCCATAATACCTGGACGGCACTACTTCTACTTCCCTCTGGCATTACTGCTGTAATATACTTGCTTGCAGCGTTCGGGTGTCCGCCTGGCCGTGCGGAGGCGAGCGGATCCGTCCAGACTTTAAGGCTACTTTCACACCTGCGTTTGGTGCGGATCCGTCTGGTATCTGCACAGACTGATCCGCACCTATAATGCAAACGCTTGGATCCGTTCAGAACGGATCCGTTTGCATTACCATGAAAAAAAAAAAAAAAAAAAAAATTTTTTTTTTTTTTTTTTTGTTCATGATAATGCAAACGGATCCGTTCAGACTTTACATTGAAAGTCAATGGGGGACGGATCCGTTTGAAAATTGAGCCATATTGTGTCAACTTCAAACGGATCCGTCCCCATTGACTTACCTTAGGCTACTTTCACACTAGCGTTCGGGTGTCCGCTCGTGCACACCGTTTGAAGGGGCTCACGAGCGGCCCCGAACGCATCCGTCTGGCCCTAATGCATTCTCAGTGGAGGCGGATCCACTGAGAATGCATCCGCCTGCCAGCGCTCAGCCTCCGCTCCGCTCAGTGAGCGGACACCTGAACGCTGCTTGCAGCGTTCGGGTGTCCGCCTGGCCGTGCGGAGGCGAGCGGATCCGTCCAGACTTACAATGGAAGTCAATAGGGACGGATCCGTTTGAAGATGACACTATATGGCTCAATCTTCAAGCGGATCCGTTCCCCATTGACTTTCAATGTAAAGTCTGAACGGATCCGCTCAGGCTACTTTCAGACTTAGAAAATTTTCTAAGTAATAATGCAGACGGATCCGTTCTGAACGGATGCGAACGTCTGCATTATCGGAGCGGATCCGTCTGATGAAACATCAGACGGATCCGCTCCGAACGCTAGTGTGAAAGTAGCCTTAGTCTGGACGGATCCGTTCGCCTCCGCACGGCCAGGCGGACACCCGAACGCTGCAAGCAGTGTTCAGGTGTCCGCTCGCTGAGCGGAGCGGAGGACAAACGCTGCCAGACTGATGCATTCTGAGCGGATCCGCCTCCACTCAGAATGCATTAGGACTGGACGGATCCGTTCGGGGCCGCTTGTGAGAGCCTTCAAACGGAACTCACAAGCGGAGCCCCGAACGCTAGTGTGAAAGTAAGTCAATGGGGACGGATCCGCTTGAAGATGACACCATATGGCTTAATCTTCAAGCGGATCCGTTCCCCATTGACTTTCAATGTAAAGTCTGAACGGATCCGCTCAGACAACTTTCAGACTTAGAAAATTTTCTAAGTTTTAATGCAGACGGATCCGTTCTGAACGGATGCGAACGTCTGCATTATCGGAGCGGATCCGTCTGATGAAACATCAGACGGACCCGCTCCGAACGCTAGTGTGAAAGTAGCCTTAGACTTTTTTTTACTTCCCTTCATGTCTGGTGATCCTCCAAAAATAAAAGAAGACACACGGAAACAAAAACGGAAACGGATCACGGAACAACGGAACCCCATTTTGAGGAACGGAACACAAGAACGGTCGTGTGCATGAGGCTTAAGTCATGGATATGTTGGTCCTGGAAAGCCCCTTTAAAGGGAACCTGTCACCATGTTCTGACATATAAAGCCGAATGTACCTTAATGCTTGGTTACCCTAATAATTCCTAGAGATCGATCCATAATCTTCTCAGGACTAACCTGTCCTATTTTATCGCCCTATAAACCTTTTTCGCCGTTAGGCTCATTTGCATAAATTATTCCTTTCCCTTACACCATCATAGCCTATTTCCCGCCCCCTAAACTTTGATTGACAGACGATTTCTGCCCTCACTGCTTGTAATCTCGTCTCGTCAGATAGTTTAGTGCATGTCCCCTCCCCCTCACGCCACTACATGCTGGGATGTTCTCAAATATCCGCTTCACAATACTTACGCAACGGAGCTCTGACTGAAATGAATATTGCGCATGTGCGAGATCTTAACTATAGGGGCGTTTCTTAGGCGGAGCTGAGGTGCTTGACTCTTCTCATGTCAAACAAGTAAGATATGACTTTTATGTTAATTAGCATAAAAGGCGGCAAATGTTGATAGGGCGATAAAATAGGACAGGTTAGTCCTGAGAAGATTATGGATCGATCGCTGGGAACTATCAGGGCAACAAAGCATTATGGTACATTCGGTTTTATATGTCAGGTTCCCTTTAAGGGTACATTATGGTACATTCACATACATTTTGCGGACAAATGACTTCCATATGTCTTCCGTTTTTTTACGGTCTGCAAAAAATGGAAGAAAAAGAAAAAAGAATTATTAAGGTCTTAAAACTACAGAAACGGATCCGCGAAAAAACGGATGACATACGGAAACCATTCGGTATGCCATCCACAATTTGCAGATCCATTGACTTGAATGGTGCTGCGGACCGATCTGTACGGACAATAGTAGGACATGCTTCATATTTTTGCGGAATAGAAATGCGGACACACACGGATGCGGACAACATACTGAATGTTGTTAGCACATTTTATTCACCCATAGGAATGAATGGGTCCGCTTCTATTCCGCAAAATGCGGATCAGACGCGGAAAAAGTAATACGGCCGTGTGAATGTACCCTAATAATTATTTTCCAAGGAGATGTTGTTTCTATGTTTGTGTGCGGAGACATAGGTCACATTCCTCATATCGCCTCTCTTGACATTCCTGCTTCAGTAATATCTTGTATTCCCCACGTAATAACAAGTCTATCAGGCATGCTCAACCTGCTGCCCTCCAGCTGTTGCAAAACTACAACTCCCAGCATGCCCGAACAGCCTACAGGTATCAGCCTACAGCAGGGCATTGTGGGAGATGTAGTTTTACAACAGCTGGAGGGCCGCAGGTTCAGCATGCCTGATCTAGAGCATCTATTCCTAAAACCATGTGTTCTGCCATTCCTCTATTGAATGTATGAATACATGTATAAATGAACATGTATTATTATGTATAAATTAATCGTTGGGACCCCCCCCCCCCCCAACAGGTAACACCCAGCAGTCAATTTATTTATACATTTCTAAGAGTAATAAGAGAGGAATGGCACAGCATATCATCCTAAGAAAAGAGGCCGTAGAATTACTATTTCAATGAGAATACAAATATTCCCTAAATCGGACATGTGAGGAGAGGTGACTGGGCCCCTATTAGTGGCCCCATGGATATTGCCTCCTGCGCACTGCTTGCACTTGGACACGTACAGGTTCCTTTTTTCCCACCCAGCGGCAGAGAGGCGTCAGTATGGTCCATATATGTGATATATTGGTGTTTATTCCTTCTTGCACATGTATATACTGTGATGCTAACGTTGTTCTCCGCAGGTCCCCTCTCAGGAAGAATGACGGCAGGCTCGATATGTGTGCCGCAGATTATACCGCTCCGTGTCCCTGTTCCTGGCAAAGGGAAGTACGAAGTAGACACAAATACTCCGATTGAAATAAAATCAGGTACAAAAAAAAAGATATCTCACATTTACAGTAGATTTTTTTCCAATTTATGATTTAATTAGTAATAATTCATATGTCATATAGAAGGGTCATAGTAAGGCCTCCTGCACACGACCGTTGTGTGCACCCGTGGCCGTTGTGCCGTTTTCCGTTTTTTTTTCGCGGACCCATTGACTTTCAATGGGTCCGTGGAAAAATCGGAAAATGCACCGTTTTGCATCCGTGATCCGTGTTTCCTGGCTGTGAAAAAAATAAACCTGTCCTATTTTTTTCACGGCCAACGGTTCACGGACCCATTCAAGTCAATGGGTCCGTGAAAGAACACGGATGCACACAAGATTGGCATCCGTGTCCGTGATCCGTGGCCGTAGGTTAGTTTTTATACAGACGGATCCGAAGATCCGTCTGCATAAAAGCTTTTTCAAAGCTGAGTTTTCACTTCGTGAAAACTCAGAACCGACAGTATATTCTAACACAGAAGCGTTCCCATGGTGATGGGGACGCTTCTAGTTAGAATACACTACAAACTGTGTACAAGACTGCCCCCTGCTGCCTGGCAGCACCCGATCTCTTACAGGGGGCCGTGATCAGCACAATTAACCCCTTCAGGTGCGGCACCTGAAGGGGTTAATTGTGCTGATCACGGCCCCCTGTAAGAGATCAGGGCTGCCAGGCAGCAGGGGGCAGACCCTCCCCCCCCTCCCCAGTTTGAATATCATTGGTGGCCAGTGCGGCCCCCCCCCCCCCTCTATTGTAATAATAGGTTGGTGGCACAGTGTGCGCCCCCCCCCCCCTCCTCCCTCCCTCTATTGTAATAATTCGTTGGTGGCACAGTGTGCGCCCCCCATCGGCCCCCCCTCCCTCTATAGCATTAACAACATTGGTGGCCAGTGTGCGGCCTCCCATCTCCCCCCCTCCCCCCATCATTGGTGGCAGCGGAGTTCCGATCGGAGTCCCAGTTTAATCGCTGGGGCTCCGATCGGTAACCATGGCAACCAGGACGCTACTACAGTCCTGGTTGCCATGGTTACTTACTTAGCAATAGTACAATAGTAGAAGATTCATACTTACCGGCTGCTGCGATGTTCGTGTCCGGCCGGGAGCTCCACCTACTGGTAAGTGTCATTGCTAAATGAACTGTCACTTACCAGTAGGAGGAGCTCCCGGCCAGACACGAACATCGCGGCTCGCAGGTAAGTATGAATCTTCTACTATTGTACTATTGCTAGTAACCCGCTGCCACCAATGATCAGGGGGGGGGGGGAGATGGGAGGCCGCACACTGGCCACCAATGTTGTTAATGCTATAGAGGGAGGGGGGGCCAATGGGGGGCGCACACTGTGCCACCAACGATTTATTACAATAGAGGGAGGAAGGGGGGGGGGCGCACACTGTGCCACCAACGATTTATTACAATAGAGGGAGGAAGGGGAGGGGGGGCGCACACTGTGCCACCAACGAATTATTACAATAGAGGGAGGAAGGGGGGGGGGGGGGGGGGGCCGCACTGGCCACCAATGATATTCAAAGTGGGGAGGGGGGGGGGGTCTGCCCCCTGCTGCCTGGCAGCCCTGATCTCTTACAGGGGGATATGATAGTACAATTAACCCCTTCAGGTGCGGCACCTGAGGGGTTAATTGTGCTGATCACGGCCCCTGTAAGAGATCGGATGCTGCTAGGCAGCAGGGGGCAGTCATGTACACAGTTTGTAGTATATTCTAACTAGAAGCGTCCCCATCACCATGGGAACGTCTCTGTGTTAGAATATACTGTCGGAAATGAGGTTTCACGATCTAACTCATATCCGACAGTATATTCTAACATAGAGGCGTTCCCATGGTGATGGGGACGCTTCAAGTTAAAATATACCATCGGATTGGAGAAAACTCCGATCCGATGGTATAAAAGGGACTCCAGACTTTACATTGAAAGTCAATGGAGACGGATCCGTTTGAAATGGCACCATATTGTGTCAACGTCAAACGGATCCGTCCCCATTGACTTGCATTGTAATTCAGGACGGATCCGTTTGGCTCCGCACGGCCAGGCGGACACCAAAACGACTTTTTTTTCCATGTCCGTGGATCCTCCAAAAATCAAGGAAGACCCACGGACGAAAAAACGGTCACGGATCACGGGAAAACGGGACCCGTTTTTGCGGACCGCAAAAAAATACGTTCGTGTGCAGGAGGCCTTAAATGTGAAGAAAGTGGGCTCGCTGTGCTGCGCTGTGTCCGTAGATCTCATGCACCGCAGTAGGAGCTACTGAGACCGCAAGTGCCAGAGCACTTCTTGGCCGGCTGGTGGTCGGGACTGTGTCTCACGAGACAACCCCTTTAAGCCTGTAGCCTTTCTTCGTATGTCCCCATGACAACACTTCTTGCCACTGCTCTGCTTCTTTGTCATAGGGGCATTCCATGTTAGTGCATACACACAAATAACTTCTACAACTGACAATGGTTAAAGGGGGGGGGGTCCGAATCAAGGTGCAACAAAGAACAGGTGACAACTGCGCACTGACCTGTCAGATCCGCGCACTGCCGCTCCGGTTCTCCCAGCCAGGCTCTATTTACCCGACTGCAGCAGTGATCGCATGTTGACAACATTTTACTGCTGCAGCCAATCACTGGCCTTAGCGTCGACGTCACCACCGCAGCCGAGTAAATGGAGCCCAGCGGGGCTAGCTACTGGTTCTTCATTGAAGCTTAATCCGGAGAACTGTCTGGTTTCATCCTGAAACTGGACAACCCCTTTAAACTGGCTGTATACACTAGATATGTATTGGGCGAACCTGACAATTTCGGTGGTTTTGGCTGACCCTCTAATTATTATGAAGGGTTGTCAGAATGGTGGACTTACTGTTACACTTCTGGTACCCCAGGCACATCCCCCATCCTAACAGTGACCCCGTGTATTAATCTTTTGGCCCAGTTGCCATCTGAATGCAATGGAAACACAAGGTTACTGAACCCAGTCAAAGTTATCTACCTTTCTACCCAAGTCCAGGACCCCGTCTCTCCCCCATCACCGTCAGTAAATAAGGAAATGTCACAGGGCCTTTCGGTAATTCCTTTCCTCCCCCATCTGCATGTATTTTAGATACACCAGATGTTTCCATCTTCTATACACTGGATGGAAGCAAGCCAGACTTCCTAAAGAAGACCACTCATCAAGAAAACACCACCTTGAAATATCGAGGGCCATTCACATTGCCCGATGGTAAAATAACCCTTAAGGCTTTGGCTGTGAGCAGGTAAGTGACCGCAGCTTCTAATGACGTATAATCGTGTTTCATTGTGATGTATATCACTGGTTGGTTAGAACCATACCTCTGATGTTACTGTGGTGTGACTCCGCTCGCTCCGTTACATGACAAGCTATTGCATTAATCATACCACCGTGCATCAGTTGTGGAAGGTTCACGTTTAGCCCAACTTTTCACATTCCTCAACCGCCATGGCTGTGTCAGCTGTTTGGCAGATACGCCATCTGTCCTAGCACCGAGGCCACCAAGAACTGTCAGTAAGATACGCCTCCTGAAGAAGACCCCTGTCCACAAGTAAAGTATTGGCCACAGGGAAAAAGGCTCTCATAGGGTAAATAAGGAACGGGACTTGGTCCCTCAAAGGCATGTATTGTGCTCACCTGTAACCATTGTGCCAAGTGGGCACAACACCAATGAGACCTTAGGTAGCAGATACAGGGGTTGGTGCACCCAATGCTATTTTTGTTCTCCGGGGGAAGAGGCCAGTGAACCAAAGGAGTAATGGTAAAAAAACAAGTGGACCAATTAAGTCTCACTCTGAAGTGATAGCTGGCGGGCGCAAAACCACGACCAAAATAGTAGTGAACTGTAGGATCTTTATTCGATATTTCACACGGACAACGCGTTTCGGGGTACTCAGGACCTCCTTTTCAAGTCTTAAGGCTGACCGTTACCTCTGGATGCTTGCCGCATGCTGCTAGAGCGGGGGAGGCATTAGACACGAGTGGCAAGCACGCAGAATCTGCTGTCAGCCTTAAAGGGGTTTTCTGGGATTTTGATACTAATGACCTATCCTCAGGATAGGTCATCAGTATCTGATCGGTGGGGGGTCCGACACCCGGATCCCCCGCCGATCAGCTGTTTTAGAAGGCACCGCCGCTTCTGTGAGCACTGCGGCATTCAATTCTTGTGGCTAAGCGCGATACTAAGAACAGCCGCTATACAATCTACAGCGATGTGCCTGGTAAGCTGCGGCACTACTGCGAGTGCTGGTGCCTTCTGAAAAACAGCTGATCAGTGGGGGTCCCGGGTGTCGGACCCCCACCAATCACATACTAATGATCTATCCTGAGGATAGGTCATCAGTATCAAAATCTCGGATGACCCCTTTAAGACTTGAAAAATGGGTCCTGAATGAAAGCGTCGCAACTAATTATCTGCTGTTCTGCTGTTTAGAGATGGCCGAGAAAGTGGGACCGTGACTAAAGTTTTCATCGTGGAATACGTTCGTCCAGAGATAGACTCGTCAGATGAAGACAATGATGAAAACTTCTTAAAAGAACTTGCTACACAGGTGAGGCATCCTGATGAATGTGCAGGTCGGAGACATTGTACGTTTTCTGTTGCCTGTTTTAGGCATAGAAAATGGTCTAAAGGTAAGACAGCTAGGAAGATGTCTTACATTTGGAAGTGGTGGAGGATCCTCCGAAGACCTGCACCTCTTCATAACTCCGGCGGATCCACCGCCAGGTATAGGGCTTATTAAGACCAGCGTCTGAAACGCCGGTCTTAATAAATGTGCCCCATAGTCTTTTGTCAATGTGGTTTCCAAATGAAGATTAGTGTGGTCTGAGATAATGACTGCCAAAATGCAAAAGTCAAGTGGTGAATGCCAGAGAACCTCTTTATTGGTACTCATGGAGATGTTCGCAGAGATTATAACGTTTGAGCACCACTCAGGACCCCCCTTTCTTACCAAGTGCCACCTATAACCTTGGATGCTTGCCATGCACTACCCAGCTGGTCCTAAATTCAAGTAATTTATGACATGTATATAGACAGATATATACAAATCAATACATCACAGGACACAATAAATACTAATATTTATGTCTGTATTTCAGGATAAAGTTATTTCTCCTGCAAAGCCAAAGAAGAAAGATGTCACCATGCAGAGAACATCGGTCTGGGATGAAAGGACACAAACTCATGGAGGTATGATTTACTATGAAGAAGAAAACACTTCTTTGGACCATGAGCGGTGCAGGTCCGGAATCTGCAGCAACCAATGTCTTTTGACATTGCTGAAGGAAGGCTCCGGCAATCTGGCAGAAGCAGGTCAGATCCAAGGTTGTAGGGCTAGCTCACCTGAATGTAATGATACCTGTCACTTAGGGACTCGTTTCTTCTTTCTGAAGAAAAAGTACTTGTAATCCATATACAAATGAGCAGTTAAATGCACCGAGGGTAGGTCCAAACCACTCTGTTCACTGTTACTCCTCTGCTTCTTGGTTGACAGATCCAGGTCCTTGAATAGTCTTTTGGCCCTGTGAGGCTGGAGAAGGAAGCCGAAAGAGCATTGGTGCACAGAATGACTTGGGCCCGTCATCAAGGAATTTAACTGCTTATTTGCATGCGGATTACAAGTACTTTTTCTCCAGAATAAAGCAACAAATCGCTAAATTAAGCTGGTCCTGCAGGACACTGTGCCAGGTTTAACAGTAAATCTTCTAGTGACAGACTCCTTCTATCTTACATTCACACCTGGATTTTTCAGCAGTTTTTGAGCCAGAGCTAGAAGTGGATCCAGCAGGAGAAGAAGTAGAAATCTTTCCTTTTATATTTTTCATTCCCTTCTAACTCACTTCTTGCTTTGGTCCAAAAAGCTGCCACAAAAACCTATGTGTGAACCCACCCTAAAGGCCTCCTTTTCATATTTTTAGCTGCATATCTGTCAATTCCCGGGCTTCTCTTCTGTAATCCAAAATGGCAGCACCACTTCTCAAACTACCCGATACATACTGTGGATCAGTAGTCCAAGACACTTCCCACTTGTCCAGCCCTGCTCTTGGATTGGCCGGTACTGCTCATGTGAGTGATGCTGGCCAATCCAAAGGCAGCAGGAAGTGTCTTGAGCTACCAAATGCACAATGTGCGTCAGTTAGTCTGAGAAGAAGTGCAGCCATCTTGGTTGGCAGAAGGGAAGTCCTGTAATAGATGGAACATTGGGCCTAAAAAACAAGTCTGAATACGTTGATGATTGTGCCCCAATGATTATTGTTAAAGTTTATTGTTTTACTATGCGTTTGTATATATATATTTAGTATATGAAGGACACCGTCTGTACGGTACAATCTCATGAAATGTATGTATCTCCACTTGTTGTGAATGAACATGCTGTTTCAATCAGTAAGTCTCTGCAAGAAACATAGAAACATAGAATGTGTCGGCAGATAAGAACCATTTGGCCCATCTAGTCTGCCCAATATACTAAATACTATGGATAGCCCCTGGCCCTATCTTATATGAAGGTTGGCCTTATGCCTATCCCATGCATGCTTGAACTCCTTCAGTATCCTGACATATAGTGAGAATTATTTTAGAATGAATTTTGAAGATTTCATTCTTCCAGACCATGAAACAGACGGTAGACCCAACAAGTCCTTCACCGGCCCAAGATTTATGACTAGTCGCCTAGGAAAACCCAGCCAAGGAGAAGAGCCATCGTCTGCACTTCAGACCCAGAGATCTCAGGTACAATTCATAGTCATCAGATCTTAAACAACTCAAGGGTGCACAAGCTTCTCTGGTCTGAAGGTCACATGGTCCATAGCACTCCTAAGGACCACAGTAAGGTACATTGCCATGTGAGACAATTAAGGCATAGTGACAGTATATGCCATAGATGTCCGAGTGGCGGAGGTTTTGCTATGGGAGAATAGGGGTCCTCTGCTCCCCTGTTAAACTTTCCAGAGAAGAGGAAACGAGTTAGCCGCACATGCACGCAGCTTTCTCAATTGTAGTGTATGACAGTTATGGACACATAAGCTGAGCGTTTCACAACTTCCATAAATTACGATGGAGAAAGCTGTGCACATACAGTGCCTTGCAAAAGTATTCACCCCCCTTGACTTTTTTCGTATTTTGGTGCCTCACAACCTGGAATTAACATGGATTGTTTGAGGATTTGCATCATTTAGTTTACAGAACATGCCCACAACTTTGAAGATGTTTTTTTTTTTTTATTGTGAAGCAAACAACAAATAGGACAAAATAACTGAAAAAGTCAATGTGCATAACTGTTCACCCCCCTAAAGTAAATACTTTGTAGAGCCACCTTTTGCGGCAATCACATCTCCAAGTCGCTTTGGATAAGTTTCTATGAGCTTGCCACATCTTACCACTGGGATTTTTGCCCATTCCTTCTTGCAAAACTGCTCCAGCTCCTTCAAGCTGGATGTTTGCACTTGTGAACAGTAATCTTTAAGTCTGACCACTGATCTTCTATTGGATTGCGATCTGGGCTTTGACTAGGCCATTCCAACACATTTACATGTTTCCCCTTAAACCACTCAAGTGTTGCTTTAGCAGTGTGTTTGGGGTCATTGTCCTGCTGGAGGGTGAACCTCCGTCCTAGCCTCAAATCACGCAGAGTGGTGCAGGTTTTGCTCAAGAATATCCCTGTATTTAGCACCATCCATCTTTCCCTCAACTCTGACCAGTTTCCCAGTGCTGCCACCACCATGTTTCACTGTGGGGATGGTGTTCTTTGGGTGATGTGTTGCGTTTGCGCCAGACATAGTGTTTTCTTTGATGGCCGAAAAGTTCAATTTTAGTCTCATCAGACCAGAGCACCTTCCTCCATACATTTTGGGAGACTCCCACATGTCTTTTCGCAAACTCACAACGTGCCTTATTGTTTTGAGCTGAAAGTAATGGTTTTCTTCTGGCCACTCTGCCATAAAGCCCAACTCTATGGAGCGTACGGCTTATTGTCGTCCTATATACAGATACTCCAGTCTCTGCTGTGGAACTCTGCAGCTCCTCCAGGGTTACCTTAGGTCTCTGTGCTGCCTCTCTGATTAATGCCCTCCTTGCCCGGTCCGTGAGTTTTTGTTGGCGGCCGTCTCTTGGCAGGTTTGCTGTTGTGCCATGTTCTTTCCATTTGGTTATGATAGATTTGATGGTGCTCCTGGGGATCATCAAAGATTTGGATATTTTTTTATAACCTAACCCTGACTTGTACTTCTCAACAACATTGTCCCTTACTTGTTTGGAGAGTTCCTTGGTCTTCATGGCAGTGTTTGGTTAGTGATGCCTCTTGCTTACGTGTTGCAGCCTGTGGGGCCTTTCAAAAAAGGTGTGTGTATGTAATGACAGATCATGTGACACTTAGATTGCACACAGGTGGACATCATCTCATTACTTATGTGACTTCTGAAGGTAATTGGTTGCACCAGAGCTTTTTATGGACTTCCTAACAAAGGGGTGAATACATACACACATGCCAATTTTCTGTTTTCTATTTCTAAACAATAGTTTTATTTATACATTTTTCTCATTTCACTTCACCAACTTAGACTATTGTGTTCTGATCCATCACATAAAATTCAGATTAACAAAACATTGAATTTAAGGCTGTAATGTAACAAAATACGGAAAAAGTCAAGGGGGGGGTGAATATTTTTGCAAGGGACTGTACATGGCCGTCTTTCCACCGCGTCTACTACTCTGTGGAGTGTGTTGAACCATCAGACATTTTTGTTCAGCATTAGGATACGCAAAAAATGTCTTGTATGGGAATGCCCCTTTAAGGAGCACTCTGGATAAATCTGCTAGTGCGGGGTCTGAGGGGCAGTGCATGACACAAGGATTCTAAGAACGCCAAAGAGAATTCGGGTACGGTCACAAATTCAGCTTTCCTGATGTAGTTTTAAAAGCCAAACTCAGGATAGGCCACAATTTCAGACTGCGGGAGAGCCGACTGCCGGCACCCCTTCATTGAAGAGGACACAGCTCTCACACTAGCGTCACAGCCCCATCAAACAGCTGATCGGCAGGTGTCTCCTGAGGAGAGGTCATTAATATCACTAAACTGGAGTACTGATACACAGTACCCTCCTGATACCACAGAGTGCCCCCCATGCCCCTGATGATCACACATGCGCTCTTGCTATTTTTTATAGTCTATGGGACCGATGGAGATATCTGAGAACTAGCGTTGGCTTTCTCTGTCAGTCATTGAATACAGCTGTAGTGCACAAGAGTGACCATCACCCTGTGACAGTGCCAGCTGCACCGTGCTCTCCGCATAATATTGCCAGTCTGATAGTTGGGGGCTGTGTACAATGGTATTGTGGCCCTCATATTGCCCTGAGTGCAGGTTGTGCACCTCTGCTCTAGAAGTAAACTAGAAAAAAACTGGGGCAGATCGGAGTAGATCCAGAGTGGAAAATCATGTATAAACATGCAACAATCCTATATCATTTGGCAGCCATTTTTTTGCATGTCCTCCTAATCTCTAGTGTCATTGCGGCACAATAATATCTATAGCTGCTGACAACTGTTGTTCTTATTTTTAAGGGCCCATGTATAAGGCTACATGCACACGACCGTATGTGTTTTGCGGTCCGCAAATTCCATATGGCATCCGTTTTTTTTGCGGATCCATTTTTTTTGCGGATCCATTGTAATAATGCCTATCCTTGTCCACAAACTAGAAAAAAATAGGACATTACTATTCTTTTTGCGGCGCAACGGAACGGACATACTGATGCGGACAGCACACGGTGTGCTGTCTGCGTTTTTTGCGGACCCATTGAAATGAATGGGTCCGCATCCTATCCGCAAAATAGACGGATCGGACACGGAACCAAAATACGGTCGTGTGCATGAGGCCTAAGGCCGTATTGTACATCTGCTTTGTACAGAGCCATCATGGGGCTGCTATAGAAGTGCACGGCACCTCTACTTCACCTCTGTATTCCCCCACTTTCATACTGAGGTGTACAGGGGGTTTTCGCTCAGATTCTGTATAAACCCAGCAGAAAAAATATGACATGTTCCAATGTATACAAGAATTTTTATTTATTATAACATATAATATTTATGACATATACAGTAGAAAATTGCTAAAACATATAATTTATTGCTATAAAATTTTTAAAAATATGGTCATCAATGCTATGGTCAGCTGAGATATGAACAGAAAATGATATGTTCAACTGGACTGTAGTAAAACTTGCAATTTTCCTAAAGGGTTAATAACCCAGATACAATGTCCCAAAGTAAAAAATTGCAAAATTTCTTAAGGGTTAGTAACTCCAATATAATGTCCCAAAAGAAAGTTCAATCCAAAGGATAGAAATTAATATGAGAGTCACTTGTATTTATATGGACTACCACTTAATCGCAGTATTGCCGCAGGTAAAGCGCAGGTTAGGCTATGCCGGAGTGGTTTTACTCACTGTTTTAGATAATGCCGGTTTCCATATCACTCGTGGCGTCCCACGTGCAGTGAAAGTTTTTTAGAGGCTGCGGTATAGTGCGGTTTTCAATTGCGGCAGGAAAATTTGAAGAAAACTTTGAAGAAAACTTGCGGGATCCTCGGTGGTTGTAGTTAGCTGTACCGTCTCAGAGGTCACCTGGAGGTAAGTACCTTCTGCGTTGTTTGTTCACATATGCAGGGTTACCTTTCACCAGGAAATAACGGACTCAGCACAAATAGACGGATATCCAGCTTTTCTTTACAACAGACTGCAGGTTCACCGATCCCTTCCTTAAAGCGCTTATTCGTCTTCGGTTCTGTACTTTTAAATCATGGGATTGATTACCATACGCGTTTCGGAGACTAAGGCTCCTTCTTCAGTGGTTAGATTTCCCATGAGAATGGTCTATCCTTATATACCTGTACAGGTGTGGTTTTAATTAAATAATTGGCTTGGGCCGTTTTGTAGGAAGTGACGTAAATTTATGTTCAAATTCATGATGACAAACTATATGAACATTTAAAACGTTTGTTTCTTATTTAAAAGGCATATTAAATCAATATATCACTTTATATTTCACATATGTTATAAGTTGTTTAAAAAAATAATAAAATAAAATAAAAAGTATAGCAAACGGAATCGCTGCTGCAATATACATAAACTCATACTTTATACCATATATATTCCACGTTCTATAATGTTCATGTCATATCGGTTGACTATGTTATAGTGTTCATAGTATCGCTGATCTAGATTTGCAGATAAAGCGCAAAAACGAATATATCAGCCGCCATGCGGTAAATATGCGGTTTTTTAATGCGGTAATTATTCGCATTGCGTTTTCACTGTATTTTTGTTCTCTGTCTGCACCAATGCAGCTACGCATTGGTTAGACCCCACAATTTCACATTAATCACATATAATTTATATAAAAAGTACAAAAGTACATAAAATATAAATATATAAAAATGATGTCTAAATACATGTTTGTTATTTTAATTTCAAACTGAATTGTTCAAATTCCATACATAAAACAGTAATATGATAGACTGATAGATAGAAAACTCGGAATGCAGTACGGAGTAAAGTACGTAGTGGGAAGGGTGTCCACCAGGGGAAGGCCCGGAAAATCTATAATAGCTCACAGGTCTCTATTATAGATTTTCCGGGCCTTCCCCTGGTGGGAACATATTACTGTTTTATGTATGGAATTTGAACAATTCAGTTTGAAATTAAAATAACAAACATGTATTTAGACATCATTTTTATATATTTATATTTTATGTACTTTTGTACTTTTTATATAAATTATATGTGATTAATGTGAAATTGTGGGGTCTAACCAATGCGTAGCTGCATTGGTGCAGACAGAGAACAAAAATACAGTGAAAACGCATTAAAAAACCGCATATTTACCGCATGGCGGCTGATATATTCGTTTTTGCGCTCTATCTGCAAATCTAGATCAGCGATACTATGAACACTATAACATAGTCAACCGATATGACATGAACATTATAGAACGTGGAATATATATGGTATAAAGTATGAGTTTATGTATATTGCAGCAGCGATTCCGTTTGCTATACTTTTTATTTTATTTTATTATTTTTTTAAACAACTTATAACATATGTGAAATATAAAGTGATATATTGATTTAATATGCCTTTTAAATAAGAAACAAACGTTTTAAATGTTCATATAGTTTGTCATCATGAATTTGAACATAAATTTACGTCACTTCCTACAAAACGGCCCAAGCCAATTATTTAATTAAAACCACACCTGTACAGGTATATAAGGATAGACCATTCTCATGGGAAATCTAACCACTGAAGAAGGAGCCTTAGTCTCCGAAACGCGTATGGTAATCAATCCCATGATTTAAAAGTACAGAACCGAAGACGAATAAGCGCTTTAAGGAAGGGATCGGTGAACCTGCAGTCTGTTGTAAAGAAAAGCTGGATATCCGTCTATTTGTGCTGAGTCCGTTATTTCCTGGTGAAAGGTAACCCTGCATATGTGAACAAACAACGCAGAAGGTACTTACCTCCAGGTGACCTCTGAGACGGTACAGCTAACTACAACCACCGAGGATCCCGCAAGTTTTCTTCAAATTTTCCTGCCGCAATTGAAAACCGCACTATACCGCAGCCTCTAAAAAACTTTCACTGCACGTGGGACGCCACGAGTGATATGGAAACCGGCATTATCTAAAACAGTGAGTAAAACCACTCCGGCATAGCCTAACCTGCGCTTTACCTGCGGCAATACTGCGATTAAGTGGTAGTCCATATAAATACAAGTGACTCTCATATTAATTTCTATCCTTTGGATTGAACTTTCTTTTGGGACATTATATTGGAGTTATTAACCCTTAAGAAATTTTGCAATTTTTTACTTTGGGACATTGTATCTGGGTTATTAACCCTTTAGGAAAATTGCAAGTTTTACTACAGTCCAGTTGAACATATCATTTTCTGTTCATATCTCAGCTGACCATAGCATTGATGACCATATTTTTAAAAATTTTATAGCAATAAATTATATGTTTTAGCAATTTTTACTGTATATGTCATAAATATTATATGTTATAATAAATAAAAATTATTGTATTAATTATCCGTGTGACATCAAATGGTGGTGTGCCCTACTATTTTAAATTGTTTTCTTAATCTTTCTAAAGGATTGGGTGAATCCTTTTTGTAGGCGCACCCACTCCTTTCTTGAACAGTAGGTGAGCCCTCTCTAAACTTTTGCATGTTCCAATGTATGTACAGAAGTATTCTCCCCTACAAGCAGGGGCGGACTGGAAGCTTAAAGTGGCCCTGGAAAAAAACTAAGAGGCCCCATGTAGTAGATGGGTCCAGATTGACGGAAGACGGGGCAACACAAGTAGGCAGGGACAACACAAGTAGGCAGGGACAACACAAGTAGGCAGGGACAACACAAGTAGGCAGGGACAACACAAGTAGGCAGGGACAACACAAGTAGGCAGGGACAACACAAGTAGGCAGGGACAACACAAGTAGTCGGGCCAGCAATAACGTAGTGCAGCACAAAATGCCACCCCAGCAGAACCAAATACCAAAGTGCGGCAAAATACAGAGCCCCCCTCATTGCAGTATTCAACTGTATCCCCGTCCTAAGGATGACGATGCAGTTAAATTCAGGAGGGCACCTACTGCCACCATACAGGCGCATAAGTACATGATGCCCCTAGCATTAATTGCTACGGAGAGCGTGAGATCGTTAGGTAACCTGCTGGCGGCCAGTGCAAGTACCCAAATTCTCCATCCTTAGAGGAGTCCATGGGAGAAATTTAGCTTTAAAGTCAGTTTTGCAGCAGTCTGTGTTGCTGTAATTTGAAACATTCGATTCATTTGGTGCATCTCTGAATCTAACACTGCTGCCTTTAAATATAATTCCACTTTCTACGCTTCAATTTTATCAACCAGCTTGACCGGCCACCCACTTTTGAAAATTGCAGTGAGTGGTGGCAAAATGTCAGAAAATTTTTGAAATCCATAAAGCCCTATGTTGTCACTTTTTGAAGCCAGAATTCTGGAGCGGGGGGCCTGATAACTTTTCCCCGTATGTCCAACCGCTCTTAGTATTACTATATTCTAGTACTGTTTGTACTTCAGAATTTGATTTCTTTTTTCAGCTTAATGGAACATCAGAACCTATTGTCCGGAAAAATCTGACAAGTACACAGAGTATGAGAATCCAGAGGGAGACTGATTTCCTCAAGTAAGTCTTGCTTTGGAACGTATAAGATCCATAGAGGTGAAGTATGAAAAAGTGTCTTGCATGGTTAAAGGGCTTGTCTCATCACTTCAGCAAATAGCATTTATCATGTAGAGACAGTTAATACAAGGCACTTACTAATGTATTGTGATTGTCCACATTGCCTCCTTTGTTGGCTGGACTCATTTTTTCATCACATTATACACTGCTGGTTTCCATGGTTACGTCCACCCTGCAATTCAGCAGAGGTGGTCGTGCTTGCACACTTTAGGAAAAAGCACCAGCCTATGTGCGTTCCCACGGTCCCAACCACCAGAGAGGCCGGTACTTTTTCCAATAGTGTGCAAGCACGACCACCACTGATGGATTGCAGGGTGGTCGTAATCCTGGAAACAAGCAGTTTAAAATGTGATGGAAATAATAAATCCAGCCAGCAAAGGAGGCAATATGGACAATAACAATACATTAGTAAGGGCCTTGTATTCACTTTCTCTATATGATAAATGCCATTTGCTGAAGTGAGACAACCAACCTTTAATGCGGGTACTAAATGAGGGACAACGTGGTCTAAGCAATTAGTTATATATGCATCATAACTAATCCACGTGAGGCCACTTACCATCTCTATCTGCATTGGTACTGACAGTTTCCAGTACTAGAAAATGTCACATGTCTTTTACACATTAGGTGGATGAGAAGGATTAAAGTGGCACTGTACTTTAAACAAACTTTTGATATGTTATAGAGACCTATCAAAAGTTTAGATCGGTGGGGGTCTGAGCGCTGAGACCCCCACAGATCTCTAGAACAACGGGAGAGAAGTGTTTGCATATCTCACCTCGCTGCCTGACATGAAGCGAGACAGACTCAATAGATAGTCCATCGACCATATGCGCGCTCTTCTCTTCCCTGGTTCTACAGATCAGTGGGGGTCTCGACTGTTTCTGTATCTACCATTCAGCATGGCACAGCCGGCTTGGCTATTTTTGTAACTATGGTCATGCTGGCCGCTGCGTAAGATCAGTATCAAAAGGAGGTGGGAATACCTTTTTAAGGAGGGGGAGTAAAAGTGTCTGATAGGTGGGGAAGTAGGCCTTTTCCTCTGATAAGACTAAAATATGTTTCTTATGTTCACTTGTGCTATTGATATATGGAACGTTAATAAAACTGGACGGGATATGGGACGGTGATGCTGTCCACTTGGTAGAGCCCTCACAGTGAGGAGCAGGGCTTATACTGATTTTTGTGAAGGGACCCTATGATTTTTTGTGTACCCCTCTGGAAAGGTATGCCACACAAGGAGATGCGCATGAACATTTGGTTGATCTTAAAGGAATATTTTGTTGTACAGTGGGATCCAGTGTAAATAACAATTTAAATGTCCTTAAAGGCGTTCTCCGGACTACAAGTATTGATGACCTATGATTAGGCCGTAAGCTGTCCTGTGTACAGACCTGGAGGCAGACAACTCCGTGGTCTATGTAGTGGCCATGCCGGGTATTGTGGGGTGAACGGGAGCCGAGCGGCAGGACGTACGCCAGTGCCAAAAACGACACAGCTCCGTATGCTGTTAGTTTCAAGTGCCACGGCAGCCTAAAGCAGCTGATCCGTGTTGGACCCCCATTGGTCTGATATAGGTCATCAATATCTATAGCCTGGAGAACCCCTTTAATAGATCTTTGAATTGTTATTTACACTGGATCCAATTTTACAACAAATATCTGTAATCGCCTGTTCAGAAAATAGAATAAGATTCTGCGAAATAAAAAGTCTGAGCAGGTTAGTTTATGAGGTCTAATAGGAAAAAGACACAAATGGAAAGTGCTTTTGGATACCTTGCACTTCCACTCTTACTTGCCTTTTATAATTTCACCACTAGGTGCCACTAAAGCACCATTTTACTTATTCTACCTGGCGCTCAGGATTCTAAATGCTGAATGCCCTACTGTTTCGCTTGTATTTGTAGACTGCCCTTATTTGAGCAGTGAAAAGTAGTTTTTTTTTTCTCCAAGAGTATATTTTAAGTTTGCTTTTATAGTTTTTATTTGAAAGTAAGACATGCCGTATATTTAATTCAGCTGAACCTGAGTAACATAGTGTCAATTACTTCATGTTATTTACGCTTCATTCTGCTTTATGCTCTTTATTATGAACTTTATTTACACCCGTTGCTGTCCCATAGACATACAGCAGTGGACAGGAAGAGAGGATGGAGACAGCACGTGCCCACTGCGTGCACCCTCTCCCCGTACAGTTGATCGGTGTCAGACCCCCACCGATCTGATATTGATGATCTATCCTGAGGCTATGGCTCTGGGTCTATCATATATCATTAGCCAGGGAAACGAATGGCCAATCGCATCTTTACCTGGAGATAAAAGATGATTTGCGGATTTGATTTGAATGTTGCCCTGGTAAATATCAGTGCAAGTGTATAGGTTCAGCTTGAATTCACTGGAAATGACCCTATCTAAAAACCCACATTTTTTCATGATATTTCTCGTTTGGGCTTCATTAGGTGTTTAGTACCATGACCTCTGCTCTTCCACCATTTTCTAGGTGTGCTCACTGCTTAGCACCTCGGCCATCAGACCCTTTTGCGCTCTTCTGCCAAGAATGTGGATCTCCTGTTCCACCTGTGCCTGGCCGTCGTCTCCCACCTCCTGAGAGAGGACAGGTAGCCATTTAATGATATATCTTAGGCCCCTTTCACACGGGCGAGTATTCCGCGCGGATGCGATGCGTGAGTTGAACGCATTGCACCCGCATTGAATCCGGACCCATTAATTTCTATGGGGCTATTCACATGAGCGGTGATTTTCACGCATCACTTGTGCGTTGCGTGAAATTCGCAGCATGCTCCTCTTTGTGCGTTTTTCACATAACGCAGGCCCCATAGAAATGAACGGGGTTGCGTGAAAATCGCAAGCAAGTGCGGATGCGGTGCGATTTTCACGCACGGTTGCTAGGAGACGATCGGGATGGAGACCCGATCATTATTATTTTCCCTTATAACATGGTTATAAGGGAAAATAATAGCATTCTGAATACAGAATGCATAGTACAATAGCGCTGGAGGGGTTAAAAAAAATAAAAAATAAAAAATAAATTTAACTCCCCTTAATCCACTTGCTCGTGCAGCCCGGCTTCTCTTCTGTCTTCTTTTTTGCTGTGTGCAGGAATAGGACCTGTGGTGACGTCACTCCGGTCATCACATGGTCCGTCACATGATCTTTTACCATGGTGATGGATCATGTGATGACCGGAGTGACGTCACCACAGGTCCTGTTCCAGCACAGAGCAAAAAAGAAGACAGAAGAGAAGCCGGGCTGCGCGAGCAAGTGGAATAAGGGGAGTTAAATTTTATTTTTATTTTTTTTAACCCCTCCAGCGCTATTGTACTATGCATTCTGTATTCAGAATGCTATTATTTTCCCTTATAACCATGTTATAATGGAAAATAATACAATCTACCCAGCACCTAACCCAAACCCGCAACGCACCCGCACCTTTTCCCGCAACGCTCGTGTGAAAGAGGCCTTAGTGTTGCACATACTGACAGAGCATCATACTGCAGTATACGGAGTCTGTTTGAGACTCTGTGTGCCGCCATACAGCCTCCTGCACATGGCTCCACTGTGTGCCTTAGGCCTCAGTATACAGTTCTTATTACAGGCACATTTTGTCCTCTTTCTTTGCAGATGGGGCTGTGTGTGGAATGTAGGACAATGGTCCCCATGAACACTCCTTCCTGTATTGTCTGTGAAGCACCGCTGTATGCCCAGATGCAACCTCAAGCTAGTATCCACCTTAAAGTAAGTTTAACTGTGGTCATCTGCTCATTAATATTCTTAAAGTGACTATCCAGTTATGAAGTTAAAAATGATATGTAAGTCAGTACCTACAGGATATGGTTACCTGCTACTTCTTCTTCTGTTCTTGATCCTTGGCTACCTTTTTACTCACGCTACATTTACACTAGCATTTTTTACCTGAAAAACGCTTCTGTTACTGATAATACAACCGTCTGCATCCGTTATGAACTGATCCGGTTGTATTATCTTTAACATAGCCATGACGGATCCGTCATGAACACCATTGAAAGACAATGGGGGACAAACCCGTTTTCTATTGTGTCTGTGAAAACGGATCCGTCCCCATTGACTTGCTTTGTGGGTCATACCAGATCCGTCATGCTCCGCATCCCATGAACTAAAGAAGCTGCAGTTTGCTCTCCGGTGTGGGAACGCAACCAAACAGAACGGAATGCATTTTGGGGCATTCCGTTTTCTTCTGTTCCGTTTTGTCCCCATTGACAATGAATGGGGACAAAACGGAAGCGTTTTTCTGGAAATTAGTGGACAACCGCTTTAAGGAAGTCAGCACATGCAAGCACAGAATGATTATAAACTACAGACTGCTAATACACCAGTGAGAAAAAAAAACACATACTAAAGGGAACGATAAGGGAGGGCCTGGAAAGTTGCTTTAAGGCCGATATGCATTATAAAAAGGGCCCCGCTCATGTCGTTAGAAGGCCAAGCCAGCTTTTAAATAGTGTGAGTATCTGATGTCTCCTCTTATACACCAATAAAACTTGCTGATATCAATGTTTTCTTTTTTTTTAGGATAAAACAATCTGTCGTTTTTGTGGAACCGGCAATCCTATTAATCTAAAGCATTGTGTGACCTGTGAGACAAAGCTGCCGGAAACTCAGATGGTACAGCCTGTGTCTCTTTTTTTTGTATGTATGGGGTACACCTTGAGATGCCAGTAACGAAGGTGCTATGATAATAGTTATAAAACCATTTGAGGTTCAACATTATGAGTTATCAGCCAGAATGATGGGATGGAAGTGAAGAAGGGACCATAGTGAAGAACACTAAACAGTGTCTGTATTGAAAGGAAAATCAATCATACTAAAACAGAAAGTTCCACTTTATATGCATTATATATTCCAGATACTAGATCACTCCCGTAACTGATATTGTTACCAGTAGGCATCCACTTATAATTTTCACCTGCAGTGCTTTCGGAAAATCTTTAGACATTTTCAGTTTTTTCACAATTTGCAGCCTTGTGCTAAAAATGAAAAAAAAAAAAAATTAAAAAAAATTCTAATCCCCCCCATCGACCTGCACTCAATACTTCATAATGAGAAAGTGAAAACAAAATTTTAGAAATCTTTATTAAAAAGAAAAAACTAAAATTTCACCTGGACATAAGTATTCAGACCCTTTGCTGTGACACTGGAAATTTGCTCTGGGGGCCTCCCGTTTTTGTGATGTTTCTACACTTTGGTTGGAGTCCACCTCTGGTGAATTCAGTTGAATGGACATGATTTGGAAAGACATAGTCTTGTCTATATAAGGTTTCACAGCTGACAGTGCATAGCAAAGCAAAAACCAAGCCATAAGGAGGAAAGAGCTCAGAGACAGGATTATGTGCAGGCACAGATCTGGTACAAAAAAAAATCTGCTGCAGTGAAAGTTCCCAAGAGCACAGTGTTCTCCATAATTCTTAAATGGGAAGAGGTGTGGAACAACCAGGAGCTGGCTGCCCGTCCAAACTATGTAATTGGGGGGGGAAAGGCCTTGGTAAGAGAGATAACCAAGAATGGTTACTGTGTTTCAGCTCCAAAGATCCTCTGTGTAGATGGGAGAAACTTCCAGAAGGTCAACCATCACTACAGCACCCCACCAATTTGAGCTTTATGGCAAGTTGGTCAAAAAGAAGCCTCTACTCAGTAAAAGACACATGAAAGCCTGTCTGTAATTTGCAAAAATGCACCTAAAGGACTCTCAGACTGTGAGAATCAAGATTCTCTAGTCTGATGAAACCAAGATTTATCTTTTTGGCCTCAATTCGAAGTGTCATGTCTGGAGAAAACCAGGCATTGCTCAGCACCTGCCCAGTACCATCCCTACAGTGAGGCATGGTGGTGGCAGCATCATACTGTGGGGGTGTTTTTCAGCAGCTGAGACCGGGAGAAGGGTCAGAGTTGAAGGAAAGATGGATGGAATAAAGTGCAGAGAGATATTCTTAATAAAACCTGAACCAGAGCGCTCTGGACCTCAGACTGGGCTGAAGGTTCACCTTCCAACAAGATAATGACTCTAAGCACACAGCCAATACAACACAAGATTGGCTTAGGTACAACTCTGTGAGTGTACTTGAGTGGCCCAGCCAGAGCCTTGACTTGAACCCAATCAAACATCTCTGAAGAAACCTGAAAATGGCTGTCTACTGACAGTCCCCATCCAACCTGATGCCGAGAAGAATGGCAGAAAATACCTAAATCCATGTGTGCCAACCTTGTGACATCATACCCAAGAAGACCGGAGGCCGTAATTTCTGCCAAAGGTGCTTTAACTAAGTACTTCTCTACATTTTACATTTTTATTAAAAAAGATTTCGAAATTCTATTTTCACTTTCTCATTATGGGGTATTGAGTGGAGAATGATGGGGAAAACTTGAAATTTTTATTTTTTATTTTAGCACAAGGCCACAACATAACAAAATGTGAAAAAGTGAAAGGGTCTGAAGACTTTCCGAAATGCACTCTATATTAATGACTATACTGTATGTGTATTAGCAGATGATATTCAGTGGGGATTCTGCTCCACCATTACCAAACCAGCGGGGGAAAATGCAGAGTTGTTCCAAGTGTGGCCGCGTGAACCTGGCAGATGCTCGATTCTGTGACTGGTGTGGGGCAAAGGTAATCATTTATTGCACTACCAACCTATGTTTAACTGTGTGCTTGAGATAAAACTCTTACAATTTTCATTATAAACTGTCATCTCCATTTAGTAAAATATATATACACCCATTTTTGTTTTACAGCCAGGTCCTTCTGTGAGTTACCTGACCTGCTCCAAGTGCAGCGCAAGCAACCAGCCATATGCCCATTTCTGTTCATCTTGTGGAGTTTACCTGGAGCCTCCAACAAGATTCTCCACCCAACAGAATGGGATGGTGCGGCCTGCAGACCGCTTAACATTATCTGGTGTAAGCTGTTTTTTGTGTTTTATTCATTTCCATTACAATATATAAAAAAAGTATTGTTTGCACATTTTAAACTAAAGTATTCATGGGACAGTAGTCCATATCTACAACCTCACTCAAAACCTGAAGTGTTACTACAGTTAAAGGGGTTCTCCGGACTCTTTCATATTGATGACCTATCCTCAGTATAGGTCATCAATATCAGATCGTCGGGGGTACGACACCCGGTACCCCCGCCGATCAGCTGTTTGAGGAGACGGCGCGTGCTGTGCACATGTGCCGTCTCCCTCCTCTCTTCCTGTCCTCTGCTGCTGTACCATAGACATACAGCAGTTAGCAGGAAGAGAGAAGGGAGACGGCACATGCGCACAGCGTGCACCGTCTCCTCAAACAGCTGGGTGTTGGACCCCCGCCGATCTGATATTGATGACCTATATCCATGGGTAGACTGGGAACTTAAATTGGCCTTGGAAAAAAACTAAAAGTGGCCCCCTATTGTAGGCGGCTCTACATTGACAGAAGGAGGGGCAACACAAATAGGCGGGGCCTGCAATACTGTAGAGGAGCACAAAATACTGCCCCAGCAGCGGCAAACACCGCAGTGCAGAACAAAATACTGCCCCAGCAGCAACAGACACCGCAGTGCAGAACAAAATACTGCCACCAACATCCTGAGGACAGTTTTACAGTTGAGCTCATGAGGGTATCTACGGCTGTTGGCCAGGTGCATAAGTACCTGATGCTCCTACATTAATTAATGCTTACCAGCAGCTGTGAGGAGCGCTCAGGAGGTCCCCTGGGCACCGGCCCACTGATATGGCCAAACCTTTCCTGGGGCAATCACACCACAGAGCTGCTTTAGCTGTCCTTGTGTCTGCCGGTGACAAGGAGGGAACATTTTGGCCATCTAGGGGTTCCCTTACCAAGGAAATAATGACCTTGGAGGATCAATAATCATCAAATCTTTTTTTATCTCTTAACCCCGAAGCATCACTGTTTGGTTGGTCAGAGTACGAAAATGACTGGCATTGGCAGGCATATGGTCAGCTAAAGCAAAAAGTAGGATCATACCAAAGAAATCCCCATGGACAGCATGATATGGAGAGATGGGATATGGGACACTGAAGTTAGCTAAAGTCACGTCCAAATTTTTAGGTCTTAAGTGGAGACTTTAAAGTGGCCTAAAGTTTACTCTTGTTCACTTTGACATTCACAGGAGAATTGTATTTTTGATAGATCCAGCTTAGAATCTGACAACAAACCATTATATTCTTAACCCATGTACATATAGTTTGTAGTCAGATTCTGACATGCAGCTATCAGAAATAGTTGTCATTTCTGTAAATTCCTGACATGTCATAGAGTCATGTTAGAAGTTTTTAGGAGTTGGGGTCTTCAGAACCTTGTTGTCTGTAGAGCGAAGGTATACAATGTGTATGTAGCTTGAAGATGTATGTATGGTCCCTATACATTCTATGTAATTTCTGGAGCTTTTACATATCTCTCTTAGCCTCAGATTGTTTTTACATCTGCATAAGAGGCTTTTTTAGGAGCCTAATTCAGATTCCATAGTTTTTTCATGGGAAAAATAGCCCTACATGCGGAGCTATATTTCCCCAGGTAGCATTGATGTCCATTGTGCAATGGATCTGGCACAACACAGATGTGAACAGAGCCCAGTTTCATTTAGATAAATGTCAGCCAAACCCACAGATCTTGGCGGGTATGGCCGATCATCTATTGTGTATTTGGGCTTCCTGACTCTCATCAGATGACAGATATCAAGGGAAAGAAATGTTGGTCTGTTGGATTTCAATATGCCTGATCCTTTTGTTCTCAGGAAAGATAACCCAGATGTGTCTGGTAGCAGTTTGCTCCCCTGTCCCCATTCAGAACACATGAAGAATCTGTCATCTAAGGGTTGGGAGAGACAGTTGTCAGTCGAACAGGCGTCTGTCTGCCAGCTGTCTCTTAAATGTGCAACCAGTTTTAATCATAAATTGAATGTTGTTCTTTATTTCAGGATTTAGATGGCCGGACTTCCTGGCAACCTTTATCCGTCTCATTGCCAAACCCAAGGCTAGATGTAGACAGAAGGGACAAAGGAACCCAGACAGTTGGATTGTTTTACCCATCTGGCAAGCTGATGGAGAAAAAAGAACAAGAATTATTGTCCGAGAAAGAAAAGAAGGAGAAGATGAGTGATCGCAAGCCTGTGGTCACAGCAATCAGCCCTGGTCGAGGTGAGCATGTCCATTCCTTTGAAGTGTGGCATAACAATGCTGTAGAGAAAACATAGGCCTGAGGGAAGAACATGGTATTGTCCTGTGTAATTAACAGCAGCCTTTCCACAGCAGGGACAATAAAGCAAACATTGCGGTATATCAAAGTAAAGGCAGTATTACACAGCCCGAAGCGGCATACGATTGTAGGGAGCGAAGCGTTCCCTTCCAGCAATTGCCTGCTCGCCAGCGGAGGAGACCGCTGCTATTACATGCAACGATCTCCTCCGCAGCACGGGGACGAGCTATGCCATCGCTCGCCAGTGGTAGATCATTATTAGCCACCACGATCTGCTGACTGCAAATGATAATCTCTTAACATCTCAAAAGATTTGGATTGCCTGATGATCATTGGGCAATCAGCAGAAGTATTACACTGCCAGATGATCGCCAACAAGCGTTCATGCGAACACATGTTAGCGATTATCTGCCTAAAAATCGGGCAGTGTAGTACAGGCTTTAGGGACCCCATAATGGTTGGGTTTGAGTATGGAGGCCTCATGGTGAGAACTTCGATCCTGCCTTTGCTGTGCAGCGACACACAGTCCCAGCTGTTGGTGTGATGATCTGGGGGGCCATCACATACGACAGTCGGTGACCCCCTAGTAGTGATACCAGGGATACTAACAGCTCAGCGATATGTGCAGGACATCCTGCGGCCACATGTTGCCTCTCATGGCAGGGCTACCAACTGGCATTTCCCTGCAGGATACTTCTCGCCCACACATGGCAAGAGTTTCCCGAAATGTCCTCTCCAGATTACAACACTTCCTTGGCCTGCCCAGTCACCAGATTTATCACAAATTGAGCATTTATGGATCAGCGGGGTCACAAGCTTCGCCAACCTTCGAGTGTACAGGATCTACAGGTCCAGCTGCAACATCTGTGGGCAAATGTGCCACAGGATAAAATATCGAACCTGTATGCCTCCATGCCCAACCGTATTTCATCTTGTATCCAGCCTAGCTGCTGCCCAACAGGGTCTTAGAGCCTTCTTTCTATTGTACAGTTTTCCCCAATAAACATATCTCTTCACTCTAATATTGTAGTCATTTACATATATTACATATACCATCACGACATTCACACATAAAAACTTTCATTCCATTCTAACAACTCCTTCTTGGTGTGTTTTTTTTTTGTGGTCAATACGTTTATTTGAATACAGCCTTAAAGGGAACCTGTCACATTGATTGTGCTGTTCAATGTACAAGCAGCATATTATAGAAGAGGAGGAGCTGAGCAGATTGGTTTATAGTTTTGTGGGGAAAAAATTCATTATAGCTCATATTATATTCATTTAAATCCTAGCATAGGACTGCTCACTACAGGGAAATTTCCCGGTGGGCCGATGCCCAGGGGGCCGCCTGAGCCCTCCTCATGGCCGGCCAGTGGAAGTGTTTGGGGATGTATTTTGTGCTGCTGGAGGCAGTAGTTTGTGATGGACTGTGGTATTTGGCTCTGTTGGGGTTCTTTTTGGTATAATGTGCCACTGTATGGCATTGCTGGCCCTGCCTTCCATCAATTTGGACCCAACTACAATACAGGGCCACTTTTAGTATTTTTTTCTAGGGCCACTTTAAGTTCCCAGTCCGCCCCCGCCCGCTGGAGTCTTAATCTCATAAACAGCAAGGATTTAAAATAATAAAAATAAAAAAATGTTATACAGTATCTTTTCCGATAAAACTATACATCAATCGGTTCAGCTTCTCTCGCTCTGTAACATGCTGCCCACAGATAGGACTACATGTACATCATGACAGGTTCTCCTTCCATTCCTAGAGAAATTTCCCAAAATAAAAGCTTCACAAGAGCATCATAGTCTTTTTTTTTTTTAGTTCCCGCCTTCCTAGGATGAGTACCATATTGGCAAAATCCAAAGATTTAGGGGGATTGCAGGCTTCACAATTACACGATTACTATATACTGTAATATATTAGAGTAAGCCATGTCGGAAGCTCTTTCCCCACCATTTTGCATTCTTGCATCTTCATCAGCCATTCAGGGTAGCATTTTGTTTAAGGCCTGGTCTAGGGAAATGTAGTCCTGACCTAAAGATGCTCTCTTATACAGCCCATAAACCAATCCCATTTCAATCATTTAATAAAACCTAGTACAGAACTAGCTCTATGTACGGTACTCTATGTATCCATATAGAAAATGTAGTGGACATGTATAAACCAGGTTTATATCTTTGCAGGCTTTTGGAGACAGCAGTTGGACCACATCTATGCTCACCTGCGCTGCTACACACAGAGTGATTCCGAGTTTAAAGCTTTAATTGGAAAGCCTCGGATGGGAAGAGTAAGTGAGAAGATGTAACAGATGTACATCAGTAGGGTACGCCATGCGTGATGTAGAAAATGAAAATCAGACAGCACATGACAATCTTTGTCTAATAAAGCTAGAATCAGTCATGTACCTCAAATGGATCTAGTTGTTCTGCTAGATTTATTTCAGGCTGGCAGGTCAGGGGTTGTGTCCTTTCTTCTGTAGCTCTTTCCCTGTAACTGCAAAAGCTGCCAACAGAAGACATAGCTGGTAACAGTTTCTAAGATTTAAACTGAGCGCGTGCGACCACCTCAGTGAGGTGGACAAGAAATAAGGTAAAGAACAAACAGCAAGTGGGTGTTATACACATACAGTGTATTAAACAATTTTTTAATTACATGCAGTTACAATAGATCCAGGTGCTGGGCTGAAAAATGTTGAATAGTTTTTCGTGGCACAAGCCCTTTTATTAGATTAAGGGAAACCTTTCCGTAGGACAGATCACTTTAAATGAAATCATCAGTGGGATAGATCTATATTAGCGAGTCTAATTTCATCCACTAAACGCCCCTTTAAAGTGGCAAGCTGGGGACTGAAAACAAAGCAGTGTCTGTGAAATTTGCAGGTCTGAGATGATGGATCATGTCATGCCAGTCCTTTTGTGAGTTATGGACTGTATGACACATGATGCAAAGTTGCAGTCCTTAGAATAGTCAATGATTGGTGGCAGTGGTGGTGAAGAAGCAGTAACAAAGTCAGGAATGTGGCCAAGAGTCATCACTAGGAGAGTGGTCAAGATGAAGCAGGCCAGAGGATGAGACAAGGGTGTAATGAGGAACCGAGGCATGTGTTAGAGCCAAAAGTGGAACATCAGGTATCAGGGGAACTATCTAGTGGGTAAAGCTCTGGAGTCATGGTCAAAGTCACAATGCAGAAGAACAAGAGCCAGGTAAAGGAATATCTTAATCTGAAGATCACGTGGTGTGGTTGAAGTCCCCTTTAAATGGACATCCAGGGCTTAATGTTATCTTTAGTACCAGTTGGCAACCCAACACCACCATTCAATTACAGAACAAGAGTAGTGGCAGGATCCAGCAGCGGATCTAGCAGTTGAGTAACAACTTTATAAGGCTGTCATACAGGGGTCCTAACGTTAACGAGAAGCATTATGTTTGGAGATTGGAAAACAGTGTATTCCAGCATAAAAACCTCATATCATCTGTGAAACATGGTGGTGGTAGTATCATGGTTTGGGCCTGTTTTGCTGCATCTGGGCCAGGATGGCTTGCCATCATTGGTGGAACAATGAATTCTCAATTATACCTGCAAATTCTGAAGGAAAATGTCAGGAAGTTTCCCGGATCAATTACTGTCTTGACTTAATGGATGTTTTCTCAATTGCAGATCATCTCAGCAACTATGCATGAAGATGGCTATGAAGTCAGTTTGAGGCTGAATTATGTTTTAGTAACAGACAAGGTTGGTTCTATGAATACTTATACTTATCTTCCACACATTTACATTCCAGGCATTTAGGTATTCCTTTGTACATAGACATGTAGGAATTGTACAGTACTGATCAGTATGTGTGTAGTAGAATGTCTTAAGCTGCCCGTACACATTCAATAACTGTTGGCCAACAGCTATCTCTCCCGGACTCCCTCCCAGCTTCCCCATACATATATACGTTCTGCTCAGCTGTATGTGTATTCCATGGGCAGAGCAGAAAAAGCTGCTGCCAGACACTTCTGGCAGAGGCTTATCTCCTGGGAGAATAAAAGGATTGGGCAAAAATATTCATTTCAACCGATCTTTGTATCCCCTGACATCATCTGTCGGGAGACAGTCAGGAGCTCCCCACGCACATTAGTGTGTCAGCTGATCCGACCGTTCTCTGTGGGTTCAGCTTTAGGCTGGCAATACAATCACTTTAGTTCACTGATGGCCAGGTACGCAATCGGCCTAAAGATATCCCTCTCAACACCCCTATACACATGCACGCAGGAAAGAGACAGCACACCTCTAACAGTCATTAGACTGCTGACTGATAATATGAAATATACAATATACACTCTATCCATTCTTAGTATGACTAATGTCATTAAAGGATCTGCTGACAAACTACCATATTTTTCGCTTTATAAGGTGCACCTCATGATAAGACGCACCTAGGTTTTAGAGAAGGGAAATAAGAAAACAAATATTTTTCATCAGATCCCCAAACTAAACCCTTAATCTTCATCAAACTTCAGATCAGACCCCCATATCAGATCAGACCCCAATCTCAGATCAGACCCCATATTTGACTCCCATATCAAACCTCAGATCAGATCCCCATGTCAGACCCTCATATTAGATCAGACCCCTATGTCAGACCTCAGATCATACCCCTATATTAGATTAGAACCCTATGTCAGACCTCAGATCAGACCCTCATATTAGATCAGACCCTCATATTAGATCAGACCCCCATATTAGATCAGACCCTCATCAGAGCTTACATTAGACCTCCATGTCAGACCTCAGATCAGATGCCCATCACAAAAAAATTAAATAAATTCACTTACCGGTCGTGCTCTCTGATCTTCTCTCTTTCCGCGATGCACTGTGACCTAACTGTGTACAACGTCAGGTCATAGTGCGCGCACTACGTCTTGACGCTGTATGCCCAGAGAAGACCAGGGAGAGATGACTACCAGCAGCGCTAGCAGCGCTGCACTCCCCACTCCCAACAACTCCATAATGGAAGCGCTCACTAGTATTCCCTTTATAATGCACTGCCATTTTTCCACAACTAATAGGTGCGTCATATAAAGCGGAAAATACGGTAATTAAGGGCAGTCTTAAAGCACTGTTGGGGAAAAAAGGATCAAGGGTCTTGGATTTTCATGTGATTGATCCTATGAAAGCAGCTTTTTCCCTTCTTTCTATTGAAATAGTCAGGAGAGATGGCTATGGCCGGCATAGTGTGACATAGGGATTAGTGATGATCGAGCACACCGGGATGCTCGGGTGCTCTACCGAGCACCCGAGCCCTATAGAAGTCAATGGGAAGACCCGAGCATTAAACCAGGCACCCCCTGCTCTGAAGAGGGGAGGGTGCCTGGTTCATAGGACAATGTCAGAAATTGATGGAAACACCACCGAAATGGGTCGGGGACAGCATGGGGAGGATGTCTGGATGCATCTTGGACTACAATGTCGCTGCTGGTAGCGATGTTGCCCGAGTTGTACGCCACTTTTACAGACTGACCATAAAACTCACAAAACCGAAGATAAAAGCGATTTTAGATGAAAAATTGTTAGGAAAAATTATTTCCTGTATATTTACTTTTATATAAAGAGCAAGTTCAGACAAAATTTTTCGTGATTTTCGGAACTGGGGCCATGACTAAGAGGGACGGCCGGTGGTTTCGATTGTGTTGACCGGACTCTTGGATGATCAAACTGAACTCATTGGAAGAGGAACGGCCGGTGGCATCCGTATTGTACCTGTAGAGGTGAAATTCTTGTACAGGTGCAAGCCGAACCACAGCCGAGACCTTTGTTGCCACGAACGTTTTCATTAATCAACAACTTAAGTTAGAGGTTCGAAGACGATCCCCAGCAGCGTTATTCCCATTTCCCACCGAGCATTTTCTGGGAAACTAAAGTCTTTGCGTTCCGGGGGGAGTATGGTTGCAAAGCTGAAACTTAAACTAATTGATGGAAGGGCACCACCAGAAGTGGAGCCTGCGGCTTAATTTGACTACGCACGGGAAGCCTCACGCGGCCCGGACACAGAAAGGATTGACAGATAGATACCTATTTTGCGATTCTGTGGGTGGTGGTGCATGGCCGTTTTGAGCGTGTGGATCGAGTCGATTTGTGTGGTTCATTCCGATAACCAAAGACACTCCTCCGTGCTAATTAGTTACTTGACCCCCGGTGATTACGATTGTGTTGACCAGACTATCATCTGATGATAATGAACTTGGAAGAGGAACGGACGTTGAGCTGACCGTTTAAAAAATTGTAGGTGAGGGCCTGCTGCCGCTTTGTTAACTCTAGATAACTTCTAAGCTGATCGCACGTCCCTGCGATGTTGACGATCTATTTGGATGTCTGCTCTATCAACTTTCGATGTTCTTTTTTGCGCCTACCATGGTGACCACGGTTAATGGGGATTTAGGGTTCGCTTCCGGAGAGGGAGCCTGAGGGATGGCCACGGCTACCACTTCCAAGAAAGGCAGGCGGGGGCGCGCAAATTTCCCAGTACCGACTCAGGGAGGTAGTGACGATAAATAACAATACAGGACTCTTAAGAGAGCCTGTCATTGGAACGAGTACAAAAAAATTACAGCGAATGTCATAGGTATTTAGGATGAACGTTATACAGGAGAGGTAAAGTATGATTGATGGCCTGCTGGTGACCCACTAAAACATTAGGGGTGAGGGTCTTCAGCTGAGCTGACCATCTAAAACATTATAGGTGAGGGCCTGCTGGTGAGCTGACCATCTAAAACATTATAAGCGAGGGCCTGCTGGTGAGCTGACCATCTAAAACATTCTCGGTGAGGGCCTGCTGGTGAGCTGACCATCTAAAACATTATGGGTGAGGGCCTGCTGGTGAGCTGACCATCTAAAACATTATGGGTAAGGGCCTGCTGGTGAGCTGACCATCTAAAACATTATGGGCGAGGGCCTGCTGGTGAGCTGACCATCTAAAACATTATGGGTGAGGGCCTGCTGGTGAGCTGACCATCTAAAACATTATGGGTGAGGGCCTGCTGGTGAGCTGACCATCTAAAACATTATGGGTGAGGGCCTGCTGGTGAGCTGACCATCTGAAAAATTATATGAGAAGGCATATACGTGATGGACGAGGAGGAGGAGGATGAGAAAAAGAAGATTCAACCATATACCCTTTTTTGTGGCGGAAGGGGTGCATGGGAATACAGAGTATTCAGTACATTCTAAACACATTTAAAGTGCCTTTATGTTCAGTTGTGGCTTTCCTCTGGTGGAGTGGAGAAGTCAGGGGCAATCCAGGCCTTGTTCATTTTTATAAGAGTCAACCTGTCAGCATTTTCAGTTGACAGCCAGATACGCTTATCTGTTATAATGCCACCAGCAGCACTAAATACCCGCTTAGACAAAACGCTGGTGGCAGGGCAGGCCAGCACCTCCAAGGCGTAGAACGCCAGTTCGTGCCACGTGTCCAGCTTGGACACCCAGTAGTTGTAAGGCACTGAGGGATCACTGAGGGCGCTGACACGGTCTGCTACGTACTCCTTTACCATCTTCCAAAACGTTTCCCTCCTTGTGACACCAGGACGTGCATCATGTTGAGGGTGCTGGCGGGGTGTCAAAAAACTGTCCCAGGCCTTGGAGAGTGTTTCCCTGCCTTTGCTGGAAGTGCTGTGTGTTCCCCTTGTCTCCCCACCTCGGTTGCCCAAGGAAGTATGGACTCTGCTGCCAGCGCTGTCAGATGGAAATTTTTGCAGCAATCTGTCAACAAGGAACTTCTTGTATAGCACCATTTTGCTCATCCTCTCCACGGGAGAAATGAGAGATGAGAAGTTCTCTTTGTAGCAGGGGTCCAGAAGGGTGAACACCCAGTAATCCCTGTTATCTAAAATGCGTATAACACGGGGGTCACGGGAAAGGTAGCGTAACATGAGGTCAGCCATGTGTGCCAGAGAACCAGTGGGCAAGACTTCGCTGTCGTCATCAGGAGGATGACTGTCCATCTCCTCATCCTCTCCCTCCTCTTCTGTCTACACACGCTGAACAGATGGAATTAAAGTTCTATGGCTACTACCCTCTGTAGCGGAGGCAACCATCCCCTGCTCCTCCTCCTCCTCCAATACGCGCTGAGAAGACAAACTGAGGGTGTTCTGGCTATCACCCAGGGTCATGTCTTCCCCCATTTCCAACTCTTCCCCACGAACAGCGTCGGCCTTAATTGTGAGCAGCGAGCGTTTGAGTAGACACAGAAGTGGGATGGTTACACTGACAATAGCGTTATCGCCGTTCACCATCTGTGTCGATTCCTCAAAGTTTCTTAACACCTCACAGAGGTCAGACATCCATGCCCACTCCTCGCTTGTGAAGAGCGGAAGCTGACTGGAAAGGCGACGACCGTGCTGAAGCTGGTATTCCATTACTGCCCTTTGCTGATCACAAAGCCTGGCCAACATGTGTAACGTGGAGTTCCAGTGCGTGCTCACGTCGCACAACAGCCGGTGAGCTGGCAATTTCAAGCGCTGCTGCAGCGCCAACAGACCGGCTGAAGCTGTTGATGACTTGCGGAAATGTGCACACACGCGGCGCACCTTCGCCAGTAGCTCGGGCAAATTGGGGTAGGTTTTCAGAAACCACTGAACCACTAAGTTAAAGATCTTCACCCAACATAGGGGAGGAGGAGGCAGTGGTGTGACCCGCGGAGCAGATTGTGGACCCAGGCATTCCTCCCACTTATTGCGGTGCTTGGCTGCCATGTGGCGGATCATGCTGGTGGTGGTGAGGTTTCTAATGTTCACACCTCGGCTCATTTTGGTGTGGCACAGGTTGCAAACTACTATTCTTTTGTCATCTGCACTTTCCACAAAAAAAGCACCATACCGCGGAACACCTACCCCTTGGCAAGGGAGATTTCCGCAAGGGGGTGCTCCATGGAACACTTGCGGGCCTATTTGGTGTGGCCCGCCTTCACCCTGTTGCCACCCCACTGTCTCTTCCAGCCTGTTGCGGTGCTGCAGATCGCTCCCCCTCGGAACTGCTGTCCTCGCTCGCGTTTCCGCCTTCCCATGTTGGGTCAGTGACCTCATCGTCCACCAAGTCCTCTTCAACTTCCTCACTCTGATCATCCTCCTCATTTGCTGACCCCAACACAACTTCAGTGATTGATAACGGTATATCATCCTCTTCATCAACCTCTGCAGACAGTAATTGTGGTTGACCTAATGGCAACTGTGTCTCGTCATCATCCACCTCCTTAAACACATCATCTTGTGAGTGTGAAGGCTCTAGAGGTTGAAAATCAGGGCACAAGATCTCATGTCCCTCTTCAAGAGTGCTTGGGGAGAGGGCCAAATTAAGTGATGGGGGTGAAAATAGCTCTTCGGAACATCCGAGTACCGGATCGCTTGTTTGGCCAGACTCTACATGGTGGGAGGAAGGATGATCAGGCTGAGGATTGTGTTGTTGACCAGACTGTTGGCTACTGAGACTGGACTTGGTGGAAGACAGGGTGGTGCTTAACCCAGTGGAAGCATTATCTGCTGCAATCCAACCGACCACCTGGTCGCACTGGTCTGACTTCAAGAGTCTTGCGACACCCTGCAAACTGGGACATGAAGCTAGGTATCGTGGGTGACTGTTTTCCTTGTGCTCTGGCAGCAGGCACAGTTGCAACGCGCTCTGAGCCACGGCCTCTGCGTGAACCATCAGAATCATGTCCACTTCCCCGTCCCTTAATACTCGCCTTCTTCATATTGACACTGGATGTCACTGATATTTGGATTAAATATAGGCGTCACACACGGCCTAGATATCAGTGCTGATTTGCTTCTCACTGGTCACAGCAAGCAGAGTTTGTATAATACAGAAACTGACTGTAACTGCAATTTGGATTAAATATAGGCGTCACACACGGCCTAGATATCAGTGCTGATTTGCTTCTCACTGATCACAGCAAGCAGAGTTTGTATAATACAGAAACTGACTGTGTAACTGCAACTTCGATTAAATATAGGCGTCACACACGGCCTAGATATCGGTGCTGATTTGCATCTCACTGGTCACAGCAAGCAGAGTTTGTATAATACAGAAACTGACTGTGTAACTGCAATTTGGATTAAATATAGGCGTCACACACGGCCTAGATATCAGTGCTGATTTGCTTCTCACTGGTCACAGCAAGCAGCGTTTGTAGAATGCAGAAAATGAATGTCACCCTGACACAAAAAAAGAATTCCCCCAAAATAAATTTTGCTGCCACCTCTAACAATAGTCCTTAAAAGGACTTTTGGGTCTCTGAAAGGTTTGAGATCAAATGCGCTCTACACTCGCTCTGTCCCTTCCTAACAGCAGCTCTCCCTGACTTGCAATGAGCCGAACCCCCGTGACCGGGTGCTATATAGCACCCTATGACGTGTTCCGGCCAGCCAATCACTGTAATGCCAGTAGAAAACATGTCTAATGGCATTACAGTGATGGCAATACTTACCAGCATGTTTATTGGCTGCTTAGAAGACGCCAAACGTCCGGGGAGGAGACTCGAGCATGGCGCTCGAGCACATGTGGTACTCGGCCGAGCATGCTCGATCATCACTAATAGGGATGAGGCATGTCTATCTACTACTATATTGTACATAAGATTTAATTTTCATCTTAGAATGATATTGTCTCTGTTGGCTGCATAGCTTGTGTAATAACCGATATGCAAACCGAACAGTATACATACTCCTGATATAGTTCACAGTGTCAATGCATTGCATATTATCAGGGCATAGGAATAATGACTGCTACAAAGACACATAAACCTACAAACAGGAAGCCAAATGCCCACAATATGTCTATCACAAAATATATACTATCTTATTAAATGTTACACCTACAAAAAAGACAAAAATGGTAATACAAAGCACTGGGAGAAGATGGGGGTTGGTCCAATCCAGGAAGCAGGAGACCATCATGGGTAATATCCCTAAAAGCCCCCATACACATTAGTGTGTTGTTAGCCAAACCTGTCGAACGGCTGGTTTGGTTGAGATTCTAATGTGTACGCGGAGCTGTAGGGCAAAGTGAATATTTTTGCCTGGTCCGTTTTGTTCTTCCAGGAGATAAGCTGCCAACAAAAGTGTCTGGTGGCGGCTTTCTCCTCTCCCTGTATTGACAACACATACACGTTGGGCCAAACCAAACGTGTATGTTTATGGGGGAGTAGGGAGAGGGAGCTGTTGGCTGAACGATCATTCAGCCAACAGTTATTGAATTAGTTACTTGACCCTTTTACTAGTGGTACACAACCACTGTGATGATTTAGCTATTGGGTTAAAATGTTTGGCTGTAATATCTCAGTGCACATGCATGTACTTTAGATTGTGCCATTATCTATATACCCTCTATGTCTATTGTACCAACTCGGGTCATTTAGCTCTCCAGGATCGCCGTCTTCTCAGCTTAGATGGTTGACACACCTCAAGAAGCCACTCCAACACTGCAGATTTGGGTGCAAACTGGCCTTGACTAGCTTTTTTGTCACTTTTACAGCAGTCCAAACATAAACCCATAAACATAAATCCTCGGCCGTCTGGCCACTAACTACACAGCAGTTTCCCTCTCTACCGGGATCTGGGTCTACTATCCAGCTCCCCAAAACACAACACAGTGCTTACCCGACCCAGGGTAAGAGGGTCCTGGCTCCCACAGGCCTTGGCTAAGCCTGTTTCTTCTCCAGACAGGGAGCCCTGATTGAGGACCCCAGCCCACCTTTACCTGAGCTCCTCAGCTGGCTGCTGGCTGCTAATTACCTCTCATTAACAGCCTGGCCGATACACCCATTCGGTTAACGTATACAAAAACGTATACGTTAAACGGATGCTTCAGACTGATGCCATAAATTGGCATCTGTTCACCATTGTAAAAAAAAAAAAAAAGTATACGTTTTTTTTTCCCCCCGGACCGTGCAAGATACAAGAACGTATACATCAAACGGAGGCATAAACCGTGATGTGAACCCACCCTTATAACTAATCCAATTTTGATGTAGGGTCTGCCCTGCCGTTTTATATTATGAGTATCTATAACTATTCTTCTTGATATTGTACAGATTGATATAATTATCTCCTGCTGGTAATGTCACATTCAGTTTTGTATTGTAATTTTTTATTTTTCTGTATGAGTGACATTTAATAAAGACTGTACATATTTTGTACTAGACATCTTGTGTGTGTGTATAAGGTTTATATGCCTAGTTTGTGTGTATATTGTATTATAGTGTATGTCGTTTGGTTACATTATACTTATGAAAAAAACTTTAACATCCCAAAGAATGTTGTAACTGGGAAGCCAATGAAGCTGTCCAACAATCACTTCTTGAGCAACGTGACGGAGGGCAGAGATGACCACGATGAAACCCAGTCTAGTGTGGGTAAGTCTTATAACATGCAGGTTTGCCCTGACTATTGTCACTGTATCTATTTCTGATCCCGCCATGCTTGACCTATGGGAAATACTGAAGATATGAATTGTACTTCCATGGGAAATATTGGTCTGCTCAGCAGCTCTTGAATGTGACACTTGAAAAGCTACAGAAATAACCATATTCAGATGTATACAACAGATTTCGAGACTATAAAAAGCTCCCCCATATGTCAGGCCCCTCTGGCTCTCCGCACCGCTCCTGGTCCCCACACCGCCGCTGCTGCTTCTTCTCTCCCGTCCAGTGTCGGGGGGGGAAGCAGCCAATGACAGACAGGGACGAGGCTCCCTAGCATCGCAGGTGACGCTAGGGAGACTCGTCCCAGTCCCCGCCTGCCATTGGCTGCTCTCCCCAACACAGGATTTTTTCATCTGCTCATGGGAAGAAGCTGCAGCGGCGATGCGGGAACCAGGAGCGGCGCGGGAAGCCAGGTAAGTATATTTAATGTGAGGGGCCCAGCATATTGGGGGGCTTTTTATAGTCTCAGATAACATCTTTAACAATGTTTGCACCAAATCTGCTGTGAAAATACCATTAACCGCTAGTGGGCTCAGAAGCTGAGACGGCTCCATACATGGCAGGTGCCATCAGTGTTATACAGATAAGCTGTAACTGCTGCATCTGAGCAGTAAGAGGGAGGGTGCCAAGCAGTTGTCATGTCAGGCCGCTATGGTTAGGACTTCTATTACACCTTGCTTCTAAACTGGATTTAATAGGATGATGGTAAAATGCCAATACAATGCAGTTCAAAAGTATTGCAGTTTATTGTACAAGTGATCAAACGATTGCATGTTGAACAAATAAAATGTTGAAATAAGGGTTTAAAAGTTTTTGAAACCATAAAAAAAACCGAATATTAAAAATGAAGAACAAAAATTCTGGTTTATATAAAATAAAAAGTTGACATTCATACACAGGCCCATTTTTCATTCTTTTTTTTAGCGCGTGCATCTTTGAAAGCCATAACTTTTTCTTCTTATTTTAGTATTTTTTGTTTTTATTTCCAGGGGGGGAAAAAATTGAAAAATTGTGTTTTCCCATTTTTTCCCCCCATTTTCTTCTGTTAATAGCACAATGTGCAACTATTTTTATTTATTTATTATGTCTTCTTTCCCTAATGGTCACTTTAATATATGGGCAGAAGGTGGCACTTTTCAATGATAAAGGGGTTTTCCAATGCCCAGGCCCTTTGTATACATTATGCTTGCCTGCTTCCCGCAACCCGCGTCGCTCCGGATCCCTGCATTGCCGCTGCTGCGTCACCCGCGATGCTAGGGAGGCTTGTCCCCGTTGGAGCCTGCTATTGGCTGCTATTGATGCAGCGGTGGCCGCGCAGGGACCTGGAGCAGGTAAGTATAATGTGTCCGAGGGGCCCGGTCACTGGGGGGGTCGTTATAGGGGTTGGGTAACCCCTTTTTGCTTACAGAGATGAAAACTAAATTTAAAACTGTCGTTTTGCCTTTCATTTATGCACTTCACATTTTATTTTTAAAGAGCATCTGTCAGCAGATTTGTACCTATAAAACTGGCTGACCTATTACGTGCGCTTGGCAGCTGAAGGTATCTGTGTTCGTCGCATGTTCATATGTGCCCACTTAGCTGAACAAAATGAAGATTTTATTATATGCAAATGAGCCTCTAGGAGCAACGGGGGCGTTATCATTACACCTAGAGACTTGGATGTCTCGACAACTGCCACACTCTCTGCACTTTGACTGACAGGGCCAGGCAATGAAAACATCATCATGCCTGGCCCTGTCAATACAAGTGGAGCGGGTGCGGCAGTTGTCGAGACAGCAAAGCCTCTAGGTGTAATGTCAACGCCCCCGTTGCTCCGACAGGCTCATTTGTATATATAAAAAAAATCATTTTTCTCAGCAATGCGGGCACATATGAACATGGGACGAACACGGATGCCTTCAGCTGCACATGTAACAGATCAGCCAGTTTTCATAGGCACAAATCTGCTGACAGATGCCCTTTAATTTTGACCTTCAAATACCAGTATAGGTGATGATAAATATATGATAAAAAAAGGAAAATTAAAAGATAAAGGGCTTGGAGTCGAAAATGAAATTTCAAATGAAAGTATTTTATTTTTAATTATGGCATAAAGTTTGCACACATGGGTTGAAAATGAAATGGCAAATAGGTATTTGCATGTCAATTTTATGTTCTTAATTTTCATTTTGGCTGCTTTTACTTTAAGAAGTAGACCTAAATAATAGTAAATATTAATACTTACAGAGTCTTGGGAATTGATGGAATAGCATAATTTACACAATACAATGGGTGCACACAAATCAAGGAAACCTGCTAACAATGTGTTTATTGACTCAGGAGTTTGTGCCTTTCACATGACATTGTTTTTCTTGCAGGGCAAATATTGACTTGAGCATTGTGCTAGATAAAACTGTTCTCAATGCCACGGATAATACCAGAATTAAAGGGGCTATCCAGTTGTTTTTTTTAATATCCCTCAGGCAGTGGTAACTTACTTGCTCCATTTTGGCTCTGTGGCTCTTTTTAGTCCCGTCTGTCAGCCTCCGCACGCATAGGGTCATGTGCACACTGCAAACCAATGACTTGCCACAGCGGTCATGTGTCCCCAAGCGGCATGTCAAGTTGTTTGAAGACGCGGCACTGCTGAGAGGCACACGTGATCCTGTCCATGTGAAAGTAGACAAGATGGGGATTGGAAGGCCAGTGAAGACGGTCTGGAGCCATGAAGCTGGAATGGAGTATTGCGGACAAGATAAGTATAGAGTTCTTCACAGTTACCCCTAGCTGGGAGGAAATGTAAAAAAAAAAAAAAAGAACTGGGAAACCACCTTAGGATGTTCTAAAGCTGATGTGCAGTTCTTAAAGGGGTTGTCCAACTTTCACAAAGTGATGGCCTATGCTCAGGATAGGCCATCACTAACTGATTGGGGGAGAGGGGGGTCTGACACCCTGCAGCCTCCGCTGTTCTGCTGTAGCACTGGCACTATACAGCTCTATCAACTGTGCAGTGCTGCTGCCATTGACTTCAATGGGAGCAGTGCAATAGGAATAAGCTCCCTCCGCTACACAGTTGACGTTGCTGTGTAGTGATGGCACCGACTTCCTCTCTCTGGGGTAGCAATAGATGAGCAGTTTCTGTCAAATACTCATTTCACCTATTTAATCAGCACAGAAGGGTGAAACTATTTAGATGAAAAATGACAAAATGATGTTCACGGGTAGACATTCTCTTTAGGAGTTGCATTCTTTTAAGGCTAAACCGTTTTTCCTCTATCTAAAATTAAAGGGGTTGTCCCATGAACAATAGTCTACAGTTTTCAAACCAGCACCTGCATCTGAATACTTTTGTACATCCCCTTTTTGCTAATTATTATTCTGTGACTTATTGTCCATCACATTTTTAGGAACAGAAATTTGCATGACTAGTGATCCGTGCCTGCGACTGCCACCAGAATGTAAAATAATGCACCATTGTATAATACTTGTGTCTCCCCTGCAGCGAGTGAGGATGGGCTGAGTGCCAGAAGCAACAATGGAAAAGCAAAAAGGTCCAAGAGAAAGAACCGAAAACCTCTCCAGAAGGAAGACCGTCTCCCGGTACGTATATGACAGAACCCAGGAACTCGAGAGGAATGAAATGCATCTACAATAAGCAATTCTTTTAACAAGTTTTAAAAAACTCCATAGTACTTGTTTGGTCGAAGGCAGATTCATCATTTGGGCACTTGGGCACTGTCCAAAGGTTTGGGACATTAAAGGGGAACACACCTCTCTACCTAGACACGACACCATATACCTTTATGGGAATCCGGAGCTCTTTTTTTCTTATATAGAGCTCAGATTTCTCACCTTCTTGCCCTACAGATAAAATGCTGGCTGTCTGAAGCCACCACTAGGGGGAGCTAGTACCTTACCGATTTCTATTAATATTAAGTTCCATGGGGCTGTATGACGTATAGCAGAGGATTTGGAGACCGCGCTCTGACCTCATTATAAAGATGTATGGTGCAGTTTCTGGGACCACAAGAAACTTTCAAAAATGGTAGACATTGATATAATTAATTTCTACCAATCTATTATCTAAAACAATTCATATACACTGCTCAAAAAAATAAAGGGAACACTTAAACAACACAATGTAACTCCAAGTCAATCACACTTCTGTGAAATCAAACTGTCCACTTAGGAAGCAACACTGAGTGACAATCAATTTCACATGCTGTTGTGCAAATGGGATAGACAACAGGTGGAAATTATAGGCAATTAGCAAGACACCCCCAATAAAGGAGTGGTTCTGCAGGTGGTGACCTGACCACTTCTCAGTTCCTATGCTTCCTGGCTGATGTTTTGGTCACTTTTGAATGCTGGTGGTGCTTTCACTCTAGTGATAGCATGAGACGGAGTCTACAACCCACACAAGTGGCTCAGGTAGTACAGCTTATCCAGGATGGCACATCAATGCGAGCTGTGGCAAGAAGGTTTGCTGTGTCTGTCAGCGTAGTGTCCATAGCATGGAGGCGCTACCAGGAGACAGGCCAGTACATCAGGAGACGTGGAGGAGGCCATAGGAAGGCAACAACCCAGTAGCAGGACCGCTACCTCTGCCTTTGTGCAAGGAGGAACAGGAGGAGCACTGCCAGAGCCCTGCAAAATGACCTCCAGCAGGCCACAAATGTGCATGTGTCTGCTCAAACGGTCAGAAACAGACTCCATGAGGGTGATATGAGGGCCCGACGTCCACAGGTGGGGGTTGGGCTTACAGCCCAACACCGTGCAGGACGTTTGGCATTTGCCAGAAAACACCAAGATTGGCAAATTCGCCACTGGCGCCCTGTGCTCTTCACAGATGAAAGCAGGTTCACACTGAGCACATGTGACAGACGTGACAGAGTTTGGAGACGCCGTGGAGAACGTTCTGCTGCCTGCAACATCCTCCAGCATGACCGGTTTGGCATTGGGTCAGTAATGGTGTTGGGTGGCATTTCTTTGGAGGGCCGCACAGCCCTCCATGTGCTCGCCAGAGGTAGCCTGACTGCCATTAGGTACCAAGATGAGATCCTCAGACCCCTTGTGAGACCATATGCTGGTGCGGTTGGCCCTGGGTTCCTCCTAATGCAAGACAATGCTAGACCTCATGTGGCTGGAGTGTGTCAGCAGTTCCTGCAAGACAAAGGCATTGATGCTATGGACTGGCCCGCCTGTTCCCCAGACCTGAATCCAATTGAGCACATCTGGGACATCATGTCTCGCTCTATCCACCAACGTCACGTTGCACCACAGACTGTCCAGGAGTTGGCAGATGCTTTAGTCCAGGTCTGGGAGGAGATCCCTCAGGAGACCGTCCGCCACCTCATCAGGAGCATGCACAGGCGTTGTAGGGAGGTCATACAGGCACGTGGAGGCCACACACACTACTGAGCCTCATTTTGACTTGTTTTAAGGACATTACATCAAAGTTGGATCAGCCTGTAGTGTGTTTTTCCACTTTAATTTTGAGGGTGACTCCAAATCCAGACCTCCATGGGTTAAAAAATTTGATTTCCATTTTTTTTTTTTGTGTGATTTTGTTGTCAGCACATTCAACTATGTAAAGAACAAAGTATTTCAGAAGAATATTTAATGAATTCTGATCTAGGATGTGTTATTTTTGTGTTCCCTTTATTTTTTTGAGCAGTGTATATAAAACAACTAGCATGTGGTCAGTGACACAGTGAAGTTACCCGCATAATGCAAGCCGGACACTTCTTTCCCATCTGGAGATATATCATAGGACTCAGTAAGGAAAATAACATAAGAGTCAATGGCAAGATGTCTACGGTACCACATATAGCCATAGATTACAGATACTGCAGTAGAGCATGGACTATTACATAATGTTGATGAAGTAATTGTATTATACTGATGTAATAGTTGCTGCAGCTTAGGCTACTTTCACACTCGCGTTTGGTGCGGATCCGTCATGGATCTGCACAGACAGATCCGTTCAGATAATACAACGGTCTGCATCCGTTCAGAATGGATCCGTTTGTATTATCTTTAACATAGCCAAGACGGATCCATCTTGAACACCATTGGAAGTCAATGGAGGACGGATCCGTTTTCTATTGTGCCAGATAAAACTGATCCGTCCCCATTGACTTACATTGTGTGCCAGGACGTATCCGTTTGGCTCAGTTTCGTCAGACGGACACCAAAATGCAGGCAGCGTTTTGGTGTCCGCCTACAAAGCGAAATGGAGACGGAACGGAGGCAAACTGATGCATTCTGAGCAGATCCTTTTCCATTCAGAATGCATTAGGGCAAAACTGATCCGTTTTGGACCGCTTGTGAGAGCCCTGAACAGATCTCAGAAACGGAAAGCCAGAACGCGAGTGTGAAAGTAGCCTTACAATGTAGGCAGTAACAGAGCAGTTTTATAGATTTTAACATCATATAAATTATTTTTTTCTTTTCAACACATAAATATATGTCACAGCCTGAAGATCGCAAACTTCTCAAGGAAGTTGGCCCAAAAGGAGAAGGGAAGATTTCTATGGTGGAGGAGCTCTTGGATGAGGTACACAGCAGGAAAAGATAACATATAAAGCTGGAAATACACATTATGGACCAGATTTACTAAACCTCTACATTGTGTAAATTTAGACAGGCTGTCTAGACCTGCACCAGATTTATCGGTAAAGGGATAGACACTTTTGTTGAGCTCTATACCAACTATTTTTTGGCTTACTTTGAGACTGAATTTTATGCCAGAATTGTGATGCAATTTTGGTGCAAATCAGTGCCTCTTAGGCCCCTTTCACACGGGCGAGTATTCCGCGCGGATGCGATGCGTGAGTTGAACGCATTGCACCCGCACTGAATACCGACCCTTTCATTTCTATGGGGCTGTTCACATGAGCGGTGATTTTCATGCATCACTTGTGCGTTGCGTGAAAATCGCAGCATGCTCTATATTCTGCGTTTTTCACGCAACGCATGCCCCATAGAAGTGAATGGGGTTGCGTGAAAATCGCAAGCATCCGCAAGCAAGTGCGGATGTGGTGCGATTTTCACGCACGGTTGCTAGGAGACGTTCGGGATGGAGACCCGATCATTATTATTTTCCCTTATAACATGGTTATAAGGGAAAATAATAGCATTCTGAATACAGAATGCATAGTACAATAGCGCTGGAGGGGTTAAAAAAATAATAATAATAATTTAACTCACCTTAATCCACTTGCTGGCGCTGCCGGCATCTCGTCTGTCTCCTTCTTTGCTTAACAGGACCTGTGGTGAGCATTCATTCCAGGACCTGTGGTGACGTCACTCCGGTCATCACATGATCCATCACATGATCTTTTACCATGGTGATGGGTCATGTGATGGATCATGTGATGACCGGAGTGACGTCACCACAGGTCCTGGAATGAATGCTCACCACAGGTCCTGTTTAGCAAAGAAGGAGACAGACGAGATGCCGGCAGCGCCAGCAAGTGGATTAAGGTGAGTTAAATTATTTTTTATTTTTTTTTAACCCCTCCAGCGCTATTGTACTATGCATTCTGTATTCAGAATGCTATTATTTCCCCTTATAACCATGTTATAAGGGAAAATAATACAATCTACAGAACACCGATCCCAAGCCCGAACTTCTGTGAAGAAGTTCGGGTTCGGGTACCAAACATGCGTGATTTTTCTCACGCGAGTGCAAAACGCATTACAATGTTTTGCACTCGCGCGGAAAAATCGCGGGTGTTCCCGTAACACACCCGCACCTTTTCCCGCAACGCCCGTCTGAAAGAGGCCTTAGAGCACGTCCCTTTCACAGAATGTCTCGCCTCCTTTTGAGCAAGTCAGAAAAAAGTTTTGAAACCCTAACTGCCACAAAAGTGTGCCAATTTATGCCACTTACCACATTAATAAATCTGACCCACAGCCATCTTCCAATTTCTTTTACCAACATCTCTCCTTATCAGTTTTTCGAAATCTGTGTATTTCACAAAATGAGTTCAAACATTTGTGGTATTTTGTCATAAATGTCTGATTGGTGGAAAGTGGAAATTTGACCAATAATGTTGAGAGTTAGGCCTCACGCACATGCCTGTATCCAATTGTCTGTCCACAAAAAACTGTATACTTAAAAAAACGGATAGCTTCTATGTGCATAGTTTTTTTTCACTCCTGTTATTGTCATCCACAAAAATAAGACCCGCAGTGAGTTTCTCAGATGGGGCTCATGAAGCTGTGAAAACGTGTGTGTGAATAGCCCCATGTTTATGTCATATCTGCACTTGGATGTGTCTAAAGAGAGAAAAGCCCCCCAATTCACTTAAAATACATTTTTAATGCACAAAACATTGGGGCCCATTTATTTAGACCAGCGTTTTAGACAAATAAGCCCCTGCTCTGGGCCTCTACATTCACCGCCGATTCTAAGGGTACATGCACATGTTCAGGATTCATGTGCGGAGAATCCACACTGAAATCCGCAGGTGTTCGCAGGCAAATCTGTGCGGTCAATCCGCATTAATTGGTGCGGATTTGCATACGGATTTGCGTGCGGATTTGGTGCGGATTTTCCGCATGCGGATTTCACTAAGTGAATGAAGAAAATCCGGTCAGGAAAAAAAAAATTAATTGACATGTCGCGGATTTTAAAATCCGCACCGCAGGTCAAAATCCGCGCGGAAAAAATCCGCATCGTGTGCATTGAGAATTTCAAATTCTCATAGAATACAATGGACATGACCTACGGTGCGGATTTTCCGCGCGGAAAATCCGCACGCAATCCTGATCGTGTGCAGGGGGCCTAAATGTAAGCCGGCTTCCTTGCTGTCCTAAATTTAGACCATTTTCTACACCTAAAATAGGCGTAGGACCTGCCGGGAGGCCCGTCTCATTTACCATTTTCTATTCCTGGTTTAGGTGTAGAAAATGGTCTAAATGTAAGATGGCTCGGGAGCGGTCTTACATTTAGAACTGGTGGAGGATCCACCAAAGTTATGAAGAGGCCTGCGCCTCTTCATAACTTCGGCGGAACCGCCACCAGCTTAGGGATTTATTAAGACCAGCATCTAAAATGCCGGTCTTAATAAATGTGCCCAACTGTGATAAAAAAAAAAAATTGAAAAGATTTGTTAAATCTTTAACTTATGTATAAAATTGCTATCAGTTAATAGGTCTTTATTCTTTGTGCACATCCAGAGCTGTAATCAGAATTCTGCAGGATTCATCCTATCACAGTGCAGTGTTTTTTTTCCGATGATCTATCACATGTGACTCTTGTCTGTTTCCAATGGGAACCATAGTTTAAAAAACCTGTAATCATAGTACAGTATATGAGTGAGCAAAATGACATAAAAAAGGAGTGTTTCAATGCTATTATGAGCCAGATGATCTTAGTGTCTATGGTCAGATTTAGTGCTTATGTACACAGCCGTTGCCTGTTTTGCGGTCTGAAGATCGCGGATGCGCAAAGCATGGATAATGGCTGTGTGCATTCCGCATTTTGCTGAACGGAACGTCCAGCTCATAATAGTCCTATCCTTCTCCGTAATGTGGACAATAATAGGACATGTTCTGTATTTTTGCGGATGCCACGGAACGGACATACGGATGTGGACAGCACGTGGTGCGCTGTCTGTATTGCGGCCCCTTTGAAGTGAATGGGTCCGCATCCAGCCTGCAAAAAATGCGGATGAATGCAGACAAAGAATACGTTCGTGTGCATGAGCCCTTAGGCTGAGGCTAAACCTAAACTTGCACTGAGGAGCTTCAAATTCACTTCCAAATGGCTGGCGCCAAGTGAGTATTGTTGAAGCGTTTTAATTGCTACAGATAAAATCACTATAAAATTGCTGCAGAAAATATGCGGGTGCGTTGCGGGAACATGCGCAATTTTTCCCCGCGAGTGCAAAGAGTTTTAATGCATTTTGCATGCACGTGAGCAGCATGTTGGTATCCAGACCCGAACCCGGACTTCTTCACAGAAGTTCGGGTTTGGGTTCAGTATTCTGTAAATTTTATTATTTTCCCTTATAACATGGTTATAAGGGAAAATAATAACATTCTTTAATACAGAATGCATAGAAGAAGGTCAATTGAGGGTTAAAAAATGTACTCACCTCCTCCAATTGATCGCGTAGCTGCCTGTCTCCTGTTCTTTCTTCAGGACCTGTCAAAGGACCTGTGGTGACGTCACTGAGCTCATCACATGGTCCATCACCATGGTGATGGATCATGTAATGTATCATGTGATGAGCACTGTGATGTCACCACAGGTCCTTAGACAGGTCCTGAAGAAAGAACAGGAGACCGGCAGCTACGCGATCAATTGGAGGAGGGGAGTTAATTATTATTATTTTTTTAACCCTCAATTGACCTTCTACTAAGCATTCTGTATTAAAGAATGCTATTATTTTCCCATATAACCATGTTATAAGGGAAAAAATTACAGTGAATAGACTTTCACTTAGTAACCATGCGTGAAAATCGCACCGCATCCGCACTTGCTTGCGGATGCTTGCGATTTTCACGCAGCCCCAATCACTTCTGTGGGGCCTGCGTTGCGTGAAAAACGCACAATATAGAACATGCTGCGATTTTCACGCAACGCACAAGTGATGCGTGAAAATCACTGCTCATGTGTACAGCCCCATAGAAGTGAATGGGTCCGGATTCAGTGCGGGTGCAATGCGGTCACCTCCCGCGTTGCACCCGTGTGGAAATCTCGCCCGTGTGAACCCTCAGCCTAAGGCCTCTTGCACACGACCGTATGCCCTCAGAGATCATATGAGATCTTATGAGTGCGGGACAATAGCCCCACAGGCAGCCCGACGTGGACAGCATCATTGGATCAATGCCGCTCCGGGACATATGGCCCGCTCTTGGAGGGCATACGGTCGTGTGCAAGAGGCCTAAGGGTGAGTTCACATCACCATTAGGATTCTGTTTTTGTTTTCCGTTATAACATGGTTATAACAGAAAATAACAGAATCCATAAGACAGAAGTCAAAACGGAAGCCTTTAAGAGGCACTCCGTGTTGATCTGTCATAATAGAAGTCTATGGGCAGCATAACGGATCCGTCTGGTTTCTGTTATGCAGAACAGAAAAAAAGGACTTTGTTTTCCTTCTTGCATAATGGGAACCAGACGGATCCGTTATGATTGCCTATAGACTTCTATTATGACAGATCAACACGGACTGCCTCTTAAAGGCTTCCGTTTTTTACTTCCGTCTTATGGATTCCGTTATTTTCTGTTATAACCGCGTGAAAACGGATTCCTAACGGTTATGTGATCTCACCCTAACATGAAAATCTCTAAGCAATAAAATTGCTGTGAAGTCGCTGCTTAATCTCTAACAATTAAATCCCTCCAGCTAATCACTTGGCAGCAGCATTTTTAAGCAATTTTCAAACTACTCAGTGCACTCCCTATGAAGAATGATTTCACAACAATTTTTTTGTACGGTGTCAAAAAAGTCTAGGTCGTTGTTATTCAGAAACTATATGCTACAATCACTATCTATTGTCACTTATAGGGGTTGTCCGCTTTTTACTATTGTTGCCCAACCCTTAGGATTGGTCATCAATATCAGATCGGCGGGGTTCCGACACTCGGCACCCCTGCCAAATTAGCTGTTGGAGGAGAAAGCAGCGCTGCCTTATCTTCTCCGTTTACCTGGTCAGTGGTGAGCAGTGTAATTACAACAATGACGTCCCCATTCACTTCTACGGAACGGCTCCATACTATTCAATGTTACAGACGGGAGCCGTCCCATAGAAGTGAATGGAGACACCATACTTGTAATTACACTTGTTCGTCGCTGCAACGGCAAGCAGGTAAACAGAGAAGAGAAGGCAGCGCTTGTACAAGGGCTACTTTCTTTTCAAACAGCTGATCGGCGGGGGGGGGGTCTGAGGGTCACCCCCCGGATCTGATATTGATGACCTATCCTGAGGATAGGTCATCAGTAGTAAAAAGCGGACAACCCCTTTAAGTGGATTAAAAGGGTTTCCTGGACGTTCGTTATTGATGGCCTACCCTCAGAATAGGTCATCAGTATCTGGTTGGTTGGGGTCAGCTGTTTGAAGAAGCGGTGCTGCGGAGTTCTGACAGGTCACCAAGCACAGCGTCGTACATTGTATAGCAGCTGTGCTTGGTATCGAGTCACTTGAATGGGACTGAGCTGCAAATAGGCCAGGTGACCAATGAACAAGATGTCACTGGCCTAGGACAAGGATGCAGCGTTCACAGGAGTGCCTAGCAATCTTCAAGCACAGGGAGTCAGACCCCCAACATTCAGATATTGATGCCCCATCCTGAGGATAAGCCATCAATATCAAACTCCCATAAAAACCCCTTTAATTTGGCCTTAATCATTTATATTTCTCAAAACTATCCTTGTTTGCAGGGAGCAGATCCTAACTGCTGTACTAATGAAGAGCGTCCAGTACTGACGGTGGCAGTCCTCAACGGACATGATAAAGTTATACCAGTCCTGGTTCAGAAAGGAGCAGATACAGACCAGCAGTCTGGACCGTAAGTGCTTCTTTCTTTCTTTCCTTACACTTAAATAGCAAAAGGTATTGAATATGAGCATTGCATTAAAAAGTCCAAAACTGGAAGAAAACAAAAACTCATTGGGGGAGATTTAGCAAGGATTTCACGCCACTTTTGTGGAATAGAAAACTTGAAAATCAGGGTGCATGCCATAATGTGCAACTCTAAGCACTTCTCAACACTTTTCTAGTGGTGAGAAAAGAGAGTAGGGCTTAGCGGAAGGGGCCGAGCCTCCAGCGTGTCGCTGAATTTACTATATGATAGCTCCACTTTACCGCAGCCCCTTCCCTAACCGGACTTTCATGGGATACCCAAACAGAACCTGGATTCATTACTAAAGACGATATGGTTACCATCTGTAGTAGTCCATGTTTCTCGTTCACGACACCACTGCAAATGAAGGCAACAGTGTCCGGCAGTCGATGGCAGGACATGTAATGGGTGCCGTGAAAACTAATTTCCTTCCCATCCCATCAGTTTTATCACATTTAAAAGGGATGTCAGCACAATTTTCCCCTTCAAACTCACCGGAACACTTTTAGATTAGGTTGATGTTGTCCCTTATGGGGTTCTTATATAGTTTCTCAAACTCGTGAATGCTGTAAAAATGGTTATTCACCGCTCCTGCCATATACAAATGAGGGGTTTGAAGTCAAACTAGCAGTGCCCACGCCCTGCCCCTTCTCCTTTGACTGACGTTGTCCAGCACTGGGCCTCCACACCGAAACTGGCACTGTCGTTCGTCCACTGGGCCCAAGTGAATAATCTAATATGACTGATTTTCATTGCAGACACAACAACACTGCTCTACATGAGGCCGTCCTGCTTGGCTTGGAAGGGAAGAAATGTATTCAAGTATTACTGGGGTAAGGGTTACCATCAAGCCTTGAAAGAAAAAATGTTTAACACGGTGACAGAAATTCTAGGCCAGGTTCTGACCCACATTTACTAAGGCAATTGCTTCTGGACCTTGTTATAAAAAACATGGCAACATTAGGCACGTAATTTGGTGCACCCAGCTTACCAAGGGGGTATGGCTTGGTGAAAAAGGGCTGCGGCTTTTTAGACTAAGCCCCCTAGCCATCTAAGGCTTCATGTACATGATTGTATCTCTTCATGAATCCACAAAACACAGATATCAACCGTGTGGTCCCCACATTTATCAGGTACGCACGTCCTGCCCTATTTTAAAAAAAATCCCTATTCTTGTCCGCAAAGTGGGCAGGAATAGGACATGTTCTCTCTTTGTTGCGGGACAGCGGAATGGACACACAATGTGCTGATTTCAATGGGTCCTCATTTTGGGGACACGTATAGGACATTGTTCTATCCTTATGCGGAACGGACATATGTTCGTTCCGCAAAATGCGGACCACGGACCCATTGAAAACAATGGGCCTGTAAATAAAATGCAGACAGCTCACGAGCCGCCTCCGTATTTTGCAGATTCTGCAAATTGCGGACTGCAAAACCGAAATGCTCATGTACATGGGGTCTAAGGGTGTGGATTTTCACTGAGAATGCATGTTGGATATCTTGGTCCATATCCATTGTCAGTCCAAATAGGATGGATGTCATTTGCTTTGCTGTTGGATTTTCATGGCTAGGTCCAGGTGATTTTATGTTGTTTTTAGTCTCTGAAAGTTTTCATACAAGAAGTCTCCATCACTTAAGTAATTCTTTATTTTTATTCAGGTGTAATGCAAGTATAAAAAAGAAAAACGATAAAGGGATGTCCGCGTACGACTTGGCCTTGAAGAGCGGAAATGACCAGATCTCCTCACTCTTTGCCTCCAGGTTGGGGCAAGGCATGTTGGACAAGCTCACCAAGCCAAAGAACATCAGTCTGGATGTGTTCTGATCCGAGATTTGAAATGAAAAATCTTGTTACCTTGATCCTTTTCCTAATCGTGGTCATATAATCCAGAAATGATCTGTCTTGATTCCATGCAGTATGTACTTGGTGCCTTTATATTTTCAATAAATGTGTTCTTACCTTGCGTGTGGGCTCTTTACTGAGAAATTGGCACACGAGAAACATGAGCTGCCAGGCACTGAAGTGGAAGGAGTCATTTCCTCTTCTAGTTTGATCAGTACATGGCTGGGTCCACGGCAGCTTCTTTTTGCCTCATTGACCATTAGAAAGTAATACATGAACCTTGAGTTTGTGACTGTTCCATCCAATTTCCTTTCTAGCTGCACTTCCTATTAATTAAACGTATGACCTCTACAAACATAAGCTGTTACATTAAAGAGGTACATAATATACCTGGAAAATAGAAGTAATTAACTTTTCTTTTATATAGAATTATATATATATATATATATATATATATATAATTTTTATTTTATTATACACTGTGTATGTGATGCTTGATGGGGGTTATTAGCATTCTCTGAAGGTACATGTCCCATGAGCAGGGTGGCCAGTCATGGCCTGCTGTAGTGACATCAGTATGGGTGACATGCAGCAGTCCATGATTAGCCAGCCCACTCAAGGGACAGTCTTCACCAATGAGTCTAAACCAATGTTTAGCTGGAAGTGATGCATTTTAAAGGGGTTTTCAGAGATTTTTTAACTCTGGATAGGTCATCAGTATCTGATGGGTGGTTGTCGAACACCCGGGACGCCCACTGATCAACTGTTTGAGAAGGCACCGGCGCTCACAGGAGCCTTCCCTCAGCATACCAAGCACAGCGCCATACATTGTATAGTGGCTGTGCTTGGTATGGCTGCTCAGCCCCATTCACTTCAATGGGGCTGAGCTGTGCCTAGGCCATGCGACCGATGAACATGACGTCACATGGCCTAGGAAAAGAAGCAATGGGCTGCGATCGCCAGTGCCTCCTTAAACAGCTGATCCCACTGTCGGACACCCACTGATCAGATACTGATGACCTTTTTCAGAGGATAGGTCAAGTTAAAAAATTTCGAAAAACCCCTTTAGAGGTAAGTATATTGAGAGCTTACTAATTCTGAATTTTGGGTGGTTATCAAGTGTAAAATAGATGTAAATGTAATGATAATATTCTACATCATTACTTCAAAATAATTCTAAAATAAGTTATCAATAGGATGACAGAAGTGGACTCTACCACCCCTTACAGAAACCATGCAAGCAAAATGGATACAATGGGGCAAATGTACTAATGTGAGCAAATGTACTAATGTGATTTCTCCTAGATCTTACAATGTGCTACAATTTGGCACATAATGGCGCAGCATTTTATACCTATTTATGCAGCAAACATGCCAGAGAGAATAATCCACTGATCCTAGCTTACCTGGTTTTCCAGCCCAGCAAGAGGTTGTGGCTTAGCGCCAAATTTTGTTGCAAAGTAATCGTTAATTTAAAGTCAATTGTCTAGCCGTGCACTAAATTTTATTATCATACTGCACAAGATAGTGTATAACGCCCTTTCATGCTATTAGGCAGCTCCCTTTATTGAGCGTGCAAAAAAAAATAAAAAAATTTAAAATTAGTATCAAAATGCTTTAAAATTTTACATAAAACTGAGGCACATAGTGGAAAGCGATTCCAGTTAATTGCGCAATTTTTGGTCTTACCAGCCAGTCACAGGTCAGTGATTTTTTTCTTACTATCCATGCAATATCCCTGCCATTTTTAAACAAACCTTTTTTTTTTTTTTTTTTTTGTTTTTTACAGTTCTTAGGGCATAAAACAGTAATAAATGACATTAATCACAATTTTTAATTACGGTACACAAGACTGAGGAGTTTGTTGAAAGGCACAGAGTCCTTATGAATCCATAGGTACTCCATATCCTGCCTCTATAAGAGATCTTAGACCTTCCTAGAAACAGTAAATGCCTCTGTTGTATGTATAAAATTTGGGGAATACAGAGGTACAGTATGGGCCCATAGCAGGCTATGCGTACTGTATTACAGATCATGTCGTGTGCACAAGGCCTCTGCCAATCCAGACCAAAATAGGCCATTGGTGGTATCACAACTGTGTATGTTTCACTTTGCTGAGAGTTTTTTTTTTATTACATATATGCATAACAGCCCTATTGTAAGACAGGAGCAGAGGGAGATGCAGAGAATACAAACTTGATGACAAGGAAAAGAGAAGTAAACAAAATGATTGATTCACTTTGACCACAAGTCCCCAAGTGAGAAGACCGTTCACCAACGTCAACATTGAATGTCGAGGAGAGAGATAAAAGTGACTACAGGTGGAGTTACAGAACCACTCCGGTAAACATATTCTTCTATGAAATATATTTGGTGATGTTAGTATTACCTTAAAGTGTAACTGTATATAGTATAAGGACAGACATTTTTATAATACACTTTATTAGGGAAATATGTCTCTTTGTACTAGAAAACAGTGTAAAGAGTCTTCTTAGGGTACTTTCACACTTGCGGCAGAACGGATCCGACAGGCTGTTCACCCCGTCTGATCCGTCCTTCCGCTATTTTGCCGTGCCGCCGCTCAGCCCCCCCGTCCCCATCGACTATAATGGGGACGGGGGCGGAGTTCCGGCGCAGCACAGCAGTGCACGGCGAAAGGCCGCCGGACTAAAAGTACTGCATGTCCGACTTTTTAGTCCGGCGGCCTGCCACCGCGAACTGCCGTACTGCGCCGGAGCTCCGCCCCGTCCCTATTATAGTCAATGGGGACGGAGCGGTGGTCTGGCGGCACGGCGAAATAGCGGAAGGACGGATCCGACAGGGTGAACAGCCTGTCAGATCCGTCCTGCCGCAAGTGTGAAAGTACCCTTAGCCAAACTCCATTGCCAAGTAGAGTCTGTCTTCAGTCTTTAGTTCTCCTGAGCACTGAAGACACCTGCGTGAAGGGTGAAGGGTAGTGATAGATAGGGCACATGTACATTGTCAGGGGCTGGGGTAATGACAAGAGGCAGGCTGGAAGCCTTTGTATTTTACACACAGGCGTCTTCAGAACTGAAGACTATAGACAGACTATCCTTGGTAACACCCAATTAGAGTTTTGCCAAGAAGACTCTTTACACCCTGTTTTCTAGTACAAAGAAACAACTTTCAGTAAAAATGTTTACTGTCCATGTCCCTAGATTATATTAAAAATAAACTCAAACCTACACCTTTGGGGACAATTTTTTGGGGTAAAAATATATATATATTTTTAGTTGGTCTTTATTAAAAATATTGAGCCATTCTGTCACAAAGGGTTAACAGTTTTTCTAGCTCTGTGAATGGTACTTTCACTTTGTCTTGGTCATCTAATAACCCTTATGTGTATATTACTAAAAGGTGATAAACACTTATTTAAGCCACATTCTTATTAGTAAGATAGGAATTGAGCTATAATGAGTGTTTATGAGGTCAGAGATAAGGAGCCCATCAGCTCTCTGCCTGACGGAGCAGATAAAAAAAATAAAAAACAGCTACTAGATAAACTCAAAGATGTGCAGGGAAAATGGCTCAATATTTTTAATAAAGTTCCTTCCATTGGGTCTCGTGATACTCCAAGGCAGGGGGTCACCATCTCCCAGAGTGGCCCACTTTACTGCAGCTTACTATGTCTTCTCTTCACACTGTGCAGAATGAAGCAGCGTCAGGACGCAAGAGGAGCAGCTCCAAAAATCTATTATTGTACCATTTAATTTGACTGATCAATTCTTTTTTTTAGTTTAAAAAAAGTTACATTTTGACAACTATTGAACTTTATGCAGAGAAAATAACCTAGAATGGATTGTCGTATTAATTTTTACAGTTCATGAACAATCAAAGCTGTACATCTATGTCCGGAGTAAAATCTTACATGTGCAGCAATATTCACAATCCCCCCCCCCCTCCCTTCCCAAAAAACGTAGTAACCATACAAAATAAAATAAAGGCTGCACACCAGAAGCTGCTCATCGAACATACGGCTTCATTGCAGGAATTGATTTTCAATGTAAGGCAGGGCAGGGCAGCTGCTAAAAAAATCTTTACTTGTGTGACTAGTACAAGGAGATTCCTTCAATGTAGCATCTGCCAGGAACTGCAGTATCTGACCTCATGCACATGACCATATGTGGTTTGCGGGCCGCCAAACGCAGATGCCAGCTGTGTGCATGCCACCTTTTTCTTTTTTCCCTTTTGTAAATACGTCCTATCCTTTTCTAAAAAAAAGGAAAAGTATAGGACACGTTCTATTTATTTTATATTTTTTTGTGCGACTGCGGCACGGACATACGGATGCGGATAGCACACGGTGTGCTGTCTGCATTTTTTTGTGGCCCCATTAAAATGAATGCGTCCACATCAGATCTGCAAAAACTGCGTATCGGATATGGAACAAAAATATGGTCGTGTAATGCAGTAGTCCACAAGATTAGACGTAAAGACTGCACTGATTAAAACAGCTATAGCTCCATAGTATATGATAATTTTTTAAACACTGGGCTTTCTCTATCCTTACAAATCAGTTTTAGATACCCACAATCCAGATGATCAAATCAAGGAGTACTGGAGGAATCTAGCAGCATTAAATTGGTTTTCCAGGATGTTCAATAGATGGTTTATGGTAAGGATAGGCTTTCAATGTATGAACAGTCTGTTTCTGAACTCTGGGGCCCAGATCAATGATCAGAACGCCACGGCACTCGCTATGAGCAGTTATGGGAATTTATTTTCTAAGAATTTATTGCAGTTGGGACTATAAGACTGGCATATATTCGTTGGCCAATAGTCACAGTGACCTCCTTTTTATCTGTGGTCAACAGAGGATTTTTAGCCTACCTTTTTGAACTTCAAACTTGCCATGATATGTAAAGGAACGCTGTCGAGGTGATGTCACTGTTGCAAGTTATAAATTGTTCTAGTCTCTTAAAAGTATACCTACCATCAGAATCCTCTAAGAAAGCAGTTGCATACATGATTTGGAGTATTTTTGTGTTTTAGCACGGATCTTTTCTCCCATAGACACACTAGATCAGGTCACGTATGGCATTATACAGATTGCCCCCTCTAGTGGCAGCAACAGGCAGACAATTTTTTTGTGTAGGGAAAGATGTAGACAGACTGAGAAATAAGTGGGGTTGCAGATGAGGCCTGGCCGGGTGCAGCAGGGCACATTATTTTGCCAAATATCTGTTCCAATGAGAAACTTGTGGGTGGGAGTTGTTTTGGAGGAGAATAGCAGATGTCCCCCTTACAGGAAAATTATAATCAGGTGCGAAATGGAACTGCAATGTTGTATTAGCATCGAACCCCCTAACTGAAAGCCTCATTCTACATAACTGGTTTCCAAATATTCCTTTCCTCTACAGATCTACACTAAATCTTCTTGTTCATAGACGCAAGGAACATGTTCCCCAATCTTCAGAGAAGACTTGCTGTCCATGTAGGAAATCTCCGTGAGAGGACTGCACATGTAGGATTCACCAGTTCCATCACACAGACCTTTCACTGTTACTACAAAAAAAATAGTCCTTTCAAGAAATATTCTGCCATAAATATCAGAAAACAAAGTCATCTCTCGCCTCCTGGTCCACCATGGTATCACCTCCGTAACCGCAAGAAAAAAGCGTGTTTCCATTCCTTGCTGTCCACTGGGAAGTACTTGTCATAAAAATCCAGGACGTACTCCTCAGTCTTGAATCCAAACTTCTGGTAAAGCAGCATTGCTGGATTATTGGCAGAGACGTGGAGAGTAACGTCTTTCCCCATGCAGGTCTGCCCGAGAGAAAAATAAAGAGGAAAGAGCTTAGCTTTTTGTGATACAGAAGGGGGCAGAGCTGCGTGCTGTGCAAATATGCAATACACAACTGCTGATATAATATGCACCTAAAAAAATGACATGCCTCATCACCTTGTTAAAGGGGTTGCCCCCTGAAAAATATTCTACAGTTTTCAAACCAGCACCTGGATCTGAATATTTTTTAATTGCATATCATTAAAAATGTATTATAGCTAAAGAAGTTACTAAATGAAACCTATCTGTATAGCGCCACCTGCTGTTTGCCATTTTTCTAATTTCTCTGTCCTGCTCACTGAGGTGGGCGCACATGCTCAGTTTCATCCTTCAGCAGTAAAGACACACACCATGAGAAATGACTCGCTCCTTAAGCTGCCAGCTTGAAATATATCTGGCAGAACAATTGGAGCAATGAATGGGGAGATCTCTGATTCCCATGGTTTACATTATTCATAGGATAACCCCTTTAAATGGTGAACACACAGCTATTGTGTTTACTGGGGTTTCCTTTAACTATATCCCTTTAATTGACACAGATAAATAATCCTTAAAGGGGTTGTCCTACTATAAAGTATTGCCCATCAACAGGATAGGTGATAAGCATCTGATCACTGGGGGTCTTACTACTGGGACCCCTATGATCATGAGAGTGGGGGTATGTCCATCCTCTCCAGTCGAGTATGCACGCTTCGGCTATATCCACCTCTGTGAGACTGTACCAGTCCTCTCTCAGACAGTCCCATAAAGTTAAATAGAGTTAAGTGACCCCCTCTACCTTTTCGGGATCGCTGTGGGTCCCAGGGTTCAGACTCCCACTAATCATGTTTATGTTCTCAATTCTGTTTGATAAGATCTGGAGATCACTTTTTCTTTGAGACATGAGGCTTGTTGTGTAGAAAATCGGATTCACTTCCCAAAAAAACATAGTAGTCACTGGTTACCTGAATTAGATGGTAGATCATAAATGTGGCTATGCCAGCTCGCCTCCATTCTGGATGTACAAACAGAAATGAAATATAGGCCTCATTGTATTTGACATCGGGCACCATGAATCCAAAGGCAATAATAACCTTTTTGTACAGGACCACCACACTGAAATCCGGGTACTGCAAACACTCCGAAACATCAATTCCTAGAAACACAAGGAACACTGGTATATTATCATACTATTAAAATAGCATCTGTCACCTCTCCTGGCATGTTTTAGTAACTACAGTACATGCATTCTTCTTGTAATAACAATTCTTGTAACACTGCTCCATTCCTTTATTATTCCAGATATAAGTTATGAATAAATTACTAGCAGTTTGAAATTTAGGTCCAGATGGGTGTTATCAGACACTGGCAGTACTGATTGGATAATGTCAGCCTGTGCAAGGACTCCCCCGAACTGGTAACACCCATCTGGACCTTCATGGCAGACTGATAGTAAATCATTCATAAACTTCTAGCAGGGTTAATAAAGGAACGTAATAACTAAGAGTCACAGGAATAGATGCACCAGAATTGTTATTACATGGGGATGCAACTATTTGCTAAAACAGGATCCCATTTAAAAGGGGTTGTCATTAAATCAGCTCTGTCATCAGGATCAACCCTATTAAACCAGACATACTGCCTGGTAGGGCTCATCATGCTGATTAAAAACTATACCTTTCTTTGAATCATTTGAGCACTGCTATGTAACACCCTTGAGCTCTGCACACTCCCCCCTCCTCTTCATTGACAGAGCTAGACATGCTGAGGGCAGAGCGGTGTCCTAGCATCTACATATCATATACAGTGGGATGCGAAAGTTTGGGCAACCTTGTTAATCGTCATGATTTTCCTGTATAAATCATTGGTTGTTACGATAAAAAATGTCAGTTAAATATATCATATAGGAGACACACACAGTGATATTAGAGAAGTGAAATGAAGTTTATTGGATTTACAGAAAGTGTGCTATAATTGTTTAAACAAAATTAGGCAGATGCATAAATTTGGGCACCACAAAAAAGAAATGAAATCAATATTTAGTAGATCCTCGTTTTGCAGAAATTACAGCCTCTAAACGCTTCCTGTAGGTTCCAATGAGAGTCTGGATTCTGGTTGAAGGTATTTTGGACCATTACTCTTTACAAAACATCTTTAGTTCATTCAGGTTTGATGGCTTCAGAACACGGACAGCTCTCTTTAAGTCACACCACAGATTTTCAATTATATTCAAGTCTGGGGACTGAGATGGCCATTCCAGAATGTTGTACTTGTTCCTATGCATAAATGCCTTAGTGGATTTTGAGCATTGTTTAGGCTCGTTGTCTTGTTGAAAGATCCAGCCCCGGCGCAGCTTCAGCTTTGTCACTGATTCCTGGACATTGATCTCCAGAATCTGCTGATACTGAGTGGAATCCATGCGTCCCTCAACTTTGACAAGATTCCCAGTCCCTGCACTGGCCACACAGCCCCACAGCATGATGGAACCACCACCATATTTTACTGTAGGTAGCAGGTGTTTTTCTTGGAATGCTGTGTTCTTTTTCCTCCATGCATAACGCCCCTTGTTATGGCCAAATAACTAAATTTTAGTTTCATCAGTCCACAGCACCTTATTCCAAAATGAAGCTGGCTTGTCCAAATGTGCTTTAGCCCACCTCAAGCGGCACTTTTTGTGCTGTGGGCGGAGAAAAGGCTTCCTCTGCATCACTCTCGCATACAGCATCTCCTTGTGTAAAGTGCGCCGAATGGTTGAACGATGCACAGTGACTCCATCTGCAGCAAGATGATGTTGTAGGTCTTTGGTGCTGGTCTGTGGGTTGACTCTGACTGTTCTCACCATTCATCGCTTCTGTCTATCCGAGATTTTTCTTAGTCTGCCACTTCGAGCCTTAACTTGAACTGAGCCTGTGGTCTTCCATTTCCTCAATATGTTCCTAACTGTGGAAATAGAGAGCTGAAATCTCTGAGACAGCTTTCTGTATCCTTCCCCTAAACCATGATGGTGAACAATCTTTGTCTTCAGGTCATTTGAGAGTTGTTTTGAGACCCCCATGTTGCTACTCTTCAGAGAAAATTAAAAGAGGAGGGAAACGTACAATTGACCCCCTTAAATACTCTTTCTCATAATTGGATTCACCTGTGTATGTAGGTCAGGGGTCACTGAGCTTACCAAGCCAATTTGAGTTCCAATAATTAGTTCTAAAGGTTTTGGAATCAATAAAATGACAATAGTGCCCACATTTATGCACCTGCCTTTTTTTGTTTAAACAATTATAGCACACTTTCTGTAAATCCAATAAACTTCATTTCACTTCTCAAATATCACTGTGTGTGTCTCCTATATGATATATTTAACTGACATTTTTTATCGTAACAACCAACGATTTATACAGGAAAATCATGACGATTAACAAGGTTGCCCAAACTTTCGCATCCCACTGTACACTATGTACTATAGCTTCACCACACTGAGATCTGCTTAGAAAGCTATATACATATTACTGCTTTATTCACAAGCACAATATATAATTATAAAGACACCATTAGGCCTTATTCACACGTCTGTTGTTTCTTTCTTGATCTGTTCCGTTTTTTGCTGAACAGATCTGGACCAATTCATTTTCAATGGGTCCTGAAAAAAATCGAACAGCTCAATGTCAGATTTTTTTTCAGGACCCATTGAAAATGAATGGGTCCAGATCTGTTCAGCAAAAAACAGAACAGATCAGGAAAGAAACAACGGACGTGTGAATGGACCCTTAATATGTGTTAGCTTATAAACATAAAAAAAAAACATAAGCATCTCTATGTGGTAATGCTATAGCTTGGTGGTAAGTGCATGGTTTTGAATGTAGAGATTCCACATTTAACCCCCTAATAAAAGTCTGCATCCTTATCATATTGAGAATAATGTTTTTAGAAAGCTAATAAATATTGCTGGTTTCTTTACACTGCGTGCAGAATTATTAGGCAAATGAGTATTTTGACCACATCATCCTCTTTATGCATGTTGTCTTACTCCAAGCTGTATAGGCTCGAAAGCCTACTACCAATTAAGCATATTAGGTGATGTGTATCTCTGTAATGAGAAGGGGTGTGGTCTAATGACATCAACACCCTATATTAGGTGTGCATAATTATTAGGCAACTTCCTTTCCTTTGGCAAAATGGGTCAAAAGAAGGACTTGACAGGCTCAGAAAAGTCAAAAATAGTGAGATATCTTGCAGAGGGATGCAGCACTCTTAAAATTGCAAAGCTTCTGAAGCGTGGTCATCGAACAATCAAGCGTTTCATTCAAAATAGTCAACAGGGTCGCAAGAAGCGTGTGGAAAAACCAAGGCGCAAAATAACTGCCCATGAACTGAGAAAAGTCAAGCGTGCAGCTGCCAAGCTGCCACTTGCCACCAGTTTGGCCATATTTCAGAGCTGCAACATCACTGGAGTGCCCAAAAGCACAAGGTGTGCAATACTCAGAGACATGGCCAAGGTAAGAAAGGCTGAAAGACGACCACCACTGAACAAGACACACAAGCTGAAACGTCAAGACTGGGCCAAGAAATATCTCAAGACTGATTTTTCTAAGGTTTTATGGACTGATGAAATGAGAGTGAGTCTTGATGGGCCAGATGGATGGGCCCGTGGCTGGATTGGTAAAGGGCAGAGAGCTCCAGTCCGACTCAGACGCCAGCAAGGTGGAGGTGGAGTACTGGTTTGGGCTGGTATCATCAAAGATGAGCTTGTGGGGCCTTTTTGGGTTGAGGATGGAGTCAAGCTCAACTCCCAGTCCTACTGCCAGTTTCTGGAAGACACCTTCTTCAAGCAGTGGTACAGGAAGAAGTCTGCATCCTTCAAGAAAAACATGATTTTCAAGCAGGACAATGCTCCATCACACGCGTCCAAGTACTCCACAGCGTGGCTGGCAAGAAAGGGTATAAAAGAAGAAAATCTAATGACATGGCCTCCTTGTTCACCTGATCTGAACCCCATTGAGAACCTGTGGTCCATCATCAAATGTGACATTTACAAGGAGGGAAAACAGTACACCTCTCTGAACAGTGTCTGGGAGGCTGTGGTTGCTGCTGCACGCAATGTTGATGGTGAACAGATCAAAACACTGACAGAATCCATGGATGGCAAGCTTTTGAGTGTCCTTGCAAAGAAAGGTGGCTATATTGGTCACTGATTTGTTTTTGTTTTGTTTTTGAATGTCAGAAATGTTTATTTGTGAATGTTGAGATGTTATATTGGTTTCACTGGTAAAAATAAATAATTGAAATGGGTATATATTTGTTTTTTGTTAAGTTGCCTAATAATTATGCACAGTAATAGTCACCTGCACACACAGATATCCCCCTAAAATAGCTAAAACTAAAAACAAACTAAAAACTACTTCCAAAAATATTCAGCTTTGATATTAATGAGTTTTTTGGGTTCATTGAGAACATGGTTGTTGTTCAATAATAAAATTAATCCTCAAAAATACAACTTGCCTAATAATTCTGCACTCCCTGTATATTCATATATTGGCTGTGAATAAACCAGTAATAGGTTTCAGGTTTCTTAGAAAAAAAAACTAAAAAACTAATTCCCAATATAGTAAGTCCTTATTGTTATTATATGATTGTATATGATTTATTATAGTATTGCCTTTTATTATGGGTTAAATAAAAGAGGGGAAAAATAAACAGAAAAAAAAAAAAGTTTAGATAAGTCTCTCTGGGGATTTGAACTTAGGATTTCTACAAGCACAACAGACCCCTTACCTATAGCATTACCACACAGAAATGCATTCTTTTTCTATGCTTATAAGCTAACACATTACTGGTGTCTGTATAAGGCTACTTTCACACTCGCGTTTGGTGCGGATCCGTTCAGATAATACAACCGTCTGCATCCGTTCTGAACAGATCCGTTTGTATTCTCTTTAACATAGCCATAGCCGTCTTGAACACTATTGAAAGTCAATGGGGGACGGATCCGTTTTCTATTGTGCCAGACTGTGTCATAGAAAATGGATCCGTCCCCATTGACTTACATTACGTTTGGCTCAGTTTTGTCAGACGGACACCAAACTAATGCATTCTGAGCGGATCCTTTTCCATTCAGAATGCATTAAGGGCAAAATGAATCAGTTTTGGACCGCTTCTGAGAGCCCTGAACGGATCTCCCAAACAGAAAGCCCAAAACGCGAGTGTGAAAGTAGCCTTATTATATATTGTGCTTGTGAATAAAGCAGTAATATGTATATAGCTTTCTGAGCAGATCTCAGTGTGGTGAAGCTATAGTACATAGTGTATATGATATGTAGATGCTACGACACAGCTCTGCCTTCAGCATGTCTAACCCTATCAATCAAGGGGAGGGGGAGTGTGCAGAGCACAGGGGTGTTACATAGCAGTGCTCAAAGAGTTCAGCCCTGCTGAACATATGAATAAAACACAGATATCTCTACAGCTGTTTAGCATACAGACAAAAGAAAGGTATAGGTTTTAAATCAGCATGATGAGCCCTACCAGCCAGATTTAATAGGGTTGATCCTGTTGACAGAGCCCCTTTAAGACCACTTGACCCAATCTGCAGGATAGTGGATAAGTGTTTGATTAGTGGGGTGCTGACTTTTTTTCACAGAATGGAAGCACATGCTCTCAAACCTTTAGCTATGTCCGGCAGCCTCATAAAGCTGAATGGAGCACGCCCGACTGCCATTCCATTGAAAGAGGGGGGGGAGGGGAGATCACAGTCCCCTACTCTTGTGATCAACGTGGGGCCCCAGAAGTCAGACCCCTGCTGATCAGGCACATCCTCTATTCACAGATTGTCTTAAGGGGACAACCCAGTAGATTTTCTCCTCATTTTGGGCTTAGCAGTCAGCAGAATAGTAAGGCCCCTTTCACACGAGCGAGTTTTCCGCGAGGGTGCAATGCGTGATGTGAACGCATTGCGCCCGCACGGAATCCGGACCCATTCATTTCAATGGAGCTGTGTACATGTGCGTTGGTTTTCACGCATCACTTGTGCTTTGCGTGAAATTGCAGCATGTTCTATATTCAGCGATTTTCACGCAACGCTGGCCCCATAGAAGTGAATGGAGCTGCGTGAAAATCGCATCGCCTCCGCAAGCAAGTGGGGATGCGATGCGTTTTTCACGCATGGTTGCTAAGAGATGTTGTTTGTATACATTCAGTTTTTTATCACGCGCGTGCAAAACGCATTAAATCGCATTGCACGTGCGCGATAAAAACCGAACAACTGAACGCGATCGCAGGCAAAAACTGAATGACTTTGCCTGCTAAATTGCGCAGTTATCAATGAACGCATCCGGACACGCTCGTCTGCAAGGGGCCTAAATGCACATTTCAAAGTTTAAAAAAAAGTTACAATACCTGGCCAGAAAAATTCCTGGCATATGGAGTTGATTGTGGGGATGTGGCCTGGACGGACATAGCAATAGTCGATGGGAGCTTCCATTCCTGGTGCCCAGCCGGCATCATTTCTGTGGGTGTAAGCCCTGATCTGAGCCAAAAGGTGCAGTCTACATGGCCTGGTCTCATAGTCACGTCTGACAGAGAAAAGTAGAAAATTGTTGTTCTCAGATTAAAATCTGTCCACACAGGTTTCTTCACCAGTAACACACAGAGAAAACTTCCTTAAAATATTCTGTATCATCAGATAGATGTGGCATCCTCTCCGTTTACAGCTAAGGGACTTCCGAAAAAATCCAAGCTATTTTCAGAACTCCCAAAGCGGTGAATAGAGGATGGCTGTGTATACACAGCTCGCTCTCGCTTTGCTATGTGGTCCCATTCTGGAGATAGAAGTGGGTCCCAGAGGTGGGATTCGCACCTACCTGACATTTCTAGCAGATTCTAGAAATATACCAAAAATATACGCTAAATAAGGTACAAACAGCAACACTGTGATCCCCAGATCTTCAAACATTTAGAAGAACACCCCTGTTTATATATACTATATCAGAGCTGGCCAACCTGCGACTCTCCAGCTGTTGTAAAACTACAATTCCCATCATGCCCTGCTGTAGGCTGTCTGGGCATACTGGGAGTTGTAGCTTTGCAACAGCTGGAGAGCCACAGGTTGGCCATCCCTGTACTAGATGTTCATATGGAATGATCACATTAACGATCAACTTCCATTGGTATAAGGAAGGGCATCTATCAACCATCCATCTGAGGGCAATAGCTTTGTATGCTAGGAATAAGGTAGTAGTATAATGAGGATACCAAACCAAAAGATAGTCGGATGTTTAGGTAAAGGGATGTCCATAACATCAGACAGAAATTTAGTAATTCCTTCCAAGAATGTTTTCATATAGGGACAGGCCAACATGAGGTGCCAAAAATTTGCCACCACCATCGAGCACCTATGACATCTGGTGTAGGGGAGTCTGCCCATCTTGTATAGTCGTGAAGGTGAAAGGTAACTTTGGTGAATACATACTTGTATAAACTTATTGTTAATAGCAGGGGAAACATAAAGGGGTGATTAAAGAACGTCTGGGAAGTAATCTTCCATGGTATCATGGCTTTTAATAGCTGGTACTGGAACAGACTGTTAGCGCCCAACAGGTGAGTATACAGAGCAGATATAAATCCACACGGTCCCTGTGAGCAGAATACACCAAAGGGTAATTAGAAATAGCTATCTGGGTGCCTACAAAGTGAGAATTGAGGGCTTATCAGAGTTGAAAACATCTATAAAACTCAGTCCGAGGCAGATCATAACGAACACGTAAGACATCGAATGTTTTAAACACATTGTCCTCCGATTGTCCACATCATTCAGAGTATGCACACCAAGAGATTTCCTGAAGTGAGAGTCAGAGAGAGATTTTAGAGCAGAGAACATAGGGTTAACCCATAAAGGCGTCTCAGACATAGTTCCCCGATAGGCATGAATACCCCTTCAAGCTGCCCAGACTTGTATAGCTACTCTATGAATAGGCAAAAAGGACATGAGGGACAGCTGAGGTTTCTCCAACACTGGCCATACATAGCTAAGTGAGCCTCAGAGTTTGGAAGCTGTTCATATGGAGATTGCCTCATCTTTAAATAGAGGAGCTGACCCGCCAAATCATAAAAGTAAAAATCAGGTAAAGACAACCCCCTCGCTCTTTAGGACGACACAGTGTCAATATGGAAAGCTTAGGTCCAGTAGACCCCCATATAAATGGAGACAGTAGGGAGTTAAGGTGTTGAAAAATGGCCTTAGGAACAATATACGGAGCATGTTCAAGATATTTAAACATTTAGGCAATGAAATCACCCTGATCAGGTTAACAGGACCAGAGACTGGCAGAGGCAGAGCTCCCCATTACACGGAATTTATCTCTGCAGTAATCTAAAATAGGCCGAATGTGAAAAGTAGTAGAGTCTTTGGTAATGACTATGCCCAAATATATAAAGTGAGGAACAACCAGGAAGTCATCGCTGATAAGTGACCAATCGGCATGGTATAACGGTAACAGGGCAGATTTGTCCCAGTTTATCTGTAAACTTGAGTACTGACCAAAGGTGTTTATAAGAGACATTGCGAGAGGGAGAGTGTCCTCCACCCTAGACATAAAGAGCACTCAATTATCAGCGAATAATCCCACTCTCTCCCCCATTCAAACACCATAGTATAGTTGGTTAAGGGGTACTTTCACACTTGCGGCAGAGGATTCCGGCAGGCAGTTCCATCACCGAAACTGCCTGCCGGATCTGGCAATCCGGACACAAACTGATGGCATTTGTCAGACGGAAAAACGGATCCGGTATTCAATTTCTTTTGCACTTTTAAAGGTCTGCGCATGCGCAGACCGGAAAACCGGATCCGTTTTGCCGGAACACTTAATGACAGATCCAGCACTAATACACTTCAATGTAAATTAATGCCGGATCCGGCATTCCGTCCAAAAAACGTAAGAGGGACTGAACTGAAGACATCCTGATGCATCCTGAACGGATTGCTCTCCATTCAGAATGCATTAGGATAAAACTGATCAGTTTTTTTCCGGTATTGAGCCCGTAGGACGGAACTCAATACCGGAAAACTAAAACGCTAGTGTGAAAGTACCCTTATACGGATAGCCAAAGGCTCTATGGTCAGTGCAAACAGCAGTGGGGAGAGCGGACACCCTTGCCTCGTTCCTCTTCCCAGTGGGAAGAAGACTGTATCCTATTACCAGATATATTGGACCTGGGGCTGTTATAGAGAATAGAAGAATAGACGCCCACTTGATAAATGTGTCATGCCCTGCTCAGGTTATGTGCGGAGGTCTGCCAGGTTAGCAGCACGTGTGTAGTTTTTTTTGTTTGTTTTGGGTTTGGAGTTGAGCTGTATCCGCCCCCCTTCAGGTGCACTGGGTGGGGTCGTTTGTGTGAGTTTAAATTACGCCCCTTTCCAGTGTCCTGTGCGGGTTATAGCTTCTATCTTGCTCTGAGGAAAGGTGGAGCTGCTGTTTCTGCTCTGCTACAAGATAAGTTGGTTTTGGTTTCCTTTTTGTGTTCTGTCTAGGCTGTTAGAGAGACACCTGCCTCCTCCAGGACCTGAGAAAGCAGGCTGCCTCTTTCCCCCTTTCCACCATCTTAGGGACTTTGGGGAATCTTCAGCCTTAGGCACAGGGGGCACGTTGATTCCCACCTTTAGGGTCTGAACGTGGGCACAGAAGTCCAGGGAGAACTGGTAGGGAATTTATCCCCAGCTTCTGGCCTAGACGCTTGTTTTGAGGTTTTCTGTGTGTTTATTGTATCTTGTATCCTACCCACCGTGACAAAATGAAGGACCAAAACCAAAGCATTTAAGGGTAGCTAGTAAATATAGCCATTCAACTGAATCGGAAGCCTTGGCGGCATCAAGAAACGCCAAGGCCCAATGCTTCTGCTGTCAGAGACCAATCTGGGTGATGACTTGAACCCGCCTAATATTTTCTCTGGTGGATTTACTGGGCATAAAGCCAGATTGATCCAGGTGTATAACAGTCAGTATGCACTTCGCCAATTGTGTGGCCAGGATTTTAGCTAGTATTTTCTAATCTAGGTTCAGTAATGATACTAGACGGTATGATCCACACTCAACTGGATTTTTCCCAGGCTTAAAAAGTACCATTATAGTGGCGTCATATGAAGACGGTGGTAGGGTGCCAATAGTATAGGCTCTCTCAAACAATTTTTTCAGAGGTAACAATAAATATTCTGAATATCTGGCATATACCTCTAATGGTATGCTGTCCGGGCCAGGGGATAAGATCAATTTTTATTTTATTTTTTAACAATATCAAGATGAAAATTTATATTTATTATTTTCTCTAAGATTTACATGTCTGCTTTTTTAATTTACTACATATGTTGCTACTTTTTTTTTTTTTTAACCCATTAAATGATAACTGCATGATCAGAACGAACCGTACAACATACAGACTGACTGGTACAAGCAGACAGGACAGGGATTGTGTCACAAATATGCTTTTAATTTAATGCCTTTAACCCATTAAGGACCCGCGCCATACATTTACAGCGCAAGGTCTGCCAGGTGCTGGGGCAGGATCGCAGGGGGAATCGGGGCACCATGGCTGCTCTTACCAGCAGGCATCCATGCCGGGTAAGGGCAGCATAGTGTCTTTCTTCCCCCGTGCAGCTCCAAGCGCTGTAATTGGCCGGTCAATGAAGACTGGCACATCGCAGCGCCGGAAGCAGAAGGAAGCTGCGGGGCAGAGGGTCATGGGGAAGTGACCGGTGCTGAACTAGTCAGCACCGGTCTCTTTCGAGGTCAGGCAGGGGACTCCAGGGTTTGGCGTCCCCTGCTAGCGCTGCGATTGGCTGGAACAACGCTCCAGCCAATGGCAGCACTATAGCAGCACAGGAAAGGGCTGAACCTCCCTGCAGGCAGCCACTCTAGCTGGTGACTGCATGCAGAGAGGTTCTGTGCTTCTCTGTGCTGCTTGTTGGCTTGCTGGTAGTTGTGGTGCACCACCACTGCGATTTGAGCTTTTCTTGCTGAAAACATCTGGAATTGCTGCACTGATTTTTTTTTCTCTTCATTTGCAGCTTTTCTAGATCCCTAAACCACCCTCCATCCCTTAATGCCCCCAGCTCCCACCACCCAGCCCTTTTTTTACGGATGCCATTTTTCTTACAATTTTCCAGCTCTGCACCACTTTTTCTGTGTGAGAGCTGTGACCACCAAGCGCTGATCAGTCCGTAAACCACTGTTCAGAACCTAGGCTAATTTTTTTAGTGCAGATTTTATATATATATATATATATATATATATATATATATATATATATATATATATATATATATATATATAAAAATTTCATCTGTGTTTTTTTTTGTTTGTTTAAGTAATAGTTATGAATGAATTGTGACATTGTTAAAGGGGGAGTGCACGTTTTTTATAGGATGATCAATTAATTGGAATTGACTACAATATGTATATATACTAGCACTATTGCACTTTATGTTTCACTTGGCTTGAAAAAGGTTCTGAGAGAGAACCAAAACGTTGCTACATGACATGTGTGAATAAATAGCACATTTTTTCATCCTTTAAGGAGTGCTGCAGAATTTTATTGTTTGTTCATCATCCTGAATCGAGGGATTACCGCTGGCACCCATCTTTTCAACTTCCAAGGGAGTGCTGCCTGACTTTTTATGTATATACAGTTGCAAGAAAAAGTATGTGAACCCTTTGGAATGATATGGATTTCTGCACAAATTGGTCATAAAATGTGATCTGATCTTCATCTAAGTCACAATAGACAATCACAGTCTGCTTAAACTAATAACACACAAAGAATTAAATGTTACCATGTTTTTATTGAACACACCATGTAAACATTCACAGTGCAGGTGGAAAAAGTATGTGAACCCCTAGACTAATGACATCTCACGAGCTAATTGGAGTGAGGTGTCAGCCAACTGGAGTCCAATCAATGAGATGAGATTGGAGGTGTTGGCTACAGCTGCCCTGCCCTATAAAAAACACACACTAGTTCTGGGTTTGCTTTTCGCAAGAAGCATTGCCTGATGTGAATGATGCCTTGCACAAAAGAGCTCTCAGAAGACCTACGATTAAGAATTGTTGACTTGCATAAAGCTGGAAAGGGTTATAAAAGTATCTCCAAAAGCCTTGCTGTTCATCAGTCCGCGGTAAGACAAATTGTCTATAAAGGGAGAAAGTTCAGCACTGCTGCTACTCTCCCTAGGAGTTGCCGTCCTGTAAAGATGACTGCAAGAGCACAGCACAGACTGCTCAATGAGGTGAAGAAGGATCCTAGAGTGTCAGCTAAAGACTTACAAAAGTCTCTGGCATATGCTAACATCCCTGTTAGCGAATCTACGCTACGTAAAACACTAAACAAGAATGGATTTCATGGTAGGATACCACAGAGGAAGCCACTGCTGTCCCAAAAAAACATTGCTGCACGTTTACAGTTTGCACAAGAGCACCTGGATGTTCCACAGCAGTACTGGCAAAATATTCTGTGGACAGATGAAACCAAAGTTGAGTTGTTTGGAAGAAACACACAACACTATGTTCGGAGAAAAAGAGGCACAGCACACCAACATCAAAACCTCATCCCAACTGTGAATTATGATGGTGGGGGCATCATGGTTTGGGGCTGCTTTGCTGCTCAGGGCCTGGACGGATTGCTATCATCAAAGGAAAAATTAATTCCCAAGTTTATCAAGACATTTTGTTGCAGGAGAACTTAAGGCCATCTGTCCCCCAGCTGAAGCTCAACAGAAGATGGATAGCATAGAAGTAAATCAACAACAGAATGGCTTAAACAGAAGAAAATTCACCTTCTGGAGTGGCCCAGTCAGAGTCCTGACCTCAACCCGATTGAGATGCTGTGGCATGACCTCAAAAAAAGCGATTCACACCAGACATCCCAAGAATATTGCTGAACTGAAACAGTTCTGTAAAGAGGAATAGTCAAGAGTTACTCCTGACCGTTGTGCACGTCTGATCCGCAACTACAGGAAACGTTTGGTTGAAGTTATTGCTGCCAAAGGAGGTTCAACCAGTTATTAGATCCAAGTGTTCACATACTTTTTCCACCTGCACTGTGAATGTTTACATGGTGTGTTCAATAAAAACATGGTAACATTTAATTATTTGTGTGTTATTAATTTAAGCAGACTGTGATTGTCTATTGTTGTGACTTAGATGAAGATCAGATCACATTTTATGACCAATTTGTGCAGAAATCCATATCATTCCAAAGGGTTCACATACTTTTTCTTGCAACTGTATATATATTGATTTTTAGATAGTATTCTTTATTTTGTATCGGCAGTACATTTTTATACTGCTGTGTCTGCATGGATGCACCAAACGTCAGCTTGCATGCGTTCTGCAGCCCTGAGCACCAATAAGTACCTTTTTTTTTTACTGGTCGCTTTTGTGCTCAGTTTTCTTTTTTTTTTTTTTTTTTTTTGGTGTAAAAATACATTTATTACTCTTACTGGTAATCTGTTTTCCATGAGCCCATGACAGCACCTGTGAGAGATCCTCCCCCTTCCGGACAGGAAACAGGAACTTCCCAGATCTGTAAATAGCGGTTTCCACAGTCCATCCTCAGTTTGTGACAAGATTCCTAGGACCTTCCATTTTCTGAATAAGAAGAAACTAACATACTATACATAAAGAAAGCACGATGTACATATATACATACACACACACACAGGGTGGGAATAATGTAGGTGCTGTCATGGGCTCATGGAAAACAGATTACCGGTAAGAGTAATAAATAAATTTCCATTACGCCCCATGACAGCACCTGTGAGAGAATAGACTAGATAACTTTAGGGTGGGATTACTGCCTGCAAGGATTTTCTCCCAAAGGCCAAGTCCTGAGCAGAAGATAGATCTAATCTATACTGTCTAAAAACATGCTTGGAGAGCTCCACGTAGCTGCTCTACAAATTTGGTCAATTGTGGCACAGCCTTTTTCTGCCCAGGAAGCCGCTATAGCCCTTGTAGAATGGACAGAGAATCCTGAAGGTACCTGAAGATCTGCAGAAGAGTAGGCTAGACTTCTAGTTCTCATTATCCATCTGGCAATTGCTAGTAACTTTTAGACCTTTGTTCGGGCCCTGGAATTGAACAAATAATTGAGGGGCTTTTCTCCACCCTTTTGTTACGTCTAAGTATTTACACACGCATCTCCTTACATCTAGCGCATGGAATTTTTCCTCCCCTTTATTTTTGGGATTCTGGCAGAAGGAGGGCAAATTGATTTGTTGGGACCTGTGGAAATCGGAAACTACTTTAGGGAGAAAGGCCGGGTCCGGTCTCAACACAATTCTCTCCTCCAAAATCAAGGTATAAGGAGGGGAGGCAGATAAGGCCGAAATCTCCCCTACTCGCCTTGCTGATGTAATAGCTACAAGAAAGGCCGTCTTGTAAGACAGCATCTTCAGGGAGATTGAATCCAATGGTTAGAAAGGACTTTGCGTGAGCATGGAAAGGACAATATTTAAAACTCAGGGAGATGATCTGGGTTTAGGGAATAGATTTAATCTAATTGACGCCTTTATGAATCTTTTTATCAAAGGATGAGATGCCAAAGTACAGTCGAACAATACACTAGGGGCAGAGACCTGAACTTTAAGTGTACTAGGCCTTAATTTCTAATTTAAATCTGTAGTGAAGTGAGGAACCGCACTCAATCAAAAAGGTCTCTGGTGCCAATCAAGGGCTGTTAAGCCACCATCCAAGTAATGAAGTATTGAGGCACTCAGATTAAGGTTTTGCAATTCAAGAATAGCTTTATTTTACATGATCTGCATCTTTCATTTGCCCAGTGGTACATATTAATAAAAGAATATTTCTGATCGGTCAGAGATATTTTGTTATTGATATGTACCACTGGGCAAATGGATGATGCAGATCATGTAAAATAAAGCTATTCTTTAATTGCAAAACCTTAATCTGAGTGCCTCAATACTTCAATTTCTTATTTAGACCTTCCTGCAAGGAATTTAAAATCAGAGGGATCTCTGGTGGGGCTGACAGATCCAAACCAGTGCCCGCAAACCTAATAAAGGTTTTCTAAATTCTCAAATAAATGTCAGTGGTAACTTTTTTCCTACTGGCTAGTAGTGTCTCTACTACCTGATCTGATAATCCCCTGGCTCTAAGGAATTTCCTTTCAATATCCATGCTGTTAAGTGTAGATTCCCTATCTCGGGATGATGAAGGGGCCCCGGAAACAACAAATCCTCCCTCTCTGGAAGTATCCAGGGATCTGCAAGAGACAGCATCCTTAACCAAGTAAACCATACTCTCTTCGGCAAATAGGGGGCTATTAAGATTACCGTTGCCTCCTCCCTCCTTATTTTCTGGATCACTCTGGGTAAAAGTGTGAGAGGTGGGAATGCGTACACTAGATCCTTGCCCCAAGGTTGTGACAGCCCATCGATCCCTTGGGTTGAGGGGAAAAAAACGTTTTGCATTTCTTGTTTGTCTGGGAAGCAAATAGGTCTATTGATGTGGACCCCAGAGATGCACTCTCTGATCGAACACCTCCTGGCACAGGCACCACTCGCCCTGACTGACCTTGTGCCTGCTCAGGAAGTCAGCCTGGGCGTTTTCTGACCCTTTTAGATGAACTGCTAAAAGAGAACAGACTTCCCCTTCTAGCGACTGGAAGATCTTGGATGACAATTTTAGAAGTTGAGAAGATCTCGTCCCCCCCTGTCTGCTGATGTAGGCCACCGCTGTCGCACTGTCTGACAGAATCCCGACAGGTCTGTTTTTTAGGGAGGGAAACCATTCCATCAGGGCACAGTATATAGCCCTTAGCTCTCTGTAGTTTTGGGATTGTTGGCTTTGGAACACTGACCACTGCCCCTGGGAAAACCCCAAAACTGAGTGAGCCCCCCACCCTTGGGGGCTGGAGTCAATTTCGATGATTAGAGGATTGTCCTTTATTCATTCCCCCCCTTGACTTAGGTTCTCTGACCTTGTCCACCATATAAGGGAGTCTCTTACTGACAAGGGTAGCGGAAGTTTGAGATCTAGAGAAACTAGGTCCTTGTCCCAGAGAGAAAGGATGTGCATCTGAAGAATTCTGGATCTGAACTGTGGCCATTTTACCACCGGTATACAGGATGTCATTGATCCTAGGATTGACATGGCCTCCCTTAGAGTGATCATTCTGGACCTGCTGAATTCCTCTATCCTTTGTTGAATTGATAGAAGCTTCCCCCTCGGGAGGTATGACTTTTGGGATAAGGAATCTAGTTGAATTCCCAGGAAGGTGCATTGGAAACTCTGTGTCAGACACGATTTTTCCCAATTTATAATCCAGCCCAAGTTCATTAATGTCTTTAATACTTCCTGAACTTGAGCTGAAAGGGATTCTGGAGATTGCTCACCACTAGCAGGTTGTCTAGATAAGGAATAATTATAATGTCTGACCACCTTATTTGTGCCATCACTTCCCCCGTCAATTTTGTAAAAATTCTGGGTGCCTGCGATATTCCAAAGGGGAGGGCCCTGAATTGAAGGTAGATAACTGATTATTTCACCTGTACTGCCACCCTGAGATATTTCTGAGATGAGGGGTGGATAGGTACATGGTAATAGGCGTCCTTGATATCTATTGACGCCATGACGCAATTGGGAAACAAATGTAGAATTGCTGACGATATCGATAAGTGTCCGCCTATTTATCCATTGGATCCTTAAGGGAGCCCAGATCTTCAAATGGGAGCGCTGATTTCTTATTAACTTTCGCCACTGGAGCATCTACTCTCGGAACCTCCTGCAACTCTGCGACATACTGATCATTAAAGGGGTACTTCCTTTTAACTGGACAAAAAACTTTTTATCCGGCTTGTTCCATTCCCTCTTTATCAACTCTTTAAAACAATCTTGGACAGGGAATACTATGGCCTTTCTTGGTTTCAGACTGTCCAACATTAACGCCTGTCTGGATTTTGACTATTTTTCATCCTCTATCTCCATGGTGGCCTGCTTTTAGAAGAAGGTCCATGTCTTCCACTTTAAACATGGGCCTTCCTGTAAGGTCCTCAGAAGAGTAATCTGAGCTTTCTACCACTCCCTCTTTCTCTGAGTCTGACTCTGAGAAGTCTAATTCTGTTACTTGAGCCTTCCTCTGTCTACAAGAACCAGGAAGCGATTTTTTTAAATTGTTCCACAGAGGAACGTACTTCCATCCTGACCAGAATCTGTATATTCTGGAACAAAGATGGGGATTCTTCCGCTACCAATTTGTCCAAGCAGGGTTGACAGCAGGCTTTTGGATAAGACGGGCTCAACTTCTTTTTACATATCCCACATTCTCTCCCTTTTGACTTGTGGGTAGCCTTCCTGGGGACTCTTTAACCTGTATCAAAACATAGCCCATAAAAGTTACTGGAGAATATTATAAAGAAATAATCTCCCCAAAGGGAGACTGTGGGGTACAACCATTCTTACCCCTCCCAGGAGTACCATGCCGGTTTCTGTGTGCTGCTCCTGTTTCTCCATGCGCTGCTGAGCTTCCCCTTCCTCCTGCATGTTGCTGATACACTGGAGGGGAACTGGAAGGAAAGTCTGTCTGTCCGCTGAACTCGCCCAGGCTGTATCCACCTTGCCTTCCAACTTGGCTGGCTGGCGTCCTCTTTTTATGGACCGCGCACCGCCCGCCATGTTTTCAGCCCCTCCCCTTCTCTGTCCTGTGTGGAACGCACAAGTTACTTCCGGCGCGCCTGTGGATGTGCACCGGAAACAGCACCTGCGGGAGCACGCCGTACCAGCGAGCCAGGGAGAGTACTTTTTCCTCCGCCCTCCTGAACTTCGCCAGGCCACAGGCATGAAGGTAACGAGGTGGCCGCCAGGCATCCCCCCATGGCAACAAAAAGAGGACCGTGATATACCGGACTTTTACAGCGGCTCCTAGTAGAGACTTATGCCGCCAGGGACCTCTAATAGGTATCGGGGGTAAACCCTAAAAGACCTGCGGCCCCCTGAATGATCTGGGAAAGATCCATCCCACTGTTCTAAGGACAGGAAACAGGAAGAAACTGAGGATGGACTGTGGAGAACCCTATTTAAAGATCTGGGAAGTTCCTGTTTCCTGTCCGGAAGCGGGAGGATCTCTCACAGATGCTGTCATGGGGCCTGATGGAAAATACATTTAGTGTTAAATAGAAATCAATTTTAGGTAGTAACATAGTACATAACATAGTACATAAGGCCGAAAAAAGACATTTGTCCATCCAGTGCGGCCTGTTATCCTGCAAGTTGATCCAGAGGAAGGCAAAAAAAAAAACTGAGGTAGAAGCCAATTTTCCCCACTTTAGGGGAATAAAAAATTCCTTCCCGACTCCAATCGGGCAATCAGAATCTCCCTGGATCAACGACCCCTCTCTAGTAGCTATAGCCTGTAATATTATTACGCTCCAGAAATACATCCAGGCCCCTCTTGAATTCCTTTATTGTACTCACCATCACCACCTCCTCAGGCATAGAGTTCCATAGTCTCACTGCTCTTACCGTAAAGAATCCTCTTCTATGTTTGTGTACAAACCTTCTTTCCTCCAGACGCAGAGGATGTCCCCTCGTCACAGTCACGGGGATAAATAGATGATGGGATAGATCTCTGTACTGACCCCTGATATATTTATACATCTTTTTTCTAAAGTGAATAACCCTAATTTTAATAATCTTTCAGGGTACTGTAGTTGCCCCATTCTCCAGCTCTGCTATGTCTGCCTTGTTTACAGGAGCCCAGAACTGTACACAGTACTCCATGTGTGGTCTGACTAGCGATTTGTAAAGTGGTAGGACTATGTTCTTATCACGGGCATCTATGCCTCTTCTGATGCAACCCATTATCTTATAGGCCTTGGCAGCAGCTGCCTGACACTGGTTTTTGCAGCTTAGTTTGCTGTTTATTAAAATTCCTAGATCCTTTTCCATGTCAGTGTTACCGAGTGTTTTACCATTTAGTATGTACGGGTGACTTGCATTATTCCTTCCCATGTGCATAACTTTACATTTGTCAGTGTTAAACCTCATCTTCCACTTCTCTGCCCAAGCCTCCAATCTATCCAGATCCCTCTGTAGTAGTATACTGTCCTCTTCAGTGTAAATTACTTTACACAGTTTAGTGTCATCTGCTAAAATTGATACTTTACTATGCAAGCCTTCTACAAGATCATTAATAAATATATTGAAGAGAATAGGGCCCAATACTGACCCCTGAGGTACCCCACTAGTGACAGTTGACAGTGTTAGTGTAGATTTTTTCACGCACATAATATCTGATCAAAAACATCCATTTTTCTAATCGGTCTGCCAGTTTACTGTGCAGATTTTATTTTTTTCGTGTAGCTAGTTTTATATATATATATATATATATATATATATATATATATATATATATATAATTTGTTACCACTGCTTGAGAATAGTCCCACTGAGAGGACTGAAATGTTGCATGATACCGGGTGAATAAACGCACATTCACGGAAGTGCCGCAGAGTTTCTTTATTTTTTGTATTTTTGGGCTTGAGGGATCGCCCTTCAGCCGCTGGCACTCCAGCATTTGCTTGATTTACAGCGGTGCTCCCTGATTTTTATATATTTCCATATACATATACCAGTATATAAAAAACCAATTTTAGTTAGATAGTGTTAGTGTAGATTTTTGCATGCACGCAACTGTCTTTGTGTGTGCGTGCATCCTGCAATTTTTTTTTTTTACTTTTTTTCTCTACTCCTTTTCTCTATATTTTACATTTATTACAAGCCCCTTAAAGGGGTTGTCCGAGTTATTTTTTTGTTCTTTGTATGTTTCTAACTAGGCAAATGTAATTACAATTAACTTTATCACCAGTTGCTGCTTTCTCAGATTTCACTGAGGGTCACATGACCTGTGATGTCAGCCTCTCTCCCTGCTCTGATGATGATTTGTGCACAAGCCAGAAAGAGCAGGTGTGTGTCTGTACACCAGAGGTCACAGTGCTGGCCACGTCCCGTCCCCCCCCCTTCACTGCCATCTGCTCTCTCCCTGGATTCTTAACCCCTCCAGCCGCACAGACTCAGGGCTGAAGGCTTCACCGAGTAGCTGCAGGCAGTTAGGAGACAAATGCTGGGCATAGGAGCTCACAGACTAGAGGAGTTCTGCACAAGAACAGGTAGGGGGAAGATCCTGTGTGTATCAGCAGTGCGTTTGTACAGCTGGGACTTTTAGTCCTACAAATACAACATGCTGCTAAAATTTCCCAGCAGGCAGACATGTCACTCAGGGCAGCACTTGTATTCACTCTCTTTGCAGAGCAGGGGGAGGGGCAGAGACTGTTTTTATTGCAGGTAAACAAAAGGGCCAGAAGAGAACCAGCGAAATGAGGAAATATAATTTTTTACCAAAAACTTGCTTAGCTCAGTTATATATTGCTGCCCATCAGATTTACAGTGCTATATATTTTTTTTCCCTAACTCGGACAACCCCTTTAACGTGTAAAAACACCACACATTCACACCCCTCACACTAAATAAAGGTTTACACATTTCACACGTCACACCCCAATAAAATAAAAATGGCCCGTCCGTCCCAAAGAGTATACTCAGCCGAAGAGGCATATGCCATGCTTGCCTCTGATACTCAGTCTGCCAGTGAGGGAGAAGAGGATCCCACTTTCCTCTACTCCCTCATCATCATCATCTGCTGCTGAGGGACCCTCCAGAAGGCGCCCAGAACAACAGCTTGAGGCAGCCCCCCAGAGTGAGCCCATATGGACCCCACCCCTTGACGATTATCAGCCCCAAATTCCGGATTTCGAGGGCAGCTCCGGAATACAGATAGACTGTGCGGGCTTAACTGAACTAGATTTTTTCAAAATCATCTTCTCTGAAGATTTTGTAAATTTAATGGTGGCCCAAACTAATTTATACAACCAACAATTCATTGATCGGTTGGACCCCAGTAAGTGCAGCAGAGATGATGAAGTTTTGGGGACTCGTGCTGCATATGGGCATTGTAAAAAAAAAAAAACGTTAGACAATATTGGAGTTCGGACATTTTCTACCAGACTCCAATTTACAGTGAGACCATGACCTGGAAGCGATTTGAGCCAATTAGGAAATTCCTACACCACGACAATGCACAGTGCCCACCTCAAACCGACCCAAAATTTGACCGTCTGTTCAAGGTTAGGCCTGTCATTGACCACTTTGACACCAAGTTTGCTGAGGTGTACAACCAAGATAAAAATGTTAGTGTAGATGAGTCCCTATTACTTTTCAAAGGGAGGATTAGAGTCCGCCAGTATCTGCCTAGCAAACGGGCAAGGTATGACAAAGATATACAAACTTTGTGAGAGTAGCTCCGGGTACACCCACAAGTTCCACATTTACGAAGGGAAAGATTCTCGGATAGAACCCCCAGAATGTCCCCCCCCCATCCTAGGAGTTAATGGGAAGATCATGTGGGACTTACTGCTCCCACTGCTGGATAAGTGTTACCACTTCTATGTGGATAACTATTATACCAGCATACCCCTTGTGATAAGGTGCAGGGTACCGTATTGGATGGCAGATACGTGTCACCGAGGTTCCTGGCCTTGGTGAGGTAAGAGCCGGGTTTTGTGTGTTAACAGCAGAGGCTGTTGACCCCTTTAATACTTAGTATGGCTGAAAAGCCAATCTGGACCAGCTTTTTTTGGGAGCAGGTAAAGAGTTGGGCGGGTGCCTACTCCCCACGTTCCAGAACCAGGTTTTGGAGCTGGGATTTAAATTCCCAGGCAGCAACCTCATCTGTGAGGAGAATGAAGGAAAATCACAGCGAGTCTGGGTGGTTTTTGAAGTGTGTGGAGCTGAGGCCTGGACCCCGACACAGGCGTACAGAGCACCCAGCATCTTGTGGGAATACTTTATGTGGCTGTGCACCAGGACAGGACTCATTCAAGTAAAGGAGCCAGGTGAAGCTCTGTGTTATTTTGTGTGTGAACTAACACCAAATGACTGTTTTGTTTTTCTGTTTGAGCAAGTGTAAAATAAACGCTCTTTTGCTTCGTTACCTGGACTCCATTTGCCTCTATACTGCCCCCGCACCCCTGTCTACCGGAGTAAATTCCCACACCCTATTCATGTCCCTAACTGCCAGAGGTACTGTGGCTTGCGGCACAGTGCGCAAAAATCTGAGAGGCCTCCCTAGATTCCTGGTAGAGCAACCACTGAGAATGGGTGAAAGTAAGGCTCTCCTCAATGAGAACATGCTGGTGGTTAAGTACAAGGACAAGAGGGACGTCCTTGTACTGACCACCATTCACACTAAAACCAGCTCCCCTGCTCCTGTACGAGGTACCACAACCACTACCCCCAAATCAGTTTGTATCCTGGACTACAACAGGCACATGGTAGGGGAGGATCTTTTAGATCAACTTCTGAAGCCCTACAGTGCCACACGAAAAACGAAAGTGTAGTACAAAAAGCTGGCCGTACACATTGTACAGGTGGCAATGTGCAACGCGTACGTGCTATTTCAATCTGCAGGCCACACAGGAACTTTCCTTCAGTTCCAAAAGGTGGTTATCAAGGCCCTAATTTTTCAAAGCCAGGCCGGGGAGGGTCCAGTACTTCAGGAAGTCATGGTGCCCGTGTTGTACCAGGGCAACATTTTCCAAGTCAAGTACCCCAGACAGCAAGGAAGGGAAGAACCCAAAAAAGATGCAGGGTGTGTTCCAAAAGGGGGATAAGGAAAGACACCATTTACCACTGTGAATCCCGCCCTGAAAAACCTGGCCTGTGCATGCAGGAGTGTTTTAAAATCTTCCACTCATCCATGGAGTATTCATTTAATTTCATCCATGATGTACCCTGTAGTTTTACCACCTTATACACTGCTTGTCCAAAAAAAAAATAAAGATTCTCAATGGGGTTAAGGTCTGGACTCTGTGGTGGCCAATCCATGTGTGAAAATGATGTCTCATTCTCCCTGAACCACTCTTTCACAATTTGAGCCCGGGGAATCCTGGCATTGTCATCTTGGAATATGCCCGTGCCATCCGGGAAGAAAAAATCCATTGATGGAATAACCTGGTCATTCAGTATGTTCAGGTAGTCAGCTGACCTCATTCTTGGAGCACATACTGTTGCTGAACCTAGACCTGACCAACTGCAGCAACCCCAGATCATAGCACTGCCCCCACAGGCTTGTACAGTAGGCACTAGGCATGATGGTGCATTACTTCATCTGCCTCTCTTCTTATCCTGATGCGCCCATCACTCTGGAACAGGGTAAATCTTGACTCATCAGACCACATGACCTTCTTCCATTGCTCCAGAGTCCAATCTTTATGTTCCCTAGCAAATTGAAGCCTTTTTTCGGGTTTGCCTCACTGATTAGTGGTTTTCTTACGCCTACACAGCTGTTCAGTCCCAATCCCTTGAGTTCCCTTCACATTGTGCATGTGGAAGTGCTCTTACGGATCCGCAACACAACCGCCCGGCACCCCTATAGAAATGCCTATTCTTGTCCGCAAGCTGCGGACAAGAATAGGACATGTTCTATCTTTTGCGGAGCTGCGGACCTGAAGATCGGGGCCGCGCTCAGCAAATGCGGATGCCACACTGTGTGCTGTCCGCATCCATTCCGTCCCCATAGAAAATGAATGGGTCCGCACCCGTTCCGGAAAATTGCGCAACGGATGCGAACCCATTTACGGACGTGTGAATGGAGCCTAAAACATAGCCCTACGTTCTACTGTTGTTTTTCTTCAATTTGATTTCAAACGTTTAAGTGATCGCCGATCAAGATCATTCAGGATTTTTTTACCGACACATTTCTTCCTCGAATACGATGGGTCCCCACTATCCTTCCAGTTTTTAATAATGCGTTGGACAGTTCTTAACCCAATTTTAGTAGTTTCTGCAATCTCCTTAGATGTTTTCTCTGCTTGATGCATGCCAATGATTTGACCCTTCTCAAACAGACTAACATCTTTTCCACGACCACGAGATGTGTCTTGACATGGTTGTTTAAGAAATGAGAAGCAACTCATCGCAACAGTTGGGGTTTAATTACTTATTGCCAGCTGAAAGATAATCGCCCATGCAGTAATTATCCAATAGGAGGCTCATAACTATTTGCTTAGTAAATCCAGGTGGCAACTTTTTTTTTGGACAGGCAGTGTATCTCTGATTTAGTCCGCATAGCTTACAGATCCACTTTTCACTAACCACTAGATATTAATTTCTGTGAAACACCTTTTAGGTCAAAAGTGCCCTTTCCACCCTTTAAAATGTTTGTACAGGGGTGCTCTTTCCGAAATGGGGTCACTTCTTGGGGTTTTTAATTTCTGGGGACCTCAGGAATTTTTTTAATGCGACATGGCACCTAAAATCCATGTCTGCCAATTCAGGCCTGCCAGCAAAATCCATATTTTGCTGTTTTCCTGCTGTGCGCCCATACAGCAGGCTACAAGCACATATGGAGTGTTTCCTGAATGGTGAGAAAATAGGGAACACATACTGGGGTGCATTTTCTTCTTTAACCCCTTGTGAAAGTGAAAAATTGGGGTCTGCTTGTAATTTTTCATTTTCACAAATGTGTGCTTTGAAATCCTTTAACATGTGTTTCGGCCTTCTGTGAGAAACCTGTTTGCTGAAAAGTACCCTTTCCACCACTTGAAATGTTCGTACGGCGGTGCTCTTTCCAAAATGGCATCACTTCTTGGGTTTTTTAATTTCTGGGGACCTCAGGAATTTTTTAAATGCAACATGGCAACTAAAACCAAAGTCTGCCAATTCAGGTCAACAAAATCCATATTTTGCTGTTTGACTCTAGAGCCCTGCTGTGCGCCCATACATCATTTTTTGAGCACATATGGGGTGTTGCCGTATTCGGGGGGAAATAGGAAACAAAATGTGGGGTGCATTTTGTCCTGTTAACCTTTGGGAAAGTGAAAAATGTGGGTGTAAAGCAACTTTTTTGTGAGAAGAATGCAATTTTTCATTTTTACTGTCAATTTTTTCCTAATTCTAGGAAACACCTTTGAGGTCAAAGTGCTCACTACACACCTTGAAAGAGTCCTTGAAGGGTGTAGTTTCCAAAATGGGGTCAGTTTTTGGGGGTTTCCACTGTAGGTCCACCTCAGGGTGTCTTCATATGCGAAATAGCTCCCAATTACCATTCCAGCTAAATCCGCTCTCCTAAAGCCATATGGTGCTCCTTCCACTCTGAAGCCTGCTGTGTGCCCATACTCAGTTTTGAGCACATATGAGGGGTTTCTGTAAAATCCAGATTCAGGGTAATAGATTTTGAGTTTTGTTTGGCTGTTAACCCTTGATGTGTTGCAGAAATAATAGATCTAAATTTAAAATCTGCAAAAAAAAAGTGAAATTTGGAAATTTCATTCCCATTTTCCTTTAATTCTCCAGGGGCACCTAAAGGGTTAACAAAGTTTGTAAAATCGGTTTTGAATAGCTTGAGGGGTGTAGTTTCAAAAATGGGGTGAATTATGGGTGGTTTCGAATAAGCAAGCCCCACAAAGTGACTTCATAACTGAACTGGTGCTTAAAAAATTGGGTTTTGGAAATTTTCTTAAAAATTTTAAGATTTGCTTCTAAACTCCTAAGCCTTCTAACGTCCCAAAAAAAATAAAAATAAAAATGTAATTTTCAAAATGATCCAAATATGAAGTAGACATATGGGGAATGTAAAGTAATAACTATGTTTGGAGGTAATATTATCTATTATAAAAGCAGAGAAATTGAAATCTGGAAATTTGCTAATTTTTCAAAAATCTTAGTAAATTTGATATTTTTTTAATAAATAAAAATGAAATATTTACCACTGTCATGAAGTACAATATGTGACTAGAAAACAATCTCAGAATGGCCTAGATAAGTGTTTTAAAGTTATCACCACATAAAGTGACATGTCAGATTTGCTAAAAATGGCCTGGTCCTTAAGGTGAAAAATGGCAGGGTCCTGAAGGGGTTAATCTAGAAAGATTCCAAGCATTCTGTGTATTACTAAGGCTTCATTCACACGTCCGCAACGTGTTTTGCGGATCCACAAAACACGGAAAGCGGCAATGTGCGTTCCGCATTTTGCGGACAGCACATTGCCGGCACTAATAGAATATGCCTGTTCTTGTCCGCAATTGCGGACAAGAATAGGACATGTTCTATTTTTTTGCGGAACGGAAGTGCGGATCCGCAATTCCGTGTAGCACATCGTGCTGCCCCATAGGAATGAATAGGTTCGCAATTCCGTTCCGCAAAATGCGGAACTAAATTGCGGACGTGTGAATGGAGCCCAAGATTAAGAAAAGGAAGATTAAGAAAAGGAAATGAACACTCTTCAATCGGAACAGACACAACCAGAACATTAGTATTCAGATGATACTTTCAATGAACACGGACAGATACCCTGGAACATATGAAGGATCCGACTGTTCTCTACTGGCCAAGATCCCATTAAACAATAGATTACGCATGCAAACATAACTTTCACCAGAAACTTCAGAAAAAGGTATTGTTGAACACAATATTAATCTAAAAAAAAATTTTTTTTTTAGAATGTTCAGCTGTTTTTTTTTTTTACCTTCAGCAAGTTTCACACTAGAGGCAGGGGACTCCAGCAGGCTGCTCCGGCGGGTGAACAGCCTATAGGATCCGTCCTGCTGCTAGTTCACGTGTGCCCCCCGGACTACCGCTCCGTCCCCATTGACTATAATGGGGGCGGGAGCGGAGTTCCGGCGGCAGCGCGGCAGTGCACGCATAGAGGCGGCCGGACTAAAAGTTCCGGCTGTCTCTCAAAGTGCGCTGCCGTCGCAACTCCGCCCCCATTATAGTCAATGGGGACGGAGCGGTAGTCCGGGGGGCACACGTGAACTAGCGGCAGGACGGATCTTATAGGCTGTTCACCCGCCGGAACAGCCTGCCAGAGTCCCCTGCAGCTAGTGTGAAAGTACCCTAAATAAAAAAATTAAAGTTGTTCTTTAGCGGTGATGTCCGAGAGACAAAAATCCTCAATGGGACAGCAGAGTAATTTCAGTTTATGATCCTGCTGCACAGAAAAGGGTTTGTCTGGAAGGTAATCATTATTAGAATAGTAGGGGGGGTGGGAAATGACCGCCAGAATAAAAGCTCTATTTTTCTCTTCAAATCGCATTGCACTGACTAGTGTAATGTGAGAAGCCCTAGCCAGCCAACCTACTGAGATAACAGAGCAGAGGTGTGATGCTCAAAAACTGTTTTCCTCGACTCTAGTCCTCAGGGCCCACCTACCAGTCATGATTTGAGAATATCCCACAGAATGAATACCTGTGGTAATTCCTGATGCACTGACACTAATTATATCACCTGCTCAGTACTAAGGAAATCCAGAAAACATGACTGGTAGGTGGGCCCCTGAGGACTGGAGTTGAGGAACACTACCCTAATAAACTTACTGCCTTTCACTCCTCTGTGGTCGGACTGATGGTCCGAGAAAGGGTGTTAAGTGAGACTCTCTGCCATGCTGAAAGTCCATACAGAGCGAAAGTTAAAGACTCTGGACAGGAACTAGTATATATGGACTGACTTATATCCAGAAAACCATCCACCCCATAGGTTGTTAACACGTAAGAACAACAAATGATGGAATTGTCCCTTTAAATTAAAAGAAAAAGACAATTCCTTCAGCTGTACAGGTTCCAGGGCTAAGAACACCAAAAATCATGAAAATGAAGAGATAAAAGGGCCTGAGTGATGTGACATTGCATTGTGTTTGGCTACAGAGCAGTGTACAGGCCCAGAGAAAACTTATAAACTTTACAAATATATTTCAGAAACAACCACTAAATAGCAGTGGTACTCCAGATCACCTGGCCCCTCCGCGGTACTCCAGATCACCTGGCCCCTCCGCGGTACTCCAGATCACCTGGCCCCTCCGCGGTACTCCCGATCACCTGGCCCCTCCGCGGTACTCCCGATCACCTGGCCCCTCCGCGGTACTCCCGATCACCTGGCCCCTCCGCGGTACTCCCGATCACCTGGCCCCTCCGCGGTACTCCCGATCACCTGGCCCCTCCGCGGTACTCCCGATCACCTGGCCCCTCCGCGGTACTCCCGATCACCTGGCCCCTCCACGGTACTCCCGATCACCTGGCCCCTCCACGGTACTCCCGATCACCTGGCCCCTCCACGGTACTCCCGATCACCTGGCCCCTCCACGGTACTCCCGACCACCTGGCCCCTCCACGGTACTCCCGATCACCTGGCCCCTCCACGGTACTCCCGATCACCTGGCCCCTCCACGGTACTCCCGATCACCTGGCCCCTCCACGGTACTCCCGATCACCTGGCCCCTCCACGGTACTCCCGATCACCTGGCCCCTCCACGGTACTCCCGATCACCTGGCCCCTCCACGGTACTCCCGATCACCTGGCCCCTCCACGGTACTCCAGATCACCTGGCCCCTCCACGGTACTCCAGATCACCTGGCCCCTCCACGGTACTCCAGATCACCTGGCCCCTCCACGGTACTCCAGATCACCTGGCCCCTCCACGGTACTCCAGATCACCTGGCCCCTCCACGGTACTCCAGATCACCTGGCCCCTCCACGGTACTCCAGATCACCTGGCCCCTCCACGGTACTCCAGATCACCTGGCCCCTCCACGGTACTCCAGATCACCCCACCCCTCACCAGATCAAACCCCACACACACCATGCTGCAGGCAGCGTTTTGGTGTCCGCCACCAGAGCGGAATGGAGACGGAACGAAGGCAAACTGATGCATTTCAGAGCGGATCCTTTTCCATTTAGAATGCATTAGGGCAAAACTGATCCGTTTTGGACCGCTTAGGAGAGCCCATGATGGATCGCAGAAACGGAAAGCCAAAACGCTAGTGTGAAAGTAGCCTTACATGTCGGACTGAATTCTGAGTAACAGATGGAGGTCCATACTATGAATTCTAAGTAAAAAAAATCATACAATTGTACAACACCGCCAATCTGGAAAGAAAAATTATCATTTTTTAATTTTACCTGTAAAGAAATAGTATTACCTTAAACCATCCAGTACCCCAGCCAAATGATAGCATATATAGGGCCTAGTAGATATATACCAAAGCAAAAGCCTATACAGACAAACTAATAGCCCAAACAAAATAAGGCAACAAATATATATAAAATATATCAAAATTTATTAAGGATATAATCAAACAAATATAAAAGGTGAAAACAACGAAAAAAAAGGAGGAGGAAAAGGGGACAAGATGTAAAAATCCCACCGAACCCCTGCAGAACGGAGACCACACGGGTATACAGACATCCACTATGGGTATATATTGTGAATAGAATCAGGCCACCAAGGGCTCCCTAACCCCGCAAAAGAAATAATGTATATAATATAGAAAACCGCGCTGCTTCACACTGAAGGAGACAAAAGGTTGAAGCAGAGCGGTTTTCTATATTATATACATTGGTTATTTGTGAAGGGTACCCATCACCTCACAAGAAAAACTGCAGCGCAAAAGGACAATACTGATCTGGGGACTGTAACTTTCGTCTGTGTTTATATGTGATTTTTTTTCCCCCCTGTTTTTTTGGGTTATTTTTATTTATAATTTGATCCTCAAAATAAATAGCCCAGTTGTAAAAAAAAAAAATTACAAATATCATAGCATACCGAGCACAAGAGAGGTATAAACCCGAAAGAGTGAGAGAAGGTACAGGAGATACTGGGTGAGGAGAGATAGAGGCTTTTGATAAAAAGCTTGAGGAAGATCTCTGTCTATGGGAAAAAGATATACAGGATTTGAAAGTTAAAAAGTTTCAAAGAGATTTGGTGGACTTTCAGGCTAAGAAGGTCCACCGTTGGCAACATAGACAGGATAGAACTGGTTCCATTACCCCATCTGTATCCAGGAGCTCGATAACCTCGGAAGAGTCATGTGGGGATCATTTTTTAGACGGACGGGGGGTGTTGGAAAATGGTGCAGAACGGGTGTTCCACCCTCACGCACCCAACACCCCGCTATGAAAGGAAAGACCAGAAATAGAAACCGGATGGAAAAAAAGACACAGGAAACATTGAAGGTAATTAATTTGTCTACCTTTAAACTTACAAGGCCTCGGATAGATGTGCTCCAGAAAGGTCTTACCTTTGCTCCTTCCAGTGGCTTTGATCTTTTTATGGCGGTGAAAGATTTACAGTTATTTGGTAGGAAATTATTGCTTAAAAAAAAACATTTCTGCAAAAATCTGGAGGTAGTGGGGTTATCATCACCTGCAGAACAACAGGCATTAGATGATCTACAATCCCTCTTAGAGGAGGCTGAATCTACCTCTAAATTGCCCATGTATCTGTGTCACCGTTCACAACTTTTTCCCCCTCGTAATACTTGTCCACCAGTAGACATATTTATGAAGATGGTGAAAAAGGAGTTTGAATCTATTCCTACTGATCGGAGTCATCATAATCTTAAGTGGGCTCAACGTCAAGCAATTAAGGAATTACGAAATCTTAGAGATGTGGTAATCAAACCAGCAGACAAGAAGGTGGGGGGAGTGTTGCAATTTGGCCGACACAGATGTATGAGAGGGAGGCTTTTAGACAACTTAACGAGAAAGAATGTTATATAGACGTCTTAACTTAGGGGTGGGCGATATGGCCTAAAATCTATATTGCGATATAACTTAAAGCATGTGCGTTATGCGATATATATTGCAATATTATTTTCTTCTGTATGTATACAAAACATACTAATTACAAAACTTGGCCCAGAGCTAGTGCCATCAGCCCCATGTCATTTGCCATCATCATCATACATGATTGTCCCTCAGAGCCAGTGCCATCAACCCCATGGCATTTGCCAATTGCCATCATCATACATGTCTCCCAGAGCCAGTGCCATCAGCCCCAAGCCCCATGGCATTTGCCATCATCTGCCATCAGACATGCCCCTCAGAGCCAGTGCCATCAGCCCCAAGCCCCAAGGCATTTGCCATCATCTGCCATCAGACATGCCCTTCAGAGCCAGTACCATCAGCCCCAAGCCCCATGGCATTTGCCATAAGACATGTCCCCCAGAGCCAGTGCCATCAGATCCCCGACCCCCCCCCCCCCCGATCCTCCAGCCCCCCCCCCCCCCAGAAGAACAGAAGAATCGCTATACTTACCTTTCCTGCAGGGTACTCGGCAGTCCGCAGGTGTCGAGTCTTCTTCCCAGCATGCATTGGGCGGCCCTGGCCACTCCAGTACAGCGCGGTGCAGACTGCGGAGTCGGGAGCCGGAGCCGTGAGAAGCTTCTTCAATTCACTACCGCTCCATGGTCATATCGCGGTCCGGTGATATGGACAAAATCTGTATCGTTGCACAGATTCATATCGTGCATATCGCCCACCCCTGTCTTGACTACAATCCCATTTCTAAATTCAAGATAGAATCTGGAGTGTGTAAACAGATACTCCCCCCCTAGATTAAAAGAGGGCTTGTTGGTGGACCGTCCGGTAACACCTACATTTTATTTAGTGCCCAAAATACAGGACAGGTCCAACCCTCCAGGATGACCTATCGTGTCAGGAATTGGAAGTCTTTGTGAGCAAGCCAGTAGACTTTTATCTGCGGAGATGTGATGTGTGGAGACCCTGCCGTCTTATGTTAGGGATACATCAGATGTTTTGAGGAAGTTAAATGGAGTTTATATGGAGGAAGACATGGTTTTTGTTACATGTGACGTAGAGTCTGTATATACGTCGATCTGTCACGACCACGGGATCTGAGCGGCCAAGTATTTTTTGCAAATGACGTACATGGAGCATTTTCCCCATCTGCCTATCTCTATACACTAAGAGGGATTAACCTTATTTTATTTATTATATATATTCTTAACCCCTTAAGGACCGGGCTCATTTTCACCTTAAGGACCAGGCCATTTTTTGGAAATCTGACCATTGTCACTTTAAGTGCTAATAACTTTAAAACGCTTTGACTTATCCAGGCCGTTCTGAGATTGTTTTTTCGTCACATATTGTACTTCATGACACTGGTAAAATGAAGTCAAAAAAATTATTTTTTTTTGCACAAAAAAATACCTAATTTACCAAAAATTTGGAAAAATTTGCAAATTTCAAAGTTTCAGTTTCTCTACTTCTGTAATACATAGTAATACCCCAAAAAATTGTGATGACTTTACATTCCCCATATGTCTACTTCATGTTTGAATTGTTTTGGGAATGATATTTTATTTTTTGGGGATGTTATAAGGCTTAGAAGTTTAGAAGCAAATCTTGAAATTTTTCAGAAATTTACAAAAACTCAATTTTTAGGGACCAGTTCAGGTCTGAAGTCGATTTCCGAGGCTTACATAATAGAAACCACCCAAAAATGACCCCATCTAAGAAACTACACCCCTCAAGGTATTCAAAACTGATTTTGCATACATTATTAACCCTTTAGGTGTTGCACAAGAGTTATTGGCAAATGGGGAGGAAATTTGAGAATTTAATTTTTTTGTCAAATTTTTCATTTTAACACATTTTTTCCACTAACAAAGCAAGGGTTAACAGCCAAACAAGATTGTATCTTTATTGCCCTGACTCTGCCGTTTACAGAAACACCCCATATGTGGCCGTAAACTACTGTACGGGCACACAGTAGGGCGTAGAGTGAAAGGTGCGCCGTTTTGTTTTTGGAGGGCTGATTTTTATGGACTGGTTTTTTGACACCATGTCCCATTTGAAGCCCCCTGATGCACCCCTAGAGGAGAAACTCCCTAAAAGTGACCCCATCTAAGAAACTACACCCCTCAAGGTATTCAAAACTGATTTTACATACGTCGTTAACCCTTTAGGTGTTGCACAAGAGTTATTGGCAAATGGGGATGAAATTTGAGAATTTCATTTTTTTGCCTAATTTTCAATTTTAACCCATTTTTTCCACTAACAAAGCAAGGGTTAACAGCCAAACAAGACTGTATCTTTATTGCCCTGACTCTGCTGTTTACATAAACACCCCATATGTGGCCGTAAACTACTGTACGGCCACACAGCGGGGCGCAGAGTGAAAGGTGCGCCGTTTGGTTTTTGGAAGGCTGATTTTGCTGGACTGTTTTTTTGACACCATGTCCCATTTGAAGCCCCCCTGATGCACCCCTAGAGTAGAAACTCCATAAAAGTGACCCCATCTAAGAAACTACACCCTTCAAGGTATTCAAAACTGATTTTACAAACGTTGTTAACCCTTTAGGTGTTGCACAAGATTTAATGGAAAAGAGAGACACAATTTCAAAATTTCAAATTATTGGCAGATTTTCCATTTTAATATTTTTTTTCCAGTTACAAAGCAAGGGTTAACAGCCAAACAAAACTCATTATTTATGGCCCTGATTCTGTAGTTTACAGAAACACCCCATATGTGTTCGTAAACCGCTGTACGGGCACACGGCAGGGCGCAGAAGGAAAGGAATGCCATACGGTTTTTGGAAGGCAGGTTTTGCTGGACTGTTTTTTTGACACCATGTCCCATTTGAAGCCCCCCTGATGCACCCCTAGAGTGGAAACTCCAAAAAAGTGACTCCATTTTAGAAACTACGGGATAGGGTGGCAGTTTTGTTGGTACTAGTTTAGGGTACATATGATTTTTGGTTGCTCTATATTACACTTTTTGTGCAGCAAGGTAACAAGAAATAGCTTTTTTGGCACGTTTTTTTTTTTTGTTATTTACAACATTCATCTGACAGGTTAGATCATGTGGTAATTTTATAGAGCAGGTTGTCACGGATGCGGCGGTACCTAATATGTATACATTTTTTTTATTTATGTAAGTTTTATACAATAACTTCATTTTTAAAACCAAAAAAATGTTTTAGTGTCTCCATAGTCTAAGAGCCATAGTTTTTTCAGTTTTTGGGCGATTATCTTGAGTAGGGTCTCATTTTTTGCGGGATGAGATGACGGTTTGATTGGCACTATTTTGGGGTGCATATGACTTTTTGATCGCTTGCTATTACACTTTTTGTGACATAAGATGGCAAAAAATGGCTTTTTTTTACACTGTTTTTATTTTTATTTTTTTACGGTGGTCATCTGAGGGGTTAGGTCATGTGATATTTTTATAGAGCCGGTCGATACGGACGCGGCGATATCTAATATGTATACTTTTTTTTTATTTATGTAAGTTTTACACAATGATTTCATTTTTGAAACAAAAAAATCATGTTTTAGTGTTTCCATAGTCTAAGAGCCATAGTTTTTTCAGCTTTTGGGCGATTATCTTGAGTAGGGTCTCATTTTTTGCGGGATGAGATGACGGTTTGATTGGTACTATTTTGGCGTACATGCGACTTTTTTGATCACTTTTATTACCTTTTTTGGGAAGTAAGGTGGGCAAAATTTCAATTTTCTCATAGTTTTTATTTTTTTATTTTTATGGCGTTCACCGTGCGGGGAAAGTAACATGACCATTTTATAGATCAGGTCGTTACGGACGCGGCGATACCTAATATGTGTAGTTTATTTTATTTTTTTAATTTTTATTCAGTGATAAATGTTATTTTTTTTTATCTTAACTTTTTTCACTTTTTTTTACATTTTTTTGACCCAGACCCGCTTGGTTCTTGAAGATCCAGTGGGTCTGATGTCTGTATAATACAGTACAGTACAATATATATTGTTCTGTACTGTATTTTACTTACACTGAACAGATCTATGCTTTCAGCATAGATCTGTTCAGCACCATGGACAGCAGGACGCCTGAGCAGGCGTCCTGTTGCCATGGGAACCCTCCCCGTCTGCTCAGAACTTCGCAGACGGGGAAGGGTAAGCACAGGGCTGAGGGGGGCTCTCTGGGGGCTCTCTCCCTCTCCATCGGGGGGCTGCAAAGGCACAGCAGCCCCCCGATGGAGAGGGAGGGAGCTCCCTGACCGATGACAGTTAACTTTTTCCATACAGCGGTCCGTACGGACCGCGGTATGGAAAGGGTTAAACGGCTGACATCTGCACAGATGTCAGCCGTTTATACCAGGGTGCCAGCAATGTGCTGGCACCCTGGTATACCCACTAGAAGCCAACGATCATTCATGGGGAGGCGGGCGGGGGATCGCGATCCCGCCTGCCGCACCGCCCGCCTCCCGCAACGCCCCCACCGCATGCGACACCCCCCCCGCACCACCCGCCGGCATCAAATCATGCAGGGGTGCAGGGGGGGGTGAAAAATATAGATTTTAGCCACTCTAAAGTTTCTGATCGCCGCGGTCAGGGACCGCGGGGATCAGAAACTGCAAAAAGCGCAGCAAACCGCAGGTCTGAATTGACCTGCGGTTTGCTGCGATCGCCGACACGGGGGGGTCACATGACCCCCCCTGGCGTTGTCACAGGATGCCGGCTGAAGGATTTCAGCCGAAATCCCGTTCCGTTTAACCCCTCGGGCGCCGGAATACAGATTTTAAGTCAGGACGTACCGGTACGTCCTGTGTCCTTAAGGACTCGGGAAATAGGGCGTACCGGTACGTCCTATGTCCTTAAGGGGTTAATAAAGTTTTGTTAGTTTTTTTTTAACCTTCTTCTAGGCAGTGAGTCATATTATTGTATTAATCATGTTTTGTATTTATTGTTTCACGGTTTTGATATTTCATCATGTGTTTTTCACTAATTATGTATGGGTATATCTCACTTACAGTATATCTTATGTCTTTTTTATATATAGTCTTTTAGGGTTAGACTAAATAGTATTTTACCCTTATGTCTGGTCCTCATTTGTATCTGGTGTCTTTCATAGTATATGTTCGTCCCACGCATGCGCTGGGACTCTGTATTGCTGCAAGCGTAACCCTGTAGCATTATTAGCTAATATCTTTGGGGTTTATATCTCCCTTGTGCTCGGTGTGCTATGATATTTGTAATTTTCTACAACCGGGCTATTTATTTCGAGGGGTTAGGGGGCCCTTGGTGGCCTGATTATATTAACAATATATACCCATAGTAGCTGTCTGTATACCCGTGTGGTCTCCGTTCTGCAGGAGTTCAGTGGGATTTCTACATCTTGTCCCCTTTTCCCCCTTCTTTTTTCGTTGTTTTCACCTTTATATTTGTTTGACTATAGCCTTAATAAATTTTGATATATTTTATATATATTTGTTGCCTTATTTTGTTTGGGCTATTAGTTTGTCTGTATAGGCTTTTGCTTTAAGAAATAGTATTACCAACTGTAAACCCTTACCTTATATATGGCTTCAGAATGCGAGCAGTGTAGGGACTGACTATGCTGAGGTCTGCCTCTTTATCTTCAGCTGCTCCAAGCCGATACAAGAAACGCACAGCGGAGTGACGGACTCCTTTGGTTGTGGGCACAGCAGTCTGCAAGAAATAAAATACTAATGTAAACTGAAAAATAAAGGATGGTAGTGGTTCAATCAATACCCATTCATAGTATTTTCAATCCACAGCAATAATGCTTCACAAAAGAGCTGATGACTACACCGATCTCTGCAGGTACATGGACCAAGTAACTACTCACCTGATATCTGTCCAAGATCTGCCGGTCCTTGCTTGTTGCCCTGTATTCAGGCTGATTGGATACTGGCCTAGACACGGACCCTTCCCTGGCTCCATAGACCCCTCCAACAAGCATTAGTGCTGCATTCACTGCTTGATCCAAATCAAAGAGAGGAAAACCTCTTTCACGCTTGGCCTTACGGACAAGCAGCTTCCGCCTCAGCCGTCTAGCTTCTGGCGTCACAGCTACAGCATTGGGACAGGCCTCGATGCGTTTCAAGAGCAGCTTTTCTTCATAAAGGCTGATGGCATGGTATTGAGAAGTTTTGTTTTTATCCTTCTCTATGGGTTCAATGCGTCTCTTGTCGCGGGCTCTATCCCCAGATGGGCCCTTATGCAGTTCACCCTCTACCCGGTCCAGTTTCTCCTCTTCGCTCTCTATTTCTTGTTTCACATGCACAGACAAATTCTTTTGACATATAGGAGTTGAGTGGGTGGTGTTGGGAGAAGGCAAGTATTCAATTCCAGGATCAATGACACCATCGACATCCATCTCTTCATCATCTGAAATGATTACATTGGAAAGTTTAATTCATCCCCCAAAAACACACCAGATTGACCGCCATTAGTCTCAACAGCAACCCTGTGATAATCTGGAAATCACTCGAGTCCTGTAAATGGTCTGAAAGAGAAAGTCAGCTCAAACACCTTTCCCCAAAACCCTTCACATTGTTCTCCTGTTGGACGCTGGTCAAGATACTCCACAACTTGGAAAATTCAGGGATCCAAGATGCCGGCTGCAGAACGTAATGAGACCCACTCCCTGTAGGGCCACAGAGACCACTGGCCAGGTAATACTTCATGAAGCAATGCAGCTATTACCTAACACACTACATACACATATCAACATGCCATAGAAAGTCCTTTGATATCTACTGCCACAATGATCTCAGCAGGACTAAACCCATAAGACCTGGGCTACATGACAAAATCAAAGTCACATGTGAATTGTGGTAAAATCACAGTTACAACTTTAATAGTTCCAGATGGGGATAAAACACATTGAATAAAAAAAAAGTCGCTTAGCGACACGGAGAACCAGCAAAGCTGCACCATGAACCATGAGCAACTTCAGGTTCACCTCCCCATCCCCTGATCTGAGCCACAAAACATGGGGGCGATAAAGTCACATCTATGAAATAAAAAGTGCTATAGAAAATGGGACATAATCCACTTGTCAGGGGAATTTCCAGTTCATAAAGTGACGGCAGATCACTACGACCCCCACCAATCCCGAGAATGAAGGGGACGCAGTGCTGGCCCTATCATTGCATCCCCTTTGAACTGCAGCCGGTGCTGTGCTGTACAGAGGGTGAACAGGGCACTGCTGTGCCAGGAACGCACTGCTTTCCCTTCATTCTCAAGATTAGTGAGAGAGCGATGTGACATTACTTTATGAGATGGGCATACCCTTTTAAAGGGTTTTCAGGGAGGAAAATATGGATGATCTATCTTAAAGAAAGGTCATCAATATCTGATCAGTGGGGGCCCCGACTCCTGACACCCTTGCTAAGCGGTTTGAAGAGACCAGTGATATCACGTTCATGGTATGTCCCATTCAAGGCCTGGGCTGCAATCCCAAGCACAGCCACTATACAATGCAGAGCGCTCACAAGAGTGCTGTGGCCCCTTCAAACAGCTGATTGGTGGGGGTGTTGGGAGTTAGACCCCCACCGGTCAGATACTGATGAAGTATCCTGAGGATAGGCGACTCATTTTGTACTCCTGGAAAACCCCTTACTTAAAATTAAAACTTAAAATTACGATCTATAACATAATAGTCTTGTTGTAGATGTTTTCCAAGTTGAAGACCACCTGCCAAAATTCAAGCAATGACTGATATTCTGTAAAATAACTTTCATTACAGGGATGAGAAAATGTATTTTCCAGGTGACATTGATATCAGAACGTTTGCCACAAGGAATGATTTCTGATCTTTGAACAAAAAAAATATAAGAATCTGAGGAAACAAGTCTCCAAATTACTACGACATTTATCACAGTCGTATGCTCATCAATGAACGCGACGGTACAGTTTATTTTAGAAGAAAAAAAAAAAAACCTTGCATAAAATGTCAAGTAACTTTGGTAAATACATTGCATATCTTGTACCAATCTGGAGTTAAAGAGGAATTGTACTCCAGAGCTGCATTCATAATTCTTGCCCAATACGCCATAAAGATTAGAAACCATTCCTGCTTACAAATTCTGTAATGGGATTGTTTTCTCTCAGTAGGACACATTTTTACCTTGAGCATAACAAAGGATATAGAAAAATAGATTTGTTCTTATGAAAGCTGCCAGATATACTAACCATGAAATAAAGCTTGGGGTGGCATGACATCTGGAATTAGATCAGCCTCTGAGAGTAGGCTTGGTGTTGCTGAGTGAGAAGCTGGTGTACCCGGAGCAGAGAAATCCAAAGAAGGAGATGGAGAAGGACTGGTCATGGGCGTCTGGTCTGATGAACTCATAGAGGAGAAGTCTATTACTTCCCCTTTCTCAAGCACAATATCTGGGCGACGGTTCCGACTGCTGGAGAATTTTACTGGAGTAGAACATGAGCTGTGATCCACAAATCCAGAGGCTTCTTTCTGGGCCCTCCTGATGTCTTTTGCCTCCTGGGTACGGGATCTCTTTTCTTTTAGCTCTATAGCAGACTCAACCGGGTTCCCTCTAGATCTCTTTCTGAGTCCTTCTACTGTGATCACTGGGTCCAAGCTAGACTTACTGGGAGCTAGAGAAATCATGAACCACTAAGTTGTGCTGTTATAACATCCTTTCATCCTTAAAATTTAAAGGGGCACGGTAAACATAGCTCAATAGATTACGAATTGAAAATAATGACACATTGGAATATAGACTTCTCTCTCCTCTTGGTGTCCTGGCTACTGCGGGAATTTGTTGAGCTTGCTCTGAGATTTCCATGGTGGCATGAACAGATACTCCCACAAATAGACTGATGTCATGTGACCTTTCTAATAAAGAATGCCATGGAAACCCCAGAGTAAGCACAATATTCAGGTTACTACAGCAGGTGGAGAAGATAAAAAAATAAAAGGAACTGTACGGTATTTTTAAGGGGTTTACAAGCAAATTTCTTTAAAGACAGGTATGCATTCAAAGTAACGAAATCGCCCATTTAATCTGCCCTCCACTCCAGCACCCACAGCCTCTGTTTAATTCAGGACATATCCACGAGAATGCTGGACAAGACAAGAGGTCTTGTCTACATGTATGGTACTAGTCTGATGATGAGTATTATACCCTCCAAATGATCACCGTTCATTGGGTAGGACATGTCTGTAATAATTGGCAATGGCGAAGATTATTGTAACTAGTGTACAGGACCATAACTCAGGGCTCCAGGAGCGAGTCACACAGACCAGGTGCCAAGCCTCTGGTTGGGACCACTAAAGTGTCATTATTTTCAAAAGTAAAACCTATCCAGCTTGATTTTTAATGTACATCACATATTGCATATATATCATGATCAACATTATATGAAGAAAACATTAGAAAGAAAAATAAGAAGGAAAATCAGGTATCCCAAAGAAACCTCCATTACTGCTGAAACCAGGAGCCTGGAATATCAATCCCATAGAATTATTACCTATTGATAGCCAATGGATTGTTAGCAAAACCACAAGTCATAAAGAGCAACCAGGAGAAAGAGGTTAGAATCCAGAATACCACCAATACATGAAAATAGAGCTTCCACTGAATATCCAGAATTAGTACATGAAGGATTACTAGCTGGAGTCACTCATATAATGTCACTTCACCTTCTTGATTTAAAGGGGTATTCCAGCTTTTGGATACTGAGGACCCATCCTCCAGATAGGTCATCAAAATCAGATCTGTGAGGGTCCGACAACTGGCATCCACACCAATCAGCTGATTTAGTTAGCCACCAGCATCAGAAACGAAACAGTGGAGTGCGGTGGAAGCAGAAGGCTCCATCCACTGTGTAGCGGCCATGCTGGCGTACTTCTCCCACAGCGATCTGATACTGATGACCTATCCAAAGTATAAGTAATCAATATCTAAAAACTGGGAACCCCCTTTAAAGCAAGAATTAAGCATTCACCTGCATGGACCAAATAAGGGACATAAAAGCTAGGTTCACACACCGAGAACGCACTGGGTCCGAGACTTGCCTTCAATGCGTCCGAATCTAGATCGCTGTTTTCTAATTGACTGCAGCTAAAGCCAGTTTCATTGGTAATGGCCCCGTGGTAAACTGCTGTTTAGCTGCATAAACGGGTGGCCATTAACAATAAAAAACTGCTTTCAGCTGCAGCCGTGGTGCATCTGCAATGTTTGCAAACCCAAAGTGTAGAATTTGGGACTTTAGGTCTATGTAAACTTCTGGACATTCAATGTAAAACTGAATCTTCAGGCGATGAATGTTGTAATGATGTGAAAAGGATGACTAACATTTTTGACTGTAGATTGTAGACAACATAGGGTCACCTGCTAGGGGGTGACATATTCAAATACATACTTTTTATTTTTTGTGAAGTAGATATATACTTGTCTCCTTCAGGTTTCATAACAGGAGGTTTGTTGTGAACAAGCTTCCACCACCCTGGTTCTCCAAAGTCCTGGGCTCCAGATTTGAAGAACATCGGACTGCCCACAGAGAGACATCCTGCAACCGTGCTCCACCATGTAGAGGTCTTCTTCCTGAAAAACACAAGAAGGCTCATACATGTGTATACTATGCTCCTCAACATTGAAAGAGCAACACCAAGAAGGACAAGTGGTAAGGTTATGCAAATCGAGGTGTCGCTAAAATATGCAGATGGTCACATTTCCAAGCACCTAGCTCCAATCTGTGGCATGTGGGAGGGGCAGACAAGCCAGGTTGAAAACAAAGTTCTTTAGCCACATGAAACCTCAAAAATCAGGATCAAGTCATGTGGGATGATTGTGTGATGCCATTTATCTCCACTTATCACAAACTGAGAGGGACAGAATTCTTGAACTGAAAGACCTTGGTTTATCATCTGGCTGATCGCTAAGCACCTAGGCTGAAATGTCAGCACTGTTCAAAGTTGCGCATTCCAGTGTTTGGGAGAGCAAAGACAAACTGGAATGACAGAAGTGAACCTCGGAACAGATAAATCGCCTGATTACAATAATAGTGCGTAGTGATCCATTCTGTACTGCAAATGAAATTGGACGTCACATCCCAAGCCTTAAGCGGCAAATAGTGTCTACGCAAACGATCAGAAGGTTGTGCACGACATTGGGGTATAAGCCAGACATCCAGCTAGATGTGTTACACTGACCTCAGACCAACGTTCTAAAAGGCCTTCATGGTGCACAGCAAGAAGGCAATGGAGGTCTAACTTCTTCAATGACGAGTCCCGCTTTTGTCTAAGACACAATGAAAGCTGGAGATTGGTCTGGAGACTACGTGGGCAACACCATAAAGAGGCCTTCACAAGAGAATGTCACTCTGGCCCTACTCCCAGGATTATGGTGGGTGGCATAATGTACAGTAGCTGGACTCCTCTAGTCTTCATTTAAAGTACACTAACACCTAAGCATTACATGGATTTGGTCGTGGAACCAGCAGAATAACCATTTCTCCAATGTGTCCCAGGAGCCATTTTTCAACAGCGCAACTTTTTATTATCCTACCTTATAGGGCGGCCCCCACTGATGCCATGGCACTTATATCATAATATAAGGCGCCAAAATATATGGGGCCAACAGCGGACAAACGGGGGGCTCTGTAGAAAAAATAAAGTGCCATGGCATCAGTGGGGGCCGCCCTATAAAGGTAGGATAATAATTAGGCTAGAGCTAGCCTGATGAAAGGTCCTCTTTAACATCTCGCACAAGCTCTCCAATAGCAAAAAAATAAAACTAAAATAAAGTAATACTCACCCCCTGATGTGCCGCTAAACAGCAGGTGACATGCCAGTGGTCACATGCTGTATAGCGGCACATCTCCACTGCAATTCGTAAACAGGCGTTGAGAGTAGGACCGGACCAGTGGCGCAGAGAATGGCCCCAGGGCCTGTTATGTTTGAGACTGGGAAACTGAATTGGGAGCCCTATCTGCTTAGTGCCGATGAATATAACGGGATATACAACTAACAGGAAATTAAATTATTAAAGAGGTTGTCCAGGCTTATAATATCGATGATCTATCATCTGGATAGGTCATTAATATAAGATCAGCGGGGGTCCAACACCTGACACCCTCATTGATCAGCTGTCTGAGGAGACAGCGCGCGCAGTGTGCACCTGCCGTTTCCCTTCTCTCTTCCTGCTCACTGCTGCTTTGCTATAGACAGAAGAAGCTCGCGCCGTCTTCTCATACAGCTGATCAGCGGGGGTCCTGAGGAGAGGTCATCAATATTAAAAGCCCGGACAACCCTTTTTCGGCAATGTTCATACTTTCTGGTTTTCTGCTCCGTTAGAGGAGCAGAACAACAAAAATAATGGGAGCGCCACATAACTGAAATGGACCACAATAATCTGCATACAGGACTTTTCTGTCCACTCTTGGGCAGAATCTGCAATGAAGGCCCCGAACTGAGCCTCCAACGTAGATGTGAACAAGCCCTTAGGCCTCTTTAACACAAGTGAGTTTTCTGGGTGAGATATATGTATAGTGAACGCATCACATCCAGACTGAATCCTAACCCATTCATTTTAATTGGTCTGTGTACATGAGCGCCATCTTTGCGTTCAGGAAAAATCGCAGCATGTTATATATTGTGCGTTTTTCACGAACCTCTGGCTCCATAGAAGTGAACGGGGCTTGTGTGAAAAACGGAAGGCATTTTCACTGATGATCGCTAGGAGATATAGACTAATAGAGAAAAACAGGGATCACAGCAGCATATCTGGTGCGTCTTTTTATTGGAAGCCTTGAGTGCACACACAAGCAAAGTAAGACGTTATCGGTTGATAACTTGATAAAGGCTACTGCGTAGCCGAAACGTCGTACTTTGCTTGTGTGTGCCCTCAAGGCTTCCAATAAAAAGACGTACCGGATATGCTGCTGTGATCCCTGTTGTTCTCTATTGTCCTCCGGACTGCTGTGGATCTGTGGTCCATTCCGGGATTGGTCAATGAGGTCCGTTTGTGCTGCTCTACAACTCTTTTTGCGTAGGAGATATAGACTGTTATTCTTCAGTTTTGATTCACGCGTGTGAAAAACGCATACAATCCGGAAACACTGACCGCAATAGCGGAAAAAATGGACTGAATTTGCATGCAAAGCCATTAATTGAACAGATCCTGATACAATCTGCATCACTCGTGTGAAAGAGGCCTAAGTGGGCACAGCTGATAGCATAGAAAATAATCGTCTGGAAAAGGCATCTGACGTTGCCAGGGTAACAGTTATTCCAAAAGATGGCGCTTTCTAAGGTAATTCAAGATGAAATCTAAATCTGGGTGAAGACCCATGGATCAGATTCCTCATATTCAATGTCTCCGAACATTCACCTGTTTCCTAGGAGGAAGGTCCAGTGCTTCTCTATAAATAAGCAGATGTCCTCTTTCCATCTGAAGTAGCCCTGGCGGCCAGACCCCTCCAGGGATAAGTTGTACATGGCCAACATGACAACCTGGAAAATGACAAAATGCGGATTTCAGGTGTGAGAACCAGAGCTGTGCGCCATAATCCATTACCGCTAAAAGCCATCACCGACTTACCTGCTGCCAAGTTAGCCGTAATCGCTCAAATTGCTCTTTTCCATCCTCCGAACAGTCGTTACATGTGAGTTTGAAGAAATTGTCTCCTTTCAGATAACTTGGGGGATCGCCTCTCAGCTGATCTGCAAAAGGACAATGTAAAGGAGTTGGCTGCGTGGGAACTACTGTAGAATATATACGGGGGGGGGGGGGCTTTTTTAATAGCTCCTAAAACAGAAGTTTTGGGGCCGCTCAAATGCATTCAGGAGCCTCCGTTATTTTTTCAGAGATGCCAAGGTTAAAGGGGAATTCCGGTAGGTACACGTTATCCCCTATCCACAGGATAGGAGATAACTATCAGATCAGTGGGGGTCCTACTGCTGGGACCCCCACCGATCACGTACCCCCTGCAGCTTCCCTGAAATGAACAGAGTGGCTGGTTGAGCAGCAGGCAGGTCCATGGCCTGCAGGGGGTATGGGGCCCCCGTTCTAGTGACCGGTGGGGGTCCCAGCGATAGGACCCCCGCCGATCTGATAGATAGGGGATGACTTGTATCTACTGGAATACCCCTTTAAGGATGTGATGAACTGTGCAACAAGACCAGAATGGATCAGACTGGTGGGAAGCAGTATTAAGTAGGAGTCCCGCTAACCATATTTATCACCTACACGCAGAACAGATGCAACATGTCATGGGGGTCCCTCACTTTACTGCATAGGGCGTGTGTAGTGAAGCAAGGTGTACTCAAGGGGTTTCATATTGTGCCCAATCCCACTCTCAGGTCATTTGTGTTTTATTTGCTAAGGAAAGCTCAAAAGTCCAGACCTGCTGGTGGCCTCCCAGGCAGGTTCCCTTCAAAGTCTACTAGGTTGCATCTGCTGGACTTGTCGTAAATGTCTCATCTCTGTGAACATGACCCCACCAACCCCGATGTACGGGCAGTGCGAGGGCCGATGGATGAAAACACGTCCATCAATGCTGATTACGCAGGACAATGCAAACCAAATTTAGGAGGAACGACCTCTGCTGCAGTCGTTCCTCCCTCATTCTCTTCTATTCATTATCGGCAGCGCAGTCCTGATTACACCGGGAGATGTGCTGCCGATAACTGGCGATCTTTTATCCTGATGAACGAGCGGCCAATCGATTATACAAGCATATGAACGCTTGTTCCCAATAATTGTGCGGTCTAATAGACTGAGCAAGTTGATGGATTTGTGGGGTCCCAGTGGTTGGACTTGTACTGAACTGGGCGGGGGTCCCAGCGATTCAATTCATACAGATAAGACTAATACAGCAACTTGTGCAGAGGCGCCACACTCATCTTTTCTTGAGAATCCCCTTTAAAGAGAAAAATTGCTTACTTGCTGGAATCCATTTTTGACATTTCTCACAATGAAATGGCATCTCCTCCATCCATGGTGGCTCTATGTCATCGCCAACGTCACTGTTCAGCGAGTCACCACTTTGATCATGAGACAAGTCAATAGAAGCCTGATCTTCAGACTCTACCAGCAAGAGAGTCTCCCCTTCCACTTCCCCCTCCTCCAAGCCCTCGGAGGCAGATGTTCTAGTGGCGTCATCGTCCACAGGCGTGATGTGGGCAGAAGAATCCATTGTCTACGCACAGCAGGATCAACTCTAATGGAGCTCCACTGGTTTCTAATATGTAGCAGCTGCCGTATATTGTGCCAGATCTGCCATCATTAAACCAAAAAACCCAGCAGAGACCACACTAGACAAGTTCATAGAGGGCATGGCACCTTTATTACAAGTCCATGACGTATTTTAACGCAAAAGTTCCAAAAGTGATCATCAGCCTCGGAGATGATGATTTACAGAAAGCAGAAACTACCCGTAATCATCCTGTCACTTCTAACAAGTCCGCGGCAGGGGGACGGCTCCGGCCTTAAGATTGGTTTGTCGCCTCATGTGAAAGACTCTTCTCTCGTTCTGACTCCAGCTGTTTGGTTAAATCAATCTGTTCTTGCAAAAGACGCCGATTTTCCTCTTTCCGCCTCTGCCTTTCCAGATCATGGACGACACCCAAACGCAGCCTCTGAACAGATAAAAAAAATAAATAAAAAAAATAATAATCATCTAATTTAACTGTACAATTCATTGGTGACTACTTACTCAGGGGACGAGCCTCCTTAGCATCGCAGGTGACGCTAGGGAGGCTCATCCCCGTCGCGGCCTGCTATTGGCTGCAAACAGCCCCCAACCCCCCTTGTCGCCACATCTTTTGATCGCGCGATGCTGTGGCGGGCATCAGAAGCAGGGTAGGCATGACCAGTATGAGGGGCCGAGGCATTTTGGGGGGCAATAATGGATCACTATCCGCAAAAAAATAAAATAAATGCAGAGATGAAAAATACAGTCGTGGCCTTAAAGGGGTATTCCCATCTTAGACAATGGGGGCATATCGCTAGGATATGCCCCCATTGTCTGATAGGTGCGGGTCCCACCGCTATATCGAGAACGGAGCGGGGGAGCGCTGTGGCTGGAGGACCCCAGATTTCCCGGGGTCCGTCCACCACCAAGCGCTAATCCCCGCCTCTCCCAAAGGAAGTGAATGGGAGCGTGCCACACATGCGTGGCCCATGCTCCCATTCATTTCTATGGGGCAGAGGGCAATAGCCGAGCCAGCGCTCGGCTATGTTCGGTGACCCCATAGAAATGAAAGGAGGGCGGCTGCGCGTGCGCTCTCCTTCACTTTCGGGGCTCCGTTCTCGATATAGGTACGGATCTCAGCGGTGGGACCCGCACCTATAAGACAATGGGGGCATATCCTAGTAATGCCCCCATTGTCGATGATGAGACAACCCCTTTAACCCCTTAAGGACTCGGCCCTATTTCACCTTTTGGACTTGGCCATTTTTTGCAAATCTGACCAGTGTCACTTTAAGTGCTGATAACTTTAAAACGCTTTGACTTATCCAGGCCATTCTGAGATTGTTTTTTCGTCACATATTGTACTACATGACACTGGCAAAATTAAGTCAAAATTTTTTTTTATTTATAAAAAAAAATACCAAATTTACAAAAAATTTGTAAAAAATTGCAAATTTACAAGTTTCAATTTCTCTACTTCTATAATACATAGTAATACCTCCAAAAACAGTTATTACTTTACATTCCCCATATGTCTACTTCATGTTTGGATCATTTTGGGAATGATATTTTATTTTTTGGGGATGTTACAAGGCTTAGAAGTTTAGAAGCAAATCTTGAAATTTTTCTGAAATTTTCACAAACCCAATTTCTAGGGACCAGTTAAGGTCTGAAGTCCCTTTGCGAGGCTTACATAATAGAAACCACCCAAAAATTACCCCATTCTATAAACTACACCCCTCAAGGTATTCAAAACTGATTTTACAAACGTTGTTAACCCTTTAGGTGTTCCACAAGAGTTATTGGCAAATGGAGATGAAATTTCAGAATTTAAATTTTTTGGCAAATTTTCCATTTTAATCCATTTTTCCCAGTAACAAAGCAAGGGTTAACAGCCAAACCAAACTCAATATTTATGGCTCCGATTCTGTAGTTTACAGAAACACCCCATATGTGGTCGTAAACAGCTGTACGGGCACACGGCAGGGCGCAGAAGGAAAGGAATGCCATACGGTTTTTGGAAGGTAGATTTTGCTGGACTGTTTTTTTTTGACACCATGTCCCATTTGAAGCCCCCCTGATGCACCCCTAGAGTAGAAACTCCAAAAAAGGGGCCCCATTTTAGAAACTACAGGATAGGGTGGCAGTATTGTTGGTACTAGTTTAGGGTACATATGATTTTTGGTTGCTCTATATTACAATTTTTGTGAGGCAAGATAAAAAGAAATAGCTGTTTTGGCAACGTTTTTATTTTTTGTTATTCACAACTTTCATCTGACAGGTTAGATCATGTGATATTTTTATAGACCAGGTTGTCACGGATGCGGCGATACCTGATATGTATACTATTTTTTTTATTTATGTAAGTTTTACATAATGATTTAATTTTTGAAGCAAAAAAAATCATGTTTTAGTGTCTCCATATTCTGAGAGCCATAATTTTTTCAGTTTTTGGGCGATTATCTTAGGTAGGGTCTCATTTTTTTCTGCGGGATGAGATGACGGTTTGATTGGCACTATTTTGGGGTGCATATGACTTTTTAATCGCTTGCTATTACACTTTTTGTGATGTAAGGTGACAAAAAATGGTCTATTTAGCACATTTTTTATTTTTTACGGTGTTCATCTGAGGGGTTAGGTCATGTAATATTTTTATAGAGCCGGTCGATACAGACGCGGTGATAAATAATATGTATACTTTTTTTTCCCCCCTATTTTTTACCAATTTTTTTTTACTTTATTTGGGGAAAATGACGTTTTTGTTTATTTGTACTTGAAACTTTTAATTTTTTGGGGGGGGGAAACTTAATTTTTTCACTTTATTTTTTGTCCCACTTTTGGGGGTCTGATCCTTTACAATGCATTCCAATACTTCTGTATTGGAATGCATTGGCTGTATGATTAATACTGTGTGTATTACTCATACAGCTTCCGGCCTGTGAGATCCAGGGGGCTGGATCTCACAGGCTCGTCACAGGAAGGCATTGCGCTGCCTTCCATGCCATTGGGTCCCCCCCACAGCCCCATGGGGACCCGATGGCACCACCGCCGCCGCACCAGGTAAAAGCCGCAAACCGCAGGTCTGAATTGACCTGCGGTTTGCAGTGATCGTCAACGCGTGGGGGGGGGGGGGATTCACAGGACCCCACCCTCGCATTTAGCCAAGGTGCCTTCTCAATGATTTGAGCAGGCACCTTGTTCCGATAACCGCCCGCCGGCGGTGATCGGAACAACAAATGACGTACCGGTACGTCATGGGTCATTAAGGACTCGGAAAAAATGCCGTACCGATACGTCATGGGTCCCTGATGGGTTAAAGAGGAGCTGTCACCTCCCCTGACATGTCTGTTCTAGTAACTCCTTTCATTCCCCATGTAATAACAAATCTGGAACATCTATTCTTAAGACTATTTGCAAACTTCTAGCAGGAATAATACAGGAACGGCAGAACGTATAAATTGCCAGCAGTCTGCAGTAAAGGTACTGCTGGTCGTTACCAGTAGCGGGTGAGTGTGACTATGTCCAAGTGCTGCTGTTGTCCGTCTGCGCAGGGACACACCTCCCAACTGGTAACACCCATCTGTACCTTTACTGCAAGCGGACTTCTAGAAGAAGTAATACAGGAATGGCACAACATACAGACATAAGAATAGAGGCACCAGAATTGGTATTACATGGGGACTGTAAGTGCAGACATGTCAGGAGAGTGGGCAGGTCCCCCCTAAAAAGCTCGCCGCAGGCTCCTTTATAAATTTGGTGCATCTTCAGGAAATCTGTGCACCAGAAAAGCAAATCTATACCAGCTGTAAGATGGCATAGATTTGCATTTATAAGGGCTCATTCACACGACCGTATGGTCACCGTTCCCCCGTGCGATCTCTGCGTCACGGATGTGGGGCCTGCGATCCACAAGATACGGAAAAAGATAGCACACGTCCCATTTTTTCCCATATCTTGCGGATCGCAGACCCATTCACATCAATGATGCGGAGTTCACACGGCCAGTGCCTGCATTTGCGGACAGCAACACGGGAAACTGCGACCAAATGGTCGTGTGAATGAGCCCTTATGTATGCCCATTTCTGGTGTTGATTACGGTAAATCAGTCAGGCTAAGCCCCACACACTTTTTTTTTCTTTGTAAATTTTTGGTTATTTTAGGGCAAAGGGGAAAAGAAAACCACGAGGGGCTTTTTAACAAGTGGGCAGCATAACATGGGGGGGGGGCATAACATTGGGGGAAGCTAGTGCAAATACACATAACTGGACATGTATCAGACAGCGCTACAATGCATTGCCATGTGCAAAATAAAGGCGGGGCAGCTGCGCCTAGCAACCAATTAGATGGCAGCTTTCATTTTTCGAAAGCTGGAAAATGAAAGCTGCAAGGCGATTGGCTGCTCCAGGTCTCCTTCGCCCTGCTTTTACTACCAGGCAGCCTGATGTCTTATAGAGCTGCTGACCCTATCTCATACACCGCTCCACCGTTCTGTTTGACCTTCAAACCCCGCAAACACAAAACGACAGGTCACCCGCACACCGACCTCTCTGTCCAGATTCTGCTTCACGTGTACCCCAACCACGGTGCCGACAGACAGAACCCCCGTGATACCCAGGACCACCTTGGATCGGGTAGACATGCCTGCTACTCTACCGGATGGGGCGGCGCTACAGTGGAACGCACTGACGTAGAAGTGAGACGCAACGCTACGGGGTATGTAAAGGGACAAACTTCCTCAGTCTTCAATGTGGCGTACTACTCTACTCTGCCCAGCGGAACAGCCAGAGGTTCCAACTTCCATAGACATAGAGGATGCCGTGACGTGAAGACGCGTACGGACGAGTGTTTTAAAGGGAAGCTTTAAAAACTATTTCATACAAATATACAATTGCATATTTATTAATATCAGTTATCCAATATAAAGTTTATTTGTTTGTTTTATTACTTTAATTTAAAAAAAATTACCATTTTCTGATGGCCATAACTTTTTTTATATTTCTGTCTACCAAGCTGTAAGGCTTGTTTTTTGCAGGATGAACTGTGGTTTTTCTTGGTCCTATTCTTGGGGTATGTACAACAGTTTTTACTCAGTAACAGTAATGTGCAATCTATATGATTTTCACTGCCTGCCTGTGAAGCTGTGCCGCGTGCTTTACAGACAGGTTACCAGCAGGCACCAGGCTGTCCTGGTAACCAGAGTCGAACCCCTTTGCCGTGGCATCTGAGGGGTTAAATTAACGCAGAAACCGGTTTTGCTACCGGGTGCCTGCTGTATCATATAGCCGGCACCCACGTGTATGGCTCCATACAAGCCCTTGTACCTCCAAAAAGCCTGCATTTTGACCTTGCACTCCTGCCCATTTTCCCAGAGCTTTTAGGGCTCATGCACACGGCCATAGCCTGTTTCGCTGTCCGCAAATTGTAGATCTGCAAAACACAGGTATCGGCCGTGTGCATTTTGCGCAACGGAACGTCCTGTCCTCTGTAGAACAGTCCTATCAGTGTCAGTAAAACGGCTGGAACGGACATGCAGACGCGGACAGCGCGCTGAAAATAACAGCCTCGCAGCCTGATGCTGCCACCACCACCATGCTTCACTGTAGGGATGATATTGGGCATTGCCTGGTTTCCTTCAAACATGTTGCTTAGAATTGAATAAAAAAAATCTATATTTGTTTAATCAGACCAGAGAATCGTGTTTTTCACCTTTTTTAGCTGCTTTTTATTTTTTATTTTTTGCAATATATGTTTTACTGAGGAGAGGTTATTTTTTGGCCACTCTGCCCTAAATACCAGATTTGTGGAGCGCTGCAGTGGTGGTTGACCTTCTTTAAGTTTCTCCTATCTGCACACAAGATCTTTGGAGCTCAGCCAGAGTCACCACTGGGTTCTTGATCACCTCTCCTACCAAGGCCCTTTTCCTCCAATTACTTAGTTTGGGGGGGGGCTGTGTCTTTCCAAATCACGTCCTATCAAATGAATTTACCACAGGTGGGCTCCAAGCAAGGTGTACAAACTTCTCAAAGATGATGAAGAGAAATGGGAAGCACTCGCAGCTAAATTTCAAGCGTCATAGCAAAGGGCCGGCTCCAGGTACATGTGGGCCCTTGGGCGATAAAGCCTCAGTGGGCCCCTTGTGGCCTTTTGCACAACACACGAGGCAATAAAACTGCATGTATTAGACTACTTTTACACTTGCTTATTTTCTGGATCCAGTGGGGTTCGGCAAAAACGCATCCGTTACTGATAATACAACCATCTTTATCCGTTATGAACAGATCCGCTTGTATTATCTTTAACATACCCAAGACATCCATCATAAACTCCATTGAAAGTCAATGGAGGACGGATCCGTTTTCTATTGTGTCAGAGAAAACGGATCCATCCCCATTGACTTACATTGTGTGTCATGACGGATCGGTCTTGCTCCAAATTCCATGATGGAAAGCAAACCGCAGCATGCTGCTCTCCGGTATGAGAACGGAGCAGAATGCATTTAGGAGCATTCCATTCTGTTCAGTTACATTTTGTCCCCATTGACAATGAATGGGGACAAAACGGAAGCCTTTTTTCCGGTATTGAGACCCTATGACGGATCTCAATACTGGAAAACTTTAACGCTTGTGTGAAAGTAGCTATATATATATATATTAGACAGAACACGCTACAGAGTGGATATATGTGAATCAATCCTTATGCCTATATGACTGTACTGGTAGAGAGTATGGCAGAGAACTACAAGGCTCAGCATGTCCAGCCTGTGTCATTACTGAATACAAGAGGACAGTACTGGGAAGGCGTATAAGAGCAGAGAACTACAAGGCTCAGCATGTCCAGCCTGTGTCATTACTGATTACCAGAGGACAGTACTAGGAGGGAGTATAAGAGCAAAGAACTACAAGGCTTAGCTTAGTACTCAATGCTATCCACCAGTACTGTCCTATGGTAATTAATAATGACAGCCTGGATATGCTGAGCCTTGTAGTTCTCTTCCCTTATACACCTTCCCAGTACTGTCCTCTGGTAACCAGTAATGACAGGCTGGGCATGCTGAGCCATGTAGTTCTCTGAGAGAACCATAAGGCTCAGCATGTCCAGCCTCAGCAGCCCGTCATTATTGATTACCAGCAAAAGCATGTCAGTGCAACTAAGGCTCAGCAAAGGGAGAACTACTGTCTGTGTCTGAAACCAGTTACTCACTACTTCCTTCCCTCACAGGCCAGCTCCATGCCACACACTGCCAAGCCCTGCCCCCTCATGTAACTGGTCACCTGATCATAATAAAACGCCTGGTTTCTTCAGCTCCTATGCTCCACCCCCGCTGTGATCCGTCCTCCTCCTCAGTATGTAATCTGTACTCGCGCACAGACTCTCAGTGGCCTGGAGATCCTGTGCAGTGACATCATGCGCAGGCAGCACAGCGGCACCATGTCTCTGCCCAGTTATGTTTAACCACCTCAGCTCCCCTAGCTTAAACCCCCTTAATGACCAGACCACTTTTTACACTTCTGACCTACACTACTTTCACGGTTTATTGCTCGGTCATACAACTTACCACCCAAATGAATTTTACCTCCTTTTCTTCTCACTAATAGAGCTTTCATTTGGTGGTATTTCATTGCTGCTGACATTTTTACTTTTTTTGATATTAATCAAAATTGACCGAAATTTTTGCCAAAAAATTAAATTTTTTACTTTCTGTTGTAAAATTTTTTAAATAAAACTACATTTCTATATATATTTTTCTCTAAATGTATTGTTCTACATGTCTTTGATAATAAATAAAAAAAAATGCAATAAGTGTATATTTATTGGTTTGCGCAAAAGTTATAGCGTTTACAAACTATGGTACAAAAATGTGAATTTTCCTGTCATGTTTCCTGAGGTTCTACAATGCCCAGACAGTAGAAAAACCCCACAAATGACCCCATTTCGAAAAGTAGACACCCTAAGGTATTCGCTGATGGGCATAGTGAGTTCATAGAACTTTTTATTTTTTGTCACAAGTTAGTGGAAAATGATGATTTTTTTTATTTTATTTTTTCTTACAAAGTCTCATATTCCACTAAGGCCTCCTGCACACGAACGTTGTGTGCACCCGTGGCCGTTGTGCCGTTTTCCGCTTTTTTTCACGGACCCATTGACTTTCAATGGGTCCGTGGAAAAATCGGAAAATGCACCGTTTTGCAGCCGCATCCGTGATCCGTGTTTCCTGGCCGTGAAAAAAATAGGACCTGTCCTATTTTTTTCACGGCCAACGGTTCACGGACCCATTCAAGTCAATGGGTCCGTGAAAGAACACGGATGCACACAAGATTGGCATCCGTGTCCGTGATCCGTGGCCGTAGGTTAGTTTTTATACAGACGGATCCGAAGATCCGTCTGTATAAAAGCTTTTTCAAAGCTGAGTTTTCACTTCGTGAAAACTCAGAACCGACAGTATATTCTAACACAGAAGCGTTCCCATGGTGATGGGGACGCTTCTAGTTAGAATACACTACAAACTGTGTACAAGACTGCCCCCTGCTGCCTGGCAGCACCCGATCTCTTACAGGGGGCCGTGATCAGCACAATTAACCCCTTCAGGTGCGGCACCTGAAGGGGTTAATTGTGCTGATCACGGCCCCCTGTAAGAGATCAGGGCTGCCAGGCAGCAGGGGGCAGACCCTCCCCCCCCCCCCCCCCTCCCCAGTTTAAATATCATTGGTGGCCAGAGCGGCCCCCCCCCTCCCTCTATTGTAATTATTCGTTGGTGGCACAGTGCGCCCCCCCCTCCCTTCCTCTATTGTAATAATTCGTTGGTGGCACAGTGTGCGCCCCCCCCCCCCCCTCCCTCCCTCTATTGTAATAATTCGTTGGTGGCACAGTGTGCGCCCCCCATCGGCCCCCCCCCCCCCCTCCCTCTATAGCATTAACAACATTGGTGGCCAGTGTGCGGCCTCCCATCTCCCCCCCCCCCCCCCCCCCCCCATCATTGGTGGCAGCGGAGTTCCGATCGGAGTCCCAGTTTAATCGCTGGGGCTCCGATCGGTAACCATGGCAACCAGGACGCTGGTTGCCATGGTTACTTAGCAATAGTACAATAGTAGAAGATTCATGCTTACCGGCTGCTGCAATGTTCGTGTCCGGCCGGGAGCTCCACCTACTGGTAAGTGTCATTGCTAAATGAACTGTCACTTACCAGTAGGAGGAGCTCCCGGCCGGAAGCAGACATCGCAGCTCCCAGGTAAGTATGAATCACTACTGCTAGTAACCCGCTGCCACCAATGATGGGGGGGGGGCTAGATGGGAGGCCGCACACTGGCCACCAATGTTGTTAATGCTATAGAGGGAGGGGGGCCAATGGGGGGCGCACACTGTGCCACCAACGATTACAATAGAGGGAGGAAGGGGGGGGGGCGCACACTGTGCCACCAAGGAATTATTACAATAGAGGGAGGAAGGGGGGGGGGGGGGGGCTGCACTGGCCACCAATGATATTCAAACTGGGGAGGGGGGGGGGTCTGCCCCCTGCTGCCTGGCAGCCCTGATCTCTTACAGGGGGAGATGATAGCACAATTAACCCCTTCAGGTGCGGCACCTGAAGGGTTAATTGTGCTGATCACAGCCCCCTGTAAGAGATCGGATGCTGCTAGGCAGCAGGGGGCAGTCATGTACACAGTTTGTAGTATATTCTAACTAGAAGCGTCCCCATCACCATGGGAACGCCTCTGTGTTAGAATATACTGTCGGAAATGAGGTTTCACGATCTAACTCATATCCGACAGTATATTCTAACATAGGCGTTCCCATGGTGATGGGGACGCTTCAAGTTAAAATATACCATCGGATTGGAGAAAACTCCGATCCGATGGTATAAAAGGGACTCCAGACTTTACATTGAAAGTCAATGGGGACGGATCCGTTTGAAATGGCACCATATTGTGTCAACGTCAAACGGATCCGTCCCCATTGACTTGCATTGTAATTCAGGACGGATCCGTTTGGCTCCGCACGGCCAGGCGGACACCAAAATGACTTTTTTTTCATGTCCGTGGATCCTCCAAAAATCAAGGAAGACCCACGGACGAAAAAACGGTCACGGATCACGGAAAAACGGGACCCGTTTTTGCGGACCGCAAAAAAATACGTTCGTGTGCAGGAGGCCTAACTTGTGACAAAAAATAAAAACTTCTATGAACTCACTATGCCCATCACAAAATACCTTGGGGTGTCTTCTTTCCAAAATGGGGTCACTCGTGGGGTAGTTATACTGCCCTGGCATTTTAGGGGCCCTAATGCGTGAGAAGTAGTTTGAAATTCAAATGTATAAAAAATGTCTCTTTAGAATTTGGGCCCCTTTGCCCACCTAGGCTGCAAGAAAGTGTCACACATGTGGTATCGCCGTACTCAGGAGAAGTTGGGCAATGTGTTTTGGGGTGTCTTTTTACATATACCCATGCTGGGTGAGAGAAATATCTCTCTAAAAGACAACTTTTCCCATTTTTTTTTTTATACAAAGTTGTCGTTTGACAGAGATATTTCTCGCCCAGCATGGGTATATGTAAAAAGACACCCCAAAACACATAGCCCTACTTCTCCTGAGTACGGCGATACCACATGTGTGACACTTTTTTGCAGCCTAGGTGCGCAAAGGGGCCCAAATTTCTTTTAGGAGGGCATTTTTAGACATTTGGATTCCAGACTTCTTCTCATGCTTTAGGGCCCCTAAAATGCCAGGGCAGTATAAATACCCCACATGTGACCCCATTTTGGAAAGAAGACACCCCAAGGTATTCCGTGAGGGGCATGGCGAGTTCATATATATTTTTTTTTTTTTTTTTTTTTTTTTTTTTGCACAAGTTAGCGGAAATTGATTTTTTTTTATTTTATTTTTCTCACAAAGTCTCCCTTTCCGCTAACTTGTGACAAAAAGTTCAATCTTTCATGGACTCAATATGCCCCTCAGCGAATACCTTGGGGTGTCTTCTTTTCAAAATGGGGTCACTTGTGGGGTATTTATACTGCCCTGGCATTTTAGGGGCCCTAAAGCGTGAGAAGAAGTCTGGAATATAAATGTCTGGAATACGTATTTGGATTCCGTGAGGGGTATGGTGAGTTCATGTGAGATTTTATTTTTTGTCACAAGTTAGTGGAATATGAGACTTTGTAAGAAAAAAAATAAAAATTTAAAATTTCCGCTAACTTGTGACAAAAAATAAATAAATCTTCTATGAACTCGCCATGCCCCTCAAAAGTGATCTTTTTATAGCGCCGCAGCGATTTTATGGTGTTTTTGCAGTGATCAGAAAAAAAAGAATTCTGTCACTGCGGTGGGGCGGACTGAACGCAAGTGTGCGCACAAGATCAGGCCTGATCGGGCGAACACTGCATTTTTTGTAGAGCCTATAGAGCATGTCCTATTCTTGTCCGCAATTGCGGACAAGAAAAGGCATTTTCTATATAGTTCTGGCAGTGCGGATCCGCAAAATGCGGAAAGCACATTGCCAGTGTCCGTGTTTTGTGGATCCGCAAAACACATACGGACGCCTGAATGGAGCCTTACAGGGGGGTGATCAATGACAGGGGGGTGATCAGGGAGTCTAATATGGGGTGATCACCCCCCTGTCATTGATCACCCCCCTGTAAGACTCCATTCAGACGTCCGTATGTGTTTCGTGGATCCGCAAAACATACTGACGTCTGAATCGAGTTTTACAGGGGGGTGATCAATGATCAGGGAGTCTATATGGGGTGATCAGGGGTTAATAAGGGGTTAATACGTGACCGGGGGGGGGGGGTGTAGTGTAGTGGTGATTGGTGCTACTTACAGAGCTGCCTGTGTCCTCTGGTGGTCGATCCAAGCAAAAGGGACCACCAGAGGACCAGGTAGCAGGTATATTAGACGCTGTTATCAAAACAGTGTCCAATATACCTTTTTTAAGGGGTTAAAAAAATTGCATCTACAGCCTGCCAGCGAACGATCGCCGCTGGCAGGCTGCAGATCCACTCGTTTACCTTCGGTTCCTGTGAACGCGCGCGTTCACAGGAAATCTCGTCTCTCGCGAGATGACGCGCCGGCGCGTGAAGGTGCCTGAATCGACCGCCTCCGGACCGCAATCCTGCGTTAGGCGGTCCGGAGGCGGTTAAAGGGACCGTGGCCGCCACTATTTTGAAGTGAGGAAACGAGTGGGCCCCGGAACTTGCCCGGGTGCTGATGCCGGCCCTGCTTATATCCATGCAAAATAAAGTTTTTTTTCTTTTTTTAATACATTTGCAAACATTTTTAAAATTCTGTTTTCAAGGGGGATTGAGTGCAGAATTACTGGGAAAACTGGAATTTGTTTTTATTTTAGCACAACAAGGCCACAACATAACAAAACTGTCAAAAAAAAATGAAAGGATCCCATCTGAAGATTTTCTGACTGCACTTGAAATGTAAGATTACAGTAGTCCACAGCACTTTACAGATTTTTTTTCATCACTCACTGTCCTCAGTGGGGCTCAAAAAGTAGATTCCCTGTCAGCGAGTCTTTGGGGGGAGGAAACAACTGAGAGCATACAAACTCAATGCAGATGTTGCTCTTAGTTGGATTTGAACCCACAGACCACATCACTGCAAAGAACCAATGCTAATTAATGAGCCACAATGGTAACTATTTTTCGTTACCTAAAACTTTTTGGCATTAAGCCCTCCCTGACATCTGCCATATATGTACATGATGTCAGGTCTTTAAAGATGGTGCCCATTTTGGAGCAGAATGAGTGCCATAGCCGCCATGTGCTTGCTGTTTCAAAGCACATGGCGGCTTTTTCTTTTCAGAGTGCCCCTTAAAATTCCCATTCCACCCCTGTATTTATACATTGAAATCTCTGCTATTTCTGACTTCAGTTGTACACGGGGGGTAGTTATCAGGGATTAATAGTATTCTCTGTGTCATTGTACAGGGTGGGCCATTTATATGGATACACCTTAATAAAATGGGAATGGTTGGTGATATTAATTTCCTGTTTGTGGCACATCAGTATATGTGAGGGGGGAAACTTTTCAAGATAAGTGGTGACCATGGTGGCCATTTTGAAGTCGGCCATTTTGAATCAAACTTTTATTTTTTCAATAGGAAGAGGGTCATGTGACACATCAAACTTATTGTGAATTTCACAAGAAAAACAATGGTGTGCTTGGTTTTAACGTAACTTTATTAATTCATGAGTTATTTACAAGTTTCTGACCACTTATAAAATGTGTTCAATGTGCTGCCCATTGTGTTGGATTGTCAATGCAACCCTCTTCTCCCACTCTTCATACACTGATAGCAACACCGCAGGAGAAATGCTAGCACAGGCTTCCAGTATCCGTAGTTTCAGGTGCTGCACATCTCGTATCTTCACAGCATAGACAATTGCCTTCAGATGACCCCAAAGATAAAAGTCTAAGGGGGTCAGATCGGGAGACCTTGGGGGCCATTCAACTGGCCCACGACGACCAATCCACTTTCCAGGAAACTGTTCATCTAGGAATGCTCGGACCTGACACCCATAATGTGGTGGTGGGTGCACCATCTTGCTGGAAAAACTCAGGGAACGTGCCAGCTTCAGTGCATAAAGAGGGAAACACATTATCATGTAGCAATTTCGCATATCCAGAGGCCTTGAGGTTTCCATTGATGAAGAATGGCCCCACTATCTTTGTACCCCATATACCACAATTTTTTTTGTTCCAACAGTCTTGGAGGGATCTATCCAATGTGGGTTAGTGTCAGACCAATAGCAGTGGTTTTGTTTGTTAACTTCACCATTCACATAAAAGTTTGCCTCATCACTGAACAAAATCTTCTGCGTAAACTGAGGGTCCTGTTCCAATTTTTGTTTTGCCCATTCTGCAAATTCAGTGCGCCGATCTGGGTCATCCTCGTTGAGATGCTGGAGTTTGTAAGGGTGCTATTTGTGAGAGGAAGAAAGGAAGGAAGGAAGTCTGCCCGCCCTTTCACCATCTTAGGGATTCTAGGGTGTTTGCAGTCCAGGCATGAGGACACTTCATTCCTACCATTAAGGTCTGAATGTGGGCTTAGCAGCGTAGGGAGAGAAGTCAGGGATGTGCTAGGAGGTGACCTGTCCCCAGCATCTAGCCTAGACACTTGTGTATCTGAGTTACTGTCTGCCGTGACACAGTGGCCATGAGGATGGCTCGGGTAGTACTCTGGGAAGTTTCCCGGAAGCATCTATGGCCAGGTCACCCCTGATGATATTAACTTTTTTAATGAATATATCTTGATTTAAATCATGATGCATATAACCTATAGTTAAAGAGGACCTTTCATCTGTTTTACTTATAGGAGCTAAATATCTGTACTTGCGGGCAGTGTCTGACTAGGTTGCCTAGGGCCCACCAGTGGGAGTCATTCTAGGGGCCCACCCTACAGCTGCTATAAATGGAAATATTACTTGTTCATTTTTTGGGCTTACATACATGATTCTTTGCAGTTCAGTACACAATACAGTTTGCAAAACAGAATGGTATTGTGCAATGCACTAAATCAAAGTGTTTATCATTAAGCAACTCATTGTAGTTGATGATGTATCTGTTATTTACAGTCAGTAGTAGTTTGGATAACACTCACACATGGAAATTCCTTATCCTTGATGAACCACCCTTTCCCTCATCCTAAACAATATCCAAAGTAAATGTTTGTCGGCATCTTCAAATAGAAAAGTGTACTGAAGTGAATAGGCCACCATGTAACCATCCCTATAGGGTCTTTCTCAAGTGGTGGCGAACGCCGTATTCACTCCAGTAAAATTTTTCATTTGAAGATGCTGACAAACATTTACTTTACTTTAGGCTGACAGTTATTTTTTTTCTGTCTTTGCTATCATGGTGGTATCCATGTATGATGCAGATCCAAAATAGGGTCATGTGCGTGAACATCAGTACACAAACCATATAATATTCTACAAATATAGCAAAAGAAAAATGTGAGAAACTATTTTATTGCACAAACAAATGCACTGAATAAATAACATTAAATATTAAACTCAAATATTAAATATTAAACTACTCAAACCACTTACTGCACATAGTAATTGCACAGTACAAATACAGTAACATTAAAATGGTATTAATGCAATAACTTACAAATAGTTAAAGAGTGCCATATTACACAACCAGTTTACAGCAGCATTTTTTGGAGAACAGAAGACGAGTTTGCAAATCCGTCATCATAATCTAAAGTCATGGAAATATCCCTCTCGATGTTCATCATAATGAGGGATTCCAACAGTTCCTGTCCAATCAATGATCTCAGTCAATTCTTTACAATTTTTAGTTTTGAAAACACTCGCTCACAAGAAACCTGAGTGCACGCAAGTGTAAGGAGTGCTTTATAAACGGCAAAAAGATTCGTATATGCAGCTGAATGTAAGTTATGATCGTATAAAAGTCTATGACAGCAAGTCAGGCAGTTTTCACAAGCTGCATGTCTTCCCTCACTGTCGTCGTCGTCGTCGTCATCATCATCAATGGCAGCAGGGAACGGTTTTTTCAAAGCAGCATAGTTCTCTTGGAAACTTAGTAGCTCAAGTTTAAGTTGTACAATATCTACATTGGCCAACTGAGCTACTGTTTTCAAAGACTCAGATGGAATGTCTTTTTGTGTTAGGCTACTTTCACACTTGCGGCAGAGAGATCCGGCAAGCAGTTCCGTCGCCGGAACTGCCTGCCGGATCAGGCAAAATGTATGCTAACTGATGGCATTAGTAAGACTGATCAGGATCCTGATCAGTCTTAAAAATGCCTGATCAGTCGAAAAAATGCATTGAAATGCCGGATCCGTCTTTCCGGTGTCATCCGGCAAAAACGGATCCGGCATTTATTTTTTCACCTTTTTTTCAGTCTGCGCATACCGGAAGGACGGATCCGGCATTCCGGTATTCTGAATGCCGGATCCGGCACTAATACATTCCTATGGGAAAAAATGCCTGATCCGGCATTCAGGCAAGTCTTCAGTTTTTTTAGCCGGAGATAAAACCGTAGCATGCTACGGTTTTCTCTTTTGCCTGATCAGTCAAAATGACTGAACTGAAGACATCCTGATGCAAACTGAACGGATTACTCTCCATTCAGAATGCATGGGGATAAAACTGATCAGTTCTTTTCCGGTATAGAGCCCCTGTGACGGAACTCTATGCCGGAAAAGAACAACGCAAGTGTGAAAGTAGCCTTAATTGGCCAAATCTTCTTGGGTCTAATTGTGATATATCTCGGATAAGGGTTTCATTTTTGGAAAATTTTGCCTCAATACTGGTTATTGCCTGGTCTATGACCACATTAAATACTTGATATTGAAAACCTTTAATGGGGTCAGGAGGAGGCTCGTGTTTGGCTAATTCACCAGGCATAGTTTTTTTCTTTGAGCACAATTTACCACAAAAGAGACCAATCACAGCCTTTACAGATTGCTCATCAAGAACTGTTTCAATCTGTTCAATGAATTGATTTACCAACATAGTTAGATCTGAAAATGAATCCCTAAGGGAAACCATCTGTCTTTTGGCATTCTCGATCATTCGCCATGCCTGTAGAATGTCCAGGCCACGGGTTTGTAGATAGTCAGAAACTGGACTTGCAATTTCAAAAATCTGCATGAATAGAAACGATATCAGCAAGGTTTCATACCTTGTCCAGCCATGAAGTAAACAGCTCGCCTCATTTACAGCCTTACTGTCGAATCTAGGGGAATCTGCAATGTGTTCCAAGCAGTACAACAGAGTACTATAGAGCTGTTTGGAATAATCATGAGATGAGCCAAAAATTGTGCTCAGTGCCCTTGGCTTACTCCACCAGCGAGTGTCTCCTATTTTTTTTAGCCTAGTTAGTTTTGCTGGGCCCTCAGCATGAGATGATACCTGTTCTGTCCAAACAGATGATCTCTTGTAGGATTCAGAGAAAAAAACTGCTGTTTTTTTCTAACAGGCCAAAAAATGATTTAACTGAAGTGGCACATTGAGTCACATCAATGATCACTAATTTGAGAACATGTGCGTAACACCAAGTGTATATGGAATTGCACGCTATGGCTTTTATGTGGGCCTGAACTCCATTGTAGCATTCACTCACAGGGCTCCAGATGGCGACCAAAACGGTCGCTAATGCGCCTTAAAATTTGCGGATGGCGACAAGACTTTTTAGTCTTGTCGCCATTTGCGACTGTACCGCCGCGATCCTGCGCAGCCTAAGTTCTCTTCAGTAGCACACCGCACAGTGGAGAAGGAAGGAGTCCCTCCCTCTCCACTGTGACGCGGCCGCCACTACCACCAATAGGGATATAGCAGAGGAGGAGGAGGGGAGGAGCTGTCGCCACTGCGCCACCAATGAATGTAAAACATAAGTATAGGCAGCGGTATCAGAGACCCGGCACCCGGCTTCAATAACAGGGCATGCGATCCGCGGCCATTAACCCCTCAGGTGCCCCAGATCGCATGCCCTGTTATTGAGGCCGGGTGCCATGTCTGTTATACCGCTGCAGACAATTGTATGAAGGAGTCAAAGAGGACCTTTCGTGGGTCCAAAGAATTAGTAGCAGGCTGCATAGAGCGGCGCCCAGGGATCTAAGTGCACTTACTATTATTCCTGGGCGCCGCTCCGTTCGTCCACTGTGGCCCCAGGTATTTTCAGCATTCAGAGGAAGGAGGAGGAGACGCCAGTGTCTCTCCTTCTCCCTGACAGCAGTGCTGTCCAATCACAGCACAGAACTCAGAGCCAGGGAGAAAAAAAACTTCCCCGGCTCTGAGCTGTGATTGGACAGCGCTGCTGTCAGGGAGAAGGAGAGACACTGGCGTCTCCTCCTCCTTCCTCTGAATGCTGAAAATACCTGGAGCCACAGCGGACGAACGGAGCGGCGCCCAGGAATAATAGTAAGTGCACTTAGATCCCTGGGCGCCGCTCTATGCAGCCTGCTACTAAGTTCATATTCTTTGGACCCATGAAAGGTCCTCTTTAAACATTCATTGGTGGTGCAGTGCGCTCTCCCAAAGCCTCTTCCCCCCCCCCCCCCCCCATTATCACTGGCCACAAGTCGTCCCCGTCTCCCCCCCCCCCCCCCATTGTTATATGGTGGCCACAGGGTCCCCATCCCCTTAATTAGTGGCAGTGGCAGATTATGCTGCTGGGGCTCAGATCGTTACCATGGCAGCCAGGACGCTACTGAAGCCCTGGCTGCCATGTTCAGCTCCCTGCTGCTGTGTGCAGCAGAGAGATGTGTGAGCTCATATTCACCCTGATAGATCTCGATCAGGGTGAATAGCACAAGGGATGAAAAGATCCAGGTTCTAGTCCCTAAGGGAAGAAATGGTTATTTAAATAAAAAGTTTGAAAAAAACAAAAAAAAAACACCAAAATACTAAAAGTTTAAATGGCCCCCTTCCCAGTTTTACATATAAAATTTACAAACAATAAAGAACATATTACATATCGCCACGTCCCAAAAAGTGTGAGCTATTAAAATATTAAAAAATATTTCCGCTCGGTGAAGGCAGTAACAGAAAAAAAAACTCAACCACGCAATTCTCCATTTTTAGTCACCTTGTTCCCCAGAAAATGTCCCTGGATGTGAGAGGTATGTGGTGCTGTTTTCTCCTATATGTAGTGCACCTGCGTCTCATCTTCTCAAAGTCCTTTTTTTTTTATATGCATTTTAAATTTGGCGACTAAAAAATGTAATTTTGGCTCCTAAATTTTTTAGTTTAGGAGCCAATGGCTCCTGGTCATTTTTTTTTTTTTGTCTGGAGCACTGACTCATATTGGCGGCACCATCAAATGAACAGCCAATGATGTTAATGACACTTAGGGAGAACTTTTCTAACTCCTCTTTCAGCTTTGTAAAAAGCTCTTCTGTTGTGCTGCTGACATTAATTAGAGAAAACAAACGCTCATACACGTTTCTATCCTTGACGTAGCGCAAAATTATGCTACACTGCATTTTAACGGCAACATCTTGAGTACTATCCATTTCTACACTAAATTGTACAGCTTTTTTCACGTCTTGGGTTATTTTTTTTCACCATACTGCCCATTATTAGAATTAGTCGGTTTATAGATGTTTTGCTTAAGAAAGTAACAAGACTACCTCTCCCTTTACTTTCTGGATTTTTGCTTTTTTTGTTTTTTGCTAATGGCTATTACCTCGTCGACATGTTTTTTGAATGTGGGATCACATTTGCTGCAAAGTATTGCCAACTCCAGAAAATTGCCATGATTTAATTCAGCATTCAGTAAAGCGTGAGCTGCCTCATCCTTCCCTCTGTAGGCAAGAGCCAGTTTTGAAATACAAAGAATAATATCAATTATTCTTTTAAGAACAGTGATTTTGCTGAACCTTTTCTTTCCGTCTATTAACTAAGTTCATTGATCAATGTTTCAACATCTCCTTTCTTTTCTGCAGCTAAATAAGCAGATACAGAGGCTTGGTGCAAGTTTGACTCCTCCATGTTCTTTAATGTGTGTATAAACATGCGCCTTGATAGCCTTCCACCCAGCAATGAAAAAACTTCGCCTGTTAGGGCAAAAAGCCATACATGTTGAGCAAAAAATGTTTCTATACGATAGGACAACCATTTCCTCTGAATTGCACAGACCTTAGATAAGCCTTGTGTGCTTTAAAAGGCAGTGTATAAGTAGCGTCTGACAACGGCTGGATTGGGTGCAGTTTCATAAAATTTAGTTTAGTAGTCAAATTACACATAGGGTCTGGTGCCTCAAAAGCATTGCTTACTGCAGAGGTGGATGGTAGTTCTGACCATTATGTCATGGTCTGAACTTTCTGAATCTCCCTCTTTCTCAAGTTCATCTAAATTACCAGTCAAGTCTTCTGTGTATATGTCTTTTATCGCTTCAGGTAAAGATGATTCACCAGCCTCATCTTCATCAAGTATAGTTGCTTCTACATCTGCCACTGTCTCAGACTGTGCAGGAGCTGTAGAGCAAGATGCTGTTGGTTCCACAGAGTTTTGGCTGGTAGCACCTATTGAGTGCCATAATTTCTGCTGCCCTGGAGCTGATCCAGCTTTTGCAAGATCTTTTCGGGTAGCCGTTAGTCTCTTTTGTGCACCAGTTAAATTTTTTTTTTTTTGGGTGCTTATTCTGATTTTTCTTCAGAAGCAGAGGGTCGTTTAGAAGACATTGCCCTACAAAATATTATTGAAATTAGGACTGCGTGGTTATTCACTTTTTCCTGATTCTGCGTGACCTTTCCTTTACAGAATCATACTAACATAAAGCTGTCACTATGATTCTGTAACGATAAGGTCATACAGAGGCACAAAGCATTATCAGTCATGAGTCCAGAACGCACCATCCCTCTCTAACATGGAGCGTGCAAGGAACATGGCAGAAGTCCAGAACGCACCATCCATTAGTTTTTATTATCAACATTGTCCGTCACCAGTTTTATGCTGCTAGATTATAACCGCTTCAGCACATGCCAAGTCCCCATATTCATGAACTTAAGGCTATTCCACCCATCTGCCTTTAATTGACAGTTCTTTTCCAACTGAATCAGCAGCAGGGGGTGAAAAAAGACAGGCGCTCATGAATATTCATGACTCATCATAATGCACTGGAGCTGGTCAATTAAACAAAGTGATTAATTATGAGCAAAGTTATGGAAAATTTGATTCGGCTGCTTTGCCGAATTTCACAAAGAAACTTGCTTCATGAGGAATTACTTTGTCACAAAGCGCATTTCTTTGTATGTAGTGGGTGCAATGATGGGGAGATTTCATGCGGTATCTTCAATCAAGATGGCCGCAGCGGTCTCTTCGTGTGCAAATGGATGAGGCAAGTATGTTTGTTTTTTTTCTTTTTTTTAACTGCCATTTCAGGGAAAATCGATTTCAGCTTTGCGGCAAATCAAATTTTTCCTGAATTTCAGATCGAAGTCCACTTCGGATCCTTTGGTTCGTTCAGCACTAAAAGTGACCTAGCATTTTGCTAAGGGGTCCGCCACTAGTTAATGTTGCTCTTAGACACCATAAAACTGGTGATAGATTCCCTTTGAAAAAAAAACTGAAATACACCTATTTCATTTTGTATTTGTGTCAAGTTTCTATCATTAAAACCAAAAGCTAACTGTCAATACTAGATTACACCTACCCTGTATCACTGTATAACTGGCTATCAACTGATCCGGCGGTCTATGCAGTATTCTCAGGTCTGCGCAGGAAGAACACGTGCTCTGGTGAAGTCACTTTGCTGTTCACATTGCACAGCATTCCCGTTAGTCCTAGATATAAGAATGCTTAATACTATCATTTCATTCATTGTAAAGAGGAAACTGTTCTGCATTACTTTATTTTACAACTGTTAAAGATGTGGCCTCTATACGGATTCTCTGGGGAAAAAAGATTTTTGGCAAGTGCCCGCAGCCTGACCCTCTAAACAGATGATTCATGCTTTCCTGCTACCCACCACTTTGGTTCTCCACACTGCCGTCTGCATATCCATGTTCTGTTCTGCGCTGTGTTTACATCTGGCACAGTGTGGCCATAGTAGTATGCTCTGCTGCAGCCAATGACTGGCTTCAGCAGTGACATGGCCACAAGTAGCATGTCATTGCATGTCATTGGCAGAAGCAGAGCACTTGACTATGCCCATGCTGTGGTGCATATAAACATTGCAGGGAACGGAAAATGGACATGCAGGATCAGACACTGCGCGTGCGCAGTGAGGGGTAGGGAGATTTAACAGAACAAATGGCCATCAGATCTCCCTACCTCCCCACACTACGCAGGCGCGGTGATCAGATGGATGTTCGGTAGAAGAGATCTCCCTACCCCCCCCCCCCCACACTACGCAGGCGCAGTGATCGGATGGATATTCTGTAGAAGAGATCTCCCTGCCCGCTAATGCGCACGTGCGGTGTATCCCGACGGGAGTAATTAGCCGTGCGTGCGCACTGGTCCATCATTTTTCCCTACCCTCGAACCGCTGCAGAAGTTTCCCTACCGTCGTTGTGCGCCTGCGCGGCGCGGCACACCTCCTTCCAAAGCTGGGAACGTCATGTCCGGTGCGGCCGTGGCACAACAGGAAGTGACGAGGGTAGGGAAATTTATCTGGTAGGGAAATTCGTTAGAACACCGGCAGCTGGAGAAGAACATTTGCATATGGATAATGTCAGCCAGTTTAATAGGGATAATTGTGGTGACAGAAACCTGTTAACCCCCTAAGGACACAGCCTTATTTCACCTTAAGGACCAGGCCATTTTTTGCAAATCTGACCAGTGTCACTTTAAGTGCTGATAACTTTAAAACGCTTTGACTTATCCAGGCCATTCTGAGATTGTTTTTTTCATCACATATTGTACTTCATGACACTGGTAAAATTAAGTAAAAAAAAATCATTTTTATTTATAAAAAAAATACCAAATTTACCAGAAATTGGGAAAAAATTGCAAATTTCCAAATTTCAATTTCTCTACTTCTATAATAGATAGTAATACCTCCAAAAATAGTTATTACTTTACATTCCCCATATGTCTACTTCATGTTTGGATCATTTTGGGAATGACATTTTAGTTGTTGGGGATGTTACAATGTTTAGAACTTTAGAAGCAAATCTTGAAATTTTTCAGAAATTTTCAAAAACCCAATTTTTAGAGACCACTTCAGGTCTGAAGTCATTTTGTGAGGCTTACATGATAGAAACCACCCAAAAATTACCCCATTCTAGAAACTACACCCCTCAAGGTATTCAAAACTGATTTTACAAACGTCGTTAACCCTTTAGGTGTTCCACAAGAGTTAATGGCAAATAGAGATGAAATTTGAGTATTTCAATTTTTTTGCAAATTTTCCATTTTAATCCATTTTTTTCCAGTAACAAAGCAAGGGTTAACAGCCAAAAAAATGCTATTTATTGCTCCGATTCTGTAGTTTGCAGAAACGCCCCATATGTGGCCGTAAACTACTGTATGGGCACACAGTAGGACGTAGAGGGAAAGGTGTGCCGTATGGTTTTTGGAAGGCAGGTTTTGCTGGACTGGTTTATTTACACCATGTACCATTTGAAGCCCCCCTGATGCACCCTTAGAGTAGAAACTCCATAAAAGTGACCCCATCTAAGAAACTACACCCCTCAAGGTATTCAAAACTGATTTTACAAACTTTAACCCTTTAGGTGTTCCACAAGAATTAATGGAATATAAAGATACAATTTAAAAATTTCACTTTTTTGGCAGATTTTCCATTTTAATAATTTTTTTCCAGTTACAAAGCAAGGGTTAACAGCCAAACAAAACTCAATATTTATGGCTCTGATTCTGTAGTTTACAGAAACACCCCATATGTGGTCGTAAACAGCTGTACGGGCACACGGCAGGGCGCAGAAAGAAAGGAATGCCATATGGCTTTTGGAAGGCAGATTTTGCTGGACTGGTTTATTTACACTATGTCCCATTTGAAGCCCCCCTGATGCACCCCTAGAGTAGAAACTCCAAAAAAGTGACCCCATTTTAGAAACTTCAGGATAGGGTTGCAGTTTTGTTGGTACTAGTTTAGGGTACATATGCTTTTTGGTTGCTCTATATTACACTTTTTGTGAGGCAAGGTAACAAGAAATAGCTGTTTTGGCTCTGTTTTTTGTTGTTATTTACAACATTCATCTGACAGGTTAGATCATGTGGTATTTGTATAAAGCAGGTTGCCACGGATGCGGCGATGCCTAATATGTATAATATTCTTTTATTTATGTAAGTTTTACACAATGATTTCATTTTTGAAACATAAAAAATCATGTTTCCATAGTTTTTTCAGTTTTTGGGTGATTGTCTTAGGTAAGGTATCATTTTTGTGGAATGAGATGACGGTTAAATTGGCACTTTTTGGGGGGGCATACGACTTTTTGATCACTTGCTATTAAACGTTTTGTAATGTAAGGTGATTTTTTGACACTTTTTTTTTTTTTCTTTTTTTACAGTCTTCACCTCAGGGTTTAGGTCATGTGGTATTTTTATAGAGCAGATTCTTACGGACGCGGCGATACCTAATATAAAAAAATCATGTTTTAGTCTGAGTCATTTTTTTTTATTTTTTGGGCCATTGTCTCGGACAATGTAGGGGCTCATTTTTTGCGGCATGAGGTGACAGTTTGGTACTATTTTGGCAACTTTTTTGATCACTTTTATTACCTTTTTGGGAAGTAAGGTGGGCAAAATTTAAATTTTATCATAGTTTTTATTTTTATTTTTTTATGACTTTCCCCGCACGGTGAACGCAACATGATCGTTTTATAGATCAGGTCATTACGGATGCGGTGATATCAAATACCGTATATACTCGAGTATAAGCCGACCCGAGTATAAGCCGAGCCCCTAATTTTACCCCCAAAAAAATGGGAAAAATTATTGACTCGAGTATAAGACTAGGGTGGGAAATGCAGCTATAATGCAGAGTGTATGTGTATATAATGCACACACTCAACATTATATACACACATCTGCAAGAGGGTGACTCCCTGTATTTAATGCAGAGTGTGTGCATTATATACACACACACTCTGCATTAAATACAGGGAGCCATCCACAGATCTCCCCCCTAAACAGTGCCATCCACAGATTCCCCCCCCCCCCCTAAACAGTGCCATCCACAGATCCCCCCCCCCTCCCCTAAATAGTGCCATGATGGCACTGTCCACAGATCCCCCTACAGTGCCGTCCACAGATCCCCCTACAGTGCCGTCCACAGATCCCCCTACAGTGCCGTCCACAGATCCCCCTACAGTGCCGTCCACAGATCCCCCCCTCCCCGACGCTCACAGCAGTTTTCCCCAGTCGTCTCCATGACACCAAGTCCTGAGATTGACTTCCTTCTGATTGGACAGGAAAAACACAGAGAGGTTAAAACCCCCACCCCCTCCTCACATCACCAGTGTGTTTTTCCTGTCCCATCAGGATAGGAAGCAGGAGAGGTGCACGGAGCTCGTTTGGGCTCACCTGGAGTTATTATTCATCTGCAGGCCGAGGTCGGATCTGCAGTGCAGCTCTCCCTCCTCCGTTCGGTTAGGCCTGGGCTCGGGCGCATAGGTAGTGCCCCTGCGAAGATTCCCTCTGCGGCGGTCCCGGAGGGCTTGATGCAGAGGGAAGGAGGAACACGGCGGATCGGCACTGTGATGTGTCCCTTCCGGCAGGCGGATGACGTCAGACGCCGGGGGCGGAGCTAAGCGCGCTGACGTCATCAACATGCGCCACAGGTCCTGCAGCATGAGAAGCACATGGAGACGCTATAAAAACGCTCAGGACCTGTGTAACAGCGCCCTGCATAGCGCGGCTCTCACATATTGTGAAGCATCTCTGAAGCGGTCGGGAGTCAGGATGAGCACCCCCCTCACGCCGGGCTCTGGAACCGAGCCTGCATCAAACCCTGGGACAGTGAGTAACCTGTTCTCAGGTACATGCTTTGTATGGTGGGTTCAGTCTGCTCATCCTTTCCTCCCTTACCATTTCAGGGAGAAAAGGATTCGGCTTCTGCAGCTAAAAAAACTAGGAAATGTGGTATTTGCTGCAAAAGATTGTCTAACACTGGATCCAAGCCCCTGTGTAAAGAATGTACCGCCAATGTCATCAAGGCCGAGTCTTCTGGTTTAATTGAAGACATTAGGAAAGTGGTAAAAGAAGAGGTTCAGCTAGCCTTAACTACCAGAGAACCTACTCCCCCCAAAGTTCCCCCCACTCAGGACTCCCGTAGTGTTAAATCACTTATCCTGGATTCCGACTCTGAGGGGCTGGCGGTCTCAGACTCCGAATCTGTCCAAAAACACCCTGTATCTTCAGATGAAGAGGGTGAATATAAGCGCTTCCTCTTCAATCCTGAAGATATTGATGAACTTATCAGGGCCACCATTCAGATGGAGATGCCTAAAGCTCCTAAGTCTACCCAGCAAGAAATTTTTGGGGGTCTAGGTGAAAGGAAAAAGGCTGTTTTCCCAGTCCCTGATAGTGTCCAAAAATTAATTCGGTCAGAATGGGAAAAACCGGATAAAGGATCCTTTATCCCAAGGGGAATTAAGAGGCGCTACCCCTTTTAGCCAAGAGGACTGTACGGATTGGGAGACCATTCCAAAAGTAGACGCGCCAGTGGCCAAGGTAGCAAAACATACGGCCCTACCGTTTGAAGACTCAGCACAATTGAAAGATCCTCTAGACAGGAAAGCGGAGAGTCTCTTGCGAAAGACCTGGGAGACTACGGCGGCCCTTCTCAAACCGGGCGTTGCCTCTACATGTGTGGCCAGAACACTAAACCTTTGGCTAGACCAGCTGGAGATACATCTGGTCAATAAAACACCACGGGATCAAATCCTAGAGAGCTTGCCTCTATTAAAGATGGCAACTTCCTTTCTAGCAGACGCAGCAGCTGAATCAGTTAAACTGTCCGCCCATACAGCTGTTTTCTCAAATACAGCGAGAAGGGCACTATGGCTTAAAGCGTGGTCAGGAGATATCACATCTAAAAATAAATAAATCGCACTCCCCTTCCACGGTCAGTATGTTTTCGGTGAAGATTTAGATAAAATCTTAGACAACGCGACAAATAAAAAAAGAGGGTTTCCAGAGGAAAGATATAAACAAAAAAGGCAGCCCTTTCGTGACCGATTTTTTTTCAGCCCGAGAATAAAAAAGATAAAGGGAAGACTGGGAGGTGGAGCAGGGGGAGAAGTTTCCTCTTCAACCCAAATCGGGCTGAAGCCTCCTCATCCAACAGCAAACAATGACGCCATACCAGTGGGGGGAAGACTCAGCTCCTTTCTAAGATCTTGGGAGCACGTAACAAACAGCCGGTGGATTTTAAGTATTATACAAGAGGGTTATCTGATAGATCTTCTCTCTTCCCCTCCACAGAAATATGTGATCACTACCCTTCCCCCATCTCAAACTGCGACCTTAAAAAACGACATAAAAAACCTATTAAACTTGGCCGCCATAGAGCCCGTCCCAAAAAATCAGACAGGACTGGGATTCTATTCCCGCCTCTTCATCATAAAGAAACCAAACGGGAAATCCAGGGTAATTATAAATCTGAAACATCTAAACAAATACGTAAGATATCAAAAATTCAAAATGGAGACCCTGAAGTCAGCAGTGAAACTCTTAAAAAAGGATGCAGTGATGGCCACAATAGATTTAAGCGACGCCTATTATCATGTCCCAATTCACAGGTCGTCAAGGGAATTCCTAAGGTTCGCGATAGAATTGGACGGAAACATTCAGCATTTCCAGTTCAGGTGTCTCCCCTTCGGGATCTCTTCTGCCCCAAGGGTTTTTACCAAAATAATGGCGGAAGCCTTGACAACCTTGAGAGAAAAGGCGATTTGTGTGATCCCCTATCTGGACGACCTACTGGTAGTGGCAGACAACATAGAGACCATGGGAATCCATCTCGGGTTAGTCCTGGATCATCTACAGAGCCTAGGTTGGCTCATCAATTGGAAAAAATCGGATTTAATCCCATCCAAACGGAAGGTTTTTCTGGGCATTACTCTAGACAGTCTCCCAAAGATCCTTTCTACCGCCTCAAAAGATAGTAAAACTTCAGACAGCTTTGAGGAAGTTCAAGAAGGAGAAATTCTGTTCAATAAGACAGGCCATGAAGGTACTAGGGAGTCTGTCCGCTTGCATTCCAGCAGTTGCCTGGGCACAGTTCCATCTAAGACCACTCCAGAAGTTCATCTTAGACAAATGGAACAGATCGCAATTAACCCTAGAGAGGATAATATTCTTAGATACAGAGACCAAAAAATCACTAACTTGGTGGCTCAGCAAATCGAACCTAGAAAAGGGGATTTTCTGGGCACAAGATCTCCCTCTAGTCATCACAACAGACGCCAGCCTCCACGGGTGGGGAGCGGTCGTCCAGGGGAACTCCTACCAGGGAACATGGGGGAATTACGTGAGTCAGCAATCCTCAAATTTCAAGGAGCTGAGGGCAGTGTGGGAAGCACTGAAACACACGAGTCAGCTGGCAGAGGGTCGTCACGTCCTAGTCTACTCGGACAACGCTACAGCCGTGGCCTTTATCCAACACCAGGGAGGCACAAGGCATCGCCTGCTACAGAACCTGGCAAACAAAATCTTTTTTCCTGGGCAGAAGGCAACATTCAATCTCTTTCAGCGGTTCATCTGAAGGGAGTCTTAAACATTCAGGCCGATTACCTAAGCCGGCACAGACTAGACCCAGGGGAATGGATGTTAGCTCCAGAAGCCTTCCACTTAATCACAAAAAAATGGGGCACATCCCTGGATATCCAGATTCCTTAAGGCAGCAGATAGGATCAGACCTACGATTAGAAACATGGTGCCACCATGGAACCTTAATACGGTACTAGGGGGTCTAACCTCCGATCCATTTGAACCTCTGGACTCTATTTACATCAGATGGCTTACCATTAAAACGATTTTTCTGGTGGCAATAACCTCAGCCAGAAGGGTCTGTGAGCTGCAGGCCTTGTCCATCCAAAAACCATTCCTTGCAATATTTGAGGACCAATTAATTTTCAAATTAGATCCGACTTTCCTCCCCAAGGTAGTCTCGACCTTCCATAGGTCTCAGGACATTGTTCTCCCCTCGTTCTGTGACAATCCGAAAAACGATCAGGAAATCACTTGCCACACATTAGATGTCCGGAGAGCGGTCTTAAAGTACCTGGAAGCTACCAGTCTTTGGAGAATAGACAAAAACCTGTTTGTCCAATTTTCAGGTCCTAACAAAGGGAAGAAAGCGGCAAAAAGTTCCATCTCCATATGGATTAAGATGGCAATCTCCGAAGCATATAAAGCTCAGGGAAAAGACGTCCCTGCTTCCCTAAAAGCACATTCTACGAGAGGCATGGCTGCCTCCTGGGCGGAAAAAGCCTCAGCCTCCTTACAACAGATTTGCAGGGCAGCAACATGGGAAAGAGTCCATACTTTCACTAAGCACTACAGACTAGATGTAGCTGCTAATGATGACCTAAGATTTGGACGTAAGGTCCTGTCGGCAGTCGTCCCCCCCTAATTGTATCTTTGATATTGTCTCAGGACTTGGTGTCATGGAGACGACTGGGGAAATGAGTATTACACTCACCGGTAATCCGGTTTCCTGGAAGTCTCCATGACACCACATATATCCCACCCTTTTTTTCTGCTATTAGCTATTATCCTTTCATCCTGGGGTTCTTCGTTAAAATACACTGGTGATGTGAGGAGGGGGTGGGGGTTTTAACCTCTCTGTGTTTTTCCTGTCCAATCAGAAGGAAGTCAATCTCAAGACTTGGTGTCATGGAGACTTCCAGGAAACCGGATTACCGGTGAGTGTAATACTCATTTCTTACTTTGTCTTTGCTCCGGTAATACAGGCAGTGCGGGGGGCGGCGCTCACTCACTGACGTCACGCGCCTTCTCCCACTAGGCGGCGCAGGCGCGTGACGTCAGTTAGTGAGCGCCACCCCCCGCACTGCCTGTATTACCGGAGCTAAGACCTAGACTCGAGTATAAGACGAGGAGGCTTTTTGAGCACAAAAATATGTGCCAAAAAACTCGTCTTATACTCGAGTATATACGGTATGTGATCGGAAATACATAGGACGTACCGGTACGTCCTGTGTCCTTAAGGACCGGGACATCAGGGTGTACCGGTACGCCCTATGTCCTAAACAGGTTAAGGGTGTGGTTCACACTTGCGTTCTGGCATTCTGCTATAGGTTCTGATTATAATGGAACGCACAGACGGAATGCAAAATGAAACCTTTAAGAGGCATTCTGTTTTGATCCGTCATAGTAGAAGTCTATGGGCAATCATAACGGATCCTGGCGACAGTACTTTGTTTTCCGTCTTGCATAACGGAAACCAGACCCGACAAATCCGTTATACTTGCCCATAGACTTCTATTGTGACGTATCAAAATGGAATGCCTCTTAAAGGTTTCCGTTTTTCATTCTGTCTAGGTATTCAGTTATAAATGGAGCCTATAACGGAAAGCCAGAACGCAAGTGTAAACCCACCCTTATTTGCTTGTATACAGTAATTTTGGTACTGGCAATTGATGGTGCGGGCAGCAGGTGAGAATGCAAGACCTGTGCCCGCATCATAATTGCAACATAAAATTAGAGCAAGTTACAGAAAGGAAAACTACAACTCCCAGCAGGTCCTGAAGGTTTGCATCTGACAAGGCATGCTGGGAGTTGTACTTTCCAAGGGGGGAAGGCAATAAAATGTGAATAATATTTTTTTAATAGTATTTTAACAGTTATTACTGGAATATGGTATTACCTATCTGGACTAGCCTGAGACAGAGAGCGTGACGTCCACTGCCTCGTCTCTATCTGTCTTGCTCACAGGCAGGAGGCAGCTAACTGAGCACCCGCGGCACACTATAAACCCGCCGCTGCGCTCTGCAGACTCCAGGGCGCGGCTGGGAACCTTACTGGCTGCGTGCCTGCGCTGCGTAGGGATGCTCTGTACGGAGAGCGCAGCGCAGGCACGTCACGTATGAGGAGGCGGTGTCCAAGAGCAGCGCTGCGGGGAGCGGTCTGGAGAGGAGGCGCTGGGCACTGGCGGGCAGCGGCCATGGCAAGTGAAGTGGCGAGGTGAATGATCATGGCCTGGATCAGTCATCTCGCCACTTATATGACAAGTCTGACTCTGGAGAAGTCACTGTCAGTGCTCATTGAAGTGGCAGGCAGTTGTGCTGGCCAGCGGGAAGCTGGAGAGCTGCCTGCCGCACTCACTAATCATTATGAATGAAAATGCCAGGGGCCCACCGAGGGTTTACCCGGTTCCCCGGTGGGTCAGTCCGAGCCTGCTTGCGGGTACCCCACCGCTGATGCTGCCACCCAGTTTTTTTTTTTTTTTTTATAAACATCACCCCTACTTCCCTGGCTTTGAAGCTGTCCGCTGTGATTGGATCGCGGCATAGCCAGGGAGAAGGAAATGCCCATTGAGAAACCGTGGCGTCTCCTCCTCCCTGTACTGATGCTCAGTATTTACATAATGAGCTAGAGAACTTCAGACGGGCGCAGTGGGGCACAGGAGCGATATTTAAAAAAAAACGGTTGGCAGCATCAGTACAAGAACAGGTATTTAGCTCCTATATGTAGAACAGATGAAAGGTCCTCTTTAAGGATACAGCAGGTATAAACCCTGTCCAATGTTAAAGGCTATGTACACATTTGGAGGCAATTTTTTATTATTATTGCATTGTACTCATTTTGAGCAAAAAATATTTTTAAATTGGTCTTTATTAAAAATATGGCATCTTTCTGCACAGAGCTGAAATGCTCTAGTAGCACCCTTTTGGATTTTCAGTTTTTTCCGTCAGACCAGGAGCAGACGGACTCCTTATCTCTGCTCTCTGACTTCATAAACACTCATAGCTCAGTTCTTATCTTACTGTTAAGAATGTGGCTTAAATAAGTGTTTATGACCTCTTAGTAATTTAGAGATAAGGTTTATTAGATGACGGCACAAAGTAAAAGTGAAAGTACCAGTCACACAGCTCAAAAAAAAACAAAAAAAAAAACAGAACAGCTCAATATTTTTAATAAAGGACAATTAAACAAATGATTTATAGCCAAAAATTAGTAGAATGTAATCATAAATTTAAAAAATTGCCTCCGAAGGTGTACATAGCCTTTAAATGTTTGGTATGCCAGAATTGTCAATTTATTACTCCCGCTGATCAAAGACAAGTACATTTTACATTTCTTCTCACAATTTAAAAAAAAATTCCTGGGCAGCCCATGTATAAGTCATACTTTACAGATCATTGAAGAACTATCTGTACACAAACCTTCTGTAGCGAGAACTTCCACTTCTTGGAGTTAAAGTGTATCTAACCTTTCAGGGAAGTTTATTAAAAACTATTCTAAATGCCATAAAATTGTATTTTGTAATATAATTGTTTTTCATGTTCCACTTACAAAATAGGCACTCGAAGTTCAGGTGCATATATTTCTTTGGAATCTGTACACTCGGGCCACAGTGAGCAGTGTACTGGCATTGCTGCTCCTGCCTGTACCAGCTTGGCTCTGCTAAAGCCTGGCGTAGCACATCCGTACAAGGTCTCCTGCACTGTTGTGCTATGTAGAGCTCTTTAGCGGAGCAAGCAGGCATCGGCAAGAGCTCTAAATAGCACATCACCGCTCCTCCCTGTGCCCACTCCGCTAAACTCTGGCATAGCACATTAGATGTGATATGCCTGACCTTAGTAGAGCAGATGGGCAGGAGCAGTGATGTGTGCTTCTACCTGTATAGCACTCACTACAGACCAACAGTGGAATCCATACACCGCCAAAATAGATGTCTGAACTTCAGGTGTTTACTTTGTAAGGAAAATGGAAGAAAAAAAGTATATTACAAAAATATAACATGTTATTTAGAGTAGTCTTTAATAAATAAATAAAAATGCAAAAGTTTAGGTACACTTTAACCACCTCAGCCCCCATAGCTTAAACACCCTGAAAGACCAGGCCACTTTTTACACTTCTGACCTACACTACTTTCACCGTTTATTGCTCGGTCATGCAACTTACCACCCAAATGAATTTTACCTCCTTTTCTTCTCACTAATAGAGCTTTCATTTGGTGGTATTTCATTGCTGCTGACATTTTTACTTTTTTTGTTATTAATCGAAATTTAACGATTTTTTTGCAAAAAAATGACATTTTTCACTTTCAGTTGTAAAAATTTTTAAAAAAAACGACATCCATATATAAATTTTGCTCTAAATTTATTTTTATACATGTCTGATAAAAAAAAAAAAATGTTTGGGTAAAAAAAAAAAAAATGGTTTGGGTAAAAGTTATAGCGTTTACAAACTATGGTACAAAAATGTGAATTTCCGCTTTTTGAAGCAGCTCTGACTTTCTGAGCACCTGTCATGTTTCCTGAGGTTCTACAATGGCCAGACAGTACAAACACCCCACAAATGACCCCATTTCGGAAAGTAGACACCCTAAGGTATTCGCTGATGGGCATAGTGAGTTCATAGAACTTTTTATTTTTTGTCACAAGTTAGCAGAAAATGATGTTTTGTTTTTTTTTCTTACAAAGTCTCATATTCCACTAACTTGTGACAAAAAATAAAAAGTTCTATGAACTCACTATGCCCATCAGCGAATACCTTGGGGTGTCTTCTTTCCAAAATGGGGTCACTTGTGGGGTAGTTATACTGCCCTGGCATTCTAGGGGCCCAAATGTGTGGTAAGGAGTTTGAAATCAAATTCTGTAAAAAATGGCCGGTGAAATCCGAAATGTGCTCTTTGGAATGTGGGCCCCTTTGCCCACCTAGGCTGCAAAAAAGTGTCACACATGTGGTATCTCCGTATTCAGGAGAAGTTGGGGAATGTGTTTTGGGGTGTCATTTTACATATACCCATGCTGGGTGAGAGAAATATCTTGGCAAAAGACAACTTTTCCCATTTTTTTTTTTTATACAAAGTTGGCATTTGACCAAGATATTTATCTCACCCAGCATGGGTATATGTAAAATGACACCCCAAAACACATTCCCCAACTTCTCCTGAATACGGAGATACCACATGTGTGACACTTTTTTGCAGCCTAGGTGGGCAAAGGTGCCCAAATTCCTTTTAGGAGGGCATTTTTAGACATTTGGATACCAGACTTCTTCTCACGCTTTGGGGCCCCTAAAATTCCAGGGCAGTATAAATACCCCACATGTGACCCCATTTTGGACAGAAGAAACCCCAAGGTATTCAATGAGGGGCATGGCGAGTTCATAGAAAAAAAAATTTTTGGGCACAAGTTAGCGGAAATTGATTTTTTGATTTTTTTTTTTTCTCACAAAGTCTCCCTTTCCGCTAACTTGGGACAAAAAATTCTATCTTTCATGGACTCAATAAGCCCCTCAGCAAATACCTTGGGGTGTCTTCTTTCCAAAATGGGGTCATTTGTGAGGTGTTTGTACTGCCCTGGCATTTGAGGGTCTCCGCAATCATTACATGTATGCCCAGCATTAGGAGTTTCTGCTATTCTTCTTATATTGAGCATACGGGTAATGAGATTTTTTTTTTTCCGTTCAGCCTCTGGGCTGAAAGAAAAAAATGAACGGCACAGATTTCTTCATTCGCATCGATCAATGTGGATGAAAAAATCTCTGCCAAAAAAAGAAAAAGGAGGGGAAAGGCGTCTACCAGGACATAGGAGCTCCGCCCAACATCCATACCCACTTAGCTCGTATGCCCTGGCAAACCAGATTTCTCCATTCACATCAATCGATGTGGATGAATAAATCCTTGCCGGGATTTTTTTTTTTTATATATATACAAAGTGTTTGCCAAAGTATATGAACACCGCCACCTCCTCAGCTCATATGCCTCGGCAAACGTATCTTTTACTGCAGAGGAGAAATCTCTTCTTGCAGCGCCGCATACACCATACAATGCTTCTGTCAGAATGCACATCAGTGCTGCAGCTAGTCGATCGGTTGGTCCACCTGGAAGGTAAAAAAAACAAAACAATAAAGAAAAAACCAGGCCGCAACGCAATAAATTTATTAACTGTTGAACAGAACATAGAAACTTTTTTTAAACTTTTTTAACTGAACGTTAACTTTTTTTACTTACCGGTATTTTTTTTTTTTGTTTAGTTTTTTTTACCTTTATAGAACAAACCTCTCCTTCCCCATGGGACAATGTGCAACGCGCAAATCGCCCAAAGATGTGGCGAAGTACGTTATGCACTTTATCCCAGGTGAAAGGAGAGGTTTGCAGCAGCTATGAGTAAAAGGGCCCTAATAGCCCTGTGTGCCTGTCCTGTGAGATGCAATCCCTATGCTAGGTGTACCTGTGTGTGGTACTTCCGGAAACACTCTCCATAGCATAGGGCAGGGTGGTCAGGACAGAAATAGCGGGTGTCACGCCTTATTCCACTCCTGCTACAGACACGACATTTTTTTCGGGGTGGCAGTTGGGTTGAGGTACCAGCAACGACACTGGGGAAATGTCGCTCGTGTAGACTGCTAACTACACTGGTGGATGGGGCCACGAAACCTCCTGGATACAGGAGGTTCTCGATGATTTCTTCCTGGAATTTGAGGAAGAATCCTGTTCTCCCAGCCTTACTGTAGAGAACAAAACTATTATAGGCAGCCAATTGAATTAAATATACAGACACCTTCTTATACCAGCGTCTGGTGCGTCGAAACTAAATAGGGAGCCAAAATCTGGTCATTGAAGTCCACCCCTCCCATGAGCGCATTATAGTCGTGGACTGAGAGGGGCTTTTCAATGACACGGGTTCCCCTTTCAATTTGGATTGTCGTGTCTGCGTGAATGGAGGAGAGCATGTAAACGTCACGCTTGTCTCTCCATTTCACCGCGAGCAGTTCTTCATTACACAAGGCAGCCCTCTCCCCCCTTGCAAGACGGGTGGTAACGAGCCGTTGGGGGAAGCCCGCGCGACTAGTTCGCGCGGTGCCACAGGCGCAAATCCGTTCTAGAAACAAATGCCTAAAGAGGGCCACACTTGTGTAAAAATTGTCCACATAAAGATGGTACCCCTTGCCGAATAAGGGTGACACCAAGTTCCAGACTGTCTTCCCACTGCTCCCCAGGTAGTCAGGGCAACCGACCGGCTCCAGGGTCTGATCTTTTCCCTCATAGATCCGAAATTTGTGGGTATAGCCTGTGGCCCTTTCACAGAGCTTATACAATTTGACCCCATACCGGGCACGCTTGCTTGGGATGTATTGTTTAAAGCCAAGGCGCCCGGTAAAATGTATTAGGGACTCGTCTACGCAGATGTTTTGCTCGGGGGTATACAAATCTGCAAATTTCTGGTTGAAATGGTCTATGAGGGGCCGAATTTTGTGGAGCCGGTCAAAAGCTGGGTGGCCTCTGGGACGGGAGGTGGTGTTGTCACTAAAATGCAGAAAACGCAGGATGGTCTCAAATCGTGTCCTGGACATAGCAGCAGAGAACATGGGCATGTGATGAATTGGGTTCGTGACCAATATGACCGCAATTCATGCTTTTTAGTTAGACCCATGTTGAGGAGAAGGCCCAGAAAAATTTTAAGTTCGGAAACTTGGACTGGTTTCCACCGGAAAGACTGGGCATAAGAGCTTCCCGGGTTGGCGGATATAAATTGTGTGGCATACCGATTTATTTCTGCCACAACTAAGTCTAGAGCTCCGCAGTCAAGAACAGCTCAAAAAATCCCAGGGCCGAACCGATATGAGCCGTCTCAACCCGAACTCCAGACTGGGCGGTGAAAGGGGGAACTACAGGTGCGGCTGAAGTTGGTGACTGCCAATCAGGGTTTGCCAGCACCTCAGGGATTCTAGGGGCTCTACGGGCCTGTCTGCACAGTGGCTGCGACGGGGTAACTACTGCACGTGCCACCGTACCAGTTTCAACTGTCCTTCTGGTGCTCGCCACGTCACCATGTTGTACGGCAGTGCTGGTACTAGGTCCAGGAAGGGCTGCGCTGCTGGTGTATGCCTCACCACGTGATCCGGCAGCGACAGCCCCACTCTGCTGCTCTTGAAACGGATCCTGCACAACCTGTGGTCTAGCGACACGGGGCCGGGTACGCCTGGTTCTATCAGGGACCTCCACCTCCTCGTCCGAACTTTGGGTCAGAGAGCCACGCTTTCTACAGGTTCATTTTCTGACCCGCTAGATTCGTCAGATGAGGGTTCCCATTCCTCATCCGACTGGGTCAGAATCCTGTAGGCCTCTTCAGAAGAATACCCCCTGTTTGCCATTTGGACTACTAAATTTAGGGGTATTCCCTGAGACTACCCAAGAAAAAAAGCAAGCCTGTCTTACAAAGGGGAGGCTAGCGAAGTACCGGAGGCCGCTGCGGTTGATAAAAAATATCAAAACTGATTTTTTATCGCCGCAGTGCGTGTAAAGTGATTGTGCAGTGATCAAAAAACAAAAAATTTTTTGTCACTGCGGCGGGGCGGGTGTGGGTGAACGCACGTGTGGGCGACCGATCAGGCCTGATCGGGCAAACACTGCGTTTTGGGTGGGGGGCGAACTAAAGTGACATTAATACTATTATAGATCTGACCGCTAATCAGCGAATCAGTGACTGCGGTGCGGTGGGCTGGGCGCTAACCGAACGCTAACTACCTAACCAAGGGGCCTAAACTATCCTAAAACCTAACAGCCAATACTAGTGAAAAAAAGTGACAGTTTACACTGATCACTTTTTGTCTTTCACTAAGTGATTGACAGGGGGCGATCAAGGGGTTAATTTGGGTGATGGAGGGTGATCTGGGGCTAAGGGTAGTGTTTGGTGGGTACTCACAGTGATGTCTGCTCCTCTGCTGGAACCAACCGACGAAAAGGACCAGCAGAGGAGCAGACAAGCCATTTAACAGATCATATTTACTAATATGATCTGTTATCTGGCTTTTGATTTAATTTTTTGAAAATCGCCAGCCTGCCAGCCACGATCATTGGCTGGCAGGCTGGTGCCGAAATACTTCTTTAACTTTTGCCGGCCCGCGATGCGCATGCGCGGGCCGGCAATGCCCGAAATCTCGCGTCTCGCGAGAGGACGCACCGGCGCGTCCACCCAGAGAAACAGGACCGCCGCAAAGACGCAATCCTGCGTACGGCGGTCCTGAGGAGGTTAAAGTATTTTTACCAAGCATGGTGTGAACAGGGCCTTTGTTCTTCTGGTATGTGTTGTCAGGTATTGTGCTCTTGGAATCATCTTATGGAAGATTCACCACTCTGAAGTCTTCTCTGTTTGGAGTTGATGGCTTTCCCTGTGTGTTTTGTGGAGTTCCAAAACCTTATAAATGGCTTTTTGGTCCAAAACAAAATATATTTTAACAAGCAGATTCCAAAGCACTATAGACACCTAAATTTTGCCTATTTTTTATTTTTTTCAAATATTTTTTATTCAGGGAAACATCAATAAGCAGCGTACAGATGTGGAAGTTACACTTAATAGACAACGATGTCACTGTAAAATACACATACAATAAAGTGTCCCATTGAGCATAAGACAATCACATTTCCCAATTTTCAATTTTTCTCCCTTCCCCCCACCTCCCCACTCCCATGAACCTTTTATCACCCCAACTGTGCGCCCAACTGTCGGTCAAGTAAAAGAACTCTCCATCAAAGATGTCTGCACGACGGCATCTCGCCAGTCTCTTTTTCGGTCTACAGCCAGAAGGTACCTCGCCTAAACCTCTAGTTAGCAAGTACTACCATCATGTAATATCTACCTCCAGTGCACCTAACGTCCCCCTTATCTGTTCTTCCAGGTACCATTTAGTGTGGCGAAAAGGCTTCATTACCTCCTGAATTTCAGTAGGAGTCAGAACATGGCTGATAAATTCCTTCCACTTACTGAAGAATGGTTTATTGGACTTATCTTTATTATTTTCTGCCTCCAACCTATCCATATAGAGAATACGGTTCATAATGCCCACTGTTTCGTCTAGTGTGGGGATGGTGGGAAATATCCAGTGTCTCAATATCGTTTTTTTCACTGCCAATAAAAACAAATGGATGCCCTTGATATGTGTGGAGTGAGTTATTTCCCCTTTGGTATCCCAAGGTATATAATGAAAAATACAGTGCAGTGGAGTCAATTGTACTTCCACCCCCCAGATCTGCTTCATGAGTTCTAGCGCTCCCTTCCACCGTAGGGTTAAAAACGGGCAGCTTCATAGCCCATGCAACAGATTGGCTTTCTGTAGTTGACATTTTGGACACCATCTAAGATAGTGTGCTGGGGCAGCACTGTAAGACAAGTCAAACGCATATGTTGCTTTATGCAAAATCCTGAAGTGCATTTCCCTCCAAGTCTCATTTCCTGTCGCCTGCCTCACACGCTCCATACCTTCCGTTAACTTTGGGGTCAACTCCGTGTCATCCAACTAAATTTCCCATTTCTGGAATACCTTTTTCTTCTAGAGGGATCGAATGGAGTATTCTGAATTTTCTGGCACAGGTCTGACAGAGATCTGTTTTGATTTCCCATTAGGGCATCGAACCAAGCTCTCCTTTCCTGGTCTCCCATATTTAAGGACTGAGACCGACAAAATGAACTAATTTGATTATAGGGGAGAAAGTGCGAGGGAGGCAACCGGAACTGCGACTGGACATTCTGCCATGGCAATAGCTCACTTCCCATAGGATTAAGTAATTGTTTTAAAGAGGTTTTTCCCCTTCTCCTTCCAGAGTGTAAACATTACCGACTGTCTCCCTGCTGAAAAGGCCGGGAGGGACCATAATGGCATATATGGAGAGAGATACATAGGCAATCGAAACAGTTTACGAACTCCTCTCCATGTAGCTAGAGTATCTTTCAGTAGCGTATATTTCCTCAGAGTGAGGGGGATGTCTCGGATTCTGGTGTGCAAGATAGCTCTCAGATCCCATGGAGCGGCCAATTCCTTCTCCAAAGGGGTATTGGAGAAATTCGAGGAACCAGTCAACCAATCTTTAATAGTCTCCAGAGGGAAGCCAAATTATAATTCCTGATATTAGGCATCTGTAAGCCACCCTCCCATTTTAGCAAGACAAAGTTTTGCGTACGCGATCCTCTGTCTCCTACCTACCTCGCCACAAAAAGCGTGAGAAAGGCCTTTTGAATCCTGGCAATGTCTATATGTTTTAGCAGGAGAGGAATGGTTTGCATAGGATAAAGTAGTCTGGCAAAGCTAACCATCTTCACAAGATGGGCCTCTCCCGAATAAAGACAGTGGCAAGTTCAGCCACCTTTCCAATTCTTCCTCTATCTTTTTGATTAGCAGGCATAGTTTAATTGATACAGAGACAGTGGACTCCGACCTATTTTAATACCAAGATAAGTCAGGTATTGGGGGGACTACCTCCACTTCCTGAGCATAATTGGTGCTTGCGATCCCTGGGTATATCCTTTAAGTATAGCAGTTGACTTTTGCTCACATTCACACAGATAGCCTGTCACCTCCCCAAAGTGTTGCAAAGAATCTAAGACGTTTTTTAGGTCTGTTTCCGGGGAATTAAGAAAAATTTGATGTCATCTGCGAAGCAGGTGAGTTTAGTCCTCTTTAGCTCCTACCTTAATCCCCTGGTACACATCTGAATGTATTAGGAATCTTACATGAGGTTCCAGGGCCAAATTAAAGAGGAGCGGGGATAAGGGCAACCCTGTCTCGTACCCCTGTGGAGGCGGAAAGGGCGTCGACAAAAAAACAGGCAAATGAACTTGAGCTGGCGACCAGCGGTACAGTGTGTCAAGAACGTCCGGAATGGTCCTGTAAAGCCAAAGGCCTCCAGTGTCTTCCTAAGCCAATTTCCAGTTCACATTGTCGAAGGCTTTTTCCTCATCACAGACAGCAGAGCAGGCAAACAGCTGGGTCCTGACTATGGAAGAGGTAATCTTGTATCGTTAAAAACTGTTCTAATATTGGTGACAGCTGCTCTCCCCTTAGTAAACCCTACCTGATGAGGGGCCGATCAGGGATGGCATGAATTCCGCCAGTCTATTAGTCATTAGTTTTGTCATGATATTCAGGTCTTAGTTTATTAAACGAGATCGGCGGTACGACCCATCTGGGCAGCATCCTTACCCGGCTAGGATAAGTTTAATGTGGGCTAACTTTCCTGTAGACATAATGTCCCCCCCGTGTAGACAGGAATTAAACAGCTCCTGTAGAACTGGTGAGACTTCCGCCTTAAGAGCTTTGAAGAACTCCGCCGGAACCCATCTGGGCCTGGTGCTTTTTCCGTTACTAAGCGATTTAATGTAAGACTGAACCTCCTCAACTGAGATTGCTTATTGAGGCTAATTCAGCATATCTCCTGAAAGTTTGGGGAGAGAGACGCTAGCTAGGAGCTCTTCCTCTGCCCGTGACAGGTTAAACCCGTCCTGGGAAAAAGTGCTTCATAGTATTTCCTAAAGCCACTCCACTATATCTTTCGGGTTTGGTGTTTTTTTCCCATTATCATCTAAATCGACCTAAAGCAGGACCATACGCTGTGTGTAGATTAAATGGGCCAGCATTTTAAACCTGCCTTAATTGCCATATCTAAACAGCTTGGCCAAGTGATGGTCCATGTGCAGTTTATTTGTTGCTCTAATTTGTGATCGTAGTTGTGTTTTGCCGTTATCCATCTAATCCTGTTCATGTCAGTGGGACTCGGTAGATAAGAGGTGTAAGGCCGAACAAACCTCATCAGTAGCATGCTGGAGTCCAAGCCATACTTTCCTTTTTCTAGCTGTTGTATATGAAATAATATTCCCGCGGATAAACATAGAAACATAGAAACAAAGAATGTGTCGGCAAGATAAGAACCATTTGGCCCATCTAGTCCTGCCCAATATACTGAATACTATGGATAGCCCCCGCCCTATCTTATATGAAGGATGGCCTTATGCCTATCCCATGCATGCTTAAAACCCCTTCACTGTATTTGCAGCTACCACTTCTCGCAGGAAGGCTATTCCATGCATCCACTACTCTCTCAGTAAAGTAATACTTCCTTATATTACTTTTAAACCTTTGCCCTCTAATTTAAAACTGTGTCCTCTTGTGTAGTTTTTCTTCTTTTAAATATGCTCTCTTCCTTTACCGAGTTGATTCCCTTTATGTATTTAAAAGTTTCTATCATATCCCCTCTGTCTCTTCTTTCTTCCAAGCTATACATATTAAGGTCCTTTAACCTTTCCTGGTAAGTTTTTATCCTGCAATCCATGTACTAGGTTAGTAGCTCTTCTCTGAACTCTCTCTAGAGTATCTATATCCTTCTGGAGATATGGCCTCCAGTACTGCGCACAATACTCCAAGTGAGGTCTCACCAGTGTTCTGTACAGCGGCATAAGCACTTCACTCTTTCTACTGCTTATACCTCTCCCTATACATCCAAGCATTCTGCTGGCATTTCGTGCTGCTCTATTACATTGTCTTCCCACCTTTAAAGTCTTCTGAAATAATTACTCCTAAATCCCTTTCCTCAGATAACTGAGGTCAGGACTGTGTCAAATATTCTATATTCTGCCCTTGGGTTTTTAACCCCAGGTGCATTATCTTGCACTTATCCACATTAAATTCAGTTTCCAGAGTTCTGACCATTCTTCTAGTTTTCCTAAATCCTTTTCATTTGGCGTTTCCCTCCAGGAACATCAACCCTGTTACATATCTTTGTGTCATCAGCAAAAAGACAAACCTTACCAGCGAGGCCTTTTGCAATATCACTTATGAAGATATTAAACAATATCGGTCCCAGTACAGATCCCTGTGGAACCCCACTGGTAACATTACCTTGTTTTGAATGCGGATAACCGCTTTTGCATGTCCCATAGGAGGCAATGATTGTCCCGATGGCCAGAATTATTGTCTAGAATTCCCACCACCAGCCTTTCAATCTATCTAAAAAATCATCGTCAGACATAAGGTAGTTAGGTAAGTGCCACACCCGATCAGAGCCTCTAGGGGTGTTTTCGGCAATGGTGATGCACACCGGTGCGTGATTAGACACCACCATGTCTGTGATCTCAGCCTGAAGAACCTTTTTCGAGAGTTGCGGCGAGGTCAGGGCATAGTCAATCCTAGACCACGACCGGTGTGCATGCGAGAAATGTGTGAATTCCCTTTCCACTGGATTTAGGCACTGCCATATGTCTACCATACCCGTGGACTTAAGGAAAGGTTCTAGGAATACCTCCCACCTCTAATAGGCTGCATAGATTGGGGTGTAAACTGCGGTCTGTTTACGATCTTCCGCTAGGTTATGTACTGCGTTAAAGATCTCCCATGACCAAAATCTGATTTCCTGCTTCTTGAAGAACTCTGCTTTCCAGGTTCCTAAAAAAGGAGGGCCTGACAGTATTAGGCCCGTAAACATTGATAGATCTAGAGACCTACAGCCGTGACAATTTAAGATGCATAATCCTGTCCTCCTCATCACATTCAGTCGAGATCACATCGTGACTTACTCGTTTATGAATGAGAACTATCACCCCGCTTTCCTATTACATGATGAAGATCCCAAGACTCGTCCCACCCAGAGACGCTGCATACGCCATAAGTTAGCCTCCTCCAGGGTGTCTCCTGTAGCAATGCGATATCCGCTTTCATGTCTTAAGGTGTTTGAGACCATTAATCTTTTCTGTGGGGCTTCTAGAGGGCCTTATACATTCCAAGTGACTACTTTCATAAAATGCGCAGTATAAAGGGCTTGCAAGAAGCATCACCTGGAGGGGAGGGCTTTCCCCCGGTTGTAGACATCAAATATAGCAGGTGCAAAACATCTATGGAGCATGACCGTAAAAGTGGCTAAAAACATTCCCGCCAACCTATAACAAACCATTGTGTATGTGTAACCCACAAAAAATCCGCCATAAGGCACTTTGGACTCACTTTTTTCGCACTGAACTGGCAAGTACATTCGGACTCTGTCCCCACCAGATTCTTTCCCATGTAGTCGCATCTGCTAATGTCTCCACTACCCATGGATACTTTGCAAAAAGAACCCTTCACTCCCTTCGTCTTCCCTCTCCCCCCTGCTTTATTTAAAGACATTTGCAGCAACGACCTTCCCCATATCATCAGTGCAGGGATAATCAAATTCCCGGCAGCAGCAAGCTGGTAACTCACAAGTTCCAAAAAAACGTATCTTTCAGCCTTAGCCGCTTCCTACAGCAGATTATCAGTCCCAGTCCGAGCGGGATACCTGGCTGATAACATCTCCAGACATGTGCTGGTAAGCATCACCAGGCCTCAGACTCGATTGTCCACCGGAACGACCTCCTCTGGGTGTTGATCTGGGTCTCGGGCTATCAGGTAAGTCGCCGTCCTCTAAGGCTTCTGTTGCCTCTCTTGGTGATAAGTAGGTGTCCGTTCCTCCGTTCTGTTTGAACACACGCAGGACAGCCGGATAAATAAGTGCAAAACTGATTTTCTCTGAACCAGCTGTGTTGCAAATATTGAGAAAAAAGCTCTCCTTCTTTTGGCTACTTCCACAGAATAATCGCAGAACAGTAGAGCTTATCCATCTAATTCTTAGAGGTTGATTCAAGGTCTGTACTTTACCAAGATGGTTTCCTTGTCTGCATAATAAGGAACTTAACAATAACCGGCCTCGGTCTGGAGGTCTGGCTGTCCACGTGTGGTATCTCTGGGGGGGGGGGGGGGGGGCAAATCTATGAGCCCTATCCACAGTAGCGGCATCTCAAATCCCAGTGCCAGCGGGAGCTCTGAGGAGCAAAAACGCGCCAAATGTGCTGGAATGTCCCTCAGGGAGACCCACAATACGAATTATTACTCCTCCGGGAGCGGTTTTACAAGTCTTCCACTTTATCCTGCAGGGCCAGGTTAATGCGAACTATTTCTCTTACTTGAGACAGAGTAATGCATAAGCTCGTCCTCCTCAGGGCCCCGTTCTATGCTCTAATTCCCAATATGGGTAAGAGTTCTGTGCAATGGTCCTGATGCAACTGTTTCATTAGTACCGGCAATGGTGGATTCTAGCGTGGCTTTAATGTCTGGGGCCAGTATCTGCGCAACCGCCATCGCGATTTCTTTGCTGGGGAGCTCCAACTCCTGGAGCTGCAGCAGCTGCTGCGATTGCGGCGGTGTCTCCCCTCTAGAATCGTCTGCATTGGGGGGAAGGGGGGGCTGTGAGGAGGAGCGGGTTGTTCTCCGCTTACCCTCCGCCATCTTGTCTGATCCGATTCACGCGGCTGGAGTGAAGAAGTCGTCTGCGGGGGGCCGTTGCGGACCAGGTATTTGTCCATGAGCCACCCGATTCAAGTTAGGGGGCAGCGATCCAGCTTCTGGTCCCGGCGAACCCCTGATATGTGGCAGGGTATACGGAGCTCCTCCACCGCACGTCCTCACATGTGCGCGCCTGAACCGGAAGTAATTTTGCATATTTTGTAAGTAAAGCATGAAAAAATATTTAAAAAAATAATTTTATGGCATTTAGAATCATTTTTAATAAAGTTCTTGAAAAGGTTAGGTACACTTTAAAATGACTTGAAGAATCCAAGCAAAAACCTTGGGGAAACCTGTGGCTGTCTATGCTAAAGAGCACCTGCCAGCCGGATCAACCCTATTAAATCAAACACAATACATGATAGGGTTGATCCAGCAGAATAAAACAATGCCTCACTTATGCAGATCCATTGCACTACTCTTGAGGAAATTCACTTTTTATTAATATGTAGTTTAGATGTTGCATCAAGGGAGAGGCCTGAGCCCCTCTGAGCACCAGAGCTCCTCTGCTATGTATTTATTGCCAACCCCCCCCCCCCCCCCACCTACTTCACTTTGATTGCCAGTGCCAGGCAAGAAGCAGTCTTGAGACAGTGCTTTAGATCAGAGCAATACATAAGCCTCCGCTTTCCCAGGAGCGCAGATGACTACTGCACATGTGCCAATGGCATTATCTACCACCCAGAAGAGGAGATGCTTGGCTTGAAAGGGAGACACAAGACAACTTGTATATCTGTAGTCCACATAGGGAAATCCCTTTTGTTATAATTAGGGATGAGCGAATCGACTTCGGATGAAACATCCAAAGTCGATTCAATACTGTACGCAGTGAGCGCTCCATAAAGTATTAGAATGTATTGGCTCCGAAGAGCCGAAGTTATTACTTCGCGAAGTCTCGCGAGACTTTGCATAATAACTTCAGAAATTGATTTATACTGTAAAAAAATATTTCCCGAACTCTGGTTCAGTTCCAAGGTAACACTTGGAACCGAACCCGAATTCGGGAAGTGTTTTTTTACAGTATAAATCAATTTATAAAGTAATTATGCAAAGGCTCGCGAGACTTCGCGAAGTAATAACTTCAGCTCATCGGAGCCAATACATTCTAATACTTTACGGAGCGCTCGCTCCGTACAGTATTGAAACAAAGTTTTTTATGTGAATCAACTTTGGATGTTTCATCCAAAGTCGATTCGCTCATCCCTAGTTATAATCCATAAGGCACATGAAAACATTTAGGGGGTCATTTACTAAATAATATACATCAGTTTTCTGGGGTATTTGCGCTGCAATCTGTGACTTTTCCCTGCTCACGCCAGGTCTAAGAAAGGGAACGGGGAAGTGGGCCGGTAGACCAGTCTCATTTATCATTTTCTTCGTCTGTTTTAGGAGTAGAAAATGATCTAAATTTAAGCCAGCAAAGAAGCTAGCTTACATTTAGACTGGTGGTGAATGCGCCAAAGTTATGTAGAGGCCGGTACCTCTACATAACTTTGGCGGATCAACCGCCAGTGCAAAGGGTTATTAAGACTGGCATCTAAAACGCCGTCCTTTATAAATGACCCCCTGACTTGCTAAAAAACTACCAGATCGTGTGGGGAGGGGTATCTGGGGAATGAAGTTATTTTGGCAACTAAGTATGTGAGTGCTGCTGATCTAGCAATTAGCTTAACAGTTAGCGCTGCAGTGCAGATGAAACATAGAAACATAGAATGTGTCGGCAGATAAGAACCATTTGGCCCATCCATTCTGCCCAATATACTAAATACTATGGATAGCTCCTGGCCCTATCTTATATGAAGGATGGCCTTATGCCTATCCCATGCATGCTTAAACTCCTCCACTGTATTTGCAGCTACCACTTCTGCAGGAAGGCTATTCCATGCATCCACTACTCTCTCAGTAAAGTAATACTTCCTGATATTACTTTTAAACCTTTGCCCCTCTAATTTAAAACTATGTCCTCTTGTAGCAGTTTTTCTTCTTTTAAATATTCTCTCCTCTTTTACCTTGTTGATTCCCTTTATGTATTTAAAAGTTTCTATCATATCCCCTCTGTCTCGTCTTTCTTCCAAGCTATACATGTTAAGGTCCTTTAATCTTTCCTGGTAAGTTTTATCCTGCAATCCATGTACCAGTTTAGTAGCTCTTTTCTGAACTCTCTCCAAAGTATCAATATCCTTCTGGAGATATGGTCTCCAGTACTGAGCACAATACTCCAAATGAGGTCTCACTAGTGCTCTGTAGAGCGGCATGAGCACCTCCCTCTTTCTACTAGTAATGCCTCTCCCTATACACCCAAGCATTCTGCTAGCATTTCCTGCTGCTCTATGACATTGTCTGCCTACCTTTAAGTCTTCTGAAATAATGACCCCTAAATCCCTTTCCTCAGATACTGAGGTTAGGACTGTATCACTGATTTTATATTCTGCTCTTGGGTTTTTACGTCCCAGGTGCATTATCTTGCACTTATCAACATTAAATTTTAGTTGCCATATTTTTGACCATTCCTCTAGTTTTCCTAAGTCCTTTTCCATTTGGTGTATCCCTCCAGGAACATCAACCCTGTTACAAATCTTTGTGTCATCAGCAAAAAGACACACCTTACCATCGAGGCCTTCTGCAATTTCGCTGATAAAGATATTAAACAATATGGGTCCCAGAACAGATCCCTGAGGTACCCCACTGGTAACAAGACCTTGGTCTGAATATACTCCATTGACTACAACCCTCTGTTGCCTGTCCCTCAGCCACTGCCTAATCCACTGCCTAATCACTCCTCTCTCTTCATCCTCTGCCATTGAGATGCTGTTGGCAGGAAAGTCATGCGGCGGTTGTAGTGTACAGCGGCAGCCGACCATTTAATCCCCGCCCCCCGCGACCTGGCCCCGAAGGCAGGGATGTGGTGGCACTCCCTTGTGGCTGCCACCCTAGTAACTTGCCTTTTAGTGCCTAATTAGAAATTGGCCCTGACTGCTACTAGCGGGAGTGTAGGAGCTTCATTAATAAAGTAGTATGCAGTAAGCTCATTGACTCTCTGTAGTGGTGGTTGCAGGAAGCAGTAATTTATTATTAATCTATTTTTATGGAGAATTATAGCTCTGTATCAGAAACAAGAGCTGTGACAGCAATAAAGATGAATTAAAACAATTAATCAGTACTGAATTTGTGCCTAAAAACATGAAAAGGTAAAATTTTCAGAAGGAATGTCAATAGATTTTAATTAAGAGTATGTGCACGTCCACCTACTGAGCTGAATGAGCATGGTCACACATGCTCAGCTCAATTCTTTATTTGCCATCAGCCGTATCTACTGTTTTGAAGCTGTGACAGTTACAGGGATAGAGCTGTAGCAGAAAGGACACACCTCCTGAGAAAGGACCCTCACCTTGAGCTGCCAGGCTGAAGAAATTGTAGCAGAGCAGTGAATGGGGAGATCTCTGGATCCATGTGAGGTATGGGACTGGTTCTAGCTTTGTTAGAAAGAGATTGTCATGTACTTTATGATGTCTGATTTTCATTCTTTACATCAATCATGGCATAACCCCTTTAAAGGTTTATTTTACACAAGCATATTCAGTCCAGGAAACAGGCTCCAGACCAAGCACTGCTCCTCTGACCCAAACTCACAGCATCATAATGATTTATGATGCTGTGAATTCCTGCCTGACTGCTGGTTAACTTAATGTACTCACACACGATTATGTGATTACAGTGCAGTATGTAGCTGGCCAGCTAGGACCTGTCCTAGGTTGCTAGTATAGCCTTATATGTGTATACAGCTAATCCTGCTAATAACCTTAATACAGATAATATGCCTTAAAGATTCATTTTGTAATGTAAGGTAAGCTCAGTGACACAGCAGAAACAACAGAAAGTATAGTGTTAATCTGTTGTTGCTGGACAAAAGTCTAGACCAATCACAGCCAGCTTCTCACACAACAAGAGTTTTCACCAGTCACAGCCAGCCTCACATACAGCCTGTCTGGGATTTCCCCCAGCTCCTGCTGCTAGAATCATTATTCACCAGAGACAGGAGATGAAGAGACATTCACTCCAATGAGAGTCCAGTTGTATGGGAACAAGAGGCCAAAATAGGTATTTAAAACAGTTATATAATGTTCCTATTGTTAGTATTGTGTTTAGAACTGTATACTGAACTAGATATATATGTGTTTACTTACAGTTCCATACAATTGCAACCATACAATTGCCAAATACAAATTGCATACAACCATACCAGATCATACTCAACCAATCTGCAAATAGTTACTGCAAACCCAGTTTCGCCAGTAGAACTGTTAAATCTCAGATATACATCTCAGAGAGATCATAAAGTGCTTAAATAACTTAAAGTTACAGTACAGATACTGAAGAGAGAAATATATCCACCATTTTATGTTGAATGACAAGACTGAACAGTTGAACCACCATCTTAATCATACCGCTATTTTGTGATATCTTTTCAACACATGTTATGTACATGGACTATCTGCTGCGGAGGCCGCAGTGTTATATATGAAGAAAAGTTGAAGTTAATAAAAAAGTTATTTCAAGCATTTGGTGTGCTCTTTAAACCCACTGTTTCCATAGAATGGCATTAGAGGAATTACTGAGTAATAGACAGTCTGGTTAGACTTCATAGTGCTGCGCCTGCCACACAGTAGACCCGCAGTTTGGCAGGAACTGACAGCATCATAAATCATTATCTTGCTGTGTGTACAGGTCAGAGGCGCAGTGCCTGGTCCCGGAAATGCAGCCATTAGATAGAGCATGTTTCCTGGACTTAACAGACTCGTGTGAAATTAACCTTAGGCTCCTTTAAAGGGAATATGTGCTAATGCACGGTGACAGGTGGTGAGGCTAGTAGCTGATATGCCTACTACTCTGATGCTATTGTGGAAAAGCATCTGTTGGCGTGGAGGTGGGTAAACTGCAGCTACTGATATTTATACTATCCTGGTAGTTGCAATCTTTGTCCACATACAAGGGAAGTTAGTGAGTCAGCCTTTGGTTATGAGGGACCTGTTGGCTCAGCCACAGCAGCTGATATTTCTGCTGTCCTGATGTGGTCATGCCCATGCCCTAGCAACAAGTCCTCTTCTGAACACCACTTCAGCTAGCTTGACAACCATCTGTTAAATCGTAACCCGTTACTATTCTCATACTGTCAGGGTACCTTCTGTGACAGAGGTTAGAAGATCAGAGAGACTGACTGCACGTGAGATTAACTGACAATCTCTTGATTCTCAGTGTTGTGGTTTGGTAATGACCACACCTCTTGCCAGCTGCAGCCCTTGGTCATTACTGCATTCCCTACTTAGTTTGGTCTCACACTTCATACCATGCGGTTGATATTTTCTGCTTGGATTTGGAAGAGTTGGTGTGTGGACCTTACCTGTGTTCCTGCTCATCCATTTTCTATAAGATAAGTTGCACTGCTCTTTGTATTTGGTTGTTCCCCTGTTCTTGTTGTTACTAGGCCTCAAGAAGACACTGGTTCGTTCACCTGGGAGGGAACCTGTAGTCTTATTCCCTGCCACTTCCTAGGGCATTTCAGGGCTCCTAGGTTCTAGGTGCCGGCATATGTATTTTCCCACCTTCAGGGTCTATACATACTGACAGGAGTCAGGGCCAGGTTTAGGGGCTTCCTAGAGGTGACCTTTCCCCCTCTCCCTAGCCTTGAGGCCTAGTTCTGTGTCCCTCCCCTCCCTTTCCCTCCCCTCCCTTGTATTTGTGATATTATCAACCGCCAAAAATTGCCATTTTGTTCGGCTCAGTGCAGCTATGGATCCTATGTCTGCACTGGTCAGACAGCTCCAGGGTCTGTCTTTGGAGGTAGCTGACCTCCGCGCGACCGTCTTGCAGATCCACAGACCACAGGCGGATGGTTCCGGTGGTGGGTACCAGGCCTGCCCTGAACCTAAGGTTGCCCTCCCGGACAGATTTTCTGGGGGTAGCGACAATTTCATTCAGTTCAGAGAGTCATGTAAATTGTACTTTAAGCTGTGTCTGTACTCTTCTGGGGATGAGAGTCAACGTGTGGGTATGATCATTTCTTTGCTTAACGGTGACGCCCAGTCTTGGGCTTTTTCTCTGCCGACTGGATCACAGTCCCTCCAGTCGGTAGATGAATTTTTACAATGACCGGGTCGGATCTCTCAGGCCGAGACCAAATTACGTGGTTTACGGCAGGGAGAGTGCTCTGCGGAGAACTATTGCTTTGAATTTAGGAGATGGTATACAGATATGGAGTAGAATGATCCTGCTCTCCGTAGCTTATTCTGTCAGGGTCTATCTGAGAGGCTGAAGGACGCGTTGGCCTTTCATGAAAATCCTGAGTCATTGGAAGCAGCTATGTCCCTTGCTGTATGTCTTTAAGACGCCTGAGAGAGAGATCTAGGGTCCCTCACCCTGAGGACGTACTGTCGAATAATGTGGCGGCTTCTTTTGACACTTATGGTGGAGAGACACCAGTGGTTACGCCTTGTGACGAGCCTATGCAGTTAGGAGGAGCTACTCCTGGAACTGCTGGCAAGAGCTTTGGTCATATGAAGGGAATCTGTTTTTGTTGTGGAAAGAAGGGACATTTTGTGAATATATGTCCATACATTCAGCGTCAAGGTGAAAACCAAAAAAAAAGTTTAATACCCAACTTACTATTGGTGGTGTGGGTGGGGAGCCAGAAAACTTACTTTTTTCATTTACTGGTAGTACCCGATTTCTCCTGTCGGCCGAGGTGGCGCTAGACTCCAAAACTGTGGGAATTGAGGTGTTGTTATGGTTACCTGCACAATTGCTTGTAGAGGTTACTCGAAGAGGGGAAGGAGTCCAATGGCAGCGACACAGGAACAGAGGAGCGCGGAAACGGAATGGATGAATGATCCCGATATGCAGGAATGGCGGTGGCTCAATGGACCCGATAAGGTGCACGTGGTAGATGAGTGCCGAAGAACGAGGAAGGCAAGAGAGTAGTCAGGCAGTCCTGGGTTGGTACACGGGATGGCAGGTACAAGGATTCAGGATGAGGCAGGAGAGTAGTCAAATGGAGGCAGAGTTCGGTACACGAGATGGCAGGTGCAAGGATTCAGGATGAGGCAGGAGAGTAGTCGATGGAGGCAGAGTTCGGTACACGAGCAGGTTAGCAGACAAAATATGAGAGGCTGAAGCAAGACTAAGGCTGAGATAGCTCAATAATCTGGCAAAGGAGGAAGTGACATGGTCTTCCTTAAATAGGGCGTACACAGATCTGATTGGTCAAACCAAAAGCAGGAACATTCAGGTCAAGGAGGTGGTTCAAAAAAGTAACAGAAACTGTCCAGGAAGCTCTGTGGTCTAGTGAGCAAGGCTACAGCCTAGGACGCCGGAGTCTCCCGGTTCGATCCCTGACAGTACTCCCCTCCTCCACGATGACCTCCGGGCATCTCCAAGATAGGCCTGTCGGGGTATTGCCGATGAAACTCACTGACCAGTCTGGGAGCGTGTACATTCTCCTTGGGTTCCCACGAGTCCTCATCAGGACCATAACCCTTCCAACGGATCAAATACTGCAGTTTTCTTCGACAAATTCTAGAGTCCAGGATCTTTTCTACAACGAACTCCTCTTCTCCATGCACCCTGACTGGTGGGGGTGGCATCAAAAAGCGATCAGGGAAAGTATTCTCGACAAATGGTTTGAAGAGTGAACAATGGAAGACCGGATGTATCTTGAGCGAATCTGGGAGTTTGAGTTTAAATGTGACATCATTAATTTGAGCCGAAATCTGATATGGTCCAATGTATCTTTGACCCAGTTTTTGAGAAGGGACTCTCAGCTTAATATTTTTTGTAGACAGCCACACTTTGTCCCCAATATGAAAAACTGGTGCTGGTCTATGGTGTTTGTCCGCAGCTAGTTTGGAGCGTCTTTGGGCCTCGTGTAAATTCTCCATGATTTTTCCCCGTACCTCTTGCAGGTTAGTTAACCGTTCGGTTACTGCTGGGAGGGCCGTGGTGATTGGCAGATGGGGAATGAAGACTGGATGGAGGCCTGTGTTTGCGTAGAACGGGCTGAAAGAAGTCGAACTGTGTTCCGAGTTATTGTATGCAAATTCTGCAGTGGAGAAATGTTCCATCCAGTCATCTTGTAAATGGGTAATAAAACAGCGTAGATACTGTTCGAGGGTTTGATTAGTTCTTTCAGTCTGACCATTAGATTGTGGATGAAAAGCTGATGACAAATTTACTTTGATTCCAAGGGCAGAACAGAAGTTTTTCCAGAATTTGGACGTGAACTGTACCCCACGATCAGAGACCACGTTGTCTGGAATCCCGTGTAGCCGGAACACTTCACGGATCATGAGTTCTGCTGTCTGTTTTGCAGATGGTATTCCTTTGAAAGGTATGAAGTGTGCCATCTTGGTAAGACGGTCTATGACAACAAGGATAGTGTTCATTCCTTGAGAAGGAGGTAAATCGACCACGAAGTCCATAGAGACTGAGCCCCAAGGGCGAGATGGAACCGGAAGTGGTTGTAATAATCCCAGAGGGGAAGAAAGTGGTGTCTTGTAGTGCGCACAGGTCAAGAAACATACCTTTTCACATCCCCTTTACAATTGGGCCACCAGAAGGAACGAGATAACAGTTCTTGAGTTTTTTTTATGCCCAAGTGACCGGCCAACTTGGAATCATGAGCCAGTTTAAGGACTTCAAGTCGAGCTATTTCGGGAACATATAGTTGATGATCCGGTTTGATCCAATAACCATCCTGGAAGTGAAGGTTAACCTCACTAGTGGGGTGGCTAAGGAAAGAGTCACTCTGATATCCGCCTTTAATTAGTTTCCATAAATCCCCCGAATGGGTGGCTCCCAAGAAGTTTCTTTCAGGCAGGATCGTGGTTTGATTCTTATTTTCTTGGGAGGAGTCAGAGAACATTCTGGACAGCGTGTCTGCTTTGCCGTTCTTAGAACCTGGACGGCAGGTAATAATAAAGTTAAAACGAGAAAAGAACAGGCTCCATCTGGCCTGTCTGGAGGATAATCTTTTGGCGTTATGCAGAAACTCAAGGTTCTTGTGATCAGTCAAGACTGTTACGGGAATGGTGGCCCCCTCCAAAAGGTGTCTCCACTCCGAGAAAGCTTCCTTGATTGCAAGTAGTTCCTTATTCCCGATGTCGTAATTTTTCTCGGCTGGGGACATTTGGCGAGAAAAATAGGCACAAGGGTGAAGCAACTCTTTATCTCCTGCACGTTGTGACAAAACCGCCCCCATTGCTGAATTAGATGCATCCACTTCTACCGTGAATGGTAGTTCTGGATCTGGATGGATTAGTATTGGTGTGCCTGTAAACAGAGTCTTTAGTTGACTAAATGCGTCTTGTGCCTCGGGAGTCCAGGTAAAGTGTACGGTTTTCTTTGTGAGTTGTGTGATTGGTTTGATGACCCTGGAGAAATTCCGGATGAATCTCCTGTAGAAATTGGCAAAACCGATGAATCTTTGCATGTCTTTTACATTTCTGGAAGTAGGCCACTCCGTTACAGCTCTAATCTTGCTGGGGTCCATCTCTAGACCCTTCGGAGAAATGATGTATCCCAAAAACTGAACAGTTGTTTTTTCGAATTCGCATTTCTCAAGTTTAATGTAGAGTTGGTGTTCTCGAAGTCTCTGTAGAACCTTGCAGACGTCCATACGATGTTGCTCCAGACTTTCAGAAAAAATTAGAATGGCGTCCAAGTATATTATTACGAACTGATCCAACATGTCCCGGAACACATCGTTAACAAAGTGTTGAAATGTAGCTGGCGCATTACACAGTCCGAAAGGCATAACGAGGTATTCGAAATGTCCATACCTAGTTCGGAAAGCAGTCTTCCATTCGTCACCCGGACGAATACGGACCAGGTTATATGCTCCTCTGAGATCGAGTTTCGTAAATATTCTGGCAGTGCGCAGTCTTTAGAGAAGTTCAGATAATAAAGGAAGGGGATACCGATTTTTTTACAGTGATACTATTAAGTTTCCGGTAGTCTATACAGGGGCGTAAAGAGGAATCTTTCTTTTCTACAAAGAAAAAAGGAGCACCAGCTGGAGAGGTGGAGGGTCGGATAAACCCCTTTTTTAGATCTTCATCTAGATATTTTTTCAAAGCCTCCAATTCAGGATCAGAAAGCGGATAAATGCAGCCAAACGGTATTTCCGCTCCCGGTAATAGTTCAATCGGACAGTCGTAAGAACTGTGAGGAGGAAGCTTATCTGCATTTTTCTTGTCGCCAACATCCTGAAAATTCTTGTACGGCAGAGGTAATAACTCACTTGTAGACTGTTCCGGAACCAGAGGGATCGCTGGAGCCGAAGACTGAGTGTCTTGCAGGCAATTACACTGACAGAATTCCGACGGGAAGTGTAGTACATGATTTTCCCAGTCAATGGATGGATTATGAATCGCCAACCATGGGATCCCCAAGATTATGGGAAATTTGGGTGAAGAGATCAAAGAAAAATGGATGTCCTCAAGGTGATCCGTGTTGATGCGTATTTGGAGCTTTCCCGTTTCTTGCGTAACTGGACCTGAGGAAAGAGGTGAGCCGTCCACAGTCTCCATATCCAATGGTGTTGTTCTGTTTAATAGTGGGATATGGTTTTTTTTGTGCAAATGTTAAGTCCATAAAATTGCAGAGTCCAGCATAGCAGAGCAGGAGATTTCGAGTTCAGAGGTGAAGATCTGAATGGGTACCATGAAATGAGACTCGGGGATAGTAGTTTGGTCTTTCTTCCAAGCAATAGGGGAAATAGAGTTTATTTCAGAGTGTATGGAGTATGGAATTTCCTGAATGATTCCAATTGTTCTTCTATTTCTCTGACCGCGTTTATTCTACGGACCCTTCTAGGGCAGTCGATAGCATAATGTCACGGTTTTCCGCAGTAGAGACAAAGATCTTCTGAGATGCGTCTTTCCTTTTCTGCTACAGTTATGAATCTCCGTAATGCATCGATTTGCATAGGTGTCGGTGCAGGTTCAGGATTACGGGGAGCTGATGGTCTGAAAGAATAGGTGGGTCGGTTTTCCTGCGCCCATGCTTTCTCCCTTCTCCTTTCAGTAAGTCTCTGATCGACTCTGATACAAAGTTGAATGAAGTCTTCAAAGTCCTCTGGAATATCTGTCCTAGCAAGTTCATCTTTCATTTGCTCAGACAAGCCCCGCCGGAACTGACTCTTTTGGGCGGCATGATTCCAGGTGGTGTCGGTCACCCAGCGGCGGAATTCGGCTGTGTAAACGGCCACTGAACGGTTTCCTTGGCGTAGATTATGTAGTTTTAGTTCCGCAGTAGCACAACGATTAGGATCATCAAACACCTGACTTATGGCGGAGATGAAGGTCTCCAGATCCCGCAGAAGGCTGCTGTCGGTCTCCACGTAAGGAGATGCCCATGCGAGAGCCTCATCAGACAAAAGATTGATGATGAACAGTACCTTCATCTTTCCAGTAGTGAACCGGGCTGGATTCATTTCAAAATAGATTCGACATTGGTTCAAAAAACCTCGGAATTGACGTCGATCTCCATTAAACCTTGCTGGGAGCGGCATGCGAGTATCTCCAGCTGGGGCCTGCCCCTCCAGGAGTTGTCTCTGTAGGGCGATTATTTCCCCTTGTTGATCTTGTACCACACTTTGTAACTGGGAAAACTTTTCCTGATAAGTGGTTCCGAATTCTTGTAGCTCTATAACTTGTTGTTTCAGGAGCGTCACCGCGGACTCCATTTTTGAGGCCAGATTATTCTGTTATGGTTACCTGCACAATTGCTTGTAGAGGTTACTCGAAGAGGGGAAGGAGTCCAATGGCAGCGACACAGGAACAGAGGAGCGCGGAAACGGAATGGATGAATGATCCCGATATGCAGGAATGGCGGTGGCTCAATGGACCCGATAAGGTGCATGTGGTAGATGAGTGCTAAAGAACGAGGAAGGCAAGAGAGTAGTCAGGCAGTCCTGGGTTGGTACACGGGATGGCAGGTACAAGGATTCAGGATGAGGCAGGAGAGTAGTCAAATGGAGGCAGAGTTCGGTACACGAGATGGCAGGTGCAAGGATTCAGGATGAGGCAGGAGAGTAGTCGATGGAGGCAGAGTTCGGTACACGAGCAGGTTAGCAGACAAAATATGAGAGGCTGAAGCAAGACTAAGGCTGAGATAACTCAATAATCTGGCAAAGGAGGAAGTGACATGGTCTTCCTTAAATAGGGCGTACACAGATCTGATTGGTCAAACCAAAAGCAGGAACATTCAGGTCAAGGAGGTGGTTCAAAAAAGTAACAGAAACTGTCCAGGAAGCTCTGTGGTCTAGTGAGCAAGGCTACAGCCTAGGACGCCGGAGTCTCCCGGTTCGATCCCTGACAGGTGTTTATTGACAGTGGGGCAGGGGTTAACCTAGTTGATGGTCAGTTTGTTCGTATGCATGGTTTGACAACAAATGTATTTGACAAAAATATTTTGGTGGTTGCAATTGATTCCACTCCACTCACTCAAAAATGTTTATCACAAATTGTGCAGGACATCCGTTTAAAGGTGGGTGATTTTCATCAAGAATCCATCTCGTGTTTTGTGCTGGAGGGTCTGCCTGCTCCGGTGGTGCTAGGTTTAACATCAATAAGTAAACATAAACCTACCATCGATTGGCAAGCTAGACAGATTCTTGATTGGAGTGATTATTGCATAGACAACTGTCTTAGCACATCGCTTTCTGTTGTAACCACTAAAGCTATACTTTCCTTTATTTCTGATTTTGCTGATGTATTCTCTGAAAGTGGAGACCAGGAGTTACCTCCACATAGAGAGTATGATTGTCCTGTCAACCTTATTCCCGGAGCTAAATTGCCCAAATCTCGGTTGTATAATCTTTCTGAACCCGAAAGAGCAGCCATGCGAGAGTATATCACCGTGAGTTTGGCAAGGGACATATTAGACAGTCCAAATCCCTAGTTGCTGCAGGGTTTTTTTTTGTTAAGAAAAAGGACGGAACTGTTAGGCCATGTCTGGATTTCCATGAGCTTAATCACATTACTGTCTGTGATCCCTATCCCCTTCCTTTGATCCCAGATTTGTTAATCAGATTGTCGGTGCCAAGGTGTTCTATAAGTTGGATTTGAGGGGGGCATATAATCTGGTATGGGTCAAGGAGGGGGAAGATTGGAAGACGGCCTTTAATACCCATGAAGGTCATTTTGAGAATTTGGTCATGCCTTTTGGGTTGACCAATGCTCCTGCTGTTTTTCAACATTTCATCAATGACATCTTTCCTCATCGGGTAGGCAGGTTTGTGGTGGTGTATCTGGATGATATTTTAATTTATTCCCCGACATGGAGAAGCATCAGGATCACGTGAGACAGGTCTTACAGATCCTAAGGGCGAATAAATTGTATGCTAAGATGGAGAAGTGTGTATTTGTGGTTCCGGAAGTGCAATTCCTGCGATATTTGGGGTTCACCAACTTCTACAGTAAATTCATCTTGAATTACTCGAATGTTGTTAAACCATTAACAGATATGACTAAGAAAGGTGCAGATTTCTCAGTCTGATCTAATGAGGCATGTGGTAAAGGAATGTTTTGCTTCTGCTGCTATACTGGTGCAGCCAGATGTGTCACAGGCATATATTGTGGAGGTTGACACATCCGAGGTAGGGGTAGGAACAGTCTTGTCGCAGGGTCCTTCACCTAGTAAATGGCGCCCATGTTCTTTCTTCTCTAAGAAACTCTCGACTGCTGAAAGAAATTATGACCTAGGCAATAGAGAAGTTGGCTTTTGAGGAATGGCATCATTGGTTGGAAGGAGCGGGTCATCCCATTATGGTAATTACCGATCACAAAAATCTGGCTTACCTGGAGTCGGTTAAACGTCTGAACCCAAGGCAGGCCAGATGGTCGATGTTTTTTACCAAATTTTAATTTCATTGTCACCTATCGCCCTGTGATTAAGAATGTCAAGGCGGATGCCTTGTCACGTAGCTTTCCTGGGGGGGTGATTCGGAAGATCCTGGTCCTATCTTGTCTGAAGGGGTAGTAATATCCGCTCTTTATCCCGACCTTGAGGCAGAGGTGTTGGAGGCCCAGGGAGATGCACCGGATTCTTGTCCCCCGGGAAAGTTGTTTGTTCCTTCTGAATTACGGCACAAGGTGTTCGAGGAACATCACTGTACAGTTCTTACAGGACACCCTGGGAGCAGATCCACGGTCGATCTCATCTCTCGCAGATTCTGGTGGACGGGGTTGCGTAAATGTGTGGAGGGCTATGTGTCAGCCTGTAGTACTTGTGCACATGCTAAGGTGACACATACTCGGCCTTCCGGATCTGTACTTCCATTGTCCATCCCGTCCAGACCTTGGACTCATTTTTCCATGGACTTTATCACAGATTTGCCGAGTTCCTCAGGAAAAACTGTGATTCTGGTGGTTGTTGATCGCTTCAGTAAAATGTCACACTTTATAGCATTACCAGGGCTACCTAATGCTAAAATTCTCGCACAAGTCTTTGTTGACGACATCGTGAAGCTACATAGTATTCCCTCGGATGTGGTGTCTGATAGAGTGACTCAGTTTATTTCCAGATTCTGGAAGGCGTTTTGCACTCGCTTGGGGGTACAATTGTCCTTCTCTTCGGCCTTTCACTCTCAGTCGAATGGACAGACTGAGCTCACTAACCAGAATCTGGAGACTTATCTGAGATGTTTTGTCTCAGAGAATCAGGAGGAGTGGTCTTCTTTCTTGTCTTTGGCCGAGTTCGCCATAAATAACCGTAGGCAGGAATCCACTGATAAGTCGCTGTTTTGGGGGGCATATGGGTTCCATCCGCAGTTTGGCACATTTTCTGGTACTTTTGGTATACCTGAAGAGGAAAGATTTTACTCTTCTATGTCATCTATTTGGCGGAAAATGCAAAATAATCTGAAAAAGATGGGCAAGAAATATAATCGAATGGCTGACAAGAGGCATGTGAGTGGTCTGGACCTGAGAGTGGGTGATTCTGTGTGGCTGTCCACAAGAAACATTAAGTTGAAAGTACCTTTGTGGAAGTTGGCCCCAATGTTTATTGGTCCATATAAGATCTCTGCCATTATTAACCCGGTAGCCTTTCATCTTGACCTTCCGCAGGCTTTAAAGGGAACCTGTCACCTCTACTATTCTACCCTCACTGAGCGTTTCTAAATGTTCATTGTGTTACCCTAAACATATATATTACACTTTTAATTTCATTTGCAGACGAATATCAATAAGTATTATGCATTTTTTTAACTCTCTCGCCTTTTATGCTAAATTAACATAAAAGAGTCATATGTTACTTGTCGTGACCAGAGAAGAGTCGTATTTTCAAAGCTCTGACTCATCTCAGGTTAATTTGCATATGTATCAAATCGTTTTTTTTACACCATAAAAGCACACAGAGCTATGGGGACTGGGTATTGTGGATGTGCTAGGGCCATCTAGCAACCATGTCCCTCAGCTCTATACCCAAAATCCACGAGTGACAGGGTTCCCTTTAAAGAACCTCATAATGTTTTCCACATATCATTACTGAAGAGATATGTCGAACTGCTGAACGTCTCCTCCATGCCACCCCCTCCTGTCATGGTGGATGGTAATCTTGATTTTCAGATTCTCCAGGATAGAGGACGCCCCGAATTTGTCCGTAGATACTCCAATATCTCGTTCACTGGAAGGGTTACGGTCCAGGGGAGAGAATGTGGGTTCCAGCGGCCAACGTTAATGCCAGTCGCCTTGTGAAAGCTTTTCACAGGGCTAATCCGGATAAGGTCGGTCCTGGGTGTCCGGAGGTCACCCGTAGAAGGGGGGGTACTGTCACGGTACCTTCTGTGACAGAGGTTCGAAGATCGAAGAGACTGACTGCACATGAGGTTAACTGACAATCTCTTGATTCTCCGTATTGTGGTTTGGTAATGACCACACCTCTTGCCAGCTGCAGCCCGTGGTCATTACTGCCCTCCCTACTTAGTTTGGTCTCACACTTCATACCATGCGCAGGGGCGTAGCTATAGGGGGTGCAGAGGTAGCAGTCGCTACTGGGCCCAGGAGCCTGAGGGGGCCCAAAAACCCTTGTGCCACATAAGACACTGGCATTATAGAAATTGCATGCTGGTCTATTTACACCTCTGGCTAGAGGGAAGGGGTTAGGTCATGAATTTGGCATGAGGGGGTGCCCTTTCAATGTTTGCCTCTGGCAGCAGGAAGGCTATGTGTTACTCTGCCCCTTGCCAACAAGCACTAAGGGAATGGGGGCCCAAGCTGAACTCTTGCACAAGGGCCCGTGAGCCTTTAGCTACGCCCCTGACCATGCGGTTGATATTCTCTGCTTGGATTTGGAAGACTTGGTGTGTGGACCTTACCTGTGTTTTTGCTCATCCATTTTCTATAAGATAAGTTGTACAGCTCTTTGTATTTGGTTGTTCCCCTGTCTTGTTGTTACTAGACCTCAGGGAGACGCTGGTTTGTTCACCTGGGAAGGAACCAATAGTCTCATTCCCTGCCACTACCTAGGGCATTTCAGGGCTCCTAGAGTCTACGTTCCGGCATATGTATTTTCCCACCTTCAGGGTCTTTACAGACTGACAGAAGCCAGGGTCAGGTTTAGGGGCTTCCTAGGAGGTGACCTTTTCCCTTTCCCTAGCCTTGAGGCCTAGTTCTGTATCCCTCCCCTCCCCTGTATTCGTGACACATAAAGAGCAATGTACACTCTTTAAAGAAACATATACTAGACAGATGGCTGCACACAATCTATGGTGGAAGAAATAAGCAAACAGATAACAAGGTTCAATGTCCTTCAACAGATAAATAAAGGATTGATATTGATTAGCTTAATTGCCTCACAACTGCAAAAATGACTAGGTCATTGAACTGATTTCTGCATGAATGCACCAAATATTGCTTCTGTAATCCTATTCTTCCATATCATTAGAACTGAAAATGCTGTATACTTTAATTTGCAAAACCCAAAAACTAACACAAGCAAAGAATGGTGCACATCCAGTATATAGCAAAAATTGAAAACAACTGTATTAAATAGGCAACATAAAAACTACAGTGGCATGCAAAAGTTGGGGCACACCTGGTAAAAATTTCTGTTGAAGTTGAAGAGGAAACTTTTTTTTATTTTCGTCTTTTACATTTTCAAAATAACAAAAAAGGGCCTGAAGCAAAACTTTGGGAACCCTGTTAGTACCTAGTAGTGCTGAGGGATTTTCATCCATTCTTCCTGGCAAAATTCTTTGAGATTTTTTGGGCTGTCTTGCATGCACTGCTCTTCCGAAGTCTATCCACAGTGATGTTCAGATGAGGGGACTGTGTGGGCCATGGAAAACCTTCAGCTTTAGAGATAGTCTATTGTGATTTTGAGGTGTGTTTAGGATCATTATTTAATTGAATCCATTCTTCCCTCTAACTGTAAAATGTTCCCTGTGCCATTGGCTGCAATACAACCCCAAAGCATGATTGATCCACCCGCATGCTTAATGGTTGGAAAGGTGTTCTTTTCATGAAATTCTGTGCCCTTTTTCTCCAAACATACCTTTTATCATTGTGGCTAAAGAGTTCTATTTTAATCTTATGGGTCCACAGGACATGTTTTCAAAATACAGCAGGCTTGTTAAGATGTTCTTTGCAGAGGCGTGCCTAGGGAGGGGCAGGGGGGGGGGGCGGTCCGTTCCGGGTGCCGGCTCTCAGGGTGGTTCCAGAAGCAATAAGCGATTCCATCAATACAGAAGGAAGCGCTCTTTGCTGGAGCGCTGATGCCCACATACTGCAGCGGGGCACGGGAGCGCATAGTTCTCTACCCCGCCGCCGATCACCGCCATAGGCTTCAGGCCTAGTAGGGCAGAGGCCTATGCGGTAGTGAAATCCTGGTGCAGGCAAGCGTGGCGACGTCATCGTGCACGCCTGTGCTGCGACGCAGCAACACAGTGAAGTGTGCGCGCCTTCCTCTGCGAGCAAGCGCCTGGACATAGGTGAGTATTTAGCTTTTATTTTTTATTTTATTTTTTATGCACCAACTTTGGGGGGGCACGGGGGGGGGGACACAGGAGGACATGTGGGAGAAAAATATTATGGTGGGATACTGTGTGGGGACAAATTATTATGGGAGGGATTACTATGTGGGGGGAAATTATTATGGGAGGGATTACTATGTGTGGGGCAATGTGGGGGAAACTACTGTGTGGGGCAAATTACTATATGGGGCAGTGTGGGGGAAACTACTGTGTGGGGGCAGTGTGGGGGAAACTACTGTGTGGGGGCAGAGTGGGGGAAATTACTGTGGGGGCAGTGCAAGGGAAACTACTGTGTGGGGGCAGTGTGGGGAAAACTACTGTGTGGGGGCAGTGTGGGGAAAACTACTGTGTGGGGGAAACTACTGTGTGGGGGGCAGTGTGGGGGAAACTACTATGTGGGGCAGTGTGGGGGAAACTACTGTGTGGGTGCAGTGTGTGGGAAATTACTGTGTGGGGGCAGTGTGGGGGAAATTACTTTGTGGGGGCAGTGTGGGGGGAACTACTGTGTGGGGGCAGTGTGGGGGAAACTACAGTGTGGGGCAGTGTGGGGGGAAACTACTGTGTGGATGGCAGTGTGGGGGAAACTACTGTGTGGGGGAAACTACTGTGTGGGTGCAGTGCGGGGGGAAACTACTGTGTGGGGGCAGTGCGGGGGGAAACTACTGTGTTGGGGCAGTGTGGGGGAAACTATTATGTGGGGCAGTGCGGGGGGAAACTACTGTGTTGGGGCAGTGTGGGGGAAACTATTATGTGGGGCAGTGCGGGGGGAAACTACTGTGTGGGGGAAATTACTGTGTGGGGGCAGTGTGGGGTAAACTACTGTGTGGGGGAAATTACTATGTGGGGGCAGTGTGGGGGAAGCTACTGTGTGGGGGCAGTGTGGGGGAAACTACTGTGTGGATGGCAGTGTGGGGGAAACTACTGTGTGGGGGAAACTACTGTGTGGGGGCAGTATGGGGGAAACTACTGTGTGGGGGACGTATGGGGGAAACTACTGTGTGGGGGCAGTGTGGGGGAAACTACTGTGTGGGGGGAAATTACTGTGTGGGGGCAGTGTGGGGTAAACTACTGTGTGGGGGCAGTGTGGGGGAAACTACTGTGTGGGGGAAATTACTGTGTGGGGGCAGTGTGGGGGAAACTACTGTGTGGGGGCAGAGTGGGGGAAATTACTGTGGGGGCAGTGCAAGGGAAACTACTGTGTGGGGGCAGTGTGGGGAAAACTACTGTGTGGGGGGCAGTGTGGGGGAAACTACTGTGTGGGGGGCAGTGTGGGGGAAACTACTATGTGGGGCAGTGTGGGGGAAACTACTGTGTGGGTGCAGTGTGTAGGAAATTACTGTGTGGGGGCAGTGTGGGGGAAATTACTTTGTGGGGGCAGTGTGGGGGAAACTACTGTGTGGATGGCAGTGTGGGGGAAACTACTGTGTGGGGGAAACTACTGTGTGGGGGCAGTGTGGGGGAAACTACTGTGTTGGGGCAGTGTGGGGGAAACTATTATGTGGGGCAGTGTGGGGGAAACTACTGTGTGGGGGAAATTACTGTGTGGGGGCAGTGTGGGGTAAACTACTGTGTGGGGGAAATTACTATGTGGGGGCAGTGTGGGGGAAGCTACTGTGTGGGGGCAGTGTGGGGGAAACTACTGTGTGGATGGCAGTGTGGGGGAAACTACTGTGTGGGGGAAACTACTGTGTGGGGGGAAACTACTGTGTGGGGGCAGTATGGGGGAAACTACTGTGTGGGGGCAATATGGGGGAAACTACTGTGTGGGGGAAATTACTGTGTGGGGGCAGTGTGGGGTAAACTACTGTGTGGGGGAAATTACTGTGTGGGGGCAGTGTGGGGTAAACTACTGTGTGGGGGAAATTACTATGTGGGGGCAGTGTGGGGGAAACTACTGTGTGGATGGCAGTGTGGGGGAAACTACTGTGTGGATGGCAGTGTGGGGGAAATTACTGTGTGGGTGAAACTACTGTGTGGGGGAAACTACTGTGTTGGGGGCAGTATGGGGGAAACTACTGTGAGGGGGCAGTGTGGGGGAAACTACTGTGAGGGGGCAGTGTGGGGGAAACTACTGTGAGGGGGCAGTGTGGGAGAAACTACTGTGTGGGGGCTGTGTGGGGGAAACTACTATATGGGGGCAGTGTGGGGGAAACTACTATATGGGGGCAGTGTGGGGGAAACTACTGTGTGGGGGGCAGTGTGGGGGAAACTACTGTGTGGGGGAAACTACTGTGTGGGGGAAACTACTGTGTGGGGGAAACTACTATAAGGGGGCAGTGTGGGGGAAATTATTATATGCAGGCAGTGTGGGGGAAACTAATGTATGGGGGAAATTACTGTATGGGGGCAGTGTGGTGGAAATTACGGTGGGGGGCAGTGTGGGGGAAATTACTGTGTGGGGCAAATTACTATATGGGGGCAGTGTGTGGGAAATTACAGTGTGGGGGAAATTACTGTATGGGGCAGTGTGGGGGAAATTACTGTGTGGTGCAAATTATTATATGGGGGCAGTGTGGGGGAAATTACTATATGGGGGCAGCATGGGGGGGCGTTGCTATTGGGGAGGCACTGTAGGGGCAATTATATTATTTATGGGGACACTATACAGGGATTATTACCTGGAGCACAATATAGGGTGTTATTATTACTGGGGGCACTTTAGGGGACATTATAGCTGCTGTGGACACTATAGGGACATTTGGGGTAATTTATCAAACTGGTGTAAATTATAACTGGCTTAGTTGCCCATAGCAGCCAATGAGATTCCACCTTTCATATTTGACAGCTCTTTTGGAAATCCAGTTGTACTTTACACCAGTTTGATAAATGACCCCAATTATGTCTACTGGGGTCACTATTTTTTCAGCAATATAGTACCTGGGGCATTGGGGGGCACAACGGGCACAGTATTGGGGGTGGCAGCAGCATGACACTGTGGGGACACCAGGATTGAGAGGTTGATGGAAAAACTGAGAAATCTAATGTGTCTGTATTACAAACTCTGTAGAGACGAGATACTGCTGAAAGAATTTGTCATGGAGGTCTAACGGAGGAGAATAGGAAAGAGAAGGTCTACATGACAGGAGATGTCCCTGGATGTAAGAGGTATGTGGTCAAGTATTGGGGGGGGGGGGGGGAGAGAAAGGACCTGCCCCAAGTGCCAAACACCCTAGGCACGCCAATGGTTCTTTGGCCAACTTCTGATGCTGCATTTGTGGTGGGGACACAGGAGAGGTTCTCTTCTGACGATTCCTCCACAAAAGCCATATTTGTGCAGGTGTCGCTGAACAGTAGAACAATGTAACACAACTCCACAGTCTGCTTAATGTTCCTGAAGGTCTTTTGCAGTCAAGCAGGGGTTCTGATTTGCCTTTTTAGCAAATTTTAGCAATCCTATGAGCAGCTGTCTCTGAAATTTTTCTTAGTCTTCCAGACCTTCTCTTGACCTCCACTATTCCTGTTAACTGACATTTCTTAATTACATTTCAAACTGAGGAAATAGGCAACGTGAAAACACTTTACTATCTTCTTATAGCCGTCTCCTACTTTGTGGGCTTCAACCATTTTCATTTTCAGAGTGTTAGGCAGCTGCTTAGAAGAAACCATGGCTGCTGTGTTTTGGAACAAGGTTAGAGGAGTTTAGGTATTTATAAAGCTTTGAAATTTGTATCATCATGCCTTTCCTAATGATGATTGTGAACAAGCCTTAACCCTAACAGGCTATTTAAGGTCTAAAACCTTGGTCTAAGTTATCTGAGTGCTCAAATGTCATTGGGTTTTGCAAGGTAGTTCTTTCCTCTTTTTCACAGTAAAATTGTATAAAACCAAAATAATACACTGATATTGCTTAAGGCTACTTTCACACCTGCGTTTAGGTGCGGATCCGTCTGGTATCTGCACAGACGGATCCGCACCTATAATGAAAACGCTTGTATCCGTTCAGAACGGATCCGTTTGCATTACCATGAACAAACAAAAAATATATATATATTTTTTTTGGTTCATGATAATGCAAACGGATCCGTTTTGACTTACATTGAAAGTCAATGGGAGGCAGATCCGTTTTCAGTTGCACATATTGTGTCAGTAAAAACGGATCCGTCCCCATTGACTTACATTGTAAGTCAGGACGGATCCGTTTGGCTCAGTTTCCTCAGACGGACATCGAAACGCTGCAAGCAGCGTTTTGTTGTCCGCCTCCAGAGCGGAATGGAGGCTGAACGGAGGAAAACTGATGCATTCTGAACAGATCCTTATCCATTCATAATGCATTGGGGCTGAACTGATCCGTTTTGGGCCGTTTGTGAGAGCCTTGAAACGGATCTCACAGGCGGACCCAGAAACGCCAGTGTGAAAGTAGCCTAAAATATTGAAAAGGGTGTTTTCATCTTTAACTTTATGCCTTTTTTAGATCATTTCATCTTCAACTTGCTTAACTGTTCACAGTAACAGTAACTTGACCAGGGATGCCCAAACTTTTGCATGCAACTGTATTAAAAACATAAAACAAACTTTTGGGGGCCTCTTGGTGTATCAGAAAGAGAACGCCATAACCCCATAACATGTATATGTACAAATGGTCAGGAGATCAGAAAATGCATAAAAATAATAACAAGGATTTGTTCCATTGTTCTGCTCCAATGGAAATGCTGGATTCGGCACATAACTTACCTGACAATGGGGTCCATTCAGCTTCCGTTCTGGAGTCTGCTTTTTTAAGCATGCAATACTTATCTCTCTACTGTTTTTAAAAATACGCTTTTCACAGATGTTACAGTTTCATGGCTACACAGGCAGTTGATAAGCCAAAGGATCTCTTTAAAGCATACCTGAGTTTTCAAAAAAAAAAGTTTGCATAATGGCTGTTCTTTATTGTACAATCATAACTGTCAAGAAATAGACCTTTTTTTGGGCTTCCCTAATGTTTTTTTCAGCCATATTATTACCGTATTTCAGCTGCACAGCTAGATGTATTTCTCTCACAAGCAGGGGACGTCTCCCTTTTGTGGAATGTGCCAGCACTGTACTGCTGTGACATTTTCCTTACTTCACACTATGTTTATTTTCAGCTCCGGAGCTCACAGAACAGATAAGGAGGGGGAAATAACACTGAAAGGCAGAACGCTCTGTTGATCTTCAGAAGCAGTGTAGAAGTAGTTCTTCTTTCAGGCTTAGCATCTCAGCTAGCTCTGACATGCCCCTACTTGCTCTCTGTCATCTTCTGTGTCTCAGTTACTAGGGACAGATCTTGCCTGACAACAGGCAGTGGACTGCAAATTACGTGGAAGTGAGACCCCTAGTGGCCATGACTTTATAGCTTTTTCAGGCGGAGGCAGGCATTTTTTTTTTCAATGCTTTATTGAAAATGTCAGTATTACATATATAGAATGAAAAACAATTTGCAGCAGTAGACAATAATATGCTGCATATTAACAGTTAAAGTAACAAAGTAGATGTCATCTCAGGTCTCAATATATATCTTCATTAATTGCAACTCCTATGTCTAAAATAGGGATTAAAGCGAGGTCAGTGCACAGTTAATGGCCTCTGTTAAACTTTCTGAATTCCTCCCAACATTTCCAAAGGGCGCAAAATTTATTATGGGAACGACTCTCCCAAGCAGCCAGTTCTTCAAATCTATATATGGTATCCACCTTGTTTATCCAGTGGTCGAGTGATGGAAGATCTGGGGATAACCAATACCAAGGGACTAGTAGACGGGCTGCCATTAGTAATTTTTTGAACAGTGGTGTGACACTGGTGGTAGTGCGGAAAGAGGAGAGCCCTAGAAGAGCTAATTGGGAAGACGGTAAGGTCTTCATTTTACATATTAGGTTGCATTGCTTAAAGATCTCAGTCCACCACTTATACATTAGCGGACAAGTCCACCAAATGTGGTAGAAATTACCTCCCCTCTCTCCACACCTCCAGCAGGCGCCAGACCCCGCTGCATCAAACCTATAGATGACTTCTAAATTCAGGAGTTTTATACCACCTAGTGAGGATTTTATATCCGTTTTCTTGTATTATGACACATCTGGAAGAGGTATGAGGTTTCTTAAAAAGTCGTAGTTGGTCTTCCCGGGAGAGAGAGACTCCTAGGTCTTTCTCCCAAGAGCCAATGAAGGCTAATTTAGGTATAAAGATAGGGGAGCCAAGTCTTTTATGTAATTGTGAAATTCATTTTTTAGGAGTGGGTTGTGAGCAGATTAGGCTTTCAAACCAGGTTAGGGGTCTTAGTAGTGCTTGATATGGTATATATTTAAATATGCAGGAGTGGAGACATGAGTATAGGGATGGAAAAGGTTTAGCTTCAGGGAAAAGAGAGAAAATGAGTTCTCTACATCCCATTTTGCCCTCTTCTCCAAATAAGGAGAGTGCCGGGATTTTAGAGTACCGAATCGAGGGAGGGAGACTTTGTTTTAGTTCTAGTGGGGCAAGGTCAATTAAATCTCTCACTTGAATAAGGGGGAGGGCAATGGGATGCCCCAATCAGAATTTTGGAATTTTTTCCATGCTTCTAGTGAGCCTTAATGTTAAAGGGTTTCTGTCACCCCGCAAAACTCTTTTTTTTTTTTTTTTTTTTGATAGTTAGATTCCTCATAGTGCGATATAGGAGAATATAATGCTCTTACTTACTTTCATGCGGCCGATTCTTTATAAAACGAACTTTTATAATATGTAAATGAGGGCTCTACCAGCAAGTAGGGCGTCTACTTGCTGGTAGCTGCTGCAGAAATCCGCCCCCTCGCCGTGTTGATTGACAGGGCCAGCCGTGATCTCCTCCTCCGGCCGGTCCTGTCAGTAATTCAAAAATCGTGCGCCTCGCGTCATTCGGCGCAGGCGCTTTGAGATGAGGAGGCTCGTCTCCTCAGCACTCCCTCAGTGCGCCTGCGCCGATGACGTCTTCTCTTTCGGTGATGTCATCGGCGCAGGCGCACTGAGGGAGTGCTGAGGATACGAGCCTCCTCATCTCAGAGCGCCTGCGCCGATGACATCACCGAAAGAGAATGACGCGAGGCGCGCGATTTTTGAATTACTGACAGGGCCGGCCGGAGGAGGAGATCACGGCTGGCCCTGTCATTCAACACGGCGAGGGGGCGGATTTCTGCAGCAGCTACCAGCAAGTAGACGCCCTACTTGCTGGTAGAGCCCTCATTTACATATTATAAAAGTTCGTTTTATAAAGAATCGGCCGCATAAAAGTAAGTAAGAGCATTATATTCTCCTATATCGCACTATGAGGAATCTAACTATCCAAAAAAAAAAAAATGAGTTTTGCGGGGTGACAGAAACCCTTTAAGACTAATATATTTATTATTAATGTGGTTGTTTTGAGAATGAACCAAAAGAACTCTGAGGGAGGAATGAGACAGGGTGGTTTCCATACCTATCCAGGACTTGTGTGGAGTCGCTGTAAACCAGTCTATAACTCTGGTTAATAGGGTAGCCTTGTTGTAGAGCGAAGGGTTCGGGAGATTAATACCCCCATAGGGTTTCAGCTTCTGAAGAGCAGAGAGGTGTATTTGAGCTTTCTTTCGGTTCCATATGAAGATGCGGATTTCCCTAGTAAGGTTTTAAAATAGGATTTGGGAATAGGGAGGGGTAGGACTTGTTGCAGGTAGTTTAAACTGGGCAGGACTAAGGAAGTGAATATATTTTTGCGGCCAAACCATGAGAGCGTCGGGAGGTGAAGGTTGTTTAATTGATTTTCTATGGATTGTAATAATGGAACATAGTTGAGATGAAATAATTTAGTGAGATCAGTTCCGATTTTTAACTCCTAAGTAAGTTATGTATGGGTATCCCATGTTAAATGGGGAGCGTGCTGCATGGTCAGCCTTAGTTTGAGCACTTAATCCTAGGCTCAAGATGTGTGACTTTTTCATATTAACCACCTCAGCCCCCATAGCTTAAACCACCCTTAAAGACCAGGCCACTTTTTACTCTTCTGACCTACCCTACTTTCACCGTTTATTGCTCGGTCATGCAACTTACCACCCAAATGAATTTTACCTCCTTTTCTTCTAACTAATAGAGCTTTCATTTGGTGGTATTTCATTGCTGCTGACATTTTTACTTTTTTTGTTATTAATTGAAATTTAACGATTTATTTGCAAAAAAATGACATTTTTTCACTTTCAGTTGTAAATTTTGCAAAAAAAAACGACATCCATATATAAATTTTGCTCTAAATTTATTGTTCTACATGTCTTTGATAAAAAAAAAAAATGTTTGGGTAAAAAAAAAAAATGGTTTGGGTAAAGTTATAGCGTTTACAAACTATGGTACAAAAATGTGAATTTCGCTTTTTGAAGCAGCTCTGACTTTCTGAGCACTGTCATGTTTCCTGAGGTCCTACAATGCCCAGACAGTAAAAACACCCCACAAATGAACCCCATTTCGAAAGTAGACACCCTCTAGTATTTCGCTGATGGGCATAGTGAGTTCATAGAACTTTTTATTTTTTGTCACAAGTTAGTGGAAAAATGATGATTTTTTCTTTTTTTTTTTCTTACAAAGTCTCCTATTCCACTAACTTGTGACATAAAAATTAAAACTTCGATGAACTCACTATGGCCATCAGCGAATACCTTGGGGTGTCTTCTTTCCAAAATGGGGTCACTTGTGGGGTAAGCTATACTGCCTGGCATTCTAGGGGCCCAAATGTGTGGTAAGATAGGGCCAGGGACTATTCATAGGATTCAGATATATTGGGCAGACTAGATGGGCCAAATGGTTCTTATCTGCCGACACATTCTATGTTTCTAGTAAGGAGTTTGAAATTCAATTCTGTTAAAAATTGCCCGTGAATCCGAAAGGTGCTCTTTGGAATGTGGGCCCCTTTGCCCACCTAGGCTGTAAAAAGTGTCACACATGTGGTATCTCCGTACTCAGGAGAAGTTAGGGAATGTGTTTTGGGGTGTCATTTTACATATACCCATGCTGGGTGAGAGAAATATCTTGGTCAAATGCCAACTTTGTATAAAAAAAATGGAAAGTTGTCTTTTGCCAAGATATTTCTCTCACCCAGCATGGGTATATGTAAAAAGGACACCGCAAAACACAATCCCCAACTTCTCCTGAAGTACGGAGATACCACATGTGTGACACTTTTTGCAGCCTAGGTGGGCAAAGGGGCCCACATTCCAAAGAGCACCTTTCGGATTTCACCGGCATTTTTTACAGAATTTGATTTCAAACTCCTTTCCACACATTGGGGCCCCTAGAATGCCAGGGCAGTATATAACTACCCCACAAGGACCCCATTTTGGAAAGAAGACACCCCAAGGTATTCGCTGATGGGCATAGTGAGTTCATGGAAGTTTTTATTTTTGTGTCACAAGTTAGTGGAATATGAGACTTTGTAAGAAAAAAAAACAAAACATTCATTTTCCACTAACTTGTGACAAAAAATAAAAAATTTCTATGAACTCGCCATGCCCCTCATTGAATACCTTGGGGTGTCTTCTTTCCAAAATGGGGTCACTGTGTGGGGTAGTTATACTGCCCTGGCATTCTAGGGGCCCAACTGTGTGGTAAAAAAATGGCCGGTGAAATCCGAAATGTGCTCTTTGGAATGTGGGCCCCTTTGCCACCTAGGCTGCAAAAAAGTGTCACACATGTGGTATCTCCGTATTCAGGAGAAGTTGGGGGAATGTGTTTTGGGGTGTGTCATTTTACTATACCCATGCTGGGTGAGAGAAATATCTTGGCAAAAGACAACTTTTCCCATTTTGTTATACAAAGTTGGCATTTGACCAAGAAATTTTCTCTCACCCAGCATGGGTATATGTAAAATGACACCCCAAAACACATTCCCCAACTTCTCCTGAGTATGGCGATACCACATGTTGTGACACTTTTTTGCTGCCTAGATGCGCAAAGGTGCCCAAATTCCTTTTAGGAGGGCATTTTTAGACATTTGGGTTACCAAGACTTCTTCTCACGCTTTGGGGCCCCTAAAATGCCAGGGCAGTATCAATACCCCACATGTGACCCCCATTATGAAAGAAGACACCCCAAGGTAATCAATGAGGGGCATGGCGAGTTCATAGAAAAAAAAATTTTGGCACAAGTTAGCGGATATTGATTTTTTGGATTTTTTTTCTCACAAAGTCTCCCTTTCCGCTAACTTGGACAAAAATTTCAATCTTTCAGGACTCAATAGGTGTTATTTGTGGGGTGTTTGTACTGCCCCTGCATTTGAGGGTCTCCGCAATCATTACATGTATGCCCAGCATTAGGAGTTTCTGCTATTCTCCTTATATTGAGCATACAGGTAATGAGATTTTTTTTTTTTCCGTTCAGCCTCTGGGTCGAAAGAAAAAAATGAACGGCACAGATTTCTTCATTCGCATCGATCAATGTGGATGAAAAAATCTCTGCAAAAAAAAAAAAGGAGGGGAAAGGCGTCTTCCAGGACATAGAGCATCCGCCCAACATCCATACCCACTTAGCTCGTATGCCCTGGCAAACCAGATTTCTCCATTCACATCAATCGAGTGATGATTAAATCATGCCAGGATTATTTTATTTTCTTTATTACAAAGTGGTTTGCCAAAGCATAGGAACATCGCAACCTCCTCAGCTCATATGCCTTGGCAAACGTATCTTTTACTGCAGAGGAGAAATCTCGTCTTGCTGCGCCGCATACACCGACTTGCGTGTAATCTGATAGCAGCGCAATGCTTCTGTCAGAATGCACATCAGTGCTGCAGCTTAGTCGATCGGTTGTCCACCTGGAAGGTAAAAAAAAAAAAAAGAAAAAACCAGGCCGCAACACAATAATTTTATTAACTTTGGAAGAGAACATATAAACTTTAACTTTTTGAACTAAACATTAACCTTTTTGCTTACTGGTGTTTTTTTTTTTTGTTTTGTTTTTTACCTTTATAGAACAAACTCATCCTTCCCCATGGGTCAATGTGCAAAGCGCAAATCGCCCAAAGATGTGGCGAAGTGCGTTATGCACTTTGTCCCATGTGAAAGGATACGTTTGCAGCAGCTGTGAGTGAATGGGCCCTAATAGCCCTGTGTGCCTGTCCTGGTGAGATGTGATCCCTATGCTAGGTGTACCTGTGTGTGGTACTTCCGGAAACACTCTCCTAAGCATAGGGCAGGGTGGTCAGACAGTCAGTACAGAAAATAGCGGGTGTTCACGCCTTATTCCACTCCTGCTACAGACACAACATCATTTTCGGGGGGTGGACGGTTGGGTTGAGGTACCAGCAACGACATTGAAATGTCGCTCGTGTAGACGGCTAACTACACTGGTGGATGGGGCCACGGAACCTTCTGGATACAGGAGGTTCTCGATGATCTCTTCCTGAATTTGAGAAGGATCGTGTTCTCCCAGCCTTACTGTAGAGAACTAACTAGTATACAGAGCCAATTGAATCAAATATACAGACACCTTCTTATACCAGCGTCTGGTTCTGCGGGAAACTAAATACGGAGACAACATCTGGTCAGTTGAAGTCCACCCCTCCCATGAGCAAATTATAGTTGTGGACTGAGAGGGGCTTTTCAATGACACGGGGTTGCTCGCTCAATTGGATTGTCGTGTCCTGCGTGAATGGAGGAGAGCATGTAAACGTCACGCTTGTCTCTCACATTTCACCCGCGAGCAGTTCTTCGTTACACAAGGCAGCCCTCTCCCCCCTTGCAAGACGGGGTGGTAACGAGCCGTTGGGGGAGCCCCGGCGACTAGGTCGCACGGTGCCACAGGCCGCAAATCCGTTCTAGAAACAAATGCCTAAAGAGGGCCACACTTGTGTAGAAATTGTCCCCATAAGATGGTACCCCTTGCCGAATAAGGGTGACACCAAGTCCCAGTACTGTCTTCCCACTGCTCCCCAGGTAGTCAGGGCAACCGAACCGGCTCCAGGGTCTGATCTTTCTTCCCTCATAGACACGAATTTGTGGGTATAGCCTGTGGCCCTTTCACAGAGCTTATACATATTGACCACCATACCGGGCACGCTTGCTTTGGATGTATTGTTTGAAGCCAAGGCCGCCGGTAAAATGATGCTCTGGGGTATACCAATCTGCAAATTTCTGGTTGAAATGGTCTATGAGGGGCCGAATTTTGTGGGAGCCGGTCAAAAGCTGGGTGGCCTCTGGGACGGGAGGTGGTGTTGTCGCTAAAATGCAGAAACGCAGGATGGTCTCAAATCGTGTCCTGGACATAGCAGCAGAGAACATGGCATGTGATGAATTGGGTTTGTGACCAATATGACCGCAATTCATGCTTTTTAGTTAGACCCATGTTGAGGAGAAGGCCCAGAAAAATTTTAATTTCGAAACTTGGACTGGTTTCCACCGGAAAGGGCGGGCATAAAAGCTTCCCGGTTGGCGGTTATAATTGTGGTGGGCATACCGATTTATTTCTGCCACAACTAAGGTCTAGAGCTCCGCAGTCAAGAACAGCTCAAAAAATCCCAGGGCCGAACCGATCTGAGCCGTCTCAACACCGAACTCCAGACTGGGCGGTGAAAGGGGGAACTAATGGTGCGCCTGAAGTTGGTGACTGCCCAATCAGGGTTTGCCAGCACCTCAGGGATTCTAGGGGCTCTACGGGCCTGTCTGTGCGGTGGCTGCGATGGGGTAACTACTGCACGTGCCACCGTACCAGCTTCAACTGCCCTTCTGGTGCTCGCTACTTCACCATGTTGTACGGCAGTGCTGGTACTAGGTCCAGGAAGGGCTGCGCTGCTGGTGTATGCCTCACCACGTGATCCGGCAGCGCCAGCCCCACTCTGCTGCTCTTGAAGCGGATCCTGCGCAACCTGTGGTCTAGCGACACGGGGCCGGGTACGCCTAATGCTATCAGGGACCTCAGCCTCCTCGTCTGAACTTTGGGTCAGAGAGCCACTGCTTTCTACAGGTTCATATTCTGACCCGCTAGATTCGTCAGATGAGGGTTCCCACTCCTCATCCGACTGGGTCAGAATCCTGTAGGCCTCTTCAGAAGAATACCCCCTGTTTGACATTTGGACTACTAAATTTAGGGGTATTCCCTGAGACTACCCAAGAAAAAAAGCAAGCCTGTCTTACAAAGGGGAGGCTAGCGAAGTACGGAGGCCGCTGCGGTTGATAAAAAATATCAAAACTGATTTTTTTTATCGCCGCAGCGCGTGTAAAGTGAATGTGCAGTGATCAAAAATATATATTTTTTGTCACTGCGGCGGGGCGGGCGTGGGTGAACGCACGTGTGTGGGCGACCGATCAGGCCTAATCGGGGCAAACACTGCGTTTTGGGTGGAGGGCGAGCTAAGGTGACACTAATACAATTATAGATCTGACCGTGATCAGTTTTGATCATTTACAGATACTATAAAAGTACAAATGCTTGATTAGCGATATGCTAAACAGCGAATAAGTGACTGCGGTGCGGTGGGCTGGGTGCTAACTGATCCCTAAAACTACCTAACCAAGGGGCCTAAACTATCCTAAAACCTAACATCATTACCAGTGAAAAAAAAAAGTGACAGTTTACACTGATCACTTTTTTCCTTTCACTAGTGATTGACAGGGGCGATCAAAGGGTGATCAAAGGGTTAATTGGGGTTGCAGGGGGGTGACCTGGGGCTAAAGTGTACTGTTGGTGCTACTCACAGTTCAGTCTGCTCCTCTGCTGGATCCAACCGACGAAAAGGACCAGCAGAGGAGCAGACAAGCCATATAACAGATCATATTTTACTATATTGATCTGTTATCGGCTTGTGATTCGTTTTTTTTGAAAATCGCCAGCCTGCCAGCCAATGATCGTTGCTGGCAGGCTGGTGACGAACTTGTACTTTAACTTTTGCCGGCCCGCGATGCGCATGCGCGGGCCGGCTCTGACCGAATCTCGCGTCTCGTGAGATGACGCACGGATGCGTCCATGAGGAATGAATCAACCACCTTCCAGAGGCATTCCGTGCGTTAGGCGGTCCGGAGGTGGTTAATATTAAAATTAGATAGTGGGCTGAATTTTTCTAACATGTTATAAATTTATGGTAAGGAGACTATTGGATAGGTGGTGGGGAGCAAAAGATCATCGGCAAAGGCCGCAGCCGTATGTTCATGATTCCCCAACCTAATGCCCTCTATTTTGTTGACTTGTCGGATAGCTTGAAGGAGCGGTTCCATAGTCATCACGAAGACCAGAGGTACAGCATACATATTAGGACATTGTCAGACATCGTCCACAACTCCATCCTCCATCAGGCAAAACTCCCTCCTACCTCAGACTTTAGACAAAACTCCGTCCGCCCTCATCCAAAACTCTGTCCTCCCTCATCCAAAACTCTGTCCTCCCTCATCCAAAACTCTGTCCTCCCTCATCCAAAACTCTGTCCTCCCTCATCCAAAACTCTGTCCTCCCTCAGACATCAGCCAAAACTCCGTCCTCCCTCATCCAAAACTCCATCAGACATCAGCCAAAACTCCGTCCTTCCTCATCCAAAACTCGGTCCTCCCTCAGATAATAGCCAAAACTCGGTCCTCCCTCATCCAAAACTCCGTCCTCCCTAACTCAAAATACGCCCTACTACACACACTCTTCACCTGACGGAGCTGCTAGCTGCTGGAGAGGCAAAGGACCTGTGATGACGTCATGACCATGTGACGAGTCACGTGTGTGGGAGGGGTCAGATGTGCACAGCAGCTGGTAGAGTGTACAGAACTGTAGCCATTAGATAGAGCTGTGTACTGTGTAGCAGAGCTGTATGTGTAACCTGCATGTAGCAGAGCTGTGTACTGTGTAGCAGAGCTGTATGTGTAACCTGTATGTAGCAGAGCTGTGTACTGTGTAGCAGAGCTGTATGTGTAAGCTGCATGTAGCAGAGCTGTGTACTGTGTAGCAGAGCTGTATGTGTAACCTGCATGTAGCAGGGCTGTGTACTGTGTAGCAGAGCTGTATGTGTAACCTGCATGTAGCAGAGCTGTGTACTGTGTAGCAGAGCTGTATGTGTAACCTGCATGCAGCAGAGCTGTGTACTGTGTAGCAGAACTGTATGTGTAACCTGCATGTAGCAGAGCTGTGTACTGTGTAGCAGAACTGTATGTGTAACCTGCATGTAGAAGTGCTGTGTACTGTTTACAGAGATGTGTACTGTGTTACAGAGATGTGTGTGTAACCTGCATGTAGCAGAGCTGTGTACTGTGTTACAGAGAACCTGGGAACTATAAAAAAGTGTAAAAAATAAACATAAAAATTCAAATCACCCCCCTTTTCCCAAAATGAAAATAAAAGAACAAAAAAATACACATCATAGGGGTTGCAATGTGTAAAAACACCCATAGCATAAAAATTCCCCATACGGCAAACAGCAAAACAGAGAAAAAAGAGTCCAAATGTACGATTCGCCGTTTTTGGTCACTTCATTTGCTACAAAAATTTAAATAAAAAGTGATCAAAAAGTCTTAAACACCCCAGAATGGTATCAGTGTAAAGTTCAGATCGCCCCGCAAAAAATGAGCCCCCACCCAGCTCCGTGCACATAATTACAAAAAAGTTATAGGGGTTAGGGTTGAGCGAACCCGAACTGTAAAGTTTGGGTTCGTACCAAACTTTACGGTGTTCGGCACCCGAACCCGAACATTAAAATAAAAGTTCGGATTCGGTGTTCAGGTAATATTAATATACCATCGGATCGGAGTTTTCTCCAATCCGATGGTATATTTTAACTTATATACATCGGATTTAGATCGTGAAAACTCAGATCCGACAGTATATTCTAACACAGAGGCGTTCCTATAGTGATGAGGACGCTTCAAGTTAGAATATACTGAGAACTGTGGACATAACGGCCCCCGGCTGTGATCCGCACAATTAACCCCTTAGGTGCGGCACCTGAGGGGTTAATTGTGTGGATCACAGCCCCCTGTAAGAGATCAGGTGCTGCCCCCTATAACTTTTTTGTAATTATGTGTACGGAGCTGGGTGGGGGCTCATTTTTTGCGGGGCGATCTGAACTTTACACTGATACCATTCTGGGGTGTTTAAGACTTTTTGATCACTTCTTATTTAAATTTTTGTAGCAAATGAAGTGACCAAAACGCTGAATCGGACATTTGGACTCTTTTTTTTTTTTTTTGCTGTTTGCCGTATGGGGAATATATTTTTATACTATGGGTGTTTTTACACATTGCGACACCCATGATGTGCATTTTTTTAGTTCTTTAATTTTCATTTTGGGAAAAGGGGGGTGATTAGAATTTTTATGTTTTGTTTTTTTTACACTTTTTTATAGTTCCCAGGTTACACACACATCTCTGTAACACAGTACACATCTCTGCTACACAGCACTGCTACCTGCAGGTTACACATAACATCTCTGTAACACAGTACACAGCTCTGCTACATGCAGGTTACACATACAGCTTTGCTACACACATACACAGCACTGCTACCTGCAGGTTACACATACATCTCTGTAACACAGTACATAGCTCTGCTACATGCAGGTTACACACACATCTCTGTAACACAGTACACAGCTCTGCTACATGCAGGTTAAACATACAGCTCTGCTACACAGCACTGCTACATGCAGGTTACACATACAGCTCTGCTACACAGTACACAGCACTGCTACATGCAGGTTACACATACAGTTCTGCTACACAGTACACAGCTCTGCTACATGCAGGTTACACATACAGCTCTGCTACACAGTACACAGCTCTGCTACATGCAGGTTACACATACAGCTCTGCTACACAGTACACAGCTCTGCTACATGCAGGTTACACATACAGCTCTGCTACACAGTACACAGCTCTGCTACATGCAGGTTACACATACAGCTCTGCTACACAGTACACAGCTCTGTTACATGCAGGTTACACATACAGCTCTGCTACACAGTACACAGCACTGCTACCTGCAGGTTACACATACATCTCTGTAACACAGTACACAGCTCTGCTACATGCAGGTTACACACACATCTCTGTAACACAGTACACAGCTCTGCTACATGCAGGTTACACATACAGCTCTGCTACACAGTACACAGCTCTGCTACATGCAGGTTACAAATACAGCTCTGCTACACAGTACACAGCACTGCTACATGCTCTCACACCAGTGACAGGTTTGAGAAGGTCTGAAAGATTATCTGCTCATTAGTGATCTGACAGCATCTTTTGGTTTCACTTTGTCTGTGTGTTGCTTGTATGTCCACACCTCCTGTTCAGGTGTGGATCATGTGACCTTTACCTCCCCCTATTTAGTTTGACTTCACCCATCACTCCTTGCTCTGGATAGCTTCATTTGGTGTTGGAAGAGCTGGAGTGTGGTTCTAGTTGAAGTCCTGATCATCCATCATCCTTAGAAGTTAAGTGTTCCGCTTGTTGTGTTTTGTATTCCTCCCCCCCCCCCCCCCTGTTGTTGTTTACTAGGCCTCAGTGAGACCCTGGTTCCTTCACCAGGGAAGGAGCGGGTTGTCTCTGCCCTGTCATTAAGTCTAGGGCATCTGAGGGCCACCAGGGTTTTCTAGGTTCCTGTGTATGGGCATCTCTACCATCGAGAGGTGCCCATACGGATAGGAGTTAGGGCCAGGAGCAAGGTTTCATAGGTGGTGACCCTTTTCCTTCCCTAGCGGTAAGGCCTAGTGTCTTTTCCCTTCCGTCTTGTTGTCTTTTGGTGTTCTCCCCTACTACATCTGTGACACATGCAGGTTACACATACAGCTCTGCTACACAGTACACAGCTCTGCTACATGCAGGTTACACATACAGCTCTGCTACACATTACACAGCACTGCTACATGCAGGTTACACACACATCTCTAGTACACAGCTCTATTTGATGGCTACAGTTCTGTACACTTTACCAGCTGCTGTGCACATCTGATCCCTCCCACACATGATGTCTCTTGGTGGGGCCGATGTGGCTGGCTTGGGCCTTAAAGCCTTATGCGCCTTTTCAAGGATAACTTTGTGAGCTGAGTCGGGGCCCAAGAGAGACAGGCAGATTTGAGTAACTGTATGAGGAATATTGCTTGCGGCTATCGATTCTGGCACACCGCGGAAGCGCAAGTTTTTGCACCGCCCTCGATTCTCTTGGTCCTCAATGGCACAGTAGAGAGAATTCAGATTACTCTGGATGGTAATTATATGTTGAGAGACTGCCATTTGATATCTCACCATGGCAGATTGCTATTCTTCCAAGGACTCGACTCCTTTCCCAATTTGTCGGACGTCATGTTTAATCGCCGTCAGATCGGTGCTTAAGGGCTCGAGTGCTGCGGCCAGAGAGGAGGTTAGGGTGTCTTTAAAATATGATCTTGAGATAGGGAGACTGTCTGTCTCTTCCTCACCCTCTTGTGTAGCTTCCAGCGGTTCTCTCTGTGTGCAGCCTGTGGCGCGAGGTGAACCCGGCGCCATCTTGTTGTCTCGAGCTGCGTAAGCGGAGGCAGCTTTTTTAATAAATTTGTCCATGTCTCCTTTGCTCACTGATGCCTTTTGTTGTTCTGTAGTGTCACCGGACTTAGATCCTCCAATTCTCACCATGGCTGGATCCCCAGGCGGTATATACAAGCTGGCATGGTGATTTTATGTACGGAGCAGCAGACTCAGGCAGCCATCCACTGCAGGCGCTAGCTCCGCCCAGGCATATTTTTTAAATGAAGTAGAAATTAGCAAGTTACACCATTCTCTTTTAAATTAATTGAAATTGTTTGAAAATATAGTGACTCTTTAAAGTAGTCTTCCTTACACTTCACTAGCTGGCTTGTACACATGTCCATCCAGGCATGGGATGTACACTTTAGGCAATACGATGCAACCAGCAGGATGGTTCCCTCTAACAGCTGGCAAAAACTCTGCTCCTTTTTTTTGAACAGGTTGCTGTACTTAAAGTACATGTTTGCAAAATCCTCTTTAGCAAACTTCTGAACATATGTGCGTTAAAACCTATAAGTCCTTTTCAGACATATTATCTCTACTGTACTTTCACTACACCTTTCTGTTACATGTGGCCTGCTTCTGTAGTTGTTCTGGCCTCTCCCTGGCTGGTACATTGGTCCAGGGAATGGCTGAAGTATCAGCTCCCTACCCTATCTCTCTATCTGCATTGTTTCGTAGCTAGATGTAGACTGCATTGACTGATTAGACTAGACTGTCTTTAGCATGTTCTTCCTCACTATATATATATATATATATATATATATATATATATATATATAAAGAAGAAAAAGAAAGAAGCAGCACTCAAAGAATATATGCGGGTGCAAAAAATCCTCCTTATAAGACCTGTGACCAAGGTCCAATTGTGAACATACAGCAAAAACGAAGGCAGCACTCCAGGTTGTGAAAAGAAGTGGAGTGCTGCCTTCGTTTTTGCTGTATATATATATATATATATATGAGTGTGTGTGTGTGTATGTATGTATATATATATATATATATATATATATATATATATATATATATATATATATATATATATATATATAGTAACACCAGCCCCATCTAGATGTAGCTGATGATATGGCCCATCAACACCTTGTGCAAATGCCGGCATATACATGTTAAAGCAAACATATTTTTATCGCTTTCTTTTGCACTTTGCTGTGTACCACTGCTCTGGAGTGGGATACTGCAGATATACAGTATAGGGGCAAATTTACTTATACTGTCTAAAAGTAAGACCATGTAAAGTTAGATCATCTATCAGTGGCTGATGATAAATCTGGTGCATCTTTACACTTTCTAGTTTAATGTTACACCACTTATCTGTTGACTAAGGCTAGGGCTACATGGCATCATTTGTCGCAAAAAAGTTGCGCAACATTTTTTGTCAATGGTGTCGCACTGCGACATGCTGCGACACCATTGACTATCATTACACAAAATGTCACATGACTTTTCAGCAACACATGTTGCCATGTAGCCCTTACCTTAGTTTACCAAAAAAAGTGCCAACTTTCTGGTGCATGATGTCACCTCTAAGCCATGCCATATTTCCACTAAGCCACAACGCTTTTTTGGATGAGTCACAAAAAGTATAGAAAGTGCCTAAAACTGTTAAAGCATGTTCTTTGGCACAAATAAATCTCTCCCATTGGCACAAATAAATCTCTCCCATAGTTTTATGAGAAAGGCGTCTGTATAACTCATACAGGGCAGGCTGTCAATCATTAGGTTACTCCTCCCACTGGACTGGACACCTAAGGATAGAATGAACAGGTATTTCAATGAATAAGTTACAAGTTTTGCTGAATCTTTTCCCCCAAAACTATATATGAGGCTGCTCATGTCCTCCTGCTCTGTAACATGATAGTGGCAGATTGGACAGTATTTTCAAGGTGACTGGTTCCCTTTGTTCTCTGTGTTGACACATTGTATTGGAACCTGCAGCATGAGTTAAAGGGAGAATCTCCTGGAAACCTACATGAAAGAAAAGATGTGTACAGTACCTGCTTAAAGGGGTACTCCAAGAGTAAAAAATAAAGATGGCTGCTTTCTTCCAAAAACAGCACCATGCCTGTCCACAGGTTGCGTGTGGTAATACATGTCAGCCCTATTCACTTCAATGGAGCTGAGTAGTAATACCAGACTGCTTTTGTAAAAAAAAAAAGCCATGTTTTTGCAATCCTGGACAACACCTTTATTGGCAAACTTCAGTACAGATAACACTTCCTCTTTATATGATCTTTTAACTTCAAGGCATGATTTGACCCTTGAACACTGTTATATACGTAATCTACATAAAATGGCTTTAATAACTATAATAACTTAGAGCTGCTTTGTATGGTTGGAAACAGTCATCAGTGACCTGACACATCCTCAAGGGTGAAGCAAAGGGAGGAAAATTGGATGAGCTATTCAGAGATAGGATGGATGGGGGAGCGCTGGCCCAGTCCTATCTTGACCTTGTCACTCATTAAAGGGGTATTCCAGTTATGTAAAACTTTCCCTAATCCATAGGATAGAGCATGACTATTAGGTCAGTGGGAGTCCTACCCCTGGAACCCCCAACGATCATGATTAAGGGAACCCATACCCTGTGAAGGCCCTCTGGAATGAACGGAGTGGCTGGTGGGCATATTGGGAAGCAGGTAAGTAGACTTCTCTTCACAGGTCTGCCTAAGAGGGTGGATTGCCAGAAACTGCCCCAAAGGTGCACAACCAAAGACTGGATATCATATTTAAAAAGTTTTGAGCTATGAAAAATAGATATTTAAATAAAGAGGAAATTGTATAACATTCTCAAAAATTAGGTCACCATGTCTTGATTCATTTGTGCGATAAGGAACAAAAAAACTTGAAAGAATAAGAATTATATATTATTTTGTTTCTCTTCTCCTTTTGGCAGTGTCGTGGGGGTAGGTACTTGAAAAAGTTTATTAATACTTTTTGATCTATGTATATTTCTGTATGTTTTGATACCTTTATGCTATAAAAAATCTGCATAAAAACTTATTTCAAGCAAAGTTAGGCAAACTATATAATTTCATCTGGACATATACTGCAAAATATAGCACGCTGAAAATCTTGGAAATATGGAACATACCTTTTAAAGTGAAGCTGTCACATTGAACATGAAGTCCAACCATGGTAAAGACCACGTTACATACATTGGCCATGCTTATAAAGAAACGTATATAACCTCTGGTGCACTCTTCTTCACTTCGGGGGCCCCATTCTGGAAATAGGAGCTGGTCCCCACTTTTCTGACATTGGTGACATATCCTAGCGATATGCCAGCAATGTCTTAGATGGGTACAACCCTTTAATGTCTGAAAACTTGTAATGTTCTTGATTAAATGGGTTATCCAAATTATAATACATGCCCCCCAATGCCCGGGCCCCTCAAATAGATTATACTTACCTTTCTCCCCGACACCCGCATTGCTCCTGATCCCAGCACGGCCTCTGCTGCATCTCCTGCAATGCTAGGGAGGTTCGTCCCCATCGCGGCCTGCTATTGGCTGCTTGGCAGCAGCGGCCGTGCGGGGATCAGGAGCGCCGCAGGTGCCAGGGAGTGGGGTAAGTATAATCTATATGAGGAGCCCTAGCATTGAGGGGAATGTTTTATATTTTGGATAACCCCTTTAAGGGCCGTTTTACATAGGCCAAAAATTGGGAACTAAAAAAACATTGGCTCCCGATTATTGCCCCATGTAAAACTGCTGCTGATCACCTATCGATCGGGCAAGTAATAGCATTTATCATGTGGCAACAACAATAGTTATCAGCTGGTGTGCTGCTGACAACATGCAAACTAAAAGGGGGATGAATGATTGTGGTAATGCTCTTTCACCCCTCCCCCATTCAGTATGGATTGGGTCATGTGAAAACGAGTACTGATAAATCTGAGTCGAATGGCACTTGTTCAGGGCTGAATCTCCCCTATATGGAAGGTCCCTTACAGTATAAATGATTACTAAATCAAAGAAGTCCATACATATATCATAGTCATAATAAAATTAGTCTCATATTGGTTTAAAAAAAACAGAAAATAGGATCTAGTCATAAAGTTTGGAACAGAGATCAAAGATAGCACTAATAATCTTACTGGACTGACACTTCTTCAAACAGTTAAACGGTCACCTGACACACGCGCTTTTAATGATTCCTTGCAGCCTTAGTATATTTGTGTTGCAGGAATTCTGTCGTTGGCTAAATGACATGTTACGTCTGGTTTTAGTCATGTTGAAGATGTAGGAGTCACTTCTGTATAAGCTCTTGATCTTTGCGATAGCGGGCTTATTATTTACCTTATTATCTTGTTATATAATTTATGCCACATATGAAATAATCACAAAAATTGTAGTTTATTTTATTTAACTCTTTTTTAGTTTTAAATGTAAAATATACAAAATTAGTAGCAATCACTTATCTATATACTTCCTTTTACATAATTTACATCCTCTTAAAATTTTCTCTAGATCAGGGACATGAATAGTCAAACATTAATTACCCCTAACCCTCCATCCAACCCCATTCACGCAACCTTTCACACAATAAAAACATAATTAAAGAGTAACTAAACTTTTATTGAACTTCTTTAAAAATGTCCCAAATGCCCTAAAAATATTTTTTCTAATATACTTTATTAATTGATTTTGACTTTTTACTAAAAAAATTTGCACCTAAATTCCTGATTTGAACCGCAATTTAAATTCACAATTTTTAGATCATGTTTGGATTGTCTGGAAAAAGTCGTTTTAATGGCTCCAAAGTGCCCAACAGGGCGGGTTTGGGTCTTCAAAGTGCACCCCTAAGATTAAAAGGTTTCTTCCCATCATCAACAAGGTTATGCTTATGCAGCACTTCACTCCGGCTTCCTGCTCCCCTAGGAGGGCAGAGGGAGAGGACGCCGGACACAGTATAGGGGACGAGAAAGACTGAAACACAGGCAGTGGACATTAGACCAGTGGAAATCTGTCCTTTGTTCTGATGAGTGCAGATTTGAGGTTCTTCGCTTAAACCGTGAACCAGTCCTATTGAGGCATTGGTGGCAGAATTCTAAAAGACGGTTCAGAACCTCAGATTGCTTAGATAGATGAGGTCTTAAGTTTTCTTTCTCAGATAAAGAGCACCAAAAGCTGCAGTATTTTTAAGATTTTTTAATGTTTGAAAAGAGACAAAGCCGGGAATCCACAGCCTATATAATCAGAGTTGACTTATCATACAACAGAGTAGCAAGAACATATTTTAGCTGTCCATACGGTTCTCTGAATCTGAATATGTGCAATGCTGTGATTCATTGTACAAGACTGATGTCCGGAAGAATGGTCTTCCACTCCTCCCTATTTAAGCATATGTAGCCTGGCTCCAAAATTATCCTTTGTTCTATGGAATACCAGCCTGGAAGACTGTTTTGCCACAGTTTGCATCGCATTATGGCAATGGCAGTGGTAATTCTCTTTCAGCAAGTACACTTCCCTGCAGAGATTCAGATATTTGGGGGATGAGTATAAGACCTCCTGACAGAATGGATCTGCCTGCATTTTCAACTACTGGACAGAAGAGATCTGAGAACCTTGTGTTGTGGATATTATCAACCTACATAAGCAATAACATTCTGCAAAATGTCAAAGGCTGATTGTTGATCATTTTTCTTCCGGGACCTCCTGCAAGGAAGAACTTCCAGGAAATACAGTGTGATTGAGAATGTTCATATTGACATTTTGCAAGGCAGCAAGTCCCATCTTTCAGCCACAATTTTTCAACATAATTCAGAGTGTCAACTGGGCAGATAGTTCAGCAGCATATATTAAGGGCTCTATATATATATTGGAAGATCACATACAGTACATTTGAAAAGTTTTCAGACCTACTTTTTTTACATTTTGTTATGTTACGGCCTTGTGCTAAAATAAAATAAAAATCTAGTTTTCCCCCATCATTCTGCACTCAATACCTCATAATGAGAAAGTGAAAAACAAAAATTTAGAAATGTTTGCATATGTATTGAAAATAAAAATATATATTTTTTTACATGGAGATAAGCTTTGAGACCCTTTGTTACGACACTTGAAATTTAACTCTGAAGCCTCCCATTTTTCTTGATCATCTCTGAGATGTTTCTAACCCTTGATTGCTGTCCACCTGTGGTAACTTCAGTTGTAACTTCAGTTGATTGGACTTGATTTGGAAAAACACAGCTCTGTCTATATAAAGTCTCAGATCTGAAAATGCATATTAGAGCATTACCAATCCATTAGGAGGAAAGAACTGCTTGTAGAGCTCAGAGACAGGATTGTGTAGAGACACAGATCTGGAGAAGAGTACAAAAAATGTCTACTCCACTGAGTTCCCAAGAGCACAGCGGCCTCCATAATTCTTAAATGGAAAAAGTTTGGAACAACGAGAACTTCTCCTAGAGCTGGCTGCCCCACCAAACTCTCTTGTTTAGAGAGGTGACCAAGAACCCAAAGCTCACTCTAGCTGAGCTCCAAAGATACTGTGTGCAGATGGGATAAACTTACAGAAGGTCAACCATCACTGCAGCATTCTACCAATCTGGGCTTTATGGCAGAGTGGCCAGAAAGAAGCCTCTCAGTAAACATGACACATGAGTTTGCAAAAAAAAAAAGCATCTAAAGGACTCTCGGACTGTGAGAAACAAGATTTTCTGGCCCGATGAAACCAAGATTAAACTTTTGGCCACAGTTCTAAGTGTCATGTTTAGAGGAAACCAGGCAATACCATCGCTACAGTGATGCATGGTGGTGGCGGCGGCAGCATCATGCTGTGAGGGTGTTTTTCAGTGATAGGGAGATTGGTCAGAGTTGAGGGAAAGCTGAATGGAGCAAAGTACAGATATTCTTAATGAAAACCTTATAAGGTTTGCACTGGACCTCAGACTGGGCCAAAGGTTTACATTCCAACAAACAATGACCCTAAGCACACAGCTCAGACAACACAGGAGTGGCTTAGGGACAAATTTGTGAATGTCCTTGAGTAGCCCATCCAGAGCCATGACTTTAAACCAATCAAACATCTCCGTAAAGACCTGGAAATAACTTTCCAGCATCGGTCCCTATCCAACCTGACAGAGCTTGAGAGGATCTGCGGAAAAGAATAGCAGAAAATTCCCAAATCCTGGTGTGCAAAACCATGTGGCATCATACTCAATAAGACAGGAGGCTGTAATCGCTGCCAAAGGTGCTTCAACAAAGTACAGAGTAAAGGCTCTGGATACTTATGTCAATGCAAGACTTTAGTTTTTCCTTTTCAATAAATTAGCAACGACTTTGAACCTTCTGTTTTTGTTCATTTGTCATTATGGGGTAATGAGTCCAGAATGATGGGGGGAAAGTTGAACTTTTTTATTTTATCACAAGGCTGCAATATAAAATAAAATAAAAAGTGAAAGAGTCTGAAGCCATTAATACACTGTAAGTAGGGAACACCTGCCTCTAAAATAATGGACCTGAGATCCAACAACCTTTTTACAGTTTGTGTAGAACAAGAGAAAGGCCTGATGGCTACACAGCAGGAATGCCAAGGCATAATAGTAACAGTTTTCCTCTCTGTACAGGTAGCATTGGCTGTAAGAGGTGAATGCATTCTTGATGATTCTTTAACCGTTTTTGTTTCCCACAGACTTCCATGATCCCAAGAACTCTTGAAGGACATGTTTTTTGTGGCTTTTGCAACTGGACAGGGGCCAATTTTGTTTTCTACCATTGATCCTGAGTCAAGCCCTGAAATGGAATTTCGTCTGAACCTGAAACATAATGTGCTTTCTCTCATTAAGGCCTCATGCACACGACCGTTGTTGTGTTCCGTAAAATGGGGTTCTGTTGTTCCGTGATCCGTCTCCGTTTTTGTTTCTGTGTGTCTTCCTTTATTTTTGGAGGATCACCCGACATAAAGGAAAGTAAAAAAAAGTCTAAGTCAAGTTTGCCATGCAAATGATAGGAAAAAAGCGGACACGGATGAAAATCTTGCGTGCCTCCGCGTTTTTTCGCGGTCCAATTGACTTGAATGGGTCCGCAAACCGTTTTCCGTGAAAAAAATAGGACAGGTTATATTTTTTTTGACGGACTGGAACCACGGATCACGGTCGCGGATGACAAACGGTGCATTAGCCGAGTTTTCAACGGACCCATTAAAAGTCAATGGGTCCGCAGAAAATCACGAAAAACGGAACAACGGACATGGAATAAAACAACGGTCGTGTGCATGAGGCCTTTATTTTTAATTGTCGCATTCCAAGAGCTATAACTTTTTAATTTGTCTGTCCAAGTAGCTGAATGAGGACTTTTGTTACAAGTTGTAGTTTTTAACCACCTCAGCCCCCAGTGCTTAAACACCCTGAAAGACCAGGCCACTTTTTACACTTCTGACCTACACTACTTTCACCGTTTATTGCTCGGTCATGCAACTTACCACCCAAATGAATTTTACCTCCTTTTCTTCTCACTAATAGAGCTTTCATTTGGTGGTATTTCATTGCTGCTGACATTTTTACTTTTTTTGTTATTAATCGAAATTTAACGATTTTTTTGCAAAAAAATGACATTTTTCACTTTCAGTTGTAAAATTTTGCAAAAAAAACGAGATCCATATAGAAATTTTGCTCTAAATTTATTGTTCTACATGTCTTTGATAAAAAAAAAATGTTTGGGTAAAAAAAAAATGGTTTGGGTAAAAGTTATAGCGTTTACAAACTATGGTACAAAAATGTGAATTTCCGCTTTTTGAAGCAGCTCTGACTTTCTGAGCACCTGTCATGTTTCCTGAGGTTCTACAATGGCCAGACAGTACAAACACCCCACAAATGACCCCATTTCGGAAAGTACACACCCTAAGGTATTCGCTGATGGGCATAGTGAGTTCATAGAACTTTTTATTTTTTGTCACAAGTTAGCGGAAAATGATGATTTTATTTTATTTTTTTCTTTTCTTACAAAGTCTCATATTCCACTAACTTGTGACAAAAAATAAAAACTTCTATGAACTCACTATGCCCATCACGAAATACCTTGGGGTCTCTTCTTTCCAAAATGGGGTCACTTGTGGGGTAGTTATACTGCCCTGGCATTCTAGGGGCCCAAATGTGTGGTAAGGAGTTTGAAATCAAATTCTGTAAAAAATGACCTGTGAAATCCGAAAGGTGCTCTTTGGAATATGGGCCCCTTTGCCCACCTAGGCTGCAAAAAAGTGTCACACATCTGGTATCTCTGTATTCAGGAGAAGTTGAGGAATGTGTTTTGGGGTGTCTTTTTACATATACCCATGCTGGGTGAGATAAATATCTTGGTCAAATGCCAACTTTGTATAAAAAAATGGGAAAAGTTGTCTTTTGCCAAGATATTTCTCTCACCCAGCATGGGTATATGTAAAATGACACCCCAAAACACATTCCCCAACTTCTCCTGAGTACGGAGATACCAGATGTGTGACACTTTTTTGCAGCCTAGGTGGGCAAAGGGGCCCATATTCCAAAGAGCACCTTTCGGATTTCACAGGTCATTTTTTACAGAATTTGATTTCAAACTCCTTACCACACATTTGGGCCCCTAGAATGCCAGGGCAGTATAACTACCCCACAAGTGACCCCATTTTGGAAAGAAGAGACCCCAAGGTATTCGCTGATGGGCATAGTGAGTTCATGGAAGTTTTTATTTTTTGTCACAAGTTAGTGGAATATGAGACTTTGTATGAAAAAAAAAAAAAAAAATCAGCATTTTCCACTAACTTGTGACAAAAAATAAAAAATTCTAGGAACTCGCCATGCCCCTCACGGAATACCTTGGGGTGTCTTCTTTCCAAAATGGGGTCACTTGTGGGGTAGTTATACTGCCCTGGCATTTTCCAGGGGCCCTAATGTGTGGTAAGTAGGTAAATGACCTGTGAAATCCTAAAGGTGCTCTTTGGAATATGGGCCCCTTTGCCCACCTAGGCTGCAAAAAAGTGTCACACATGTGGTATCGCCGTATTCAGGAGAAGGTGGGGAATGTGTTTTGGGGTGTCATTTTACATATACCCTTGCTGGGTGAGAGAAATATCTTGGCAAAAGACAACTTTTCCCATTTTTTTATACAAAGTTGGCATTTGACCAAGATATTTCTCTCACCCAGCATGGGTATATGTAAAATGACACCCCAAAACACATTCCCCACCTTCTCCTGAGTACGGCGATACCAGATGTGTGACACTTTTTTGCAGCCTAGATGCGCAAAGGTGCCCAAATTCCTTTTAGGAGGGCATTTTTAGACATTTGGATACCAGACTTCTTCTCACGCTTTGGGGCCCCTAGAATGCCAGGGCAGTATAAATACCCCACATGTGACCCCATTTTGGAAAGAAGACACCCCAAGGTATTCAATGAGGGGCATGGCGAGTTCATAGAAATTTTTTTTTTTTGGCACAAGTTAGCGGAAATTGATATTTTTAATTTTTTTCTCACAAAGTCTCCCTTTCCGCTAACTTTGGACAAAAATTTCAATCTTTCATGGACTCAATATGCCCCTCACGGAATACCTGGGGGTGTCTTCTTTCCGAAATGGGGTCACATGTGGGGTATTTATACTGCCCTGGCATTCTAGGGGCCCTAAAGCGTGAGAAGAAGTCTGGAATATAAATGTCTAAAAAATTTTACGCATTTGGATTCCGTGAGGGGTATGGTGAGTTCATGTGAGATTTTATTTTTTGACACAAGTTAGTGGAATATGAGACTTTGTAAGAAAAAAAAAAAATAATTCCGCTAACTTGGGCCAAAAAAATGTCTGAATGGAGCCTTACAGAGGGTGATCAATGACAGGGGGAGTGATCAATGACAGGGGGAGTGATCAATGACAGGGGGAGTGATCAATGACAGGGGGGTGATCAATGACAGGGGGGTGATCAGGGAGTCTATATGGGGTGATAACCACAGTCATTGATCACGCCCGTGTAAGGCTTCATTCAGACGTCCGTATGCGTTTTGCGGATCCGATCCATCTATCAGTGCATCCGTAAAAATCATGCGGACATCTGAATGGAGCTTGACAGGGGGGTAATCAATGACAGGGGGGTGATCACCACAGTCATTGATCACGCCCCTGTAAGGCTTCATTCAGACGTCCGGATGCGTTTTGCGGATCCGATCCATCTATCAGTGGATCCGTAAAAATCATGCGGACGTCTGAATGGAGCTTTACAGGGGGGTGATCAATGACAGGGGGGTAATCAATGACAGGGGGGTGATCAGGGAGTCTATATGGGGTGATCACCACAGTCATTGATCACGCCCCTGTAAGGCTTCATTCAGACGTCCGGATGCGTTTTGCGGATCCGATCCATCTATCAGTGCATCCGTAAAAATCATGCGGACATCTGAATGGAGCTTTACAGGGGGGTGATCAATGACAGGGGGGTAATCAATGACAGGGGGGTGATCAGGGAGTCTATATGGGGTGATCACCACAGTCATTGATCATGCCCCTGTAAGGCTTCATTCAAACGTCCGGATGCGTTTTGCGGATCCGATCCATCTATCAGTGCATCCGTAAAAATCATGCGGACATCTGAATGGAGCTTTACAGGGGGGTGATCAGGGAGTCTATATGGGGTGATCAGGGGTGATCAGGGGCTAATAAGGGGTTAATAAGTGACGGGGGGGGGGTGTAGTGTAGTGTAGTGGTGCTTGGTGGTACTTTACTGAGCTACCTGTGTCCTCTGGTGGTCGATCCAAACAAAGGGGACCACCAGAGGACCAGGTAGCAGGTATATTAGACGCTGTTATCAAAACAGCGTCTAATATACCTGTTAGGGGTTAAAAAAAACACATCTCCAGCCTGCCAGCGAACGATCGCCGCTGGCAGGCTGGAGATCAACTCTCTTACCTTCCGTTCCTGTGAGCGCGCGCGCCTGTGTGCGCGCGTTCACAGGAAGTCTCGCGTCTCGCGAGATGACGCATATATGCGTGACTGTGCGCAGCGCTGCCACCTCCGGAACGCGATCCTGCGTTAGGCGGTCCAGAGGTGGTTAATGGCACCATTTTAGGGTACATATAACTTAATGATTAATTTTTATTACCGTATTTTTCACCCTATAAGAAGCACTTTATTCCCCCCAAAAGTCGGGGGAAATAGCAGTGCGTCTTATGGGGCGAATGCTGCTGATTTTGCCGTATTTCCAATGATAGACCCGCCGCGATGCCGTGCGGCGGGTGTATCAGCTGTGAGGGAGGAGGGGCTGGGGGCCGGCATCTGCTTTTATAATGACAGCGGGGCCCATGCAGTGACTGTATTCTACTACACGGGCCCCGCTCACTGTATAATCGTAACTCTAATAGTTAATTATGTATATACCGGTAATCGCATAATCAGCGCTACTTACAACTACAAGCACTCGGTAGGTAGCAGAGAGGAGGGAGGGGGCAGGCCGGGAGGACGGGCGGGCGGCGCGTCACTCACTACGTCACGCGCCTGCGCCGCCCACTTTATGAATGAAGCAGGCGGCGTGGGCGCATGACGTAGTGACTCACACTGCCAGCGCCCGTCCTCCCAGCCTGCGTCCTCCCTCCTCTCTGCTACTGTCACAACCAGACAGCTGAGAGGCTCTGACAGGAGCTGTCCAGAACCTCCTCCTTGAGTTTCTTTGTTTTGATTTCAGTTCCTCATCTCGTTAGCCTATCTCAGCTGTCATGCAGTTGGACTGATTGCTTCCCTTTAAGTTCCTCCCCATGATGCATTAGGTTGCGGCTTATACAACTTCCTGGAGTGTGTGTGCATGCCTTTCCTAGTTCCCAGTCGTCTGCAAGATAAGTACTGTTTATGTATTTGTGATTTTCTGTTTGCTGGATCCAGGTGACCCTGGCTCCCTCCGTGTCTGTGTAGGGGGCCGGTGGTCTTGTCCCCTCACTATTGTAGGGTCTTCAGCTGTAAGATAGTCGAGGTACGTGGATATGCGCCCATCCACCTTTGGGGTGTTCGCATAGGCTGAGCAGTCAGGGAGAGTGGCAGGTCTCATGCAGGGGTCTCCCTTTTGTTCCTTAGTTGTGGATCCAGTGACTCATAGATTATATTGTATTGTCTTGTTTCCCTGTACACCATCCGTGACAGCTACCTACCGAGCGCTTGTAGTTGTAAGTAGCGCTGATTATGCGATTACCGGTATATACATAATTAACTATTACAGATACGATTATACAGTGAGCGGGGCCCGTGTAGTAGAATACAGTCACTGCACGGGCCCCGCTGTCATTATCCCCCACCCCCTGTATTGAGGGTCATTCATTACAGGGACACTGTTATGGAGGGTATCTGTGGATGACACATAGCATAAGATGCTATATATGTGTCATCCACAGATCCCCCCCATAACTGTCATACACAGATCCCCATAACAGTGCCATCCAGATCCCCCAATAAGTGTCACCCACAGATCCCCCATAAGTGTCAACCACAGATCCCCCATAAGTGTCACCCACAGATCCCCCATAACAGTGCGTCACCCACAGATCCCCCATAACAGTTCGCCATCCACAGATCCCCCATAACAGTGCACCATCTACAGATCCCCCGTAACAGTGCGCCATCCACAGACCACAATTAGTTCAAAACCCACCAAAAGCACACCTATTGGTTCAAAATATTTTTTTTCTTATTTTCCTCCTCAAAAACCTAGGTGCGTCTTATGGGCCGGTGCGTCTTATAGGGCGAAAAATACGGTAACTCTTTCTGAGGGGATTGGTAAAAACAACAATACTGCCACTGAGTTTTTACATTCTAAATGTTGGTGTAACTTTATTTTCTGGGCTAGTACAGTTAGTGATACCATATACACTCACCTAAAGAATTATTAGGAACACCATACTAATACGGTGTTGGACCCCCTTTTGCCTTCAGAACTGTCTTAATTCTACGTGGCATTGATTCCACAAGGTGCTGATAGCATTCTTTAGAAATGTTGGCCCATATTGATAGGATAGCATCTTGCAGTTGATGGAGATTTGAGGGATGCACATCCAGGGCACGAAGCTCCCGTTCCACCACATCCCAAAGATGCTCTATTGGGTTGTGATCTGGTGACTGTGGGGGCCATTTTAGTACAGTGAACTCATTGTCATGTTCAAGAAATCAATTTGAAATGATTCGAGCTTTGTGACATGGTGCATTATCCTGCTGGAAGTAGCCATCAGAGGATGGGTACATGGTGGTCATGAAGGGATGGACATGGTCAGAAACAAGGGATGGACATGGTCAGGTAGCCCGTGGCATTTAAACGATGCCCAATTGGCACTAAGGGGACTAAAGTGTGCCCAGAAAACATCCCCCACACCATTACACCACCACCACCAGCCAGCACAGTGGTAACAAGGCATGATGGATACATGTTCTCATTCTGTTTACGGCAAATTCAGACTCTACAATTTAAATGTCTCAACAGAAATCGAGACTCATCAGACCAGGCAACATTTTTCCAGTCTTCAACAGTCCAATTTTGGTGAGCTCGTGCAAATTGTAGCCTCTTTTTCCTATTGGTAGTGGAGATGTGTGGTACCCGGTGGGGTCTTCTGCTGTTGTAGCCCATCCGCCTCAAGGTTGTGCGTGTTGTGGCTTCACAAATGCTTTGCTGCATACCTCGGTTGTAACGAGTGGTTATTTCAGTCAACGTTGCTCTTCTATCAGCTTGAATCAGTCGGCCCATTCTCCTCTGACCTCTAGCATCCACAAGGCATTTTTTCCCACAGGACTGCCGCATACTGGATGTTTTTCCCTTTTCACACCATTCTTTGTAAACCCTAGAAATGGTTGTGCATGAAAATCCCAGTAACTGAGCAGATTGTGAAATACTCAGACCGGCCCGTCTGGCACCAACAACCATGCCACGCTCAAAATTGCTTAAATCACCTTTCTTTCCCATTCTGACATTCAGTTTGGAGTTCAGGAGATTGTCTTGACCAGGACCACACCCCTAAATGCATTGAAGCAACTGCCATGTGATTGGTTGACTAGATAATTGCATTAATGAGAAATAGAACAGGTATTCCTAATAATTCTTTAGGTGAGTGTATATTAGTTGTACTACTTCTGCACAATAAAAACCCCTTTTTTTTAAAAAAAAATATGTCTTATCTGGCTACATCCCAAAACCCATAACTTTTATATTTTTTTTTCTATGGAGCTGCGTGAGGGCTTGATTTTTGATGGACAACATGTAGTTTTTATTTTCAATATTTTGGGGTACATAACACCTTTTGATCGCCTTTTATTCTATTTTTTTGTGGCAAATACTCTAAAATCAGCAATTCTGTCATTTTTTGTTATGGGTTCACCATGTGGGATAAATTGTGGGTGCATTTGTTTAACTTGGAGTGTGGGGATTCGCTCTGGTAGGCAGGTTAGCGGACGCAGTATAGAGGCCAGGTTGTAAATCACTGTTCAGTGTTTATTCACACTTATAACACAACAGTCACTTTTCAGGCTTGGTGCTTGTTCACACACAGAAAAACAAAATAAAGTTCACCTGGTATCCTGTGTGTCAGTTCACACCTGGCTGAGCAGAAAGTCCACTTGCAGGCTTTAAAGAGGCCTGCTCGCCTGAAACACGGTCTTCAGACCTCAGCACAGAGATCTCTAGAGCTCCACTGTCAGAGGGAGGTAATCCACACCACCTGACAGTGCTGGCTGTTTTTTATAAGCCTGCCAAGACCCGGCCTGGAACGTGGGGAGTAGTCACCCACCCAGCACTTTGACTACTCCCAGTATAGCCATACTAAATAGCAAAGTGTCAATCAGCATTAGCTGTCGCTGACACATGAAAATACCGGCTCTTACTTCACCGAGGCCAGGAGCCAGATACATATCTACCATCAATGACGACCCCTTGTACCTTCCTACATACCTCCCCCCTTTGTTCAACCCTGAGGGGGTGAACACACACATCAAACAGTGTACCCGGGACAGGGCATCCGTGTTTCCCTGTAACCGCCCTGCCCTGTGTTCCACCGAAAACTTAAAGTTCTGTAAGGAGAGAAACCATCGGGTGACCCGGGCATTTCTGTTCTTGGCCTGGCTCATCCATTTGAGAGGGGAGTGGTTGGTCACCAGATGGAACTTTCTCCCCAACAAATAATAGTTGAGAGACTCGAGTGCCCACTTAATAGCCAGGCACTCTCTCTCCGCTATACTGTACCTGGTCTCGGCTGGGGTAAGCTTACGGCTGAGGAAGACAATGGTATGCTCCTCCCCGTCGACTCCCTGAGACAGTACAGCACCGATGCCTACTTCAGAGGCATCGGTCTGTACTATAAACTCTCTCCCGGGGACCCACACAGGGCCGAATTCAAAGCGGAGAAAGCCTCTTCCGCCTGATCATCCCAGTGGACCATCACTGACTTGTGTCCCTTCAAGAGCCCTGTCAATGATGCGGCCACTGTAGCAAAGTGGGGGACAAACCTCATATAATATCCCACCATTTCCAGGAACGACTTTACTTGCCTAGTAGTGACAGGTCGGAGCCAATTCCGTATCGCCTCTATTTTGTTCACTTGGGGTTTGATGACTCCACACCCAATGACATACCCCAGGTATTTTATCTCCTCTAACCCTATTGCACATTTTTGGGGGTTAGCTGTTAGTCCAGCCTTTCGAAGGGAGTCCACTACAGCCTGTACTTTTGGTAGGTGACTTTCCCAGTCGGTACTGTGAATGACAATATCGTCCAGGTAAGCCGAAGCATACCGACAATGTGGACGCAGCACAATGTCCATGAGCCGTTGAAAAGTGGCAGGGGCGCCATTCAGACCAAAGGGTAACACCTTATATTGTACAGTCCCTCTGGTGTGATGAAGGCAGTTTTCTTTTTGGCAGCCTTTCTCAAGGGTACCTGCCAGTACCCTTTGGAGAGGTCCAAAACAGAAAAATACCGGGCTTTGCCTAACCTCTCAATAAGCTCATCCACCCGAGGCATGGGATACGCATCAAATTTAGAAATCTCATTTAGTTTGCGGAAAACGTTACAGAACCGTAACGTCCCTTCCATCTTGGGTATTAAGACTATTGGACTGGCCCATTCACTTTTCGACTTCTCAATGACGTCTAGTTGTAGCATTAGCTGTACTTCTTCTGAGATGGCTTGTCGCCAAGACTCGGGTACCAGGTATGGTTTCAACCGGACTCTGGCCTGAGGCTCAGTGACAATATCATGTTGGATGGTAGAAGTGCGTCCAGGGAGGTCCGAAAACACATCCGTGTTCCTGCTGACGAACTCCCTGGCCTCCTGAGTTTGTTTAGAGGAAAGGCTGTCATCAATCTTTACTGTGGCAACTGCTTCCCTTGCATCAGACCGTAGGGCTGGAAACTCTTCCCCTAGAAAACTGAGTCTCGGGCTGTTGTCCGTACTGGTCTCCCAATCTTTCCAAGGTTTAAGTACATTCACATGGTACACCTGCTCCAGCTTTCGCTGCCCTGGCTGGTGTACCTTGTAGGTTACCTCACCAACATTTTCGAGTACTTCGTAGTGTTCCTGCCACCTAGCCAGGAACTTACTGTCCACCATCAGTACCAGAACCAAAACCCGATCTCCCGAGTTAAAGATCCGGACCGGAGCCTGCCGATTATAGACCCTACTCTTGGCTCACTGGGTTTCCTAGCAAGCGGCAACACTGTCTCCATCCGCTCTTGCATCTGAGTGACATATTCAATTACACTTTTATACGGGGTGGGTTTTTGTTCCCACTCCTCTTTGGCTATGTCCAACAGACCACGAGGTTATCTGCCATATAGCAGTTCGAAGGACGAGAACCCAGTAGAGGCCTGGGGCACCTCTCGCACTGCAAACATAAGATAGGGCAGAAGAAAGTCCCAATCCCTCCCATCCTTAGACACCACTCTTTTTAACATGTTTTTTTAATGTTTGATTAAACCTCTCTACCTGGCCGTCCGTTTGCAGATGATAAACGGATGTCAGTAGCTGTTTTATGTGCAGTAACTTACAGAGTTCCCTCATGACCTTTGACATAAAATGGGTCCCCTGGTCGGTCAGAACCTCTTTAGGTAGTCCCACTCGGGAAAACATCTCCATTAACTCCTAGCTGTGAGTCTGGCCGATGTATGTCACAGGAGCACCACCTCCGGGTACTGAGTGGCATAGTCTAGGATGACCAAGATGTGTTGGTGCCCTCTAGCGGACTTCGGTAATGGGCCTATGAGATCCATAGCGATTCGCTCGAACGGAACCTCAATAATCGGGAGAGGTACCAGGGGACTATGGAAATGTGGCTGGGGGCTAGTTATCTGGCAGGTGGGGCAAGACTTACAATATTCTTCCACCTCTCTGAACACACTGGGCCAGTAAAACCGCTGTAGAATCCGGTCCTGTGTTTTCTGCCATCCCAGGTGTCCCCCAAGAACATGTTGGTAGGCTAGCTCCAACACAAGCTTGCGATACGCCTTGGGCACCACCAGCTGTTCAATCTGCTCACCCCGTAGTTGGTTAACCCGATACAGCATTTTCTGATAAACCACAAAACGGGAAAACCAGTTGTTGAGGTTCACCATCAACTATTACAACATTTTCCCAGGCCCGAGATAGTGTTGAGTCCCGGTGCTGTGCTGTACCGAAATTTCCCCCAGAGACGTTGAGGTTTGCCAACTCAGTACCCGGCGGTAAATCCTCCACGTCTCCATTACACTCAGCGGGGTTGCCTCCCCCTCTTCCAACGCATTGGAGGCAGGCCCTTCGGTCTCAGGTTCCCAGGGTTCTGGTTTCCCCCCTGAGCAGGGCCACTCTAATGGGGGTACACCTGTCTCATGGGTATCGGTAACTTTCGCATCAGGACACAGTGCCGGGAAATCCGGGAAGTCTATCCCAATTATAAGTTCATAATGTAAATTGGTGGCGACGGCCACCTCGTGAGTCCACCTGCCGGCCACTGTGGACAGAGACACCAGGTCGGTGGGATAGTCCTTTAAGTCTACATGGATGCACACGACCCCAACTTTTCGGCCAGTATACTCGGCGGGCTGCACCAGGGCAGCTCTTACCAAGGACACAAGACTCCCTGAGTCCAGCAGAGCCACCGCCAGAGTGTCTCCCACTTCCACCTGGCACAGGTGGCTATTGTCTAAAGTCTCTGGGGTACCTGTTGCACACAGCTTCCTGGCATACAATGAGTGGCAGTAGCCATAGTTAGTATCCATGGGTTCGCCACGATGGGGACAGTCAGCCCTTATGTGGCCAGGCTCCTTACACCGCCAGCAGACCATCGGAGCTGGGTCTGCAGGGGGTACATCCCGGGCGGGTTTTGCTGGCACCAGCCGCCGGGTCTGGGGTGGAGATTTCCAGGGTTTGACTGCCCCCCCTCCCAAAATACCCCCCCCCCCCCCCCGTAGATTCCTGGTAGCCTCATAACGCTCCACCAGGTCGACCATCTCAAGGGCATTACCAGCCTGGCCGATCCAGTGCTGGAGAGGGTACAGCAAACCTCTCCAGAATACATCAGCCAACAGACAGTCCAGCATAGCAGTGGAATTCAGCACGTCAGGCTTCAGCCATTTTTGCAACCGGTGTAACAGATGATAATACTGAGGTCTCGTGGGTTCAGCCGGGTTAAACTCCCACTGATGCACCCGCTAGGCCCGGACCAACACATTCACCCCCCAGTCTTGCCGGAATCTCACCCTTTACTGTCATGTAATCGGCCGCTTGATCATCCGGTAAGTTGAAAAACGCCTGCTGGGGTCCGGATGCCAGGAACGGAGCGATGACCTCAGCCCATTGATCTCGGGGTAGCTTATCCGTCATGGCCACCTTTTCGAACACCGCCAGATAGGTCTCGATGTGGTCCGAGGGGGTCATCTTAGGGATTTCCGGGCATCGCGGACATTCTGGGACGCTCCTGCTGCTTGTAAAGCCATCACATGCTACAGTAGCAGCCAGTTGGTTTCCTGCTACTGCTTATTAGCCTCCCGCTGCTGCAAGTTAGCCTCCATGAGGGCTTTCATGAAAGCTTCCATTTTGTCAAGGGACATGGGTTGTAATACCGCTGGTTTGATGTAAGACATACAACCGTGCCCGTAAAAACTAAAATTTTTCGGCCTTCAGACCAGCCTCACTGCGCTTGCCCGCATCCTTCACCAATTGTGGGGATTCGCTCTGGTAGGCAGGTTAGCAGACGCAGTATAGAGGCAAAGGACCAGGTTGTAAATCACTCTTCAGTGTTTATTCACACTTATAACATAACACAACAATCACTTTTCAGGCTTGGTGCTTGTTCACACACAGAAAAACAAAATAAAGTTCACCTGGTATCCTGGGTGTCAGTTCACACCCGGCTGAATGCTCAGCCTTAGAAAGTTGGGAGCCCCCTCCCAATAGATCACTATTAACAGTGGCATCTAAGGTGTTAAAAAGCCTGGATTCAGACCTCAGCACAGACATCGCCAGAGCTCCACTGTCAGACAGAGGTAATCCACACCACCTGACAGTGCTGGCTGTTTTTTATAAGCCTGCCAACACTCGGCCTGGAACGTGGGGAGTAGTCACCCACCCAGCACTTTGACTACTCCCAGTAAGAGCCTTGGTGACACATACCTACCATCAATGACGACCCCTTGTACCTTCCTACAGAGATTTATGTAAACTTTATTTTATTAATTTTATTTTTAGCATTTATTAGTCACACAAGGGACAGGTGATCTTCTGATTGCTTCTATAATACACTGTACTGTGTATGCAATACAGTATATTATACTGTAAGTGGGATATAGACATACACTGCAGGCAGATCTAGGGGTCTTCATTAGGCCCCTGTCTGCCATACTATAACATCAGCAACCTGCAATCTCGTTGTGGTGGTGCCGATGCCTGATAGAGGGAGCCCCCTCCCAATAGATCACTTAGATGCAGCAGTCACTATTGACAGTGGCATGTAAGGTGTTAAAAAGCCCGGATTGCCGCTTCTGTCCATATGTGCGGTTTGAGTAGGAGATCAGCTGTCATGAGAGAGCTGCAATCCTGTTCTCCACTGCCTTGGGGACGCATGCATTGCTTTCACTAGGCCACCGTAAAAGCATAAAAAGGCATATTGGCAAACAGTAAGGAGTTGATGTACATGACAATCACTTTCTAACAAAGTTAGAATCAGAACTGTACCTCACATAGCGCCAGAGATCTCACCATTCATTTCTCCATATAGCCTACTAGATTTTCTTCAAGCTGACAGTTTATGGGGTATGTTCTTGCTCAGGAGGGCATGCCCTTTCAGCTCAGCTCACTTTTTGTAACTGTTACAGCCTCTAACAGTAAATACAGCTTGAGACAGTTGAAGGATAAAATCAGAGCATGTGTGGCCACCCCAGCAATGTTACTAAGGTGGACAGAGAGATAAGGAAAAGAACTAACAACAGGTGGAACGATACAGATACAGTTTATTGAATAACTCAATAACTATACTAAATTTTTAATTAAAGGGATTCTGTCACCAGGTTTCACCCCTGTCAGCTAAACATATGCTGATGTTCAGGGCCTCATCAGGATTCCTTATGTGGGCTTCTAAATGTGATCTGTAGCCTTATTTTGCTAAAAAACAGGTTTTACTAACCTGTCACTCAAAGAAATAAGGTGCCCAAGGGGATGTCAAGGGATGCAAGGTGTCGGCCGCACCCACCGCCGTACGTGCCCAGCACCGCCTTTCCAGACTTCTGTACCGCCTCCTAATCCTCTGTGCCGCCTCTCGCTCTCCCTCCCTCCCCCCTCCTCCTGCTGTAAGATATCGCGCGTGCGCACAGGGCTCTGAGAGGCTGGCGCCAGACTGCAGGTCATACCTGGGTTGGGCGAAGTGCCGGCGCATGCGTACTTCGCTTTAAGAAGCCAAATCGAGAAGTCCGCACGGGCGCATCAGGCAGAGCCCTGTGCGCACGCGCGAGATCTTACAGCAGGAGGAGGGGGGATGGAGGGAGAGCGAGAGGCGGCACAGAGGATTAGGAGGCGGTGCAGAAGTCTGGAAAGGCGGCGCTGGGCACGAACGGCGGTGGGTGCGGCCGGCACCTTGCCTCCCTTGACATCCCCTTGGGCACCTTATTTCTTTGAGTGACAGGTTAGTAAAACCTGTTTTTTAGCAAAATAAGGCTACGGATCACATTTAGAAGCCCACATTAGGAATCCTGATGAGGCCCTGAACATCAGCATATGTTTAGCTGACAGGGGTGAAACCTGGTGACAGAATCCCTTTAAATACAATTAGCAAAATATTCAGATCCAGGTGCTGGTTTGAAAAATTTAGAATTTTTTTGTGGGACACCCTGTTAAGCAATTTGAGATATGTGGATTACAGGGTAGGGTGGCACTAAAATTATAAAAGAATCATGTTAAAATAACCTTTGCTGCTACCAGTGGAATTACGATTAATTAGTTGTCACCACCGGAACCAATAGAGGTTGCATAGGTGCTTGCATTCCATACAGTCCATTATTGCAGGTGACTTAAACCCAAGAAGTACATTTCTAAATAGCATCAATGGTTCATGCCCTCATGTTCTTGATGCAGAAAGCTTGAAGCAACGCAGCCATCCAAAATCCTATAGCTGTTAGGACGTGCCACATTATCTCCATGATTCTTCACATTGACTTTGTGCTTCCATTTTGCAAGTAATGCTGCTTTCATAGGCTGATTTGACACAGAAATGTCTACGATTGTCCCATTCAACCTCAATAGAGTTTACAGAAATCCATGTTTTTTGCCATTGAGGCACCTCATTCAAATATAGTGAATTGATCAGTCACAGAGATTCAGCTGAAATGTACTGTATATCGTCTGACCCCTCATACACATGCACTCTTGGCCCTGCTGAGAAAACATATATTCCCAGTATGCTGCAGGACTCCTCTGGCAGAGGCTTATGTCCGTTAGAACTAAAGGATTGAACGTGTTGAAATCCAACTGCCCAATCCTTAGAAGAGTTGGGAGACACCACATTTGGATGCCTTTCAGCCAGTTCCCCTATGTCACCTGATCTGCAGATGGAAGCATACTTACCTGCTCCAAGCTGATTGATTTTGCCTCCTGAGCAGTGGCGTAGCGTGGGTTGCCAGCACCCGGGGCGAGCCAAGTATTGTGACCACGCCCCTTTTACAAATAATGCAGTGGATGTCACCTGCAGTCCTATGTAACACCACAGATAACACAGGGATAACTCTCTGAGTACAGATAGTGTAGTAGATGGGTGTGAGGCCCCAGAATTCAGAACACGCACAGTGTGACCTGTAGTCTGAGGCCAGGCTGCTACAGTGTGGGCCAAATTCTATATCCAGCCCCCCAAAACAGATATTTGGATGGACATAACATACATTGCTATGACATATACAGTAGAATACAGCACCATACCTCTTACATCCAGTGACATCTCCTGTGATGTAGACATTCCTCAGCCCCTCCAGCATACAGTCCCATGTAAAATAATATCACCCCCCTGCCTTCAGCCCCTCCAGCATACAGTCCCATGTAAATAATATCACCCCCACTACTCTCTCTTCAGACCCCTCTAACATACAGTCTCCAGTAAAAAGATTAGTCCTCCTCCCTTCAGCCCCTGCAAAAAGTCCCCCAAGTAAAAAATAACAGTCACTGTTCTCCTCCACACACTGACCTGCTGCAGCCTCTGCTCCTCTCTCCAACATTGTGCTCTGTAGAATCTCTCGCACATATTTAGGCCCCGCCCCCTTGGATGATGAGGCTCCGCCTCTTCCCCTGAGATCATACCTCCTAGGAGCAACTCCATTCTAGACACTACGGTCGCTCTATTGCCTCATAGGCTTCAGGCCACTAGCCTGAAGCCTATGGGGAAGAACGGAGGGGACGGGAGCCATAAGCTCCCGTGGCCCTCATTGAAGTGCTTGCTGCCTGGTGCCCCTTGCAATTTTGCACCCGGGGCAACGGCGCCCCCCCCCCCCTCCCACGCTACGCCACTGCTCCTGTGGCTCCAGTTCCCGCTTGTAAACTTCTTATAAATCTGCAGGTTTCCCGCCGAACAAGACTTCTGACAATCCGTCGCCGACAATCTTCCCGCCGCCCAACAGCTGACCAATAAACATCTGACTCCTTTGACAGCTGTCACTGGGTAGAAGATGTGACAAACCAGCTGGGACCAGGTTTGATGCCAAGTAAGCCTGAAATATAAAAAAAAAAGGGGGAAGGGGGAGACCCACCACACAACCACCACCAGCCAATACAATAAAACTAGCAATAACATAAAGTGATTGTGCCTCCATGTGTCCCCCAAGCTATCTGCTCTGGGGGCCCCTTCATTATTCCCATAAAAAGATTTTTTAATTCTACTTAAACGTGTATAATAAAACTATATGTTTTAAAGGGGTTCTCCAGGCTTTTAATATTAATGACCAGGCATGGGATTCAGCCAGTTCCCTCCAGTTCTCCAGATCTGGTTGTTAAAATTACAACTGGATCGGAGAACCGTGTTCCCATCTGAGTCCTGATCCATTGCTTCTCGTGCCGCTGATAGTTTAGCTCCTTAGTTGGGTGGTATGTGTGTGTAGTGTATATATGGTTTGTTTATGTATGTGTACCATGTATATGGTGTATTTAGGTGTATGTGTGTTGCATATATATGGTGTATGTATATGTAAACATGTGCGTATCCGCCATTGAGTAGGGAACCTGTTAAAAATTTGAATCCCACCCTTGTTTATGACCTATCCTCAGGATAGGTCATCAATATCAGAGCGGCAGGGGTCCGACAACAGGCACCCCCGCCGATCAGCTGTATGAAGGGAAGGCGCGAGCAGTGTGCACGTGCAGTCTCCCATCTCTATTCCTGCTGCTGCTTTGCCATAGACATAGCAGCAGCAGGAAGAGAGACGGGAGACGGCATGTGCACACTGCTCACGCCTTCACTTCATACAGCTGATCGGCGGGGGTGCCAGGTATCGGACCCCTGCCAATCTGATATTGATGACCTATCCTGAGGCCCAGACAACCCCTTTAAAAGGCCAAGGTTTATATGGAATAACAAAATTCCTGCATACCGCCTGCACCAAACGTGCCACAGGTGAAAAAAACAATACACTATTAGACCAAGTATAAAGGTGCCAAATGCAGCAGTTTTATGTTTCGGTTTATCACAATGACATTTTCATACACAGTTCAAATACTTTTGAGGAATATGTTGAAAGCAGCTGCATTTGAGCTCAGCGGCAGAGGAGCTCCCTCCAGCTATTGACACCGGGCTTTGAACAAGTCGGAGGAGCTATTTACAGCATTATCTTGTGACTCTCCACAAAACTGGAGATTCGGTTTATTAATCACAAATCATGCCCATTAAGTAAGGCGTGCATCTGATTATGACATAAAGGATCCTCCCATCCACAACAAATACCTGTATAACACGGTATAAAATAATAAAACATCTGCTGACAATACAGCTATATTGTGAAACTGCTTGGGAGCATACCACAGTTTCAGAGCCAGAGGGCTTTGGAGTGAGCATGATGTAACTGATCGGATGCACTGGGTGAGGAAAAAGACAGAATGTAAAGTCAGATTCCCCTGGATATAATGGAAACACGACCATGGTATAAAGGGTAAATTGTAGTGTTACACGCAGCTATTGATAGGTTCCTTTCAACACAACATTAGAGGAGCTGCTGGTTTTGTGAGCGAAAAAAGGGCCGTGTCCTAATTCTCTCTAAGTCAGTATATAAGTGATTCAAAGAATGAAAGGGTGTGCCTGCAATTCTCTGTCTGGGGGTGGGAGTCTAAAAAGCCTTTTAACAGACTGAGTAAAGGTATTGTCTCGACCCGAGCCTCCACGCATTTAACACACTTAGTGCAGAAACGGACGGGACGATGAGTGAATATCGTCACTGACTTTTTTTTTGTGCAAGTGATTGAATTTGTGAACTGTTGAATTAACTGTACTTTAAAAGGGGCTTACAGATATAAATCTCTAAAAGTCCTGGGAAAACCGGTTTGATTCTCCTTTTATGATATTTGGGTGTATGAAGTTACAGGCCTAAAGCCTGAGGCTGCAGTAGTGAAGCATTGAGTTTGAAAAGAGGTATCTCCTAGGGATAAGAACCCCCACTTAGGTGCTGCTAGTGAGAAGGTTCTCTTTCCCTGGGGGATACCTCTTTGCATATCATTTTCCCACGAAGCATTGCCACTAAGGGCTGATTCACATGACTGTGCTCAGTTTGGGAAACACGGTCCACGTGTTGTCTGAGGCTTCCCTAACCTAATAAAGAATTACGATACAGTCAGTTCCTATCTGATTGCCAGGGGTGGACTGGCCATAGACCCTACAGGGAAACTTCTCGGTTGGCCATAGTCCAGGGGGGATGTCTGAGCCTTCTTCATGGCCTCCAGCCAAGTAAGTAATGATCAGGTGCTCCAAGAGCTGGGAGCATCAGGTACCTATGTACCTAGCTGGCTGCTACAGGTGCCATCCTGAGGCAACTGGTGTAGGATGGAAGAATGTGGTGACAGTGGGGCATCTTCTGGGAGATATTTTGTGGTGCACTATAGTATTTGGTTCTTCTAGTATAGTCTGCTGCACTGTGGTATTTGGCTCTAATGGGGTGGTATATTGTTCCACAAAATGGTATTGCTGCCCCTGCCTTCTTGTGTTGGCTCCACCTACTTTTGTTGGCTGCTTTCTATTAATTTGAACCCAGCTGCAACATGAGGCCCCTTTTAGTTTTTTTTTTTTACCAGGGCCACTTTAAGTTTCCAGTTGCACCCCTGCTGACTGCAGGTTTATTGTACTGTGCTCAAATGATGATGCGAGCGCGGTAGAACAGACCTGCAATCAGACAGGAACTGACCGTATCATAAAACACTATGATGCAGTCAGTTCGGGTCGAGCCTTAGTTGCTCCGGGAGATGCAGCTGACACACGGACCGCGTTTCCTTTTCCGAGCCTGGTCGTGTGGATCAGCCCTAAGTCTCCATACACAGCTGGTCTCCTTAAGGGTCCATTCACATGCCCGCAATTGCGGAACGGATGCGGACCCATTCATTTTCAATAGGGCCGCAAAAGATGCGGACAGCACACAGTGTGCTGTCCGCAATGCGCACTTCCGTTCCGCGGCAGCCGCGGACAAGAAAAGGCATTTCTATAATAGTGCCGGCCATGTGCAGTCTGCAAAATGCGGAACGCACATGGCCGGCGTCCGTGTTTTTTGCGGATCCGCAATTTGCGGACCGCAAAACAGTTGTGGACGTCTGAATGGACCCTAAAGGGGTTGTCTCACTTTGTTTCTTCAGAACGGCAGGTCCGGACTTGTGGTGTTCTGGGGGGGTGCCTGCGAACATGACTGGCACGACAGGCCAGCAGCGCTGAGGAGCTGTAAGTCCCTATGTGCCTGAGCGTGCACGCTCCCGCACTGAGAGATTCATAGCACATACGGGGACAGGAGCTAATGTGCAGGCATGGCAGACTATGCGCGCTCGCTCCCGCGATCCCGGCCACCAGAAAGGCCGGCATTATTTCTTTTCAGAGCGCAACCGCAGCCATCACTGGTATATTCCAGTGGTGACTGTAACCCCTAGAGACGAGCAGTGTATAAAGACAAGGAAAATTATGAGAAGAAAGATCAGGCAGCATTATTGTAACATTAAGCATATTGGTAAGTTACTTGTATTAGGTTGGTACACATCATAAATGTCACTTCATGTGATGAGACAACCCCTTTAAAAAGAGCCGGTACTTCACCCCAAAAAACCAAATACATAAATATGGATGAAAATCGGAGGAAGCAGGCTACACTGAATCTGATGTGGAGAACGTATACTGTATAGGGCCACAAGATAAAAATAGAGTCGTGTGAATAGGTGGATTGATTAATATTAGCTTCATCTGTGGAATACGACATGAAATATGCTTGAGTGCACCAAAAAAGGGATATATTGGACATGTCTGTAAGCTTTTGAATACGCAAGTAAAATAGGCTTTGCCATTTACTGGGAGATGTAGGTCATATGCGCACACTGCAGGTCGTGGAAGAATGGCTGCATTGTGTAACGTCTTCACTATCACCAGAAAATCAGTCGTGTTTTCTAAGGGGAGAAGGAACGATCCGTTAAGTGCTCAGCTTCCAAAGGTCACCCTTGAGAGACAAGCGCTATTGGCTCGGCGTGCTTGCTGGGCCTCTGGATGTCTGTGACTGCTCACATTTCATGATCATGCAGGTGAGGTGTCAGGTTAGAAAGCGGTTGCCTCCCAATGCTGGAGGCATGTTCAGGAGATAGAGGTATGCCTGAGAGAGAGACGACAAGGGTGTATGTGGCAAGCGCCAGGCTTAGAAAACATGTGGCTCTCCAGCTTCTGGAAAGAGGCAAGCACCAACATGCTGTGACTTGTAGTACCTCAACACCTTGAAAGCCATTTCTTCTGTTCTTTGTTCCTGCCAAGTTTCAGGGATATATAATAGAGAGAACTTTTTTCGACTACAACTTGCCAGTAGATAAAGTTGTTAGGCAAGGTTAGGAATAGCTTTTAAAAAAATCCAGGGGGTAAAACCCACAGCACTTCTGCAACGAAATCCACAACAATCCTCAGGAAAAATCCACAACGGATTCATCATGTGTGATCGGTGCTCGTGCAAACGACCGTGGTTTGAGTCCGCATCCGATCCGCATTTTTGCGGGCTGGATGCGAACCCATTCACTTCAATGGGGTTGCAAAAGATGCGGAAAAAAAATATAGAACATGTCCTATTCGTGTCCGCATTACGGACAAGGAGAGGACTGTTCTATTAGGGGCCATATGTTCCGTTCTGCAAAATCCGTGTTTTGCGGATCTGCAATTTGCGGACCACAAAAATAGCTAGGAACATGTGAATGAGCCCTAAAAGGATTACCCAGTAACAGATAATGATGAACTATCCTCAGGATAGGTCCTCATTATAACATCAGCAGGGGTACGAGTCCTGGCACCCCCGACGATCAGCTGTTCCAGGGAGCCGCCTCTCTCCCAGCAGCACAGTGCTTTACATAGAATACTATAGTATACTATGTACATATTGCATAGTGTACTGCTTATATTGTATAGTATTACTTATATATATTATATTGTATAGTATTACTGCTTAGCCCTATTCACCAACAAGGCTGAGCTGAAACTAGGCCATGTGACCGATGTACGATGATGGCGGCGCTCACAAAGCAGCTGATCGGTGGACCCCCATTGATCTGATATTGATGACCTATCCTGAGAAGAGGTCATCAAATCGGATAACCCCTTTAGCATACATGTACACCTACAAATAGGAGAGGTACAATGCAAATCTAATACTGACTGCACATGACTGTGACTTCCATGTGATAAAGAAGGGGTTTTCCAGAATTATTATGGTATTTAAAAGATCCACTCATGCAGTTGCTTGCCTTATGTACACCTCCTCTATTCTCCTCTATCCTCTTTTTGTTTGTTTTTTAAACTTGTACTCTCCTGACCTGTTTTCACCATGTAAACTAATCCTTCTGGTTTGTTTCCATCTTGTATGTAGCACTTCCTGTTGATGCATCCAACCAAACCCATGATGCACTTCTCCTTTCTCTGCCTCACCTCCAGCACCGCCCCTAACACTTTATTCCAAAAACTGCCCCACACCTATCCATGGGTTGTGCCTGGTATTGCAGCTCAGCTCCATTTAAGTAAATAGGAATGAGCTGCAATACCACACACAACCTGTGGACGGGTGTGGTGCTATTTTTGGAATATAGGAGCCATCTTTTTCTAGTCATGGACAACCCCTTGACTGAAAATTGTGCTATAATAGTGGACTGCATGGCGTGCTCCAAGTTTTTGGGACATTTTACATGTACGTAAACAGTTTAAAAAAAAAAGAAAAGAAAATGTTGGTGCTAAGAGAGGTTATCAAATGGACCAAATGTATTAAATATGTGTTATTGTTTGGTGAAAAATTCTATTTTATTCAGCCATAAGGTGGCATAAGAATGGAGAAATGTGTTTAACGTAAGGTGCATCTGGAGAAATATACTTTGTCTGATACCTAGCAAATATATGACACATGTAGCATTTTGATACATTTGGTGGAATTTCTGTTGACTCCTACTAATTATAAACCTCACCTCTTGTGTCTGAATTAACATGAAGACAACTATGTCTTCTGGAAACAGCTTGACCTGCTGTGCGGCTGTCTGTGGGACATCAAGCCATGAAGCATTGGACTAAATGTTCTTCTCTTCCATGCAAGAAGCAATTATTCAATGCAAACATTACAGCTGGCAAGCACTGGCCCTATAAAATGATAAGAGTATAATACAAAGACTCTCACAGTCCTGTATCTTTATATCAATATATCTGCTGCTCATAAAGCTCTGTCCCTGCTAGTGTCTGCCATTACAGGCTCAAAAAGCATCTGCTGAAAGCAGAACAGCTTCCATATTATGACACCCACTGTAGAGTCAATGACGTGGGCACCACCCAAACGGTGCACACTGCTTTATTGTTTGACATTTTTACATGAAAAACGAGTTACATAATTGTCTGGTTCTGACATATTGAGGAACAACATTGCACTGACAACCGCAAGCAGCAGGGTATAACAGATATGGAATACGTCCATCACATTTACAGAGGTTTTCTGAGAACTTTATATTGATAGGTCATCAGTATCTGATCGGTGTTTCAGAAGGCAGCGGCGCTCGTAGTAGTGATGCGGCCTTCTCGCCATCTTCTCCTAGGCCTTGTGACGTCTGGATATCATTTTTTGAAGTCTGTATTCTACTTCCTGTCCTGGTTCTTTAAAGGGGTATGCCCATCTGGGATATTAATGTCATAAAGGAGAGGACACTGCGCGTGTGAGGTCTGCTCTCCATTCACTGCTATGGAACATGCCGTGGAAACTATGGCCACCTCTTCATTCACTGTCATGGGACTGACGGAAACAGCCAAGCCAGCGTTCAGCTCTTTTCTGAACTCCCACAGAGGTGAACGGAGGGCGGACACAGATTTCAGGGGCCCCATTCTGGAGACAGGAGCCTCTGGGACCCACACCTATTTGACATTGATGGCATATCCTAGTGATATGCCATCAATGTCCCAGATGGGAATACCTCTTTAACTTTCTTTGGATTTTAAGCACAAATACCAGTCTCACTTAACTCTGTCAGTCAGACCATCACTGTGACCAGACAGAGCCCTATGTAGTGACTTAATTAGAGCATCACATATTACACTGCTAAGTGCAATGCTCCTATTGTTTAAGAGAATAATAGAGTTGTCACACTGTTGCCTCAAGTCTACTATTATAACGAGCATTACTATCAGCAGCAGTAAACTGACAATGGAGTACCTATCTATATAATATTTATCACCCTCTGCTGACTGGTAAAGGAGGACAACATTTTGTAGTTATTTTTCAATGGTATACTACTTCCAAAATGAAAAATAAAAACAGCCAAAATTTTAAAAAATATTTTCTCTGAATATTGATTTTAAAAAGATGACCCCTTTCTGATAGAAGTGTCCCTTTAAATAGAAATGCATGAGCCATAACCAGAGTTACAACCAATAGGATCAAGATTAAAACTCAACTAAAGGGCTTGTGCAACCTCTAAGATGTACCGAACTATAATATAGCCCTCATAAACTTTTAAAATTGTAGAATGATCCATTAGATTTTGAATGTACAAAGGTATTCTCCCTTAGAAGCAATCTACTGCATATCTATTGCCTCTTCTGGTATCTATTAGGGCACACTGACCCAACATAGACAATACCTTAAAGAGGACCTGTCATGAGCTTAAAGGGAACCTGTCACCATGTTCTGACATATAAAACCGAATGTACCTTAAAGAGGACCTTTCATCAGAATCAAGTATGTAAACTGAATATACAGACGTGTAGAGCGGCGTCTCTTTCTCCTATGCTGTAGCGCTGGCCAATCGCAGCGCTCAGCTCTTAGCCAGGCTATGAGCTGAGCGCTGCGATTGGCCAGCGCTACAGCATAGGAGAAAGAGACGCCGGCAGGCTCAAGTGGGTGGAGCCTAACTATGACTATACCGGAGGCTATAACCGGAGAACGGAGCGGCGCCTGAGGATAATAGTAAGTGCAGGGGGATCCCTGGGCGCCGCTCTACACGTCTGTATATTCAGTTTACATACTTGATTATGATGAAAGGTCCTCTTTAATGCTTGGTAACCCAAATAGTTCCTAGAGATCGATCCATAATCTTCTCAGGACTAACCTTTCCTATTTTATCGCCCTATAAACCTTTTTCGCCGTTAGGCTCATTTGCATAAATTATTCCTTTCCCTTACACCATCATAGCCTATTTCCCGCTCCCTAAACTTTGATTGACAGACGATTTCTGCCCTCACTGCTTGTAATCTCGTCTCGTCAGATAGTTTAGTGCATGTCCCCTCCCCCTCACGCCACTACGTGCTGGAATGTTCTCAAATATCCGCTTCACAATACTTACGCAACGGAGCTCTGACCGAAATGAATATTGCGCATGCGCGAGATCTTAAAGGGGTTCTGCAGTTTGTTTTCCTCTGGATAGATCATCAGCTTCTGATCGGCGGGGGTCCGACACCTGGGACCCCCGCCGATCAGCTGTTTGAGAAGACAGCGGCGCTCCAGTAGCGGCGCAGCCTTCTCACTGTTTACCGCAGGCCCAGTGACGTCACGACTAGTATCAACTGGCCTGGGCGGGGCTAAACTCCGTTCACTTGAATGGAGCTTAGCCCCGCCCAGGCCAGTAATACTAGTCGTGACGTCACTGGGCCTGCGGTAAACAGTGAGAAAGCCAAGGCGCTGCTGGAGCGCCACTGCCTTCTCAAACAGCTGATCGGCGGGGGTCCCTGGTGTCGGACCCCCGCCGATCAGAAGCTGATGATCTATCCACAGGATAAATCATCAGTTTAAACAAAGTGCAGAACCCCTTTAACTATAGGGGCATTTCTTAGGCGGAACTAAGGTGCTTGACTCTTCTCATGTCAAACAAGTAAGATATGACTCTTTTATGTTAATTAGCATAAAAGGCGGCAAATGTTGATAGGGCGATAAAATAGGACAGGTTAGTCCTGAGAAGATTATGGATCGATCGCTGGGAACTATCAGGGCAACAAAGCATTATGGTACATTCGGTTTTATATGTCAGAACATGGTGGCAGGTTCCCTTTTAGAAATGTAACCTGCGTACCTGGCATAATTCCCGATTGCTCCCTGAGCATTCAGGGTTTTTTTCTGACCCGACCCTCTTATCCTGAAATTTGTTCCCTGTCCACAGTGGTGCCCTATATATGCTAAACAGACTGTGATTTCCCAACAGGGTGGCAACCACATCTTTTCTCCAGAGGTGAAGTCTTCATGTTCATTCATCCAATCACCTTGAATACCATAAAAGCATGATCTTGTGAGATCTAATATATCTCACAAGATCAGTATAAAGACTTTATTTCCCAGCGATGAGGTCCCTCTGATCTAACTGCTGGTGGTGCTCAGAACAAAGTCATTATATTAGATCTCACAAGATAATGCTCAACCAGGACTTTGTTGGAGATGATTGTGGGGACATATCTCAGTATGGATCATAAAAAAAGAACTCAAAGAACAGAACGGGCAGGTGGGGTGGCAGTAATTATACCAGGTATGCAGATTATATATCTTAAACTCTTGACAGATGCTCTTTAAGCTGGCTATATACTTTAGATTGATGTAGTTGACCAACTGCTCATTCAACCGATAGCTGTTTTTCTTGACCCCTTTCCCCATACACATGTACAGTATCTCACAAAAGTGAGTCCACCCCTCACATTTTTGTAAATATTTTATTCTATCTTTTCATGGGACAACATTGAAGATATGCCACTTTAATACAATGTAAAGTAGTCAGTGTACAGTGACTGTCCGGTGTGGAAACAAGATGAGGTGACTTTGCAGTGCTTCTTGCTTCTTTTCTTCTTGCTCAACCTCAGCTGAGGTTGAGCAAGAAGAAAAGAAGCAAGAAGCACTGCAAAGTCACCTCATCTTGTTTCCACACCGGACAGTCGGTGTATACCTTATCCGATCAAACCCCTGGTCCTGCCGGAATAAGGTAATTACCAAAACTAAACTAATATCCATTCTATTCCCAGCGCTGGTACCGAACATTAGTTTGTTCATTTTTATTCTTGTACATACCACTTTGGATCGGAGCAGCCGTTATCCAATCAGGTACTCAGCAGCGGCTCTGTCTGCCTCAGTGCACATAGAGACAACCTAATAGCGATAGCGCAGGCACTATTGTATATATATAGTCAGTGTACAGCTTGTGTAAATTTGGTGTGCCCTCAAAATAATTCAACACACAGCCATTAATGTCTAAACCGCTGGCACCAAAAGTGAGTACACCCCTAAGTGAAAAGGGCCAAATTGTGCCCAAAGTGTCAATATTTTGTGTGGCCACCATTATTTTCCAGGACTGCCTTAACTCTCTTGGGCATGGAGTTCACTAGAGCTTCACAGGTTGCCACTGGAATCCTCTTCCACTCCTCCATGACCACATCACGGAGCTGGTAGATGTTAGAGACCTTGCGCTCCTCCACCTTCCATTTGAGGATGTCCCACAGATGCTCAATAGGGTTTGAGTCTGGAGAAATGCTTCCCAATAATAATCAGACTGCAAATATACTGAGGTATTCTTGGTCAGAATATCTTTGCACATGCGGTACCTGACGGGGCCTGTACATCAGTCCAAAAAGGCTATGTGTCTATTTACTGTAGGAATGCAGCTCCACACACACAATGCATTGCACCATAATCTCCTTTAAAAGGTCACTGTGCTTTCAGGGACATGTTTTGATAGGTGGAGGTCTGAGAGCTGAGAACCCCACTGATCTTTAGAATGATGGACATGCACAATATAGAAATCTGTTCAACTATCAGCGCTGCTGAAAAAAATCATTCTTATTCCGATTTTATAGCTAAAGTTGTTACTCATAATGATCTTTTGCCAGAATGGGAGATTGCATCCTCTTGTAGAATATATCTTTGCATGTACATAGATTAAAGATGAGAGTCCAGATTGTTTGTATGATGAGAAATGAATCCCATTACTTTCCATATACTGGGCAATTATTGTGCAGATCAATCATTGACTCCTTATGGTAACACAATACACTAAAACAAGAGGATTCAGTAAATGCCCCTTTGTTCCTGCTATAGTGGGAAGGGTGGAGTATCACTAAATGGTATCTTTCCCTCACAGAGAGATACTTCAACAATAGCTTAAAATACCCTCAAACCATTCAAATTATAAAGTGCTTGGAAACCCCTGTGCCACATAATAATGGTTGTGGTACCGGAGTGAAGTATTATATCAGCTGCCTGAAACTTCACCGGGAGTGATACATAGAGTATAAAACCTAAAACACTCACTGATGAAGGGACCGTGCGTTGTCCCGAAACGCGTATGGAGACGTGGAGGATACTGGAAAGTCTTAAGACTTAGGCTACTTTCACACTTGCGTTCGGAGCGGATCCGTCTGGTGTCTGCACAGACGGATCCGCTCCTATAATGCAAACGTTGGTATCCGTTCAGAACGGATCCGTCTGCATTATATTTCAGAAAAAAAATCTAAGTGTGAAAGTTGGTCAGACGGATCCGTCCAGACTTTGCATTTAAAGTCAATGGGGGACGGATCTGTTTGAAATTGCACCATACTGTGTCAACTTCAAACGGATCCGGCCCCATTGACTTACATTGTAAGTCTGGACGGATCCGTTTGCCTCCGCACGGCCAGGCGGACACCCGAACGCTGCAAGCTGCGTTCGGGTGTCCGCCTGCTGAGCAGAACGGAGGCCAAGCGGAGCCAGACTGAGGCATTCTGAGCGGATCCGCATCCACTCAGAATGCATTGGGGCTGTACGGATGCGTTCGGGGCCACTTGTGAGAGCCTTCAAACGGAACCCACAAGCGGAACCCCGAACGCTAGTGTGAAAGTAACCTTACATACAAAGATCGAATTAGATCGAATTACTCATACGAGCGCTCCTACAGGCAACCCGATTCAAAGAGCAGCCGGCAAATCCGAGTCCGATCACGTGACCCCTGACGCGAACCTCGTCACACTGACCTAGCTACTCGAGAAATCAGGTATCCACGTGGGACGCTAAGAGCCGAAGACTACAGCTGCCATACGGACGGACTGCATACCTCAGCCCACACTGGTAGGGTAAGTGCACTCCAGGCTACTGACAGTGCAAGATGCCGCACCGAGGCCTTGGAGCTCTATTATCTCCACAAATTAGCCTGTATCCATATGATATGCTGTATCACAAATAAGGTACAAGGTCTATACTGAAGTTCTGGAGACATTGTCAAATAGACCATACATTGTTCCCTTATACCAGCGTTCTTAATCTGGACTTTTATCCCATAACATAGAGTGGACTAAGAACACTAGTACAAGTCTAGTATTTGCAGCCCAGGCACAACGCAAACAAAGCCTGTTAACTACAATACAGGCAGCATGCCATTAACATCAACCCATGTTTATTTGCCCATAGTGGCACAAATACAAATCTATTGCTATACTTTACAACCACAGGACTGCGCAACACCAGCGAGACATTTTGGGAGATTTATTTTATTTTCCAATTATTTATTTTAATTTTTCATTATTGTATTTATATTGCATTTTATGTAATTTTTATGTCATTTTATATTGGGCGCCCAATCAGTACCATATAGCATAATTATATGCCTTAAGATATATGAATATATGTACATCATCCATTTATTTGTAATAAACTAGTATATTTAACATATACCTCAGTGTCCAGCTATATTCCATATAGAGAGTGCCTGCTAGACCTTTTGCTTATTAAAACACAATATACTTCATCATCTAATAGGAACTTTCAAAAGGTTTATATCATCTATCTATCTATCTATCTATCTATCTATAATCTATCTAATGTCTATCTATCTATTTATCCATCTCTATATCTATCCATCTGCTTATGAAAATGTGTAGAAGTCTCACTTCCTTCTGGGATTCACGTCCCCACAGATCCCTTGGTTGAACTTGATGGACTTATGTATTTTTTCAACTGTATTAACTATGTATCTCATATCTATTAATCCTTCTATCTATCTATCTATCTATCTCGTATCTAATAATCATTCTATCTATCTATCTAATATCTGTCTAGCTACAGTTGAAACAAAAAGTTTACATACAGTACAGTACAGACCAAAAGTTTGGACACACTTTCTCATTCAAAGAGTTTTCTTTATTTTCATGACTATGAAAATTGTAGATTCACACTGAAGGCATCAAAACTATGAATTAACACATGTGGAATTATATACATAACAAACAAGTGTGAAACAACTGAAAATATGTCATATTCTAGGTTCTTAAAAGTAGCCACCTTTTGCTTTGATTACTGCTTTGCACACTCTTGGCATTCTCTTGATGAGCTTCAAGAGGTAGTCCCCTGAAATGGTTTTCACTTCACAGGTGTGCCCTGTCAGGTTTAATAAGTGGGATTTCTTGCCTTATAAATGGGGTTGGGACCATCAGTGGCGTTGAGGAGAAGTCAGGTGGATACACAGCTGATAGTCCTACTGAATAGACTGTTAGAATTTGTATTATGGCAAGAAAAAAAGCAGCTAAGTAAAGAAAAACGAGTGGCCATCATTACTTTAAGAAATGAAGGTCAGTCAGTCAGCCGAAAAATTGGGAAAACTTTGAAAGTAAGGGCTATTTGACCATGAAGGAGAGTGATGGGGTGCTGCGCCAGATGACCTGGCCTCCACAGTCACCGGACCTGAACCCAATCGAGATGGTTTGGGGTGAGCTGGACCACAGAGTGAAGGCAAAAGGGCCAACAAGTGCTAAGCATCTCTGGGAACTCCTTCAAGACTGTTGGAAGACCATTTCAGGGGACTACCTCTTGAAGCTCATCAAGAGAATGCCAAGAGTGTGCAAAGCAGTAATCAAAGCAAAAGGTGGCTACTTTGAAGAACCTAGAATATGACATATTTTCAGTTGTTTCACACTTGTTTGTTATGTATATAATTCCACATGTGTTAATTCATAGTTTTGATGCCTTCATAGTCATGAAAATAAAGAAAACTCTTTGAATGAGAAGGTGTGTCCAAACTTTTGGTCTGTACTGTATATAAAAATACACATATGTATGTTTTTCTCTATATCTGACATGAAATCAGAATAAACCTTTCCTGTTTATGGCCAATTAGGATTACCATAATTATTATTATTTGCCAAATGCCAGAATAATGAGAGAGAGAATGTTTTAAGGCATTTTTATTACTTTCTGCAATGTCAAAAGTATACATACACTAAGATTACTATGCCGTTAAACAATTCTGCACTGCCCATATGATGATGTCATGTGTTTGGAAGCTTCTGCTTGGTTTGTTGGCAACATCTGAGTTAATGAGACACACCTGTGGATGTATTTAAATGCACACCTGAAACACACTGCTTCTTTGTGTAGCATCATGGGAAAGTCTAAGGAAGTCAACCAACATATCAGGAAGAGAATTGTGGACTTGCACAAGTCTGGCTCAACCTTGGATGCAATTTCAAGATACCTGAAGGTGCCTCATTCATCCGTACAAACAATTAGACACAAGTACAAACAAGATGGAAATGTCCAGCCATCATACCGCTCATGAAGGAGACGGGTTCTGTGTCCCAGAGATGAACGTGCTTTGGTCCGACAAGTGCATATCAACCCAAGAACAAAAGCAAAAGACCTTATGAAGATGATGGCGGAAGTTGGTAAGATTGTGTCAATATCCACAGTGAAACATGGGCTGAGAGGTCACTCTGCCAGGAAGAAGTCATTACTCCAAAAGAAACATAAAAAAGCTAGATTAATGTTTGCAAATGCACACCGGAAGAAAGACCTACATTTTTGAAGACATGTCCTGTGGTCTGATGAAACTAAAATTTAACTTTTTGGCCATAATGACCATCGTTACGTTTTGGAGGAAAAAGGGAGAAGCTTGGAAGCCTAAGAACACCATCCCAACTGTGAAACATGGGGGTGGCAGCATCATGTTGTGGGGTTGTTTTGCTGCAGGAGGGACTGGTGCACGTCACAAAATAGATGGCATCATGAGGAAAGAAGATTATGTAGAAATACTGAAGCAACATCTCAAGACATCAGCCAGGAAGTTAAAGCTTGGGAAAAAATGGGTCTTCCAAACGGACAATGACCCGAAGCATACTGCCAAACTGGTTACAAAGTGGCTTAAGGATAACAAAGTCAATGTTTTGGAGTGGCCATCACAAAGCCCTGATCTCAATCCTATTGAAAATTTATGGGCAAAGCTGAAAAGGCAGATGTGAGCAAGGCGACCAACAAACATGGCTCAGTTACACCAATTTTGTCAGGAGGAATGGGCCCAAATTCCGACCAACTATTGTGAGAAGCTTATGGAAGGATATCCAAAACGTTTGACCCAAGTCATACAGTTTTAGGGCAATGGTACCAAATATTAATGAAATGTATGTAAACTTTTGACTTTGCAGAAAGTAATAAAAATGCCTTAAAACATTCTCTCTCATTATTCTGGCATTTGGCAAATAATAATTATTATGGTAATCCCAATTGACAAAAAAACAGGAAAGGTTTATTCTGATTTCATGTCAGATATTGAGAAAAAACATGCATATGTGTCTTTTTATATAGTGTATGTAAACTTCTGGTTTCAACTGTATCTATCTATCATCTATCTCATATCTATTATCTATCTATGTCTCCTATTTATCTAATGTAGGAAGGCACAAGGGACCATCGTTGATGGTAGATACAGTGGGGGAAATAATTATTTGACCCCTCACTGATTTTGTAAGTTTGTCCAATGACAAAGAAATGAAAAGTCTCAGAACAGTATCATTTCAATGGTAGGTTTATTGTAACAGTGGCAGATAGCACATCAAAAGGAAAATCGAAAAAATAACTTTAAATAAAAGATAGCAACTGATTTGCATTTCATTGAGTGAAATAAGTATTTGAACCCTCTAACAAAAAAAGACTTAATACTTGGTGGAAAAACCCTTGTTTGCAAGCACAGAGGTCAAACGTTTCTTGTAATTGATGACCAAGTTTGCGCACATTTTAGGAGGAATGTTGGTCCACTCCTCTTTGCAGATCATCTCTAAATCCCTAAGGTTTCGAGGCTGTCTCTGTGCAACTCTGAGCTTGAGCTCCCTCCATAGGTTTTCGATTGGATTAAGGTCCGGAGACTGACTAGGCCACTCCATGACCTTAATGTGCTTCTTCTTGAGCCACTCCTTTGTTGCCTTTGCTGTATGTTTTGGGTCATTGTCGTGCTGGAACACCCATCCACGACCCATTTTCAGTTTCCTGGCAGAGGGAAGGAGGTTGTCGCTCAGGATTTCACGATACATGGCTCCGTCCATTTTCCCGTTTATGCGAATAAGTTGTCCTGTGCCCTTAGCAGAAAAACACCCCCAAAGCAAAATGTTTCCACCCCCATGCTTGACGGTGGGGACGGTGTTTTGGGGGTCATAGGCAGCATTTTTCTTCCTCCAAACACAGCGAGTTGAGTTAATGCCAAAGAGCTCTATTTTGGTCTTATCAGACCACAGCACCTTCTCCCAGTCACTCTCTGAATCATAACCTTCTCCCAGTCACTCTCTGAATCATTCAGGTGTTCATTGGCAAACTTCAGACGGGCCTGCACATGTGCCTTCCTGAGCAGGGGGACCTTGCGAGCCCTGCAGGATTTTAATCCATTGCGGTGTAATGTGTTTCCAATGGTTTTCTTGGTGACTGTGGTCCCTGCTAATTTGAGGTCATTAACTAACTCCTCCCGTGTAGTTCTAGGATGCTTTTTCACCTTTCTCAGAACCATTGACACCCCACGAGGTGAGATCTTGCGTGGAGCCCCAGAGCGAGGTCGATTGATGTTCATTTTGTGCTCCTTCCATTTTCGAACAATCGCACCAACAGTTGTCACCTTCTCTCCCAGCTTCTTGCTAATGGTTTTGTAGCCCATTCCAGCCTTGTGCAGGTCTACAATTTTGTCTCTGACATCCTTGGACAGCTCTTTGGTCTTTCCCATGTTGGAGAGTTTGGAGTCTGCTTGATTGATTGATTCTGTGGACAGGTGTCTTTTATACAGGTGACTAGTTAAGACAGGTGTCCTTAATGAGGGTGACTAATTGAGTAGAAGTGTCTAACCACTCTGTGGGAGCCAGAACTCTTAATGGTTGGTAGGGGTTCAAATACTTATTTCACTCAATGAAATGCAAATCAGTTGCTATCTTTTATTTAAAGTTATTTTTTCGATTTTCCTTTTGATGTGCTATCTGCCACTGTTACAATAAACCTACCATTGAAATGATACTGTTCTGAGACTTTTCATTTCTTTGTCATTGGACAAACTTACAAAATCAGTGAGGGGTCAAATAATTATTTCCCCCACTGTATGTGTCACCGAGGTTCCTGGCCTTGGTGAAGTAAGAGCCAGTATTTCATGTGTCAGCGGCAGTAGGTGGTTGACATTTCGTTTATTTAGTATAGCTGTGAATAGCTGATCCGGGACGGCTCTTACTGGGAGTAGTCATAGTGCTGGGTGGGTGACTATTCCCCACGTTCCAGGCCAGGTTTTGACTGGCCTACAAAAAAAAACAGCCAGCAGTGTCAGGTTGGGATGATTACCTCTCTCTGACAGTGGCGCTCTGTGGAGTGCTGAGCTGGAGTTGCAGTGCCTAAAAGACTGAGGACAAAGTGAAGTCCACATACACCCCGTGGGGTTAAGGTACTGTGCAAAACCATACCTGTATTGTGCTATAGATATGGGACTTTATTGTTTCTTTGAGGCCGGCTGGAGCAAGCCGATCACTGCCGATTACTGCTTTGTTGTTTTGTCAAGAATAAAAGACAATCGTTGCTTTGCTTTCATCGCTAAACGTCTGCTGCTGCGTTATTATCTGAAGGCTACCATTGGGGCAGATCCCTACTCTATCTATCTATCTATCTATCTATCTATGTATCTATCACATCATATGATCCTCATAGATTGTAAATGTGCTATCGGCTGATTGAGTTATGTTGTGATCGCAACTGAAAGTAATTGTACATTCTCACACTATAGCTTAATAGGCAGGGAAAAAACTAAATTCTATATAATTGACTTGATGACAACTTGAAAATAGTTCATGAGGCCTCCATCTCTCCAGCCGCCCCACCTCCATCTATCACTTATACATCTATCCATGTAGCCCTCTTGTTGCCTAACGTGCCACATTTATCTGTTGTTCCAGACACTCTCTATCTATCTAGCTGTCTCGCTGGTTGAAGGACATATTCCGAATAATTCAAAATGGAAGAATAACATCCCGCTGCCTGAGAAGAAGACTATAGAAGCTTTAGGTTTCCTGCACACTGCTGCGGGTTGTTTAGCAGAAATTCTGTAGGAATTTCTGGGCAGATTTCTATGTGTTTCTGCACAAAAAAACGCATGTGTTACTTGCGGTTTAGGCCTCATCCACATGACCGTTGTTTTGGTCCGCAACCGAGACGCAGTATTTGTGGCTTGGATGCAGACCCATTCACTTCAATGGGGCTGCAAAAGATGCGGACAGCACTCCGTGTGCTTTCCGCATCCGTTGCTCCGTTCCGTGGTCCGCAAAAAAAATGATAACCTGTCCTATTCTTGTCCGTTTAGGCAGTTATATTAATGGCTGTCCGCACCGTTCCGCAAATTGCAGAACGCACACGGACACCATCCGTGTTTTGCGTATGTGCAATTTGCGGACCGCAAAACACACAACGGTCGTGTGCATGAGGCCTTGTGGTGTGGATTCGATGCGATTTTACTACAGATCTCACCCTTGCATTGAAAAGGGTGAAATCCACACAAAATAACCGCACAAAGAATACACATGCTGTGGATTTCCACACTGAACGAAAAAGCTAAATGTATATGAGATTTGACTAATACACTCATACACTTTGCTGGTGCTGTATTACGCTGCGGTTTTTCCTGCATGGAAAAACAACGTGCGTAATCCGCAGTGTGTGCAGGTAGCCTAAGACTATGATCACACAGCATTTATTCTCCCTTCACCGTATGTGTACGGAATGCCCGACGGATAAGCTGAACGCCTCCACAGCAGCACTGCCAACCTGAAATTTTCTTTTTTCTGCACATTTATCCAAAAATCACAGCAAATATTTTTATGGACAAATTTGAAAATAATAATAAATGGTAAAGATTGTAATACATGTCTATAGCTCCGTATAGTGATATAAACTCATTGGGGGACATTTACTACGGTAAGCATGTTGCGCCAGAACAATGGCGTAAAATGCGCCAAAAAGAATGGCGTTTGGATTTGCACCAAATATATCAACAGTTTTCTTCAGAATTTTCACCATAAAAAAAAGCATCACGCCAGAAATGGGTTATAAATGTCAAAGTGGGCGGGGCTATCAAATTGGCGCATATTACGCCTCATTTATCATCCTCTTATCAGTAGAAATGGCTCAAATTGTTGAGTACAATTAAGCCAGCTTATGTGGTGGCGTTTTGTGTAAAAAAATCGCATTTATGGCAGAAAAATGCAACCTTTTATCAGAAAGTCGCTTTTATGAAAAGAAAAACCAACTCATCGTGGGAACAAGTGGCAGGTAAGTGTTAAAACAGGATGCGTTCATTTTTATCTAATAGAAATGAGCCAAACAACAAGGTTTTGTCAGAAAATTGACATTTAACAAAAACAAAATAAGGGCTCATGCACACGACTGTATGTGTTTTGTGTTTCCGCAAAAGACAGATCCGTAAAAAAATACGGATGATGTTCGCGTGCATCCAGTATTTTGCGGAAAGGAACAGCTGGCCCCTAATAGAACAGTCCTATCCTTGTCTGTAATGCGGACAATAATAGGACACGTTCTATTTTTTTGTGATACAGACATACGGAAACGGCATGCACACGGAGTATCTTCCTTCTTTTTTTTTTTTTGCAGACCCATTGAAATGAAGAGTTCCGCATACGGTCCGCAAAAAAAATGAAACGGACACGGAAAGAAAATACGATCGTGTGCATAAGCCCCAACAAAAATGTCCAGAGTCTGAGACAAAAGTCGCAATTTACCACAGAAAATGTGGCAAATATGCTTCAAAAGTCGCAAGTGCGGTCTGGCAGGGGTTGGATGAAATGGCGCTTTTCAGTTTTAAATTAAAGGGGTTGTCCGGGTTCAGAGCTGAACCCGGACATACCTCCATTTTCACCCCGGCAGCCCCCCTGACAGGAGCTCCGGAGCAGTTCATGCTCCGATGCTCTCCTTTGCCCTGTGCTAAATCGCGCAGGACAAAGGCATTTTTTGGAGATCCGGTGACGTATCGGGGCTCTCCATGCGGCTGCCAGGAAGCCCGGTGACATCACTGGCACTGATGGGCGGGATTTAGCCCTGCCCTAGCCAGTAAAACGGCTAGGGCAGCGCTAAAGCCCGCCCATCAGAGCCAGTGACCTCACCGAACACACGGCCGGGCGGAAGCTTCCGCCCGGCAGTGTGTTATTGTAAATAAAAGATTGCTTGCCCTGCGCGATTTAGCGCAGGGCAAGGGTGCGCATCGGAGCATGAGATACTCCGATGCTAGCCTCAGGGGGGCTGCCTGGGTGAAAATAGGGGTATGTCCGGGTTCAGCTCTGAACCCGGACAATCCCTTTAAGTCCCATTTTAGTGCTATTGGCGTTAAAATGTCGCAAATTGAGACAAATAGGTGGGAAAATCAAGTTTATATTTTAAAAAGTCACATTTTAAAAGTGGCCTGCGCCTTTTGATATATGAGGTAAAAGAAATCACCACTTTTGATTTGTAATGTTACCATTTTTTTGTTGTAAATTATGACACTATTAATAAATGTCCCCCATTGTCATTATTTACTGTGATCTGTGAAATGATGATAATTGGGGCTCGTTCACACAAACGTTTTTTGCGTTCCGTATAAGGGCTGTTTTTTGTGTTCTGTATACGGTCCATATACGGAACCATTCATTTCAATGGTTCAGCAAAAAAAACGGAATGTACCCGGTATGCATTCCTTTTCCGTTTCAAGATAGAACATTTCCTATTATTGCCCGCAAATCATGTTCCGTGGCTCCACTCAAGTCAATGGGTCCGCAAAAAAAACAAAAAACGGAATACATACGGAATGTACTCAGTATGTCTTCTGTATCCGTTCTGTTTTTGCGGAACCATCTATTGAAAATGTTATGCCCAGCCCAATATTTTCTATGTAATTACTATATACTGTATATGCCATACAGAAAAATGCAACGGAGAATCGGAACGGAACCGGAAACACTACTGAAACACCCCCCGGAAAAACGGATCTGGGAAAAAAAAGGCCCACAAAACACTGAAAAAGACATACGGTCGTGTGAACGAGGGACCTTCTCAACTACCAGCCTAAAAATAATAAAAAATCATCAGAGGACACGTTTGTTTGGTCAATGTCAAAAGCAAACCTAATGTAATGGACCAGACTCCAAGTGCCCTGAATGGGTGCTTGTGTATAGAACTGTACTATCAGGGGCAGTGCCCACCTTCACCTGCTGTTCCCCAGCAGGTAACCCCATCTGCAGGGTGGGCTGCAGCGATGAATGGGCTCTGCCGGGCTTTGTTACATTCCTGTGCAGACACTCAGCAGCCGCTCCATGAGGAAGGGCCGGGGCTGAGCTGCTCCAACCGGTCGGACAGGTAAGGAGCTTGTTGACACCGTTATATTTGCAGCACGCATGCGCACTGCCGCAGTTCCTGGTGCGGTTCTCTAGCGCTCCTGTTCTCGGAAGTTTTGGGAGAGTGGATACAGGTAGCGGAGGACACCTGAGGTCTGTTATATCCCGGACTCCTCCGCCGCGCACGCGGGACGGACCCTTTCTGCTGCTGCAAACTTCTGGCGGGACCTTCCAGGTGCAGGTGAGATCTCTGGAAGCCATCGGATCGCCATGCCCAGAGCTTTCCTGGTGAAGAGGAGGACGCCGCCACCTGTGGTCCGCAGCTGGGACGAGCTGCCCGACGAGGAGAGAGCGGACACCTACATCCCAGGTGAGGGGAGCCCCGTACACCCGCCGTCTACTCACCTGCACCCTCCCTGTATTATATATACACTGTATAACGTCTCTATACGCTAATATATATACACACTGCTGTATAACCTCCAGACCTATAGGCACACTATATATATATATATATATATATATATATATATATATATATATATATATACACATATACACACACTGCTATATAACGTCTCTATACACTAATATATACACTGCTGTATAACCTCCAAACCTATAGGCACACTATATATATATATATATATATATATATATATATATATATATATATATATACACACACACTGCTGTATAATGTGCAGACACACTGCCTCCCTATATACATACATAATATACTTCTTTATAAGTCTGAGACTTAAAATCCAAACTACCTTCATACATACACTTCTCATATTGAATATATATATATATACTCTTTAATCCATACAGTATATACATATATCTGTAGTACAACATTCGTACATATGCTTTATATATATATACACACAAACACACCTCTGTATACCGTCTCCCATTACTACCTCTGTTATCTTTACAGCTAGCCTCTGTATACCGTCTCCCATTACTACTTCTGTAATCTTTACAGCTAGCCTCTGTATACCGTCTCCCATTACTACTTCTGTAATCTTTACAGCTAGCCTCTGTATACCGTCTCCCATTACTACCTCTGTAATCTTTACAGCTAGCCTCTGTATACCGTCTCCCATTACTACTTCTGTAATCTTTACAGCTAGCCTCTGTATACCGTCCCCTTGTACGTGGGACCGTGGAGGCCATTGTGAAGTTTCCAGGACCTGTGCTGTTTGCACAAGTGGCGCAGGTGCCATGCTGGGTGATCTCGTGTTTGTCTTTGGAACAATAGGAACAATTTAGGCCGGGGCTTCAGGGAATGACTTGTCTGTGGGCGAGGGGGGTCCGAGTTCAGATTGGGGGGCTCCCAGCCTGAGCCTGGCTCTTATCTGCTCTATGTTTGTCTTTCTTCGCTCACAATCTAACGGAAAGTCCACGCCATCACTGCAGCTCCTATATGTTTGCTTTAAGCCATTGACTTGTTAATGAGAGACTTGCATTGTGACTACACCCTCAGTTCAAACAGTGCGGCCCTCACCTGCCGTCCCCTCCTCCTCCTCCTCCTCCTCCTCCTCTAATGATTGTTGCTCTGGGGAAAAGGGATCAGCTTTACATATTTGCCTTTCATTTCACTTTAGAAAAAAGCCACCCTTTGCCTCACTCTACCCTGCAGGTGATGCTCTCCTTTTATGCAACTTATCTGCTCACCTCCGCCCTTGTGATTTGCCTTCAGACAGTATTGACTGCATCTTAAAGTATGTGACTGAAGACAGCCTGAGTAACAGCAGCAGCAATGGCGACCCTGTAGGGTACAGTCCTGAGAGGGGCAGCAGTGACTCCAGCCTGACCACCCCCAACCCTGCCGACCAGTGTGAAGAGGAGTTGTCCCCTGAAGCAAAAGGAAGCGGCGAAGAGAATGTAGAGGAACAAGCCCTGAATCTTAAGAAATCATCCGTCAGATCCAAGATTAAGGTATTTTAAGGGCAAAGTGCCAGCATTCTCCTCTGTAGACAGGAGCAAGACATTTTGAAATGTTTGAGAATGATTAGATTTAAAGTAAATATTTCTGGAGTTTTTATTTTTTTACAGAATTGGATATATGTGACATAAAGTAGTAATCATGGGGGCAGGGATTGTTGGATCTCATTGAAAAACACTACAGTTGGTATCACCGCAGCAGTAGCTTGTAGTCCGCTGCACAGCATGAGTGATAGATTTATTATAGTATTATTATTATTAGGGATGAGGGAATTTCATATTTTGAAATTCGTTCTTAGTTCGTGTTGTGGTATTTACTGAATTGCGTTATTGATTCCGTTACCACGGACCGTAACGCAATTCCATGACGGAATGCTCTTTAGACAGAGGCCTAATAGAAGTCTATGGGCTGCATAACGGATCCGTCCGGTTTCCGTTATGCAGGAGAGGACTCTGACACCAAAATCTGATGAGAAGCTGCACCCCCAGCATATAAATGGGGTGTTTCGGAAATAAGCGGCACTTCACATGGAACTGCTGAGGATCAGTCCCCTTGCAGGGTAACGGTAATCTGCTGCACGCTCGAGCGCGTCGGCCTCCAGTTTCAGCTGCGGAAATATAGATTGGCAATGACCGATTCAGAATCCAAATAATTTATATTGATGGGAAACCTGTAGTATGAAACAGGTTTGCAAACAATATGCGGAGGTGGGGCGGGAGGTAATGCATCAGAAGCACAGATTTTTCAAACCGGGAACGGAAAGGTCGCTTGTAAAAGGCTACTTTGACACTCGCATTTTGTGCGGATCCGTCTTGTATCTGCACAGACGGATCCGCACCGATAATGCAAACTCTTGTATCTGTTAATAACGGATCCGTTTGCATTATTCATTCAAAAAGAAAAGTCTAAGTGAAAAATCTTGACTTGCATTGAAAGTCAATGGGGGACGGATCCGTTTTCAATTGCACCATATTGTGTCAGTGAAAAATGGATCCGTCCCTATTGACTTACATCTAAAAAACGGAACGGACACCAAACGCAGCCAAATTGCTGCATTCTGAACGGATCCTTATCCATTCAGAATGCATTGGGGCTGAACTGATCTGTTTTGGGCCGCTTGTGAGATCCCTGAAACGGATCGCACAAGCGGACCCAGAAACGCCAGTGTGAAAGTAGCCTAAGGCTGGTTTCACAAAAAAATAAAAATATATATATATATATATGTGTTTTCTTTTTTTCCAGGGCAAGCGATGCTGCGGCCAGATGTTTCATACTGACCAATAGGCAATTATAAAATTGTTCTGTTTCAATAGTTTTTATAGAATTTCTCATTTCAAACAATTAACGATACTACAGTACAGTTTGATTGCAGAATACCATTCTAGTCAGGCAGCCAAAGGAGAACATACATTTCATTAGAATACAACTATTCAGATGATAATCTCAGACTTCTGTATGATATCGTCCTGTTCTTTATTGGGCTTTGGTATAGTGACCTTCTAGTTGGGGCTTGGAGCCTGCTTCACATGACCGAAATAGTATTGTGCACCAGGAGAGGTATAGTGTGGACTCTCATTGCAGTCTTTGGTGGCCATTTGGCACCAGGAGTGGTGTGGAGTGTGCCCGGGTGCATGTTGGTACCTGCATTCCTTGGCTATAATGAAGGCCATTTTGGCACCATAGATGACAGAAATTAAAGCAGGCCCAGCATGCATGTGGAACCTACACTCGCTGAATTGTATGGTAGCCGTCATGGCACATAACAGGTAGAATTTAGTGTTAGGACCCCGTCTTACAGAGATCGCCTTGACGTGCGGCAGACGGGCTCAAATAATTTTGTACAAAATGCATTTGCCAAGCATCTCTAATTTATAAGTATAGCATTAGCAATTATTATGCATTTTTGTACTTTATTTGGTTTGCAGAGAGCTGTTGCATTGCATGTTTTGTGTACTGACTGTATGACTGACAGATGAAGATAGAGATGAAATAAACAAAAAGCTAGATAAGTCTACTTTCACACTGGCGTTTTGGCTTTCCGTTTGTGAGATCCGTTCAGGGCTCTCACAAGTGGTCCAAAATGAATCAGTTTGCATCAGTTCAGTCTCCATTCCGCTTTGGAGGCGGACACCAAAACGCTGCTTGCGTTTTGGTGTCCGTCTGATGAAAGTGAGCCAAACGGATCCTGGCACACAATGTAAGTCAATGGGGACGGATCCGTTTTCTATGACACAATCTGGCGCAATAGAAAACGGATCCATCCTCCATTGACTTTCAATGGTGTTCAAGACGGATCCATCTTGGTTATGTTAAAAATAATACGAACGGATGCAGACGGTTGTATTATCTGAACGGATCCGTCCATGATGGATCCGCACAAAACGCGAGTGTGAAAGTAGCCTAAGCAAAGAGAACTTAGAAAACCTATTTAGGTCCCTTATGTAAAAGAGAAAAACAACCCTATAAACACTAGGTCAGAGTTACTTCTCCTATAGGTGGTGTACATTTAGGCTAACTTCACACTTGTGGTAAAGCTGTCCAGCAGGTGTTCTCCGGATCCGAACGTTGTGTGCAATGGCAGATAGATCCCCTTACAGTCAGTGGAGTCTGGGGGGTAAGCGGTACTGTCTGGCTGTGCTGGATCCGGAGAACACTGACAGGCGACACTCTGCTTGCTGCTAGTGTGACGTTAGCTTTAGGGTACCTGCATACGAGTCCCGATTTCAAAACTGAAAACCCGTGGATTTCTATGCATTTCCGCACCAGATTTGTGGTTTACTTGCGGATTTGTCGCGTTTTGCCACAGATTGCGTCCTTTCATTGAAAAGCGTGTAATCCGCGCCAAAAATCGCACAAACAGTTGACATGCTGCGGATATCTAAGGCTTTGTTCACATCACCGTTCAGCCTTTCCTAAACGGAGCAGGAGAACGGAAAGGACGGATTTGCACATAATTGAGCCAAACGGAGCCCTTAGGACCCCATAGACTATAATGCGGTCCGTTATGTTTCCGCTCAGAAGATGATGATTATTATTATTTTTTTATTCTTTATTTAGTGATTTTTTTTCCATCAATAAAAGAATAAACATGTTTCATACAATTACATTGTGAGCCAACGGATTTACATAGCTAACGGTCTGATATGTATTGAGACAAAGGAGACCTCACATCATCTCCTGTAACACACGCGGAACCAGTTCCATCACCCTCCGTACCACTCGCTAAATGTCTGGTTGTCATCAATAAAAGAACAAGCAGGTTTCATAAATTTACATCGTGAATCAACACTTCATTAGACAACCAGACATTTAGTGAATAGCGCAAAAGGTGCTGGAGTTGGTTCCTCGTGTGTTCCAGGGGATGATGTAAGGTCTCCTTCGTCTCAACACATTTCAGAAGATGATTTTGAAGCGGAGACCAAAGTCCTGCATGCACATCTGAGCGGAAACATAACGGACCCCATTGTAGTCTCTGGCTCAGTTATGTGCGAATCCGTCCTTTCCGTTCTCCTGCTGCTGAACGGTGATGTGAACGAAGCCCAAGCCCACACATCAGCTCCGTTTCGGCATGGAGGAAAGAAGCAAAGTGTACTCCAGATTTGTCTAATCTCATACACTTTGCTGGTACTGGACGGAGCTGCGGTTTTTCTGCACGTAAACCCGCACTGTGTAGCTTTATCACAGGGGCTCAGGCTGAATGATAAATGTGGTGCAGGGACAGACCCTTTTCTCTGACTAATATAATAATCTTATTCCAGAATTGTGGTGCAGTTTTGGCACTGTGTATTAGGGCACACCTTTCTCCGGTGAAGCCACAACCCCTTGTTGAGCAGGGTGCAGAAGAGTCCTCAAGAACTGGATGCACCAGTTTGTAAAAAATGTGGCACAGATGACGGTGTCTAGGTGCGCTGACATTAGTAGTGGAGTTTTGAGACAGTTACCTTACTTTTTTGCTTTTTAATTGCAGCATACTGTGGGTGTGGTGTTTTTTCAGCCTCTAAGAAAAAAAAAATCTTTAAGGCTGGGTTCACACTTGAGCGTTTTACAGCGCGTTCAAACGCGCTGTAAAACGCTCAACACATGAAAACCAATGCTTCCCTATGGCCCTGGTTCTCACTTGAGCGTTTTACAGCGCTGAAAAACGCGCTGTAAAACGCCCTACGCTCAAACAAGTACTTGAGCTTCTTTGGGGCGTTTTGACGCGCGTTTGTGGCCATAGGACATTGCAGTCAAACGCGTGTTTACTATTGCCAAAAACGCGCGTCAAAAACGCGCGTTAAACGCGCATATCAAAGACGCTCAGGTCTGAACCCAGCCTAAAAATGAAAATGTTTTGTGGCTTAAAAAAAAGCCAGTGTGGCAGCAGCCTATGGGGTCTGACTTGTGTGCAGACTATTTTTATTTTTGCATACCTGGATGAGAAATATTACAAATGTCTCACCAGTCCTCCGTCAAAGCTGTCGGTAGAAATGCAGAAAAACCATGATATCGTGTGGAGCTATGTGGTTTTCGTGCGCAGAAAAACCACAGCGTAATACATTACCAGCAAAGTGTATGAGGTTAGACAAATCTCGTGTATAGGCCTCTTGCACACAAACGTTTTATTTTATTTTTTCCGTTTTTTGCGTTCCGTATACGGGACTATTTATTTAATTGGATACACAAAAAAAAAAACACGAAGGTACTCCGTATGCCTTCTGTTTCCGTATTTCCGTTCTGTTCAAAGATAGAACATGTCCTATTATTGTCCGCATAACGGATGAGGATAGTACTGTTCTATCAGGGGCCAGCTGTTCCGTTCTGCAAAAAACAGAATGCACGCGGACGTCATCGTATTTTTTTGCGGACCGCAAAATACTGAAAAAGCCGTACGGTCGAGTGCAAGAGGCCATGCTTTGCTCTTTTTTTTCTTCTGTGGAGAAATTGACCTGCCATGTGGACTTTCAAATCTGCAGCGTGCCAATATAATTAGTGTGTTCTTGTTTTGTTATTTTTTTTTTTCTCTTAGTGCGTAATTTATCCTGAAAGTATGAGATCTGCGGAAAATCCACATCAAATCTGTACCAAAAACCACAAGTCACAAATGCGGTTTTTGGTGTGCGCTGGAATTCATGCGGATCTTATGTGAGATCACCCGCTCTCGTGGAGGTGGAAATTGACATGCTGTGCAGATTGTAAAAGATTTAGAAATCTGCAGCATGTCCATTATGTTTGTGTTTTTTGTGTGCGTATTTCAACCAAAAACCGCAAGTAGCACATGCAGTATTTCGCGCAGAAATCCACCTGAAAAACCGCACAGATTTTCTGCATGACAGCCCACAACCGTTAGGGTATCATTTATATTTGTTGCAACATCTGTGTGACTGTTCCCCTGAAAGGACTTGCCATTCACAGTGGAATGCAAGGGTCGCAGAAATTTCTGCCCCAAATCTACTGTGTGTGAATTCATCTTTAGGGGGACAGGGGATTCAGAGCCCCCTTTATTTTTTTTAGGGCTCATGCACACGGCCATTTCTCAGCCATTCCATAATTTACGGTCCCCAATGCACGGGCAACATATTCTATTTTATTTTTTTTTGCTTCCGTGGAGTTCCGTGCCTCCGTTCCGCACCTTCTGGATTGTGGACCAATTCAAGTGAATGGGTCTGCATCCCTGATGCGGTGAGCACACGGCCGGTGCCCGTATATTGTGGACCCGTGTGCATGAGCCCTTATGGAAACTCAGCTACTGCTTTTTCACCAATTTTGGATTTAAATGTGCAAAAATCTTTAATTGGTAATAATTAGTATCTTAAGGGCTCATGCAGACTAATGTATTTTCTTTCCGTGTGTCCGTTCCGTGTTTTTTTTCCTTCAGAATGTATGTGAAACCATTCACTTCAATGGGTCTGTATAAAAAAAATCGAAGTTACTCTGTGTGCATTCCGTTTCCACGTGTCCGTATTTCCGTTCCGCCAAAAAAAAGAACATGTCCTATTATTGTCCGCATTACGGATAAGGATAGGACTGTTCTATGAAGGGCCAGCTGTTCCGTTCCGCAAAATACGGAATGCACACGGACGTCATACGTATTTTTTGCGGACTGCAAAATACATACGTTTGTATGCATGAGCCCTAAGGGTAACGGCACACAATGAGGATTTGTATGCAGAAAAATTCACACCAAAACACACATCTGCACTGCTTATTGCAGTTTTTTTTTTTATTTGTGCATTTTTATGTGTTTTTTGGTGCCGTTTATGAAATCTATGGGGAAACCACTACATCTAAGGTGTGGCCTCGCACAAACTATTGACATGCTGCGGACTTTAAAATCCTCATGGCAGATCAATTTCCGCACAGAAGAAAAAAAAAGCAAATCTAATCTCACTCACTTTGCTGGTACTGTTATTACGCTGTGATTTTCTTTGTGCATGAAAATCTACGCAAAAAAAATTATGCATGATTCCCCCCCCACGTCTGCAGGTAGCCCAATTATGGCTAGGGCTTATACTGGAAATGATAAATGAATGTGTACGTATATTCATAGATTAGGGTTATACAGGAGAGCACAATGAGGTCTTCTGCACGGTACCACCGCTGGTCACATCTCAGCTAGCACATCTGATCGTAACCTTACATTGCCCCAGCACCAGAGCCTTTGATCAGTGACAGGCGAGGGTTTCCTTCTAATTACAAATAGGGAAGAGATAAAAGGAAGCGTCCTATGGTGTGCGGTCACTTGCTATTTCCTTAGAGATCAATAATAATAACTAAATGGTTGAACTGAAGGAATGTAAAGCTGGCCAAAGGCCCAAGATAGCTGCTGGCCAAACAATCAGCTATCGGCCTGGTCTTCACGGCTCAGGCAGAATGTGCTTTTTTTTTCTTTTTCAATATGAAGATTGCGGCCTGTGAAGACCACTTCTGGCCCAGGCTCCAGGCTAATATAATCAATTGGGTGTCTTTGGCTGCTCAAGCTGGCCATAAACTTTAGATTTTTATTATCTGAACCTATCGATTTTTGGCAGGGCCAGCTGACCATCTAATGAGTATGTCAGGAGAAAGAAGGATCAGACTATTGAATTACAACATGCCTGATCCTGGCTTGGAAAAGCGCAACAAGCGCGAAACGGCTGTTGCCTCCTAGCTGTGTTTTGCCCGCATGACTCTGACCTTTTTTATGTGACTAAAGCTGCAAAGAGTATTTTTTGGTGAGTGCCGCATTCTTTTTTTCTTTTCTCTCCTTTGTTGCAAATGCTACTTGTTTTTCATGCTGAGCACCACCACTACTCACATTCGATCAGTGCAGCACCAAATGAAATCCCCCACCTACAGCAGTGCTGGCCGTATCCTCTACTTCAGGGATCAGCAACCTTCGGCACTCCAGCTGTTGTGAAACTACAATTCCCAGCATGCTCCATTCATTTCGATGTGAGTTCTAAGAAGAGCAGAACAAGTATGCATGCTGGGAGTTGTAGTTTCTCAACAGCTGGAGTGCCGGAGGTTGCCTACCCCTGCTCTACATATTACTACAACATGCCTGATCCTTTTGCTCTCAAGGCAGACGCGCCATGCAGAACAGCTGTACACGAAGCCAACCTGAGCATGCATGTGTATGGCGCGGCTGGGAGAGAGAGAGGTCAGCCGACCAATTAAACGTCTAAGTTTGTCCTAACTTTTAAAATCTAGGAGCAAGCTTATGGCATTACTTATCATAGGGGAAAGGATCAGATAAGTAGAATTCTAACCTGTCTGATCTATAGATATCAGGTTTTCAGTGGACCTCATAGGAGTCAGACAGATTATTGGTAATCTTTGCTCTATGGTATTAAATTGGTTGATTGTGTTTCTTGGTCATCTTTTTGGTAAATCGGCTACTGATATGCCAAATTGCATGTACAGCAATGTTCACAATCAATACTATAACGCTAGGAATGATTTTCTTTTGCCTAAGTTAAAAACTAGTGTCCCGATACTGGAATATATCAGAGTGCTGGTTAGATTGTGGTCTGCACAGTACATTGTAAAGTATGGTGTGGGGCGCAGTACACTCTATTCACACCTCTGAGTTTGCTTTGATCATAACTGAGTATAGATGATTGTTGCGGGTAACCCAGGAGTGGCTGGAGACCAAGCTCTCTGAGGGATTTGGCTGTGGATAGCATTCTGCAGCTTGCTATGTACGGTGATACACAGAAGCTTCAGAAGCCAAAGATTGAACATTTCTAAGGCTACTTTCACACTAGCGTTTTCAATTCCGCTATTGAGATCAGTTATAGGATCTCAATAGCGGAAGAAAACGCTTCAGTTTTGTCCCCATTGTCAATGGGGACAAAACTGAACGAAACGGAATGCACCAAAATGCATTCCGTTCCTTTTGGTTGCGTCCTCATCGCGGACAGAAAAAACGCTGCAAGCACCGTTTTTCTGTCCGCGTTGTGGTGCGGAGCAAGACGGATCCGTCCTGACACACAATGTAAGTCAATGGGGACGCATCCGTTTTCTCTGACGCAAATGTGTCCATATATCCTGTAATTGTTACATCTTCTTCTGTTGGCTTATGCAGGTACAATAGGCACAAGGTGGAGGATTTGCCAATAGCAACCAGTACTACAGTAGAAATAATAAGGGAACAAGCATGTTTTAGGGAACTTGTTTTATCTGGTGCCTGAATCTGGTTTCTTGATCAGATATTATTATCAAAATAATTACATAAAATAATATATAAAATGTGCCTTAACTTATTACTTTATTTGGTTTTCCTGGAGGTTTACTACTTTTACTAGTAAAGTTTGTATATTTTTATATGACTGTCTAATTCAGAACATCTGACCATTTCACAACTGCTACTTTAATACCAGATTGCAATGTGATCCTAGTAATAGAGTAAAGGCTACATGCACACCACCGTGAGAAACGGATGTGTGATGGGCATTTTTTTTTAACGGCCATCACACGTCCGTTTTAAGACCAATGGTTGTCTATGGGGTTATTCACACGGCAGCTTTTTTTGACGGCCAGTGAAAAACGGACGTCCAAAAAATAGAACTAGAAATAGAGACAGACTGCCTCATAAGATTGAATGGGTCCGTTTTTAACGTCCGTTTCTCAGAAAAGCATCGGTGAAAAAAGTCTGTTTAAAAATGGGCAGTTTATCAGTTTTTAACTGTCGTGTGCATGAGCCCGTATAGACGTCATCCGTATGTATTTTGCGGTCTGCTAAAAATATGGATGACGTCCGTATGACATCCATAGTGCATCCATTTTTTATTTTTTTTTGCATGGATCCATTGTAACAATGCCTATCCCTGTCTGAAAACGGACAAGAATAGGACATGTTCTATCTTTTTTGCAGAACGGCCATGCTAACGTCCGTAAAATGTTTTTGGCGGACCCATTGAAGTGAATGGTTCCATATACGGGCCACAATTTTTTTTTAACTGACAATGAAAAAAAATAAGTTTGTGTTCATGAGCCCTAAGAGTAAGATGGGTATATGAAGAGCATGGAAATTCTGATCACAAACCTATGGATCACAGCTTATACCACCCATTACTGTGGTGGTGGGGAGTGCAAGGACGATCAAATCAATATATTAGGAAATTCCTAGTTCAGAGTTTACCCAATAGTTCAAATGCACTCGTGCACTTTTTTCCTTTTTTTTAACATTTAAAAAAACCCTGTGTTTATTGTTTTCTATAATGAAATATATGAAACTTACCTGTTCACTATATTTATATAGTGTAATTACACTGGCAGAGAGCCATACCATTGTCATACAAGAACAAATCTTCATGTAAATATGTTTCTCATGTAATATAGTAGTAATGTGACTCTCAACTGCCTCATTAGCTTCCCATGCGAACATACCCTTATGAAGACCACCCCTGTGCATGTGGACATTAGAGCCCACCCTCTCCCCATTTTAATAATTATGTAATGCCAAAGTATGACCAAAAGTGGTTTCCTTTGCAATAGCAGGTGATGGGCAGAGCATCCAGCTTCAATTAAAAAAAAAAGTTTTCATGGCAACCCCTATCCGGGTATTGTTCACATGGGCAAAATACTTGAAGTTACAATTTGAGTGTTTGGCCTATAGAACCTGCAGAAAGGCGAGGCTGAGCTAACTGCTCCGCATCCTCGTGCTGACTAGCCTCATTCAGTGTGCGCGCACCCTTTGCGGTCTCAGCACTGTTTGCGGCACTGAAGCTGTGGCCGGATAGGGCAGGAGTTTTTTTTTTATTTATTTTTTCTCAGCACACTGAAAAAAGAATCGCCAGTCGGAGGCAGGTTGGAGGCATTTTTCCACACTGATTTGCCCAAAAGAAAAAAAGGATAAAGCCCCTTTCACACTAGCGAGTTTTCCATCCGGGTGCTATGCGTGAAGTGAACGCATAGCACCCGCACTAAATCCTAACCCATTCATTTCAATGGGTCTATGTACATGCGCGTTGTTTTTCACGGATCATTTCTGCGTTAAGTTAGAATCGCAGCATGTTCTATATTCTGTGGTTTTCACGCAGCCCTGGCCCCATAGAAGTGAAACGTTTTTCACAGATGGTTGCTAAAAACGCATGAAAACTGATTGCACCCGCGCGGAAAAACAAACGCTGAACACAATCGCAGACAAAACTGACTGAACTTGCTTGCAAAATTGTGCGAGCTTCACTGAACGCATCCGTATCGTTCGTGTGAAAGAGGCCTCAGGGTACTTTGACACAAGCGTTAAGGTTTTCTGATATGGAGTTCCGTCCTGGGGGCTCAATACCGGAAAAAAAACTGATCAGTTTTATCCTAATGCATTCTGAATGGAGAGCATTCTAGTCAGTATGCATCAGGATGTCTTAAGTTCAGTCCCTCTTGCGGTATTTGGCTGGAGTAAATACCGCAGCATGCTGCGGTATTTTCTTCGCCAAAATTCCGGAACACATGCCGGATCCGGCATTAATTTCCATTGAAATGTATTAATGCCAGATCCGGTACCAAGTCTTCAGGAAAACCGGATCCGGTTTCCCGATTTGCACATGCGCAGACCTTTAAAATTGTGAAAATAAATACCGGATCCATTTTTCCGGAAGACAACGGAGAGATGGATCCGGTATTTCAATGCATTTGTCAGCCGGATCCGGAAACAAATGCTATCCATTTGCATCCGGATTTCCGGATCCAGCAGGCAGTTTCGGCAACAGAACTGCCTGCCGGAATCTTCTACCGCAAGTGTGAAAATACCCTAAGGCCCCTTTCACACGAGCGAGTATTCCGCGCGGATGCGTTGCGGAAGGTGAACGCATTGCACCCGCACTGAATACAGACCCATTCATTTCTATGGGGCTGTGCACACGAGCGGTGATTTTCACGCATCACTTGTGCGTTGCGTGAAAATCGCAGCATGCTCCTCTTTGTGCGTTTTTCACGTAACGCAGGCGCCATAGAAATGAATGGGGTTGCGTGAAAATCGCAAGCATCCGCAAGCAAATGCGGATGCGGTGCGATTTTCACGCATGGTTGCTAGGAGACGATCGGGACCCGATCATTATTATTTTCCCTTATAACATGGTTATAAGGGAAAATAATAGCATTCTGAATACAGAATGCATAGTAAAACATCGCTGGAGGGGTTAAAAAAATAAATAAAAAAAATTAACTCACCTTAATCCACTTGTTCGTGTAGCCCGGCATCTCCTTCTGTCTTCATCTGATCTCTGTGCAGCAACAGGACCTTTTGGTGACGTCATTCTGGTCATCACATGATCCATCACCATGGTAAAAGATCATGTGACGTACCATGTGATGACCAGAGTGACGTCATCAAAGGTCCTGTTGCTGCACAGAGATCAGATGAAGACAGAAGGAGATGCCGGCTCCGCGATCAAGTGGATTAAGGTGAGTTAAATTATTTTTTAATTTTTTTTTAACCCCTCCAGCGCTATTGTATAATGCATTCTGTATTCAGAATGCTATTATTTTCCCTTTATAACCATGTTATAAGGGAAAATAATACAATCTACAGAACACTGATCCCAAGCCCGAACTTCTGTGAAGAAGTTCGGGTTTGGGTACTAGACACGCGGGATTTTTCTCACGCGAGTGCAAAACGCATTACAATGTTTTGCACTCGTGCGGAAAAATCGCGGGTGTTCCCGCAACGCACCCGCACATTTTTCCGCAATGCCCGTGTAAAAGAGGCCTAAGGGTGCCCATGTACATTGTCGTCCAACCGCTAGATCTGCAAGTGGACTACCTCTTAGGGTGCATTCACATGACCATGTGTATTTTGCGGTGCGCAAAAATATAGATGATGTCCATATTGCATCCGCTTTTTCTTTGCAGACCTATTGTAACAATGCCTTTTCTTCTTTGCAAAAAACGACAAGAGTAGGACATGTTCTGTTTTCTTTGCAGGAACATAAATTTGGCCCGTTGTGTGCGTGTTTTTTTTTTTTTTTTTTTGGGGTATGTTTGTACTAACTGTGAGATGCCTTGTGCATTTTCTTAGGTCACCTCTGGGACACTCAGCGAGGAGATTTATAGCTGTGACATCTGTGGTAAAGGGTTCCGCTTGCAGCGCATGCTCAATCGTCACCTCAAGTGCCATAACCAGGTTAAAAGGCACCTCTGCACCTTCTGCGGTAAAGGATTCAATGATACGTTCGATCTGAAGAGACACGTGAGGACTCACACAGGTATGCACACTTTACTCACTGTCATGAGTGTCTTTGCTACCCTCTGCAGGTTGCCTAAGGCTACTTTCACACTAGCGCTTTGACTGGATCCGGCAGAGTTCAGCAAAAACGCTTCCGTTACTGATAATACAACCGCTGTATCCGTTATGAACGGATCCGGTTGTATTATCTTTAACATAGCCAAGACGGATCTGTTTTCTATTGTCAGAGAAAACGGATCCGTCCCCATTGACTTGCATTGTGAGTCATGACGGATCCATCTTGCGCCGTATCCCAGGACGGAAAGCAAACCGCAGCATGCACCGAATGCATTTTGGAGCATGCCGTTCTGTTCAGTTACGTTTTGTCCCCATTGACAATAAATGGGGACAAAACAAGCGTTTTTTTCCAGTATTGAGACCCTATGACGGATCTCAATACCGGAAAATATTAACGCCAGTGTGAAAGTAGCCTTAGGCTGGTTTCAAACATGTTTGTTTTTTTTGTTTTTTGTTTTTTTTTCCTAGTGTTTAATTTTTGAAAAAAAATGCACTTTTTTTGTAGGCTAAAAAAAACAACACAATTTTAGAAGTTAGCTGTAAATCTATGGGAATTATGAAATGCAACACAAATATATTTTTGTTCACTTGCATTGCACAAAGAAAGCTATAAATAGCTGCGCTTTTTAACCGCATTTGTGGTGCACAATTTCCGCATATAACTCCGCTGATTACGTGCGGTTTTGTAATACCGTACCAGCAAAGTAAATGAAAGTTGCCAGATGTCATGTACGCCTTGCATATTTATTTTATGTGTCAATTGTTCGACATTTAAAAATCTGCAAACAAAAATCCAACTGCCTGGACCCCATCAATCCTCAGACTGACGTGGGGACTGCAAGTTAAAGAGGTTGACCCACAGGATAAGTGATAATTGTATGATCACTGGGGGTGCCTCACAACAGGCACCCCCATTATTCACAAGAACAGGGGCCACCGAAAAAAACTGCATAAAAAAAGCACCAAAACAGGAATAAATAGTGCAGATTTATGTGAGTTTTTAATGCAGTTTTGGTGCTCTTTTCTGCATACATACTGATTTATGTGTGTTTCTGCAGCAGATCCGCACCATAACTTGCAATTTCTAACAGGTTTTTGGTGTGGATTTGGCCTCGGATCTCACCCTTCAATGGAAAAGTATGAAATCTGCAGCTAAAACCGCAAACATAATTGACACGCTGAGGATTTGGAAATCTGAACTGTAGGTGAATTTCTGCACAGAAACAGTCTGCAAAGTGTAGATGAGATTTGTGTAATCTCATACAATCTGCTGGTACTGCACGACGCTGCTGTTTTTCCGCACAGGAATCTACGTGAAAAATAAAAAAAATAGAAAAAAACATACTCTGCAACATATGCACACAGTGCAGATTTATGTGCAGGAAATCCAGACCAAAATCACTCAGAAAAATGCACATATTCGCTGAGTTTTGGGTTCGGATTTGATGCAGTTTTGCCACAGATCTCGCCCCATTGAAAAGGGTGAAATCTGTGCTGGAAAAAAAAGCACATGATCCCCAACCTGCAGGCACCCTTATGCCTCATGCACACTGCCGTTGCTTGACCGTCCTGTGTATTGGGGACCGCAATTTGCAGTCCCCAATGCACGGGCACTATACGTGCGACTGGTCCAGACCCATTCAGCTTGAATAGGAACGTGATCCGTCCGCAATGCAAAAAAATTGAACAAGTTCTATATATTATTTTTATTTTTTTTGTGGAGGCACAGAGAGGAAACCCACAGAAGCACTCCGTAGTGGTTCCGTGCCTCCGTCCCGCACCGCACCTCCTGATTGAGGACCTGTTCAAGTGAATGGGTCCGCATCTGTGATGCAGTGAGCACATGGCCGGTGCCCGCAAATTGCGGGCCACGGCCGTGTGCATGAGGCCTTAGGCTGGAAAAAATGTCTAATAATGTTTTTTTTTCTAATTGGTGTTTTTTTTTTTTTGGGCTCGCTGGCATTTCTTTACAATTACAACATGTGGTATCTTTTAGCATTTTTTTTTTATCCCCATCTCTCTAGGGTGAAAAAAATGTGTGTGTGTGTGTGGAGGCCCTTACAATGGGAATTATGACTTTCGTTCACATAGATATAGTGGTTTTTCAACATGGTATTTGATATGAATTATGTAAATGCAGTCCCAACCACATGCATTTTTTTTCAGTTTCAGATATCTTTTTGGACACTTTTAAGGCTGCATTACACAGCCCGATTCTGCCAGCGATTGTCGGGAAGGAAGCGTTCCTTCCTGGCAATCGCCTACTTGCTAGCGGAGGAGATTCCACAGTATAGGGAGGAACGATCGTTATACCATCGCTCTTCCCTATACTGAATCATTGTTTGCCGGCAGCAGAGCGTGATTAGACACTACGATTTGTCGCCTGCAAACAATGTCAAAATATTTGGATTGCCCAATTGGGAATCGCCAGCAGTATTACGCTGCCAGATAATTACTATGAACGCGACGGAACTGCTTGCCGGATCTCTCTGCCACAAGTTTGAAAGTAGCCTTAGGCCCCTTTCACACGGGCGAGTATTCCGCGCGGGTGCAATGCGTGAGGTGGAACGCATTGCACCCGCACTGAATCCTGACCCATTCATTTCTATGGGGCTGTGCACATGAGCTGTGATTTTCACGCATCACTTGTGCGTTGCGTGAAAATCGCAGCATGCTCTATATTCTGCGTTTTTCACGCATGGTTGCTAGGTGACGATCGGGCTGGGGACCCAATCTGTATTATTTTCCCTTATAACATGGTTATAAGGGAAAATAATAGCATTCTTAATACAGAATGCAAAGTAAAATAGTGATGGAGGGGTTAAAAAAATTAATAAAATTAACTCACCGAGTCCACTTGATCGCGTAGTTGCGGATCTCTGTCTTCTTCTGCAATGTTTTGCTGCCGGCTAAGGACCTGTGGTGACGTCCAATCACATGGTCCCTCACCATGGTGATGAACCATGTGATGAGCACAGTGACGTCACCACAGGTCTTTTGCCAGGTCCTGAAGATAGAACAGAGACCGGCAGCTATGGAGCAGGTAAGTTAACTTTTTTTTTTTTTTTTTTTAAACCCCTCCATCCCTAATTTACTTTGCAATCTGTATTAAGAATGCTATTATCTTCCCTTATAACCATGTTATAAGGGAAAATAATAAAATCTACACAACAACTAACCCAAACCTGAACTTCAGTGATGAAGTCCGGGTTTGGGTCTGGGTCCCAAACATGCCGATTTTTCTCACGCGGGTGCAAAACGCATTAAAACGCTTTGCACTCGCGCGGAAAAATCGCGCATTTTACTGCAACGCACCCGCATCTTTTCTGGCCCCAACACGCCACGCTCGTGTGAAAGAGGCCTTAGTTATCAGTTAATTTTTCTGAGACAAGCCCCCATTGTCTGATAGGTGCGGGTCCCATCGCTGGGACCCGCACCTACACAGAGAATGGAGCGGGGAGAGCTGTGGCTGGAGGACCCCGGTTTTCCTGGGGTCTGTTCACCACCAAGCACTGCTCCCATAGAAGTGAATAGGAGCGCACGGCCCCTGCTCCCATTCATTTCTATAACGCTCAGCTATTTTCGGCGGCCCTATAGAAATGAATGGAGGGCGGCTGGGCATGCACAGTGCGCCCTCCGTTCATTTCCCTGCTCCGTTCTCATTGTAGGTGCAGGTCCCAGAGGTGGGACCCGCACCTATCAGACAATGGGGGCATATCCTAGTGATATGCCCCCATTGTCAGATGTCAAAACCCCTTTAATATATAATAAAGCACAACTCATGGCCAAAGTCTACATCTGAGTAAAGCCTAATTCACACGTCCGTGGAACACGGTCCGCTTTGTGCCACCGCTGCTGTACAGTAATACACTCGTATAGATCATACGAGTGTATTACTGTGCTGTGGTGGCGGCACAAAGCGCACAACGTGATAGCAACCAATTACACCATGTGCTCCTGCACTAAGCAGGATGCCAGTCCGGTATCTCACGGACCGTGTTCCACGGACGTGTGAATTAGGTTTAAGTGGCCTTGGTTATGTCATGTGCAGATATTATAGTGTAATCCTAGATATAAAACACTTGACTAAACCTGTTTGAGCTCAGTCATTATGTTGTTAGGCGCAGTTCGTTCTCCACCCAGGAGATAAAAGTATGATTCATCTGTATGGTTTTGGTTGAACGTAACCAGCACAGATAGTAGCTGCACGCACCATAGCCTGTGTAGTGACGTTTTATTATTCTATGCTGGAATGGGAGTTCAGGCCTCCTGCTACCTGCATGTAGGGAACTGTATGCAAGGGAGTTAAAGGAGGTTTTCCGAGTGTTTTATACTGATGACCTGGCCCCAGGATAGGTCATTAGTATGTGATTGGTGGGGTTACGGCTCCCATCTCCGATCAGCTGTCTCTGCGGCACTCCGGTAAGCGCCATGGCTTCCTCCATTGGACAGCAGCAGTGCATGTGACTGGTGAACATGACATCACTGGCCTAGGAAGAGGCCACAGGATTCTCCTGAGCACCGCGGCCTCCTCAAACAGCTGATCAACAGTGGTGCCGGGAATCGGATCCCCACCAGGAAACACCTGGAAAACACAGATGATGAATTAAAACCACTAGGGATGTACATGCGTTTAGTTTTTTCCGGATAATTCTTCAAATTTGAGCAGTTACCGTTCAGCAATTGATGAGTGATAAATTCTTCACTTTCCAAGGACTGGACCAATCTGCCTGATTGAAAGATTATAGATAATCTCCACATTCCTAGGTGCATTCGCATTCATGAATTATTATATATATTTTTTTTAAGAAGTTTGAGTTTTTTAATGCCAAAAAAATTCTACTTCTAGAGATGAGCAGAATTGCGTTATGGATTCCGTTACCACGGACCATAACACAATTCTATGACGGAATGCATAACGGAATGCCTTTAGAGGCATTCCGTCATAATAGAAGTCTACGGGCTGCAAAACGGTTCTGTCCCATTTCTGTTATGCAGGGGAGTCCTCTCCTGCATAATGGAAACGGGACGGATCCGTTATGCAGGCCATAGACTTTCTATTATGACGGAATACCTCTAAAGGCATTCCGTCATAGAATTGCATTATGGTCCGTGGTAACGGAATCCATAACGTAATTCTGCTTTTACCACCAAACGAAGCGTGAACTAATTTCATAACCTGAAATTCGCTGTTCTCTTGCTACTTCTTTGGGTCAGTGTTTTCTTTTTTTTTCTTTTTATATTACAGCATGCTCTGTGTGGTGTGTGTGTGTGTGTGTGTTTTTTTTTTTTTTTTTTAAACCGTGGCATTTTTCATATTAACATCAAAGGGAAGTAGTATATTTTCCGCTTTATAAGACACATTGGATGATAAAACATACCTAGGTTTATATTAGACTTCAGATCAAAACCCATCATAGCTCAGATTAGACCCCCATCAGAGAGAAATTTATGCTCCTCCGCCACTCTGCAGATCCAGGGGTTTCTCCTGCATTCACCACTCCCTGGTCTGAGCGGTGAGTACAGGCAGTGCTAGCAGCTCTAGACTCGCCACACTTCCTGAGCCTTCTGCATACTAATGACCGCTTCCATAACGTAGCGCTTACTAGTATTTGCTTTATAAGGCCTCATGTACACGACTGTTGTGCGGCCGTTCCGTGCATTGGGGACCGCAAATTCACGGGCAACATCAGTGCGGCGGCCGGGACGGATCGAGACCCATTTAACTTGAATGGGTCCGTGATCCGTCCGCACAGTAAAAGAATAGAACATTATTATTGCCGTGCGGAGGCGCGGACTGAAACTCCACGGAAGCACTCCGTGGTGCTTCCGGTCCGCACTGCGCGGATTGCGGACCCATTCAAGTGATTGGGTCCGCATCCGTGATGCGGGGGGCACACGGCCGGTGCCCGTGTATTGCGGACCCGTTGTACGAGCCCTAAGACGCACTACCATTTTCCCCCACTTTTGGGGGAAAAATGCATCTCATCAAGTGAAAAATATAGTAATTGCCTGACCAGGAATATCACGCACATAGCACTACACCTATAATTGATACATCAGAAAGTGAATCAGTCATCTAATTACAGGTTAGACAAGTCATTCTGTTAATTTGCTGGTTTAACCAGTTATTAGCCAATATGTGTGTATATATTAGTGCATACATGCTACCTGAGAATATAGACAGTATATTAATGTAATTATTAATCATTAATATGTATTTACAGGTATCCGGCCATATAAATGTGACATCTGCAACAAAGCATTTACCCAGCGCTGCTCACTGGAATCTCATCTGAAGAAGATCCATGGGGTGCAGCAAGGCTATGCATATAAGCAGAGAAGGGACAAGCTCTTTGTGTGTGAAGAATGCGGTTACACCGGACCCTCCCAGGAGGATTTATATTTGCACGTTTACAATACCCACCCTGGCAGTGCCTTTCTCAGGAAGACCACAAAAAAACTCAATGCTCTTCTACAAAACAAAATTCATTCTGTGCTCCAGGGAAGTCCCGAACCAGAAGAGGAGGGAGAGTGAGACGCACACACAGACTTTTTGTACAGATGTTTACAATTCTATATTTTTACAGCTAATTTTATTATTTTTACTATGGCAGAGGGATAACTACATTTTAGTACACCATATTTATCATAAATGAATTTCTCATAGAGGAAACTACTGACTATTAGCGTAAAAAAAAAGAAATTAAAATGGAAAAGTGCTAAATTTTTTCATGCCAGTTATTTAATGCCATGCTTTTGGAGCTGGGACAAGAACAGTGTGTACATATTATGATATATTATAGATGTAAAGCTATACCAAGTGTCTGTACCAACAATTGTAAAAACAAAGTCATTATTTACTTTGTATCCTAAGATTTTTTTTTTTTTGTAATATTGTACTTTTATGTTTTTATATATAATGGGTGCTGGTGCCTTTTAATAAAAATAAGGTTTATATTTTTATGTGTCCTGTTTTCTTAAAATTTTTAGAAATTACATAACGTGGTCTCAAAAAGCAGGAAATGCTCAACCCCATATGCAGTTGTGCACATTTATAACCGGGGGAGCAATCTGGAGACCACGTTATATTATGTCATTTGTATATGTATGTCAGGAGGTGTATAAACTCCAAATTTTGAATGTGCCTGATTTTTATCTATAGGCAGCATTCGGTGCACCTGTGAGGCCTGCATCATATGAGTCAACTCCTGGGAGCTATTTGCTGTGAGTCGGACCGTACGCTAGTGATGGGAAGTTCGAATCTACTAAATGAATTGGTTCATTTGAATCCGTTCATCCAAACAAACAGATTCATGAATCGAATCTTCGATTCACTTGCTGAGTCGGCTGACAAGCAAGTGAACTGAAGCTCAGGAGTTAAAAAAACAAGCATCCAGGGGGTGGTGAAAACTCAGGACTGGAGAGGAGGAGTAATTAATATAATTAAAATGGTTGCAGACCAGGTGGGTTGGGAGGGCCCAGCCTTCACTCTCTAGGATCATGTTACACAAGACCTGTAACAGTTAGTCTCTGCTACCTTCAAACAGATCAGCTCAGTCAGATGACTCGTCGACTCCTCCAGTTCAGTAAAAGGAATAGATTCAAAAGAATGATTCGTTCAAGAACTAGACATCTCTACCTTTTCGCTTCTGTAATTCGCCCACTGGCCCCTGGTGCTGCCCATATGGCACAGGTAGATTAGCGTTAGGTCCCGTGCCACCTGAGATACCTTGACGTGGTGCGCGGGCTCCGGTATGTCCTTCATATAAGGAAATGTTGGCTAAAGTCTCATTTTAACATCAGTGTGAGGGTTTAGTTAGATTTTGTTGATTGCGTCCACGCACAGTAGTGCACCTATTTTTCTAAATGTTTACTTAAAATTTTTAGCACACACTATATTGTGAAAATTTGCAACTTGTGTTTGTAGAAACGTGCAGACACGAGTCTTTTATAGGTTGTAACACCCGATAATTTCAACAAAACATCTTGCTGTAATAAAAAAAATACCTAATTATCAGTTACAATTTACAATCATATAATAGAGAACAGTGAAGAAAAACTTTGTGTGAGCAAACTTTCTAAATGATATCAATCCTGTCCATGTAAATGTTTTTTTTTTTTTTTTTTATAGCATTGAATACAATTAACATGTTGGTAATTCATTAATGCTCCATTCAGTTACATTTGAATTCCAGTGGCCTGATCTGGCTGAGGATAAAGCTACCGGAGCTCACCATATCCGGCATTGCTAAAAAACAACCATGTACTGCCAGATCTGGCAGCTGTTTCGGCCAAACAAATACTGCTGTGTGCTGGTTTTTTTTTTTTGGTAGACAACTGGCATTTATGCAGGTACATCCTGTCTGATCAGGCTACCAGATTCACAATGCCACTGTGAACATAGTCTAAGGTGTCTACGATGGCAAGTGGAATCAACCTAGAGTCTCTAAACCATCACTATAGAGGGGACCAGGTTTAAAAAGGAAGTCCAGAGAGCAGATGTCCTACACAGCAACTGTGCCGTGCCCCCACCCCCACTTCCCTATTCTTAAAGGGGTTGTCTCACTTCAGTAAATGGCATCTATTATGTACAGGAAGTTAATAAAAGCCACTTACTAATGTATTGTGATTGTCCATATTGCTTCCTTTGCTGGCTGGATTCATTTTTCCACCACATTATACACTGCTCGTTTCCATGGTTACCACCACCCTGTAATCCAGCAGTGGTGGCCATGCTTGCACACTATAGGAAAAAGTGCTGGCCTCTGTTGGCCAGGACCGTAGGAGCACACAAAGACTAGTGTGTACAGTGTGCAAGCACGACCACCGCTGCTGGAGTACAGGGTGGTCGTAACCATACAAACGATCAGCGTATAATGTGATGGAAAAAAGAATCCAGCCAACAAAGGAGGCAAAATGGACAATCACAGTACATTTAATAAGTGACTTGTATTAACATTGTCTACATGATAAACACCATTTGCTGAAGACAACCCCCTTTAATAATTACTTCCGGCAAGTTTTTGCTGACCGAACAGGGATGTACTTTCAGTGGTTTGTGTCAGCTCATAGTTGAGGTTCTAGGCTTATTCTAACTTCAAAGGGACGTTAGTTTGACGTACTAGTTGCTGGTTGAACTGAATGTCATAGACCATTGGTCCAAGGCACCTAAAGACCCCAGCCAGAGACACGTCTCTGATGACCACCCTATGTATTGCTGTTCTGCTTACTAGAGAATTGATATGACACTAAACTGTTATGTCTTGAGGGTTCAAAAGTCTAACGTTATTTCAGATAATTAATGTTTGGAATGTACAATTTTGATTTTCTTCTCGCAAACTAAAGGCAGTATAAAGCCATAATAATCTCGCTCATGCGCCATTATTTGCAGTATTAGTTATGATATGACTACAAAAAAAAGAAGCGGTTGTGCATGTGCTGCTAAAATTCATTTGGTGGCACATGTAAATTCATTATTGCGGATTCATAGGCCTATCGCTCGCAGCTATTGTTGAGTGGACTTAAAGATGTTAGTGGTCGCATAAACTAAGAGCTCGGAATTTCCCTTTCTGAACCCATACAGCAACCATACAACTGGCTACTGAGCAATCAAAGTCAATGGGGATCGGCAGTATCCGGCTATGGCAAACTCTGCTGGGCTGTTCCTCTGCTGGACACGGATGGCCCCCCGGAACAGGAGGCCTATTATAGAAATGCCTATTCTTGTCCGCAAAACAGACATGAATAGGACAGGACTCATAATTTTTGCGGGGCCATGGAACGGAACAAAAGATGCGGACAGCACCCAGTGCTGTCCGCATCTTTTGCGGACCGATTGAAATGAATGGTTCTGTATATGGACCGTATGCGGAACACAGAAAACGGCCTGTATACGGAGTGCAAAATACATTCGTATGAACGAGCCCTAACAGGGTAAATATGTCAGTTTGTTTCTAGTCGAAAGGCTAAATGCAATAGCAGAATGAGATGAACATATAAGGATGACAAGAAAACCTTACTTTAAAGGGGCTGTCCCATGAAAAATATTCTACAGGTTTCAAACCAGCACCTGGATCTGAATACTTTTGTAATTGCATGTAATTAAAAATGTATTATAGCCATTGAGATATTCAATGAAATCTATCTGTATAGCGCCACCTGCTGTTTGCTCCTGCTGCCAGCTTCCTCACTGCGCCTGTGCCGAATACTAAACGGGACGGCGCAGACGTGGGATTTACGGGACACTGAGGAGAACTCGGACGTCAACTGTACATGGGCGTGCCAATGGGTGAGAAGATGGAGCCTCTAGGTGCTGCAGCAACACCCCACTAGCACCTGTCCTAGGAGGTTCATTAGCATATTATAAAAGTCTTTATTTTGAGGGAACGGCGGTAGGCAGGGAGTTATAAAGCATACTGTTATGCACTGCTGACAGTAGCACATCGCTAATGTCAGTCAGCTACATAACGATTTTTTCTCATGACAGAAACCCTTTAAATCAGTCATTTCCCTAGCTTATTCCTTGTCTGGAAGTCCTACTCCTAGTTCTCTTAACCACTACAGGACCGCCGTACGCAGGATTGCGTCTTTGCGGCGGCCCTGTTATTCTGGGTGGACACGCCGGCGCGTCCTCTCGCGAGACTTCCTGTGAACGCGCGCGCGTTCACCGGAACCGGAGGTAAACTAGCTGATCTACAGCCTGCCAGCGGCGATCATTCGCTGGCAGGCTGTAGATGCGATTTTTTTTTAACCCCTAACAGGTATATTAGACGCTGTTTTGATAACAGCGTCTAATATACCTGCTACCTGGTCCTCTGGTGGTCCCTTTTGCTTGGATCGACCACCAGAGGACACAGGCAGCTCTGTAATAAGTAGCACCAAACACCACTACACTACACTTCTCCTCTTGTCACTTATTAACCCCTGATCACCCCATATTAGACTCCCTGATCACCCCCCTGTAAGGCTCCATTCAGACGTCCGTATGTGTTTTGCGGATCCGATCCATGGATCCGCAAAACACATACGGACGTCTGAATGGAGCCTTACAGGGGGGTGATCAATGACATAAAGCCCAAATAGACTCCCTGATCACTCCCCCTGTCATTGATTACCCCCCCCCTGTAAGGCTCCATTCAGACGTTTGTATGTGTTTTGCGGATCCGATCCATGGATCCGTAGATCCGCAAAACACATATGGACCTCTGAATGGAGCCTTACAGGGGGGTGATGAATGACAGGGTGGTGATCACCCCATATAGACTCCCTGATCACCCCCCTGTAGGGCTCTATTCAGACATTTTTTTGGCACAAGTTAGCGGAAATTGATATTTTTTATTTATTTTTTTTTTCTTACAAAGTCTCATATTCCACTAACTTGTGACAAAAAATAAAATCTCACATGAACTCACCATACCCCTCACGAAATCCAAATGCGTAAAATTTTTTAGACATTTATATTCCAGACTTCTTCTCACGCTTTAGGGCCCCTAAAATGCCAGGGCAGTGCAAACACCCCACATGTGACCCCATTTTGGAAAGAAGACACCTCAAGGTATTTTGTGAGGGGCATAGCGAGTTCATGTAAATTTTTATTTTTTGTCACAAGTTAGCGGAAAGGGAGACTTTGTGAGAAAAAATTATAATAAATCAATTTCCGCTAACTTGTGCCAAAAAAAAAAAAAACTTCTATGAACTCGCCATGCCCCTCACGGAATACCTTGGGGTGTCTTCTTTCCAAAATGGGGTCACATGTGGGGTATTTATACTGCCCTGGTATATAACTACCCCACAAGTGACCCCATTTTGGAAAGAAGACACCCCAAGGTATTCCCTGATGGGCATAGTGAGTTCATGGAAGTTTTTATTTTTTGTCACAAGTTAGTGGAATATGAGACTTTGTAAGGAAAAATTAATAAAATCATCATTTTCCGCCAACTTGTGACAAAAAATTAAAAGTTCTATGAACTCACTATGCCCATCAGTGAATACCTTAGGGTGTCTACTTTCCGAAATGGGGTCATTTGTGGGGTGTTTGTACTGTCTGGGCATTGTAGAACCTCAGGAAACATGACAGGTGCTCAGAAAGTCAGAGTTGCTTCAAAATACGGAAATTCACATTTTTGTACCATAGTTTGTAAACGCTATAACTTTTACCCAAACCATTTTTTTTTATCAAAGACATGTAGAACAATAAATTTAGAGAAAAAATTATATAGAAATGTAGTTTAAAAAAAAAAAAAATTACAACTGAAATTGAAAAATGTCATTTTTTTGCAAAAATTTCGTTAAATTTCGATTTATAACAAAAAAAGTAAAAATGTCAGCAGCAATGAAATACCACCAAATGAAAGCTCTATTAGTGAGAAGAAAAGGAGGTAAAATTCATTTGGGTGGTAAGTTGTATGACCGAGCAATAAACCGTGAAAGTAGTGTAGTGCAGAATTGTAAAAAGTGGCCTGGTCATTAAGGGTGTTTAAGCTAGGGGGGCTGAGGTGGTTAAAGCACACTCCACTAGGGCAATCTCCACCTCTTGAGCTGAAAGATCTAATGTCTCAATTGAACAAATCTGTAAGGCTGCCATGTGGTCCTCTCCTTCTACTTTCTACAGGCACTATCATCTCCAACTGAATTCTGCCACTAATCTCCTATTTGGTACCAAGGTGCTTCAAGTGGTGGCTTCCCTGTAAGGAAGGGGTTTTCTCTGTAATCTCTATCTGTGGTGCTGTCGTGGGGGAAGGAAAAAATTATAATTACACTTACCAGTAATCTGATTTTCCAGACCCCACGACAGCACCCTTCCTTATTCCCTCCCTGGTGTTTCATTGGTTCCTCTTTTCATACATTGGGTGTAGCAAAAAAAAAAAAAAAAGTGTATAATACAATATACAGTTGTGTTCAAAATAGTAGCAGTCAGGCATCACTAACCTGATCAATCACTGTTTTTTGTAGAAATTATATTTCTACATGGCAAATAATTACTAGGAGGTGTAGTAAAGTAATAGAAATCCAACAGCCCCAACAGTCATGACATGCATGCTGCTGATTCTCTGTAATTCAATCACTTAATGAAAGGGACATGTTCAAAATAATAGCAGTGTGGAGTTCAATGAGTGAGGTCATTCATTCTTAGAAAAACAGGTGGCAATTATTGCCCTTATTTAAGGAAGGAAGGCAGCAAATGTTGTACATGCTGATTACAGTGCATTTCTCTCAAAAAATCTGAGGAAAATGGGTTGTTCCAGACATTGTTCAGAAGAACAGCGTACCTTGATTAAAAATGGAGAGGGGAAAACATATAAAGAAGTGCAGAAAATGATAGGCTGCTTAGCTAAAATGATCGCAAATGCTTTAAAATGGGAAGCAAAACCTGAAAGACGTGGAAGAAAGTGAAAAACTACCATTCAAATGGATAGCAAAATAGCCAAAATGGCAAGGACTCAGCCAACAATCAGCTCCAGGAAGATCAAAGAAGGTCTAAAGTTACCTGTGAGTATTGCTACAATTAGAAGACGCCTATGTGAAGCCAAGCTATCTGCAAGAAGACCCCGCAAAGTCCCACTGTTAAAAAAAAAAAAGACATTTGCTGAAGAGGTTACAATTTGCCAAAGAGCACATTGACTGGCCTAAAGAGACATTTTGTGGACTGATTAAAGTAAAATTGTTCTTTTTGGGTCTAGTGGCCGGAGACAGTTTGTCAGAATTCAAGCCACAGTACACTGTGAAGACAGTGCAGCATGGTGGCACAAGCATCATGATATGGGGATGTTTCTCATACTACGGTGTTGGGCCTATTTATCGCATTCCAAGGATCATGGATCAGTTTGAATACATCAGAATACTTAAAGAGGTCATGATGCCTTATGCTGAAGAGGAAATGCTCTTGAAAAGGGTGTTCCAACAAGACAACCACCCCAAACACACCAGTAATCGTGCATCATCTTGGTTCCAGACCAACAAGATTGACGTTATGGAGTGGCCAGCCCAATCCCCGGATCTTAATACAATAGAAAACCAAGAAATAGAGAAGAACTGTGGAATGTAGTCCAATCATCCTGGGTAGTGTTGAGCGAACTTCTGTTTTAAGTTCGGCGTCTAAAGTTCGGCTTCCGGTTAGCGGAGAATCCCGATATGGATTCCGAATTCCGTTGTGGTCCGTGGTAGCGGAATCAATAATCGGCCATTATTGATTCCGCTACCACGGACCACAATGGAATTCGGAATCCATATCGGGATTCTCCGCTAACCGGAAGCCGAACTTTAGACGCCGAACTTAAAACAGAAGTTCGCTCAACACTAATCCTGGGCTGGAATACCTGTTCACAGGTGCCAGAAGTTGGTTGACTCCATACAACACAGATGGACAGCAGTTCTCAGAAACAGTGGTTATACAACTAAATTTTAGTTAAGTGATTCAAAGGAAAGCAAAATCTTCAAACATTTTTCAGTTTATATAGTGAATGTTTGAGTTTGTAAAGAAGAATAAAATTTTTGAACAGTCTAATATTCACTTTTCTTCAATTTTTTTTAGAGGAACACAAATTTGATATATTTTTTTTCATGTTTTGATTTGGAATAGAATGTGTAGTGTTCCCAATTAATTTGTATGGAAATAAAAGCTATTAGAAGGATTTTGAGCTGTATTCACTTTTTTAAACACACTGCTATTATTTTGAACACAACTGTATATGTAAAAGTTGTCGTATATATTGAATAAACTAACTTGGGTTGGAGTCACTCTGTAAACCACTGAGGTGGGAGAGAGGCTCCATCTTTTTATTCTGCAGGTTTCCTGTCCCTGGGGGCAGATCCTATCTCTCTGTGGTGCTGTCGTGGGGTCTGGAAAATCCGATTACCGGTAAGTGTAATCATCATTTTATGCAATGCACGCCGCATCCCAGGTGTGATAGGAAATGCAGAGTGGTGTAGTGGTGCGGCCTGAATGTCTCTTATTGTGTGTCACGGTAATCCTACCTGGATACTTCTGGACCTTGGGATTTGGCTCTGAAGCAATAAGAAGGCAAAGATAATTGAGGGATAAAAGAGTCCAGGCCTTGTATGTAGTTGAACAGGAGTAAACGTTAATCCAAAACAATCTTTAAACTTTATCTTGGTCCCAAGCAGGAGTTAGCATAAACTGGCATGCTTCTTCAATAACTCTGCTTGCTCCCTTTCTCTGCTGTAATAATTTGCTTTCTTTCTTTCAGCTGCACTAAATTCTGCTTAAAGGAAATGTCCCATGAAAAATATTTTACAGTTTGAAAACCAGCCCCTGGATCTGAATACTTTTGTATTTGCATGTAATTAAAAATTTTGCATAGCCACCAATTTATTCAGCTAAATGTATCTGTATAGCACCGCCTATTTGTTCTTTTTCTTAGTCCTGCTTACTGAGATGGCCGCACATGCTCAGTTTCATCCTTCAACTGCCTCCTGAGCTGTGATAGGGAGAGCTGAGACACGCCCCCTGAGCTGCAGCAGAAAAGACACTCCCCTTGAGCTGTCAGCTTGTTATAAATTTAGCAGTGCAATGAATGTAGAGATCTCTGGATCCATGTGAGGTACAGGGCTGGTTCTAGTTTTGTTAGAAAGAGAGATTGTCATGTACTATATAATGTCTGATTTTTATTTTTTACATTAGTCATGCGATAATCACTTTAAGGTCTGGTTTCTACACTTTAGGTATCTTTGGATAGGATGCTGTCAACTCGGCCTGACACTCGGTAAAACTTATCTTCAGCCGAAGAACTCTTCCTCTTGCTGATTCTCTTATGGTGGCCGAAGAACTATTCCTCTGGCCCCTATGGCTTCCAGACATCTTTCTTCATGGCCAGCAGAGCTTAGGGCACTCTGGCTGGTGTAGGCACGCCTGAGCGTGCCCCTGCTCACACACGTGCTCCCTAGCTTAGTACTAGACTAACTAACTGGAAACTTCTGCCCCACCCTTCCGGCAGGAAGCAGGACTCGTCCACTTCTGCCCAAAGGGGGGAGAATGGAATGATGAGTTCCATTCTCTTAAACTATAGCTCTGCCATTCGCACTGACACCTGCTGGTGAACCAGGCATATTACATGTAATAAAACAGCTGCGTAAAGATATTATCATTGCACCATGTAGAAGACCTGGACAAAAATACACAGATGACATTCAGGTTAGCCTATTAGAGGTAGTAGCCGGGTGCAGGAGTGGTAACACCACTCCGGGGTGATATATATATATATATATATATATATATATATATATAAAAAAAAAAGTTAAATAATGGCGGCACTGGAAACAGGCAGTATGGGTTCTACGTCCAGGGATATAGCTGCTTACCCAAGATGAACAGAGATGAAACAAGGACAGCACTCCAAGTAAAAAAGTGGTATTTAATCACCCATGCAGATGGCAACGTTTCAGCTCAAACAAGAGCCTTTTGAAAAAGGCTCTTGTTTGAGCTGAAACGTTGCCATCTACATGGGTGATTAAATACCACTTTTTTACTTGGAGTGCTGTCCTTGTTTCATCTCTCTCTCTATATATATATATATATATATATATATATATATATATATATATATATATATATATATATACACACACACACTGCTCAAAAAAATAAAGGGAACACTTAAACAACACAATGTAACTCCAAGTCAATCACACTTCTGTGAAATCAGACTGTCCACTTAGGAAGCAACACTGAGCGACAATCAATTTCACATGCTTTTGTGCAAATGGGATAGACAACAGGTGGAAATTATAGGCAATTAGCAAGACACCCCCAATAAAGGAGTGGTTCTGCAGGTGGTCACCACAGACCACTTCTCAGTTCCTATGCTTCCTGGCTGATGTTTTGGTCACTTTTGAATGCTGGCGGTGCTTTCACTCTAGTGGTAGCATGAGACGGAGTCTACAACCCACACAAGTGGCTCAGGTAGTGCAGCTTATCCAGGATGGCACATCAATGCGAGCTGTGGCAAGAAGGTTTGCTGTGTCTGTCAGCGTAGTGTCCAGAGCATGGAGGCGCTACCAGGAGACAGGCCAGTACATCAGGAGACGTGGAGGAGGCCGTAGGAGGGCAACAACCCAGCAGCAGGACAGCTACCTCCGCCTTTGTGCAAGGAGGAACAGGAGGAGCACTGCCAGAGCCCTGCAAAATGACCTCCAGCAGGCCACAAATGTGCATGTGTCTGCTCAAACGGTCAGAAACAGACTCCATGAGGGTGATATGAGGGCCCGACGTCCACAGGTGGCGGTTGTGCTTACAGCCCAACACCGTGCAGGACGTTTGGCTTTTTCCAGAGAACACCAATATTGGCAAAATCGCCACTGGCGCCCTGTGCTCTTCACAGATGAAAGCAGGTTCACACTGAGCACATGTGACAGACGTGACAGAGTCTTAAGACGCCGCGGAGAACGTTCTGCTGCCTGCAACATCCTCCAGCATGACCGGTTTGGCATTGGGTCAGTAATGGTGTGGGGTGGCATTTCTTTGGAGGGCCGCACAGCCCTCCATGTGCTCGCCAGAGGTAGCCTGACTGCCATTAGGTACAGAGATGAGATCCTCAGACCCCTTGTGAGACCATATGCTGGTGCGGTTGGCCCTGGGTTCCTCCTAATGCAAGACAATGCTAGACCTCATGTGGCTGGAGTGTGTCAGCAGTTCCTGCAAGACGAAGGCATTGATGCTATGGGCTGGCCCGCCCGTTCTCCAGACCTGAATCCAATTGAGCACATCTGGGACATCATGTCTCGCTCTATCCACCAACGTCACGTTGCACCACAGACTGTCCAGGAGTTGGCAGATGCTTTAGTCCAGGTCTGGGAGGAGATCCCTCAGGAGACCGTCTGCCACCTCATCAGGAGCATGCACAGGCGTTGTAGGGAGGTCATACAGGCACGTGGAGGCCACACACACTACTGAGCCTCATTTTGACTTGTTTTAAGGACATTACATCAAAGTTGGATCAGCCTGTAGTGTGTTTTTCCACTTTAATTTTGAGGGTGACTCCAAATCCAGACCTCCATGGGTTGAAAAATTTGATTTCCATTTTTTTTTTTTTTGTGTGATTTTGTTGTCAGCACATTCAACTATGTAAAGAACTAAGTATTTAGAAGAATATTTATTTAATTCAGATCTAGGATGTGTTATTTTTGTGTTCCCTTTATTTTTTTGAGCAGTGTATATATATATATATATATATATATATATATATATATATATATATATATATATACGCTGCAATCATTATAGGATAGGAGAGTATTGATGTGAGGTATAATGGATGCAGTTTTTACAGATATATAGTATATACAGCAGTGTACTGATATGTGAGGTATGAGGTTTAACCCGTTCAAGCGATAGCCAGTTTGGACAAAATGCCGGAGCACCATGACGTGTCAGTTTATGTGGTAATAACTTTGGAACGCTTACCTATCCAAGCCATTCTGAGACTGTTTTCTCGTGACACATCATTCTTTATGTTAGTGGTGAATTTGAGTTGATATGTTTTACATTTATGCATACCCCCACCCCTAAATAGGCAGAAAGTTTGGAAAAATTTTACAAATTTGAATTTTTCCGCTTTTAAGACAGTGATACTTCATAAAATGTCGTCATTTTATTTTTTCAGGAAGTTAAAAGGCTTAGAAACAAATTTTTGCTGTAGTTTTTATTGGCATCATTTTGGGGTACATAAGTCTTTTGGCTCACTTTTTAGAACATTTTTTGTGGAGGTGAATTGGGTAAAAATGGTATTTGTCTCAGTGTTTTTATGGGGTTCCTCTTGCGGAAAATATATGATAGTTTTATTCTAAGGGCTTGATACGGTTATGGCAATACCAAATTTATATAGCTTTTTTTATGTTTTACAACTTTTTCACCATAAAATCTCTTTTCCGTTAAAAATAAATTAGAATTTTGCATCGTTATATACTAAAGTCCATAACTTTTAAATTTTTTCAGCAATATAGCTGTGTGGCGGCTTGGTTTTTGGCGGGACGGGTTGTATTTTTTTATTGGTATCATTTTGGGGTACATATGACTTTTTGATCACTTGTTATTTTTTTGTGGAGGGGAGGTAACAAAAACGGCAATTCCGTCCTTGTTTTTTATGTTATTTTTTACAACGTTCACCGTGCGGGATTAGTAACATGATACTTTAATAGATCAGGTCATTACGGACGCGGCGATACCAATTACGTATAGTTTTTTATTTATTTCATTTTTTTTATAGCAAATGAACGGATATGAGAAAAGACAAATTTATTTTTTTTATTTTTTTATTTATCAAGACCCATTTGGATCTTGAAGATCCAGTGGGCCTGAAGGTTATACAGTGCATTGCAATAGTCATCTATTGTAATGCACTGTATAGTCTGTATTACACTTACACTAAGGCTACTTTCACACCTGCGTTCGGTTGTCCGCTTGTGAGCTCCGTTTGAAGGGGCTCACAAGCGGCACTGAACGCATCCGTACTGCCCTAATGCATTCTGAGTGGACGCGGATCCGCTCAGAATGCATCAGTCTGGCAGCGTTCAGCCTCCGCTCCGCAACCGGACACCTGAAAGCTGCTTGCAGCGTTCGAGTGTCCGCCTGGCCGTGCGGAGGCAAGCGGATCCGTCCAGACTTACAATTTAAGTCAATGGGGACGGATCCGTTTGAATTTGACACTATATGGCTCAATTTTCAAACGGATCCGTCCCCCATTGACTTTCAATGTAAAGTCTGGACGGATCCGTTCAGGCTACTTTCACACTTAGAATTTTTTTTAAACTATAATGCAGACGGATCCGTTCTGAACGGATCCAAACGTCTGTATTATAGGAGCGGATCCGTCTGTGCAGACATCAGACGGACCCGCTCTGAACGCAAGTGTGAAAGTAGCCTAAGGCTGATCAAACGCTAAGGGTCTGATCAGCCTTAGGTACTTGGCAGCCCGGATGACCTTGTAAAACGCCCAGTTGCCATGGCAACCATCGGGCCGCTGCCATCGCAGCAGCCGCGGCCCGATGGAAAAAAGAGAGGGAGCTCCCTCTCAACCCCATGGATGCCGCGGGCGGCTACCAACCGCAGCTTCTATGGGGTTAAACGGCTGAGATCGGTGCCAACACCGATTTCGGACTTAGCAGCAGAGTGTCAGTTGTAAATTACAGCTGACACTCTCTGCTGATGGCAGCGGCTCCATTCCTGAGCCGCTGCCATCACACTGAGGCCGGTTGCAGGGGGCATCAGGAGGCAATGGGGGCACAGTGGGGGTCTTGCCTAATTTCAGGCTGTGATCTCCAGTGTGGAGATCACAGCCTGAAACCGGCATTTTCTTATTGAAGCACTCTGATTGGTTAGTCTGCAGAGACTAACCAATCGGAGCGCTTGCCGACACTCTGATTGGTCCCTTGCCGGCTTTATAGTGTCGCTGCCCCAGTAAGCAGTTTGGACGTGACCGTACATCCAAATGCGCTAAATTACTTACAATTTTGATGTACACTTACGTCATAATGTGTGAAGGGGTTAAAAGATGTAGTGTGTGCAGATATATGGGGTCATTTATCAAAGTGGTGTAAAGCAGAAGTGGCTGAGTTGCCCACAGCAACCAGATTCCACCTTTAATTTTCCAAATAAGCTGTCAAAAATGAAAGGTGGAATCTGACTGGTTGCTGTGGGCAACTAAGCCAGTTCTACTTTTATCAAACTGGTGTAATGACCCCAAGATTATATACAGGAGTGTACTGATATGTGAGGTACGAGGTGTAATTTATACCTCGTAACTCACATATCAGTACACCGCTATCTCTCTTATATATAAAAAAAAATTGTTTCTGTCTGTCTGTCTAGACGTTCTTTATGCGCGACCAAACAACTGGACCGATCTTCACCAAATTTGACACACAGGTACATCAGGTGTCCGGGAAGGTTTTAGACCGGGTCTCAGCTCTCTAGGACGTACCGTTCCTGAGATATTCCCAAAAACTGAGCCCCAGCCCCCCAATACAAGTCTGCAAGTCTTTCTCTTCAAATCCCAACTGCTATAAACACAGTTTTACTCCAGGTTTCCATAACAACCCAGCCATTTTTCTTTACTGCTTAAAGGGGCGGGCACAGTGGAGGTCACGGTTATTAAACTGGGGGCACTGTAGAGGTCACTTTTATTAAAGGGGCTGGCGCTATGATGGTCCCTGTTAAAGGGCCGGGCACTGTGAAAGTCACTGTTAAAGGGCCGGGCACTGTGAAAGTCACTGTTAAAGGGCCGGGCACTGTGAAAGTCACTGTTAAAGGGGCGGCCACTATGAAGGTCACTGTTAAAGGGACGGTCAATGCTAAAGGGGCGGTCACTGTAGAGGTCACTGTTATGGGGGAAACTGTCGATATATTTTTACGACACACGGAAACATAAAATGAAATAGATGAAATATACCCATGTGAAGCTGGGTCCTTCTGCTAGTCTCATATATATAAAAATGAGTTTCTGTCCGTCTGTCTGGACGTTCTTTATGCGCGACCAAACGACTGGACCGATCTTCACCAAATTTGTACCTATTGTACCTAGACTGGGGGAGGACCTAGTGCTCTGGCGAAGGTTTATAGATGTTGTCATTTTCATTTGGCAAAAAACTGAGAGCAAATTGGGAATATTTTTGGAAGAGATAAATCAGAACCAAAATAATCTAAAATTCACTGTAAATATTAGTACAAGACAAATATAATTTTTGGATCTAATCATTAAAACACAAGAAGATCGATTAATATGTCAAACATATCAAAAGCTGGTAGCAAGAAACAGCTATATTCTCAACTCCAGCTGCCACCTACCAAGATGGCTGTTAAATATCCCTAAAGGTCAGTTTAGACGGTTAAAAAGCAACTGTACAGTTGAAGAAGACTTCGAACAGGAAGCAGCACATATGAAAGAACAATTCCTCACTAAAAATGACCCTGCCCACCTCATTGAAACATCATTAACTGAGGTAAGGAATATGGAAAGGGATTCCTTCTTTAAATTAGAAGATACAAAGACTAAACATCAGGAACAAGAAAACCAAATTAGGATTATCTTGCCTTACAGTGCCCAATACAGAAAAAAAGAGACCATTGTGAGAAAACACTGGCACCATGTTGTAAAAGATAAATTAATAGGCCCACTTTTAGCTAGTGGACCCCAAAATCGTATACACTAAAGCACCTAACCTACAACTTAAAATAGCACCGACTGTTAAAGCAAAAAAACAAGTAAAAGAAGGACTCTCCCAGAATTTATTTAACCTGAAAGGTTTCTACAGATGTAACACATACAGTCCTGATCAAAAGTTTAAGACCACTTGAAAAATGGCAAAAAATCATATTTTACAATGTTGGATCTTAAAGGGTTTCTATCACTTCGTATGACATAATTAGCTGTCAGACACTAGCGATCTGCTAGTGTCTGCTCTGGCCAACCATCCTACTATAATCACTTGTGGGGCAGCGGTTTTGCTAAAAAACTAACTTTTATAAATATGCTAATGAGCCTCTAGGTGCTATGTGGGCGTCATTAGCACCTAGAGGCTCCGTCTACCTTCATACACAGCCGCCGCCCAGCGCGTCCCTCCAGCCCGCCCATGTCCTCCTCCGTGTGACGCAGCGGACGAATTCTCGCGCATGCGCCGTGCGCGGCTGTATTCGGCGCATTTGAGATCTCAGCTCGGAGCGGTCAGACATTCAATGCGCATGCGCGGCTGTATTCGGCGCATGCGCATTGAATGTCTGACCGCTCCGAGCTGAGATCTCAAATGCGCCGAATACAGCCGCGCACGGCGCATGCGCGAGAACTCGTCCGCTGCGTCACACGGAGGAGGACATGGGCGGGCTGGAGGGACGCGCTGGGCGGCGGCTGTGTATGAAGGTAGACGGAGCCTCTAGGTGCTAATGACGCCCACATAGCACCTAGAGGCTCATTAGCATATTTATAAAAGTTAGTTTTTTAGCAAAACCGCTGCCCCACAAGTGATTATAGTAGGATGGTTGGCCAGAGCAGACACTAGCAGATCGCTAGTGTCTGACAGCTAATTATGTCATACGAAGTGATAGAAACCCTTTAACAAGATTCCAAGTAGAGCTTTAACATGCAACAAGAAGAAATGAGAGTGAGACAAAACATTTTTTGAGCATTCAATTAATTGAAAATAACGATTAAACTGAAACAGGCTGTTTTTCAGCTGATCCAAATTTTTGGACCACATGCCTTTAAAAGGCCAAATCTGTGCAAAGATGTGGATTCATTGTCATTCTCTGTCAGGTAGTCACACGTTGTGATGGCAAAGGCAAAAAAACTCTCCCTTTTTGAATGTTGTCGGGTTGTTGAACTGCATAAGCAGGGTCTCTCACAGCGCGCCATTGCTGCTGAGGTGGGACGCAGTAAGACAGTCATTTGGAATTTCTTAACTGATCCTGAGGGTTATGGAACAAAAAAGTCAAGTGGAAGACCCCAAAAAAAAATTCATCAGCACTGAGCTGGAGGATCCAATTGGCTGTCCGTCAAGACACTGGACGATCCTCGACCCAAATTAAGGCCCTTACTGGTGCTGACTGCATCCCCATAACCATCAGACGGCATCTGAGATTGAAGGGCTTCAAAAACAAAAAAACGTCTTCAAAGACCTCGTCTCCTTGAACGCCACAGAACTGCTCGTTTGGACTTTGCAAGAGAGCACCAAACATGGGACATTCAAAAGGTGGAAGAAAGTTTTATTCTTTGATGAGATTTTTTTTACCTTGATGGTCCTGATGGTTTCCAACGTTACTGGCATGACAAGCAGATCCCACCTGAGATGTTTTCTACACGCCACAGTGGAGGGGGCGCCATAATGGTCTGGGGTGCTTTTTCCTTCAGTGGAACAATGGAGCTTCAGGAAGTGCAGAGGCGTCAAACGGCCGCTGGCTATGTCCAGATGTTGCAGAGAGCATTCCTCATGACTGGGTTTTTCAACAGAACAACGCTACAGTGCACAATGCCCGCAGGACAAGGGACTTCTTTCAGGAGAATAACCTCACTCTTTTGGCCCATCCTGTGTGTTCCCCTGATCTAAATCCAATTGAGAACCTTTGGGGATGGATGGCAAGGGAAGTTTACAAAAATGGACAACAGTTCCAGACAGTAGATGGCCTTCGTGCGGCCGTCTTCACCACTTGGAGAAATGTTCCCACTCACCTCATGGAAACGCTTGCATCAAGCATGCCGAAACAAATTTTTGAAGTGATAAACAATAACGGCGGAGCTACTCATTACTGAGTTCATGTTTGGAAGTTGGATTTCTATTTTTGGGGGGGGGGGGGTTTAGGTTTTTTTTTTGGAGGTGTGGTCCTAAACTTTTGATCAGCTGAAAAATTGCCTGTTTCAGTTTATTTGTTGTTTTCATTAAATTGAATGCTCAACAAAATGTTTTGTCTCACTCCCATTTCTTCTTGTTGCATGTTGAAGCTCTACTTGCAACCTTTTTTGCCATTTTTCAAGTGGTCTTAAACTTTTGATCAGGACTGTATAACAACTGTAAAAATACCAAATTTGCAAAAAAAAGATCAGAGCCTCCTCCACAAATACCTTAACGTATGAAATAGACACCTTCCTATCTTGCAACACATCTAACGTGTTGTAATTAATCGAATGCCCGTGTAAAAAGCAATATATTGGAAGAACAAAAAGTCTATTAATTCTAGAATCTCTGAACATATGACCAAAATTTGAAATGGTTATGAAAAACACTCCTTATCTAAGCATTTTAAGCATTACCATAATAAAGATCCAAGTCAACTACTTCGAAAAAGTAGAAACCTATTGGAGAGGGGGAGACCACATTGCAAACATGTCGAGACAAGAAGCCAGATGGATAAATGATTTTAACACACTAATCCCTGACGGCCTGAATTCCGATTTTGAACTGTTGGGTTTTTTATGAAGATAGACCCTCGCCAATGGGACATCAGGTGTCTGACTGTTCTATCAGCACCCTTATCTCCCCTTGGTGGAGGGCCCCCACCCAACTCACTGACATCAAGTCTAGTTTTGCCGTTTTTTTGTATGTATATTATGGTTCTTTATACTGTCTGGTAGAAATATCTACGAAAGCCTTGTAATAGGAGAAAAAAAACCACATATATATTTTGAAAAACCCATGTAAAACGCACAGAAACAGCATATGCATTTTCTGCGTTAAACAATGAAATGGTTGCAAACACAAGAATGTCAGAAGACTCAACTAAAATTGGAGTTGTATTACATTTGTTTGACCTAATGTAACATAATTAGTGAAAATTAAGGTTGGTTCCATGTCTGATTTTAAAAGTAACCTAAAACTATGCCCATACTGGGTTTTGGAGGTAACCTAGATGGGTATAAAAAGGAAGTTCTTCTTCTATTGTAACATGGCTACTGAGGAAGAGGTCAGAGAACCTCCAAACGCTTTTAGCAAGCTCACTACAACACCCATCAGGAATATATCAGATATCCTGTAATATTCTTTCTGATAAACAGCGCAAGAATCATCGAGCAAACCAAGGCACGAATAACCGGCTCGTTAATAAAGAAAATAGCAGACTACACCACAGAGGAAAACACCACATAACATCATTCTAACCACGTGAGAAAACCATGTGACACCATCCTAGTCACGTGAGACGCTGAAATCCCGGAACACAGCACACCACCACGAGGGTCCGGACTGCAATACACATTGTACGTTAAAGTGGGGTGAGTGCATTTATCCTCAGGTGGGACGCCACCGGAAGACTCAAACCAACTGAACAGTGAGTAAAAGATCCGATAAAGCGATCTCCATTAATACTATCAATACTCACCGGAATAAGGATAAATAGGTCTTCTGATTGTGGTGTATCTATAACTAACAATATCACCATTATTAACTATTAACACTGTCTTGGCAATCGACACTAACCGTTAATACTGTTAATGGAATACTATCTCCGTTCTGCACTGTTGTGACCAAAAGAATTCACCATGTGGCGGTGGTGGTTTGATGTGTTTCGGGTTTTCGGCGTCTCAGGTGGTTTTCTCACGTGGTTCCAACAAATGTAATACAACTCCAATTTTAGTTGAGCCTTCTCGTGTTTGCAACCATTTTATTGTTTAACACAAAAAAACGCATATGCGGTTTCTGTGCGTTTTTTTCTCCTATTACAAGGGTTTCTTAGATATTTCTACCAGACAGTATAAAGAACCATAATATACATACAAAAAAAACTCTGTAATGGGTATAAAATGGAATCTGTGTTTCTTGTTGGGATTTTCTATTCTAGACTTGATGTCTTGGCAATCAACACTAACCGTTAATACAGTTAATGGAATACTAATCTCCGTTCTGCACTGTTGTGACCAAAAGAATTCACCATCAGGAAAGACTATTGTAAATGATTTTAACAACTTATCTTTATGTCTACAAGAAGACTAACGCTATACAGCTAAATATACGTAATAGCTATTACTGACAACCACTTTGGTCATTACTAACAGTTACTCTGTCATCAAAAACATCTCTAATACTGTATGGCTATACGGACAAGTACTACCAGTTACCAATACCAGACATTATATGTCTGATCCGTAGGGTTTTAAAAAGTTTTATTATATTTTACCTAATTTTTGTATTTTAAGTATATTGTGATGTGAATAAACCTGTCTGAGTTAAAAGTATATATACATATTCATTGATTGATATAGAACCAGATGACGAGTGCCCACTTGTTTCAATTATACTTGCAAAAATAAAAAAAAACTCTGGCATCCTAATGTTGGATAACAATGTCAATACTAATGTAGAAACTGAACAGTTACCGTATTTGTAAATTGATGGATTTGCAACGAGAAATATCATTCTAATTGTTGCAAGCGACAATTTTGACGTTACACCTCCTTTTACCCACTCCATTCTACATTCTAGCTCCCTCCAACTTCAGCCTCACTACTCCACTAAACCATACTTCTCCTACTCCCCCCCCCCAACCCCCCAACGTATACGCGGCACAAGAGCACAGTATATTATATCCTAACCCCAGCAAAAACTAAGAATGACATTGCATCCAATTATGCTGTATAAATGCCTCTAGATTGTTGAAACATTCCACCTTGTGGTAAATCTTGATTGTTGCTTGCTATTGCAGGGAAAAGCAAATGTTTCCACACTAAAGAGGTGCAAATTGTGGTGAAGGCCTTCTGTTTTCTCTCCCCAAACACCAACACCTTGTGGCTATTAATCAGGACAGGATCCCAAGCCTGCTTGAATGCTCTCAATATGGCAGATTTTTCTGTATCAAGGATTTTACTATAACAGGTCTTGGGCATCCTTGTGTTCCCGCCATTCTGTCTCTTTGGCATTCCCAATCGATGCGCCCGTTTTACTTTGAAACTCCCTGATAGTTCCCAGACACGCGGCAGGTTCATGGCACAAAGTTGGTTTAACAGTTTGGGAAGTATCGTTTCTGAGATTCCAATAATCCGAAGATTGTTCCGCCTTGATCGGTTTTCTAAGTCGGCCTGTTGTTCTTGTAGTGCCTACTTCGATTTCACCAGCAGTTGGGGCAGTGTGTCACTCCACAGCAAACACAGGATTGGAGTGCTCACTATGAGGCCTCCATACTCTAACCCGAACGTCATGGGATCCCAAACAGACCCTGGATTTGTCACTAAAGACAATACGGTTCCAGTCCATAGTAGTCCAGGATTCTCGTTTCACGACACCACTACAAACAAAGGCAACAGTCACTGACTGTCAATGGCAAGTAACATAAGGGGCACCATGACATAAAATCTCCAGCTTCTAAGCGCCTGGAAATAGTCCATGCGGAAATGGCTTTGTAATGAAGGTGCCACCTAAGTCTGGATGATAGACAAAGAAACAGTGAGATCTCAGACAATTGCAGGATACTGACCTCTAGAAGAAATGTAATTATAATCCTCCATCTCAATTATTGAGCATTCTCCAGACAGCTATGGACAAAGGCATTTAATCCTAGAGACAGCTTGGTGGTTAACTGATGGCTGAAGTGACGGCTACAAAATACAGTCAGGTCCATAAATATTGGGACATCGACACAATTCTAACATTTTTGGCTCTATACACCACCACAATGGATTTGAAATGAAACGAACAAGATGTGCTTTAACTGCAGACTGTCAGCTTTAATTTGAGGGTATTCACATCCAAATCAGGTGAACGGTGTAGGAATTACAACAGTTTGCATATGTGCCTTCCACTTGTTAAGGGACCAAAAGTAATGGGACAATTGGCTTCTCAGCTGTTCCATGGCCAGGTGTGTGTTATTCCCTCATTATCCCAATTACAATCAGCAGATAAATGGTCCCAGAGTTCATTTCAAGTGTGCCATTTGCATTTGGAATCTGTTGCTGTCAACTCTCAAGAGGAGATCCAAAGAGCTGTCACTATCGGTGAAGCAAGCCATCATTAAGCTGAAAAAACAAAACAAACCCATCAGAGAGATAGCAAAAACATTAGGCGTGGCCAAAACAACTGTTTGGAATATTATTAAAAAGAAGGAACGCACCGGTGAGCACAGCAACACCAAAAGACCCGGAAGACCACGGAAAACAACTGTGGTGGATGACCGAAGAATTCTTTCCCTGGTGAAGAAAAAACCCTTCACAACAGTTGGCCAGATCAAGAACACTCTCCAGGAGGTAGGCGTATGTGTGTCAAAGTCAACAATCAAGAGAAGACTTCACCAGAGTGAATACAGAGGGTTCACCACAAGATGTAGACCATTGGTGAGCCTCAAAAAGGCCAGATTAGAGCTTGCCAAACGACATCTAAAAAAAGCCTTCACAGTTCTGGAACAACATCCTATGGACAGATGAGACCAAGATCAACTTGTACCAGAGTGATGGGAAGAGAAGAGTATGGAGAAGGAAAGGAACTGCTCATGATCCTAAGCATACCACCTCATTAGTGAAGCATGGTGGTGGTAGTGTTATGGCGTGGGCATGTATGGCTGCCAATGGAATTGTTTCTCTTGTATTTATTGAAGACGTGACTGCTGACAAAAGCAGCAGGATGAATTCGGAAGTGTTTCGGGCAATATTATCTGCTCATATTCAGCCAAATGCTTCAGAACTCATTGGACGGCACTTCACAGTGCAGATGGACAATGACCCAAAGCATACTGCAAAAGCAACCAAAGAGTTTTTTAAGGGAAAGAAGTGGAATGTTATGCAATGGCCAAGTCAATCACCTGACCTGAATCCGATTGAGCATGCATTTTACTTGCTGAAGACAAAACTGAAGGGAAATTGCCCCAAGAACAAGCAGGAACTGAAGACAGTTGCAGTAGAGGCCTGGCAGAGCATCACCAGGGATGAAACTTAGCGTCTGGTGATGTCTATGCGTTCCAGACTTCAGGCTGTAATTAACTGCAAAGGATTTGCAACCAAGTATTAAAAAGTGAAAGTTTGATTTATGATTATTATTCTGTCCCATTACTTTTGGTCCCTTAACAAGTGGGAGGCACATATGCAAACTGTTGTAATTCCTACACCGTTCACCTGATTTGGATGTAAATACCCTCAAATTAAAGCTGACAGTCTGCAGTTAAAGCACATCTTATTTGTTTCATTTCAAATCCATTGTGGTGGTGTATAGAGCCAAAAATGTTAGAATTGTGTCGATGTCCCAATATTTATGCACCCTACTGTACTTGCAAAAAATTCTTTGGTCCAGAATTGTTTTTTTTATGGGGGTTTACATTGTAAAATTGTTTCGGAACTCTTGAGAACAAACTTACCTGATTATGGATGACAAGAAAACCATACTTTAAAGGAATTGTCTATTTTAGAGCAGAAGAATAAATTAATCCTTTATGGTAATTTCTTGCATTAAAAAATAAAACAAAAAACATTTTTTGTATGAAAATATTTCAAATTTATTCCACAACATTATTAGCCAGCATATACACAAAAGTGAACCACAGCCCCCTCTGACCACGAGAACCATCTGCATAAGGATGGGCATGAAGTGCTTAGAGGCCCTTCCCCGCTTCTACAGTTCCATGACCGCATGACTGGCCGTGAACAACACTAGTGTTGGCCCATATTTGTACCATTTGGAGCACTTAAAGGGGTTATTCAGTGCTACAATTCTGATGACCTATCCTCAGGATATCAGATCAGCAGGGGTTAAGTTTCTAGCACCCCCACCAATCAGCTGTTTGAAGGGGTAGCACCGCTTTCTCTGCAAAATTGCCTTTCCCATTCAAAAGATCGAGATGAGCAATAGTAATTACAATGCACAGGAGACATGGTGCAGGTAATTCGAGAAGAAAGCAGAGCTTGCACAAACGCCAATACCCCTTCAAACAGCTGATTGGTGGGGAGTGCCAGGAGTGGGACCTCCCCACCGCCGATGTGACTGATGACGCATCCTGAGGATAGGTCATCAATATCGTAGCACTGCTTTTGGTGAAAGTCAAGGTATGGAGATCCACCAATTTCTAGAAATGTGGGTCCCTTTGGTGTCTGATGGCTTTGCCCAGGAGAGGAGCTGTCAACACAATAAAAGCTCATAATACTATGTATGAAATTGCTAAAAATTTATAACTTGTTCACATACTGCAGACTCGATGCAGTATTTTTTCATGCTTTTCTGTAACTCTAGGTTTGGATCATAAAGGAAGGAGAAAAATTAATGACTCAGCCAGTCCCAGTTTTGGCTAAAGGAAACACATTTAAAAACCCCATTAAAATAGCAAAAGTCTGCAAAAAAAAAAAAAAAGGGGTCAGTCAGCACCTCCCAATGCGCAGGTGCACGCTGCCATGGCTGCAAACAGAAAAAAAGAAGAATGCAGCAGCACGCTGCAAATAAGATAAAGTACAACAATGCCATAGTCACAAAAATTATTATAGTGCTAATGCTACGCTTATTTATAAAGTGAGATGCCCAAATGGTAAAAGGCAGAGTGGACCCAGCATGCATGTGGATCCAACACTCACTGGATTTTATGGTGGCCATATTGGCGCATAACAGGTAGTATTTAGTGTTAGGACCCGTCTTACAGAGATCGCCTTGACGTTCGGCAGACGGGCTCAGATGGTTTTGTACAAAATGCATTGGCCAAGCATCTCACTTTATAAATAAGTGTAGCATTAGCACTATAATAATTTCTGTGACTATGGCATTATTGTACTTTATCTGATTTTCAGGGTGCTGCTGCATTCTTCTTTTTTCTGTGTTCTCCGAGACATACTGTATGTTTTACTCTTGTCTTCTTTTATAATTAAACCAGTGAAAAGTTAGATTGAATTTGTTAAGGTTTTTTTTTTGGGGGGGGGGGGGGGGGGGGGGGGTTATCATCAGGGGAATTTTTGAAGTTCGTTTTGCCTTTAGTCTGTTACACATAATTTGATAAATTTGGGGCCTCATTGGCAGTTTTTTTACGCCACCCTCCTACTGCAGTAAGACTGTGCCTTTTTTTGCAACTTTTTAAAAAGTTGCAGTTGTTACATCTGGCATACACCTACCGGCAATTAGCGTACCTAACCATGCCTACTTTTCAAAAGAGGCAATTTCTGCAGCTCCTTCAAGGAATCAGTGTGGTTCCAGTTTGCGAACCCTGCACTAGTGTTATCCAATTTCACACTTTGAGAAAACTGCTAGATATGGTTGAATAAACCCAATGGACCCATTTAAGCAAGCAAGGGTTAAAGGGTATGATCATGGCCATACACATTCGACGTATGTGCCGTTTCTCTACCTAACAAACTGGCTAAAAGTGATGGACAATACGGTAAACGATTGGGAGTGACAGGGTTAGCGGATGTCTGCAGCTACCCCTCTGTTCACTCTTTGTCTGGATGCAGAGGCCGTGGTTTGAAGAGAAGTGTAGATCTCAGTGGTGAGACCGGATCTATTAGACATTTTTGGCATGTCCTGACGATATACCGTATGTATCTGAGCTGAGAATACAATGTTAAGGACTCATGCACATGACCGTTGGTGGTTTTGCGGTCTGCAAATTGCGGATCCACAAAACACGGATACCAGCCATTGTGCATACTGCGGAACTTAACGTCTGGCCCATAATAGAACTGTCCTATCCATGTCCGGAATACGAACAATAATAGGACATGTTCTATTTTTTTGCAGCACAACCATGCGGACATGGAAGTCATTTCCGTTGTTTTGCAGCACCTGTTGAAGTGAATGGTTCCACATACAGGCTGCACAAAAAAAAAATATATGTTCATGTGCATGAGCCCTTTCAGCCCCGGGCGATTTTTTTTCTGTTACCGTTTTTCACTGCCTGCTTCTTGGAGCCATAACATTTTTATTTATCCATTCACATAGCCATAGGAGGGCTTGTTTTTGTGGGAAAAAGTGTTCTTTCTAATGGTACCATTTAATATTGCATAAGATGTAGTGCGGAGCTGGAAAACAAATTCCAAATAGGGCGGAATTAGAAAAAAAAAAAGCGATTATGCCATAGTTTTGTGCGTTTCGTTTTTACAGCATTCCCTAGGTGGTAAAACTGACCTGTGACTTTCACTCTATGGGCAGGTACGATTACAGAGATTCCAAAAAAAACTTTGGAAAAAATGTATTTTTTCTTTGCATCGCCATATTCTGACCCCCATAACTTTTTATAGTTATGTCTATGCAGCTATGTGAGGGCTATTTTTTTGCTGGGCGACCTGTAGTTTTTATTGATACTATTTTGGACTGTGTGTGACTTTTTGACTGCTTTTTATTCTTTTTTTTTCCGGAGGTGAAGGAGGTTATCGCTGATCATAGACATTAGCTCTGGATCTCTGCTGTGTGAAACAGCACAAAACAGGTGGCTATCACGCCCTCTTCGCTCCAGAGCGGACCTTACATGTATGACACTGGTCGGGAAAGGGGTCAATTGAAATTTGCATTCTAAAAATGTTTATGTTCATGTAGATAGCTCACAACTACAGCCACTAATATAATTGTGGAAGTGCACCTTTAAAGATGAAATTGGGTAAAACATACAAAATTACAAACTATTACTTCTCCAAGTATTAACTTGTAATGTCATTTTAATTAATGATCCAATGAGTTTGATTTTTTAAATTAAAAAATATGTTTTGGGAGTGTTTTTCTTTAAATACAAAGTCTATATTGCTATATTTTAATTGTCCTATCATTCAGCTACAAGCATAGTCGCTTCAATATACAAAAATATATCACCAACAATTAACGGTTCAGATTATTATACAGTTAACCTTATTATTTTTCATTATTTTTCCTGTTGAAAATCAATCTTCATGGAATCTGTGATTTCCAGGAATTAATGTCATTAACCATTGGCTTTATAGGCAGTGGCATCACTTCTGTAATACTGGAGGAACCGGAAGAGTTTGACTCTTCCACCCAGAATATATATTCCTTACAGTGACCATATCATTTCTTTTTTTCTTTGTATTCTTCTAGTCGTAAAAGCCATTTGTCCCAGTAGTGCAAACACATTTCCGAGTTCATAAAATGGGCGTGAGCAGGGGAGCCATCTTTATAGGCAATGACAATTAGGCCACAATCAACCTGGAAAACAGAAGAGGTGACCTATAATCTTCCCGCTAGGACAGCAGCACCCCTTCACTTCCCCTGTGCTCTCTCTGTCCCCCACAAGTCTATGACTGATTGTAAAGGAGGAGATGGACCTTCATGCTGTCAATGACATTATCCATCTCCGTGCATTTGGTGCATAAAGGACACCGAGCAGAACCCAACCTCCACTGCCATTTTTTTTTTTTTAAATCCTTCTATCCAGCTCTCTTTAAGCCTCTCACCAGAAACAATGGTGGGAATGTATCAAGATGCGACTTTTTGAAGCCAGGCTTCATTTCACTTAGAGTTGGTGAAAGGCGTGTCAAATCTGACTGAAGTTGGTGGATCTTTAAACTGTCTAAAAGTGCTACTCCACGTTCCCTACGCCACCCCCCTGCAGGTGTGTTTTTTGCGACCTGCGCCAAGATTTGCTACTTTTGTACACCACACTTGATACATTCTCCTCTAGGGTATACCACCAATGTCAGATAGGTGTGGGTCCCACCTATCTCCAGAATGGGACCCCCTAGGTGAGCAGAGAACAGCTGCACATTTGCAGCCGCCCTCAATTCATTTCTATGGGACTGCTGAAAATAGCCGAGCGCTAGCTCAGTTATCTCCAACAGTCGCATAGAAGTAAAGGGACCGGTGGCCGAGCATGGGCGGTGCGTTCTCCATTTATTTCTATGGGACTTCCGCATGCTCGCTTGGTTATTTTCGAGTCTCCCATGGAAAAGAATGGAGAGCACATCGCACATGAGCAATCCTCCCCTTTTTGGAGATAGGACCCACACCTTTCTGAAATTGGTGGGATATCCTAGCGATATGCCACCAATGTCTCAGATAAGACAATTCATTGAAGAGGTTATCTCATGAAAAATATTCACAACCTATTCACAGGACAGGCGACAAATATCCGATCGCCTGGGGAGCGATCCCAGCAATCCCGAAAACAGAACCTCTCAAACTGGAGTGGTATTGTGAATGTTGGACGACCACACTCCTACAGAAGTGAATGGAGTGGTGGACAGACATTTTCACTACCACTCCATTTTGAGATGGTATTCAGGGACCCCTGTTCTTGGGATACCTGGGGTGGGACCAATCAATCTGATATTTATCACCAAAGAGGAATACTTTTTGCAGATAACCCCTTTAAAGAGGACCTTTCACTAGAATAAAAAATCTAAACTAAGCATACAGACATGGAGAGCGGCGCCCAGGGATCTCCCTGCACTTACTATTATCCCTGGGCGCCGCTCCGTTCTCCCGGTATAGGCTCCGGTATCTTCATATGTTCGGCTCAACTGGGTGGAGCCTGCCGGCGTCTCCTTGTCCTAGGCTGTAGCGCTGGCCAATCGCAGCGCTCAGCTCATAGCCTGAGAGTTTTTTTTTTTTCTCTCAGGCTATGAGCTGAGCGCTGCGATTGGCCAGCACTCCAGCCTGGGAGAAGGAGACGCCGGCAGGCTCCACCCAGTTGAGCCGAACATATGAAGATACCGGAGCCTATACCGGGAGAACGGAGCGGCGCCCAGGGATAATAGTAAGTGCAGGGAGATCCCTGGGCGCCGCTCTCCATGTCTGTATGCTTAGTTTAGATTTTTTATTCTAGTGAAAGGTCCTCTTTAACTCATGTATGCAGATACTAGGCCAGAAAGTCACTGTAATCTACACCCAGTCCGCAATACAAGAGCACCGACCGTGTGCACCCTGCACCACGGATGCGGACCCATTCACTTGAATGGGTCCGCAATCTGGGAGATGCGGTGCGGAATGGAAGCACAGATCGGAAACTCACGAAAGCACGACACGCATTGGAAGAGTGCTGCCGTGGTGTTTCTGTCCGTGCCTCCGGACCGCAAAAAAAAATAGAACATGTTCTATTTTTTTACGGCGAGGACGGATCACGGACCCATTCCAGTTCAATGGGTCTCGATCTGTTCCGGCCGTCGCACGCCAATGCACGGAGCGGCTGCACAACGGTTGTATGCATGAGGCCTAAAAAAGCATTTGTGCTGGCACATAGTAAGGGGAATATTCCAAGGCACTTACTTGAAAGTTATAATTACTGTCGTGATTTATTGCTCCCATATAGGCAGCTACCTGCAGTGGATTATCAAAGGTGTTCTTTAAGTTTGGTTTCTGCTTTTCAGAGGTTTTCCAGTCTATCACACACAACTTCCCCCTGCAAAAAAAATAAAAATTAAAAAGTAAAATACGATGTTATAAATAAAACAAAATAAAAAGACCTCGTCAGTATAGAAGAAAACGGGGACTAGTGTCACCTGCGATGCTTGGGAGGCTCGTCCCTGTCGCGGCCTGCTATTGGCTGGCCTCCCCGTCGCTGGATGTTTTGATCCGCGCGACGCGGATCTGCAGCGACAGCCGTAAGGGCATCAGAAGCAGGTGCCGGGGAGCGGAGTATGTATAACCTTTATGAGGGGCGTCATTATAGGGGTTGGATAACCCCTTTAAGCCCCATTAAACTATTGTTGGCTGAAACCACCACTTTCTGCAGGACTGGACGACAGGCTGTGTATGAGTAGCTAGTCAGTTGATGTCGGGGGAAACAAGGATCGGGCGCACTTTTGTTCTCCTGGTAGATAACCCGCCACTAGGTGTCTGGCAGCAGCTTTCTACTCTCTCCATACATGCTGGTCTACAGGGTCAAAAAGCTTTCAGTATTCTCATTTTATTGATTCGTCACCACCGCTGTGCTAATAGTCCTACCACTCCGTCCCCAAGTCCGGCAATCCAACTCCAAGGCGATATCCACGTGCTATTCACTGCAGATTTCACCCCTCTAAATTAGAGTTTGAAATCCGACTTTTCTGCACAAGAATGTGCATACTGAGGATCTGAGATTACGAGGATGCTCGGATATCTACGTAAAATTACTGTGCAACATGTGGTTAGGGTTTTGAGGATGTATGAAACAGCATCACTGCGGCACAGTAATCAAAGAGCTGCAAGGTCCGCTAGAGAGGCGGCTCTGGAGCGGCGAGTGATGGTTAGTTTTTATTTTACCATATTTTCTGCTGTTATGCTAATTTTTTTAACTCCTAAAAAACTCTTTAAAGGGTCACTGAGTTTTCATAAAACTTTTGATATATCAAATATCAGCAGTATATCAAAAGTTTTGATGGGCAGCTGAGACAGACTCAACAGAAAGTACTTACCTCACATTGATAGTAACCCCATCAAATACCTCCTCACATAATGGGCAACATGGGGTTAATACTGAGGTACATGATGGAGTCACTTGCCATTAATGTGAGGCACATGGCTTTATCAATCTGTACCTCCACGTGCCTCACGTTAATAGTAAATACCCTCATCATGTACCTCACATTAACCCCATCTTGCCCACTATGTGAGGAGGTACGTGATGGGGTCACTTACTATTAATGTGAGGCACATGGAGGTACTAAAGTAATAACACCGTGTGCCTCACATTAATAAGTGACCCCTATTATTTATCTCACATAATGGCAACATTGGGATTAACCTCAATGTTCCTCTATGCTGCTGGCAGCTCATGGACCTAAGGTGCTGTTCAACAAAAGCAAAGGAGCTGTGCCAGGTCCAAATGACTTATAATGTGGGCCATTTTCTTGACGGCAAGCATAGTGCTGTACGCTGTGCTTATCTTGCCGTTGAGAGCAGCATAAAAATTCAGTAGCTACAGTAGACCTCTTTCTTATTCTTCTACATGCAAAAAACAAGGGAACAGGTATCTCACCGATACTGAGCCACGCAGTCTACAAAGCCCAAGTACTGGAGATCTGAATGCACCACGGCGCTTTCAAGACTCTTGACTCTCACAACATCAGACAGCACATCTTCCACACTGTTCATATATCCCACCAGTTCTTCTGTGTCTTCCGCTTTCTCTGTATATTGCTCCGCAGACAAAAGCAGATCCTCTAGTTGGGCATGAAAGAGCTTTCCTTTGGAGAACATGGCTTAGAGAGAGTTAAACAGATTATTCAGTATATATCCTAATTGTCAAAGAAGCTACTATAACTATATATAATAATTACCGTATTTTTCACTCTATAGGACGCATAAGACCAAAGGTTGGGGGGGAAGAAAATGTCACTGCGTCTTATGGTGTAAGTATTCGTGAGCGCTTCAAGTATGGAAACTCTCACTAGTTCACAGTAGGACTGGGGAGCGGTCCTAGTGCTGGCTGTACGCACCCCTCCCTGGTCTTCTCTAGGCGCCGCACTGTCCTTACTGCATACAGCATCAGGATGTAGTGCGTGCACCAAGACCTGACGCTGAATCTGCAGAGTGGTGTCGCAGTCCCAAGCTGGAAAGGCAAGTTCATTTATTTAATTTATGTCTGATAGGAGTCTTATCTGAGGTCTAATTAGTAATGGGGGTCTGAGGTCTAATAATCAATGGGGGTCTGATCTGAGGGCTAATGAGGAATGGGGGGGGGGCTGATCAAAGGTCTAATGAGGAATGGGGTTTTGATTTGAAGTTTGATGAGGAATGGGTGTATGTTGAATTTTTGGGGGTCTGTCCTAAGGTCTGATGAAGATTGGGGGTCTCATGAATTTTTTATTTATTTTCTTCCTCTAAATCCTAGGTGCTTATAGAGCGAAAAATATGGTATACGGCATGAGACATCAGAAGACAATGCACTTCTAATAAAATTGATGTACTGTAAGTATACCTGCCGTGTACTCTATGAAGCCTTCTTCTCCCAGTTCCATGATCATCCTCTGTTTCCACCTTTCCAAATAAAATGCCTGCTCCATCGGCATGGTCTGCTGAAGAATTCGGGTGACACTTGGCAGTCTACCATTGATCATCTGATTCTTGCCTGGGAGGCCGATCTTCACTGGCATGTTAGGATCTGTCTTCACATTCAAAATGACTTTATTGGGATTATTTAATGGAATCTGCTTTTGAGGAACCTTTGGCTGAGAGTCTTGCGATGATGGACCCTTTGACCTGACTACTTTACCATACAAGAAACTGTCCTCTTCAAATAGCCTCTCTGGGTTTTGAGAACTGGTTTTGGAGGTGGTTACCGTCCGCACTAGATCTCCATATTTTTCCTGGTTGACATCTTCATAACCATTTACTTTTTTCTTCCTGCTGAGACTACAGGATGTGGACAAGAAAACCGGCAAGCACAGTTGATGGGGCAGGACATCTACTAGTCTTCTGCAGTTTCTGCCTAGTAGCTGAAGAGGTTTCATTGTGAACAGTGGGAATACAGACGTGCTGAACAAAGAGGCTTAAATAGCTGTAGAAAAAGGAAGAATAGGGTTAAAAAAAAAAATAAAAAAAAATAAAAAATAAAAAAAAAGGAAAAAAAATCCAACATCAAAATAGAAACCCCGATTCAAGTACTGGAGACTAGAATCACTGCTGATGTGTCAATAGTCCATTTTGTCGCCATTTGGGTTGAGTCAAAAATTTGCTGTTGGGCAGTATTAGTTCTCTTCTGCTCTCCTCTCAGGTTCTAAGCCTTTTCCTGGGTCCCTTTATCTATTCAGTCTTGTAGGATTGCTTTCACAAATGCCATCGTGATGCACTATTTTTTTTAAAACAATGACTGGATTCAAAAAGAGAAGAACCTTTGCCGTCCATTTGCAATCCACTTTTGACACTGGTTTCATAACCTGCATCAAAACGTGTTCACACTGCAAAATACTTGTGCTCAAAAATCAGTGGCAGCCTGTTTTTATACTGCAACATATTTTAGCCCTTTCCAACTGACTACAATGGGTAACGTGACATCAAATATGCTTTAAAGAAGTAACACGCCACTTAGGAAGTCTTTTGAAGACAAGGGGAGGCATTTTGGTAGCATTTATGCAGCAAGCAGTGGCAGGAGGACTGGACCAGCAATGCAGAAAAGGGGCGAGTAGAACACCATTTGTTATTTTAAGGCCATTGGAGGGCTTTTCTGAGATTTTAATTATCTCGGACAACCCCTTCAAAACTCAGCCAATCCCTTTAAGAAATGTAATAAGCGCATCTACATGTTTCTCTCTAGCTTTCAAAAAAGCTTGTTATGGATGTGGCACATCCACTCCACATACTGGTGGTGCATAGTCGTTCAACACATCCGATCCAGCGCCAAAGGGGGTTCAAGATAGCGGTAGTGGCTTAGCTCAGTGGGGTAATGGGTTGAGGCTAAGGTGGCCACTTTCATAACCCTAACCCTACTTGCAATATTTAAAGGAGTTATCCAATACTATGACAGACCTCCTAGAGTGGCTGGACCTTCAGTGGTGATCATACTTACCTGGTCCCTTCCACTGTGTTTGGTCTCCATTCCTTCAAGTCCGGCTGTTCCTCTCCCTGCTGCCCTGAAATCAACATCTTGTTGACCGGGGTAGGAGGGCACGAGACAGCTGCAACCAATCACTGGTCACAGCGGTGACCTGCTACCCGTGCAGCGCTGGCTACAGGGACCCCCGTACAGCGCTGGCTACAGGGACCCCCGTACAGCGCTGGCTACAGGGACCCCCGTACAGCGCTGGCTACAGGGACCCCCGTACAGCGCTGGCTACAGGGACCCCCGTACAGTGCTGGCTACAAGGACCCCCGTAAGGCGCTGGCTACAGGGACCCCCGTAAGGCGCTGGCTACAGGGACCCCCGTAAGGCGCTGGCTACAGGGACCCCCGTAAGGCGCTGGCTACAGGGACCACTGTATAGTACTGGCTAAAGAACTCCTATACAGTATCGGCTACAGGACCCCCATACAGTACTGGCTAGAGGACCCCTGGAAATCTGGCCACCCTAGCAGCTGAGACTGAAGATGTTTTAGAGCCTCATGTACACGACCGTGTTTTTTGTCTGCATCCGTGCAGACCCGGACCCCACTTCAATGGGGACGGCAAAATACATGGATAGCACTGTGTGCTATAAGCATCCGTATGTCTGTTCCATGGCACCCACAACAAAAACAGAACATATCCTATTCTTGTCCATATTACAAACAAGTATAGAACTGTTCTATAGAGGGCAGGACGTTCCGTTCCTCCACATGCAGAACACACAGGACCGGTATCTGTGTTTTGTGGATCTGCGATTTGCGGACCACAAAAACAACAACGGTCGTGTGCATGAGCCCTTAGGCTGGACACTCTGGCTTCCTGATCTCGTTATTTTAGGATCTCAGAACTACTACTCTCACCATATCCAAGCTGTTATTGTAGGCTATCAGAGAACTACAACTCTCAGCATATCCTTGGCTCTGTACATTGGCGTGCCTAGGGTGTTTAGCACCCGGGGGCGGGTCCTTTCTTTGCCCCCCCCCCCCCCAAATACTTTAAAAAAAAATTGTACCCCCTCACAGTAGTATTGCCTTCATTGTACAACCTTCACAGTAGTTTTGTCCAGATATGTGCCCCCTCACAGTAGTTATGCCCACACTGTACCCCCTGAGTATTTATGCCCTCACTGTACAACTTTCACAGTAGTTATGCTCAAATTGTGCCCCCTTAAAGTACTTATCCCTTCATTGTGCCCTCTTCGTGCCCCCTCACAGTAGTTATGCCCTCTCTGCGCTCCTTTCACAGTAGTAATGCCCATTGTGCCCCTTCACAGTAATAATGCCCACTTTGTGCCCATAACAGTTATGCCCAACCCTTCACATGAGTAATGTCCTCTGTGCCCCCTTCATAGTAGTAATGCCCATTGTACGCCATTCACAGTAATAATGCCCACTGTGCCCCATAACAGATATGCCCACCCCCTTCACAGGAGTAATACCATCTGTGCCCCCTTCATAGTAGTAATGCCCATTGTGCCCCCTTCATAGTGATAATGCCCATTGTGCCCCATTTATAATAGTAATGCCCATTGTGCCCCATTCATAGTAGTAATGCCCATTGTGCCCCATTCATAGTAGTAATGCCCATTGTGCCCCATTCATAGTAGTAATGCCCATTGTGCCCCATTCATAGTAGTAATGCCCATTGTGTCCCCTTTGTAGTAAGTAGTAATGCCCTCTGTGCCCCATTCATAGTAGCATGACCCCTGTGCCCCCTCCATAGTAGCAATGACCTCTGTGGCCCCTCCATAGTAGCAATGACCTCTGTGGCCCCTCCATAGTAGCAATGACCTCTGTGGCCCCTCCATAGTAGCAATGACCTCTGTGGCCCCTCCATAGTAGCAATGCCCTCTGTGTTAAAAAAAAACAAAACCACAACTACTCACCTTGTCCCGTTCCTGAAGCTCACATCCAGCTTTCCCCTGCAGACACAGATCGCTCTGCAGCACTGTGTGGGAGGAGCTTAGGCAGATTCCAGGCTGCAGGCTCCTCCCACACAGGCCAGAAGCGATCTCTGTCTTCAGTTAGAACGGTGGAGGATCCAGCCTGCACAGTGTGCACACAGATCGGCCACTGGCTCTGGACAAGTACTGACTGAACTCCGAACTTTTACTTTCTCCTCCAAAGCTCCGCCCCTATGGTCACATGACATCCTCACATGTCCTTCGCACCTCTCCCGCACCCCGCTGTACGCCAGCCTCTTATTGTGCAGAAATGTCAGGACAATAAATCTATACAGCGTTATCTGTCAGTGCCATTCACAGTATTGTACCACTGCTGTTTTCAGACTGCGTTCCCTCTAGCAGCCCCCACTACAGGCCTCTTCTATCCCACCAGGTTCTATCAGCACCTGCAACACCACGTCACAGCATGTACCACACTCGCCCGTCACTTACCCGTCCTGTATCAGAAAGCAGCTAAGCACATTCCCAGCTATCGGCCATTACTTTGCCGGGAAATGCATCTTGGGAAATGTAGTTTCAGTGTCAACCAGTAGTGCGCGCGTCTTACTTGGAAAAACTACATTGTCCATAATGCAAAGTAAGGCGTCTGTGATTGGTCGCCGCTCTGTAGGGGCTGTGCGGTGGCGCGTAAGTTGTCTGTGAGGTGTGGAAGGCAAGACATATACATATACAGCCCTATCTATGCCCAGTACTGTACATATATATACGGCGCTGTCTATGCCCAGTACACATATATACGGCGCTGTCTATGCCCAGTACATATATATATACAGCGCTGTCTATGCCCAGTACACATATATACAGCGCTGTCTATGCCCAGTACACATATATACAGCCCTGTCTATGCCCAGTACACATATATACAGTGCTGTCTATTCCCAGTACACATATATACAGTGCTGTCTATGCCCAGTACACATATATACAGCCCTGTCTATGCCCAGTACACATATATACAGCGCTGTCTATGCCCAGTACACATATATACAGCCCTATCTATGCCCAGTACGGTACATATATATACGGCGCTGTCTATGCCCAGTACATATATATATACAGCGCTGTCTATGCCCACTACACATATATACGGCGCTGTCTATGCCCAGTACACATATATACGGCGCTGTCTATGCCCAGTACACATATATACAGTGCTGTCTATGCCCAGTACACATATATACAGCGCTGTCTATGCACAGTACACATATATACGGTGCTGTCTATGCCCAGTACACATATATACGGTGCTGTCTATGCCCAGTACATATATATACAGCGCTGTCTATGCCCAGTACACATATATACAGTGCTGTCTATGCCCAGTACACATATATACAGCGCTGTCTATGCCCAGTACGGTACACATATATACGGCGCTGTCTATGCCCAGTACACATATATACAGTGCTGTCTATGCCCAGTACACATATATACAGCGCTGTCTATGCCCAGTACACATATATACAGTGCTGTCTATGCCCAGTACACACATATATACAGTGCTGTCTATGCCCAGTACACATATATACAGTGCTGTCTATGCCCAGTACACATATATACAGTGCTGTCTATGCCCAGTACACACATATATACAGTGCTGTCTATGCCCAGTACACATATATACAGTGCTGTCTATGCCCAGTACACATATATACAGCGCTGTCTATGCCCAGTACACATATATACAGCGCTGTCTATGCCCAGTACACATATATACAGTGCTGTCTATGCCCAGTACACATATATACAGCGCTGTCTATGCCCAGTACACATATATACAGTGCTGTCTATGCCCAGTACACATATATACAGCGCTGTCTATGCCCAGTACACATATATACAGCGCTGTATCTGATCTGAGGGCTGATTGGGTCTGATCTGATGTTGCTCAGATGAAAATTAATTTCCAAAGAATCTCCTATTAGTCATCAGTGAAAAACGGACGCAACACGGATGTGTGTCAGTGATTTTCACGGACCCATAGACTTCAATGGGCGTGCTTGGTCCGCATCACAGATCAAAGTAGTGCATGACCCACGGTCAGTAAAAAAAAATACTGACATGTGAACAGACACATTTAAATCAATGGGTGCATGTGCTGTCCGCAGGAAAGGCGGACAGCACATGTCAGTGAAAAACAGAAATGTGAACAAGGCCTTAGGGCTCATGCACACGACCGTTGTTGTTTTGCGGTCCGTTTTTCACGGATCCGTTGTTCCGTATCTGAGGTTTTTTTTCTCTGATTTAAGTCCTCTTCCATTCCGTTATTCCACAAAAAATATCCGTATGGTTTCCGTATGCGATCTGTTTTTTGCGGATTGGAAACGGAAACAGTAACTTATTAATACCCAAACACATGAGCAATATGGGCGGGGCATAGCATTTCTACAGTATGGATCCACAAAATACAGATGAAATACGGATGACATACGGATGTGTTCCGTGTGCGTCCCATATTTTTTGCGGACCCATTGACTTGAATGGGGCCTCGAACAGTGATCTGTGGACAATAATAGGACATTCCCAACTTTTTTTGCGGAACGGAAATACGGAAACAAAATGCACACGGAGTACCTTCCATTGATTTTGCGGATCAATTGAAGTGAATGGTTCCACATACGGTCCACAAAAAAAAAAACGGAACATGTGCATGAGCCCTTATTCACACAATCAGTGATTTCCATCAGTGATTGTGAGCCAAAACCAGGTGAGGCTCTAAACACAGAACAGGTGCAGATCTTTCCTACCTTATGTCTGTGGAGGCTCCAGTCCTGGTTTTGGCTCACAATCATGGATAGAAATCACTGACCAAAACACTGACGTGTGAAAGAGGCTTTACAGGTTGTAATGCAGAGTTTATCGTTTGGCAATAAAATTCATAAAGAATTATACAAGAAAATCCACGAGTGTTTACATGTGCAGTTTGCTAAAGGTCTGTAGCGGGGTTTTGATTTACACTGCTGATTTCTGCGTAGATGTACACAAGATATGCCACGAAAATGTGCAATGATCACAGGTGAAAATCCTGGAAATGTAAAGGGAGTGTGTTACTCAAGTCTACCAGCAGGGGGCACAGACGTACACCTAACAGTAATTCTGTACTTGCTGTGATCTTCCACTTCACCATTTACTTCTTTAGCAGTTTATTATGCATTTTATAGACTGTGCAACGTGCCAGTCCGCAGGGGTAGAACACGTGAGGTTCACGGTGGGCCGGAATGTACAGTCGTGGCCAAAAGTTTTGAGAATTACATAAATATTGGAAATTTGAAAAGGTGCTGCTTTAGTTTTTATAATAGCAATTTGCATATACTCCAGAATGTTATGAAGAGTGATCAGATGAATTGCATAGTCCTTCTTTGCCGTGAAAATTAACTTAATCCCAAAAAAACCTTTCCACTGCATTTCATTGCTGTCATTAAAGGACCTGCTGAGATCATTTCAGTAATCGTCTTGTTAACTCAGGTGAGAATGTTGACGAGCACAAGGCTGGAGATCATTATGTCAGGCTGATTGGGTTAAAATGGCAGACTTGACATGTTAAAAGGAGAGTGATGCTTGAAATCATTGTTCTTCCATTGTTAACCATGGTGACCTGCAAAGAAACGCGTGCAGCCATCATTGCGTTGCATAAAAATGGCTTCACAGGCAAGGATATTGTGGCTACTAAGATTGCACCTGAATCAACAATTTATAGGATCATCAAGAACTTCAAGGAAAGAGGTTCAATTCTTGTTAAGAAGGCTTCAGGGCGTCCAAGAAAGTCCAGCAAGCGCCAGGATCGTCTCCTAAAGTGGATTCAGCTGCGGGATCGGAGTGCCACCAGTGCAGAGCTTGCTCAGGAATGGCAGCAGGCAGGTGTGAGTGCATCTGCACGCACAGTGAGGCGAAGACTTTTGGAAGATGGCCTGGTGTCAAGAAGGGCAGCAAAGAAGCCACTTCTCTCCAAAAAAAACATCAGGGACAGATTGATCTTCTGCAGAAAGTATGGTGAATGGACTGCTGAGGACTGGGGCAAAGTCGTATTCTCCGATGAAGCCTCTTTCCGATTGTTTGGGGCATCTGGAAAAAAGGCTTGTCCGGAGAAGAAAAGGTGAGCGCTACCATCAGTCCTGTGTCATGCCAAACGTAAAGCATCCTGAGACCATTCACGTGTGGGGTTGCTTCTCATCCAAGGGAGTGGGCTCCCTCACAATTTTGCCCCAAAACACAGCCATGAATAAAGAATGGTACCAAAACACCCTCCAACAGCAACTTCTTCCAACAATCCAACAACAGTTTGGTGAAGAACAATGCATTTTCCAGCATGATGGAGCCCCGTGCCATAATGCAAAAGTGATAACTAAGTGGCTCGGGGACCGAAACGTTGACATTTTGGGTCCATGGCCTGGAAACTCCCCAGATCTTAATCCCATTGAGAACTTGTGGTCAATCCTCAAGAGGCGGGTGGACAAACAAAAACCCACTAATTCTGACAAACCCCAAGAAGTGATTATGAAAGAATGGGTTGCTATCAGTCAGGAATTGGCCCAGAAGTTGATTGAGAGCATGCCCAGTCGAATTGCAGAGGTCCTGAAAAAGAAGGGCCAACACTGCAAATACTGACTCTTTGCATAAATGTAATGTAATTGTCGATAAAAGCCTTTGAAACCTATGAAGTGCGTGTAATTATATTTCACTACATCACAGAAACAACTGAAACAAAGATCTAAAAGCAGTTTAGCAGCAAACTTTGTGAAAACTAATATTTGTGTCATTCTCAAAACTTTTGGCCACGACTGTACATACAGTTCATCAGTTACTCACGGTTTAGCAGACGCCTCCCTGGGCCAGCAGTGCAGTGAAGGGGAGAACAGCACTGGATTCTCCGGGGCACACTCTATTACAGGGGACACCGGCCAGGTGGTGATTGAGGTGTCCTTGATGGTGAATGGATGCTGAGTGCTTGTGCGGCTGGGCCCCTGGTTTAGGTTTTGTTGTGACGCCAGCACCTTGATGGTGCAAAATGTTGAGTGGTAGTGGTATGGAGTTAGCAGAATGAGGCAGGTTCAAATCCAACTGGGAACTTTACTATAACCAGGTTCTTGATAACAGTTTACATCCAGTAGTAATACAGTCTCTGGTATACATGCAAGTTGGATGTGATTAATCCCAGTAACAGGCTGTGCTGGTAGTAATGTGTCGGGTAGTTAGTTAGGTACTCCCTGATATTCAGCTTCTTGCCCTGCTTCAGTCTCAGTTGAGGTAGTTCCAGTCTTGATCTACACAAGTGATACAACAGAACCCTTATCTGTCCTTAGAATAACGGTGAGGCTGCCGGAAGCTAATAAGTCCTTCACCTAGATACAAAGGCACTTAGAGCCTAGAATAATGGCTTTGTCCTTCCTTTGTCTTTATCCAATAATAAACTTGACCAGAAATTCACTTGTTACTCCTAAGGAGTGCATAGTAGAATGTAGACCTTCCTCTGCCTGTCTTCCTGGCTTTGATACTGAGGTGCAGGATGGCTTCTCTGGGCCATGGAGCCCCAGAGAGAGCTGAGAGGAGAGGGGACCTCTCCTTCCCCCTTAGCTCCTCACTCCATCTCCTTCACACTTCCATCTCTCAACCACCCTAACTAGGCCTGAACTGTCCTATATATACTGTGGTGCTACCCCCACCTAGTGGTGTGATGTATGTGGTGCATCTGACAGCCTGGTAAAAAGGGATTTTACACAGTAGTACAATGCAGCATGATATTACAGAAGAAGACAAAAAGCTTTTGCATTTCCCACATAAGCTAGTGGGAACGCTGCAACTGCAGTATCTGTGCGCTGTTCATAAGGTGCAGAAATGACTGCATGCCCGAGGTTTATACTAAATAAAGATGCCTGGGATACCTGTATCATTTCCCCTTTCGTCCTACAGCAGCACAGCATGGGTTAAGCTCGTCTTCATCCCCTTGGCTAGGACCGCCCACCTAGATTAAAATAATTAATTAATTAAATCATTAGTCGACACTATAAAGCTGGCCTCCCACAATGCTCCACTGTGTTTTTTTATTGTCCTCATTCCTTGAGGATGAAGCCCACCTATATGGCCGTAAACCGTGGTGTTTCCAGGTTTTAATGGTCTGTAAGAATCGGCGCTTGCCATGTGTGGTTCCCTGGCAGCCATTCTTAGCCGCTGTGGCGCTGAATAGGAGAGTGATTCACTCTCCTGGATACTATTCAAATCGCAGGAGGCGTGTGTCTAGGACCGGAAGTGGAATCCGAACTTCCGGTTCGCGCCGTGGAACGCAGGAAGTGCGTCTACAAGCGCATCAGGTGCCTCCACTACAAGCGCCCTTAGGACTAATTAAGTTAAGTATATAAGGCGGCTCTGTGCAGAGCTCGGCGCCCTTTTGTGCATGGCAGCCGAGCTCTAGCAGAAATAAGGTAAAAAGCCTGTCTTGTTCAGGCAAATCCTTCATTTTATATATATATATATATATATTATCCCCCCCTTCTCTCACTGCAGATGTCCTTCTCCTCTGAGAAAGGGGGAAAAAGATCCCGCAAAGGCAGGCATAGGCTATGCAAGTCCTGTGAACAGCCATTACCTGATGAATGTACAGAAGATCTGTGTATAAGCTGTAATGTGGACCCTCTAAGGTCACCACCCAGATCTAATAAGAGGCAGAAGACTAAGCATGGTCTATGTATTTCATGTATTCAGCCCTTACCCCTGAACTGGTCATCTAATATATGTGAAAATTGCTAGCATCCAGTGTCGGATGCAGAAACCAAAAAATTAATGTCAATGTTTAAAGCCAAAAAGAAAAGGCATTTAACAAAAAAGAAGCATTATGTCTCTCCATCATCTTCTGAAGAGTCTTCTAGATCTGAGGGGGAAGTGTCTTCAGACTCGGAGCTTGATTTACCTACCCTGGAAGACAATTTTTTGGTTTACAAAAGTAATGCAAATCACTTGATTAAGGAGATGAAAAACATCATGGAATCAAAAAAAAGAGGAGACAGCTGATAAGGAGGAAGATAACCTTTTTTATTTTCCCAAGAAAAAGGCGTCCGTTTTTCCCAGCCATCCAGTACTCAACACTATTATGCGTAAAGAATGGCAGCAGCCAGTAGGAAAAATAAACTTAGGATCAAGATTCAAGTCTATATATAAAATAGACCCGGCTGAGTCTACAAGTTGGGAAGTTCCTGCTAGGGTTGATCCTGCTGTCGCCAGATTAGCCAAGAGATCCATGTTTTCTAGTGATGATTCTTCACTTCTCAAGGATCCAATGGAGAAAAAGGCGGACGGTCTCCTAAAAAGATTACATTCCTACCTGTCTCCTACGAATAAAGCTGCTATGGCTTCGGTTCCGGTAGCCCGCGCTTTGAGGGTCTGGCTCAGTCACCTGGGCAGAGACATAGAAGATGGGGTGTCCAGAGAAGAACTGCTCCAACAGTTACCTACATTGAAACTAGCTGCAGAATCCCTCTGTGATTTTTCAGTAGATTCTTTAAGATTAATAGCTAAGAATATGGCGCTTTTGAGCCCGGGAAGTTATTCGGATCCCATCTAGATAAACTTCTGGAATCCAGTAATGAAGAAAAAGCGTTGAATTTTCCCCAATTCAAGGGAAGAGAAAAGATGCGGGTTTTTTTTGTCCCTACAGAGAACAAAATTATAGAAGATGTGGATCAAGAGGACGCTTCAACAGAGGCAGACCTGACAGAAGAACCTGGATGGCTTCAGAAAAATCTAAAAAGAAATCAGAGGATGGAAAACCATCTAAGAAGGAATTCTGACGCCAGAAGCCAAAAAGTAGGAGGTCGGCTGACACATCACTACTCGGAGTGGCAAAAGATTACTTCAGACGCTTTGGTCCTAAACATTATAAAAGAAGGATACATGTTGGAACTAGATCGACATCCAAGAGACAGATTTCTACTGAACAAGAAAGAAGATCCCAAAATTTTTTGTCTTCTAGACGAGTTCATAGAGAAAGGAGCATTAGAACCAGTACCCATGCACCAAAGAAGTATCGGAGTATACTCCAAAATATTTCAGGTTCCCAAGCCAGGGGGAAAGTATCGTCTTATCATAGACCTTCGATACCTGAATCAATTCATGAAAAAAATCCATTTCAAAATGGAGACATTAAGATCTATCACAGCAGTGCTCACAGAAAATCAGTTCATGGTCTCTCTGGATCTAAGAGACGCCTACCTGCACATCCCTATAAGAGATTCCTAAGAATAGCGGTCATAAGAAAGAAGAAAGTATCACACTTCCAGTTCAAAGCACTACCGTTTGGCCTTTGTTCCTCTCCCAGAATCTTCACCAAGGTGGCAGTCCTGGTTGCAGTACATCTTCGTCTCCAGAGAATACAAGTTTTTCCATATCTCGACGACTGGTTACTGGTAGCTCAGTCAGAAGACCTCAGACAAACTATCAACACGCTTCAAAAACTGAGATTTTTAATAAACTGGGAGAAATCCGATGTGATTCCTACTACCTCAAAGATTTTTCTGGGCCTGCAGATAGATACAGTGTCTATGGCTCTGTTTCTTCCCCCACCAAAGATCAGAGCTATGAAAAAAGAAATAAAGATTCTAATTTCTTTACAATTTCCCACAGTCCGCAGAGTGATGAAGACCCTGGGACATCTAACGGCAGTAACGGATGCGGTACCTTGGGTAAGAATCCATACCAGAGACCTACAGCAAAATATGCTTCAAGTCTGGCATCACACTTCTCACAATCTGGAAGCAAGAGTGAGACTAAGGCCTTCAACAGTTCAGAGCCTCAGGTGGTGGTTTCAATCCAGAAATCTATCCAAGGGGAAGACCTTCAAATATCTACCCCCAGTAGTAATCACTACGGATGCGTCTGGCCGAGGCTGGGGAGCCCATCTTCAAGACAGTTGGATCCAGGGGCTGTGGTCCTCCGAAGACAGGAAGAAGTCTTCAAACTTCAAAGAACTAAAGGTAGTGCAACTGGCACTTCTCCAGTTCAAGAAACCTATAGTAGGAAAACCAGTGCTGATTCGTTCGGACAATCTTGCAACTGTATTCTACCTCAACAAGCAGGGTGGAACAAGAAACGGTTCCCTCCTGAAGTTGTGCAAAGAGATCTTCAGTTGGGCGGAAGCCAATATCTTAGAGCTAAAAGCCATGCATATAAGAGGTTCCTTGAAATTCAAGCGGATCGTCTGAGCCGGAGAAAAATAGACCCAGCAGATTGGGAACTGAACCAGAGAATATTTCAGCAGATTGTGACCAGATGGGAATGTCCAGAGTGGGACTTGATGGCATCAGCATCGAACAAAAAGGTTCCCAAATTCTTCTCTCTGAACAAGATGGACAATCCCACAATACTGGATGCTTTTTCCTTCAGTTGGAGACACCTGTTTGTCTACATTTTTCCTCCAGTACCTCTCATCTCAAGAGTCCTGAGGAAGATAATAATGGACAAGCCTCAGACGATATTAGTAGCCCCATTCTGGCCAAGGAGGTCGTGGTTCCCTTTACTACTCTGGCTATCCAAGGGGCAGTTCTGGAAGCTTCCCCCAGTTCCAGATCTACTGTTACAAGACGGTCTCTATCACCAGAGCTTGAACCATTTACACCTGACAGCCTGGAGGTTGAGAGATCTAAGTTAATGGAGATGGGCCTCTCTGAGTCTGTAGTTAAGACCTTGTTGTGTTCCCGCAAGGATTCTACTAATAAAAAATACGCTAGAATATGTAAAAAGTTTACAGCCTGGTTGGCTGAAGCGAACCATGTGAAGATTGATGTCGGATCCATTCTTCAATTTCTTCAGGAAGGTTTCCAGAAGGGATTTAAGCCTAACACATTAAAAGCGCACATGACTGCTATCAATATTATGACTGAGAACGAATTTATCCATCACCCACTTATTTTCAGATTCTTCAAAGCAATAAGAAGATTGAAACCTACGCATAGAGAACCTACACCAGTCTGGAATCTCTCTCTGGTTTTGAGAAGGCTTACACTTGCTCCATTTGAACCCTTGCAGCAAACTGACTTAAAATGGCTGTCATACAAAGTATTGTTTCTGGTTGCTGTCACCTCCGCAAAAAGAGTAGGTGAACTTCAAGCGTTGTCTTCTAAATACCCCTATTTAAGAATCCTGCCTGATGGGGTCCTTCTTCGCACCATACCTTCTTTTACTCCTAAGGTGCCTTCTACTGCTAACAATAATAGAGAAGCCTTTCTCCCCGTGTTTTTTCCTGACCCGGTTGATGAAGAACAAGCTCTACTACAAACTCTAGATCTGAAAAGGGCAATCGAGATCTATCTCCAGAGAACAGAAGAGTTCCGTTTAGCCGAAAATTTGTTCGTATTGTTCACGGGTCCAAGAAGAGGGCGACAACCTTCCAGAGATACATTAGCTAGATGGCTAAAGGATACTATCAAAGAATCCTATTCCTTAGAAGAAATGGTTTCTCCTTTTCCAATTAAAGCACATTCAACAAGATCTGCCGCAACCTCCTGGGCAGAACAGGCGCACGTATCTATAGAAGAAATCTGCAATGCAGCCTCCTAGTCCTCATCTCAGACCTTCATGAAGCATTATCGGTTAGACATCAACGCTAGAAGCTCAGCCTTTGGCACTGGGGTATTAAGTGCAGTTCTTGATGAAAAATCCCCCCTTCATGATCTATACAAATCCCATGCTGTGCTGACGTAGGACGAAAGGGGAAAGGGAAAATCTGTACCTGGGATTTTACTTTCCTTGAGTCCGAAGGCAGCACAAATATACCCTCCCTGAAATAAATTTTGTTATTTTTGCATTGAATGAAAGTCTATTTTTTTTTAAACACAGTGGAGCATTGTGGGAGGCCAGCTTTATAGTGTCGACTAATGATTTAATTAATTAATTATTTTAATCTAGGTGGGCGGTCCTAGCCAAGGCGATGAAGACGAGCTTAACCCATGCTGTGCTGCCTTTGGACTCAAGGAAAGTAAAATCCCAGGTACAGATTTTCCTTTTCTACACTGTTCCCTTGATGTGATAGGTGAAAATACTATACTGCCTCTGCACATGACATTGCTGAAGCCTGATTTCACTGGTCCGTTTTATGAAAGTTTGCTCCATTATATAAATGGAAGGTTTCAAGACAACTTCAGCAGACATTGAAGCAGTCGTACAACTCTGATTCATATCTCACTAGAGGTGGATTGGGAAAGTTTTATGACTCAAATTAGAAAACTTGCATTGTACGACTTGTCTCTACCTGGGATTGCACAACTGAAATTATGGCCTTCAGCTATCAGGACATGATGGGAGTTGTAGTTTTGCAACAGCTATAAAGCCACAGGTTAGAGGTCGTTAGTCTAGTTGCTGTCAATATACCCTTTCAGGTTATATAGATGTCTTACAGGATACTGTGATCTGTCCCTACTACCCCCAACAAAGAATGGTTCTTGCTTAGGCCTCATGCACACAGCCGTTGCCCGACTGTGGCCGTATTACAGCCCGCATACAGCGGGTCCGCAATACACGGCCATCCACCGTTTGCGCCCCGCACCACGGATGCGGCCCTATTCACTTGAATGGTTCCACAATCCGGGAGATGCGGTGCAGTGTGGAACGGAAGCACAGATCGGAAGCCCACAGAAGCACTACGGAGTGCTTCCGTGGGTTTTCTGTCCGTGCCTCCGCACCGCAAAAAAGCGGACGGATCACGGACCAATTCAAGTTGAATGGGTCTGGAGCCGTCGCGGCTGCCGCACGGATGAGGCCCGTGCATCGGGGACCGCAAGCAGACTCATTGCAACAGTTTAATTCATGGTTGTGTAACGGTCACGTCCACACACACACACAGGGGGAAGGGTAGTGACCACTGCGCTCCACCCTCACCCCTGGCCCTGCCTACTTGCCTCACGAGTCCTGATGACAGGGGACAACTGGACGGCAGTCCCTAACTTAGGATATGTGCAGGGAAGACAGACAAGACAAAATACGGAACATGAACGGACCGGGTCAGAACCAAGAGAGCTACGGATTAAGCAACGGATTAAGCAAAGAATGGTCAGGAGAAGCCGGGGTCAAATACCAGGAGAGTAGCGAAGTACAATAGGAGTCCTAAGAGAGTAGTCAGGTGGGAGCCGAGGTCACAATACCAGGATGTATGCGCAGTACAGGAGGAGCAGGCAGAGGATCGTCAGGGAACAGGATCAGGTAAGTATTCAGTAGTCCAACAAATAGCCAGGAACCTAGAAATTAACAGGCAACCTGTGACCAGCAGGCTGCCTGTATTTATAGTGGGGAGTGAGGGTCATGTGACGTGGCCAGCATCACATGACCGACAGACCAACCAGTCGAGCACCGAGTGATCAGCTCGGCGCTCAAGGCAGACTAGGAGCAGGGAGCCACCCAGCCAGCAAAGCCGCCCTGGGAATGAGGTCAAGCACAGATCCTCATTCCCAAAGTTAAGCAACAGGTCTGCGGGAAATGGGGGACCAAGTGCACCTTCGGAACCCCGTGACAGTACCCCCCCTTTTACGAGGGGCCACCGGACCCAAGACTTCAGGCGATGGCTTTTCAGGGTATTCTAAATGAAATTTACGAACAAGTCTAGGAGCATGAACCTCCCTAGCAGGTACCCAAGATCTCTCTTCAGGTCCATACCCCTTCCAGTGAATCAGGTACTGCAAGGCATTACGCACCTTCCTGACATCCACTATTTTAGACACCACATACTCGACAGCATCATTAACAAGAACCGGCGGAGGCGAGGCTTTTGATGGTACTACCGGTTCAAAATATTTTTTAAGCAGAGATTTATGGAACACATTATGAATGTGGAATGACTCGGGCAGCTCCAACCTAAAAGATACCGGGTTAATCACTTCCGTGATCTTATATGGTCCAATAAAACGAGGAGCAAATTTTTTAGAAGTTACCTTGAGAGATAGATTCTTGGAGGACAACCATACTTTATCCCCAACCTGAAAGTTCACCCCCCTTGAACGTCTCCTATCGGCCTTGAGTTTTTGAGAACTTTGAGCCTTTTCTAGGTTCGATTGAACCCGGGCCCAAACTGTGCACAGTTCGGAGGAGAGTTTATCCGCTTCAGGGTTAGAGGAGGAGACGGACGACCCAGAATGAAAACGGGGATGAAAACCATGGTTACAAAAGAAAGGGGAGACCCCAGCAGAAGAATTGACACGGTTATTCAAAGCAAATTCAGCCAACGGAAGGAATTTGACCCATAATTGCTGGTCATCAGCAACATACAACCTCAAGAATTGTTCCACAGACTGATTAAGGCGTTCAGTCTGCCCATTACTCTCAGGATGGTAGGCGGAAGAAAAAGACAATGAAATTTTACATCTTTGACAGAAGGCCCTCCAGAATTTGGACACAAACTGCACACCCCTGTCAGAAACAATATTTTCCGGGATGCCATGTAAACTAACAATCTCTCTCACAAAAATAGACGCCAGGGTTTTAGCATTCGGAAGTTTAGACAGGGGAATGAAATGAACCATCTTGCTAAACCTATCGACCACTACCCAAACCACAGTCTTACCCTCCGCCAGCGGTAGGTCAGTTATAAAGTCCATCGAGATATGGGACCAGGGTCTACTGGGAAGGGGTAGGGGTCGTAGGTTACCAGCAGGGCGAGTCCTAGGTGTCTTAGACCTGGCACGTAGGACTTGACATCCCTGGTCAGAGTGGGCCACCAATAGGACCTAGAAACCAGATCCTTAGTGCCCTCAACACCCGGATGTCCACAAAAGGCAGAATCGTGACACTCCCCCAACAGCTGGAGACGAAATTGTACGGGAACAAACAACTTATCTGTTGGGGTGGATGCCGGTGCCAGATGTTGTTCAGCCTCAATGCGAGCCGAGATATCCTGGGTTAGAGCTGCTAAGAAGATGTTTGCTGGTAGGATGGATTCAGGCAGCGTCTCAGTGGGTTGAAAGGCATGGAAGCTCCGGGACAATGCGTCTGCCTTCACATTTTTACTTCCCGGCCTGAACGTAATGGAGAAATCAAAACGGGTAAAAAACAGAGCCCATCGGGCTTGTCGGGGATTCAACCTCTTAGCCGACTCGAGAAACATTAGGTTTTTATGATCAGTGACAACAGTTACTCGATGCCTTGCCCCCTCCAAAAAATGCCTCCACTCCTCAAATGCCCATTTAATAGCCAGCAGCTCCCTATTCCCAATGTCGTAGTTTCTCTCTGTGGGAGAGAATTTCCTGGAGAAGAAGGCACACGGTGTCAGGTTAGTGAGGCTAGCAGGACCCTGTGAAAGAACTGTTCCTGCGCCGTCCTCGGACGTATCTACCTCCACAATAAAGGGTCTCTCCTGATCAGGCTGGATCAGAATGGAAGCGCTACTAAATGCCTTTTTTAATGTTTCAAATGAAGAAATGGCCTTGGTAGACCAATTCTCCAAATCCGCCCCTTTCTTAGTAAGGTCGGTCAATGGCTTAGCAATTACAGAAAAATTAATGATAAATTTACGATAGTAATTAGCGAAACCCAAAAATCGTTGTAAAGCCTTTAAGGATGAAGGCCTTAACCATTCCTTAATTGCTAAACCTTACCAGGATCCATCTTAAAGGCGTGAGGAGTCAAAACATGCCCTAGAAACAGTATCTCCTGTACACCAAAGACACATTTCTCTTGCTTAGCGGAGAGCTGGTTCTCCCTCAACACCTCTAATACTTGTTTGACATGAGACACATGAGATTCGAAATCAGGAGAGAATATCAAAATATCGTCAAGATAGACAATAATAAATTTACCTAAGAACTCTCTAAGAATATCGTTCATTAAGTTTTGGAACACAGCTGGGGCATTGCTGAGTCCAAAAGGCATCACCTGATATTCAAAGTGTCCTATCGGAGTATTGAACGCTGTCTTCCATTCGTCTCCCTCCTTGATTCGGATTAGATTGTATGCCCCTTTCAGGTCAATCTTGGAAAACCAGGTTGCCCCCAGAACCTGGTTAAATAAATCCGGAATCAATGGGAGAGAGTATCTATTTTGGACAGTGATCTTATTTAATCTCCGGTAATCAATACAAGGCCTAAGACCACCATCCTTCTTTTTAACAAAGAAAAACCCTGCTCCCATAGGAGAGACTGAAGGTCTAATATGCCCATTAGCAAGGCTCTCCTTAATATAATCTTCCATAGCCTTGCGTTCGGGCCCTGAAAGATTATAAATTCGCCCTTTAGGAAATTCGGCACCCTCTATTAGCTCTATGGCGCAATCATAAGGTCTATGGGGGGGTAGAACCTCTGGAATAGGGGATGAGAATACATCAGAATATTCTTTAATAACTGAAGGTAATGTATTAGACCTTACTGAAACCCCAGCCTGGACCACGGACAAGCATGAGTCACACTTAGGTCCCCATTTCACCAACTCTCCTTTGAACCAATCAATTGTGGGGTTATGTAAATGGAGCCAAGGCAACCCTTGTACCACCTCAACCGGTAGGTTCTCCAAGACAAAAAGAGAACATCTCTCAGAGTGGCACACACCCACGGTCAGAGAAATTTCAGAGGTACATGACCTTACCGTACCACCAATCAGGGGAGTAGCATCAATAGCCATGACATGGATAGGTGTAGGTAAAGCAAACATTGGAATACCCAATTTACTAGCAAATTCTAAGTCAATAAAGCTGGCCGCTGACCGGAATCAATAAAGGCCTTACCTGGCCACTTATTAACCCCCAGAGAAATTGTTATGGGTACCAAAAGGTTATATTTAGAAAAATCAGGGTGTACCTGGTCTTTAGGTTGTCTTGCCTTAGGAGACTTGTCAGAGAGGACCCTCTTAGGACACTTGTTGATCCAATGGCCAGGATCTCCACAGTAGAAGCACTCTCCGCGTCTGCGACGAAGATTACCCCGGGTCATGCCAACCTGCATGGGATCCTCGGTGGAGATCTCAGTGTTGTCCCTGGAAAAGGCCTCTGGCTGGACCACCATCTGAGAACAGAACTGTCGTTCTTGTCGTCTCTCTCTAACTCGTCGGTCAAGTCGGACAACTAGGGTCATCATCTCCTCTAGGGTCTCTGGAACTTGATAACTGACTAATAAATCTTTCAAATTATCAGACAGACCAGACCTAAACGGACTCTTCAGGGCTGGTTCATTCCATCCAGAGGGGACACACCACCGTCTGAATTGGGTGCTATACTCCTCCGCAGGGAGATGGCCCTGAACCAGTGCCCTAAGAGCCGTCTCGGCTACCAGGGCCCTGTCTGGTTCGTCATAGAGGGTACCCAGGGCCTGAAAAAAAAAACTCCACGGAAGTCAGACAACTGGCCCCAGGAGGTAACGAGAATGCCCAGTCCTGGGGATCACCCTGTAGTAGAGAAATTATAATCCCCACGCGTTGGCTCTCGGGACCGGAGGACACGGGGCGCAAACGGAAGTAGAGTTTGCAACTCTCCTTAAAGGAGAGAAACCTCTTCCGGTCTCCAGAAAAGGGTTCTGGGAGCTTGATCTGGGGTTCAAAATGTGGACTGGAGGGCAGAGGAGTGGAAGAACCTTGCCCTAACTCAAAAGAACGGAGTCTCTCTCCTAGCTCCTGCACCATCTGTGTCAAGTTAGAGACATGGTCAGTCAGGGTAATAAGAGGATTCATGATACAGTGGTTGTTGGGCCTGTTAATCTGTAACGGTCACGTCCACACACACACAGGGGGAAGGGTAGTGACCACTGCGCTCCACCCTCACCCCTGGCCCTGCCTACTTGCCTCACGAGTCCTGATGACAGGGGACAACTGGACGGCAGTCCCTAACTTAGGATATGTGCAGGGAAGACAGACAAGACAAAATACGGAACATGAACGGACCGGGTCAGAACCAAGAGAGCTACGGATTAAGCAACGGATTAAGCAAAGAATGGTCAGGAGAAGCCGGGGTCAAATACCAGGAGAGTAGCGAAGTACAATAGGAGTCCTAAGAGAGTAGTCAGGTGGGAGCCGAGGTCACAATACCAGGATGTATGCGCAGTACAGGAGGAGCAGGCAGAGGATCGTCAGGGAACAGGATCAGGTAAGTATTCAGTAGTCCAACAAATAGCCAGGAACCTAGAAATTAACAGGCAACCTGTGACCAGCAGGCTGCCTGTATTTATAGTAGGGAGTGAGGGTCATGTGACGTGGCCAGCATCACATGACCGACAGACCAACCAGTCGAGCACCGAGTGATCAGCTCGGCGCTCAAGGCAGACTAGGAGCAGGGAGCCACCCAGCCAGCAAAGCCGCCCTGGGAATGAGGTCAAGCACAGATCCTCATTCCCAAAGCTAAGCAACAGGCCTGCGGGAAATGGGGGACCAAGTGCACCTTCGGAACCCCGTGACAGGTTGGTCCTGACATTTCATGCAGCCACCACTAAGGAGAGCTCGGTGCAAGGAGATTTTACAGCTTCCATTGCAGTCAATAGTAATTGAATAAATTCCCATGCATTGAGCTCTACCTAGTGGTGGCTTCAGCCATTTTTTTTTTTTTTTTTAAAACATTGTATGAGGGAAGCTCCAGACATAGAGAGATCCTTATGGGGGATAAATTAATGTATCGTGTAAGCGCCCTATTTATGAAGCACCAAGTCCACATTTTCTGACATAGTAGTTGGATAAAGTGGAATAGGCAGAGGTGACTTTTTTTAAATAAAAAATTTTCAAATTAAAATTTCTTCTGCTTAATTCAGAAATCAAGGCTATCGTACTTTGCACTCACATGTACTGGGAAACTGGGGGTCCATATTAGATTTTGCTAAGGGACCCTATGAGATCTGAGTACTCCCCTGGGTGACGTGGGCCAGGGAGTGACAGAAGGGCACACCATGTCTTCCCTTTTGGGCACACCCTAATGTTGGGGCTCCAGCCTGATGATAGTTGGGGTGCCCTTGGTGTTATGAGTTTGGTACGAGTGCAAAGCAGGAGATGTAGGTGCTGTTATCTGCGAATGGTGCTGGAGTCAGTAACCAGGCCAGTTGTTGAAAATAGACAAGTCTCTCTTTATTAAAGTGCAGAATGAGAGTTGTAGTACATACAATGGTATCACACAGTTCCAAACAATTCGCGAGTCTTAGAGATGTATGGATGTAAGCACTGATAGGGGTTGTAGTTCTTCTCTCTATCTTTCCAAAGTCTCTCTCTCTCTGCAGGATCTTAGTGTCACGGCCTTTGGTTTGCGCTGTGACAGTGTTGCCACACTTGCAGTTGCCCGCGGCAACGTGTTGCTGTGAGAGCATGCGGTGACTGTGCCTCGGCCTTCTGGGTGATTGCCGTGACATGGTTGCCACGCATGCTGTTGCCGGTGGTAACGTGTGGTTTGGCATGCTTATGTGTGCACTTCCCCTTTACGTGGCTTCCTCCCTCTGTCTGGTGTTGGAAGGGTTTACTCCCTTCCTAGTGTTTTGTGAACACTGGGTTTATGTGTTTGCGGGTGTAGCTGATTGGCCTATTTAGTCTCCGCTGGAAGCCTGTAGCTCATGTGTTCCTCCAGGCTTGGTGTGTGCTGGTGGTTCACTGCTCCTTGCTTTACCATCTTTCCAGTGAGGGCCACTCTTGTGGTCATAGATGTTCAATGTTATCCCGATGTCTCCTCCCCTTTCTGTCCTTATTTGTATGGAGTGGGTTATGTTCAGGGTGTTTGTATGTCTAGTTTGGTGTTACATGTCTTGGTGGTGTTTGGTGTCCAGCTTATTTACTAGACATTCCCCTGTCTCATGTTTTTTGCAGCTATGGGTGTCCTGGGTCCCTGTGTGGTTTGTGGTGTGTGCTGTATCCTTTAATGTTGGTGTGGACACCAGCACTTGTGCACGGGTTCCAGTCAGTGTGTCTGTGGCAGGTAAGTGTGTTATGGGTTTCGCTTACCTGCCATCTCCTTAAGTTGTATGTGTTTCCCTTTCCCTGCTTCTAGGCCTTTAGAGACTCCTGTTACTCCGTGTTGTGAATGAACAGGTCGTCTCTCCCCTGCTCCTATGTGAGAGATTTCCAGGGCTACTCAGGATATTAGGTATCCAGGGTATGAGCCGTCCCACCATCAGGGTCCGCTCATACAGTTAGAAGTTAGGGAGAGGATTAGGGATGCAATAGGAGGTGATCTGATCCCTGATCCCGGTGTCCTGGCCTAGTTGCTACCATTATCCGTCTTACATTGTACGATGGGGGGTTTCCCCCACTCCCCACCGTGACACTTAGTCTACTTTCACACTCGCGTTTTGGCTTTCCGTTTGTGAGATCCGTTAAGGGCTCTCACAAGCGGTCCAAAACGGATCAGTTTGCATTCTAATGCATTCTGAATGGAAAAGGATCTGCTCAGAATGCATCAGTTTCCATCAGTTCAGTCTCCATTCCGCTTTGGAGACGGACACCAAAACGCTGCTTGCTGATAAAACTGAGACAAACGGATCCGTCCTGGCACACAATGTAAGTCAATGGGGACACTTTTTTTTCACTTTTATTATTTTTTATTTTTGTCCCAGTATGGGACTTCAACGTTACAGGGTTTGATCCCTGTTTCAATGCAGCACAATACATCTGTATTGTACTGCATTGACTATCAGTGTAATACACTGATAGTTTGCCTATGAGACCCAGCCTCCGTACATGCCGGGCCCCAAGGCCTTGAAATGGCTTGAGGCTGCCATGGCAACCATCGGGTCCCCGCCACCGCAGCGCAGGGACCCGATGGCTAAGGAGAGGGAGCGCAAACCTCTCATATGCCGTGGTCAGCGCTGACCCGGGGCATATGAGGGGTTAGTCCACCGGCATCGGCGTTATCACTGATGCTCGTGGATGCAGCAGGGATCCGGCTGTCAGTAACAGCCGGATTCCTGATGCTGATCGCGCACTGCACATGGGGGAACAGAAGGACTGCCCATAAATCTATTATAAGAACATAAGAAAGTGGATTTACTGGTTCTATGCATCCACCTTTGCTTTGTGCATAAGGTGTAAGTTTTTTTTTTTTTACTTCCTCATCGGTCATTCAGTAGACCTGTTGTATGTGCTGTTTCTGTGGCTCACATTCTCTTCTATGGATGTTATGGAAACAGCGTAGCACAGCCCACTTAGCTGTTTCCCCAACCCTGGACACCTCATACAATGGGTATTCTGATCTCAACCATGAATAGCTGAGATGGGAATTCCCTTTAAATAAAAACTGAGACATTAAGAAATATGTTTGCCATTTTTCTCATTTGCTAAACACCATAATTCTATAATTTATAAAATGGCATAAAAGCAATGGCATAGAACAGTGATGCCCAACCTACGGCTGTGTCATGCGGCCCGTGCGACTCCCTGGAAAAAGTCTAAGGCGTACCAATACGCCTTAGACTTCCCCCCACATTCATCAGCGCAGTGAGCGCTGTGAACAGCACAGGCAGTGCAGCGATGCTGCCTGTGCCTGAAATAACCAATAGCAAAGCTCCTTACAGCAAGGAGCTTTGTTATTGGTTGGTATAGGCGTGCGCTGGAGCGATACAGGTTCTGCAGCAGGGGAAGCCGGCGGGAGCTGAAAGGAGGAGGGGCCGGCTCCAGGGGCGGCTGTTGTAAGGAGAGCGGGGCGCGCTGCCCGATGACCTTGGTAAACATGACAGGGCCGCTGAAGAGGTAAGGAGCCGTGGACTCATATGACTGGTCCCCGGAGACCCTGCTCCCCTTCCTCCTACCACCCCACTAGTGACCCTGCTTCCCCCTCCTCCTGTCACCCCACTAGTGACCCTGCTCTCCCCTCCTCCTCCTCCTGTCACCCCACTAGTGACCCTGCTCCCCCCTCCTCCTGTCACCCCACTAGTGACCCTGCTCCCCCCTCCTCCTGTCACCCCACTAGTGACCCTGCTCCCCCTCCTCCTGTCACCCCACTAGTGACCCTGCTCCCCCTCCTCCTGTCACCCCACTAGTGACCCTGCTCCCCCTCCTCCTGTCACCCCACTAGTGACCCTGCTCCCCCCTCCTCCTGTCACCCCACTAGTGACCCTGCTCCCCCTCCTCCTGTCACCCCACTAGTGACCCTGCTCCTCCTCCTCCTGTCACCCCACTAGTGACCCTGCTCCCCCTCCTCCTGTCACCCCACTAGTGACCCTGCTCCACCCTCCTCCTGTCACCCCACTAGTGACCCTGCTCCACTCTCCTCCTGTCACCCCACTAGTGACCCTGCTCCCCCCCTCCTCCTGTCACCTCACTAGTGACCCTGCTCCCCCCTCCTCCTGTCACCTCACTAGTGACCCTGCTCCCCCCTCCTCCTGTCACCCCACTAGTGACCCTGCTCCCCCCTCCTCCTGTCACCCCACTAGTGTCACGAGGGTGTCATGACCTATCGCTGACCCCGTGGTGCCTGGGGTCAGAAGGTCGCTGCGGGTGGCTACTCGCCCGATTTCAAGAGATCGCTCCATGACCTGGTTGTGGGAATGGATTCCGGTCCAGGTTTTCCTGTTTTGGTTTGCGATCCTTTTTGTCCAATCTAGGTATCTGTAGTTTTCCTTTCAGCTGTCCTTGGTCTGCCACTCCTAGCTACTATATATTCTCTCTTCCTACTTCTCTTTTTGCCAGATATAAACCTTCCTTTCAGGACATCTATTCTGACCTCAGGTGGTGTTGCTGTGGAGTTGCTGGAGCTGTTGGAACCAGTGCGTTTGGATCTCCGGTTCTCTCCAGTTTGTTTCCTACTGTTTGTCGTCTCCCTTGGGGCATTATATGTGGTGTTTGTATTGTTCGTCCACTCCCTGTGGTTACCCTAGGTGTCAATGGTGAGGACTAGTGCTCCCACCGCCCTTCTCACTACCTAGGGCTTCTTCCAGGATAAGTCAGGGACGAGGCACGTGATCGGCATACGGGTGAGCAACCCTTCTAGGGACGTCAGGGTAGCCAGATGCCAGTGCTAGGTGAGTTAGGGGTCACTACTCCTCCCTCTCCCTTGTGTTAGGGCACTCGGTCTCCCTTCCCTCTGCGCCGCACGTCTGGTACCTGCCTTACCAGACGTGATAACTAGTGACCCTGCTCCCCCCTCCTTCTGTCACCCCACTAGTGACCCTGCTCCCCGCTCCTGCTGTCACCCCACAGGGAAGAAGCTGAACAGACTCCACCGACTATGATGGGATCCGTTCTGTTTCCGCTCGGGATCCTGTCTTTTTACCGGACACAAAAGTGCTGCATACAAGGCTTTTTTGTCTGGTCTTTCGACAGAATCTGCAACAGAGGCTCCAAACGCAGATTTGAAGGCCTACGTATTATGTATTTTAGTAATGCTCACACGTGCCCCCTCACAGTGTTTGCATTTCTTTCTGGCAAAGCTACCTGGTTCTGGCCCGTGAAATTTATACCATGTCTAGTGCGGCCCTCAGACGAAAAATGGTTGGGCACCACTGCCATAGAAGAATACAGAAGAACAGAAAAAGCAAAATAACACTTGAAAATTGCTCCAGTTTGTCTAATTAACATGAGAAAGATTTCTGAGGAAGAAGATTTGATATTTGGGCTGTGTCGCAGCAGTATATTAGTGCAGTGTGTTTGCATTGTGTGTAATATGCAGCCTGCCCTGCCATGTAAACATCCCGGTCATGTTAGCACAGATCTTACCTGTGACTGCTGCTCATGAGCATAAACTTTTATATTCCTCCTGCTTTTATATATTGTTATTGTATTGTTTTCTAATCATTTTTGATTGAGCTGAATGTGTATTCCAGGATTTCCTGGAATACACATTGAGGAGAATTTAATAATCTAATTGCACCTGAATTCTGGATCAGTGTGTCCAAGGAAGGTGGCATGCAGCTCATTTATTATGTGTTTTAGACACTTTTTGGTCTTAATGGACAAGGGGGCATGTCTTAGCTGGAAAAGAAGCATAGCTTAACCACCTCAGCCCCCCTAGCTTAAACCCCCTTAATGACCAGACCACTTTTTACAATTCTGCACTACACTACTTTCACGGTTTATTGCTCGGTCATACAACTTACCACCCAAATGAATTTTACCTCCTTTTCTTCTCACAAATACAGCTTTCTTTTAGTGGTATTTGATTGCTGCTAAGATTTTTTGTTTTTCCGATATTAATCAAAATAGGTCGCAATTTTCTCAAAAAAAGTGTATTTTTAACTTTCTCTGGTTAAATTGTTCAAATACAATAAAATTTCTATACAAGTTTGTGTCAGAATTTATTGTGCTACATGTCTTTGATAAAAAAAAATCCAATAAGTGTATATTTATTGGTTTGCGCAAAAGTTATAGCATTTACAAACTATGGTACAAAAATGTGAATTTCCGCATTTTGAAGCAGCTCTGACTTTCTGAGCACCTGTCATGTTTCTTGAGGTGCTAGAATGCCAGGATAGTATAAATACCCTCCCCCAAATGAACCCATTTTAGAAAGAAGACACCCCAAAGTATTCTCGGAGGGGCATGGTGAGTTCATGTATGATTTAATTTTTTTTCACACGTTAGCGGAAAATGACACTTTCTGAGAAAAAAATAATAATAATAAAGTTTCCATTTCTGCTAACTTCTGGCAAAAAAAAATAAAATCTCCCACGGACTCACTATGCCCCTCAGTGAATACCTTGGGGTGTCTACTTTCCGAAATGGGGTCATTTGTGGGGTGTGTTTACTGTTCTGGCATTTTGGGCGGGGCTAAATTGTGAGCAACCCTGTAAAGCCTAAAGGTACTCGTTGGACTTTTGGCCCCTTTACGCACCTAGGCTGCAAAAAAGTGTCACACATGTGGTATCGCCGTACTCAGGAGAAGTAGGGCAATGTGTTTTGGGGTGTATTTTTTACATATACCCTTGCTGGGTGAGAGAAATATCTCTGTAAATTGACAACTTTGTATAAAAAAAAATAAAAACTTGTCATTTAGAGATATTTCTCACACAGTATGGGTATATGTAAAAATACAACCCAAAACACATTGCCCTACTTCTCCTGAGTACGGCGATACCACATGTGTGACACTTTTTTGCAGCCTAGGTGCGCAAAGGGGCCCAAATTCCAATGAGTACCTTTAGGATTTCACAGGGCATTTTTTTACGCATTTGGATTCCAAACTACTTCTCACGCTTTAGGGCCCCTAAAATGCCAGGGCAGTATAAATACCCCACATGTGACCCCATTTTGGAAAGAAGACACTCCAAGGTATTCCGTGAGGGGCATGGCGAGTTCCTAGAATTTTTATTTTTTTTGCACAAGTTAGCGGAAATTTTTTATTTTATTTTTCTCACAAAGTTTCCCTTTCCGCTAACTTGTGACAAAAAGTTAAATCTTTCATGGACTCAATATGCCCCTCAGCGAATACCTTGGGGTGTCTTCTTTCCAAAATGGGGTCATTTGTGGGGTGTTTGTACTGCCCTGGCATTTGAGGGTCTCCGCAATCATTACATGTATGGCCAGCATTAGGAGTTTCTGCTATTCTCCTTAGGCCTCATGCACACGACCGTTGTTTGGGTCCGCATCCGAGCCGCCGTTTTGGCCGTGGCTCCGTTTCGCGGCCCCGCTAAAAAAAATGTTTTTCCTATTCTTGTCCGCGCTTTGCGGACAAGAATAGGCATTTATATTGCCGGCGCCCGTTCCGTTCCGCAAATTGCGGAAGTCAACACGGGCGCCTTCCGTTTTTTGCGCATCCGCGGTTTGCGGACCACAAAAAACGGCACGGTCGTGTGCATGAGGCCTTATATTGAGCATACGGGTAATGAGATTTTTTTTTTCCGTTTAGCCTCTGGGCTGAAAGAAAAAACGAACGGCACAGATTTCTTCATTCGCATCGATCAATGTGGATGAAAAAATCAATGTGGATGAAAAAAAAAATATCTGCGATCGCTAATAAAGATCAGAAAAGCTCAAAAGTGATCTTTATAGCGCCGCAGCGATTTTACGGTGTTTTTGCAGTGATCAGAAAAAAAACATTTCTGTCACTGCGGTGGGGCGGACTGAACGCAAGTGTGCACACAAGATCAGGCCTGATCGGGCGAACACTGCGTTTTTTGTAGAGCCTAAGGTGGCCCTAATGTACTGATATAGATCTGATTGCGATCAGTCTTGATCACTTACAGATACTATATAGTACTAGTGCTGATTAGCGACAGCGATGACGCTAATCAGCGACTAATCAGTGACTGCGCTGCGGTGGGCGCTAACTACCCAACAAGTGGCTAACTAACTGGCGGTGATAAGGGACCCTTAGGCCCCATTCACACGTCCGCAATTCTGTTCCGTATTTTGCGGAAAGGAATTGCGGACCCATTCATTTCTATGGGGACAGACTTTGTCCCGCTCGGATCCGTAATTGCGGATCTGCACTTCCGGGTCCGCACTTCCGTTCCGCAAAAATATAGAACATGTCCTATTCTTGTCCGCAATTGCGGACAAGAAAAGGCATTTTCTATATAGTTCTGGCAAAACACACACGGACGTCTGAATGGAGCCTTACAGGGGGGTGATCAATGACAGGGGGGTGATCAGGGACTCTATATGGGGTGATCAGGGGTTAATAAGTGACGGGGGGGTGTAGTGTAGTGTGGTGATTGGTGCTACTTACAGAGCTGCCTGTGTCCTCTGGTGGTCGATCCAAGCAAAAGGGACCACCAGGTAGCAGGTAGCAGGTATATCAGACGCTGTTAACAAAACAGCGTCTAATATACCTTTCTGATTTTATAAAAATCGCATCTACAGCCTGCCAGGCTGTAGATCAACTCGTTTACCTTGCGATCCTGTGAGCGCGCGTTCACAGGAAATCTCGGCTCGCGCGAGATGACGCGCCGATGCGTCAAGGAGGAATAACCCGGCCGCCCGCAGGACGCATCCCTGCATTAGGCGGTCGGGAGGTGGTTAAAGGGGTATTCCCATCTTAACAATCATATCTCACATTGTCCCTTAGGTAAAGTTGATGAAATCTGCAAATCCTTTTAGTTTTCTTTTTTGCACCATTTCCTTATTTTCCTCCTTTGTTCCCTTGCTTGTTTATAATTGGTTTCCATGGGATACGTCCACCTGTGCCATCCTGCAGTGATGGCCGGGCTTGCGCATTAGTGATGAACCTGGCTAGATTCTCAGGAGCGTGCCTGGTATGATCATGCGCAGTAGCTCCCGGCCACCTCTCTGCATCTACTTCAGTAGGACGGCTCTGAGGTGTTCAGCAGCAGATTTTGAGCTCTTCTGGGCAGTTAGGTAAAATAAATAAGAACAGTAGAGCCCTTGTCAGGGCTGTCAGTGTGCTCTGATGTTATCACACTGTTAGGCCCCTTGCACACGACCGTATGGCTTTTTCAGTATTTTGCAGTCTGCAAAAAACGGATCTGCAAAAAATACGGATGACGTCCGTGTGCATTCCGTTTTTTGCGGAACGGAACAGCTGGCCCCTAATAGAACAGTCCTATCCTTGTTCGTTATGCGGACAATAATAGGATATGTTCTATCTTTGAACGGAAATACGGAAACAGAAGGCATACAGAGTACCTTCCGTTTTTTAGCGGATCCATTGAAATGAATGGTTCCGTATACGGAATACAAAAAACGGAACGTAAACGTAAAAAAAAACGTTTGTGTGCAAGAGGCCTTATCTGTATGTAAACAAATTTCAGTGTGCACAGAGGAGCAGGGGGGAAGCTGATACAAGGAGCTGGCTATATCCGGGGGAAAGGAGCCTTTGACATCCAGCTCTCTGCACTTGATTTCTACTTCAGTGCTGAGTTATGTACCTGGACGTGAGCAAGCAGTGTAAGGCCCCTCTTACACGGTCCCTTTCGCACAAGCGAGTTTTCCGCGCGGGTGCAATGCGTGACGTGAACGCATAGCACCCGCACTGAATCCTGACCTATTCACTTCAATGGGGCTGTGTACATGAACGATCTTTTTCACGCATCACTTGTGCGTTGTATGAAAATCGCAGCATGTTCTATATTCTGCGTTTTTCACGCAACGCAGGCCCCATAGAAGTAAATGGGGCTGCGTGAAAATTGCATTGCATCTGCAAGCAAGTGCGGATGCAATGCGATTTTCACGGATGGTTGCTAAGGAGATGATAATAAATAGGGATGAGGTCCGTTCACTTTATTATTTTCCATTATAACATTATAATTCAGAATGCTAAGTAAAATGTCCCTTGAGGGTTAAAAAATAATAAAAAAATTACTCACCTCATCCACTTGATCGCGCAGCCGTTATCGTCTTCTTTCTTTCTGCTGAATGAAGATAGAAGATCCTACAGAATCCCAAACCCGAACTTCAGTGAAGAAGTCCGTGTTCAGGTCTGGGTACCACATTCAGTTTTTTATCACGCGTGTGTTAAAACGCTTTGCACTCGTGCGTAAAAAACTGAAGAATGCAACTCAATCGCAGACAAAACTGACGGAAATTGCGTGCGCACTCGCGCGGGTTTCCCACAATGCAGGATGACTGGTTTTCGTTCTTGTCTCTAGCCGAATTTGCCTTGAATAACCGTAGACAGGAGTCCACTGATAAGTCACCATTTTCTGGCGCATATGGTTTTAACCCACAATTTGGTACCTTTTCTGGGACTGGATCTTCTGGGATGCCAGAAGAGGAAAGATTCTCTTCCACCTTGTCATCTATCTGGCGGATAATCCAAGTTAATTTGGAAAAGATGGGTAAAAGATATAAACGCATGGCTGACAGGAGACGTGTGACTGGTCCGGACCTGTGTGTGGGTGATTCGGTGTGGTTGTCCACTAAAAACATAAAGCTGAAGGTACCATCTTGGAAATTCGGTCCAAGATTTATTGGCCCTTACAAAATCTCTGCTATTGTCAACCCGGTGGCGTTTTGTCTGGATCTTCCGCAGACCTGGAAGATCCATAATGTGTTTCACAGGTCTTTATTGAAGAAATATTTGGAACCTGTGGAACTATCTCCATTACCACTTCCCCCTGTCCTGGTGGATGGCAATTTGGAGTTTGAGATCTCTAGGGTTCTCGACTCACGCGTTCTTCGGGGTTCCCTTCAGTACCTGGTGCACTGGAAGGTATACGGTCCAGAGGAAAGAATGTGGGTTCAGTGCTAGCCGCCTGGTGAGGGCCTTTCACAGGGCACACCCGGATAAAGTTGGTCCGGGGTGTCAGGGCCTTGCCCTGTGAATGTGCGGAGGTCTGTCAGACTAGCTGCACATGTCTGACTTCTCAGTTTGTTTTGGTTTGGATTTGAGCTGGATCCACCTTCCCTCAGGTGTACTGGGTTTGATTGTTAGTGAGGCTATTTATCCCTCCTTCCCCCAGTGGCCTGTGCGGGTTATAGTTCTTTCCTGTGAGCTCTGGATGTGTGATGGATCGTCTGCTCAAGATAAGTCCTCTCCGTTATTTCCCAGTGTGTCTTTTATCTAGGCCTCTAGGAAGATGCTTGCTTCCTCCTGGTTTGAAGAAGCAGGTTGCCTGTTCCCTTTTCCCTACAGCTTAGGGTTTGCCCAGGGTGTTTAGGTTTAGGCACGAGGGCATGTGCATATCCACCATTAGGGTATGCACATGGGCACAGCAGTTTAGGGAAAACTTTTAGGGATCGCTAGGTGTCCATTTTCTCCCTAGCTTTTGGGCCTAGTCATTTGTTCTGTTTGTTTTCCTGTGTTTGGTTATTTTCCCGCTTACCTACCTATCGTGACACCGCCTTCCTACTTTTTAGTCTACTTTTACACTCGTGTTTTGGTTTTCCATTTGTGAGATCCGTTCAGGGCTCTCACAAGCAGTCCAAAACAGATCAGTTTGCATTGGAAAAGGATCCGCTCAGAATGCATCAGTTCAGTCTCCATTCCGCTTTGGAGACGGACACCAAAACGCTGCTTGCATCGTTTTGGTGTCCGTCTGATAAAACTGAGCCAAACGGTTTTCACTGACACAATCTGGCACAACAGAAAACGGATCGGTCTTCCATTGACTTTCAATGGTGTTCAAGACTTGCCTATGTTAAAGATAATACAAACTGATCCGTTCACAACTGATGCAGACAGTTGTGTTATCTGAACGGATCCGTCCATGACTGATCCGCACAAAACGCAAGTGTGAAAGTAGCCTTAGCAAGGTGGAAACCACATTGTCCGACAATCCTCTTCTCGCCAGACTTCCCTTTCAAAATCCATGCTGAAAGATGAAGGCCTTCTGGGCTGGGATGAACTAGCGGACCCTGGGATGGTAGGGACCATGGAGGCTGTACTGCCAACCTCAGAAGATTCGAATGCCAGGACCTCTTGGGCCACTTTGGAGCTATCAGAATAACCAAGGCTTTCTCTCTCTCTATTTTCTTCAATACTTGTGGGATAAGGCAAAATGAAGGGAAGGCGTACCCTAATTCTTTGCTCCAGTCCTGTGCTAACCCGTCCACTGCTGATGGGCTGTCCAAATGATTGAGGGAGACAAATTTTTCTACCTTCCTGTTGGCTCTTGAGGCGAAAAGGTCCACTGTAGGAAGACCGTACTTCTGGACTATCTGCAAAAATATTTCTTTGTTCAGACACCATTTTCCCTGTTTTATGGAAACTCGACTGAAAAAGTCCACTATAACATTCTCCTTCCCCTTCAGATGTACCGCTGAAAGGAAAAGCATTTTTCTTTCTGCTATGCAAAAGATCTCCTGGCATAGATGTAGGAGGGAAGAGACTCTCATTCCTCCTTGACGGTTTATGTAGGCCACCACTGTTGAATTGTCCGAATAAAACACAATCTTCCTGTTTTTTATTTCCGGAAGAGCCACCATCAGAGCCATCTCTACTGCTTTTAACTCCTTGAAATTGGAGGATGCTTTTCTCGTAATCAGATCCCACCTCCTTTGCCAGTATCTGTTCTGGGAGTAGGCTCCCCAACCTCAAGGGCTGGCGTCTGTGGTAATTATTGCCTGGTCTGGAAATGTCCATGGAACTCCCGGTGATAGATGTTCTGGTACCGTCCACCACAACAGGTAGCATCTTGCCTTTGAGGAAAGGTGGAATTTTTGATCCAAGGAATAAGGGGAGCCGTCCCACAATCATAGGATGTCTGCTTGAAGATCTCTGGAGTGAATCTGTACATAAGGTACTGCTGGGATTGCTGATGTCATCTGCTCTAGTACCGCCATTGCTTCCCTGAAAGTACACTGGTAGGACAGGAAGACTAATATTTGTTCCATAATCGACTCTCTCCTTTGAGGTGGAAGAAAACTTTTTTGTAAACAGGAGTGCAACTGAATCCCCCCAAAAAACGTAAACTTGAGAAGGAATCAGATTTGATTTTTTTCTAGCCCTTCTTTTGACTTAGAGACTATAAAAAAATCGTCCAGATAGGGCACCAGAGTAATTTCTGACTGTCTTAAAAAAGCTGCTAACTCCACTACCACTTTGGTGAAGACTCTTGGAGCTTGCGCTACACCGAAGGGAAGCGCTCTGTATTGGAGATGCAACACCTTCCCCTGAACCCAGACTGCTGTTCTTAAAAACTTTTGGGAGGAGAAATGGATTGGAACATGGTAATACGCATCCTCCAGATCCAGGCTTGCCATCTAGCAATCCTGGAAGAGGAGGTTCACAGTTGTTTTTATCGTCTCCATTCGAAATTTCTTGCAGACAAGGGATTTGTTCAGTTTCTTCAGATTTAAAATAACCCTGAATGTTCCATTAGTTTTTTTCACCAAAAATAAAGGGGAATAGAACCCTTTGCCCCTCTCTGTCTTAGGGACTGGACAAACTACTCCCTTGTCTAAGAGAAAAAAAAATCTCTGATTCTAAAGCTTTCCCTTTTTCCGGATTTTTGGGATGAACTGTCTGAGTGAAAACATTTTTTGGACGAGAAATGAACTCCAGCCGGAATCCGTTTTCTATTTCACTTAGGATCCACTTGTTCTGAGAAATGGACCTCCAGGCTGGGAAGAACTGAGATAGTCTTCTCCCACCTGACTTCTGGCGTCATTGCGGGTTTGTCTTTTGGTCTGTTTTCCTGGGTTTTAAACAAAAAAAAACTGATCTTTTAGGAAATCTTTCTCTTTCACTTCTATTACTTTGCTTACCCCTTTGTCTTTTAAAACTGGCCTGGATTTACTAAAAAAATAAAAAGTTCTGGGAAACCTGAAACCCCTTCTTTTTGTCAGAGGCTCTCTCTAAGATGTCATCAAGAGAGGAACCAAACAATCTAGAACCTTCACATGGGAGAAAGCAAAGTCTAGACTTGGACCCTTGATCCCCTTTCCATGATTTAAGCCAAATTGCACGCCTTGCTGCATTTGACATGGCAGCTGCTCTGGCAGAAAAACAGACCACATCAGTAGAAGCGTCTGCAAGGAAATCTGCTGCCTTGAAGGTTGGGAGGGAGGATAGTAAGTCCTCTCTAGGAGTTTTGTCTCTAATATGAGATTCTAGTTGACCTAACCATAGCTTTAATGACCTGGAGACCCAAGAGGCGGCAATGGCGGGCCTGAGACTTGTAGAGGCACATTCCCAAGTTACTCTGTAATTCCTCTAGCGCCGTTCTATGGAAACAGTAGTTTTAAAGAGCACACCAAATGCCAAAGATGACAGAAATTAAAGCAGGCCCAGCATGCATGTGGAACCTACACTCCCTGAATTGTATGGTAGCCGTCATGCAGGGCCGGATTAACGTAGGGGCTGATGGAGCTGCAGCTCCAGGCCCCTACCATAAAATAGGCCCATCCGCCAGCCAAAAGGCCGCCGGGAGCGGCCGGCGCTAAAAGTCCTCTGTTGTCAGCTGTCACATAGAGCACAGACAATGCAGAGACGCTCACCTCACGCTGGCAGCAGGGAGCCTGAGGGAGGGACTCGGGAGGAGCGTAATATGATCCTAGAGTGGAAGCTGCTTCTGCCAGCGCCTCCCCTCCCCGCCCACCAACCAATCAGAGCTGAGGCAAGGCAAGCACTAGCAGCTCTGAGTCGTCTGAGTAGTACAGGGAGTCTAAGAATATAAATTAATCGAATGAGTCACAAGTTAAAAGAATCTAAAGATCCGATTAGTTAGTGACTCATTCGATTCGAGTTAACAGAGCCGTGAGTCAGAGTCTAGAACAGGTTACACTCAGGCTGTCGGCTGATGCTTTTGTTGCAGCAGTGATAAGATTAAGGGACAGGAGCAGAGAGATAAGAGAAGTGACAGATGACACAGAGTTTAGATTACATGTTGAATTAACCCTTTAGGATCAAATTGGCTTCTCAGGAGATATATATGTTAAAGGCATCTCATTCAGTAGCTATATAACTAAGGGTGGGTTCACATCTCCTTTATGGATTCCGTTAAGTGGGGACTATTTTATTATCAGCCAGTGACTGTGTTACTGTAATACTGTTATCAATTCAGAACATAGTTTTCCCTGTGCGTGCATTCACATTTCACTTCACTTGGTTCGTTGTACTACTGTCAGTGTCAGACTGTTGTCACTGTGGGTAACAATGCACAACAGACAACAATGCACACCACAGTGACAGCTCCTGAGTCCTCCTGTCCGGTGTCAGCCTCAGCTTCCCTTCACTATCACTATAATCAATCACTCTTCCTGATCCTGACTCACTCATTAGAGAGCTGAAGAGCCGACTGAGTCAGCAGCAGCAAGTGAATCGAATGGATAGCATCTGCGCATGCGCACCGGCACCTAGAGTCTTCACTTGCGAGTCAGCTCAGCAGTCAGTGACTCAGCAAGTGAACCGAAGATCCGATTCATGTATCAGTTCATTTGAATGAGCTGATTCAAATGAACCGATTCATCCGAAAGATCCGAACTTCCCATCACTATTGTACACAGCGCAGCGTGCAGGAGGGATAACCGCGGGAGCACTGAGGTCATATCCGGCGGGCCGCGGCATTACAGGAACAGCACCAGCTGCTCTGACGTCACAGGATATCCGGCGGCAGGACGTCAGAGCAGCTGGTGCTGTTCCTGTAATGCCTCGGCCCGCCGGATATGACCTCAGTGCGCCCGCGGTTATCCCTCCTGCACGCTGCGCTGTGTACAACCTGCTCAGCAGTTTCAACCAGCACACGGCCCACAGCGCTCAGCCACACCAGCTCGCGAGACAGCAGGAGCTTCTGGAGCAGGGCAGGTATCAGATAAACTCATCCAGTTGGAAGGGAGGGCAATCATAGTGCTGTTATGATTTATGGACACAGCTCTCAGCATGCTTAGCCAGCCTTCTATCTGGCTTTGCATCTTGAGAGTCACAGTCCACAGGCTGTTTCTGAGCCTGTGGACTGTGACTCTCAAGAAGCACAGCCAGATAGAAGGCTGGCTAAGCATGCTGAGAGCTGTGTCCATAAATCATAACAGCACTATGAAAATTACTGACTGGCTAAGCATGCTGAGAGCTCAGTCTAAATAACATAACACATTAAAGAAATTACTGTTTCTAGCTGCTATTCCACAGCAGCTAGAAACAGTAATTTCTTTAAAGGGATTCTGTCACCAGGTTTTACCCCTGTCAGCTAAAAATATGCTGATGTTCAGGGCGTCTTCACGATTCCTAATGTGGGCTTATAAATGTCATCTGTGGGCTTATTTAGCTAAAAAACAGCTATTACTAACCTGTCAGTCAAACAAATAAGGTTCCCAAGGGGATGTTAATGGATGCAAGGTGCCGGCCGCACCCGCCGCCGTTCGTGCCCAGCGCCGCCTTTCCGGACTTCTGCGCCACCTCCTAATCCTCTGTGCCGCCTCTTGCTCTCCCTCCCTCCCCCCTCCTTCTGCTGTAAGATCTCGCGCTTGCGCACAGGGCTCTGCCTGATGCGCCCGTGCGGACTTCTCCATTTGGCTTCTTACAGCGAAGTGCGCATGTGCCGGCACTTCGCTCAACCCCTGTATGCGCGAGATCTTACAGCAGGAGGAGGGGGGAGGGAGGGAGAGCGAGAGGCGGCACAGAGGATTAGGAGGCGGCGCAGAAGTCTGGAAAGGCGGCGCTGGGCACGAACGGCGGCGGGTGCAGCCGTCACCTTGCATCCATTAACATCCCCTTGGGCTATTTGTTTCACTGACAGGTTAGTAAAAGCTGTTTTTTAGCTAAATAAGCCCACAGATGACATTTATAAGCCCACATTAGGAATCGTGAAGACGCCCTGAACATCAGCATATTTTTAGCTGACAGGGGTGAAACCTGGTGACAGAATCCCTTTAATGTGTTATGTTATTTAGACACAGCTCTCAGCATGCTTAACCAGCCTTCTATCTGACTGGCTAAGCATGCTGAGTGCTGTGTTCATAAATCATAACACAGCTCTATGAAAATTACTGTTTCTAGCTGCTGTTGTCCACAGTCCACAGCAGCTAGAAAACAGTAATCTTCATAGTCATGTTAAATGATCACTATAGTGTCAGGAAAACAAAGCGGTTTTCCTGACACTATAGTGCCCCCACCCTCAGGGTCCCCCTCCCGTGGTCCCCTCCATGTTGCCAAGATAGACGCCAAATGAAGGGGTAGTTGCAGGAACAAAATACTTTAATGGTATCGATAAAATATATATGTAATTAAGACACTGAGTGCAGTTCCATAAAAGGGCCCAGCAAAATCCTCAGCACCAGGCCCATGATGCTCTTAATCCGGCCCTGCCGTCATGGCACATAACAGGTAGGATTTAGTGTTAGGAACCAGTCTTACAGAGATCGCCTTGACGTGCGGCAGACGGGCTCAAATAATTTTGTACAAAATAATTTGGCAAGCATCTCTAATTTATAATTGTGGTCGTGGCAACCAAGAACGTACCCAGTCCTACCTGAGATATTCTACCCCTAAGCGGTTAGAGTTATGCCGCAACCGCGTCGTGGAGGGACGCCTGAAAGAGGGCATCCCCTTTGAGAGTAACAGGTGAAAAGGGTGGGTGGGAGGGGGAACTCTGCACGTCGTACGATTGTAGGAGGGCGCTGGCCGTTGAAGTAGGCAGCCAAGCCCCTCCCACAAATACAGGCCAATGAATCGGCCTTACACTTGTGGTCGTGGCAACCAAGAACGTACCCAGTCCTACCTGAGATATTCTACCCCTAAGCGGTTAGAGTTATGCCGCAACCGCATCGTGGAGGGAGGCCTGAAAGAGGGCAAAAAGACATACTGATTGGCAGGAGTAATTTTATTACAACGTAATTACAAAACCAGACTTTGGAAAGCCGTTGACATCTCAGTCTTAGGGTGCGGTATGTAACGGCTAAAACATGTGGAGCGCCAACGCCCTAACCTCTGAATGACATGCGCTGGCACCTGATTTCTAGAGGCCGCGGACGCGGCACCTATGCGGAACGAATGTCCCGAGATCGTGGCGGGATCGTCACCCAAGCTGGCCACTAGGGAGCGTACGTGGGACACGAACTGATGGGTGGTGAGTGGTACCCCCTCGAAGGGCAACAGTGGACTATTTGGCCCGAACCCTGATAAGGCTGACAGTAGCTGACAGAAAACTGTGACGGGACACCATTGGTGAGACGTGGGAAAGTAGGACACTGGGACTGGGGGGGCCCACCTGTGAGGTTTTGGACATCCTCAGTAGTAACACGTAACCCTCAGCGTTTTGGACCAACTGACCGAGTGTGAGAAACCTGTCACTACCAGGAGAACAAGTGAACTCCCCCGGTCTCAAGAAGCCATATAAAGCTAGATAAATAGCAGATTTGAGTACCAGGCTAGGTAGAGCCCCGAAAGGATTCCTATCCAGGATGTCGGATAGTTTACGGAAAAGGAGTCCGGTGACAGCTTGCCTACGCACCTGGCCTTGGGGCCCACATTTGCTCAAACCCCTTAGCGTGGCTTTGACAGCATGCATGGAGAACACTGATGCCCGTTCGGGATGACTGACGGAGAAGAAATGCTGCACTCCCGACAAGTATGACTTCACCGTGTTGTGGGAGAGCTTGAGCTCCGAGTGGCAGTAGCCAATGAACGCCAGGATGTACTCTACGAAACTGGATTCTCCCTGAGGACACTTCCCCTGAAACCTGCAAAACGCCTTCCACCCGGTATTATACGCCCTGGTCGTGTTTCGTGAAAGGGACTTGGATATCAAAGCGTGGGCCGTCTCTAGGTGACTGGTCACGCTAGTATTAACGACTCGTGAGGAGGGACGGTAGCGCCCGCTACATCTGCCTCTGGCATGACCTGCAAGAAAAGGGAAAAATTAGCCCTCGACAAGGCATCAGCAGCCACATTTTGCGAGCCTGGCACATGCGTACTATAAACATGGAAATGGTACTGTAGGGAGAGTTGCACTAACCGTCTCAAGAGACACATGACATGAGACGACTTGGATAACCCACTATTTATAATGTCTACCACTGCAGTATTGTCAGTCACAAACAAAACAGAACGATTTGCCCAATGACTGCCCCATACGTGGGCGGCTACCACAATGGGGTACAGTTCGAACAGTGCCGAGGTCTGGAGGAAACCTGGGATCTGTCTCACCTCGGCAGGCCATTCATCTGCGACCCAGTGGGTGCCAAAAATGGCGGCAAAACCTGAGCTCGCAGCCGCATCTGAGAAGACTACAGGAGATTGACATGACAACTCGGGTATGAACAAGGACACCCCATTCCACTGGCAAAGAAAGTGATCCCACATGTGAAGGTCAGCTAAGGCCTGACTATCCAGACACACTGGGCTGTCTTGTTCCGGGGCCGTTGCCAAGAGCGCCAGCAAGCGGGAGATAAATGACCTGCCTTGAGGGACGATGCGCATGGCGAAATTACATACCCAGTAGTGACTGTAAATTAGCCTTAGTGACCACGGTTGTGACTGCAAATCTATGGATGACTTCTCTGATTCTAACTAGTTTGTCCGAAGGTAACCTGGCTAACATGTCCTGCGAGTCTAGTTCGATGCCCAGGAAGGTGATAACTGTGGACGGGCCCTCTACTTTCTTGGGGGAGACCGGGACACCTAACTGGGAGAAACACCTCAACAACTTCCCCAACCCTAGGGGGGCTGCCCCTGGCCTCTCAATCAGCAGAAAGTCATCTAAGTAGTGGATGACAAATTCACAGTGAATCTTGTGTTCCAAAACCCAATGGAGGGCCTGGGCCAACTGATCGAAGAGCCACGGGCTGCTCTTGGAACCGAAGGTGAGCTTGGTGGAAAAATAGTATTGGTCCTTCCACTTGATGCCGTGCCATTGCCAGAGTGCTGGCATGATGGGAGGGAACTTAAAGGCATCTGATATGTCGGCCTTGGACAACATCGACCCGGGTCCTAACTGCATGATGATGGCAATGGCCTGGTCAATCGAAGAATACCCACTTCTTCTGAAGGAATGAGGGAGTTAAGGCTAGGGACCTGGGAACCGTGTGGGGCTGACAAGTCAATGATGAGTCTCTCCTTTTTGCTGAATTTGCCCGTGACCACCCCCACGGGACTGACTCTCCACCGTTGGAAGGGGGGCACTTTGAAAGGACCGATCAAGAAACCTTTGTTCAACTCGGACTGTATTAGTATGTCTACCGAACTAGGGTTCCTCACAGCTGACTGAAGGTTCTTGCACTCGTACGTGAGTTCTGGAGTCGTGATTAACCCTGTATGAAAGCCCTCGTGAAACCCTGAGATCAGGAACTGCACGAACCCTGGATTGTGGTGACCTCGCAAGTACTCCTGTAAACAACTGGTATTGACCACACTCATGTAATTTTTCACTGACTTTAATGAGCATGCGACTCTGGGATGGGCCCTGAAACAGTTGGTGCAGATATGCAACAGACGGCATTGCCCGAAATTACAAGACGCGTAATTGTAGTTGTTACATATCTGGGCCCTACCTAGCTGAACAATGGGCCGGCCTAACTTATCCACAGAACTAGGAGGTCTGAAAACATCGAGTGGCCCAGCTGACGAGCCGGAAGGGTATGACGATGTATTAGCGGCTGACTTGTGGCACCACTCTACGGAGTGGAAGATGGACTGGCAAGCGGAACAGGAGGGAGCTTTCAGGCCCGCAAAATGCCTGCAAAATAGTTCTGTATCTAGGTTGGACCAATCTGTAACATGTTGGAACTGGGTGAAAGCAGCTGCTGCCTTGGCTGAAAAGGAACGATGGTAGTCGTAAAACGAATTTCCTCCATACTTGTAACCTAATTGTTACGACCAGAGGATGTGGATCCTCTGTGTCAGCTGATAGAGGACTGGGAATTAGTCCAATATTGCTGACTGCTGACTCTCAGAGACAGGACCCTGGTGTCTGCACTGGTTACCTTGAATGCAGCTACCTGCAGTAGTGTGAACAGAGTCCAACAAAGGCAGAATAAAGGAACAGATGGTCTTTACTGGCAGACAATATTCAAAAGTCACTTGACAGATACAGGCAACACAAAGTTCAGAGCAATATAGCATGCTGATATAAGCAGTCTCATAGGCAGCGCAGGGTCTGGATCCAGGCAGACTTACAGGAGGAGATGGGCAGATGAGTAGTCAGGCAGTGCAGATATAAGCAGTCTCATAGGCAGTGCAGGATCTGGATCCAGGCAGACTTACAGGAGGAGATGGGCAGATGAGTAGTCAGGCAGTGCAGAGGTCTATAATCCAGGTGATCCAATAAACAGACAGCAGGCAGATGCGTGGTCAAACGAAGCAGAGGTCAGAATCCAGGAAATCCAATAAACAGACACAGAGGAATGCTTCAGCGGGAGTCAAGAGGTACAACAACCACGCTTGGGCACTTCATGATGAGTGAAGCTGCCTTAAATACAAATAGTCCCGCCTCCGGGTGGGGATGGTAATCAGAAACCAGCTGCCTACTCCTATAAGAAAGGGAGAGGTGCGCGCGCGCATGCTATAGCACATCAGATGACACCTGGCAAAGAGGACGGATGCGGCGGTATGCTGGCGGGCACCTGCGTCTCCTATAAGGTAAGCCAGTACTGGGACCCATAGTGCTGCAATGTGTAGACAGCGGTCTGCCACCCTGCAGTGGAGATGCAGATCCCATACTGACAGTACCCCCCCTCTTACGCCCCCTCCTCCACACGGCTGACCTGGAGAGGAATTTCTTCAGCAACAGAGGGGCATGAATATTCTCTGCAGATTCCCATGACCTTTCTTCAGGCCCGTAGCCCTTCCAGTCTACCAAATAGAAGGTCTTACCTCTGACAATCCTCCTGTCTAGAATGTCCTTAACTTCAAACTCATCATCCATAGTGACAGGAGGAGGGTTCTGTGAAGTGCCTTTGCAAAACCTGTTAAAGACAGCTGGCTTAAGTAACGAAACATGAAATGAGTTGGGAATCCGCAAGGTAGCAGGTAGTTTGAGCTTGTAGGCAACAGGATTAATTTTCTTGATCACAGAAAAAGGTCCCAAGAATCGCGGAGCCAGTTTGTAGGAGGGAAGTCTGAGACGGATATTCTTAGAAGAAAGCCATACCTTGTCTCCAATGGCAAACTGAGGAGGAGGTCTGCGCCTCTTATCCGCAGACCTTTTCATCTGGTCCGCTGCTCTCCGAAGCGATACTTTAGTGTCAGACCAGACCTGAGACAGCTGCTCCACACAGGAATCTGCCGCAGGAACTCCAGAAGAAGGCCGCACGGGAAGAGGAACACTTGGATGTTGTCCATAGACCACAAAAAATGGAGATTTACCTGTGGCTTGGTTGACTCTATTGTTATGAGCAAATTCCGCCCAGGGAAGAAGCTTCACCCAGTCATCCTGATGGGCATTGGTGAAATGTCGCAGGAAACTGACCAATATTTGGTTCATGCGTTCCACCTGGCCGTTAGACTGTGGATGATAGGCAGAAGAAAAGTCCAAAGAGACATTCAGAGACTTACATAAAGATCTCCAAAACCGGGAGGTGAATTGTACTCCTCTATCCGAGACGATATGGAGGGGAAATCCATGAAGGCGGAAGATATGTAAAATGAATAGCTCAGCCAGACGAGGAGCAGATGGCAGACCTGGAAGCGGAATAAAGTGCGACATCTTAGAAAAACGGTCAACGACAACCCAAATGACTGTACAGCCCTCTGAGACAGGTAAATCAGTTATGAAGTCCATACCAATATGCTGCCAGGGGACCTCAGGCACCGGAAGAGGCAATAATAAACCTGCAGGTTTCAGTCTGGGAGACTTATTCTGAGCACACAAGGTACAGGAAGCCACAAAGTCTACAATATCCGCGGTTATGGATGGCCACCAGTAATGTCTGGAGATGAGATTCAGGCCCCCTGCACACGATCAGGATTGCGTGCGGATTTTCCGCGCGGATTTGCGTGCGGAAAATCCGCACCGTAGGTCATGTCCATTGTATTCTATGAGAATTTGAAATTCTCAATGCACACGATGCGGATTTTTTCCGCGCGGATTTTGACCTGCGGTGCGGATTTTAAAATCCGCGACATGTCAATTAATTTTTTTTTTCCTGACCGGATTTTCTTCATTCACTTAGTGAAATCCGCATGCGGAAAATCCGCACCGAATCCGCACCAAATCCGCATGCAAATCCGCATGCAAATCCGCACTAATTAATGCGGATTGACCGCACGGATTTGCCTGTGAACACCTGCGGATTTCAGTGCGGATTCTCCGCACATGAATCCTGATCGTGTGCATGTAGCCTCAAGGTCCCCCGTTGACCTGGATGGCCAGCAATCTTGTATGAATGCCCCCACCATAAAACCTTCCTTCGTTTAGATTCCGGAACAAAGATCTTACCTGGGGGAACCTTGGACAGGTTAACTGGAGCCACTGGGACTACTTTAGTTGGTTCAATGATGAACTGGGGTTCGTCTTCTGAATCTGTGGTTTCAAAGGACCTCGAGAGAGCGTCCGATTTGATATTTTTGTCAGCGGACCGAAAATGCAATTGAAAATTAAATCGGGCAAAGAAGAGAGACCAACGGGCCTGACGAGGATTAAGTCGTTGAGCTGTCTGCAAATAGGTGAGGTTCTTATGATCGGTGTAAATTATGACCGGTAGGCTAGAACCTTCTAGAAGATATCTCCATTCCTCTAGAGCCAACTTAATTGCTAGGAGTTCCCTGTCCCCAATAGAATAGTTTTTTTCGGCAGTGGAAAATGACTTAGAAAAAAAACCACAAGGAGACATACGACCTGAGGCATTCTTCTGTGACAGGACCGCCCCGGCTCCCACGGAGGATGCGTCCACCTCCAAGAAGAACTGTTTGTTGGGTTCTGGGCGTCTAAGGACTGGAGCTGAAGAAAAGGCTTGCTTGAGGGAGGAAAATGCTGTCTCTGCTTCAGGGGACCATTGTTTGGGATTGGCACCCTTCTTGGTCAGACCAGAAATAGGAGCTGTCAGGGTAGAAAAATTACGGATGAATTGACGATAATAATTGGCAAAACCCAAGAACCTTTGTATTGCCTTCAGGCCGGAGGGACGGGGCCAGTCGAGCACTGCTGCCACCTCTTCAGGATCCATTTTGAGACCATGATCTGAGATGATGTACCCCAGGAAGGGCAGGGACGACTTTTCAAAGACACACTTTTCCAATTTAGCGTACAGACGATTCTCTCGTAAGCGTTGTAAGACCACCTGCACATGCCTGCGATGAGTTCTGATGTCACTGGAAAAAATAAGAATATCATCCAAATAGACAACAACACAAGAATAGAGGAGATCTCGAAAAATGTCATTGACAAACTCCTGGAAGACAGCAGGGGCATTACTGAGCCCGAAGGGCATCACGAGGTATTCATAGTGGCCATCCCTGGTATTAAAAGCTGTCTTCCATTCGTCACCCTCACGGATCCGTATTAAATTATATGCCCCCCGCAAGTCCAGCTTAGAGAAGATCCGAGCCCCACGGAGTCTATCAAATAATTCAGAAATTAACGGTAAAGGGTATTTATTCTTGATGGTGATCTTATTCAGACCACGGTAGTCTATGCAGGGGCGAAGAGACCCATCTTTCTTTTTCACAAAAAAGAATCCTGCCCCTGCAGGTGAGGAAGACTTCCTGATGAAACCCCTCTCAAGGTTCTCCTTAATGTAATCTGCCGTTGCCTGCGATTCAGCAGGAGACAGAGGATAAACACGACCCCGAGGAGGAGAAGTCCCAGGTAGTAAATCAATTGGGCAGTCATAGGGGCGATGGGGAGGTAGTGTTTCAGCCTCTTTTTTATCGAACACATCCGCAAAGGAATGATAGACCACCGGCAAGGCCTCCAGGTTTTTAGGGAGGGATATAGAGACCCTTCGTTGAATAGAACATAAGCACTTGCCTTGGCACAGCTGACCCCATTGAAGAACCTCTCCAGAGCTCCACTCGATTACTGGATTGTGCATCCTAAGCCAGGGCAACCCCAGCAAAAGAGAATGGGACAGTTCAGGGAGCACATATAGAGAAATCTTTTCAACATGTAACCACCCTACCTGCAGTTCCAACGGCTCAGTGATGAACCGGACTGGATCCGTCAGTACTTGTCCACTGACGGCAGTCACCAGCAGGGGATTTTTAAGCAGGCGTACAGGAATGTGGTATTGACTCACCATAGCTTGGTGTATGAAGTTCCCCGCAGACCCGGAATCTAAGGAAGCAGATATGGAGACCTTGATGCCCCCAAGAACCAGAGTCACAGGAATTTGGAGAGTGGAACAGTTTTCGCCTAGGGCCGCCTCTCCCAAAGACCCTAAGCATTGGAGTTTCCCGACTTCTGGGGACAGTTTCGGACACGGTGACCCGGACCACCACAGTAGAGGCAGAGTCCAGAAGACATGCGAAGACGACGTTCCTCATCCGAGAGCCGAGTGGAATTCACCTGCATGGGTTCAGGATCCGAAAAGGAGGTGCGTAATGGAGGTTGAGACGTATTAGACTTAAACAGTTGTTGTGGAAGTCTTTTTTCTCGACGGGCCTCCCGAGCTTGCTCCGAAAACCGTATGTCGATTTTAATAGCCAGAGAGATCAGAGCCTCAAGGGAGGTAGGCACATCACGACCTGCAAGTTCATCCTTAATACGTCCAGACAAACCTTCCCAAAAGGCCGCCACCAAAGCCTCCTCATTCCACGAAACTTCAGACGCTAAGGTGCGGAACTGAATCGCATATTGGCCCACCGACCAGCTTCCTTGACGGACGTGCAGCAGAGAGGAGGCCGCAGAAGAAGCTCGACCTGGCTCCTCAAACACCCTCTTAAAAGAGTCCATAAATAGTGCCACATTATTGGTGATAGGACCAGATCTCTCCCATATTGGATTCGCCCAGGCCAGAGCCTCACCCTCGAGATGAGAGATAATAAACGCCACTTTAGCGCGGTCTGATTGAAAGTGATGAGGAAGCAGTTCAAAGTGAATTGTACACTGGTTAAGAAACCCACGACAGACTTTCGGGTTACCGCTGTAACGGGGCAGAGCAGATAATCGTGGTCCGGAAACGCTTGGCTGTGCTGCAGCCGCAACAGGGACAGCAGAAGCAGTAGGAGCCTGTGCAGACTGTGCTGTAGAAAGGGAGTCCAGGCGAGCAGCTACATGCTGCAAGTAATTAATCACTTGTTTCTGGGTGGTACGCTGTTGTTCAAGTTCATGTAGTAGTTCAGACATTCCTGGTTTAGAGCCAGCGGAATCCATGGCCCAAGCGTACTGTTACGACCAGAGGATGTGGATCCTCTGTGTCAGCTGATAGAGGACTGGGAATTAGTCCAATATTGCTGACTGCTGACTCTCAGAGACAGGACCCTGGTGTCTGCACTGGTTACCTTGAATGCAGCTACCTGCAGTAGTGTGAACAGAGTCCAACAAAGGCAGAATAAAGGAACAGATGGTCTTTACTGGCAGACAATATTCAAAAGTCACTTGACAGATACAGGCAACACAAAGTTCAGAGCAATATAGCATGCTGATATAAGCAGTCTCATAGGCAGCGCAGGGTCTGGATCCAGGCAGACTTACAGGAGGAGATGGGCAGATGAGTAGTCAGGCAGTGCAGATATAAGCAGTCTCATAGGCAGTGCAGGATCTGGATCCAGGCAGACTTACAGGAGGAGATGGGCAGATGAGTAGTCAGGCAGTGCAGAGGTCTATAATCCAGGTGATCCAATAAACAGACAGCAGGCAGATGCGTGGTCAAACGAAGCAGAGGTCAGAATCCAGGAAATCCAATAAACAGACACAGAGGAATGCTTCAGCGGGAGTCAAGAGGTACAACAACCACGCTTGGGCACTTCATGATGAGTGAAGCTGCCTTAAATACAAATAGTCCCGCCTCCGGGTGGGGATGGTAATCAGGAACCAGCTGCCTACTCCTATAAGAAAGGGAGAGGTGCGCGCGCGCATGCTATAGCACATCAGATGACACCTGGCAAAGAGGACGGATGCGGCGGTATGCTGGCGGGCACCTGCGTCTCCTATAAGGTAAGCCAGTACTGGGACCCATAGTGCTGCAATGTGTAGACAGCGGTCTGCCACCCTGCAGTGGAGATGCAGATCCCATACTGACACTAATTCTGTAACTCGGAAGAGGTACAGATCGAGTTCCTCCCTCCTGTCCGGCTTAGCAGAACATATGACATCCCTGAAAAGGCTAAATGCCATGACGAACTCCGGGATGGTTAACTTGCGGTTAAGCCTGTGGTCGCGGCCTCTCAGCACCACCGAGACTTCCCCGCAAGCTATGACTTTGTTGTCAGACAAGTCTCTGGAGGCTACCAGCAGTGAAGCGAGGTTAACATCCCTACTCTCTAGGATGTCTTTTCTGACGCTGACCGGGACGAAATGAGATGGAGCCACATTGGGGATGGCCTGGACAGTACGGATTTCCCCTACAGCAGAGGTGGTAGCGGTCGGAACCTCAGGGGAAGAGACCGGAATGACTGAGCCGTGGGACTCGATTAACTCCAACCTCGCCGGAATCAAAGTGACAGCAGATGTCAGACTGTTCAGCATGACATGTAACTGAGCCAGTGACGTTTGCACCGTGGTCACGGGGAGATCATCATGACTGGTCGCCAAGGAGTCTTTCCAGAGCCGGTATAATTCTGCCTTCCTGGCAGAACCCGGGAAAGGGACGCCCCTCTTCGACAGCTCCGACATAAGCCTAGGGATGGTCCATGCTCGCAGGGACGGTATACTGCCCCCCTCGGACATTCCTGCTACGTTCTCGTCCACAGACGCCTCGACGATGTCTGATGCGTGTGACATCACAGCTGTGGAAACAGTAACGTAAATGACCAGCTAAACTGGACGACCACCAGCATTCGTGAAACTGCTTAGCAACGTGTGGAAAGGTGCACTGCCCCCGTGTAGTTACGCACACTAACACCAGAAGAACCGTGAGGGCGTGGCCAGGAACCGTCACCCAGAAATAGCACCCAGGGAAAATATGATGTACTTACCTACTCATAAATCTATACACTGACCACCGCGGAAAGCTTGTGAAACAGCACAACCTGGACGTGAAATAGTACATGAGACACAACCCCGCTGGTGGGTACCTCCTTCCCCTCCCCCAACGTGTACCCCTACTACCTTGCCGACAAGCCACAATCACAGAATGAGATCAAGACCAAATTTGGATCTGGAAACAAAACAATTAATGCGTAAGACACGAAAATGATTGAACGTGAGCTGCAAGCTAAAGGGCGACCGGTGGAAGGGAGTTAGCCGCTGACTAACATTGTTCCCCCGACTGTTCCTAGCGTTGTCACGGACCCCTACCTATCTATGCGGCACGGCGGCCCGTGCCAGACTTTAGTGAAGGCGAGGAGCGGGGCCATTGCGTCCCCCGCACCCCTCCACGATAACCGCGCAGGGAGCGCAGAGCTCCCTGGCACCGTGGACTAGAGTGGGGGGTACCCCTTGCACAACGGCCCCCGCCCCACACCAACACGGATCGAGAGCCACGTGGAGAGCTAGCGCTAGCTCAGTGCGGGGGTGCCCTCCTCTGCCCAAGGGGCCGACCCGCCTGCCGGCTGAGCACTTCTACCGCGTGGGGAGTAGCGCAGCTCTTTGGCATGAAACCGGTGTAGGGGGGCCCCCAAACAACGCGGGCCCCACCTCACTGGTCAGTGGATATTGCCGCGTGGGGGGCCTCACCGCTCCCTGGCAGTGCGCCCAGTGCGGGGGTGCCCCCCTTCGTTTGAGGGGCCGACCCACCGCCGGCTGGGCACACCCACCACGTGGGGAAACGGCGCAGCCCCCTGGCATTTTGGAGCCGGGACAGGGGGGAGGCCTTATGTGGCATGGCCCCCACCCTTCACCTGAAAAAACGATGTGCCACGTGGCGCTACACCGCTCCCTGGCAGGGCACTCGGTGCAGGGGTGCCCCCCTGCTTGAGGGGCCGACCCACCGCCGGTTGAGCCCGCCCACCACGTGGGGAAACGGCGCAGCGCTGGCCAGATATCGGAGGCGGCGCGGGGGGGGGGGGTCCTCTCCATCACAGGCCCCGTGACTGCCACACTGGTTCTCCGAGCGGCGGAGGAGGGGAGCGCTGTCTCCGTCGCGACTCTGCCCCCGCCCCGCTGGAGACAGACAGCGCACAACAGCCGTGGACGGGGGAGGAGGGAGCCTTTCCTCTGTCGAGGTCCCGCCCCCCGCTGGCTTGGATCCCCACCGTGATGCGGTCCGGAGCGTGAGGGCCCCCACTCACCTAGGGGCCGACCGCCAACCGGACTTCCACTTACCCTGCCTGTTGAACTGAAGTGCCAGGTGCGAGCGCACGCTTCCTGCGAAACTCTGCACGTCGTACGATTGTAGGAGGGCGCTGGCCGTTGAAGTAGGCAGCCAAGCCCCTCCCACAAATATGGGCCAATGAATCGGCCTTACACGTATAGCATTAGCCATTATTATGCATTTTTGTACTTTATTTGGTTTGCAGAGAGCTGTTGAATTGCATGTTTTGTCTTATATTATCTTATATTATATAATGAATCTTAAAGGCATATTTTCTTTTCTGCTTCTGTTTACACAATATACACTGCTCAAAAAAAAAAAGGGAACACAAAAATAACACATCCTAGATCTGAGTTAATTAAATATTCTTCTGAAATACTTTGTTCTTTACATAGTTGAATGTGCTGACAACAAAATCACACAAAAATAAAAAAAATGGAAATCCAATTTTTCAACCCATGGAGGTCTGGATTTGGAGTCACACTCAAAATTAAAGTGGAAAAACACACTACAGGCTGATCCAACTTTGATGTAATGTCCTTAAAACAAGTCAAAATGAGGCTCAGTAGTGTGTGTGGCCTCCACGTGCCTGTATGACCTCCCTACAACGCCTGTGCATGCTCCTGATGAGGTGGCGGACGGTCTCCTGAGGGATCTCCTCCCAGACCTGGACTAAAGCATCTGCCAACTCCTGGACAGTCTGTGGTGCAACGTGACGTTGGTGGATAGAGCGAGACATGATGTCCTAGATGTGCTCAATTGGATTCAGGTCTGGGGAACGGGCGGGCCAGTCCATAGCATCGATGCCTTCGTCTTGCAGGAACTGCTGACACACTCCAGCCACATGAGATCTAGCATTGTCTTGCATTAGGAGGAACCCAGGGCCAACCGCACCAGCATATGGTCTCACAAGGGGTCTGAGGATCTCATCTCGGTACCTAATGGCAGTCAGGCTACCACTGGCGAGCACATGGAGGGCTGTGCGGCCCTCCAAAGAAATGCCACCCCACACCATTACTGACCCAATGCCAAACCGGTCATGCTGGAGGATGTTGCAGGCAGCAGAACGTTCTCCACGGCGTCTCCAGACTCTGTCACGTCTGTCACATGTGCTCAGTGTGAACCTGCTTTCATCTGTGAAGAGCACAGGGCGCCAGTGGCGAATTTGCCAATCTTGGTGTTCTCTGGCAAATGCCAAACGTCCTGAACGGTGCTGGGCTGTAAGCACAACCCCCACCTGTGGACGTCGGGCCCTCATATCACCCTCATGGAGTCTGTTTCTGACCGTTTGAGCAGACACATGCACATTTGTGGTCTGCTGGAGGTCATTTTGCAGGGCTCTGGCAGTGCTCCTCCTGTTCCTCCTTGCACAAAGGCGGAGGTAGCGGTCCTGCTGCTGGGTTGTTGCCCTCCTACGGCCTCCTCCACGTCTCCTGATGTACTGGCCTGTCTCCTGGTAGCGCCTCCATGCTCTGGACACTACGCTGACAGACACAGCAAACCTTCTTGCCACAGCTCGCATTGATGTGCCATCCTGGATAAGCTGCACTACCTGAGCCACTTGTGTGGGTTGTAGACTCCGTCTCATGCTACCACTAGAGTGAAAGCACCGCCAGCATTCAAAAGTGACCAAAACATCAGCCAGGAAGCATTGGAACTGAGAAGTGGTCTGTGGTCACTACCTGCAGAACCACTCCTTTATTGGGGGTGTCTTGCTAATTGCCTATAATTTCCACCTGTTGTCTATCCCATTTGCACAACAGCATGTGAAATTGATTGTCACTCAGTGTTGCTTCCTAAGTGGACAGTTTGATTTCACAGAAGTGTGATTGACTTGGAGTTACATTGTGTTGTTTAAGTGTTCCCTTTATTTTTTTGAGCAGTGTATAACAGTTATATGACATCCAAACATGAAGTCACTGTAAATAACTCTGCTTTTGTCTTTAACACACAAACATAGAACTGTATTAAGGTTATTGGCAGGTTTAGCTGTATAAACATATAAGCTATATTAGCAACCTAGGACAGGTCTTAGCTGGCCAGCTACAGCGTTTAAGATAAACATCTGCTCTTGTATCTAAATGCTTGCCTAAACAGCCTAAATCCTCAAACAGAAGAGCTGATTTTGTGGCTATTTTAGCTACAGGGGCATCAACAGAAGGAGCTCTGTCCCATACGCCCGCCACTGACTCTTCAAATGGATATTTTCTCTTAACAGAATTCGGTATAAAAAATATTCTGCCAGGGTTTTTCCATTCTTTCTAAGAGCCCTTTCACACTTGCGGCAGGACGGATCCGACATACTGTTCACCATGTTGGATCCGTCCTTCCGCTATTTCGCCGTGCCGCCGGACCGCCGCTCCGTCCCCATTGACTATAATGGGGATGGGGGCGCAGCTCCGGCGCAGCACGGCGGTGCACGGCGAAAGCCGCCGGACTAAAAAGTCGGACATGCAGGACTTTTTAGTCCGGCGGCTTTCGCCGTGCTGCGCCGGAGCTCCGCCCCCGTCCCCATTATAGTCAATGGGGACTGAGCGGCGGCACGGCGAAATAGCGGAAGGACGGATCCGACATGGTGAACAGCATGTCGGATCCATCCTGCCGCAAGTGTGAAAGGGCCCTTAATCAGTGCTTCTATATTCTTATGAACTGAGACAACTCTATGGCGTTTATCGCCAAGGCCCTCAAAAATCTGGTCAGCAATAGTCTTAGGCTGTTTTACGTCCTCCAATTGCATAGTGGTTTTTAACAAAGACTTAGTATCTTCAGGTGGAAATAGCGCTTTCCCTGATGAATCATGAATCCTAATCTGAAGACATAAACTCAGAAGATAAATCCTGACCTGATTCTATGTCTTCGTCTTCCCCAGAAAGATCAGAATCAGAGTCCATGTTATAGGTACACCTTTCTGGTGAATTCGGACGGCCCTGACTGAAGGATTTAAAGGAAGACTTAACTTCAGATTGTACCAAGGCCTTAATGGTTTTAGATAAGCTATGGGATTCTTCCATGACTAACTTATCTATACAAGCTTGACATAATGGTTTAGCATATGAAGCTGACAACCCTACTCTACATACTTAGGTGTTTTTGCTACCTACAAAAAAGCAAACAACACCCAAAGTTATTAGTAGAGGATCAATCTCACCAATTCGTAGTCAAGCTTCCCCACTCCTCAGGTCCAATACCGGGCTTGTGGACCTCGAGGGTTCCAAGGGATCGGCGCGTCCGGCGTCACCTGGTTCAGACATGTTTCGTGGAGGCTCCAGATCCTGAACAGCACTGTGTGCACACCAAGGCTGGCTGTCCCCTCCTGCTGCCGACTTATTACGCGCCTCGGCTCCTTTTAACACCAGGCCCAAAAAACGCCTAATCCATGAGACAGGTGAGCCCTCCTCCTTCCGGTCAGTGCTGTTGTAAACAGCCTCGATGCGCTGGAAGAAGCCACCCCGGCGCACATGCGCTCCGCGCATGTCACGGCTTGGTGGTAGTTTGCCGTGACACTTTCGCCGTGCATGATGGTTGCCAGTGGCAATGTGTTGTTTGTTATGCATTTCCCCTTTAAGGCTGTTTCCCTTCCCTTTTCTGGTGTGTATGGGGTTAATGAGTGTGCAAGGTGGAGCTGGGTGTGGCCTCTTGGCTCTTATTGTTCTGAGTTGTGAGCCTGAGGTCAGATTGTCTTCAGTGTCTTGAGGAGCTGGTGCTTTTCCATCTGCCCAATCCTTGAGGGCCACCTTATGGGACATCGATGTTACCTGATGTCTTCTGATGTCACCCCTTTGTGTCTGTTGCTGTTACCCTACCTCACTTGTTGTATGTTTGGTGTAGGTTTATGTTTGGGTTTGTTGTTATGTCTAGTTTGGTGTTTCATGTCTGGCCTGTTTGGTGTTTCAGGTCAGCATGGATGCCAGACATATCCTTTGTATGTCCTAACCTCCGGAAGGGAGTCGCTGGAGTTCCCCGGAGGGGGAACTACAGGCAGCATGGCCTGGTGCCGCCATGGTTCATGCCTCATGGTGGTTCAGGCTGTTACTACTGGATTCTGTGTTTGTGCTAGGTCCTGCCTGGTGTGTGTTTGGGCCTATGCGCATTACCATGATCCTGTGGTAGTGGCGTGGACGGCTCGAGTTCCTGTTGCAGCTGTGTCAGGTAGGTGTCCATGTTGGTCCTGTTGGCAGTGGTGTTTTCTGCCACTGGACACTTACCTGTCGTGTCGTCCACTGCTGGCTGCTTTCTTCCCCTTTGTTGCTAGGCCTGTTGGAGACTGCGGCTCCTTCGTGTCTTGGAGGAATAGCTTGTCTCCACCTGAACACGGCTACAGCAGTTTTCCAATGAGGCTTGGCAGGAGGCAGGAAGCAGGACAGACTTAAGCGACAGCTCCCCCAGGAAACTTACGCCGCCAGGAATAGGTGGGGAGTGAACCATTTTATCTCTTCAGGTTTCCTGTCCTGGATGGGAGGTCCTAGTCACATGGGTGCCGTCATGGGTGAGGGGAAATGACTATTATTTCAGATGACTTTTTGGAATATGCTTTGTGTGTCTGTCCATCATATGATGGCTTCTACCCTTTCTGTAAGCTCCATCTCTGATTGTCAGTTTTTCCTAAGCTATTGGGTGAAGACTAGATGCTATGATGTCCCCCATACACTGTACACACAGAGAAGAGGAGATCCTGCTCCCATCTCTTTCCGTTGTACTCCCTCGGAAGCATCAGCAGCAGCAGCAGGTTGTTATACAACAGTAATGAGCAGTGAATCTAGGACTGGAGTGCAATAGAAAACTTACTGGGGGTAATTTACTATCGAGTCTGCACCTGTCTTAGGCCAAGTTCACACCAGTTATTTGGTCAGTTATTTCCATCAATTATTGTGAGCCAAAACCAGTAGTGATGCCTACTCAGAGATCAGGTGTAATGGAATGATCTGCACCTGTTCTGTGTTTTTGACCCGCACCTGGTTTTGGCTTCCAATGACTGATGGAAATAACTTGACCAAATAACTCAAGTGTGAATTTAAAGGCAATGTACACCTTTGGAGACTTTATTTTTTATTATTGCATTGTACTTATTTTTAGCTAAAAAAAGAATAATAATTTTTTCGATTGCTCTTTATTAAAAATATGGAATCCTTTTTTGTGTACAGAGCTGACATGCTCTACTAGCTGCCTGTGGATTTTCTGTCTTTTCTGTAATTTGGGGAGCTGACGCAGGGGCGTAGCTAGAAATGACTGGGCCCCATAGCAAAAATCTTTTAGGCCCCCCCCTCCCGGATCTCCCACCCCCACATACCTCGCCGCCACATCCGCAGCTCCTCATGCACTTGCGACGGTTACGTGTAGGACTGAGCACAGACAGTTGGTCACTGGCAACGCATTTGTGCCAGTGTAGGAAATGTATGACTCTCAATGTCTGTGTATTAAAGTAGGACTAGTCAGAACTGCCGCCCAGGCTGCGGGACCACTCCAGGGGTCAAGTCCTGGGAAAAAAGTGTGGGAACTCACCCAAGATCGACTGCCACCCCTACCCCCCCCCCCCCCCAAAAAAAAAATAATAATAATAATAAAAAAAAAATATATATATATATATATATATATATATATATATATAAAACAGAAATTGGACTGTACTCCAAAGGACTTTTCAATGAGTCAATGTGTTTTATTCACCCATCAAGTGGCAAAGAGCGACGTTTCGGCTCATACATGAGCCTTTCTCAAGTATTGGTACAAAATGAACAGCACACATATAAAAGTGTATCAATCAAGGTAATCAGTGAAAAGACATGATTGGTAATTAGAATAAAAATACAAGTACAAAATATGTCAAAGTACATTAAAAATCAATAATCAACCCCAAAGGGTAAAGTGACATAGTGTATATGGTAAATCAAATACATAATATGATATATTACATACAATACCATCAAATGTGCATAATTGAATCCAACTGTATCGCATCAATGTGCAATCAGTGCATACACTTTAATCAATGTGATCATAAGTGGGAGGAGGAAACTAGTTACAACCTGGATGATCGATGAGGCCCACACATACCATCGCGCCGATCGGCGCGTCTACAGGTTACCTCTGCGCATGTTCCGGCTGCATTACATCATCAGGATCGGGCTGAACGGAGACCCAATCGGCGCACGCATGAATCACATTCACCACCAAGAAGGGAACATTTCTTTTTATAATTCATCACAGCAGCCAAAAATTGTCACAATCGTATGATACCTTATCAAAAAAGTCACTATGGATAAATTCCACTGACAGGCAGGTTAGGCGAGTGACCATCTCTTCCAAGATGGATAATGGTTTGGTATAGAGTTGTGTAATAAGAGCCCCATTGGAGAATAAAACATTAGTGTCCAAAAATTGTACAGCGGTATCAGAATAGGTGATAGTGAACTGTAAATCACCATCAATACTATTGAGATACCGGTGAAAATTAAACAATTGTTGTTCTGACCCTGTCCAGAGGAGGAATATGTCGTCTATGTATCGCCACTATCCCAGAATGTGCTGGGCATGGTGGGAGCCATAGACGACATCCACCTCAAACCGGCGCATGAATATATTGGCGTAAGTGGGGACCAATTTGTTTTCCAACAGTGATCCTTTCTGTAAGCGATTTGAGGCCTTGTCTAACAAATATTCCATGGATTTTATTCTATTGAATATTGAATTTCTGCAACAAGAAGTCTCTTCATTAACAATCGACATGACACGTATTGATCAACTGTTACGCACACATATGACGGAAGAATTGTATTCCTCAGTTTATTGATACTTTAAATATACAGTTGCAACAGATGCAGACCGAATTAGAGGAAGGCAAGAGAAATAAATGGGCACGTGACACAGAGGACTATAAAAAGGGTGATATTTACATCTGGCAACCAAATAACTCCTCATATAACATCATGAGAGATAACAAGAAGCCAAGGAAAAACACGCAGACGCACAAAAGTGAGTCAAATGTTTTTTTAGGGAACAATTCACACCCAAAGACACCAAAAGGAAGCGAATCAGGAGGGGCGGCCGTCGATATAGACGAAACCGGAAAAACCTGCAACATGAAAACACGGACTCAATTGAACAAAGTACCTACCACTAAGAAGAAGTAGCCGTCATCAATCTTTCTTCTAAAGTACTGACTGCTGCACAATTAACTTTCCTGTCCAAAGGATTGTCCTTTTGCCCTAATGCACAGGTAAACTGGTTGGATGTAGAATCTGATTTGTGTAATTTTATTTCGTTCAATTAAGTTAAAAGTCTGGTTTCAGGGAGTAACTGGGGACAAGATGGAGAGATCCAGTGAATTCACCTGTAAAATGTTTGATTTATCCAATAAAAGCAGTTTCAATCCTGTGATAAGTGAACCTGCCATTGAGGCGTACATCTCAGCCGTCAAGACTGAGATTGGTGGGGGCGTGGCCTGACCGAGCTAGATGGCGGCTGCTTGTTAGCAGAGCTCTCGCCACCAGCACCCATCTAAGCCTCATTCTTAGCGCTATCCTGACCTCGGTATGAAGATCCAGTCGAAGGACTGCATGCAGACTGCACCGGGACGCAGAGAGGACCCGAACTCCAGCCTAGAGATGGATAGATTCCTGAGTAAATTGGCAGCACAGCCGCCGGCGCGGCCTTCCAAGATGGCGCTGAAACCTCCCAGCTCGGCTACAGGAGACCATGCTTCCACCCAGATTCCAGGAGATGACGGGACATCGCACAGTGACGAAAGGTCAGGTCTCACTAGGGAAATTCTTGAGGAGGCTTTACAGCGAGCCCTGGCCCCTTTAGCCGCGGACCTAGTGGCGATCAAAGCGGACGTGCACCACATAGGTGACCGCGTTGAGGCGCTTGAGCAGTCGCAGGACGCCATACTCACCTTTAATGCGTCTGTAAAGGATTCCTTGCTCTCGCATGCCAGGGCGATGAACACGCTCCTGCTTCAAATGGAAGACCAGGAGAACAGGAATAGAAGAAGGAACATCAGGCTCAGGGGGCTTCCAGAGGCGGAGGATAAGGAAGACCTTTTTCAGGTCATGGACTCCCTCTTTAGTATGCTACTAGGCCCAGAGCAAGCGTCACATATTACTGTGGAGAGAGTGCATAGAGCATTGAAACCGAAGCCAGCGTCACGAGATAATCCAAGAGATATAATCTGCGGTATTTTAAGCTTCAGAGATACCGAATTAATACTCCAAGCGGCTAGGAAACAAGGAGAAGTGAAGCTTCAAGGGGCCCAAGTTCAAGTCTACCAAGACCTAGCTGCATCCACGTTGCAAAAACGGCGCTTACTGAAGCCTCTCACTGATCTCCTGCGGTCGTCCAAATTCCCATACAGATGGCTCTTCCCATTTGGGATTTCAATCACGATAGGGAACCGCCGTTACACTGTTCGATCGCCTGAGGACTTACCACCTGTTTGGGAAGCACTCCAACAGCCTCCGGTCGTGATTCGCTCCTGGTTATCCGTCCTGCCCGCGGAGGATCTACCACCGCTCCCCCAGGTGTCTAGATGGATGAAGCCAAAACCCCAGAGAACCGGGAAGAGTAAAAGAGCATGGCCGCAAGGAGTCCCGGACTAAGGGTTCACTGTTAATGCATCTTTCTTTTTCTCCCATAGCAGTGTAGCATTGTTGGCACATTGGTACTGCGTCCCTGTTGGCTGTTAACTACCCTACCTGGGTTTACCTTGCCTTTTAAAATGTCCGTGGTAGTCAGTATCACTGACATTCTTTAGTTTACTAGCATCTTGTCTGGATAGGGGCGCATACCCAGCTGGGTGGCTAAGGGGCCTATCGCTATGCTCTGCCAAGCTGCTGTGTATTGTGCCTTCCTTCTTCAACAAAATGTTGGTCAGGATAGCTTTATTATAGCTTTATTATAGCTTTATCATAGCTTTATTATAGCTGTATTATATATACTAATGAGCACGAGGTTTAGAAGTGGGGTTCTGGGCTGGTTGGGATACACATGGTTTTCACATGTGCGATTCTTTACCCCCCCCCCCCCCCCCGGTCCAAAAGGCCGTACTCCTTTGCTATTACCTTTAAGTTATTGTTATTGTTTGAATTGGTTCTTTAACCTGTTTGGTACATCCAAGTGGTCTAGTAAGACAAACGACCTAAATATGCAAAATGTCACTTCTATGAGATGGCTCCATTAACTTTATGTTTTTCCACCTTCAACGTACATGGTTGTAATAGCCCTAAAAAACGTAGTAGAGTGTTTCAGGTTCTCAGGAGAATTGGTGCGGATATAATACTCCTCCAAGAGACCCATTTTTCTCATTCGCATGTTCCTAACTTAGAACATAGCCCTTTTAATGTGTGGTACCACGCTACCTCCAGTAGTTCTGCGGCCAGAGGAGTCAGTATAGGCTTTAGGCGGGGCACCCCTTTTGCTTTCCAATCCGCAGTGAAGGATCCGGAGGGGATATACCTATTATTGAAGGGAGAGATAGGACACGTAACTGTCACAATATGTAATCTCTATGCACCAAACGTGAAGACGGTTGGTTGGTTGACAGAAATGCTGGACAAAATTGGTCCATTTGCTGCGGGTCTATTGTTAATCGGTGGTGATCTTAATCTAACCCTGAACCCTTTACTTGACTCCTCTGCCCAGAAATCTGCCGTTTCTTTCCGAGCTCTCAAAACAGTTCAGTCACGTCTTAGATCTTTGCACCTTAGTGATGTCTGGAGGTCGGCGCATGGTGACAGGCGTGATTACACATTCTATTCTAACCCTCACAAATCATACCAGAGGTTGGACTACCTGTTTGTGCAGGATAAATACCTGCCAGCCATTAAGTCCTCCACTCTCCACAACATCACGGTCTCTGACCATGCGCCGGTCTCCCTTATCATCAGTTTTCCAGAATTGTGTAGTAGGGAGTGGACATGGAGGCTAAATCACACCCTTTTGGATTCGCAGTCTAGGGTTGACTCCATATCACAGAAGTTACTGTCATACTTTTCTACCAACACAACGCCCGATATATCCCAGGCAATAATATGGGAGGCACATAAGGCGGTGATTAGGGGAGAATTTATTGCATTAGGGTCCCACATTAGCAAACTAAGAACGCGTAAAATGTCAGACCTCTTATCTCACATTGCTAGCCTAGAATCATCCCACAAACGTTCTGGTGCACTTAGAGATCTGGAGGAGTTGAGGATAGTGAGACGAGAACTGCAGGAGCTGTTAAACATTAAGGCGTCTAAAGCCTATCTAAAAGTGAAACACAAACATTACGTCCACGGAAATAGGGGCGGAAAAATAATGACTGCACTTATTAAAAAACGAGAGGACCAGGTTTTCATTAAACGTATGAAATCACAAGCAGGATCGGTTAAGACTGACTCAAGGGATATATCAAAGATCTTTAGAGATTACTACCATAATCTATACAACCTTAGAGGGGAGGAACAGGAGGAGGTACGGATAGACCGCAAAAGGGAGATTGAGCAATTCCTGGGGACATTAAACCTCCCCACCCTGGATGACGCCTCCAAACCCCCATTTCATTAGCCAAAGTAAAAAAAGTCCTGAACTCAACTCCATCAGGTAAGAGCCCAGGCCCTGATGGGTTCACAGTTGCCTATTATAAAAAGTTTTTCCCGGAATTAGGCCCACAACTAGTAAGCTTTTTCAACGCCCTTTTAAGCGGTTCCCATATAGCCAATCAGGCTCTAGAAGCACATATAATTGTGTTGCCTAAGCCAGGTAAAGATGTCGAGGTCCCCTCTAGCTATAGGCCAATCTCTCTGCTAAATGCAGATGTCAAGCTATGGGCCAAAGTATTGACCAATAGGCTATCACCCCTACTCCCAGGGATCGTATCCCCCGAACAATCAGGCTTTGTGGGGGGCAGGGAATGCAGAGACAGCACCTTTAGAGTTCTTCAAGCTCAACAATTTGCTTTAAAACAGGGGAAGAAGCTTGTGTTCCTCAGCACCGATGCCGAAAAGGCGTTTGATAGAGTGGCTTGGGATTATATGGAAGCCACACTGCATAAGTTTGGCCTCCCCCCCAATTTGTGGGGGCGGTGCTGTCTCTGTATTCTAACCCCTCCGCAAAAGTACAGGTGAATGGTATCTTGTCACCCCCATTTAAAATCTTAAACGGGACACGCCAGGGATGCCCGCTTTCGCCCACTTTATTCATCCTGTGCTTAGAGACCTTTATACAATCTCTGAGGCAAGATCCTGAGATTCAGGGGCTCACAATAGGCAAGGACTTACATACTATCGCCGCGTTCGCAGACGATATGCTTATATTTCTGACCAACCCTGAAAAGGCATTCCCATCCCTCTTACGACAGTTAGAAGTATATGGAGCCCTTTCCAATTTCAAGATTAACCTTTCTAAGTGTACGGCAATGGGTATCAACATTTCTCACTCATCTATCATGAAATTGGAGAGGGATTTCCCGTTTGAATGGAATAACTCCCATATAAAGTACCTAGGTATTAACATAACTAAAGACCCTAACTTATTATTCCACCAAAACTACACGTCATTATTCGACAGTATAAAACAACAACTAGTTGATATAAAGATTCCCTTCTTATCCTGGTTGGGGAGAAAAAATTTACTGAAGACCTATGTACTTCCTAGAATATTATACACACTCCAGACCTTGCCCATACCCCTTCCTCAATCTTTCCTAGCAAGAATCCGGAGTCTTTTCTGTTCTTTTGTGTGGGGAGGTTGTAGGCCCAGGTTAGCATATAAGATTCTCACCAAACTCATATTTAAAGGAGGATTCGGTCTTCCTGATGTTGCAGCATATTATAGAGCTGTACAACTTAGGCTGCATTCCGAAATTTGCAGTCCTATGAATGCAAAGCTCGGATGTAGGATAGCTAGGAATATACTAGGCCCTAGAGGAATGGCAGCATTATGGGACCCAAAACTAGTGACGAACCGTACCATAAGTAAGGGGGGACTAAATCCTCTACAAGGGGTTATGGTCACTTGGTCAAAGATATCACCGCTCCTGCGTAGCTCCCCATGCATGTCTCCGTACACTCCCATTTGCTACGTCCCGTATTTGGTTACTCAGGGATTTCAGGATGATTTAGGTTTATGGAAGGCAATGGGTAGTGTAGCAATTGGGGATATCTTGAAAAAAAGGGCAATCCCCTCTGCTCAAAGTTTGTCAAGGAGATTTCCTCATATCCCTTGGTCGCCCACTTAATATTCACAGTTCCAAAAGGTATGCACTCTATATCTGGCATGTACCCCTAGTAAACTAGACCCTACTTGGTATGACACTTGTCTGCTTAGCCAGGGGAACAAGAAAGGAGCTATATCTAAGGTACACAATAAGTTATTGGAGGAAGAGGGCCACGATAAACCTTGGTTTATTTCCCAATGGGAAAAAGACCTTAATACTACATTCGATGAGGGAACGGTAGATAGGATTCTGTGTCATTCACATGGATATTCTCGGTGCATTAGGATCCAAGAAAATGCATTTAAATTGGTAACTAGGTGGTACAATACGCCAGCAAAATTGCATGCCATGGACCCCTCGCATACGGAACAATGCTGGAGATGTAAAGGCTCCAGTGGCACTTTACTGCACATCTGGTGGACCTGCCCTTCGATAAAACCATATTGGGAGATGATTTCTGGGAACATATTGGAAATCATCCCTTCCTCTTCCTCACTGACCCCCTTAGTGGTCCTGTTAAATCTCCCTAATGATAAATTCATTCTTACCAAACATTCTCTATTATCATCCCTTGTAGCTGCAGCAAAACTTCTGGTTCCAGTCCATTGGCTTACCAATAAAATCCCAACAATTATGGAATGGGTAAACAAAGTTCAAGAGATCCGCTTACTGGAGGAGTTGTCCAGCTGGGAATCTCTATCACACGAAAAACACCTGAAAATATGGGCTCCATGGCTGCAATGGCAGGCTAAAAATCAAAATGCTTTGGCACTGGGAGTGGCATCTGGTCCTACCAATAGTGATTAGTGTTTATTGTATTTTTTGTGCATTATGCTTCCTGCCATCAGAATGATTGTGATCTGACTTTTGTGTTATGAGATAGAGGTGGAGTGTTGCCCCCTGACCTCCATTCCTATATACAACATGTGATTTTTGTTCAAAAAGAGGCTTTAATATTAAAAATAATAATAATAGCTTTTTTTTACACCATAAACAAATGCTCATCAGTACTACTTCATATGTATTGTTCTGCTAATATGACAGTATGCATGTTATAACTTGTATGCCATCTTGTGCTTACCCCACGAGTCGTATTGTCTTATACCTCTAAATATCTTCTATGATATATACTGACCAAGGATGTAATGTTCATGTTTGTTAATGTTTCTCAAATATGTCATGCACCTTTCTTTGCTTTGTAAATTGAAGATAATCTTAAATAAAGATTTGTTAAAAAAAAAAAAAAAAGACTGAGATTGGTGAGTTGAGGTCTCTCCCTCAATTGGAGGGCTTCAAGTATCTGAATCTCACTACGGCCGAGGCGTATGCTTTGACTGAGTTGAGGGATGACATTGATTTAATGGTGAAATCAGCCGATAAAGGCGGTGCAGTTGTAGTGATGGCTACTACTAAATATATCAAAGAGATCTTAAGACAATTAAGTGATGTAAATGTTTATAGTTTGGTACAACATGATCCCAAGTTTCATATCATTCAAATCATTGAACAATGTGTGTCAGATGCTTTAAGGGCGGGTATCCTAGATGAGGGACTCAGGGAATATTTGGTTGTTCCCCACCCCATCACCCCGGTGATTTATGTGTTGACTAAGGTCCACAAAACTTTGGTGGACCCACCGGGACGCCCCATCGTATCTGGCACAGATTCTGTTTTTGGACACATAGCAATTTTCCTGGACAAGGTATTACGTGACTTCTCTACAGGAGGTCAGTCTTACATTAGGGATACATCTGATTTTTTAACTAAATTGAGTAAGGTTAACTTGGATGAGTTTGAATCAGTCACTTTGGTCTCCTTTGATGTCACATCTATATATACCTCCATTGACCATCAGAAAGGTATTGAGGCTGTGAAAAATATGTTGGATCTATCATCTATGACATCTGAAGCTTGTTCCCTTATTGTTTCACTCCTTAGGATAGTTTTGGAACATAATTACTTCCTTTTCCAGGACAAGTATTATGTCCAGAAACACGGCGTGGCGATGGGGTCCAATGTGGCCCCCACTTACGGCAATATATTCATGCGCCGGTTTGAGGAGGATGTCTTCTATGGCTCCCACCATGCCCAGCACATTCTGGGATGGTGGCGATACATAGACGACATCTTCCTCATCTGGACAGGGTCAGAACAACAATTGTTTAATTTTCACCGGTATCTCAGTAGTATTGATGGTGATTTACAGTTCACTATTACCTATTCTGATACCGCTGTACAATTTTTGGACACTAATGTTTTATTCTCCAATGGGGCTCTTATTACACAACTCTATACCAAACCAACTGATAGAAATACGATGTTGAGATTAAATGTTGAGAAATGAAAACATTTACCATACTCACAATTCCTGAGGGCAAAAAGGATTGTAACAGATGAAATGACTTTGGACAAGACAATAGATGACATGGTTATTAAATTTAGGCAGCGAGGTTACCCTAGTAAATTGCTTGCTGAACAAAAACACAAAGTTTTGGCAATGGATAGGGATTCCATACTTCAAGGGGCTAGAGATAGGAATGCTCAAAGGAGAATTACATTTGTATCTACTTATTCTGAGTTTAGCGGCGAAGTCAACAAAATTCCGAAGAGGCATTGGCCTATTCTAGGCAGTTGTTTGAAAGAGGTACCTGAATTTAGGGTATTACCTTTGTTTTCATATCGCAGATGTAAAAATATTAGAGATCAGTTAGTGAGAGCGGATGTGTGCCCCAAAACAACTATCAGGCAGACGACGTTGGCACCATCGGGCACTGGTTGTTTTCCGTGCTTGCATTGTGTCAATTGTCGTTATGTCTGTAGATCTAGGACATTTACACACCCCAACACTGGTTGCACATATCCCATCAAGTTCCACTTAACTCATCTTTTGTAGTATACATATTGTCCTGTCCTTGCAGGTTGCTCTATGTAGGTGAGACATCTACAGATTTAAAGACCAGGCTTTATAATCATCGCTACACGATTAGAAAAGGGCGTACAGATTTACCGGTCCCTAGACATTTTGTGTCATATAAGCATAATGAAAAGGATCTCAGATGTTGGATCATAGATCAGATTCAAATGCCACGGAGGGGTGGAGACCGTATATCTCTACTTAAAAAAAGGGAGTTATATTGGATCCAGACTTTAAATAGCTTACATCCTAATGGATTGAATATAGATTATAGATATGGGGGTATAGTATGAGCATGTGGTGGTTTGCCCCCTGTTACCCTTATTTTACGCGAAGCGTCCCACCTGTGTTAGACAGGTTCATTGGTTAAAAAATAAAAAAATAATGAAACATATATAATGTAAAATAAAGAAAAGAAAAATATATATTTTTGTAACGTAGGAATAATAAGGTGTATTATTTATGTCTATTATTCATACTTTTTTTATTTTAGTTTTTTAGACACTTTCGCACAACTGGGAGAAGGTATTTTGGATAAATAATGGGCCTGGACATTGGATGAAGAGCCCCCAACAAAGTATAATCCTGCTACAACATCTCATCGTTCTTTTATTTTTAGGTTCCTTTTGCGTGTCCCGCCTGTATTGCATGGGGGTAGTTTCCTCCTTGTCTTGATAAGACATTGTTTTGTATAGTATAAGTGCTTATGTTGCCAGTATGGTATTTCTTTTAGAGCTTTATACATCCAATGACCAATCATGTCACAGCTGATTGAGGAGAACCCTCTTAGTCACGAGTTGGGGCAGGACGGGGACCCGTAATGTTGCTGACACTGACGTGCTGGCAACATTGGGGCGCCTACTGGGCCTGGGTTATCCGTCTTGGAAGAGATGGTCACTCGCCTAACCAGCCTGTAAGTAGAATTTATCCATAGTGACTTTTTTGATAAGGTATCATACGATTGTGACAATTTTGGGCTGCTGTGATGAATTATAAAAAGAGGTCTGGCAATGTTCCCTTCTTCAATATGGCGGTGGTTACAAGGGTGACAGTGTTGCGCATGAGCCGCCGTCTCCAGCCGTCAGCTTATGGGCAGTGAATGTGATTCATGCGTGCGCCGCTTGGGTCATCGGCAGGCGACCCTGCGGCGAGCGCGTGTCTCCGTTCGGCCCGATCCTGATGATGTAATGCAGCCAGAACATGCGCAGAGGTAACCTGTCGGCGCGATGGTATGTGTGGGCCTCATCGATCATCCAGGTTGTAACTAGTTTCCTCCTCCCACTTATGATCACATTGAGTAAAGTGTATGCACTGATTGCACATTGATGCGATACAGTTGGATTCAATTATGCACATTTGATGGTATTGTATGTACCGTATTTATCGGCGTATAACACGCACTTTTCCCCCCTGAAAATAGGGGGCAAATGATGTATGCGTGTTATACGCCGATATAATGTTAAGAAGCCATGTTTTTACAGTATTAACAAGTACCGTATACACCATATACACCGCCGATATAATGTAGGTACATACCGCACATCAGCGAGTGGATCAGTAGCAGCGTGTGGAGTGTGAGTAACGGCAATCAGTAGGCAACGGCAAGCCCAGGCAACCCGCGCCTTCCTCACGTCTAATTCTCGCGGCCGTCGGAGCGTAACCACGGTAACGCTCTGCACTGCGAGAGTTTGCAGACTCACTCGCGAGAGTTTGCTGTCTGAGGCAGGAGAACTTGTACCCGTCAGGTACAAGTAAAGTAGTGAAGTGTACAGCGTAACAACTTAACGAATTACCGTAACAACTTACGGTATTAACAGATAAAATATATGGTAATTATAAAATAATTATACAAAGTGCTAACATGCTAATTCCCATATGTGCATTTTTTTTCCTGAAATTTCCCTCTTAAAATGAAGGTGCGTGTTATACGCCGATAAATACGGTAATATATCATATTATGTATTTGATTTACCATATACACTATGTCTCTTTACCCTTTGGGGTTGATTATTGATTTTTTATGTACTTTGACATATTTTGTACTTGTATTTTTATTCTAATTACCAATCATGTCTTTTCACTAATTACCTTGATTGATACACTTTTATATGTGTGCTGTTCATTTTGTACCAATACTTGAGTAAGGCTCATGTATGAGCCGAAACGTCGCTCTTTGCCACTTGATGGGTGAATAAAACACATTGACTCATTGAAAAGTCCTTTGGAGTGCAGTCCAATTTCTGTTTTATACAAGTGGGTAAGCACCTATTGCCATACTTGGGCCTTGCACCCTCCTTTTTTCCTTTTTTCTTCTTGGATGGTGCTGCCGGTGGTTTTTTCTACTATATATATATATATATATATATACAGTCCTGTAACGTTTAAGACCACTTGAAAAATGGCAAAAAATCATATTTTACATTGTTGGATCTTAACAAGGTTCCAAGTAGAGCTTCAACATGCAACAAGAAGAAATGAGAGTGAGACAAAACATTTTTTAAGCATTCAATTAATTGAAAATAACGATTAAACTGAAACAGGCTGTTTTTCAGCTGATCCAAATTTTTGGACCACATGCCCTTAAAAGGCCAAATCTGTGCAAAGATGTGGATTCATTGTCATTTTCTGTCAGGTAGTCACACATTGTGATGGCAAAGGCAAAAAAACTCTCCCTTTTTGAACGTGGTTGGGTTGTTGAACTGCATAAGACAGTCATTTGGAATTTCTTAAATGATCCTGAGGGTTATGGAACAAAAAAGTCAAGTGGAATACCCCAAAAAATTTCATCAGCACTGAGCCGGAGGATCCAATTGGCTGTCCGTCAAGACACTGGACGATCCTCGACCCAAATTAAGGCCCTTACTGGTGTTGACTGCAGCCCCATAACCATCAGACGGCATCTGAGACTGACGGGCTTCAAAAACAAAAAACGACTTCAAAGACCTCGTCTCCTTGAACGCCACAGAACTGCTCGTTTGGACTTTGCAAGAGAGCACCAAACATGGGACATTCAAAGGTGGAAGAAAGTTTTATTCTCTGATGAGAAACAATTTAACCTTGATGGTCCTGATGGTTTCCAACGTTACTGGCATGACAAGCAGATCCCACCTGAGATGTTTTCTACGCACCACAGTGGAGGGGGCGCCATAATGGTCTGGGGTGCTTTTTCCTTCAGTGGAACAATGGAGCTTCAGGAAGTGCAGAGGTGTCAAACGGCCGCTGGCTATGTCCAGATGTTGCAGAGAGCATTCCTCATGACTGAGGGCCCTCGTCTGTGTGGTAACGACTGGGTTTTTAAACAGGACAACGCTACAGTACACAATGCCCGCAGGACAAGGGACTTCTTTCAGCAGAATAACATCACTCTTTTGGCCCATCCTGCGTATTCCCCTGATCTAAATCCAATTGAGAACCTTTGGGGATGGATGGCAAGGGAAGTTTACAAAAATGGAGAACAGTTCCAGACAGTAGATGGCCTTCGTGCGGCCGTCTTCACCACTTGGAGAAATGTTCCCACTCACCTCATGGAAACGCTTGCACCAAGCATGCCGAAATGAATTTTTGAAGTGATAAACAATAACGGCGGAGCTACTCATTACTGAGTTCATGTTTGGAAGTTGGATTTCTGTTTTGGGGGGGTTTAGTTTTTTTTTGGAGGTGTGGTCCTAAACTTTTGATCAGCTGAAAAACAGCCTGTTTCAGTTTATTCGTTGTTTTCATTAAATTGAATGCTCAAAAAATGTTTTGTCTCACTCCCATTTCTTCTTGTTGCATGTTGAAGCTCTACTTGGAACCTTGTTAAGATCCAGCCATGCTAAATATGATATTTTTTGCCATTTTTCAGGTGTTCTTAAACTTTTGATCAAGACTGTGTGTGTATATATATATATATATATATATATATATATATATATTTCGCAGAAAATTCAGTGCAACATAAAACATAAACAAAAACTGGAATTTGCGCTATATGTCTGTTCAGACATAATTCATCTCTTTCATATTATAAGCTCTCCTTATATATAATTTACTTACAGTTCTGAAGACTCAGGGGTGCTGGCTGGCTTAGCCTCAGGGGTGCTGGCTGGCTTGGCCTCAGGGGTGCTGGCAGGCTTGGCCTCAGGGGTGCTGGCAGGCTTGGCCTCAGGGGTGCTGGCAGGCTTGGCCTCAGGGGTGCTGGCAGGCTTGGCCTCAGGGGTGCTGGCAGGCTTGGCCTCAGGGGTGCTGGCTGGCTTGGCCTCAGGGGTGCTGGCTAGCTTGGCCTCAGGGGTGCTGGCTGGCTTGGCCTCAGGGGTGCTGGCTGGCTTGGCCGGGTAGAAGGAGTGTGGGAGACTGTGAGGCCTTTTTTCTCCAAGCTGCTCCGGAAAAAAAAAAATATGTCATTATATCTCAGGTCAGACCACCAATCAGACCCCCAATGTTAATCAGACCTCAGCTAACAGCCCCAATAAGATCCCCAATGTTAATAATACCCCAATAAGACCTCAAATAACACCTCAGCTCAGACCCCAATATGAATGACCCCCAATCAGACCTCAGATAAGAGCCCCATGCCTTATAGCAACCCCCAGTAGCCTTATAGCAACCCCCAGGAGCCTCATAGCAGCCCCCAGGAGCCTCATAGAAGCCCCCAGTAGCCTCTCCATCAGCCCCAGTGCCTCTCACCAGCCCCCAGTGCCTCTTCATCAGCCCCCAGTGCCTCTCAATCAGCCCCCAGTGCCTCTCAATCAGCCCCCAGTGCCTCTCAATCAGCCCCCAGTGCCTCTCAATCAGCCCCCAGTGCCTCTCCATCAGCTCCTAGTGCCTCTCACCAGCGGCCCCCCAGTGCCTCTCCATCAGCCCCCAGTCAGTGCATCTCCATCAGCCCCTAGTGCCTCTCACCAGCCCCCAGTACCCTCTCCATTAGCCCCAGTGCCTCTCAATAAGCCCCCAGTGTGCCCTCCCTGGTATTAAAATCATTGGTGGGCAGTGTGCACCCCCCCTCCTCGGTATTAAAATCATTGGTGGGCAGTGCACCCCCCCTCCCCGGTATTAAAATCATTGGTGGGCAGTGTGCCCCCCCAGTATTATAATCATTGGTGGGCAGTGCAAGCCCTCCCCCCAGTATTAAAATCATTGGTGGGCAGTGCGCCCTCCCTACCCAGTATTAAAATCATTAGTGGGCAGTGCACCCTCCCCCAACATTGGTGGCAGCGGCAGTTCTAATCGGAGTCCCAGTGTAATGCTGGGGCTCCGACCGGTTACCATGGCAGCCAGGACGCTACTGAAGTCCTGGCTGCCATGGTCAGTTAGTCAGCAGCATATTTGCTACATACTTACATGCGCTGTGGCCGCCCGACGCTCCTTCTTCTTGTAACTCACAGGTCTGTGCTGCGCATTGCTTATGCTTATAGCAATGCGCCGCACAGACCTGTGACAAGTTACAAGAAGTAACATGTAAGTATGCTGCTGACTAACTGACCATAGCAGCCAGGACTTCAGTAGCGTCCTTGCTGCCATGGTAACCGATCGGAGCCCCAGCATTACACTGCTGGGACTCCGATCGGAACTGCCGCTGCCACCAATGATGGGGGGGGGGGGGGATCGGGAAGGGGGGAAGGTCGCCCCCTATCGTACCGCCACCCACTCGCCACAGAAGATTATTATAATTTTTTTATCCTCAGCCGGCGGCCCGGGCCCCCAGTGGCGTAGGGCCCCATAGCCATTGCTATGGCTGCTATAGCGATCCCTACACCACTGAGCTGATGGACTCCTTATTTCTGTTCTCTGACCTTATAAACACTCATTATGGCTCAGTTCTCTTACTGATAAGACTATGGCTTAAATAAGTGTTTATGACCTCTCAGTAGTTTAGAGGTTTAATAGATGACCAGCAGAAAGTGAAAGTAACAGTCACACAGTTAGAAAAATAGTTTCACCCTTGGTGACAGAACGGCTCAATATTTTTAATAAAGGCCAATTGAAAAATATGATTTTTAGCCAAAAATAAGTAAAATGCAATCATAAAAAAAAATTGCCTCTGCAGGTGCACATAGCCTTTAACCTACGGCTACATGCACAAGACAGTGAAAAGGGCTGTGTGACGCCGTTTTCAGAAACATTGCTGTCTATGGGGCTATTCACATGGCCATTTGTTTTAACAGCCAGTGAATAGCGGCCATAAAAAAACTGAAAATGTCCTACCTTTGGCCGTTTTCATGGCCAGACGAACCCCACTGAAATCAATGGGACCAAATGGGTACACAAGGATAATATGGCCTTTTAAGGGTTAAAAAAATACATGCTGAGCACAGGTCTTTTGGCAGGTCCTTTTCAATCCAGAGAGGAGGGACTGCCCCTGTGCGTGCAAGTGGATGAGGTATTTTTATTTTATTTTTTTGCTAATATGAAACATTACAGCTGGGGGCCACTATGGGGGGCATTTTTACTGCAGGGGTTACTATGGGGAACATTATGGGACACCATGAGGGACATTACTACTGCAGGGGGCCACTATGGGAGAGATTACTACTGCTGGGGGGGCCACCATGGGGGACATTATTACTGCTGGGGGACATTATTACAGATGGGGGCCACTATGGGAGAGATTACTACTGCTGGGGGCCACTATGGGGTACATTATTACTGCTGGGAGCCATTATGATGGGACATTATGTGTACTGAGAGCACTGCAGGGGTTGGGATCTTTATTTAAAAAGCCAATGAAATTCATCCGTTTTCATGACCATTTTAACAGCCACGAAAGACAGACATTTATGACCTATCCACGGGAAGCTGTCAATCACTGTACGTGGGCGGGGTTATCAGGACTCTCACTGATTCTCCTAGGAGTCCTGTCGAGGTTTATTCCACTTTTTGCTCCAAACCAGATAGACCCATACGTCACAGAGCTCAGCTTCTTTCCCTCTATCATCTTACAGGTTTGCTTTAAAGGAGTCGTCTAGTTTCAGGAGGATTGGGATCCACCTGCTATAAAGAAGTGGTAAGTACTTACCTAACAGATCCCGCTGTGGTTCTCCTGGCTAGGCTTTATATACCTGGCTGCAGCGGTGATATCCTATCAAGCAACACATGACTGCTGCAGCCAATCACTGGCCTCTTCAGGTGCACCTCTGAGGTCAGTGATTGGCTGCAGCAGACACATGTTGCCAGGTATATAGAACCAGAGTGGGATCTGTCAGGTAAGTACTTACCACTTCCTCATTGCAGGTGGATCCTGAGGGTCTTGGCAGAGTAGACAAGTGATGAACGGAAAGCTAAACGGTGATGTGAACTCAGCCTAACCAAACAGGTCATGGTAGACCAAGCCACTGCTCGTAAAATAAGGCCTTAAACGGGTTGGAAGACAGTGGATTATAATGTGTCTCTTGGAACGTGCAACATATCGGTTTTGTTTTGTGCACTTACTCCATAGGAACAGAATACAGGGCTGACCCACAAGTGTGAACCAAGCCTGTGCCTCAGGGGCCAGCCTCCACTGACTCCTATAGACCTGTCACTAGTCTATAGCTTTAGTCATTGGCCTCAGTTCCTTATTTTCAAGCAGCAGGGAACTGGACATAAAAGTCACATTTTGGCGTTTTTCTAGGACTCAGCGAAGTCTGGAGTCACAGCAACATGTGGACGCCACGCCCACACCGTCCTCATTTATAAGGTAGCGTTGTCAATAAAGTTACCATTGCAGTGGGCGTGGCCCGCTCACGGAACAAGAACCTAACTAAAGTTATCTAGGGGCGTGGCTACTCCGGAGGGAAGTTCTTATAAAGTCTTCTAAGAGGGCGTGGCTACGCAGACGGAGGGAATGACTTGGAGAATGTGGGCGGGGCCTGAGCGCAGTGTGCGTTGCCGGTGAAGTGTAGCCAGCCTGTGTGTCAGGAAGCTGTACCCCAGCAGTCAGCGAGCTCTCCGGCGACGTCCAGCTGTCCGGCCCCGGCATGGCCTCCCTGGCGGTAGAGGAAAGCGGCCAGAGCAAGGTACGGAGCTCGTATTTGCCTGCTTACGGACGTGTGCGGAGCTGGCTGCTCACCCAGCACTTCCTGATTTCTGTCTCTATTCCCAGTGCAGACATCATGTGCTTGCGTTTATCATCTGCAGGGTTGACACTTTTTCTACAGTTCAATTAGTTATGTGATCACGTGATAGAGCGGAGCAGAAGAATATGATATAATAATAACCTGGAGGGGCTCATCCCTTTAACCCTTATAGTTGTCCCTTTTATTTATATTTTTACATAATTAAAGGGGTTGCCCAAGTGCAGTAAAAATTTTACCAGCAGGAAGTAAAACTTTACCATGGCAGTCATACACTTTGTTCTGCCCTGCTGCTTCCAGCGTCGCGCGCCGATTCTGCCAGAGGCGGATTGGCCATAGACCCTACAGGGAAATTTCCAAGTGGGTCGATGCCCGGGGGGCTACTCAAGCAGATGGCCGCAGGCCGGGTACATAATGATCTGAAGCTCAACGGCCACAGGTGCCCTCCTGAGCTCAACTGTGGTTGGAGTGGCAGTATTCTGTGCCGTACTGATGTATTTGGTTCTGCCAGGGCGGTATTCTGTGCAGCACTGTGGTATTTGGTTCTGCCGGGGCGGTATTCTGTGCCGTACTGTGGTATTTGGTTCTGCCGGGGCGGTATTCTGTGCCGTACTGTGGTATTTGGTTCTGCCGGGGCGGTATTCTGTGCCGTACTGTGGTATTTGGTTCTGCCGGGGCGATATTCTGTGCCGCACTGTGGTATTTGGTTCTGCAGGGGCGGTATTCTGTGCCGCACTGTGGTATTTGGTTCTGCTAGGGCGGTATTCTGTGCTGCAGTGTGGTATTTGGTTCTGCAGGGGCAGTATTCTGTGCTGCAGTGTGGTATTTGGTTCTGCCGGGGCGGTATTCTGTGCCGCACTGTGGTATTTGGTTCTGCAGGGGCGGTATTCTGTGCCGCACTGTGGTATTTGGTTCTGCAGGGGCGGTATTCTGTGCCGCACTGTGGTATTTGGTTCTGCAGGGGCGGTATTCTGTGCCGCACTGTGGTATTTGGTTCTGCAGGGGCGGTATTCTGTGCCGCACTGTGGTATTTGGTTCTGCAGGGGCGGTATTCTGTGCCGCACTGGGGTATTTGGTTCTGCCGGGGCGGTATTCTGTGCCGTACTGTGGTATTTGGTTCTGCAGGGGCGGTATTCTGTGCCGCACTGTGGTATTTGGTTCTGCAGGGGCGGTATTCTGTGCCGCACTGTGGTATTTGGTTCTGCAGGGGCGGTATTCTGTGCCGCACTGTGGTATTTGGTTCTGCAGGGGCGGTATTCTGTGCCGCACTGTGGTATTTGGTTCTGCTGGGGAGGTATTCTGTGCCGCACTGTGGTATTTGGTTCTGCAGGGGCGGTATTCTGTGCCGCACTGTGGTATTTGGTTCTGCTGGGGCGGCATTCTGTGCCGCACTGTGGTATTTGGTTCTGCTGGGGCAGTATTCTGTGCCGCACTGTGGTATTTGGTTCTGCAGGGGCAGTATTCTGTGCCGCACTATGGTATTTGGTTCTGCAGGGGCAGTATTCTGTGCCGCACTGTGGTATTTGGTTCTGCTGGGGCAGTATTCTGTGCCGCACTGTGGTATTTGGTTCTGCAGGGGCAGTATTCTGTGCCGCACTGTGGTATTTGGTTCTGCTGGGGCAGTATTCTGTGCCGCACTGTGGTATTTGGTTCTGCTGGGGCGGTATTCTGTGCCGCACTATGGTATTTGGTTCTGCAGGGGCGGTATTCTGTGCCGCACTGTGGTATTTGGTTCTGCAGGGGCGGTATTTTGTGCCGCACTGTGGTATTTGGTTCTGCCGGGGCGGTATGCTGTGCTGCTTTACGGTTTTGCAGGCCCTGCCTACTTCTGTTGTCACTGCCTACTTGTTTTTGTCTTTTTTGACCCACCTACAACATGGGGCCACTTAAGTTTTTTTCCAGGGCCACTTTAAGTTCCCAATCCGCCCCTGGATCCTGCAATGCTGGCGTCCCGCGCAGCTGGTCCCTATCCTCAGCTGTCATGTGCCGCATGGCGCGTCACTGCTGCATTTAAGTACAAATACTGCTGCATTGATATTAATGACACTTCTGCGCCTGTGGCGTTGTTCCGATTAGCGGGGGAAGCTTCTGCATCCAGAGCAGCAACTGTGCATGCGCCTCTACACTTCTGGGTAGCAGCACATGAGCAGCAGCAAGGCGTGAGATTGTCAAGACCAGGTGAGATGTCTGGCCCTGTCCATCAGGCGGAAGAGGGGAGTTTCTTCGCCAGCAGGGACGGCCCCCCACAGGTAAAGAATTGATTTGCTCATCACTGTCAGATCGGTGGGGGTCAGCTACTTCAGTCAGCCGCCAGGGCCATAATCTATACAGTACATTCCCAACGACTGGGGGAGATGAGTGGCAGCGGTCGTGGCCCGTATCGCAGAATAGCGGTGATCCCATACCATAGAAATAAATGGGATCGCACTGTGAGTGGCGAAAAATCCAACACTGCTAGGTTTTTTTTTTGTGACTTGCGCTGCAACCCTATACATTTCAATGGGATCACCGCTATCCTGGCCACAACCAGAGTACCTTTTATTACCATTAATATGAAATGCCCACTATTTAATTCACAGTGTGAGATCCCTTTAACTTGAGCAACCCCAGTCTGAAATACTGCCAGGTCCGGCCTGATTTTTATTCTGAAAAGTTATTTACACAAATGTCAGAAAATATTATAAAAACAAACCCACAGTGCTCTCCTGTTAAATGCTCCACCGCTCCAGCGCCGGTGGTCCCTACTGCTCCTTGTATTGGCATTCAGAGGCCACGTGCTTTCTGACGTCACCACTTCTCCCAGTTCCCCAGTCAAGCCGTTCATCCTAGCAATATACGTTACTAGAGGGAAGCACACTCTGACAGCGCAGTGATTACTATTACTAGATAGGAGTACACTCTGACAGCGCAGTGATTACTATTACTACATAGGAGTACACTCTGACAGCGCAGTGATTACTATTACTAGATAGGAGTACACTCTGACAGCGCAGTGATTACTATTACTAGATAGGAGTACACTCTGACAGCGCAGTGATTACTATTACTAGATAGGAGCACACTCTGACAGCGCAGTGATTACTATTACTCTGACAACGCAGTGATTACTATTACTAGATAGGAGTACACTCTGACAGCGCAGTGATTACTATTACTCTGACAGCGCAGTGATTACTATTACTAGATAGGAGCACACTCTGACAGCGCAGTGATTACTATTACTAGATAGGAGTACACTCTGACAACGCAGTGATTACTATTACTAGATAGGAGTACACTCTGACAGCGCAGTGATTACTATTACTCTGACAGCGCAGTGATTACTATTACTAGATAGGAGCACACTCTGACAGCGCAGTGATTACTATTACTAGATAGGAGTACACTCTGACAACGCAGTGATTACTATTACTAGATAGGAGTACACTCTGACAGCGCAGTGATTACTATTACTCTGACAGCGCAGTGGTCGCCATTACTAGACTGTGACTGCTCAGTGGCGCCCACTATTGTATGAGGGTGGAACTTCACATTGCCCAGCAGCTTGTACAAGGTAAGTGTTCTCCTGTAGTCATTGCCAGCAGATCCTATGTCGTATCCATGTAGTTCAGGTTGAGTCTGTGGGCTCCTTCCCTCTGCTGAGTTACATGGCAGTGATGTACTTTCTGCAGTTTTAGACGCTAATAGTCATAGCCTCAGGTTTTACAGCTTTGACCTGCTTAGTAGGAGGTGAGGCATAGTCTTCCTCAGAGTAGTCACCAGTCACGTGAAAACATGAAGCTGCCTGAGCTGTAGGACACTGGTGCTTATGGTTGTGGGAAATTGTGGAGACCGTCAGACGTCATGTCGTTCTGTCACCCTGATAGTGAGCAGATCCATAAATGGTACCATGTGCTGTCAGCCAAATAGGTTTCAAGATCTCTGCTTGCAGTCATTCCATGGGAACCTTCGTTGGTAACTTGCAGTAGATAAAAGCCTGTCCTGAGTCTGGTTTCACATTTAAAGTGGTTCTCCGGGCTGCAGATATCGATTGACCATAAGTCATCCATATCAGATCGGTGGGGGTCAGACACCTGGCATCCCGCCATCAGCTATTTTGGGCTGGCACTAGACAGTGTAAGGAGCTGGAGGCAGAATGCCGCTTAGGCCCCATTCACACGTCCTCAGTTTCGTTCCGATTGCGGACCCGTGCGGCCCGGCTCCGGAAATGCGGACCCGCAATTCTGGGTCTGCATTTCCGTTCCTGAAAAAAATAGAACATATCCTATTCTTGTCCGCAATTGCATATTCTATTAGTGCCGGCGATGTGTGCTACGGACGTGTGAATGGAGCCTTATAGTGTAATGGCCGTTCCGGGGTCCTGCAGCACTGGGAACTACACATGCTTCAGGCAGATAGTGTCTAGCGCAATGGCAGCCCGAAACAGCTGATCGGCGGGGTGCTGGGTGTCGGACCTTTATTGATCTGATATCAGTGACCTGTCTGTGTGGTCATCCATATCTGTAGCTCGGAGAACCCCTTTAAAAGGGTTGTGCAGGCATTATATAGATCTTTTTGGTTCCGAGGTACTAGTCGGAACCAAAGCCAAATTCGGTTTCAAGTTTTGAAGTGGTTTTCCATTTTAAAAATCAATTACCGAAGTAATTCAACCAAGTCACGCGCGAGTTCGTGAATAACTGACTTCGGCTCATCGGAGCCAATACATTCTAATACTGTACAGAGACAAATTTCTGTACAGTATTATTCCGAAGTTTTGAACGAAGCGACTTCAGATGAAGCATCCGAAGCTCGCTTCGCTCAACTCTATTGATGACCTATCCTGAGGATTGTAAATCGATATATATATACTGCCTGCACATCCCCTTGAACAATACATCTGTTAAACCCCCCCGAAAAACATATATTTACCTTGCAAACCAAGACCCACTGCTATCGACTGGAGCCAACAGCAGACTGGTAGCTGACACAACCCCTTCCTGCCCCTTACATTGAATGGTGCCCAGTGTAGTACCTCCTCTTGCCCCCTCTCTCTCCCCCAGTTGGTGTACCTTCATCCAGTAACAATGCTATATACTGCCGCTGCCATCATGTGCGCCAAGAATAATACACTGAACCGTGCCCGAGAAAGGGTGTGTTTACAGGCCGAGCCCTCAGATCTGTGCCGCGGATTCCTATGAGGATTGACCCCATTGTCATTCAATGAACACGACCGTTCCCGTGCTGTGAACCGCAAATTGCGGTCCGCAATGCACGGGCACCTTCCGTGGGGCAGGCGCATGGGGATCGCAGACCCATTCACTTGAATGGGTTCGCGATCCTTCCGTTCCGCAAAAAGATAGAGCAAGTTCTATCTTTTTGCGGTGCGGAGGCACGGAACGGAACCCCAGAAAGCACTCCGTAGTGCTTCCGTTCCGCATCCGATTTGCGGATCCATTGAAATGAATGGGTCCGCATCCCTGATGCGGAATGACAATGGAACGGTGCCCGTGTATTGCGGATCCGCAAATGCGGTCCGTAATACGGTAATGGGACACCAACGGTCTTGTGAACGAGCCCTAAGATTTGAGGAGTCCTCATTCACATGGACAGGATACAGAAATCCATGTCAAGTCCAACACATGTGAACAGGTCCCAAAAGTGCCACATCATGCCCGTTACTACCATATAGTGCGTGAATATTACCAACAAATAGTGACATAAAGTAATAACTAATGCTGCCATACCATTAAACTTTTTATATGTCATAGAGACATATGAACATTTTAGGCTACTTTCACATTAGCGTAAGCAGGGTGCAGCAGGCTGTTCCGGTAGGGGAATAGCCTGCCGGATCTGTAATAACGCTAGTCCATGCGTGCCGCCGGAAGTCCGCTCCGGCTCCATTCACTATAGTGGGGACGGGACGGAGATGCAGCACAGCAATCATGCCGAGAGGCTGCCGGACAAAAACTGCGCTAACGCTAAGGTGATAGTAGCCTTAGGTTGGTGTGGGGGGCTGCTAAGACCCCCACTGATCCTTAGAAGGAGGGGAGTGTGTCCTGGATGCCTAAGGGCTCTTTAACACAAGCAAGTTTTCTGTCCGGCTGAGATGAGTGTAGTGAACACACAGCTTCCAGACTGAATCCTCACCTATTCATTTCGTTGGGTCTGTGCACATGAGTTCAGGAAAAATCGCAGCATGTTGGGGCCCTTTCACACGAGTGAGTTTTCCGTGCGGGTGCAATGCGTGACGTGAACGCATAGCATCCGCACTGAATCCTGACCCATTTATTTCAATGGGTCTGTGTATTTTTTTATTTATTTCCCGCAGCATGTTCTATATTCTGCGATTTTCACGCAGCCCTGGCCCCATAAAAGTGAATGGGGCTTCAGTGAAAAGCGCATTGTATCCGCAAGCAAGTGCGTATACGATGCGTTTTTCACTGATGGTGGCTAGGAGATGTTGTTTGTAAACCTTCAGTTTTTTATCACGCGCATGAAAAACGCATTGCACCGGCTCAGAAAAAACTGAACGCAATCGCAGACAAAACTGACTGAACTTGCTTGCAAAATGGTGCGAGTTTCACTGAACGCATCCGGAGCCAATCCGTCACGCTTGTGTGCAAGAGGCATTACTGTGGTTTTTTCACACAGCTCTGGCTCCAGAGAAGTGAATGGGGTTTGCGTCAAAAATGGAAGGCATCCGGATGCAATGTGTTGTTCACTGATGGTCGCTAGGAGATGTAGATTGTTTTGCTTCCATTTTTCTTCACATGCGTGAAAACCACGTGCAATCCAGATACAATCTGGATGTAAAAACGCACACACTGAAAGAAAACTGATTGAACTTGTGTGCAAAACCGTCAGTTTTTTCCTGAACAGATCCGGACACAAACCTTATCCCTCATATGAAAGAGGCCTAAAGTTTTTTTTAGTTTTTTTTTGTCCTTTGATATTGATGGCCTATCCTTAGGATAGGCCATCAATATCTGATCGGTAAGTGTCTGACACCCCGCACCCCCATCGATCAGCTGTTCTGCAGTAGCTTCGGTATCAGAACTACAGCTCCATCCAGTGTTTAGTGGACAGAACTGGTTACTGCAGCCCTGCCCTCATTAAAAGGGTTGTTCACTTTTTACTACTGATGACCTATCTTTAGTATAAGGTCATAAATATCAGACCGGCAGGGGTCCGACTCCTGGCACCCCCGCTGATCAGCCGTTTGAAGAGATATGAGCGCTGCCTTCTGTGCTCTGTTTACCTGCTTACTGCATGCAATTACAAAAGTATTCAGAACCAGGCGCTGGTTTAAATTTTTTTGAAATATTTTTCATGGCACATCCCCTTTAACAGATGATGAGACTTTATCTGAAGGTACTCTCTAGATCCAGCACGTTTAGCAGCAGAATGATGTATTTTATCTGTGACATTGAGGAGAGAACACACTGATCGCCCCCGTGCACGACGCTTGCAATGGTTGGGCAGTGAAGGTTGTCAACTTTGCTCCTTCCTCTTCAGGGCAGCCATGTGCCAGGAAACGCGTTGGGTGAGGTGGTCATTATGGGAAGCAGATGTCTAGTGCACTGTGCGGAACATGGCCAGCGCGCTACATCCCCCCCAAGAAGAATACGTGTGTCCAGGTATCCGATACCCATAGAAGTCCGTGGTCATCTGTCGTTTAGTGAAACGTGCGCTCTGGTTAAAGCTTTGTTGTAGATTTGGTTGTAGTCACGTCAAGGGGTTCATTTTTATAATAGCTCCTTATCCCCTTTTCTAAAATCTGGATAGAAATAACATTCTCGGCATTCTTCGGCTGCAGCAAATTGCATGATGGGATAGAAAATGAGCCAAAAGGACGGGATTTGGAAGTAGTAGAATGTGCTGCATTCATATCACTCAGTCTCTATTATAGGTCATGGCTTATTAGCCTTGCCCTTAGGCGTCTGCTGGTTTCTTCTGTAGCTGCGTTATCACAGAGGGCAGATCCGTGCCAAGCCATGGGCTGGACCTGTGCAGTATTATCACAGAAGTAACGTCTGCCTTGGGCATAGCCCTCCTGACATTGATCTCATTGATGCAGGTAGCTAAAATAAGTAAGGCTACCTTCACATATGCGTTTTTGCTGTCCGGTTTTGAGGTCCGGTATGGGGTCTCAAATCCACAGCGAAACGCATCAGTTTGAATAATACAAGCGGCTCCATCCGTTCAGATCGGATCCGGTTCTATTATATAGAAAGTGAAGAAACCATTGTAAGGCTACTTTCACACTCACGTTTGGTGCGGATCCGTCTTGCTTCTGCACAAACAGACCCGCACCGATAATACAACCGTCTGCATCCGTTCTGAACAGATCCGTTTGTATTCTCTTTAACTTAGCCAAGTCTTGAACACCATTGAAAGTCAATGGAGGACGGATCCGTTTTTTATTATGCCTGATTGTGTCAGAGAAAACGGATCCGTCCCCATTGACTTAAATTGTATGTCAGGACGGATCCGTTTGCCTCCGCATCGTCAGGCGTGAAATGGAGGCAGAACGGAGGCAAACTGATGCATTCTGAGCGGATCCTTATCCATTCAGGATGCATTAGGGCAAAACTGATCCGTTTTGGGCCGCTTGTGAGAGCCTTGAAACTGATCTTTCAAACGGAAACCAAAACGCCAGTGTGAAAGTAGCATAAGTCAATGGGCGCCGGGTCCGGTTTTTTTCAGTTTACATGGCTTTTGGTGCAGGATCCAGCATATTCACAAAAATGCTGCTTGCAGCGGTTTTGTGTCCGGCATGGGAACGTAACAACGTGTTCCGGTTTTGAAATACTCTGCCGGAGCTCAAAACCGAAAAGTAAAACGCAGATGTGAAAGTAGCCTAACCAGTTATAACTTTATGTACAGTAGTGAAGTTGTTTTACTTGTAATCTGTGCCTTTCATTGCTCACTGTATTTGTGGCAGTTTGTGGTTATTAAACCGCTGGCATGATGCGGTTGTGCTCGTATCTACCCTACTAGACATGCGTCCATTGAAATCGCTCTTTTTTTTACTAAGGGGAGGAAGCGACATTAATGAAGTCAATAGCGACCGTTGGATCAGAGGGGTCTTTTGATTCGAGCCCCCATGACCTTTTGACAGCTCCCAGGCCTGCCGTAGTATGCTGCTTGTCTTGCTTGTGACGGGGCTTATAGGGGTTGTGCACCTTTTGGAAACCCCCCCTTCCCTGGGAAGACCTGTGAAGGGAAGCGTACTTACCTGCCTCCCAGCGCTGGCTCTCGGCTCCTTCACTCCACTCGTGGCTGGGGTCGCTTGATGTAACTTCCTGTTTGACACTGCTGCATCCAATGGCTGGCGGCAGCAGTGACCTGCTCCCCTTGTGTTATATGACGATTTGTCATGGCGCAAGGGGAGCAGGGGTGCTGTAGTCAGCGATTTGCTGCAGAGGTGTCAAACAAGAAGTTTACATACAAGGAGCCCAGTGGAGCAACCAAGAATGGGGCGAAGGAGCTGGGAGCCAGCGCCGGAAAGCATGGAAGTATGCGTCTCCTTCCCAAAGACGCACACCCCATTTAATAGGATGCCTGTCAAAAACCTATAGGCTGCAACAGTATTCTGTTGCAGTCTTATGTTACAAGCGATTTCCTAAGGGAACTAAAAATTACAGCAAAAAAATAAAAAAAAGTTTTTAAAAATATAAAACCCGAACAAAAATATAAAATATTTCAGTCACCCCCTCCTTTCCCAATTTTACATATAAAATTGAATAAACAATAAAAAAAAAATGGTATCTCCACATTTGAAAATGTCCGGACTATTAAAATATAGGAATATTTATTATTAGCGGTGTATGCAGTAACTGAAAAAATGGACAATTTGTTGTTTCTTGTTTCATCCCCAAAGACTGAATAAAAAGCGATCAAAAAGTCATATTCTCCCCCCCAAGTGGTACTAATATAAACTACAGCTTGCCCCACAAACAAATACAGTCAGAAAGTTAATCAACTGTATAACTTTGGTATCACTGTAACCATACTGATCCGCAGAACCTAAAAACTATGGCCAAATTGCATTTTCTTTCAATTTCGGCCCACAAAGAATTTTTACAATGCAAGATATGGTAAATTAAATGGTGCCATTAAAATTATTACTATGTAAACAGAACATTAAAGAAGTTATGGCTCTTGGAAGGCAGGGAGGAAAAAAAACAAAGAAGAAAATTGGTCCGCTACCCTCATCAAGACCAGGTCAATTTTATTTATATTTTTAACTCTCTACCTTCCAAGAACCATAACTTTTATACATTTTTCTATTCACATAGCCGTATGAGGGCAAAAAAAAAAAGATTCAATTTAAATAAAAAAACACGCAATTTTACTATTGTCTTTTTGGGTTCACTGTGTGCTAAAAAGAACATGACCCCCTTATTTTGAGGGATGGTGCAATTACATCAGGGGAAGGGTGATCGGAGATCATATTGAGCCCCCTCCCTCTGACTAACATCTCAGATGCTGTGGTGTGTCGGACTGTCTGCAGGAGTGGTCACCACCGGGGCCAGTGAATGTAAAACACAATACACTATAATAACCTCATGTTAAGCAGATCTGAGAGATCTCACATTCATATGAGGTTTTAAGTAGTTCCCTTTCAACTTGAAAGGGAACTTCCCTGTCTAGGAGCCCGACGAGAAGGATTTGGCTGAGAAAGTTCTAGTTGGAGGAGAGTCCTAGGTGGCCTTATTTTCCCATGTAGCCCAGAATGAGGTGTGTTGTGACTAGGTGGGAGTTGGACCTTGAAATATTGACTCGGGAACTTCTTGTCTAGTCATCAATGGATTTAGGAGTTTATAGTAACAGGACATTGAATTCTTTTGAGGAAAAAAAATCTCAAAGATGTCTTACTCATCTCAGTGTGGAGAGAACTGTACATTTACTGATGAGCAGGCCACAAACTGTTCCTGGTAACCCAATCTCCTGGTGATCAGCAGATAAAGTAAAGGACTTGGAAGGTTTCCCAGTGGAGGCTGAATGACAGTGAAGCTGGACCCTGCATGGAAAATGAATGAGGACGGATGGAATCAAAGTAGTGTTTGCATGTTAAATCACGTAACACTCTTAACCCGTTTAAGGCCTTATTTTACCAGCAGTGGCTTGGTCTACCATGACCTGTTTGGTTAGGCTGAGTTCACATCACCGTTTAGCTTTCCGTTCATCTGATCAGTCAGTAGAACAGAAAAAAAAAACGGAACCGTTATTTTTAGCACCAATTATGATCAGTTTGTGTCACTACCATCAGAGATCAGTTATTTTTGACAGAAGAAAAAGTCCTGCGTTTAGAACTTTTTCTCCCCTCAAAAATAACTGATCTCTGATGGAAGTGACACAAACTGAGCACAGCTGATGCTCAACATAACTGGCGGATCAGAAGAACGGAAAGCTAAACATTGATGTGAACTCAGCCTTAGGCCTCTTTCACACTACCGTATGGCTATTTCAGTGTTTTGCGGTCCGTTTTCACGGATCCGTTCGGTTTTTTTGTTTTTTTTTGCGTTCTGTTTCCGTTCTGTTTTTCCTTATGGCATATACAGTATACAGTAATTGCATAGAAAAAATTGGGCTAGGCATAACATTTTCAATAGATGGTTCCACAAAAACGGAACGGATACGGAAGACATACGGATGCATTTCCGTATGTGTTCAGTTTTTTTTGTCGACCCATTGACTTGAATGGAGCCACGGAACGTGATTTGTGGGCAATAATAGGACATATTCTATCTTTCAACGGAACGGAAAAACGGAAATACATTCCGTTTTTTTACGGAACCATTGAAATGAATGGTTCCATATACGGAACGCAAAAAACGGCCCGCAAAACGAAAAAAAAAAACAGTAGTGTGAAAGAGGCCTTATTCGTTCATGGGTTTACTGCATTTTGACAGCCATGAAGTTTTTACTTTTTCATTGACATTGCCCTGTCAGATCTTGTTTTGGGATGTAGTTTTTTTATGTTATCGTTTTTCAAGATTTATTAATCACGCACACGTTATGGATTACGTACAGATTTGTCGCATTGATAATTCAGCACCAGATAAGTCTAAAATTTCCCTATGGTGCGGGTTTTGATATCTGCAGCATGTCAGTTCTTTCCACGGACTTTCATTGTGGATTTCACCCTTTGCAATGATTAGGGTGAAATCCAGGGCAAATCCGCAGTAAATTCTCATGTATCACATGCAGATTAGTGAATGCGAGCCAAGCTGCACGGCGCTGGAAACTAGACTGAGGCTTCCAAAGATCCTGAGGATAGGTCATCGGTATATGTCCTGGGAAACACCTTTAACGATTAGAGGGATACCTATTTGCGTAATTTGGTTGTGTATGGTTTTTATTTTATGACTTTTTATATTTTTTTAATTCTTTTTTGAATTTTATTGCTTTGTATATTTTTTATTATAATGATAAATGAATTATCCAGGATATTTTTTAAATGTTCCACACACTCCTCCCCAGCAGGACCTGCGAAGAGCTATACTTTCCTGCTCTCCACCGCTCCATTTGGTCTCCGTGGCTCCTGAGCGGTCTTCACTAGAGATGTTGCGAACATGAATCCACGGTCACTGCGTCTGTGCCGTGCAATTTACTGTCCCACCCGATATGAGTGGTATTTTCTGTAGTACTATTCTCATCAGTTCAATCCCTGTTACGTCCCCAATCTGGGGTCCATTTATTAAATAGATTTTTCGAACGGGGAGATGGTTAAAAAAAACGCTGGCTCCCTCCCCTTTGTTTGAATCCACGCCACAGTCACTGCGTCTGCGCCGTGCAATTTACTGTCCCACCCGATATGAGTGCTATTTTCTGTAGTTCTCTCTTCTCATCAGTTCAATCCCTGTTACGTCCCCAATCTGGGGTCCATTTATTAAATGGATTTTTCGAATGGGGAGATGGTTAAAAAAACGCTGGCTCCCTCCCCTTTATTTGAATCCACGGTCACTGCGTCTGCTCCGTGCAATTTACTGTCACACCCGATATGAGTGCTATTTTCTGTAGTACTATTCTCATCAGTTTAATCCCTGTTACGTCCCATATCAGGGTGGGATTGCCTTTTGTGAAAAAAAATTTAGGCCGGGTACCTTTGACTGCCTTCACAATGACAGACCAAACTCTGATACACCTAACTGAATTGATTTTAGAAACCGGGAGATGGAAAAAGCAGCTTGGTCGGTCCTCTTACTCCCAAGTTGGGGCACTGCGCGTGCACGGAGCAATGTGCTGTGACACCCTATATGAGTGGTGTCTTAACTAGTACTATTCCTATCAGTTTAATCCCTGTTACGTCCCCTATCCGGGGACGTGTGTCGAATTGATTAACCATTGTCGAATTAACGAACCATTTACGACATCCTGAAATAATTTAATTCTGAGCTCTGTACTTGCTTTGTATTGGAATTGATGGGGATTTTTTAAATTGTCTGCATTATTTCTAATAAACTAAGAGACTTTATTATGATTTTTTTATTTTATGTATTAAAAACTCACCCATACAACTTAAAAAAAAAAAAAAAAAATTCGTTTTTTCTATGAAAATTTTTCCAGCCGATCGCTTTTGGTCTGATCATAATGAAGCAACGGCCTTATCATCTGGTGTGTCGCAACATTGCCAACACACTCATAGAGGTGATGATCGCTTCATTGTGATACGCAAGCCCGTTCACCACAACAAGGTAACGATCACGAAGGGGAATTGACACTTGTATGTGCCTTTTTTGTTTTGTTTTTGCAGCCACAGTGCAGCACCAGAGGCCAGAAAAATTAAACATGTACACATGCCTGAAAAATAATGTTATTGTTGCAGCCGCTGTTGTAGCAGCGGCTGGAAAAATTGATGTTTTCAAGGCAGAAAGGTGACTAAAACATTGCGGCTTGAACCCTAGTTGGTGGCGGAGAATTCACGAAAGTCATCCGGTATGCAGACATTAAATACAGCAGCGTGGGGACCATTTTGAGGCCAAGGCATGTCATCAGGCCTTTTGTTAGTCAAACGTATCCCCCACTGTCAGTCCCTTCGGGATCCATGCCTCATTCATCTTAATGAAGGTGAGGTAATCAACACTTTTTTGACCGAGGCGACTTCTTTTGTCAGTGACAATGCCTCCTGCTGCACTGAAGGTCCTTTCTGACAGGACACTTGAAGCGGGGCAGGTCAGAAGTTCTATCGCGAACTGGGATAGCTCAGGCCACAGGTCAAGCCTGCACACCCAGTAGTCAAGGGGTTCATCGCTCCTCAGAGTGTCGATATCTGCAGTTAAGGCGAGGTAGTCTGCTACCTGTCGGTCGAGTCGTCCTCTAAGGCTGGATCCCGAAGGGCTGTGGCGATGTGTAGGAGTGAAAAAGCTCTGCATGTCCTCCATCAACAACACATCTGTAAAGCGTCCTGTCCTTTCCGCCGTGATAGGAGGAGGATTACTTTCACCTCTTCCCCTGTTAGATTCCTGTTGTGCTGTGACATCCCCCTTATAAGCTGTGTAAAGCAGGGCTTGACAAATTTCCTTGGAATCTAGGAGCCAGCTAAAAAAGTTAGGAGCCAGGCGGAGCCGCGTCATAAAATCTATATTGCGATATAATTTTAAGCATGTGCGATATGCGATATATATCGCAATATATTGTTTTCTATATTTGGGGGGGGGGTGTTTAAACTTTTTTTTTTTTTTTACTTTTTATTTAATAACTCCTTAAGGGCTAGAACCCTTGTCATATTCACCCTAATAGAGCTCTATTAGGCCCCTTTCACACGAGCGAGTTTTCCGCGCGGGTGCAATGCGTGACGTGAACGCATAGCACCCGCACTGAATCCTGACCCATTCATTTCAATGGGTCTGTGTACATGAGCGTTGTTTTTCACGCATCAGTTCTGCGTTGCGTGAAAATCGCAGCATGTTCTATATTCTGTGTTTTTCACGCAGCCCTGGCCCCATAGACGTGAATGGGGCTGCGTGAAAAACGCATTGCATCTGCAAACAAGTGCGGGTGAAATGCGTTTTTCACTGATGGTTGCTAAGAGATGTTGTTTGTAAACCTTCAGTTTTTTATCACGCGCGTGAAAAACGCATCAAAACGCATTGCACCCGCGCGGAAAAACTGAACAACTGAACGCAATCGCAGACAAAACTGACTGAACTTGCTTGCAAAATAGTGTGAGTTTCACTGAACGCATCCGGCCCAAAAACATGACGCCCGTGTGAAAGAGGCCTTAGGGTGAATAGGACTTTACACTCTCCCTGCTGCCCTGTGCTTTGTGCACACAACAGCAGGGAGCTGACCATGGCAGCCAGCCTCTCATGTGCCCCCCAGCCTCTGATCAGCCCCCCCAGCCTCTGATCAGCGTCTCCCTCTTATCAGCCCCCTCTGGTAACAAACCCACCCCCCCTCCCCAGTATTAATCATTGGTGGCAGTGGGCAGTGTAATGCTGGGGCTCCGATCGGTTACCATGGCAGCCAGGACGCTACTGAAGTCCTGGCTGCGATGGTATGTTAGTGAGCAGCATTATACTCATGTGCGCCGTGATCGCAGGGAGCTCCTTCTTCTCATAGGTCTGTGCGGCGCATTGCTAATGCTATAAGCATTAGCAATGAGCCGCACAGACAGAAGGAGCGACCGGCGGCCACGGCGCACGTGAGTATAATGCTGCTCACTAACATACCATCGCAGCCAGGACTTCAGTAGCGTGACTCCTGGCTGCCATGGTTACCGATCGGAGCCCCAGCATTACTCTGCTGGGACTCCGATCGGAACTGCCCACTGCCACCAATGCAGACAAACATTCCCGGCACCCGACCTCTGACAGGACGCTGTGATCCACGCGATTAACCCCTCAACTGAGGGGTTAATCACGCGGATCACAGCGTGCAGTCATAGGTGCCGGGATATGGCCGGCACATTGGTATTCAGGCATTCATTGGTGGCGCAGTGGCCACAGTCCCTCCCCTCCTACTCTGTTCTCATTGGTGGTCAGCGGCAGCCGCGCACAGTGGGGAGGGAGGGACTCCTCTCCTTCTCCACTGTGCCGGCTCAGGAAACCATGGTGCGCGCCGAGAGCTCATCTTTGAAAACGGGCTGACAAATACCCAAGCGCCAGGACCAAATTCCTGGTCGCCATGGCGACCTGGCGCCTGGGATTTGTCGAGCCCTGGTGTAAAGCATATTTTTTAGTTTTGTTTTGAACTGCTGCATCCTTTCTGACTTTCGGTAAGTTGGTAACATTTCCGCCACTTTCTGCTTATACCGGGGGTCTAGTAGCGTGGCCACCCAGTACAGGTCGTTCTCCTTCATCCTTTTTATACGAGGGTCCCTCAACAGAAATGACAGCATGAAAGACCCCATTTGCACAAGGTTGGATGCCGAGCTACTCATTTCCCGTTCCTCGTCCTCACTGATGTCATTGACTGTCTGTTCTTCACCCCAGCCACGTTCAACACCACGGGTCCCAGATAGGTGACAACAACGAGCACCCTGGGATGCCTGCTGTGGTTGGTCTTCCTCCTCCTCAAAGCCACATTCCTCTGACTCCTCTTCCTCATACTCCTCTTGCAGCGTTGCCGCAGGTCCGGCAAGCGATGATAAGGCTGTTTCTGGTGGTGATGGTGGCCACAACTTTTCCTCTTCCTCTTCACGCTCATCCATAGCCTGAATCAGCACTCCTCGCAGGGCACGCTCCAGGAAGAAAACAAATGGGATGAGGTCGCTGATGGTGCCTTCGGTGCGACTGACTAGGTTTGTCACCTCCTCAAAAGGATGCATGAGCCTACAGGCATTGCGCATGAGTGTCCAGTAACGTGACAAAAAAATTCCCAGCTCCGCAGAGGCTGTCCTAGCACCCCGGTCATACAAATTTTCTTGTTGGAGCAGGCGGTCGAACATTAGGAGTGTTGAATTCCAACGTGTCGGGCTGTCGCAAATCAAGCGCCTCACTGGCATGTTGTTTCGGCACTGAATGTCTGAAAAGTGCACCATGGCCGTGTAGGAACGCCTGAAATGGCCACACACCTTCCTAGCCTGCTTGACGTCCTGTAAGCCTGGGTACTTAGACACAAAGCGTTGTACGATGAGATTCAACACATGTGCCATGCACGGCACATGTGACAACTTGCCCAAATTCAATGCCGCCAACAAATTGCTTCCATTGTCACACACCACTTTGCCAATCTCCAGTTGGTGCGGGGTCAGCCACTGATCCACCTGTGCGTTCAGGGCGGACAGGAGTGCTGGTCCGGTGTGGCTCTCTGCTTTCAGGCAAGTCAACCCCAAGACAGCGTGACACTGTCGTATCCGGGATGTGGAATAGCCCCTGGGGAGCTGGGGGGATTCAGTTGATGTGCAGCCAGACACTGCAGCAGAAGAGGACTCAGCCGAGGAGGTTATGAAAGAGGATGGAGTAGGAGGAGTAGAGGAGGTGGCAGTAGGCCTGCCTGCAAGTCGTGACGGTGTCACCAACTCCGCTGCAGAGCCACGCATTCCAGCCGTCAGCAGGTTGACCCAATGCGCAGTGTAGGTGATATACCTGCTCTGACCGTGCTTTGCAGACCAGGTATCAGTGGTCAGATGGACCCTTGCCCCAACACTGTATGCCAGAGATGCCATGACTTCCTTTTCAATCACTGAGTAGTGGTTTGGGATTGCCTTTTTTGAAAAAAGAAAATTCGTCTGGGTACCTTCCACTGTGGTGTCCCAATAGCGACATATTTTTTGAAGGCCCTCAGACTCCACCAGCTGGTATGGTGAAAGCTGGCGGGCTAAGAGTTCCGTCAAGCCAGCTGTCAGACGCCGGGCAAGGGGGTGACTCTGTGACATTGGCTTCCTACGCTCAAACATTTCCTTTACAGACACCTGACTGTGGGCAGATGAGATGGAACTGCTAAAGGTGAGAGGCGGAGTGGCGGGTGGTTGAGAGGGGGCAAGGAGGACACCAGTGGTTGACGTGGCTGAAGATGCTGGACCAGGAGGAGGATGGTGGCTTTGAGCTTGTGTGCTGCTTCTACTCGTCATCATGTGTTGATCCCATAGGCGTTTGTGATGTGCGATCATGTGCCTTCGCAAAGCAGTTGTACCTAGGTGGGTGTTGGATTTCCCACGACTCAGTTTCTTTTGGCACAGGTTGCAAATGGCACCGCTGTTGTCAGAGGCAGACACACAAAAAAAATGCCACACTGCTGAGCTTTGCAATGACTGCATTCTGGTGGTTGCAACAGCATGTGTTGATTGGCATGCTGTCTGGCTGACCCCGGGTGCCGATACTAGCTCCTTGTGACGACCTCCCCCTGCTTCCAACTCGTCTCCTCCTTCTCTCTGTCTCCCCTTCTGAACTTTTCCCCTCTTCTTCTCTTCGAGCAGGCACCCACGTGGCATCCACGGACACATCGTCATCATCAACCACTTCACTTGTATCTGACACCTCAGCAAAGGAAGCAGCAGCGGGTACCACATCATCATCACACTGTACGTCCGTGTGTAATGCTGCCTGAATGAGAGATATCCCTGTTATCTCCATCCTCTGGCAATAATGGTTGCGCATCACTAATTTCATCCAACTGATGTGTAAATAACTCCTCTGACGGATCAAGTGAAGCGGCTGTGGTGGTAGTGGTGGTGGCGGGCGGGAGAGTGGTAACTTGAGAGCAGGTGACCAAAGCTGAGCTGGAGGAGGATGGTGCATCAAGGTTCTTAGCGGAAGCTGTTTAAGATTGGGTGTCCTGTGTAAGCCAGTCAAATATTTTCTCCGAATTTTTTGGGTTCAGGGTACGTGGCCTCTGAACACTGGGTATTATTCCAGGGCCAGTGAAAATCACAGCACCACGACGGCCCCTGCGGCGTGGCCTGCCTCTGCCTGTCATTTTTTTATTAGATAAGTGTTACTATGCGTGCAAGGTACTGTGCCACCCTATATAAGTGGTGGGCAGTGGGCACAATACAGTCTGTGTGGGCCTGACACACACGGGCTTGCAAATGTGATTAGATCACAGAAAAATATTAAATAGATTTTTTTTTTTATCTGCGAGGTATTTGTGAGTGAGTGACACCCTGTAACGGTATAAGTGGAGGCCTAGCCACTAGCCAGTGGCCACAATACAGTCTGTGTGGGCCTGACACACATGGGCTTGCAAATGTGATTAGATCACAGAAAAATATTAAATAGAATCTGCGAGGTATTTTCTGTCACACCCTGTATGAATGGTGTGCACACAGTACTGTCTGTGACTGAGCCTGCAGCCTTTTACACACGGGCAGGCAATTGCAATATATATATTTGCACTTTTTGTGAGGCAAGATAACAAGAAATAGCTGTTTTGGCACCGTTTTTATTTTTTGTTATTCACAACTTTCATCTGACAGGTTAGATCATGTGATATTTTTATAGCCCACGTTGTCACGGATGCGGCGATACCGAATATGTATACTTTTTTTTTTATTTATGTAAGTTTTACACAATGATTTCATTTTTGAAGCAAAAAAAATAATGTTTTAGTGTTTCCATAGTCAGAGCCATAGTTTTCAGTTTTTGGGCGATTATCTTAGGTAGGGTCTCATTTTTTGCGGGATGAGATGGCGGTTTGATTGGCACTATTTTGGGGTGCATATAACTTTTTGATCGCTTGCTATTACACTTTTTGTCATGTAAGGTGACAAAAAATGGTTTATTTAGCACAGTTTTTATTTTTTATTTTTTACGGTGTTCATCTGAGGGGTTAGGTCATGTGATATTTTTATAGAGCCGGGCGATACCAACGCGGCGATGCCAAATGTGTACTTTTTTTTTATTTATGTGAGTTTTACACAATAACAGCTTTTTTAAAACAAAAAAAAAATTCTGTTTTAGTGTCTCCATATTCTGAGCCATAGTTTTTTTTATTTTTTGGGCGATTGTCTCAGGTAGGGGCTCATTTTTTGCGGGTTGAGGTGACGGTTAGATTGGTACTATTTTGGTGGGCAAACGCCTTTTTGATCGCTTGCTGTTGTACTTTCTGTTATGTAAGGTGACAAAAAAATGGTTTATTTAGCACAGTTTTTATTTTTTACGGTGTTCATCTGAGGGGTTAGGTCATCTGAGGGGTTAGGTCATGTGATATGTTTATAGAGCCGGTCGATACGGACGCGGCGATACCTAATATGTATACTTTTTTTTACTGTGTGTATTACTCATACAGCTTCCGGGGCCTGTGAGATCCAGGGGGCTGGATCTCACAGGCTCTTCACCGGAAGGCAGCGCAGATGCCTCAGGAAGGCATCGCGCTGCCTTCCATGCCATCGGGTCCCCCCCACAGCCCCATGGGGACCCAATGGCACCACCGCCGCACCAGGTAAAATCCGAAAACCGCAGGTCTAAATTAACCTGCAGTTTGCGGCGGTCGCCGACACGGGGGGGGGGGGGGGGGGGTCACGGGAACCCCCCCGCGCATTTAGCCGAGGTGCCTGCTTAATGATTTGAGCAGGCACCTTGTTCCGATCACCGGGCAGCGGTGATCGGAACAACACATGCCGTACCGGTACGTCATGAGTCCTTAAGGACTCGGGAACCATGCCGTACCGGTATGTCATGGGTCCTTAAGGACTCGGGAACCATGCCGTACCGGTACGTCATGGGTCCCTAAGGGGTTAAAGGGAATCTGTCTCCCCGACTTTGGACCATTATCTACAATAATACCTGAGTAGTACTGCACACATGGAGTCCAGATCACAATTTTTTAATTACCTACTGCATTCCCCTGCTGTCAGCACTCAGAGCTGTGCTGAAGTACATTGTCAGGACTGCTGTGCATGCGCACAGGAGTCCTCTTTATTATGTTAGTACAGCAGTCCAGACTGTATATTTCATTACAGCTTGGAGTGCTCACAGCGGGAGAACTGGAGGCAGTAGGAAAGTAAAAAATAGTGATCTGTATTCCTTATCTGCAGTACTATGCCTGTATTACTTGTGGAGATTTGCTCTGGTAGGCAGCTTAGCGGACGCAGTATAGAGGCAATCACAAAGTCTTTAACTTAAATAGTTCAGTATTTATTCGTTAGTGTCCATGGGTTTACCCCGATGGGGACAGTCGGCTCTTATGTGTCCAGGCTCGTGACACCGCCAGCAGACCACCAGGGCTGGGTCTGCAGGGGGTACCTCCCGGGCAGGTTTAGCTGGCACCAGCTGCCGGGCCTGGGGTGGAGATTTCCGGGGTTTGACTGGCCCCTTCCCAAAAGAACCCCCCTGCAGATTTCTGGTGGCTTCGTAGCGCTCCACCAGGTCTACTATCTCTAGGGCATTACCAGGAGACACCTGGCCGATCCAGTGCTGGAGAGGGTACGGCAAAGCCCTCCAGAACACATCCGCAAACAGGCGGTCCAGCATAGCAGTGGGACTCAGTACGTCAGGCTGCAGCCATTTTTGCAGCCAGTGTAGCAGATCATAATACTGCGGTCTGGCGGCTTCAGCCGGGTTAAATTCCCACTGACTCACTCGCTGGGCCCGGACAAATACATTCACCCCCAGTCTTGCCAGAATCTCACCTTTTACGGACAGGTAGTCGGCCGCTTGGTCAGCTGGTAGGTCGAAAAACCCCTGCTGGGGTCCAGATGCCAGAAACGGAGCGATGACCTCAGCCCATTGGTCTCGGGGTAACTTCTCCTGCACGGCCACCTTTTCGAACACCGCCAGATAAATCTCGACGTCGTCCGATTGGGTCATCTTAGGGATCGCTGCACGAACAGCTTTCCGGGCATCGTGAACGTTCTGGGACGCTCCTGCCGCTTGTAATGCCATCACATGCTGTAATAACAACTGGTTGGTTTCCTGCTGCTGCTTGTTTGCCTCCCGCTGCTGCAAGTTAGCCTCCATTTTGTCAGGGGATATAGGTCGTAACCTTGCCGGCTTGATAAGACATACACCCGTGCCCGGGGAAAAAACAAAAAGGTTTCGGCCTTCAGGCCAGCCTCACTGCGTTTGCCCGGATCGTCTCTACAGCCATACTAAATAACAAATAGTGTCAGTCAGCACTAACTGCCGCTGACACTTAAAATTACCGGCTCTTACCTCACCGAGGCCAGGAATCTTGGTGACACATACCTTCCGTCAATGACGGACCCTTGTGCCTTCCTACATACTGTAGATAATAGTCCAAAATCGGGTTGACAAATTCCCTTTAAGTTTTACTTATTTTTAGTTTTTAGTATCCTACTAAATGCACAACCAGCTGTCAAGGCAGTAGAGCAAGCCTGGGGCATTTATTAGGCCCAGTGCAGTCCCTTAAAATGGTTATCCCCCGGCTATCAGGGCTTTCCCCACAACGCCTGTTTGTCAATCTCGCATACTTTCAGTGGACGACAGTATGGTGTTTGGCCACCACTCCATTCAAACAGAGGAGGGGGAAGGTATGGAGGACTTGGGGACCTTCTGTTCTGATAATCAGTCACACCACGATCATATATTTGGCTCACCCATCTAAATTGGATCAAAATTCTTCTATGCGCTAACCTAACTTAGAGGGGTTCAGCAAGTGCCATTTATCATGTAGAGAAACCTAATACAATGCACTTACTAATGTATCATGATTATCCATATTGCTTCCTTTGCTGGCTGGATTCATTTTTCCATCACATTATACACTGCTCATTTCTATGGCTACGACCACCCTGCAATCCATCAGCGGTGGTCGTTCTTGTGACACAACCCCTTTAAGGTGTGTTGGTGACTAAATCATTATTGGCTAAAGTGGATTTGAACTGTGAAGTTGGGCTATCTTAGGGCTCTTTCACACTTGCGTTATTGTCTTCCGGCATAGAGTTCCGTCGTCGGGGCTCTATGCCGGAAGAATACTGATCAGGATTATCCTAATGCATTCTGAATGGAGAGTAATCCGTTCAGGATGCATCAGGATGTCTTCAGTTCCGGTACGGAACGTTTTTTGGCCGGAGAAAATACCGCAGCATGCTGCGCTTTTTGCTCCGGCCAAAAATCCTGAAGACTTGCCGCAAGGCCGGATCCGGGATCAATGCCCATTGAAAGGCATTGATCCGGATCCGTCCTTAAGCTAAACGTCGTTTCGGCGCATTGCCGGACCCGACATTTAGCTTTTTCTGAATAGTTACCATGGCTACCGGGACGCTAAAGTCCTGACAGCCATGGTAAGTGTAGCGGGGAGCAGGGGAGCAGCATACTTACCGTCCGTGCGGCTCCCCGGGCGCTCCAGAGTGACGTCAGGGCGCCCCAAGCGCATGGATCACGTGATCACATGGATCACGTCATCCATGCGCATGGGGCGCTCTGACGTCATTCTGGAGCGCCCGGGGAGCCGCACGGACTGTAAGTATACCGCTCCCCCGCTCCCCGCTACTACTATGGCAACCAGGACCTTAATAGCGTCCTGGGTGCCATAGTAACACTGAAAGCATTTGGAAGACGGTTCCGTCTTCAAATGCTTTCAGTACACTTGCGTTGTTACGGATCCGGCAGGCACCTCCGGCAACGGAAGTGCATGCCGGATCCCAACAACGCAAGTGTGAAAGAGGCCTTACATGTATCTCGGTGATGTGTTTTTTTGGGTGGTTGTTTACTATGGTGTTACATTTCTTACCTACGTCAGCTAAATATGAATCACAGCAGTGCGAGATTTGTAAATGAAAGGTTTTAGATTCCAGGGAATAGATTGTGCATTGCAGTAAGCGGGAAGAAGCGCAATATTTCTATCATCATCCTGGAAGTAGCTGTAATATCCTCTTCTAGTTATTTTAGAGATTTATCTTGTGTCCTTTCCTGTGCCATTGATATGTTTCGCACAGTTTTGATATTTCTGGAAGTATTCTTAATTTAACTCTTAATTATAACATTTTGCGGTTGTTAGAGTACAGTGTGGATGTTGCAGCGTACAGTGCTTCTTTCAGTGGGATGAGAGCATTTTTTTGGAAACGGTCATTGTTAACCCAAAATATATAAAAAAAAGAATGTTAAAGGGGTATTCCCACCTTAGACATTTATGGCATATCCACATGATATATGTGTCTGATAGATGTGGGTCCATTTTTAAGACTTGCACCTACCTCCAGAATGGGGTCTCCTTCTCGCCTGGTGAGGTGGCCACCAGTTGCCACCGATAGAGGATAAATGAAGCGGTGAGTTGGAGATACAGAAACAGCCGAGCAAATGTTGCCATGCGTGACCATCTCTCCATTCATTCTCTGCCTGCATGTGGGGGGCGCCTGGCCGTTATAGTGGATATACAGTGGATATAAAAAGTCTACACACCCCTGTTAAAATGTCAGGTTTCTGTGCTGTAAAAAAAAGACAAAGATAAATCATTTCAGAACTTTTTCCACCTTTAATGTGACCTATAAACTGTACAACTCAATTGAAAAACAAACTGAAATCTTTTAGGTAGAGGGAAGAAAAAATATAAAAATAAAATAATATGGTTGCATAAGTGTGCACACCCTTAAACTAATACTTTGTTGAAGCACCTTTTTATTTTATTACAGCACCCAGTCCTTTTGGGTATGATTCTAACAGCATGGCACATTTTGACTTGGCAAGATTTGCCCTCTCTTCTTTGCAAAAACACTCCAAATCTGTCAGATTGCGAGGGCATCTCCTGTGCACAGCCCTCTTCAGATCACCCCACAGATTTTCAATCGGATTCAGGTTTGGGCTCTGGCTGGGCCATTCCAAAAGTTTAATCTTCTTCTGGTGAAGCCATTCCTTTGTTGATTTGGATGTATGCTTTGGGTCGTTGTCATGCTGAAAGATGAAGTTCATAATTCCCTCTAGCTGAACTAAGGCCCCAGTTCCAGCTGAAGAAAAACAGCCCCCAAAGCATGATGCTGCCACCACCATGCTTCACTGTGGGTATGGTGTTCTTTTGGTGATGTGCAGTGTTGTTTTGGCGCCAAACATATCTTTTGGAATTATGGCCAAAAAGTTCAACCTTGGTTTCATCAGACCATAACACTTTTTCTCACCTACTTTTGGGAGACTTTTGCAAAATGTAGCCTGGCTTGTATGTTTTTCTTCGTAAGAAAAGGTTTTCGTCTTGCCACTCTACCCCATAGCCCAGACATATGAAGAATACGGGAGATTGTCACACGTACCACACAGCCAGTACTTGCCAGATATCCCTGCAGCTCCTTTAATGTTGCTGTAGGCCTCTTCGTAGCTTCCCAGACCAGTTTTCTTCTCGTCTTTTCATAAATTTTGGAGGGACGTCCAGTTCTTGGTAATGTCAATGTTGTGCCATATTTTCTCCACTTGATGACTGTCTTCACTGTGTTCCAGGGTATATCTAATGCCTTGGAAATTCTTTTGTACCCTTCTCCTGACTGATACCTTTTAACAATGAGATCCCTCTGATGCTTTGGAAGCTCTCTGTGGACCATGGCTTTTGCTGTGGGATGCGACTAAGAAAATTTCAGGAAAGACCAACTAGAGCATCTATTTGGGATTAATCAGAGGCACTTTAAATGATGGCAGGTGTATGCTGACTCCTATTTAACATGATTTTGAATGTGATTGCTTAATTCTGAACACAGCTACATCCCCAGTTATAAGAGGGTGTCCACCTAAAAGATTTCAGTTTGTTTTTCAATTGAGTTGTACAGTTTATAGGTCACATTAAAGGTGGAAAAAGTTCTGAAATAATTTATCGTTCTAATTTTTTTACATTACAGAAACCTGACATTTTAACAGGGGTGTGTAGACTTTTTATATCCACTGTAGTTACAGGTCCCAAGAATTGGACCTATGTGTATATGACCTTTATATCATGTCCTGTAGATATGCTATAAAAGTCTGAGGTTAGAATACCTCTCTGAAGAAATAATTACATAACTAATACAGATGGAGAAAGTCCTCAAAAGACAGACAAAGCAGGTGAATCACATCCTATGGCGAGGACCAGAGCTTCTTCAGGGTCCTGTATAGTATAAACTTTTTACAGTAAAAGTAGACTGACGCCACAACCATCTGGTTCCAATGCAGCCACTTGGAAAGTCGCGGGTAATACATATATCAGAGATAGAAAATATATGTAGTACATGTAGAGAGCAGCACGACATTTAACACGGGTATAGTACAGCACCCATGTAGAGAGGAGAAGAATATATGTTGAGTCTGTGCAGAGCAGTGTGTGTAGAGGGCAGGACAGTACGTGTAGCGCTGGTACAGAGCAGGACAGTACGTGTAGCGCTGGTACAGAGCAGAACAGTACGCGTGGCGCGGTTAGAGGGCGGAGCAGTACGCGTGGCGCGGTTAGAGGGCAGAGCAGTACGCGTGGCGCGGTTAGAGGGCGGAGCAGTACGCGTGGCGCGGTTAGAGGGCGGAGCAGTACGCGTGGCGCGGTTAGAGGGCGGAGCAGTACGCGTGGCGCGGTTAGAGGGCGGAGCAGTACGCGTGGCGCGGTTAGAGGGCGGAGCAGTACGCGTGGCGCGGTTAGAGGGCGGAGCAGTACGCGTGGCGCGGTTAGAGGGCGGAGCAGTACGCGTGGCGCGGTTAGAGGGCGGAGCAGTACGCGTGGCGCGGTTAGAGGGCGGAGCAGTACGCGTGGCGCGGTTAGAGGGCGGAGCAGTACGCGTGGCGCGGTTAGAGGGCGGAGCAGTACGCGTGGCGCGGTTAGAGGGCGGAGCAGTACGCGTGGCGCGGTTAGAGGGCGGAGCAGTACGCGTGGCGCGGTTAGAGGGCGGAGCAGTACGCGTGGCGCGGTTAGAGGGCGGAGCAGTACGCGTGGCGCGGTTAGAGGGCGGAGCAGTACGCGTGGCGCGGTTAGAGGGCGGAGCAGTACGCGTGGCGCGGTTAGAGGGCGGAGCAGTACGCGTGGCGCGGTTAGAGGGCGGAGCAGTACGCGTGGCGCGGTTAGAGGGCGGAGCAGTACGCGTGGCGCGGTTAGAGGGCGGAGCAGTACGCGTGGCGCGGTTAGAGGGCGGAGCAGTACGCGTGGCGCGGTTAGAGGGCGGAGCAGTACGCGTGGCGCGGTTAGAGGGCGGAGCAGTACGCGTGGCGCGGTTAGACGGCGGAGCAGTACATGTAGCGCTGGTAGGGAGCAGTACTGTTTGAGTCTTTGTGACTTTTCTGTAATTTCAGTTAGAGTGGTCCAGGTAAGGCCCGTTGTATGTTACCTGAGGGAGCGCTGTCTACAGAAATATTTCAGCGATTGATAAAACCTTATGACAAAATAGAAATCCTGAGGGCAGAACCTCTGTATATTACCCTGTGGCTTTAAGTACATCCATGGGTTTCCTGACCTTTATCTTCTAGGATGTTGATTCTTTTAGCTTATCGCTTTTTTTCCCTCGTTCAGCAGTTTCTAGTTGTTTAGTTTTGCTCTGCTGGAAATGGACAAATCCTGAACCCATGGCATCCGTTCCCCTCAGACTTTCACTGCATCCAGCTTTATAACACAGGAAGTATTTTCGCGGTGAATTTCCCCACCGGTGATGGCTATCACTTTCGACCAGATTTTCTTGTTCGATGTGCACTGAATATGCATCTAGTGTTATTGAGATGTCGGCCATCAGATAGCCCTGCAGCACCCTCCTCTCCCTAGTTCTAGATTGGAGTCTCCACCGAGGAAGGAAAAATCTGCCGCAAATCCGCAGCAAAGTCTGTGTAACAGAATTCAAAGGGTTAATATCTGCAGCAGCAAATGAAATGCAGTGAAGTGAAAAAATCCTCTCCGCGGGTTACTTTGTGTTCATTCTCTGTGGGACTGCCCGCGATTGCCGAGCTCTGTAGAGAACGTATGGAGTGGCACGGCCCATGCTCGACCAGCTGCTCCATCCATTTCCAGGTACTGGGCCCCCAGCTCTCCTGATTATTAGGGGTCCCAGCCGTCAACTCTATGTCAAATAGTCTTTCGTGATCTCAAACACCTCCAGCTTTGTCACTGAGGATTAGATAAGGATCATTGATTGCACTAGAGGCCAAAGACCTAACCATTGCATAGTTCACTAGCAGCTAGCTAACGTTAGATAGCCGAGGGTGGGGTGGGGGATGTCCATGCAAAATTTGATGGAACGAGCATATAACGTATTATATTCTGGAATTTTTGTGATTAGAGTGTATAGTTGGTCTCTGTCAGTGGCTCGTATTATTATGTATTTATGCATTTAATTGTGTTTTTTTGTTTTGTTTAACCCCTTAGTGACTGACCTGTTTTGGACCTTCAAGTTATTTTTTTGAGATTTTGATACTGATGACCTAGCCTCAGGATAGATCAACAGTATCTGATCGGTGGGGGTCAGACACCCGGGCCCCCCACCGATCAACTGTTTGAGAAGGCACCGGTGGGGGTCACTTGAACAGAGCTTAGCCGCGCCCAGGCCAGTGATACTAGTTGTGACGTCACTGGGCCTAAACAGTGAGAAGGCCGCGGCACTACTGCCAGCGCCGCTGCCTTCTCAAACAGCTGATCGGCAGGAGTCCCAGGTGTTGGACCCCCTCCGATCAGATGCTGATCTATCCAGAGGATAGATATCCAGAGGATAGATCATCAGTTTAAAAAAACTGCAGAACCCCTTTAACATCTGACAGACTGCTATGGTAGCTTGGGGCCTGTCAAGTACAGATGCCAAATAGACATTTTCTCGGTTTTTAGCTACATCCACATGGGACATAAAATACAGCAGAGAATTTTGCAGCGGATCTGGAAATGTCTGTGGATTTCACCCTCTGCATTGGGTGAAATCCATGGTGGAGATCGGTGGCCTAAATTGACACGCACAGATTTTAAACCGGCATCACAAGTCAATTCATGCTGCAAATTTTTATTTTTGCAGTGTGTAGGTGAGATTTCTTAAAATCCACTTTTCTATTACTGTAGAACACTGCAGATTTACTGCACAAAACTACAGCTTGCTTTGAAGAAAGCAAGTCCTCACACAGTTCCCTCAGGAGAAAATTAAAAATATTATAGGTCTTTGAATGTGGTAAGACAAAAATTACTATTTTCATTTTTTACGTTTTTATTAGGGATGAGCGAATCAACTTCGGATGAAACATCCGAAGTCGATTCGCATAAAACTACGTTTGTATATTGTACGGAGTGAGCGCTTCGTACGGTATTAGAATGTATTGGCTCAGATGAGGCGAAGTCTCGCGAGACTACATGTAATAACTTACAAAAATTAATTTCTACTGTTGAAAACCTCTTGGAACCGAACCAGAGTTCGGGAAAAGGTTTTTAACAGTAAAGATACATTTTTGAAGTTATTACCCGAAGTCTCGCTCGACTTTGCGAAGTAATAACTTCGGCTCATCTGAGCCAATACATTCTAATACTGTACAGATCGCTCGCTCTGTACAGTATTCAATCGAAGTTTTATGTGAATCGACTTCGGATGTTTCATCCGAAGTCGATTCGCTCATCCCTAATTTTTATTATGCAAAATAGAATAAAAATGTAAAGAACTATATAAATTTATTGACGTAATGTCACTTTAGCACAAGGTGAATGGCTTGCTGGAATATCAGTATTTTTTTCACATTGTCGTCCCACAAGCATTTTATACAGTACCTTAAATGTACCCCAAAATGGCGCCATCTGCTGTTCAGGGACATCCGCGTGACATCATATACATGAGATTTGTCTGCGATACATTCATCTAATGTATGTAGGCAGTTTAGTTACACTAAAAACCTAAAAATAAATCTTATTTGCATGCAGTTAAGTGCATTTCCCACAGTGATGTATGGTTCATTATAGGTGTTATTTCTCTTTTAGGTGAGGTCAGTATCTGTAGATCTGAACACTGACCCATCCCTGCAAATTGATATTCCAGATGCGCTAAGTGAGCGTGAGAAAGTCAAGTTTACTGTCCATACAAAGGTGAGATAATTGTGAATGGACAGCAGGGTCTTAGGTGCTCCTGTTATTCTCCTTTTAAAGGGAATCTGTCATCAGCGACCTTCCTATTAAACACGTAGCTGGGGTTCCCCTGATTAAAACGCTATTTTTCTTTTGTTGATCTAAGGCTCTGTTCCAGAGTTATGATACTTTTTCGTAAAGGGATGTGAGCAGGACTTTTGCCTCCACTTGTAGAGCTGCCTGGGTGGGCTGAGGCCTCGCTGTACTGCTCTACAATAGATGGTAATGATGTCATCCTGCCTACAATATGTCATCATGGCTGAGCAGCCTGACAGGAAAACTCACTAGTATAGTATATGTAATATATGGTAGTGCCAGAGTATAATGTGTAGTGTGAGCCCCTAGGCAGCACTGCAACTGGTGGCAACCAGTCCTTACATTCTAGGATAGGTTGCTGGCAGCCATTTTAAATCATTCTGTGAGGCCCCCTTTAATGTGCAAATGACTCCTTTTGGTACAATGAGGACGTCGCCATTGCTCTTGTTGCACCCAAGCTCCACTCCCTGCTGTAGAAAAGCAGTGAAGGAGGGGCTGGTCACAGAAAGAAGCGGAACTTAAGTGCAACAAGACCAACTGTGACACACTCATTGCACCAAATGTCTAATTTACATATAAAGAAAAAGTATCATAACTTGGGAACAGAACCAAAAAGAAAAACAACATCTTATTCGGGTGAACCCCCGATATGTGTGTATGCAGACATTTGGATAAGGTGATTGCTGGTGACAGACTCCTTTTTAAATCTTTTTTGACTGTGACGTTTATTATGGATTATAATATTTGAAGGGAATGATAGACTTATCTTTCCCCGGTCAACCAAGTCCGCTGCCTTGGAGTAACCTTCGATTCTGCTCTGTCCTTCAAACCGCACAACCAAGCTCTTTCCACCTCCTGTTGCCTTCAACTCAAAAATATCTCTGAGATCCACAATCCAGAGTGTACAAAAATGCTTGTACATGTCCTCATCACCTCCCGCCTAGACTTCTGTAACGTCCTCCTCTGTGGCCTCCTATTTAGCACTCTTCCACCCCTTCAATCTGTCCTCAACTCTGCTGTCCGACTAATCCACCTCACCCCCCGGTACTGTCCTGTCTATTCATTGGCTCCACGTTACTGGCCCAGAGAATCCAGTACAAAATACTTACTATGACGTACCAAGCCGTCCACAACCTGTCCCTTTTTATACATCTGTGACCTGATCTCCGGATACCTTCCTACACACAACCTCCAATCCTCACAAGACCTCCTTCTTTACTCTTCTCTTACCTCCTCTTCCCACAATCGCGACCAAGATCCAAATATTCTCTACTCTCTACATATCGGACACTCTCCTACCGTGGAAACCTTCAAAAGAAACCTAAAAAGCCACCTCTTCAGACAAGCCTACAACCTACAGTAATCCTGCTGCTGCTATACTGCTATGCCCAGCTTTACCCTCACTTACTGTATCCTTCTGCCATCACTTGTAGATTGTAAGCATTGCGGGCAGGGCACTCTCCCCTTTTGTGCCAGCTTGTAACGTGTCTCGTTCATGCCTGTTGTACTTTTTTTTTATTATGTATGTATTCCCCTCATCATATGCACAGCTCCATAGAATGAATGACGGTTTAATAATTAATAATTATGTTTTAATTGCTTTTCAGACCACATTGAGCACCTTTCAGAACCCAGAGTTCTCTGTGACCCGTCAACATGACGACTTCATTTGGTTACATGATTCACTTACCGAGACAGAGGAGTATGCTGGAATTATTGTGAGTATAGCAGGTTTCTATCCTTACAGCTACTCACAGGAAACCTTTTCCTAGTATTTTAATATATTTTTATACTCTGTTTTGTCTTGATTACACATTATACTATACTTTGTCTAAAGCTCTTGTCTAGGTTAGTAATAAGCAAAGTTCAGATGACAGGGGTAACATGAGACTTCATGTTCAGACTACACAGGGTTTGTTTGTAGTCTGTAACTATGGAGACACATGGGTAGGGTGTTTTCAATGTTCTTTTATACATTATAGCAATAACAAGCATGATTGTAAAGGTGTTCATAGTTTTATTTTTTTTATTTAAGGAAGACCTTTCATCACTCCTGACATGCCTATTTTAATAGCTCAATGCATTCCCCACGTACCAACAATTCTGGAGCATCTATTCTTATGGCTCTGTGTTATGCCATTCCTTTATTATTTGCACTAGAAGTTATGAAAGAATTGCTATTAGCCTTCAGTAAGGGTACAGAGGGGAGGTAACCAGTTGGGGGGCGTCTACCTGCCAGACTGAACATGGCAGCACTGATTGGATATCTGGAGTCTGTGCAGGTACACGCCCCCAACTGGTTACCTCCCCTCTGTACCCTTACTGAAGGCTAATAGCAATTCATTCATAACTTCTGGTAGAAATAATAAAGGAATGGCACAACATAGAGCCATAAGAATAGATGCCCCAGAATTGTTATTACATGGGGAATGCATGGAGCTATTAAAACAGACATGTCAGGAGTGGTGAAAGGTCCTCTTTAATGTTAGTTGGCACGGTAATGTGCATTTGACCTCTATTAGCTTTGATATACAGCTGTTTCTTGATAGGTGGGTCACAACCAACGTACAACCCTACAGGTGGTGCTGTCGATTTTCCATAGACTCCAGTAGGACAAAACTAGGGAAGCATATTTAGATGACAGATCACCTTTCTGTGCCTTAACGTAATACTACGTACAGGTGCTGAGTTAGTTGAAACATGCTGATGTACTATCATATGACAACGATTGCATGGTTTCAGAAGCTGCATCACCATGGAAGGCCTGTGGTGATTTACAGCTGGGCTACTAGTTCAGAGAAGCCTCTGATCCTGGCTGTTTACCCATTAGATCCTGCAATGAATAGCAACCAAGGCTTCTAGGTGGTTACACAGAGGGAGTGGTGCTGATGGTTTGCCAGTGCTCGCCATGGCCATATGCCTATTTATAGCAGTGTATTACTGACAGGCAATAATGTTTTGCTATACGGAGTATATCAGTGCATTATAGAAGAGATCAATGGATCGCATTGTAAAGTTCCCTTAGTAATACTAAAAATAAAAGTTAATCAAAAAATATTCACAATAAATAATTAAGCCATTTTTCCATAGAAAGTAACTTTATTTTGCTAAATTATTCACGCACAACCAACCAGATTTAACAGGTTGTCCCTTCTTGCATTTTAGTAGCAATGTCCGATAGGTGCGGGTCTGTCCCCTCTGTGACCCGCATCTATCTCTAGAACGGGGGCCCCCTGAGTGAACAAGAGCACAACATGCAAGTGCGGCTACCCACCACTTTGGGAGTACCTATGTGCTTGGCTATTTCCGGAACTCCCATAGAGGTGAATGGATAGATGGCCCCATTTGCGCAGTGCACACTCTATTCACGTCTAGGGGAATTCTGAAAAGAGCCAAGGACGCTGGCTTGGCTCTTTTTTTGGAATTCCCATATAAGTGAATGGAGAGCACGTCATTGATGTGCAATGCGCTCTCTTTCACTTTCTGGGGCTCGTTCTCGAGTTAGATGTGGGTGCCAGAGGTAGCGGTATGCCACCAAAGTGCAAGATGGGCCAACCCCTTAAAGGACTTGGAACGAAGGTTCGAAAAATAGATATTGGAAGCCGTGAATGGCGAAAGCAGTGGCCAGGCAGAGCAGCTTCTCTTTACTGTTGTATTTTATGCCTTCATGTCGTTTTACATGCGAGTATAATACATCCTTCTCATCTTTTAAGCTGGAAGCAGTCTGCACTATTTTTTCTGCCTGTCGGTAATTAGATTGTGGCAGATTTGTGAAAGCGAGGCAGAGTATATATCTGTAGTTCTGGAGGCGATTCTGTGTACAGCGTGGAATGGAGGAATATACGTCTTGAAGGTCTACATTGGACCTTCAGCAGGAATTGCCTGAGATTGTAACAGATACGTAGGACCTCGCTGGAATACCAGCTGAGTGTGAACCGCTTCCAATATCCATTTGTGTCACTCTGGGATATAAAAATGTCTGTGATTTGCACCTTACTTCCAAGTCCTTAATCTTGTTGCTTTTCAGTCGTAGGCATTGTGCGCGAATTGTTCTATATAGGGGTCCATCCGATTCTTGAAAGTAGAGTAGTGCAATGACCTTGTTCTTTTAATCATTTTTATTTTATTTTGCAAAAGTATTAATCTCCTTCCCAACACACACACTTGCATATGGTATTGTTAGGCCTCATGCATACGAACGTATTTTGTTTCCATGCCCATTCCATTTTTTTTTTTGCGGATAGGATGTGGACCCATTCATTTCAATGGGTCCTCAAAAAATGCGGACAGCACACTGTGTGCTATCCGCATCCGTATGTCCGTTCCGTAGCCCCGCAAAAAAAAAGAACATGTCCTATTCTTGTCAGTTTTAGGCATTGTTACAATGGATCCGCCAAAAAAAAAAAGGATGGCATATGAATGTCATCCATTTTTTTTTTTTTTTTGCGGACCGCAAAACACATACGGTCATGTGCATGTAGCCTTAAAGGGATTGTCCAGGATTAGAAAAACATGGCTGCTTTATTCTCAAAACAGCTTCATAGCTGTCCATGGGTTTTGTCTGGTATTGACGCTCAGCTCCTGTGAAGTGAATGGGGCTGAGCTGTAATACCCCACACAACATGTGCTCTTTCTAGCGCTGGAAAATGCCATTAACACGTTACTTAAGCTGCAAGGATAAACCATGTAAAAAAAAATACCCATTAAGCTTCATGTACTCAAAAACACATAGCTCAGCCCGCAAAAAATCCAAACTCTCTACATCCATGGAAAAATGAAAAAGTTACAGCACTTAGAATGTAATGATGGAAAAGAAAATAAAAATACCTTTAATGGGAGTCTGCCACCAGGAAATTCACTGTTAAACCAGGCACAGTGCCTTTGAGATTCAGCTCAGCTGAAAGTAATGATACCTTTCACTTAGCGATCTGGTGCTTCATTCAGGAGAAAAAGTACTTTTTTTTTTTTTTTTAATAAATCTTTATTATTTTCTTTTTTTTAAATACAAACAACAAAACAAAGTAAGGCACTTCATGTGCCCCAGACAGTACAATCATAAATATAGAGCAGTATATTTTCCGCAGTACAAAGCAGCCATAGTTTACAATCAATGTAAGGAAGTATAAACAATCAATACACTTGCATTAAATCAAGAAGAGTTGGTTAGACTAAGTATCAGACGACCAAGTGTCCCTTTCAATTGTCCCATTATGTACCATTCCGTGAGTGTAAATGGTTTCATAATCAACTGTATCTCCGTATTTGACATACAATACTCAATAAACGGTTTCCATTTTTGAAACAACCCTTTTGCTTGTTTTTCCTTTTCTGCAAGAGAATTTAACCTTTCTATATGAAAGACATGCTTTAGCTGTTCAATTATAACCTGTAAACTAGGGGTATCATCTTGAAGCCATTGTCGCAGGAGGCTACGCTTCGCTACCATGCATATCGTATGGAACAAGCGGGGAATCCCACCTTGCCCTACCTCTCCCTCCTCATAGTGAAACAGGTACAAAGTGGCTGATAATGGAAGCTCTCTTCCCCAAATCCCTTTAACCAAGTTTCCCACTTCCTCCCATAACCTTTTACTCTTTGGGCACGTCCATATCCCATGGAATAGATCAGGGAACCCTATCCCACATTTCGGGCAACTTGTAATCCTGTCTGGTTTAGCTGGATGAGGGGGGATATTAAACCCATAAATAGCTCTGTGCATTAGTCTAACCTGGGTGTCCCTCCATGACTCATTAATTATATGTCTCCTTACTACTTCCCACCCTTTCACTATCTTTGTTTCAATGTCGTCATCATCCAATTGCTCCGCCCATTTTCCAAAACATTTACTCCCATCCCTAATCCCTTCTTCCTTCCGCATATCTGCGTATATCGTAGAAATCGAGACCCTCCCTCCCCCCAGGTCCAGGATCTTATCCAGAGTGTTCTTTCGTATTTCCTTCTGCACCAACACTAATTGGTTCACCACTGCCTCCTTCACTTGAGCCCACTGAATAGTCTGAAATGACGACAACGAAAACTTTTCAATCACTTCCTCTCCTGTGAGCCACCTAGGGTCCGAATCATGTAATAACTGTTTCGCCTCTAAAATCCCCTTCCTCCTCCACTCCTCGAACAGCTTGTTTCTGTTACCCTGTGGGAATTCAGGATTGTTCCACAATGGAAGATGCTTGGAGACCCTGTACGACAACCAGTACTTTTTTCTAAGAATCCTCCATGCAGCTATCGTGTCCTTAATCAATAAAGACTGTTTGATCCAAACAGGAATCACCTGCAACCTCGCATGCAGCAACGCCACCGGAGACCAGGGAGCACAGAATTCCTTTTCCAACGTTAAAGCTGAGTAAAAACTAGAATCATTAATCCAGTCACAAATATGCCTAGCCATACACGCCAGATTGTAGTTTCTAATATCAGGAAATGCTATCCCTCCTTGCTCAATTCCCTTCGTCAAGGAACGCATTAATATCCTAGGTCTCTTGCCATGCCATAAAAATTTTTTGAATGCTTTGACCAGTTTGGAGACATCTTTGTGTTTTAACAAAATAGGAATCGTCTGCATGGGATAAAGCAGTTTAGAGACTGACATCATCTTAATAAGATGATTACGCCCCAACAATGACAGCGGCAAATCATGCCACCTATGCAATTCTTGAATTATTTTAGTAACTAATGGGTCATAGTTAAGTCTATATAAAGACTCGGGAGTAATCCCCACTTTAATCCCTAAGTAAGTTATGTAAGATCTCGCAATAGGTATACCCCCCATTTCATCACCTGACACCCTTTGCCCTCCACTCTTTAGAAATAGTATCTCGCTTTTTGATTTATTAATCTTTAACCCTGAAAGAAGACCGAACTCCTCTAGTGCATCCATAATCCTCCCAATATCCCTTTGAGGGTCAGATAGGAAAAGCAAGGTATCATCAGCAAACAACGCCGTACGCAGTTGTTTCTTGCCCACCTCTAATCCCTCAAAGAATTCTCCTGAATCGAGCAATCTAGACAAGGGCTCTATAGCCAAGTCAAACAGGAGAGGAGACAAGGGGCATCCCTGCCTAGTTCCCCTTTCTAACCGAAAAGAGTCAGATATACATCCCCCTGTACAAACCCTTGCCTTTGGACCTAGATATAACCCATCTAATAGAGTGCGGAATAATCCCGTAATACCCGCTGAATCCAAAGCTAGACCCAGCCATCTCCAATTGATGCTATCGAAAGCCTTTTCCGTATCTAGAGTGAGGATGGCTGGGTCTCGCCCCCGGTACTCCGCCCTGCCAGTCACAGAGAGGGCCAACAATACTTTTCTCAAATTAGTGACAGCCGCCCTACCTTTAATAAACCCAACCTGTGCGGGAGAGATCAAAGAGGGAAGAACCGATGCCAACCTATTGGCAAGCAATTTTGAAATGATCTTGATGTCATGGTTGATCAGGGATATTGGCCTATAAGATGCCAAATCCTCCGGATCTTTCCCAGCTTTATGGAGTAACGTTATATACGCTGTGTTCATATGTTCTGACAACGGAGTCCCCTCCACTATAGAAGAATACAGTGTCGTCAAATAAGGCACTACCTGAGCATCTAATGCTTTATAAAAGTCCGCCGTATACCCGTCTGGGCCTGGGGCTTTACCGGAAGGAAATGACTTTATGGTTGCTTGAACCTCAACTGCTGTCAAAGGGGCATTCAAAACCTCCAGCTGTTCTACTGTCAGAGTTGGCAAGGACATATGCTCCAAGAAAACTTTCCCCTCTTCCACCCTATCCCCAGTATTTTGATAAAATGCTGCCATATACCGTTCAAACATTTTATTGATCTGTTGTGGTCTGTGCTCCCTGGTCCCATCCCCTTTCCTCACTACCTGGATATGATTCAGAGGACGTCTACCTTTAGCTAAAGAAGCTAACAGCTTCCCTGACTTATTGCCAAATCTATGCAACCTGGCCTCCATATAAGACCTCTTTGAAATCTCTATTTTCTCTGCCCATTCATCAAAGTCTCTCTTAGCCGAGATCCAGCGTTCTTTAGTATTCTGGGTCTGGGCCAAGAGAAAGTTGCTATAGGCTTCTCTTAAACATGTACTTGCCTTCTCATACTGACTCCTGGCTATTTTCCTAATGGAGGACACATACGCCATCAACCTTCCCCTCAATACAGCTTTGGCCGTTTCCCAAAATAATATCGGATCATTCACATGCTGCCCATTGTCATCAACAAATTCCATCCACCATCCTTTCAGTAATTTTACAAATTCGGCATCCTTCACCAAGTAATTAGGAAATCTCCATATATATTCCCCTCCCCCCTTGTACACTTCCCTGATATCCATTAGGAGAGGTGAATGATCCGATATTACCATATCCCCTATAGCAATGTCGGTTACTCTATGCACAATAGCTGCCGATACAAAAAAATAATCAATTCTCGACCAACTCTTGTGCACATGAGAATAGTGAGTAAACTCCCGACCTTGGGGATTGGAGACCCTCCACATATCTCTGAGAGACAACGACTCGGCAAAGTCCCCCAGAGGATTATAACGACAACTCTCACTAGTAGTCCTCCTGTCCTCGTGCTGATTCATTACGGCGTTAAAATCACCCCCTAGTACTTTTACACCATGTGTATCTTGCAACAGTCTGGTACATAAGGAATCAAGGAAGGCTTTCTGGCCCATATTGGGTGCATAAATGTTGTAAAGGCTAATGTCCCCAAACAGGCCAGAAATGTGCAAACGTAACACCCTGCCTGCATCATCTGCGGTTACTGAGTGCACAGTATGTGACAAGTGACGGCTTATCAAGACTAAAACCCCTGCTTTTCTGTCCACCGCCGCAGAGCCATATACCTCCCCAACCCATAACTTCTTCATCCTATGGAAGTCCGCCGCCGCCAGGTGGGTCTCCTGCAACAAGGCAATATCAGCCTTTAATCTGCGCAAGTGTCTCAGAATTTTCATACGCTTATTAGGAGATTTCAACCCCTTTACGTTCCATGAGATAATTCTCATAAATGGAGTAGTTACGTAAGACCCACCTGACGGCAGAGAACCCCTCCCCACCTTGCTGTTATGTCCTGAATATTATTCAAAGAAGCACTGCCTCCCAGCCCGACAGCACTCCATTCATCATCATACATTGATTGCACATAGACTGCCCTATAACATAAAGAAAACAAAATAAACCACATAGGAACTATGGTTAAGCAATATAAGTAAACTAAGAAGAACCATATATAAAACACAATTTGTTGTAGTACTCCCTTTTTTCTAGTATTAGACGCTCACCACCACCGCCTGTTAGCAGGCACATATCAGAGTCTACGGGCATTGTAAAAGTCACTGTGAATACTTCAGTCATAGCTAACATGAAATAAACTCCCTTCCCCCTCCCCCAAAGCCATGAAGGTAATATCTAGTATTCAAAACATAACCTGACATTGACATCACAGTCCACCCGTCTACCGTGCAAACTTTGCTCCCGAAGATTTTGAAATCTTATTCATCCTCTGAGGAAGAGACGAGGAGATTTGATGAACCCGGCGCCAGCCATTATCTCCCTGTCGTATGGAAGTAACTCGACGATCCTCCTCAATATCAGCAGCTCCCGGACCACAGTTCACTTGGTTCCTCATAAATTCTTCCGCTTCCACTGGATCCGTGAACTGTTTAGCGCCACCATCCGACAACTGTATGCGTAGAATAGCAGGATATGCTAGCTGAAATCTGGTTCCGTTTTTGTAGAGGCTAGAGCAAACAGGCCCAAAAGCCCTCCGTTTTCGCGCCACTTCTGCGGAGTAATCAGCAAAAAGTAGCACCTTTGACCCTCTCAGTATTAATGGCTCCCTTCTTGCTCGGTAAGCCCGCAGAATGTCCTCTTTGTCAGAGTAGTCTAAGTATTTGCAAATCGCCTGCCTTGGCCTTTGGTCTGCCCTGGTGTTAGCCGATGAGCCTTGGTCCTTCCATGGACCTACTCTGTGAGCCCTTTCCACTTTTCTTCTTCCACCTTGAAGCCCCAAGGCCTGAGGCAATTCCAATTCAAAAACTCGGCGAAGCTCTATCACCGGTACCGATTCAGGCACCCCAACCAAACGCAAATTGCTGCGTCTGGACCTGTTTTCAAGGTCCTCAACGCGGTCATATAATTTCTCCGTTAGTAAATGTAAATCACGCATCTTCTGTGCGGTATCTGATGCCTCCTCCTCCATGCAGGCCACCCGTCGTTCCACTTCAGATACCCTATGGTCTTGTAAGTCCACCTCCTCCTTAAGCTTGTTCAGTGCAGCTTGCAGGGTAGTAGATAGAGATGCTATAATATCAGGGGCTAGCTGTTTCGCCACTTCAATGGCCAGAGTTTTAACATCAATCGTCTTACCAGCGCTTTCAAACAAATCTAGCTGAGTGTCAGCCATCTGGGGATCTTGTTCCTCAGGAGACGCCGGTTTCGGCGAGGGGGGAGGAAGCGGCGCCATCTTTAGAAAAGTTCCGCTTGCACTATCAGCATCGGCTGGCGTCTGAGTAGAAGTTTTCTGCCCACTTAGCAGGTAACGCTCCATACACCCTTCAGGGCTCCACTCCGCCAGAAGCAGCCCTCTCACAGCTCCAAACTGGCCGATGTTAGCAGATGTATTTGGCGGCGGTACGGAGCAGCAGTCTCCAGCGTCCTCACATACTAGCGCCGGAACCGGAAGTTCCGAAAAAGTACTTTTAATCCATATGCAAATTAGCAGTTAAGTGCACTGAGGGCGGGCCCAAGCCACTGTGTGTGCCAACTTGCTCTGTCCTCTGCTCTTGCTTTGTGCCAGGCTTCCTCTGCCAGCCCCTCCTTTTCCTTCTTGATTGACAGCACCAGGAGAGATAACTGTGCAGGAACTTGGCCATGTCAACTAAGGAGAGGGAGTAATAAACACTTATATATTAGATATTGAACTTGGAGGAAATAGGAGCCTTAAAATATAACTTTTAATGTTGATCTAGCTAAAAATGTGCCCCAAAAATTGGTGACAGATAACAACCCATGTGCGAGCGGATGCAGCCCAACTATTACTGCATATATAACATCCACCACAAATTAACAAATGTAAATATACTACATCAAGAGGAGGAAAGGGGATCATTGATCAGGTGTTGAGGTAAAAATGAAATGCTACCAAGGGAATCTTTCCCTAGACAGATCCTGGTCTATCCTAAGCCCAGGGACCAGCCCTAATGGGGTTTCCCTGTCCTCGTACCTCCCCTAAAAATCCCTATACGTTTGTATAAAGCCCTATACGTTTCTCTGTGAATTAACAATGATAATACCCCAGAATATAAAAGTTGGTGAGAAAGTTACCCAACGCGTTTCACCCTCGCGGGCTCCTCAGGGGGTCAATACAGAAATGGTTGGAACAACTCGGACAATAAGGAAAATTGATATTTCCCTAAAAATAGAGACCTAATGTGTTTCAAAATAGAGAGAAACCACTCGCACTGTGGAGAGCAGTTTGCTCTACTACGTATGCAGTGACCAAGTGGGTTCCATCAAATACATTACATCATTATAGATAAGTTGGTGTCCGGGTGATACTATAAACCTCATGGAAAAGACACAATGAGACAGACCTTAAGAAGGGGGATATAGATGCATCACCAGTTCCTGCTGTATAAAGGAGATGCTGCTAGTGAAAGATCCCCATTCCAATCCGGACTGCCTCCTCCCAGGTGCTCGATGTGGTATATTAGATATTGCCCTTTGAACACCAAGAACCTATACTTAAGATCAATAATAAATAAAAAAAATATATATATCGCATATATATTCAAATATTTTATTAATCTATAAAAAAGTTTATCATGCACATAATAAAACTTGCTTTACACAATAATCCAAATGTATGCATTATAAAAAACATCCATGGAAAGTACTTAAGCAACAGGGTGGCTCACGAAAAAATAGACCTCCTCCAGCTATAGTATGACAAGATGAACGAACAAATTGGATTTTTTATTTTTTTTTTATTACCCAGAAGTCTCAAAAGATGCTGAAAGTGGTCCCCGATCACGTCACTGCATTGTTGGGCAGGTCAGATTCTGCTTGCTGCTCTTCAACAATGATGCTGCAGAAGAAAAAGATGTCCTACATTTTCCAACAAGATGGGGAAACATGCCACACCCCACAGATTTTGACATTTTTTTTGTTTTTGTACTTGTAGATACCACCGTCTCCTGCAAAACCCGATTTTGATGGCCCTAGAGACAAAATGCAGAAGCTCGGTGAAGGCGAGGGCTCCATGACAAAGGATGAATTTGCCAAAATGAAGCAAGAATTAGAAGCGTATGTATCTGAGCTGTATATGCCAGGGAGTAAGACACATTTATTAAAGTGGTTGTCTCATGAAGACAATGGGGGATCGTTCTCCCCTGTTTGAATGAAGCTGCAGTCACACATGCACACTACTGCTCCATTTAGCTTTATGGGTCTGATGGAGTCCCATAGTGTTGGAGTGATGGACAGGCAAGTGTCGCCTCACCATTCAAACGAGGACCCATCTTGTGAACCTTTTCCGTATCAGCTGTGCGTGCAATGTCTTGAAGGTATTCATCCCTGTTTCGTTGGAATAAAATGGATTTTTCGGAGAGTTCAACATTGACCTATCCTCAGGATAGGTTGTCAATACCAGATCTGGGGGGTGGGTTTCCAGCACCCCCACCAATCAGCTGTTTGAAGAGAAGTGCCATGGCCTCTTCCTGGGCCAGTGAGTATAGGTAATCAATATTGTACCCCCAGGAATCCACTTTAATTTAGATTTTTATGTAATGGACCTGACAAAATATCCAAATTGTTACAGTGGAATGAAAAGAAAAATACCTTTTTTGAAAAAAATATTAAAGGTTGTATTTCTATGCAACCTCTAAATAATCAGTTGAATAAGGGTACTTTCACACTTTGTATTCCGTTGTATTCCGGCAGGCAGTTCCGTTGCATTAGGTTAAAACTGAAGCTTTTTTTTCTGGTATTGAGCCCCTGTGACGGAACTCAATACCGGAAAACTTTAACGCAAGTGTGAAAGTACCCTAAAGTCACCACAAGTGCAATCAAATGTCATATGAAGTGAGTATAAATCCACCTGATCTGATAGGCTCCTGAGTCAGCAGCACTATTGCATAAGCAACATGAAGACAAAGGAGCGTCCAAACGTGCCAGAGACTAAGTTTTGGAGAAGTACAAATCAGAGTTGGGTTCTAAAAAAAATGTTTTCCCCAAAACTTTGAACATTCCACAGAGTATCATTGAAAGGGTTGTTCACCCTTGAGGGCGTTTTTGGCAGATCCCCAGTGTATCTGGATCTACGGAGGGAATTGTACAGGTGAAACTCGAAAAATTTGAATATAGTGCGAAAGTTCATTTATTTCAGTAATGCAACTTAAAAGGTGAAGCTAACATATAAGATAGACTCATTACATGCAAAGCGAGATATTTCAAGCCTTTATTTGTTATAATTTGGATGATTTTGGCTAACAGCTTATGAAAACCCCAAAGTCACAATCTCAGAAAATTAGAATATTACATGAAATCAATAAAAAAAAGGATGTTAAATAGAAAAATGTAGGACCTCTGGAAAGTATAATCATGCATATGTACTCAGTACTTGGTTTGGGCCCCTTTTGCATCAATTACTGCCTCAGTGCGGCGTGGCATAGATGCTATCAGCCTATGAGGTGTTATGGAAGACCAGGATGCTTCAATAGCAGCCTTCAGCTCTTCTGCATTGTTCGGTCTCTCATCTTTCTCTTGGCAATGCCCTATAGATTCTCTATGGGGTTCAGGTCAGGCTAGTTTGCTGGTCAATCAAGCACAGTAATCCCATGGTCATTGAACCAGGTTTTGGTACTTTTGGCAGTGTGGGCAGGTGCCAAGTCCTGCTGGAAAATGAAGCCACCATCTCCATAAAGCTTGTCTGTGGAAGGAGGCATGAAGTGCTCCAAATTCTCCTGGTAGACGGCTGCGTTGACTCTGGACTTAATGAAGCACGGTGGACCAAAACCAGCAGATGACATGGCTCTCCAAATCAACACAGACTGTGGAAACTTCATACTGGACTTCAAGCATCTTGCATTGTGTGCCTCTCCATTCTTTCTCCAGATTCTGGGTCCTTGGTCCATGCTTATCAGAAAAGAGGACTTTGGACCACTGAGCAACATACCAGTTCTTTTTTTCTTTAGCCCAGGTAAGACGCTTCTGATGTTGTTTGTTCAGGAGAGGCTTGACCAGAGGAATACGACATTTGAAGCCCATTTCCAGGATCCGTCTGTGGTGGCTCTTGATGCACTAACTCCAGCCTCAAGCCACTCCTTGTGAAAGTCCCCAACGATCCTGACAATCCTCTCCAGGCTGCGGTCATCCCTGCTGCTTCTGCACCTTTTTCTTCCACACTTGTCCCTTCCACATGGCTTTCTATTAATGTGCTTTGATACAGCACTTTGGGAACATCCAACTTCTTTTGCAATTACCTTTTTGAGGCTTTCCCTCTTTATGGAGGGTGTCAATGATGGTTCTCTGCACAACTGTCAAGTCAGCAGTCTTTCCCATGATTGTGATTTCTACTGAACCAGACAGGTGTTATGGATAAATTAGCTGATCTGACTTTGAGCCTAGAATATTGAACCTTTTCACAATATTCAAATTTTCTGAGATTGTGAATTTGGGGTTTTCATAAGCTGTAAGCCATAATCATCCAAATTATAACAAAGGCTTTAAATATCTCGCTTTGCATGTAATGAGTCTCATATATTCGTTTCACCTTTTAAGTTGCATTACTGAAATAAATAAACTTTTGCACAATATTCTAATTTTTCGAGTTTCACCTGTACTTACATGATTGCCACTGGGTTCTGTCTCCTTCACTCGCCCGCCTCTTCTGCAGATCGTCAGGTTATCAACATCCAGTCTGACAGTGCTACTTGGCTGCTACAGACAATGACTGGCTACATCGGTGACTTGTGCGCCCGGTGACAGGAAGCATGGGGTACACACCACTGCTGCGGCCAGACATTGGCTGCAGTGTCCACGTGACTTGTGTCAAACCGGAGTGAGAGAGCCAGGTGATCAGGCAAGTATGATTTCCTCCGTAGGTCCAGCTACGCTGGGGGGTATGCCAGAAAGGTCTCCCAAGGTGAGCAACCCCTTTAAATTATAAAAATGGAAAGAATTTGGCATAACTACAAACCAGACAAGAGAAGACCATCCATTAAAACTTACAGACCGGACAAAGAGAGCATTAATCAGAGCTCCTTAAGATCCACAGTGGAGATGGAAGTATCTGTCCATGGTCAATATTGTAAGCTGTACACTCCACAGAGTGATAATTTATGGAAGAGGAGCCAGGAAAAAGCAATTGCTTAAAGTGTAACTGTAATTTCTTTGTTTATTTTTGTAATGTATAGGGGCAGTGATACTGACTATTTTTGTAATATATTTTAATTACTGAAATCATACATTTCTATTAGAAAAATAGCTCTAAAGTGGCCAATTTTGAGCCTTAACAACGCTCCTCTGTCTTCTGTTTACATAACTGGAGACTTGCTCAATACTGACCGTGTTATGTAAACAGAAGACAGAGGAGCGTTGCTAAGGATCAGAATGGGCCACTTTAGAGCTATTTTTCTAATAGAAATGTACGATTTCAGTAATTAAAGCATACTACAAAAATGGTTAGTATCACTGCCCCTACAAAAAAAAATAAAAAATGAATGACATTACACTATAAAGGGGTAGTCAACGATTAGAAAAACATGGCTGCTTTCGGCCAAGAACAGCACCATATCTTTTCATAGGTTGTGTATGGTATTGTAGATCTGGCCACAATGGAGTCAACCTGCAATACCAGACACAATCCGTGGTTGGGGTGGTACGGTTTTTGGAAGAAAGCAGACATTTTTTTCTAATCGTGGACACTCGTTTGACTGACTCGCAAACAAATGTAAGAAGGCTTTCTGATGAGATGAAACTAAAATTCAACGTTTTGATCATCATGGGAAGCATAAAAACCCAACCCTTCTCATCACCCCAGGAACATCATTGTGGTGGCAGCGTCATACTGTGGAGATGCTTTTTGCAGGGCAGTTCTTGAGGAAAACCTGTTTCAGTCTGCCAGAGATTTGAGACTGGGACAGAATGCACCTTCCAGCAGGAGAATTAACCTATACATACTTCTAAAGCTACACTGGAGTGTTATAATGGGAAATCTTTACATGTCTTTGGCCTAGTCAAAGCCCAGACATCAATCCAATGGAGAATCTGTGGCATGATGTAAAAACCGCTGTACACCAACACAACCCAACTAACTTTAAGGTGGTGGAGCAGTTTTGTTTGGAAGAAAGGCCAAAAATCCAAGTGTCCAGATGTGCTAAGCGAATAGAGACTTGCATCTCTAATTGCTTCAAAGGTGGCAACACAAAGTGTTGACTTTCAGGAGGTGAATATTTATTCACATAAAAATTCTCAGTTTTTTGTCTTAAAGGGCTTCTGTCATCCCACTAAAGTGTTTTTTTTTTTTTTTTGGCTACTTAAATTCCTTATACTGCGATATATCAATCTATAATGCTCTTACTCATTTTCGTTCAGTAGTTTAATAAAAAAACGAACTTTTATAATATGTAAATTACCTCTCTACCAGCAAGTAGGGCGGCTACTTGCTGGTAGCAGCTGAATCCTCCTCTCATAAAGACGCCCCCTCCTCATGTTGATTGACAGGGCCAGCGAACGCGCTCGTCCTCTGACTGGCCCTGTCTGCAATTCAATTCCCACGCCTGTCTTCATTCGGCGCAGGCGCTCTGAGAGAAGGAGGCTCGCCTCCTCAGCACTCCCTCAGTGCGCCTGCACCGATGACATCACCGAAAGAGAAGACGTCATCGGCGCAGGCGCACTGAGGAGGCGAGGGTCCTTCTCTCAGAGCGCCTGAGCCGAATGAAGACAGGCGCGGGATTTGAATTGCAGACAGGGCCAGTCAGAGGACGAGCGCGTTCGCTGGCCCTGTCAATCAACAGGTAATTTACATATTATAAAAGTCCGTTTTTTTTATTAAACTACTGAACGAAAATGAGTGAGAGCATTATAGATTGATATATCGCAGTATAAGGAATTTAAGTATCCAAAAAAGAAAAAAGACTTTAGTGGGGTGACAGAAGCCCTTTAAAGGGATATTCCCATCTCGGACATTGATGGCACATTGCTAGAATATGCCATCAATGTCAAATAGGCGCAGGTGCCATGTCTGGGATCTCCCGAATGGGACCCTGAAGTGAACAGAGAGCTCCTAAGCATGCGTGGCCACCCTCCATTCACCGCTATCTGAGTTCAGGGGTGTGCTCTCCTTCACTTCACTTCAGGGGCCTCTTTCTGGAGGTAGGAGTGGTTCCCAGACATGGGACTCGCACCTGTCTGACTGACCGGTCTGGCGTACCTTTTGCCCCTTTACACTGCCTGAACATCTGGCAGATAATTGCTAGTATGCGGAACACTAGTTGGCGATAATCTGCCACTGTAAAGGTGCCACCGGTTACCCGAAGAACGGACGTCATGTGATCCTTCATGCTGTCGCCTAAAGCAGCGGATCATGGCATCTATACAGCCTCTGCTGCTGGCAAGCAATGATTCTGTATGGGGACAAGCGATGGGGTTAGTGATCGCACCTCTCGCTACTGTGGAGGAGATCACTGCATGTAAATTCAGCGGTATCCTTCACTGACAAGAAGGCTTCCTTTCCAACAATTGTAAGATAAATTGAGCTGTGTAAAGTTTAGTTATGACGTCAATGTCTGAGATGGGAATAGCCCTTTAATTATTGTTTGTGTCACAGTAAAAATGTTTGCCTCCTTAGGGCTCATCCACCCGAACGTGCCGTGTGGCCAGCGCTGATGGATGCAGACCCATATAACTTGAATGTTTCCGCGATCCGTTCGCACCGTAAAAAAGGAAAGCATGTGTTTTTGCTGAGCGGATTCAGGGACAGAAATTCCATGAAAAACGCTCTAATGCTTCTGTGGCCTTCCATTCCCTGCTTCCGCTCCATATCTTCCGGATTGTGGACTGATTCAAGTAGGGACGCAATACGGGCACGGCTGGCACACATTCGTGTGCATGAGCCCTTAAAGTGATGATGTGTAAATCATATGACACAAACTCTGCTAACTTTTAATTCCAGGTTGCCACCCAACAAGGAAAAAACGAGAGGGGTGGGGGCATGAATACTTTCACAATGCACTGTATACTACTTTGTATTCCCATGTATACTAGGTTTGTCTACCATCAGCATGCAGCTGTAGTTATTGGCACAAAGAGAGAATATTTGGAATATTTGCTTTATTTTTATAGCTTCAGTTCAGCTTTTGGAGATCTGCTCCCAGGCTTTATATTGTATGAAGTTAGAGTTTTGGGATTTGTTGGGCAGGCCTTGTTGGACCAGACGGATACGGCATCACATTGCAGCACTGGCAGGTTGTGAGATGGTCGGACAAATCACTGTTAACGCTTTAAATGAAGAACATGTAGACTGGAAGGTATAATGTGTCACTGATGGCTGCCTGCATTCTGCAACTCTTCTCTCCGTGTCCTGACAGTGAATACCTAGCCGTGTTTAAGAAGACCGTCTCGGTGCATGAAGTCTTCCTTCAGAGAATTGCCTCCCACCCCATCTTAAACAAAGACCACAACTTCCAAATATTCCTGGAATACGACCAAGATGTAAGCACCCTTCCTTCCTGTGTAGAAAGTGAAGCTTGAATGCTGAGACAGCAGATTTATTTGCTGACCTATACGTGTACATGAGCATTTTGTTACATGTAACGTTTCACAAAATAGATGTCAGTCTCTGCGCTTTCTAGTCGCATATGAGGTTCACATTCTCAGTTCCTCATGATGATTTTTACATGAACTTTATCAGCTGCACTTCTTAAAAGGGTTGTTCAGCTTTGGGGGCCTTTCTGCCAGATCTCCCTACCTCAACGTACCTGTGGAGGGGAGCATACTCGCCTGGCCTCTCTGGCCCCACATTCTCCGGTCCCCACTTGTAAAATTCCAGTTGGAGAGTCACTTGCGCCGCTGAAGTGACTGGCCTCAGTGGTGACATCTCCCCAGTGTATCGTGTCACTGGTCCATGTGACGGATGGGGGACACATCACAGGTCCAACGGCCCACAGGATAGGGGATAATTATTAGGTTGGGGTCCCACCACTGGGACCACCACCAATCACGAGAACAGGGGCCCCGTACCCCATGAAGCCCTCCCCAAATGAACGGAGCGGCTGGTTGGGCATGCGCATGGCTGCTCCATTCATTTCTATCAGAGTTCAGGAGAGAGTGGAGCGCTGTACTCTGCATTGAAATGAATGCGGTGGCTGTGCACATGCCCCACTGGCAACTTTGTTCATTTTGAGTTTACTCCATGGGCTATGGCATCGGTGGGGGTCCCAGCAATAGGACCCCTACCAATCTAATAATTATCCCCTAACCTGTGTATAGGAGAGAATATAACCATCCAAGCGACTCTACCACTCCCTCTTGATTGACAGGGGCAGGTTCCTTAAAATCTGTACCATTGTTCAGTTTACACTGCAGATTTTTTTTTTTGTAGCAGTTGGATGAGAGAATGAGATTTCTTGAATTTGCTTTCCAGGTTCTAGATACTGATGACCAATCCTTCGGTTACCAGAACCCTCCATCCATTGTGTAGTGGCTGTGTCAGGTTACCCTTCACTTGAATGGAAGCTGTAGAAACCTGGAGTGGCCACTACACAGTGGACAGAGTTTTCTGCCACTGGCTCCATCCACTGTGTCATCACAGTCTATAAAAAAAAACAACCTGGAAAACTCATTTAAAATCTCATCCACTTTGCCGGTACTGTAAAATGACGCAAATTATCCACTCAACTCCATGGCAGAAAAACTGCTGCATTTCAGTCTTGTTTAGAAATACCCTAAATCTCTATGTGGTGGGGCATGGATAGGATGCGGTTGGTTGCAGTGATATTAAACCCGACCTCATGCTAACCAGTATTTGGCAGTTTCAGGAGAAACTAGAATCCATGATGAAGGAAGATGTTCTGAAAGACATCGTGAAGGTTTGACCAGATCTACCATCCATTGACATCACACACCTATTGAGTGGGGCTTCTCCATTAGAGCATAGTTTGTGGATTGTTAGATGAAGACCCGTCTTCTACCTGGAGGATCTACTCGTTGTGCAAATGGGTCAGGGAGCAAAGTGGAACCTGTACATTCATGAGAAGGGCTTAATATTCCTGTGACCAGCTGCTTCCTAAACATGCAGCACCACATAGATATATGTATTCACTTGATCGGTCAGAGTTGACTTGTTGCTTCTTGAATTTTGCAGATTACGCTCGCTTAGTTTCGCACTGTGTGTGTCGAATAATTGCATATGTAATACTTACAATTAGCAATTTTCTGTATTTGTGTGTATTTCATTCAGCTAAGTGTACGAAGGAAAAATACCAAAGAAATGTTTGGTGGCTTTTTCCGGAACATGGTGAGAAGTGCAGATGAAGTTCTATTTTCTGGAGTCAAGGTGAGGTAATCTGCAGTATGGACGTCACAACAACTATTAAAGCTTTACGTTAGTATATTAAAACCTTCTGCAACTTTTTAATATGTTTGGTGTTTTTTATTTCTCAAGAGCTTGCTGTTAGGCTGGGTTCACACGGGCGTTGCTGGAAAATGTGCTGGTGCGTTGCGGGAACACCCGTGATTTTTCCGCGCGAGTGCAAAACATTGTAATGCGTTTTGCACTCGCGCGAGAAAAATCGTGCATGTTTGGTACCCGAACTTCTTCACAGAAGTTCGGGCTTGGGATCAGTGTTCTGTAGATTGTATTAACATAGTTATAAGGGAAAATAATAGCATTCTGAATACAGAATGCATAGTAAAATAGCGCTGGAAGGGTTAATTTTTTATTTTTTTTTATTTAACTCACCTTAGTCCACTTGATCGCGTAGCCCGGCATCTCCTTCTGTCTCCTTTGCTGAACAGGACCTGTGGTGAGCATTAATTACAGGTAAAGGACCTTTGGTGACGTCACTCCGGTCATCACATGATCCATCACCATGGTAAAAGATCATGTGATGGATCATGTGATGACCGGAGTGACGTCACCAAAGGACCTTTACCTGTAATTAATGCTCACCACAGGTCCTGTTCAGCAAAGGAGACAGAAGGAGATGCCGGGCTACGCGATCAAGTGGATTAAGGTGAGTTAAATTATTTTTTTATTTTTTTTAACCCCTCCAGCGCTAGTTTACTATGCATTCTGTATTCAGAATGCTATTATTTTCCCTTATAACCATGTTATAAGGGAAAATAATAATGATCGGGTCTCCATCCCGATCGTCTCCTAGCAACCGTGCGTGCAAATCGCACCGCATCCGCACTTGCTTGCGGATGCTTGCGATTTTCACGCAACCCCATTCACTTCTATGGGGCCTGCGTTGCGTGAAACGCAGAATATAGAGCATGCTGCTATTTTCACGCAACGCACAAGTGATGCGTGAAAATCACCGCTCATCTGAACAGCCCCATTGAAATGAATGGGTCCGGATTCAGTGCGGGTGCAATACGTTCACCTACCGCATTGCACCCGTGCGGAAATCTCGCCCATGTGAACGCAGCCTTAGTGAATAAGGACATTCTTATTTTCACCCAGAGGTTGAAAAAATGTTCAGTGTTTCTATGCAGTCTAGATCAATGTCTGTGAGCATCATCACCTCCTGTCCTGATGGTTTATCACGGTGTACCAGTGTAGATAAAATGCATAATATGTCGATGTCATATAACTTAAAGGGGTTGTCCGGGATCAAATTGTTTTTAAAAAAACATGATATCTCACCATGTCTAGCTGATTTAAGGCCTCCCTGTTGTTTTCCTGTATTTTTACCACTTCTCCAGTGCTCCTACGGTCCCCCACTGATTGTTTACATGTTTGTGTATGTGTGCGGTAACTTCCTGCTGCACTGCCTTGTGGGTCCCACAAGGCAGTGCAGCGTCACGTTGTCCAGGCTGTCCGTCATAGCAGTCAACGCTCCTCCGTGCATCCTCCCCCCTCATTGATATTCCGCCTCCTGCCACGCATATCCCTCCTCTTTATTCCTCCCCCTTGTTAGTTACGCCCGATTCTACGCCTCCACGCATAATGTTCTTGTTTGCCGGTGATGTCACCGGACCATAGGGGCGTTACTTAGCGCTGCCTGTTGCCGCCTACTAACCGCCCTCCCTGCGCTCTGAATAATGTCCGCTGGTGCCGGTGATGTCACCGGGCTCCTTGCGAAGCGGAAGAATAGGCTTCGCTCTTCACAAAGGGGCCCGGTACGTCAGTTACTTGTAGAAAATCCGCACTTCTGGCTCCAGATTTTGAGATTTAAAAATGGGGCATCAAAAAAGGAAAATAAAGGTAACACACGCATGTACCATATGTTCAATTTAGGTGACTAAAATCCACTTAAACAAATGTCACCAATCCCAGACAACCCCTTTTAAAAGAGGAAAAAGACAAAAATACTTTGACGGCGCGCCACCAAACAGGTCGTATAGCATAATTACAGCCTCTTCAGAGCTATACATAAAACACTTACTCCATCACCATTCACAAACTCCTTTTACCGCTCCTGGTCTTCTCTGCTTCAATCCATCCCCAGGTTCATCACACTCAGACCCCGTGTAAACCAGCAGCAGTAATAAAAAAATAAAAAAAATAAAACACAAAAATGAAGAGCAGAGTCTGTCGTAAGGAAAACCAATTATCCATTTGATCTACTTATGTTATTCACATCTCTGAGGAGAGTTCACTACCAGTTCGAACCCCATTGATCTTCTCGATCAGCAAATTTATATCCTCCATGCACTTCTCTGTCTTCCAGTGGATCATTGTAGTTGGGATATTCAAGTTTTATTCATTTGAAAACAGTATACATTCGTCCAACGTGTTTCAGGGTATGCCCCTTCATCAGGACTCCTGAGTGATCTGCTACATGGAAGACTGATGAGCGCATGGGGGTATAATTTGATAATCTGTGGTGTTTGTAGTGAAACCATCTCGTAGAGGTGAGTAAGACTAAGTAGTTCACATGGTTTTATGTATGACAGAGACTGCTCTCCAATATATGTGTTTTATGTTTTATTATTGCTGCTATATAACTTACAGAGGATGCCTGGAGTAGATCTAGGTCTAACAAGACAACTTACCTGATTGTCCAAGCTAGTGAAGGAGTTTAAAGCAATTGTCCTATCTGGACATTTATAGCATAGCATTAGGACATGCCATAAGTGTCTGATGTGATATACCCAAAACGGCTGTCGCCAGCCAATATGCGTACCGTGCGGCCTCAAATTATACAACTCCTATAAATGCACAACACGCCAGCGGTAATGTTCATGCAAAACTTTATTAAACATATATGCTTACAAACACAATAAATTATTGATACATAGTTAAAACCCAGAAGGGAAATACAGACAAGTGTGGATGAAAATTCCCCCCATAGCCGGTATAAATATCAGTGCATAATAATTGTAACAAGTTGCCGCTGCTAGTGTGGTACACCGGAAAAAACAGTCTCCAGCGTGCTGGAAAAATCACCAAACTCCAATGCAAGTCACCTCAGTGGAGGCTGAACCTCATCCCAGGTTGGGGGTACCGGCCTGGGCGACTGAGGAGACCACGGAGCATAAAAAGTATACAGGACAGTTTTAACACCGGTAAACCCACAAGCAGCATTAAAGGCATACTAAGTACATGCCAATGAAATAACCAACCTGGCTGGGGAGCGGCCCGATGACCATTTCGCTCACTGGCTTTATCACAGGGCACAATGAACCTGCCTCATGTCCCACCCTTTATACCCAGACTCTCTCTCTATGACCCAATCAGGTGCGGCCATCAATTTCCTAACACACCGCACCTGCAGGATGCTGACGTCTGTCCCAATGCCTGCCCACAGTAGGCGTCATCACTGCCGTCATCGCCGCACAAGCGCGTTTGACTGGATCAGCTGCCGCAGAGACGGGAGAGCCCACCCCCAGCCCGCACCACGCCAGCCCTGCACAGTGAGCCGCAAGTGAACGCGCGACCGGAAGTACGGATGACGCGCCGCCGCAAGCCGCGTGATCCAGACATAGCGTCCGTGGTTGCCCAGCAACAGTGTCCACGTGATCAGCGGACGGGTGAGGACCATCTCGCATACCTGCCTTACTCATATGTTCGTATGGCTCTCCTCAGTGGACGGACACACACGGGACTTGAAGCCCCCTTGCTTGGAGGGTAACCCAATTTGTTCGCAACCAATCGGACAATACAGTACTGTCTCCATATACAAATAGATTTCTAATAATAATGTATATAATATATTAAATAGTGATTATACAGTGTTTATACCCATGATCAAAATCATAACTCAATATACAACAATTAATCAATTTACAATAATGATTTATAATTAATAGACAAAATTAATAAATATACATGATTATACAGTATATCTGCCTATGATCATGATTCATGTGAAAAAAACATGATTCAACCAATAAATAAGTGATAAAAAGTGAGGTAAAAAAATATTATATACCGGTACATCATATTGAGTGAAAAAAATAAACAACCTAATAAATATAAATAGAAAAATGAGCATGCCGTGCAAACGCGTGCAAGTGACAGTGCAGAAAAGAATAAATAATAAGTATATGTAACAAAATTCTTATACATCTACTGTAAAATCAGTGTAATCTAGGCCAAAGAGATGCCTAGTACATCCGATGAGTTGCCACCCATCAAGTCAGAGATTGCATCCTCCTTGCCACCACCTTTGTGATGACAAGAGCCCAATATGGCGTGTCCTTTGGTCAACACCATTTCACTGTAAACAACTGTGTGTGTAAAACCGCTACCCTCACCGTCCATCACAAAAAATCCCATACTGAACTCCTGATTAATGATGTATCCTGTGTATCTACAGGCATATGATATCCTTGTAGCTTTAAATCTCCACACAGACACTCCATTCGCCGAGACGGCACACCATTGTGCTGGACCGAAAGCACACTACGTGAGCCACAGAATCTAGAGAGACTAAACCGACAAAGGGTTAGGGACATAAGCAGGTAACCAGACATAACACTAGAACTGATAAAAAACAAATAATGCAGACGCCTAAAATCAAACTGCTAAAAACTAGAACTCACCTAGTGAATGTCCGGTAAGTGCAGCACGAGGGAGTCTACAAGAAAGGCACAAAACTGTTAGTCATTTAATCCGTGTGGTGCAAGGGAATTGAGGGTGAAGATCCATCGGGATTCACGTTGCGCAAGAATCCTCTTCCAATTGCCTCCTCTCGGGATATTTTGACATGGTCAATTCCCCAAAACCTCAGCAAGGAACCATCACAGCCGTGTTCTTCCTTAAAGTGTCTTGGTATTGTCGTAAGGAGGTCGTCATCCGTAATGTCAGCTGCGGCTGTAATACCCAGTACATGTTCCCGAATTCGTTTTTTGAACTGGCGTGTCGTCAGCCCCACGTAGATCTTGTCGCACGGGCATAAAGCCCAGTATATCACACCAGTAGTGGCACAATCAATTGGATGGGTGATCCGATATTCCTTTCTGTGCGCAGTATCTCCGAAAATGTCAGCCCTGTCCATGTTACAGCAAGCCACACATTTCCCGCATGGTTTGTTACCACATCTGGGGCCCTTAAACCCAAAGAGGCCAGGTTCTCTCACTATGTGATGGCTTCGTACCAAGTGGTCCTTAAGATTTTTGGACCGTCTAAATGTGACACATGGGCGAGCCGACATTGTTGGTCCCAACTGTGGATCCCCGCGCAGTATTCCCCAGTATTTACGTAGTACCTCACCTATTTTGGTGCAATTATTATTAAATGTGGTGATGAATCGTGTCTCATCCGATACAACCCGCCGTACTCGTGGTTGTAAGAGTTCGGGACGCTTGGCCTGGCGTGCTCGACGATATGCCCTCTCAATCGGGCGTCGTGTATATTCTCGCTGCTGAAATCTCTTCCGCAGGTCATCAGCCTGAATTTCAAAAAGATAATCAGTGGAACAAATCCTTCTGGCCCGCAGGAACTGCCCAACAGGAATACTGTTGATCAGATTCCTCGGGTGAGAGGACTGTGCTAACAGAAGTGAGTTTACCGAAGTATGTTTCCTGAACAGATCTGAGGATATCCTCCCATCAGCATCCACCCGCAATTTCACATCCAGAAAATCAATCTCTGTCCTGCTGGACGTGAACGTGAGTCGAATGTTCAGCTGGTTCTTATTTAGCTCATCCACAAACAGCGTTAATTCCTCAGTAGACCCCTGCCAGATGATAAGCAGGTCATCAATGTATCTTCCCCAGTACTGAACTTTCAGCCCCAGAGAAGACACACTGGTTTGTAGGATCTCTCTCTCCCACAGCCCCAGGAACAGGTTAGAGTACGAGGGTACGCAAGCCGCCCCCATCGCTGTTCCCCGGAGCTGCAGGAAAAAGAGACCCCCAAACATGAAAATATTGTGAGTAAGCACAAATTCCAATAATGTCATAATAAACTTACATTTCTTGGCATCCACATTGGAGCTGTATAAAAAGAACTCCGCTGCCTTGAGCCCATCTGAGTGCTTAATGGATGTATATAGCGACTCGACGTCACACGTCGCCAGTAACATATCGGGGTCTAGATGCAGATCTTCCACTTTTCTGAGTACATCCATGGTATCCTTCAGGTGTGATGGTAGCTCCTCAACCAGTGGGTGCAAAAAAGAATCGATGTACTTGCATACTGCCTCGTTTAGACAGTTTCCCGACACAATCGGGCGGTTCAGCTACTATTAGAAGTCGCGTAGTGGTGGATAGAGGGGAAAGGGCTTTACATGTGTGATGTCCTCCCCATTTACTGGCACAGGACATCAAAAAATAGCTAAGCGCACTTGCACAGCTTTTTTGGGGGGAAATCCCATAACGGCAAATTGAGAGACTGCCGCGCATGCACAGTGTGCTCTTAATTCATGGTGGGGCCATGTTCTTGAGATAGAAGTGGGCATAAATATTCTATTGATATACCATAAATGGGACAACCCCTTGTGGATGGGTTGTTTTTTAATGGGGTTTTTCTGCTCTTTTGCATTATTTTTTTGCCTCTGCATTTTGGTGCGTTTTCTGCTGTAAAAACACCAGCTCCAGATGTTATCTGAAAGTTTGAGGTAAATATGAAAATGCAGGACACACAAACGTTTTTTTTTGCTACTGGGGTTTTGGTTAGGTTACTTTCACATCTGCGTTTTTGTTTCAAGTTTTGAGATCCGTCAGAGGATCTCAAAACTTGACCAAAACAGATCCGTTTTGATTATACATCAGTATGCATCCATTCTCTTACGATGCGGTTGTGTAAAGTCAAAACGGATCTGTCACCATTGACTTACATCTTTTTAGTAACGGATCAGGTTTGTTCCGTTCCGATGACTGGAAGCAAAACCGGAGCTTGCAGCAAGAGAGAGAAGTGGAGCCAGCAAATGATACACTGAAAGAGCAATCCTAGAGATATGAAGAAAAACAAGAGAGGGCAGAGTCCTTTAGGCCGATAGATTGGAGCATGGTGATTAGGAGATGGTGGTCTACAGTGTCAAAAGCTACAGAGAGGTCGAGGAGAATGAGCAGAGAGTAGTCACCCTTGCATTTGGCTGTCAGGAGGTCATTTGTCACTTTGGTGAGGGCTGTTTCTGTAGAATGTAGGGTGCTGAAACCAGAATGTAATGGATCAAAGGGAGAGTGAGCAGAGAGATAGCAAATGAGGCCAGAGTAGACCAGATGCTCCAGTAGTTTAGAGATGAAGGGAAAATTGTAGACTGGTCTGTAGTTAGTTGTGCAGGATGGGTCATGAGAAGGTTTTTTGTTTTGTTTTTTATACTTTTTTCTGGCCTTTTGACATCACTTTCTCTGGGAAGCACTATAAAAAAAAATCATGGTTCACACATCCAAAAAAAAAAGAAAAGCTTTTTTTTGTGGTAAAACCTTTAGGGTTTTTATTTTATGCTACAATACCTCAAAAAGTCTTGGACATAATTACATTAAAACGTAACTTTTACATACTAGGAATAAAAGTAGAAAAGAAGAAACAAAATGTGCTCAAATAATGCAGTGAGAAAATAATCTAAAATATGCAAGATGGTCTTCTTATGCACCTGGATGAAACAGATACCTGGATAATAATTAGAAAGGTCTTACCCAGTCCAGGTGTATGAATTGTAGTCTTTTCTCCAGGTGCCTGTCCCTCAGTTTGATGACGGAGAAGTTGAGGCAGCCGGAGCTCGTGATGCAAGTGACAATATGGGGACAAAAACTAGCAAACACAGAGCACCCGCCCCGATAGGGGCGACCCCGTCAGGAACCTGTCCCTGCTTGGGGCCTATTCCCTAAAATTGTCCCTCACTTAATTCCCTACATGCCACGTTTCATCCCATTGAAGGGACTCATCAGGGGACTACTAAGTGAAGAAAAGTACTTAAATAAGGACAAAAGAAAAAATGTCCAGTTGTCACAGCTGTGTCATGGTCTGGTGGTAGTGGACCGTGACACTTGTGCCGTCCAAGCTTGTTGCCGGTGGCAACTTGTTTTAGCTTGTGTGGTCTTAGCTCCGCTCTGGATGTTTCACCTGTCTGTGAGGGCCTCCTTGTGGAACATCAAGGTCTTTAGTGATGTCTCCCTATGTTCTCCTCCTTGTTCCCTACCTTACCTGTTATGTTTTGTGTGGGTTTGTTTTGGGGATTTGTTGTCTTGTCTAGTCATAGGTGTTCTATGTCTGGTATGTTTTTTTTTTTAATTCGTTTTATTGAATACACAATGCAAATATTAATGACAGTCTTTGTACAGAATCCAACATTAATTGTACATTATTGTTATCCATATAGGTGTACATATGACTTGTGCATTATAAAGTTGACTAAAATAAACACAATAATAAAACAACAATAGACAATTAACTTCTTCTGTGCTGTATCGTTACTTTGCCTCCTTACTTCTAGCCGTGGGTTCTCCTCCCCAGAACAAACAGTATCACATAGACATTGTAGATATATTCCAGCTTATTTGTTTCAGTGCATTATATTTTCTCCATCCCACATAATCCTACTACTCGCCTTGTTCTGCCCTTAGGGCCTCAGACAATCTTTGTGTGGAATAAGCAGTGCTTGGGGAAGTGCACCAAACTCCCCATACCTTTTAAAATTTAGATGTACAACCTCTATTCTTATATACAATATTTTCATATGGTATAATGGCGTTGACTAGTTGTTTCCATTGTGTTAAGGTGGGTGGTCTATCGCCCATCCACCTCATGGCTATCGCCTTCCGTGCCAAGAATAATACTTCCCTGAGGAATATTCTAGTGTGATGCGAGTACCTAGTCTCATCTATTATCCCAAAGAGGCAAATTTTTGGGTGCAATGGTACTACACAACCCAGTAGATCAGTGAGTAGTTTGGCTACCTTTTCCCAGAACGTTTGTACATGAGGACACTCCCATATAAGGTGCCAGAAGTCAGCATCCACCGCCCTACATCTATGACACTCAGAATGAGTAAGTCTACCCATTCTATTTAGCCTCAGCGGGGTCAGGTAGCTCTGATGTATTATGCATACTTGGATAAACTTGTTGTTTACGGCAGGCGACACTAATGTGGGAGATTCTAGAATATCTGCCTCATCTTCGTTACTTAAGTCTGGAATTTTAGCTTTCCATTTACTGAGTGCTTGGATTGGAATACCCTTCAGCTTTGCATCCAGTAGATGAGTATACAATGTCGAAATAAACCGCGTGGTCCCTGTGAACGGATAACTCCAATCATTGGGAAATTGGACGGTGAGATTGGGGTATCTCTATAATGAGTTTGTAAAGCGTGCCTTAACTGTAAGAATCTCTAGAAAGCCTGTCTAGGTAGTTCATGTCTGCGACTCATGGATTCATAATCATTGAAAACATTATTGTTATAAAGATTGCCCAATGTGACAACCCCATGTTCCTTCCAGAATACCTTTTCTTGCATTACCAGTAAATCAGGGAACATAGGGTTATCCCAGATCGGGGTCTCCTGCAGATCCGTCTCTATACCATGTATTCCCTTACTAGCCTTCCAAACCTGAATGGCCACCCTGTGAATCGGTAGCAGCCTACGTGAGAATAAACTAGGTCGCTCTAAAACCGACCATAATCTGCCTACTCCCAAATACTCAGCCAGTTGTTTCTCCTGTCTACATAGTTCACCCTCCGGTGACAGCCAAGATTTAATGTTTCTCAATTGTCCAGCTAAATAATATACGTATACATCAGGTAAAGACATGCCTCCTTCTTTTTTAAAACGGGACAGGTTGACTATCGAAAGCTTGTGCCTATTAGTGCCCCAGATAAAGGGTGACATCAGCGAGGTGAGATTTTGAAAAAAAAAATTTGGAACTGCATATGGTGCATGTTGCAAGATATACAAGCACTTAGGCAGGATAATCAACTTTATCAAATTGATTCTCCCTGGTGCAGACAAGGGCAAGTTCTGCCACACCCTAAATTTCTCCTTGCAGTACGTCAGCAGAGGTTGAATATTTAGTGTATGGAAGGACGAGGCATCCTTAGTGATATGTACACCCAAATATTTATAACTGTGCACAACAGGCAGCTCTCCTGAGTCAAAGGTATCTTCCATTTGATATAAAGGGCATAGAGTCGATTTTGACCAGTTTATCCGTAGTCCCGAGAATTGACTGAATAATTCAATTGTGGTGATTACCCTGGGGAGTGTAGATTCCGTCTGTGACATAAAAAGCACCATGTCATCTGCATACAACCCTATTCTATCTTCCTGTTCTCCTATTTGAGTGCCTCGATATTGTGGGTCTGATCTTATGCGTATGGCCAGTGGTTCTATAGCCAAGGCGAACAGTAATGGCGAAAGGGGGCAACCCTGCCTGGTTCCTCTTTTCAGATCAAAGTTATCTGATAATATCCCATTTACTAATATGCCTGCTCTGGGACTTTTGTATAATAATTCCACCCATCTTCTGAATTTAGGGCCAAATCCGAATTTCCTCAGAACCTGGAACAAATATGGCCATTCAACCGAGTCGAATGCCTTTGCTGTGTCTAATGAGGCCAGGGCCCATTTCTCTTGTCTCTGAACACCAATCTGAGTTACTACCTGTACTCTTCTGATATTGTCAGTAGTTGATCTACCTGGCATAAATCCAGATTGATCTGGATGTACCAGAGCTGTGGCTACTCTACCCAGTCGTACCGCCAATATTTTTGCCATAACCTTATAGTCTAAGTTTAACAAGGATATTGGACGATACGACCCACAATCATCCGGTTCCTTACCAGGTTTCAAAAGCACTACTATGGTTGCATCATACATTGTTGGCGGGAAACGTCCGTTTCTGAAGGCATCATTATACATTTTAAGCATAAGAGGAGTAATGTGAGTAGAGTATTTAACATATACCTCTAAAGGTATTCCATCAGGTCCCGAGGCTTTGCCCCTCGCCAGCTGTGAAATGGACTCCTGTATCTCTAGGATAGATATGGGCGCCTCCAAACTGTCTACTGCTTCTTGTGTTAAAGTTGGGAATTCCAAATCTTCTAGATATTGCATAACATCCTCTAATTCATAGTTTACCCTAGAGTCATAAAGGTTTCTATAATATTCTTTAAATCTAGCTGCTATAGCCTCTGGGTCTATGTCTGGTATGTTTGGTGTAATGCCCAGCATGGTTGCTAGACATCCCCTTGTTTGTCTGTACCTCTGGTGAGGGGGTCCCTGGGGTTCCTCGGAGGGGAAACCACAAGTCAGCAAGCAGTAGTTGTTCCACCCAGTCGTTGTGGCAGGTAAGTTCTGTTGTTCCAGTGCTTGTCGTTTTGCGCTGGGCTCTTACATGCTGCTATGTGTTTTTGCTTGCTGTCTGCGCCTTCCTAGTTGCTAGGCCTGTGTGATACTCTGGTTCATCCGTGTCGTGGATGAACCGGTTGTCTCTTATACCTGACTCCTATTTCGGGGATCATTAGGGTCAGAAGGGCCCAGGTTCCGGAGCATGAGCCCCCCCTACCATCGAGACCGGCTCATACAGTTAGGAGGTCAGGGATAGGATGAGGGTGGCATTAGAAGGTGACCTGCTCACCTTATCCTCGCTTTCAGACCTAGTGGCATTCCCTTCTTCCCTACATTGTACGGTGGGGAGTTTCCCCTACTCCCCACTATGACACCAGTAGGACTCAGCAGAATCTTTTGTTGTGTATTTTACACCTTTAGTTTGATATATCATTATCTTTGATAAAACCAGGGCTTTTTTTCTGGCGGAACGCACCGGAACGGCGTTCCGCCACCTTTTGACATCGCAAGCTGCGATGTATCAGCGGGGAGGGACTGGGAGGAGGAGCTGGGGGCCGGTGCGTTCACTGTGCTCCGGCCCCGCAGCTCCAGTAGAGACTTATAAAATGTTTAATTAAATGAATAATGATTCCTGCTGCCCCTCAGTAGTATAACATTCAATGTATTTGTACTCACAGCCGGCTACTGACATCGTAATCCAGGCCGGCCGGGTAGACGAGCGGCAGCGTCACTGACTGACGTCACCTGCCTGGGGCCGCCTGCTTCATTCATAAAGTAGGCGGCGCACTCACGTGACGTCAGTCAGTGACGCTGCCGCTCGTCTACCCGGCCGGCCTGGATTACGATGTCAGTAGCCGGCTGTGAGTACAAATACATTGAATGTTATACTACTGAGGGGCAGCAGGAATCATTATTCATTTAATTACACATTGTATAACTGTACTGGAGCGGCAATGGGGGGTCTGTGGATGACACTGTTATGTGGTGGGGGGGGGGGTATATTGATGGCACTGTTATGGGGTGGGGGGTCTGTGAATGGCACTGTTATGGGGTGGGGGGGGGTCTATGGATGACACTGTTATGGGGGGGGGGCTATGGATGGCACTGTTATGGGGTGGGGGGGTCTGTGGATGGCACGGTTATGGGGTGGGGGTGTCTGTGGATGGCACGGTTATGGGGTGGGGGGGTTTGTGGATGGCACTGTTATGGGGTGGGGGGGTCTCTGGATGGCACTGTTATGGGGTGGGGGGTCTGTGAATGGCACTGTTATGGGGTGGGGGGGTCTATGGATGACACTGTTATGGGGGGGGGGTCTATGGATGGCACTGTTATGGGGTGGGGGGGTTTGTGGATGGCACTGTTATGGGGTGGGGGTGTCTGTGGATGGCACTGTTATGGGGTGGGGGGGTTTGTGGATGGCACTGTTATGGGGTGGGGGGGTCTCTGGATGGCACTGTTATGGGGTGGGGGGGGGTCTCTGGATGGCACTGTTATGGGGTGGGGGTGTCTGTGGATGGCACTGTTATGGGGTGGGGGTGTCTGTGGATGGCACTGTTATGGGGTGGGGGTGTCTGTGGATGGCACTGTTATGGGGTGGGGGGGTTTGTGGATGGCACTGTTATGGGGTGGGGGGGTCTCTGGATGGCACTGTTATGGGGTGGGGGGGTCTGTGGATGGCACTGTTATGGGGTGGGGGGGTTTGTGGATGGCACTGTTATGGGGTGGGGGGGTCTCTGGATGGCACTGTTATGGGGTGGGGGGGGGTCTGTAGATGGCACTGTTATGGGGTGGGGGGGTCTGTGGATGGCACTGTTATGGGGTGGGGGGTCTGTGGATGGCACTGTTATGGGGTGGGGGGTCTGTGGATGGCACTGTTATAGGATGGGGGGGGGGCCTGTGGATGGCACTGTTATAGGATGGGGGATCTGTGGATGCCATCCCCAGATCCTCCACCCCATAACAGTGCCATCCTCAGATCCCCCCATTAACAGTGCCATCCCCATCTGGGGGGTTTCTTTGCTGGGCTGGACTTTTATAGCCCCCCCCCCCCCCCCCCCCCCAAATTTTACTTGCGGTCCTAGGGTTGGGTAGAGGGGGCGGTCCTAGGGGTGGGTAGGGGGCGGTCTTAGGGGCGGGTAGGTCCTAGGGTTGGGTAGGGGCGTGGCCAGGGGAGGGGGGGTGAGTTCCACCACCTTTTCTCTGAGAAAAAAAGCCCTGGATAAAACTAATATTGTCCTGTACTGCGCCCTGCCCTAAATCCGTTTGAGTTATTTAGCTCCTTAGTGTTAAACAGCTTTCCAGTGTCTGAGCTAGCTTGAGAGTGCCGATTCCCGGCGTCGCTTAGTTGTTAAGCGAGGAGTTACGTTGGAATGCCGCTCTACTTTACCTCTGACTGTACACATGACTTCCCCTTCTGGCTACTGGGGAGCGCGTGCTTCCCACGTGCGTTCCACTTGCGTGTCAACACGGGCCTGGAGTGGGGAGGGAGTAGCCAGGGCATCTGAGCCAGGAGGATTTAAAAGGGAAGATGGCGCACTGCACCGCGCTTTCCTCCCTTGATCCCAATATCGGCGGTAAGACAAGGGTTAGGTGGGGACACTTCCTCAGGCACGGACCACTGTTCAAGTTGTGCCTCATTTTTTCTTTAAAGAGCTGTGGGATTCTCATTTTAAGCTCCCATCGCTCCTCTACTAGAAAGTAGTATTTGTTTCTCCAATTTACAAACTGTGGAGATTCTGCTGTGGTCCTACTGGACATTTTTTCTCTTGTCCATATTTAAGTACTTTTCTTCACTTAGCAGTCCCCTGATGAGTGCCTTCAATGGGATGAAACGTGGCATGTGGGGAATTAAATGAAGGACAATTTTAGGGAATAGGCCCCAAGCAGGGACAGGTTCCTGACGGGGTCGCCCCTATCGGGGCGGGTGCTCTGTGTTTGCTAGTTTTTGTCCCCATATTGCCACTTGTATCACGAGCTCCGGCTGCCTCAACTTCTCAGTCATCAAACTGAGGGACAGGCACCTGGTGAAAAGACTACAATCCATACACCTTGACTGGGTAAGACCTTTCTAATTATTATCCAGGTATCTGTTTCATCCAGGTGCATAAGAAGACCATCTTGCATATTTTAGATTATTTTCTCACTGCATTATTTGAGCACGTTTTGTTTGTTCTTTCCTACTTTTATTCGTAATAAGTAAATGTTATGTTTTAATGTAATTATGTCTTTTTGAGGTATTGTGGTATAAATTTAGTGGGAGACTTTAGACCTTTACATACTCACCTTGTGTATTGGGCAAAATTATGTTGTTGTTTTTTTCATGTTTATTGCCTGTCCACAGGATATGCCAGAAATTCCTGAGAGGTGGGATTCTCCTCTATATTATATATTTATGTGTAGCATATCTCTATTATAATTTCGAGTTAATATATAAAGACTGAACTTATTAACTCGAAATTATAATAGAGATATGCTACATATGAATATATAATATATAGGAGTATATAACTTTATATACCGCAGCATATGAACTTGGTTCCGAAACTGCGTTCGCTCCGCAATTGGAACTAAGAGGGACCGTGACTACAATGAACTATAAGTACTAATGTATCACTATATATATATATTTCCACATTTTTTATCCTCTTCACATGAAATGTAACTTTCTATTTTTATATTTTATAATTGTTGTTTGGACTCTCATATGAATTGTATCTTAAAATAAATGTTCTATCGATTACTTAGAGCCGGCCATTGGTTGAATGATATAGTACTGTAGGTAGGTGGTTATAGCCGTGCTCTATTCTGGTGAGCTCTCCACATAGTGTATGTATGCCATAAACGTCTGAAGGGGGGTTTCTGTAAAGTTGTTCATGTGTTTGTATAATTTTTTTTTGTGGAGTAGCGTATTTCAGTTACTGTGTTAGTTGGACCCTAAACTGACAATCGCCATGTCCTGCCTCTTATCTCCTCCATATGCAGGAAGTAGATGACTTCTTTGAACAAGAAAAGATGTTTCTTGTCGGTTATCACACGAGGATCAAGGACTCCTGTGCCAAATCTGACAAAATGACTCGATCACACAAAAGTCAGTACTTTTGGGTTTAATTTTATTAGTGTGTGTGTATATGTATGCTGAATGTTGGTGTCAGGAATATATTTGCAGTAATAGTTGATTAGTTGTTGGTTTGAGGAGGGCAGAATTTGAAATAGATACAGGTGCCCATCTGTCTGTCTGTCTATCTATCGATCTTCTCTATTTCACTATCTGTCTATCTCTCGCCGTTTCTTTTTCTGTCTTTCTCAGTCTCGCACTATCTACCTATACAGTATTTAGGAGTATTCCAGTTATATGAAGTTATCCCTTATCCACATTTATTTCTGTTATGCACTTATATAGCGCTACTATATTCTGCAGCGCTTTACAGACTTTGCTTTGGGCTGCAAATCTAGTGTCCCTGTCAGTTTGTCTTTGGAGTGTAAGAGGAAAACGGAGTACCTGGAGGAAACCCACACAAACATACAAACTCCATGCAGATGTTGTCCTTGGTTGGATTTGAACCCAGGACCTCAGAACTGCAAGGAACCAGTGCTAACCACTGAGCCACCGTGCTGCCCCCACATGATAGGGAATACCCATTAGATCAGTTGGAGTCCTACTGCTGGGAACCCCACGATCAAGAGAGTGGTGTGTGTGTGTGTGGTCCCAGTACCCTGTGAAGGCCCCTCGAAATAAACATAGCGGCTGGTGAGGTATGTGCGCAGCCACTCCATTCATTTCTATAGGAGTTCAGGAGATAGCCGACTACAGCACTCGACTGTCTCCAGAACCTACATGGCAATGAATTAAGCGGCCACTCGCATGCCCGACTGGCTGCTCCGTTTATTTTGAGAGGCCTCCACGGGATACGGGTTCTCCTGATTGGTTGGAGTCCAAGCAGTAGGACTCCAACTGATATAATGGGTATCCCCTATCATTTGAATATTACATAACCCGAATACCCCTTTAATAGTGTAACCCAAAAACCTGCACCCTTCTTCCTTGCACAACACCTTTTTTGTGCACTTTCGTAAAATGCCTTTTTAAAATGTTTTACTGCAAATAAATAATAAAAAAAACACATTCAATCTTATTGCAGTTGTTTTTGATGGGTGAGTGTGGTTTGCTAAAGCCATTTTCCATAAGATACTTTTTATTTTTTTCTGAAGACTTATACCTATGGTAGACGTATCCAAACAGGAGACCCATGGGTAGAAGTTTTTTTTTTTGCTTGTTCTGGACATAAATGCTGGATTTACATGGTTTCCGTTTCTTGCCCTGCCTGCTACACTACTGTAGTTCTTGCATAACCTTTGCAATATCACATTAATAGTACAATATAAAAAGTTTGTCCAGATGTTTCCGTAACTTGCCCTAGACCTGGAATGGGGAGAGTTATGGACTTGTGGATCTTTGTGTTACTACATCATGTACAGTGTAACAGGGTTTCCTATGTTCTCTGCAGATGTGGCTGACGACTACATTCATATTTCTGCTACGCTGATCTCTTTAGGTGATGAGGAGAACGTTCCTATTAGAAAGTAAGTGCTGCTGTCAGTGGTGGGTGGGAGAAGAATTTGGAGTAGGAAGTCATTTTGATGACTTCCCTTTTGTTGAGTAAACGCATTCCATTTAGCAGAGGCTTGTAAATCCTCCCAGTACACACAACTCACATGTGCAGCGTGACAGCGGAGGCCCGCCACTAGAGGGCGGCAGTGCTTTAGATTTATCTTCATATCCCAAGTCACATAAGCACGAGTTTTATCCCTCTTTTTTAGGGTAGCCGGTGGCAAGATACAAATAATGCCCCTTTGCCCTGTTACTGGCTGGCCTTTAGCACCCATACAACCTCAAATTTAGGGCCATTTTTACGAATAGTAAATGTTTGTATAATATTTTATAATTTATTGATTTTCTCTGTGCACATCCTGGACGCTGGTCAGTCATGAACGGAGTATGGTACCTACAGACTTTGTAGCAGTACTGATACAGACATCTACTACATCCCTGTTGTTCGGGTGCCGGGCAGGTGTCCACAACCTTGGTCACTCCAGCTGTTGGTGAAACTACAACTACCAGCATGCTCCATTCACTTCTCTAGAAGTTCCCGAGAACAGTGGAGCAAGAGTCCATGTAGTTTCACAAGAGCTGGAGGTTGCTGACCCCCGTGCCAGGGGTTGCAACATAGGATTCTGCATGTCTCTGATCTTAATATCGTCCAGTATTTCATGCTGACTCAATGTTTGCCCAGAGCTTTCTCTCTGAATTTGATTTCTAGGTAGTGTATCTGTACATCCAGCACTTTACAATCATTTGATATAGGAAATTCCCCATGTGTCTGATCAGCGACTGCTTCCAATAGGAAACGGCAGAACTGTGAATGCAGCTCTGGAGACAGGCAGTAACTCTGCACCAGTGAGATAAGTCATGTAATGTGCACACACAGACCCCATTTTATATGAATTAAAGGGTTTGTTCAGTTTCAGGAGGAAACCGACAACACGGGGGATGTGTCCGCAATAGAGAGCTGATCGTTACTTACCTGGCAGATCCTGCACCACTGCTACCGTCTCTCCTGGCTCTAATGGTGACATGACATCTTGACCACTGCAGCCAATCACTGGGGGTGCACCAAAGAGCCTGGTGATTGGCTGCAGCGGTCACGTGTTGTCAGCCCTGCAGCCAGGTGACCAGATTCTGGGCAGGAGAACTAGAGCAGCGTAGCGGGTTCTGCCAGCTAAGTAACGATTAGTTCTCTATTACAGATATATCCCTGTGGCGTCCGGGTTCCTCCTGGAAGTGGATAATACCTTTAACCCCTGCAGCCACAATGACGTACCTGTATGTCATTGTGGCTCAGGAAATGTATAGAGCAGGCTGCTCACTGAGCCCGCTCCATACATGACGGGTGCCGGCTGAATAGGACAGTTCGCACCCGAACGCAATGACTGGGATCTGCAATGACGCCAAACCTGGCCATTTAACCCCTCAGATGTCGTGGTCAATAGCAATCTTTGCATCTGTAGAGTTAGAAACAGAAATATAAGAAAAAGTTATGTCTGTCCGAAAATGGCAATGCAAAGGAAATTTAGATTTTTTTTTTTTCAAAGTTTTTTTTCTTCTTCTTTAAAGTGGTACTAACAACGGGACAGATCTTGTAAGTGCAAAAAAAGTTTTTGGGGTTTCTGCATGTTGTAGTCACCTTTTTTCTATTTGTTCCTATTGTATTGTTACACCTCACATACATGCTCCAGAGGGCAGAACTTCCCTGTGCTCTTTCCTTTGTGCCTATTGATCAGTATAATCTGCACGCTTTTTTTATTTTATGACTTCCCCCTACGTGTCATTTGCCCCATATAACCTTTGTATATAAAAGGCTAAGTTACTCTAGTTTTAGCTGTAAGATTATTTTTTTCTAATCCATCTCCAATATTATCAAAGTTCATGGAATTATTTTAGTTACAATTGTCACCGGGTTTTACAGGTCACCCTGCCCCTAACTGTAATATGTCAGGTTACATTATGGTTGTGTACCCTGGTCGCCTGAACTCCATGATCAGTCTTCTCTGTGCTCTTTCACCCACATCGGAGGCGAGCATACTCCTTATGGCTCAAGCAGAATGCTCAGAATCGCACAGATTCTGATGTGAAAGAGTTAATAATAAGACATTACTGATTCATGTGCCTGCACTATTTGGATGCCTTCAATGTGCATTGACCGCATTTTATATTTCCTTTTGGATGTAAATGTGTAACCAGAGCATGGCACATTTGAGCATATGATGAAACCACTTAAAATGTTGTTTTGTTTGGTGGAAATGCAGGTCATGGATGTAAGGATATAACTGATTACCATTGCTGATACATAGTTTGTCCTATATTACTGACGCCTATTACATTGGGTCTTCCATTCTTACAAAACCCTCAAAGTAACTGAGTATATCTGTAGGATACTTTCAGTAGCATTAGAGTCTGTTTAGAGGGTAGACTCGGTAAGATATCCTTCTTCTGTATTCCCTGTTGGAGTACTTACATATCTGCTTGGTGGACACAGGCCCATCCATGTATTTCAAGGATGTCCCTTTGTTCATTGGAAGTAAAAATTGATGGCTGGCCACAACCTCCAGCAGAGGTAAGCTCAGGGGCGAACTGGGAACTTGGTAGCCCTGGAAAAAAAATAATAAAGTGGCCTCAATGTTGTAGGTGGGTCCAAGTTGACAGAAGATGGTGCAACAGAAGTAGATGGAGCCAATACAATTTGGCAGGGTCTGTAATACCATAGTGTAGCACAGAATACCATCCCACAGAACCAAATACCACAGTGCAGCACAAAATACCTCCCCAGATGCTTGTATCTCTGTGGTGGCCATCAATAGCTGCCAAGTTCTGTCCTTCTTTTCCAATTGTCTGTAATATGGATCTGGAGCAGGTCTTAAGCGTTGAGATGTGGGCCACAACACTAAGCCAGCCCTACCTTCAGCATGCTGCCTGGACTTCTTCTAATAATGAGCCCTATAGTTTCCCTAATAGTATGTATACAGCCAGCAACCGTGATGAGTTCAGGTGGCCCTATGGGAAAATTCCCATTAGGGTCTATGGCCAGTCTTCCAAATAGTAGCCAGCCACACGCTGTGTTTCTCCTGCAGCAGTCAGTGAATAGATGATCCATGTAGACCATGTCATGCATTCTATTTTACCACTATGCATGTTTTTGGTCCAGTTGCCCATTAGTCACTTCCTGTCCACGTAAGATGCAATTTCATGACCACTTCTAGTGTTTTAGTATGAATTATTTTTTATGTTATAATCATGATTAATGGAGATACAAATGCTTGTACAGACATGTAGGAAAGGAGGTTTCGAACCCTAGGAACCGTCAGTTATGACCAGTAGATTGAGGTCTAGTAATGGATAGTGTATAAAGATGAGTGAAGTTATCAAAAATTCTATTCAGCTATTTTGCTGAAGTTCACAAAGAAATTAGATTCGTTACGAATTACTTCTTTGTCACAAATTGCATTCCATTGTATTTAGTGGGCGCAACGATGGGGAATGGCGATCGCGCTACGCCCAACCCCCCCCCCCCCCTTCATTGAACCCCTCAGATGCCTCGTTCAACACTGATCATGGCATCTGACAGTCACTTTAAAGCCTATAGGGGGTTAAAAAAAAATAAAAAATTACTTACCGTATATACTCGAGTATAAGCCGACCCGAATATAAGCCGAGGCCCCTAATTTTACCCCCAAAAAATTGGAAAAATTATTGACTCGAGTATAAGACTAGGGTGGGAAATGCAGCTATAATGCAGAGTGTATGTGTATATAATGCACACACTCTACATTATATACACACATCTGCAAGAGGGTGACCCAGATTGATGGGAGTCTGACTCTGACTCCCTGTATTTAATGCAGAGTGTGTGCATTATATACACACACACTCTGCATTAAATACAGGGAGCCATCCACAGATCTCCCCCCTAAACAGTGCCATCCACAGATCTCCCCCCTAAACAGTGCCATCCACAGATCTCCCCCCTAAACAGTGCCATCCACAGATCTCCCCCCTAAACAGTGCCATCCACAGATCTCCCCCCTAAACAGTGCCATCCACAGATCTCCCCCCTAAACAGTGCCATCCACAGATCTCCCCCCTAAACAGTGCCATCCACAGATCTCCCCCCTAAACAGTGCCATCCACAGATCTCCCCCCTAAACAGTGCCATCCACAGATCTCCCCCCTAAACAGTGCCATCCACAGATCTCCCCCCTAAACAGTGCCATCCACAGATCCCCCCCCTAAACAGTGCCATCCACAGATCTCCCCCCTAAACAGTGCCATCCACAGATCTCCCCCCTAAACAGTGCCATCCACAGATCTCCCCCCTAAACAGTGCCATCCACAGATCTCCCCCCTAAACAGTGCCATCCACAGATCTCCCCCCTAAACAGTGCCATCCACAGATCCCCCCCCCTAAACAGTGCCATCCACAGATCCCCCCCCCCCTAAACAGTGCCATCCACAGATCCCCCCCTAAACAGTGCCATCCACAGATCCCCCTAAACAGTGCCATCCACAGATCCCCCTACAGTGCCATCCACAGATCCCCCCCCCCTAAACAGTGCCATCCACAGATCCCCCTACAGTGCCATCCACAGATCCCCCTCCCCGACGCTCACAGCAGTATATTTATAAACGAATCAGTAACCACGGTACTTTAACTTTAATCATTGCTGAGCTCTTTACTCTGATTATTTGGATATCTTACTTTGTCTTAGCTCCGGTAATAGCAGGCAGTGCGGGGGGCGGCGCTCACTCACTGACGTCACGCGCCTGCTCCCACTAGACAGACCTAGACTCGAGTATAAGACGAGGGGGCTTTTTGAGCACAAAAATATGTGCCAAAAAACTCGTCTTATACGCTAGTATATACGGTACCTCATCGATTTGCTCGTGGATAGGCCGTCACAGCCATCTTGATTGAAGATCGACTTCACTGCGTGTGAGATTTGGTGCCTTTTCTTCAATGAAGATAACTGCGACGCCCTCTCCATGAGCAAATGGATGAGGTGAATATGTATTTTTTTGTTTGTTTTTTTACCACAATTTAACGAAAAATGTATTTGTTACCACAAAGCGCAAGGAAATTCAGCTTCATGCCGAATTGAATTTTTCCTGAAATTCAGCTTGAAGTCCACTTCGTTAAAGGGGTTATCCGAGTTTTTTTTTTTGTTCTTTCTATGTTCCTAACTAGGCAAATGTAACAGCTTTCCAATTAACTCCCTTTATCTCCAGTGGCTGGTTTCTCAGATTTCACTGAGGGTCACATGACCTGTGATGTCAGCTTCTCTCCCTGCTCTGATAAAGGTCGTTTACAAGCCTGTAAACGAGAAGTCACTGTGCTGTGCGTGGCGCTCTCCTAAGATTCTTAACCCCTTCAGCTGCACATACTGGCTAGCTGCAGCAGTGACCATTCTGGGCACAGGATCTGACGGACTAGAGAGAGCATTGCACAAGAAGGTAGGGGGAAGATCCTGTGTGTATTAGCAGTGTCATACAGCTGGGACTTGTAGTTCTACACTTACAAGTTGCTGTTGATTCTCCCAGCACTCAGGGCAGCTCTTGTATCCACTCCCTTAGTAGTGTCATTATACAGCTTGGACTTGTAGTCCTACACATACAACATGCTGCAGTGTCTCCCAGCAGGCAGACATGTCACTCAGGGCAGCTCTTGTATTCACTCCCTTAGCAGAGCAAGGGGAGGGGCAGAGATTGTCAGTGGCGTTGCGAGGGGGGTGCGGTGGGAGCGGGCCGCACCGGGTGACACCAGTCTGATGGGGTGTCACCCGCCGGAGTTCTCCTTATTCACTAGCCAGCACGTTGGTCCGGCCGTCACGTGGAGAAGGGGGTGTGACTACCTGGTGAGTAGCGCCGCCGCGGCTGCACTGCAGGAACAGCCAGCAGGCCCAGGACTCGAGTCTGGAGCTAATGGATTGGGTGGTGAGTCACGTGACAGCAGTGACTCACTCATACAGCCAGCCAGACCTGCCACTGCCGCGCCTGAGGGACGAGGAGGTGTGGTAGGTAGCGCAGAGAGCGCATATTGACTTTGTATTTAGATTTAATTTAATACCCCATTATAGCATTTATTATATTTAGGGGGGGGGGGGGGGGTTGGGGCTTCCAGGTCCAGCCAGGGTAAAGCTTGAACAGAAGGTGGAAATGCACTTTAATGCTCCATGACTCATTGCGGCATTTCCAGGAAATGCACTTTAATGCTCCAACTACATAATGGAGGGCAGTGTGGGGGCAAATTACTTAGTGGGGGGGCAAATTACATAATTGAGGGCAGTGTGTGGGGGGGGGGCATATTTCTTAAAGGGGTTCTCCAATTTGTTTTAACTGATGATCTGTCCTCTGGATAGATCTTCACCATCTGATCGGCGGGGGTCCGACACCCGGGACCCCCGCCGATCAGCAGTTTGAGAAGGCAGCAGAGCCGCTGGCCCAGTGACGTCACGACTAGTATTATCTGGCCTGGGCGCGTCTAAGCTCCATTCAAGTAAACAGAGCTTAGCCCCGCCCACGCTAGTTGATACTAGTTGTGACGTCACTGGGCCAGCGGTAAACAGTGAGAAGGCCGTGGCGCTGCTATAGCGCCGCTGCCTTCTCAAACAGCTGATTGGCGGGGATCCCGCATGTCGGACCCCCGCTGATCAGATGCTGATGATCTATCCAGAGGAGAGATCATCTGTTAAAACAAAGTGCAGAACCCCTTTAATGTGGGGCAGTGTGGGGGGGGGGGGGCATATTACTTAGTGTGGGGGGGGGGGGCATATTACTTATGTGGGGCAGTGTGGGGGGGAGCATATTACTTAATGTGGGGCAGTGTGGGGGGGGATATTACTTAATGTGGGCAGTGTGGGGGGGCATATTACTTAATGTGGGGCAGTGTGGGGGGGCATATTACTTAATGTGGGGCAGTGTGGGGGGGGGGGCATATTACTTAATGTGGGGCAGTGTGGGGGGGGCATATTACTTAATGTGGGGCAGTGTGGGGGGGGGCATATTACTTAATGTGGGGCAGTGTGGGGGGGCATATTAATGGGGGGCATATTAATGTGGGGCAGTGTGGGGGGGCAGTGTGGGGGGCATATTAATGTGGGGCAGTATTATTGGTGGGACTATGAGGAGCACTATTACTATGGGGGCACTATTATTTCTTCAGGATAGTATTTGGGGGTATTGGGGAGCACAGCGAGCTGCAGGATAACACTGTGGGCTCCAGGTTGGGGGATGATGATGATAGAAAAGTGAGGACACTAAGATGTCCATGTATCGCACTCTGCAGAGACGAGACGCGGCTGAAAGAAGTGTCTGGACCAAATGGAGAAGATGATGGCAGAGAAGATCTACATCGGAGGAGACGTCACCTGGAGGCCCTGGATGTGAGAGGTACGTGCTGCTGTATTGTATAGTGTATTTATGTATGTGTACCATGTATATGGTGTATTTATGGGTATGTGTGTTGTGTTGGATATATATGGTGTACGTGTCGTGACGCCCCGCGTCCGCCGTTAAGTAGGGAACCTGTTCCCAATTTTTTTTTATCCGACCCCTTCCCCTGTTGTCGATCTGCCTGCTAGCACCCCCAACCCCCCCCCCCAAAAAAAATCCCCCCCCCTCCCCCTTGTTGGCAATCTGTCTGCTTAGCCCCCCCCCCCCCCCCCCCCCCCCACGTCAGCAGTTTACTATCCAAACCCTACCCTACCCCCCGAGTTACCGCTCGGGTCGGTCGGCAAGCTCAGTGAAGGACGAGAAGGGATGTCAGCGGCGGCGGCAGGGCGGAGCTTGATGGACGTCCCCTACGTGACTCGTCCCAGGGGGGGTGACTCCATTTTCTACCGCAACGGGTGACACCAGATTGTTTTTATTGCATGTAAACAAAGGGCCACAAAAGAACCAGGGAATTGAGGCAATATATATTTTTTTTTTTTGCATAAAACTTGCTTAGCTTAGTTATATATTGTTGCCCATCAGATTTTCAGTGCTATATAATTTTTTTTCATAACTCGGACAACCCCTTTAACTTCGATTTGCTCTAGTTTATAATTCAGTGGTGCAGACAATTCAGTATGCAGCTTTGATGTGAGACAGAATATCCTGTGGTTTCAGGAGGGCAGAGTAATGCCTCATTCACATGTCAGTGTTTGGTTAGTGATTTTCATCAGTGATTTTGAGCCAAAACCAGGTGCGGCTCTAAACACAGAACAGGTGCAGATCTTTCCCTTATGCATTATGTCTGTGGAGGCTCCAATACTGGTTTTGGCTCCTGATCACTGATGGAAATAACTGATGTGTGAATGAGGCATAAGTGGTGAGGATCTGTTCAAGTCAGTGTCTGAGTCATGTCGAACTTATGCTTGCCTGCTGCCATCACCGACTATCTGGTGCACACTATGTATTTTGTAGTAGTCCAAGACACCTGCCCGTGGATTGAGCGGTGATGGCCAATCCAAGAGCAAGCTTGAACAAGCAGGATGTGTCTTGGGATATAAATGCACAGTGTGACCTGATAGTTTGAGAAGCAGTGCGCCCATCCTGAATGACAGAAGAACCAGAGAATTAGCGGATGTGCAAAAAAAAAATATGAAAATGAGGTCCCCATGTAAATGTTTTGTTTGTTTCCCAGTTAATGTGACTTTTCTTCTTGAACCGGAGGGTTGCTCTAATGCGATAGTAAACCTTGTATGTGCCTATTGAAAATGTAACATTGGACCTAATGTGAGCATATCCAAGAGACGGGACCTAGAGTTGGAGGACCAGAACAAATGTTTAACGGCAAATGTATTAGGAACTTTTTTTTAAATTATTGAAAATCCCCATTAATATCCTAGAGATATAATCCAGCGCTTCTCATATTAACAAAATAATGATACAGCATGAGGTTTGATCTCAAACATGACAATACAAAGTCCAGTGTAAAGTAAACACAATACTGTAGAAACTTTGTCCATGTCCACTTAGTTCCTGTCAAAAATTAACTAGGTGTATTATAAAATTATTATCACTTCAAGTCTACTCTGAAAAACATTTTTTTTAATCGGTTCAATATTTGGTGAAACTTTTTCAATGTCCTAAAGACATTTCTAAAATAACGACAAAAACCCTGTCCCTACACCCCCATCACACCCATCCCTGAAGCTTAGGGTTCAAAATCATGAAAAACATTATCGTGCATACCAAGTTCACACCATAGTACAGAGTCCTGCAGACTTGAGGGAACCATCATCTTCAGTTACGCAACACAATCTGAGAATGTGTTAAAATGACACTATGGAAGAAAGAGCTACAGTATATAGTCCGGCATACATAATAAAACCTAAAGGTCTTAAAAACATACAACAGTTCTCCAAATACCATATATAGAAAGCCACCCATCCTGGTCTTAGGCCATCTAACAATGGATCGCATCCTTAAAATCGGCCTCTATTAAGCATCAGTGGTGCCAAACCATGAGTATCCAACCAGAGTACCCACAAATCTGCAAACTTTTTGCAGTGTTGCCCATTTTTTTTTAATGCAAATCCAAAAAATCTGCAGCACTCCGCCAATTAAAGCATAGATAATTTATTCACCAACCGACATCAAGACATAGTGATGTTTCGAATTCAAGTCTTTTTCAAGCATTGTGACAGTGTGCAAGGTATTCCTCAAATGAACCCCTGCCTCATTCAACACACCTATAAGTAATGTATCAAATATTCCTGTAAAGCATAAGAGACATAGGAGGTGATTTATCAAACTGGTGTAAAGTAGAACTGGCTTAGTTGCCCGTAACAACCAATCAGATTCCACCTTTCATTTTTCAGAGCTTCTTTGGAAAATTAAAGGTGGAATCTGGTTGCTATGGGCAACTAAGCCGGTTCTACTTTACACCAGTTTGATAAATCTCCCCCCATAGTGTACATAATCAATCACTTAGTGATAGATCTCCATGTCAGGACCTGGCAGAAGGATCGACTAGTGTTGTCTGGAGCCAACTGTTTGAAAGGTCCTGTTTGAGTGGCAGACTGCACACTTTGCTGGAGAGGGTGACTATTTATATATGCCTGGATCCAACGCTGCGTGCACCAGGTAACCTCAGCAAAATTATTTGGTATACTTCTACACTTCTCTTTATAATTGGCTCTTCCCAGGTGTGGGTTCGGAGTGCTGCTCATCCATGAACCGTTTTTTATACATATACTTTTACAGCCTCAATACAGTGTTCATCCATGAACTAAATTCAGGTATCCTAAGGCAATGGATTTTCCTATGCTATTGTCTTTCAGGCTTGATTTAGCAACCTTTGAATGGATGACTGTTGACTCTTTGGAAAAAAAGGGATATCAGAAACATTTCCAAGGATACATAAAATAGGATAACGCTCCAGGCTGCAACATACACTTCTCAAAAAAATAAAGGGAACACAAAAATAACACATCCTAGATCTGAATTAATTAAATATTCCTCTGAAATACTTTGTTCTTTACATAGTTGAATGTGCTGACAACAAAATCACACAAAAATTAAAAAATTGAAATCAAATTTTTCAACCCATGGAGGTCTGGATTTGGAGTCACACTCAAAACTAAAGTGGAAAAACACACTACAGGCTGATCCAACTTTGATGTAATGTCCTTAAAACAAGTCAAAATGAGGCTCAGTAGTGTGTGTGGCCTCTACGTGCCTGTATGACCTCCCTACAACGCCTGTGCATGCTCCTGATGAGGTGGCGGACGGTCTCCTGAGGGATCTCCTCCCAGACCTGGACTAAAGCATCTGCCAACTCCTGGACTATCTGTGGTGCAATGTGACGTTGGTGGATAGAGCGAGACATGATGTCCCAGATGTGCTCAATTGGATTCAGGTCTGGGGAACGGGCGGGCCAGTCCATAGCATCAATGCCTTCGTCTTGCAGGAACTGCTGACACTCCAGCCACATGAGGTCTAGCATTGTCTTGCATTAGGAGGAACCCAGGGCCAACCGCACCAGCATATGGTCTCACAAGGGGTCTGAGGATCTCCTCTCGGTACCTAATGGCAGTCAGGCTACCTCTGGCGAGCACTTGGAGGGCTGTGCAGCCCTCCAAAGAAATGCCACCCCACACCATTACTGACCCAATGCCAAACCGGTCATGCTGGAGGATGTTGCAGGCAGCAGAACGTTCTCCATGGCGTCTCCAGACTCTGTCACGTCTGTCACATGTGCTCAGTGTGAACCTGCTTTCATCTGTGAAGAGCACAGGGCGCCAGTGGCGAATTTGCCAATCTTGGTGTTCTCTGGCAAATGCCAAACGTCCTGCACGGTGTTGGGCTGTAAGCACAACCCCCACCTGTGGACGTCGGGCCCTCATATCACCCTCATGGAGTCTGTTTCTGACCGTTTGAGCAGACACATGCACATTTGTGGCCTGCTGGAGGTCATTTTGCAGGGCTCTGGCAGTGCTCCTCCTGTTCTTCCTTGCACAAAGGCGGAGGTAGCGGTCCTGCTGCTGGGTTGTTGCCCTCCTACGGCCTCCTCCACGTCTCCTGATGTACTGGCCTGTCTCCTGGTAGCGCCTCAATGCTCTGGACACTACGCTGACAGACACAGCAAACCTTCTTGCCACAGCTCGCATTGATGTGCCATCCTGGATAAGCTGCACTACCTGAGCCACTTGTGTGGGTTGTAGACTCCGTCTCATGCTACCACTAGGAGTGAAAGCACCGCCAGTATTCAAAAGTGACCAAAACTTCAGCCAGGAAGCATAGGAACTGAGAAGTGGTCTGTGGTCACCACCTGGAGAACCACTCCTTCATTGGGGGTGTCTTGCTAATTGCCTATAATTTCCACCTGTTGTCTATCCCATTTGCACAACAGCATGTGAAATTGATTGTCACTCAGTGTTGCTTCCTAAGTGGATAGTTTGATTTCACAGAAGTGTGATTGACTTGGAGTTACATTGTGTTGTTTAAGTGTTCCCTTTATTTTTTTGAGCAGTGTATTTCCAATAAACTCAGCAATCTCCTGCCAATATCTAAGTCTATGACAATATCACGTAACTTGCTTGGAGCTAGCTTCCGGCAGTCTACGTTTGTCACATGGCACATCTTTATAACCCATTTTATCTTGAACACACAATGTATATGAAACCATTTAGATAATGTATGCATCTCACTTAGCAACTCCTTAGGCAGTGGCTGCAGTATATCCCCAGAAAGGACCTACAGTGCTGCCCATAATTATTCATACCCCTGGCAAATTTTGACTTTTATTCAACCAGCAAGTAATTTTTTGACTCAAAATGACATAGGTGTCTCCCAAAAGATAATAAGATGATGTACAAGAGGCATTATTGTGGAAAAAAAACATTTCTCAGCTTCTATTTACATTTGAGCAAAAAGTGTCCAGTCCAAAATTATTCATACCCTTCTCAATAATCAATAGAGAAGCCTTTATTGGCTATTACAGCAATCAAACGCTTCCTATAATTGCAGACCAGCTTTTTGCATGTCTCCACAGGTATTTTTCCCCATTCATCTTTAGCAATGAGCTCCAAATCTTTCAGGTTGGAGGGTCTTCTTGCCATCACCCTGATCTTTAGCTCCCTCCACAGATTCTCAATTGGATTCAAGTCTGGACTCTGGCTGGGCAACTCCAAAACGCTAATGTTGTAGTCTGCTAACCATTTCTTCACCACTTTTGCTGGGTGTTTTGGGTCATTGTCTTGCTTAAATGTCCACTGGTGCCCAAGGCCAAGTTTCTCTGCCGACTGCCTGATGTTGTCGTTGAGAATCCTCCTTTTTCATGGTGCCGTTTACTGTGATTAGGTTCCTTGGTCCATTGGCTGAAACCCCCCCCCAAAGCATTATGTTCCCACCACCATGTTTGACAGTGGGGATGGTGTTCTTTGGGTTGAAGGCTTCTCCTTTTTTACGCCAAATAAAGGAAACGTCATTGTGACCAAACAATTCAATTTTTGTTTCATCTGACCAGAACACAGAAGACCAGAAGTCGTCGTCTTTGTCTAGAAGAGCTTTTGCAAAGGCCAAGCGAGCTTTTGTGTGGCTTATCTGGAGAAGTGGCGTCCTCCTTGGTCTGCATCCGTGGAACCCAGCAGTGTGCAGTGTCTGTTGGATTGTCTGCCTTGAGACACTGCCACCAACAGAGCCCAGATTCACCAGGATGGCCTTGGTGGTGATCCTTGAATTCTTTTGCACCTCTCTAACCATCCTCCTGGCCAGCACAGGTGTCACTTTTGGCCTCCGACCACGTCCTCTGAGATTTTCCACAGTGTGGAACATCTTGTATTTTTTAATAATACTTTGCACTGTAGACACTGGAACTTGAAAACATTTAGAAATGGACTTGTAGCCCTTTCCTGACTTGTGAGCAGCCACAGGTCCTCACTGAGCTCCTTTGTCTTAGCCATGGCTGTCCACAAACCAACTGCAGAGAGCCGCTGTTTTTCACCTGTTGAGTTGATTAAAACAGCTGTTCCCAATTAATCAGGGTAATTAGGATGCTTTAGAACAGCTTGGACTATTTGGAATGGTATAGAACTTTTGATTTTCCCACAGACTGTGACTGTTTGTGAAGGGTATAAATAATTTTGGACTGGACACTTTTTGCTCAAATGTAAATAAAAGCTGATAAATGTTTTTTTCCCCCACAATAATGCCTCTTGTACATCGTCTTATTATCTTTTGGGAGACACCTATGTCATTTCCCGTCAAAAAATTACTTGCTGGTTGAATAAAAGCCAAAATTTGCCAAGGGTATGAATAATTATGGTCAGCACTGTACATCCCATTCCTATTTGTCCATCAGCAGCAAAGTGAGTTTGAGTAGCCTCTAAGAGGCACTTAGAATGCAAAAGAAATCACTCCTCCCGGGCGTACCAACAAATCTGTAAAAGGAACGAGCACCGAAAACTAAAAGAAAAAACTCCATAACCTTTAGGTTAATGTGTTTATAGCCACCTTGTTGTATTGTCACACAAGGTAAAATTATCATAGCACCTACCTTCATCCATGTTCAGCCCTTCCTGAAAATTTCTTGCATGCTCCTTCATTAATAAATACTAGAAAAATACCACAGCAGCCCCTTCAAACAGTGGATCGTAGGGGGTGCCAAGACACTTGGCTCCTCATGATACTGTTATTGTTGGCCAGGCCAGTATGTTTACATTAAAGAATTTGTTACTTATATCTTATATTTATATTTTGGTTTATGACTTTTAGGGTAAGGGCTACTTTCACACTTGCGGCAGAGTGATCTGGCAAGCAGTTCCGTCGCTGGAACTGCCTGCCGGATCCGGCAAAACGTATGACAACTGATGGCATTAGTAAGACTGATCAGTCTTAAAAATGTCTGATCAGTCAAAAAAATGCATACTTTATGAATGAAGTAGGCGGCGCAGGCACGTGACGTCAGTGAGTTCCGGCCGCCCGCCCGCCCTGCTGTGCCTGCTACAGGACATTTAGTAAGTACGGTAGTACAGATGGGGCTGGGGATCGGAACTTCAATGAAAGCTATTATAAAATGTTTAGGCTATAAAGCAGTGAGTGAGCGGTGGGGCCGGAGTACAGTGACCGCATCGGCCCCACCACATTTGCATGACACCGGCCCCTCCTCCCTCCCCCGTCCAGCTGATACATTGCAGTCTGCGATGCAGCAGCATCGCAGACTGCGATGTAAAATGGCAGCATTCGCCCCATAAGACGCAGGGGCATTTCCCTCCACTTTTGGGGAAGAAAAAGTGTGTCTTATGGGGCGAAAAATACGGTAAATCTGGAGTGACACTAATATCGCTAATCACAGCTACTTTTCAAAAATGGAGTGGTGTAAAAATGCAAAAAGTTTCTTTCTGAAGTCAGAATTCTAGAGTGCAGGGTGTGATAAATCTCCAGCCAAGGTGTTGACTGGTTTACAAAGCGCTCTGCTAGGGCGTTCTGATTTAGTAACGTGTCGGCCCTTACTTACGTCTTCTATAAGTTAGCTGTTGCGGAAATGGACTACAATGAACATCTTTCTGAAGGACCCAACACATCTGTATCCCATCTTTTATCTTCTCCTTGGTAATGTGAACACTTTCTGGGAACTCTTCATATCAGTCAAGGACAGTGGTAATCGGATCATATAATCGGATTTTACCTTTGTACATCTGAGCTTGAAGACCACAGTACTATATAATGATGTTGTAAGAATGAAAAATCACAAAGTCCTTATGCACTACTTCTATAGTTGAATATTTTCTTTTATCGCTAGTTATTGTGAACTCAAATTTATGGGTTGAAAATGAAAGTCCCTTGTATGTTTGGTTTAGAGATTATTTTGTGGTGTATTCTTCATATCGTATTTGTGTGAAAGCAGCAAATAACACCGTTCTAGTGATGCCCATATAAACCGTGCTACACGGGTCACTGTGCAAAATGGTGCCTATGACTGCCATATGGCACTTAGTTGTTACATACCGGTAGTTAATACGTTGAAAAAAGACATAAGTCCATCAAATTCAATCAAGGGATATGTTGGGACGTGAATCCCAGAAGTAAGTGAGACTCTGTACAAACAAAATAGTCCATAAATTACAAAAGGGTCCAAATTTGCTGCACATTTTTTAAGTGAATTCTACTACTTTTCTCTGCTTACAATACGACTTATTTTACACATGGTCATTCTTTTCCCTGCAGATATTTACTAAAGCTAGCAGAATTGTTTGAAAAACTCAGGGTGAGCTATGCTTTTGTATATTTTTATTTCTTCTAATTTTTGGCACTTTTGTGAAGATTTGGTAACTAGCATTTGCTAATTTTGTCATATTTGTTGTTTCAGAAAGTAGAAGCCAGAGTTGCATCAGATGAAGACTTAAAGCTGTCCGAACTCTTAAGATACTATGTGCTTAATATTGAGGCAGCCAAGGTATTTTTTTTTATCGTTCTAGACTTCTAGAGGATAAGTAAAGTAGATATGGATTTATTTTTTGTGATTTTTCACCTTTTTTAAAAATGTATAAATATATTCACCTTTATTCAGGACCTATTGCTGAGGAGGACAAAGAGCCTGGCTGAATATGAGAACTCAAACAAAGCTCTTGATAAGGCCAGGTTGAAAAGCAAAGACGTGAAACAGGCGGAGTTGCATCAACAACAGTGCTGCCAGAAATTCGAGAAGCTCTCCGAGTCTGGGAAACAGGGTAGGGAAGAGTGGTACTTCACTTTTCAGTTGCCACTTCCTTCTTCAGACGTCATACTTCACTAGCTTAACCATCCTGTTTTTATTGCTATTCATTGCACTTTTTTTTTTCTTAGAATGAACAGAAGGAATACCAAGTATCAGCAATAGGAAACCACCACGATTTAAAATCTATATTGTTTCATGCACCCTTGTGTAACCACCATGGGCTGTCATGCTGTGCCGCTGGACACTGGTGCAATGGATTCGGAAAGTGTTCAGACCCTTTCACTTTTTTTTTTACACTTTATGTTGCGGCCTTGTGCTAAAATAAAAAAAAACTATATATCAAGTTTTCCCCATCAATCGGCACTCAATACCCCATAATGAGAAAGTGAAAACAGAAATTTAGATTTTTATTTTTAAAAGGAAAAACTTTTTTTTTTTTTCATGGATATAGACCCTTGAAATGTAACTCTCTGGGCCTCCAATTTCTCTTGATCATCCTTGCGATGTTTCTACACCTTGTTTGGAGTTCACCTGTGGTAAATACAGTTGCTTGGACATGATTTGGAAGAGACAGCCCTGTCTATATAGGTTCTCAGAGCTGACAATGCATACAGTGCCTTAGAAAAGTATTCAAACCTTGAACTTTTCCCAAAAAAAATTCACGTTACACCCACAGACTTAAATGTTTTTTATTGTTATTTTATGTTATAGACCAACACAAAGTAGCAAGTTTGTGTGAAGTGAAAAGAAAATGATTCATGGTTTTCAAAAATGTTAATAAATAAAAATCTGAAAGTGTGGCGTGCATTTGTATTCAGTTCCCCTGAGTCAATACTTTGTCGGATCATTTTTGCTGCAATTACAGCTGCAATTTTTTTTTTTTAAATTTTTTGGGGGGGGAAGAGGGTCTACCAGTTCAAGGAGTATGAATATTTTTTTCAAGGCACTGTATCAGAGCAAAAACCAAGCCATGAGCAGGAAAGAGCTGCCCGTAGAGCTCAGAAACATGATTGTGTTCTGCTGCATTGAAAGTTCCCAAGAGCACAGTGGCCTCCATAATTTTTAAATGGAAGAAGTTTGGAGCAATCAGGACCCTTCCTAGAGCTGGCCGCCCTACCAAACTAATCGGGTGAGAAGGGCCTTGTTAAGAGAGGTAACCAAGAACCTAGTTATTATTCTGGTTGGGCTCCAAAGATCTTGTGTGCAGATGAGAGAAACTTCTAGAAGGTCCATTATTACCGCAGCACTCCACCAATCGGGGCTTTATGGCCAGAAAGAATACTCTCCTCAAGATTCTCTTGTCTGATGAAAACAACTTTTCAAGTTTTTGACCTCCGTTCTAAGTGTCAAGACTGGGGGAAAACCAGACACTGCTCATCACTTGCCCAATAATATCCCTACAGTTGGAGGTGATGGTGGAAGCATCATACTGTGGGGGTGTTTTAGGAACTGGGAGACTAGTCGTGGTCGAGGGAAAGGAACTGGGAGATTAGTTGTGGTCGAGGGAAAGCTGAATGGAGCAAAGTACAGAGATATTCTTAAAAACTGATTGCTCTGGACCTCAGACTGGGCCAACAGTTTACCTTTCTACAAAACAATGACCCTACCTAAGCACACAGCCATGACAACATAGGAGTGGCTTAGAGCCCTGACTTGAACCCAGTCGAACATCTGGAGACACCTGACAATAACTTTACACACAGTCCCCATTCAGCTCAACAGGTCTTGAGAGGATTTGCAGGGAAGAAAAGCAAAAAAATCCCCCCAAATCCAGGTGTTCAAACATTGTGGCAGCATACCCAAGAAGACTGGAGGCTGTTATCACTGCCAAATGTACTGAGCAAAGGGTCTGGATACTTATGGTAATGCAAGATTTTAGTTTTTTATTTTCAATAAATTAGCAAAGATTTCGGACATTCTGTTTTCACTTTCTGATTAAGGGGTATTGATTGCAGAATGATGGGGGGAAAACTTGAATTATTTTATTTTAGCACAGGGCCTGCAACATAACAAAATGTGAATAAGTGAAAGGGTCTGAAAACTTCTTGAATGCACTGTATATGGTGATCTGGGAATAATGCGAGACCATTCTCATGATTGGTGACGATCTAAGTAGTCAGATCCCCACCACTGGGAAAGCCAAGATATGCCATCACTTTTTATGATGTTTATAATGCTATAGTATCACTCTATCCATCCAGGAAGTCAAAGGAAGCTCACCGGCTATGTTTTGCATGTTTTCCCTTAAGGGAAATCTCACCTTTGCAATGTCTTATTTTATAGAACTGACTAGCTTCAAACAAAGAAGAGTGTGTGCTTTTCGAAAAAACCTGGTGGAGATGACAGAGTTAGAAATTAAGCACGCCAAGGTTGGTGGTGTTATCAAGTTTTATTCTATCCACTGCTCTTGATATACAACACATGTAGCCCTAGTTCTAGAGGTTCTTCATGTGTGCTGATGTTGATATTGTATCTATACTTTACACTCTTAAAGGGGATTGTACAAGTGATTCACTATTATCAAGACAGTCAATCAATGTCTGACACGGGTGTGACACCCAGCACCCCAGCCAATCAGCTGTGTCAGAGTAGCCCCGGTGCTGGAACTACACAGCTATGTCCATTGGGTGGTGGATATTTATTGCCTATCCACAGGTTTGGCCATCTCATGTAAATTCATAGACGGACTTTAAAGAAACATGAAATTCTGAGCTTGCAGTTGATTTTCAAATCTGCCGCATGTTCATTGTGTTGCAGATTTTCATTGCAGATTTCACCCTTTGCGATGCAAAGGATCAAACTTCGAAATCTATGGCAGAACCACATGTAACACATCGCACTGACCTCATAATCATATTTGTTTGTAATTATTGTCTTCTATATTACTTCTAATCATATACTGCTCACGTGTTTCTCTGTCACCAATCTGTCATACTGTCCTCTCTGATAACCTGGTGACACAGACCCTGAGCAAAAATGCTGTGGTTAGGTTGGTATTACACCAGCAGATACGGCTGATGATTGTTGGGAAGGAAGCGTTCGTTCCCAACAATCGCCTGCTCGTTAGTAAAGGAGACCACTGCAGTTACATGCAGAGATCCCCTCCACAGTATGGGGAGGAGCGATCACTAATGCCTTACAGAACCAATATTTGCCGGCAGCAGACCGTGATTAGACGGCACAATCTGCCCCCGGCGAACCATGATTTTTTTTATCTGCTTAAAAATTGTGATTGCCTGATGAATTTGAATTTGCGCGTTGATTGAGTAATTCGTGGCAGTATTAGGCTACTTTCACACTAGCGCTCGGGGCTCCGCTTGTGAGTTCCGTTTGCTCAGAATGCATCAGTCTGGCACCGTTTGTCCTCCGCTCCGCTCATCAGGCAGACACCCAAACGCAGCTTGCAGCGTTCGGGTGTCCGCCTGGCCGTGCGGAGGCAAACGGATCCGTTAAGACTTACAATGTAAGTCAATGGGGACGGATCCGTTTGAAGTTGACACAATATGGCTCAATTTTCAAACGGATCCGTCCCCCATTGACTTTCAATGTAAAGTCAAAACGGATCCGTTTGCATCATCATGGATCCGTTTTGTTCATGGTAATGCAAACGGATCTAAGCGTTTGCATTATAGGTGCGGATCAGTCTGTGCAGATACCAGACGGATCCGCACCTTAACGCAGGTGTGAAAGTAGCCTTACACAGGCAGATTATCACTAACGAGCGTTAATATGAACAGTTGTTAGCGATGATCTACACAATTATCTGCTGGTATAACACAGCCTTTACTTTCTTGAATTGACCCAACCATTTTTCTAAAATGTGTATTGAGAAAATTGAGGTCAATGGGGCTATTCACATGGCTTTAAGACCAGACGGACTCCATTGAAATCAGTGGGCCCGTTTTTAAAGGCCATTTAGACAGGAGCGCATACTCGCCTTATCCACTTGCATGTGCAGGAACACTCGCTCCTTACTAGAGGCTGCAAATCCGTCCAGAATTTCTCTGCAACTGGTGAAAACCCTATGCACATTAATGTATCGTACACACAGAAGCCCTTGCTGCAGGACAACAAGTCATTCCACTCTACTTATTTATTTTTAGGATATTTCCTCCTAAATTACACAATAATGTGAATACTGTATGTTCTGTACAATACCAGACAACATACAGTTATTGCTGCTGCCATAAAGTGCTGTTGGAGGCTCCGTTCTGAGTCTCTGCAACAGATTCTACAGTAAGGCTACTTTCACACTAGCGTTAATATTTCCGGTATTGAGATCCGTCATAGGGTCTCAATACCGGAAAAAAAAAAAAAAAACTTCTGTTTTGTCCCTATTCATTGTCAATGGGGACAAAACGTAACTGAACAGAACGCTCCAAAGTGCATTACGTTCTCATACCGTCCTGAGATGCAGAGCAAAACAGATCCATCATGACCCACAATGCAAGTCAATGGGGATGGATCCGTTTTCTCTGACACAATTGAAAACGGATCCGTCCCCCATTGACTTTCAATGGTGTTCATGACTGATCCATCTTGACTATGTTAAAGATAATACAACCGGATCCGTTCATAACAGATGCAGACGGTTGTATTATCAGTAGCAGAAGTGTTTTTGCTGAACCCTGACGGATCCAGCAAAAAACACTAGTGTGAAAGTAGCCTAAGGGAGGTGTCACCAAAGCGGTTTGTTTCAGTTTTCAATTCAGATTTTTGAGCCAAAGCCAGACGTGGTTTGGAAAGGATTGAGAAATATTAAGGAATGCCTGTTCTTTCCTTCTGGATCCACTTCTAACTCTGGTTCAAACAAATGCATCAAAAACTGCCCCAAAAAGCTGTGTGTGACATCATCCTAGGTCTAAGAGTATTGCTGTATGCAGCGCTAGTGTCCCCATCTGAACAAACTGACCCCCACGACTTTCAATTGGGTGCCGATTGTATCCGTTATGTCATGGATCTAGAACAGTGTTGTGGTTTCTGTGAAAGCCATGATGAATATTTGGACACTTAGTAGACTACTTTAGAACGTTAGACACAGTGGTAATACTGAGCGCGCACTGGAGAGTCCTCATTCATGAGCTCACGGCTCTCTCCGGAAAAATGTCAATTAGCGGCAGGAGGAGTAAAGCCAGGAGCTCATGAATGTGAGGACTCCCTAGTAAGGCTACATTCACACAACCGTGAAAAATAACGGCCGTTAAAAACATACACTGCCAGTTTTTCATGGCCGTTTTGCATAAGAGTGTGCATCCATTTTTTTTCGCCGTCTATCCGTTTTTAATGACCGTTATGAGCTTCATAGGCTTTTTTTTTTTTTTTATCCCAGTCTCTGCAGTGCCTGCAGTATATACAATGCCTCTCTTTAGTGCCCCCTGGACATATAAGGCCCTTTTAGTGCCCGCAACATCTATAATAGCCCCAATAGTGCCCACAGCATTTATAATCGACCCCATAGCGCCAACAGAATCTATAATAGCCTCCATAGGGCCTGCAGTACCTATAATAGCCCCCGTAGTGCCCCCAGTATATATGTCTTCATAGTGGCCCCTGTATGTATGTGTGTGTGTGTATATGTGTGTATATGTGTGTGTGTGTATATATATATATATATATAGAGATGAAAGAAGTCGGACTGCACTCCAAAAAATAGTGAAATACACGGTTTTATTCACCCATAGTCTGGCAAACTTGCGACGTTTCGGCTCACAAGAGCCTTCCTCATGGCTTGAGGAAGGCTCTTGTGAGCCGAAACGTCGCAAGTTTGCCAGACTATGGGTGAATAAAACCGTGTATTTCACTATTTTTTGGAGTGCAGTCCGACTTCTTTCATCTCTACAATACTTGGGGTATTGCCGTTACCCTGTGCCGGACGTTGCACCCACATCGTTGGTGGTGCTCCCGCTGGATCTCCTTCTCTTTCTATATATATATATATATATATATATATATAAAATAAAAAAATTATAATAAAAAACTCGCTTTATCCACTTGCATGAGCAGGAACAATCGCTATTCACTGGAAGAGCCAGGACCCAATGCACACTGTGTCATGATGTCACATCATGTGACGTCACCGAACTGTGTGAGTCGGGCTCTGCAGATTTTAAAATTTGCAGCGTGGTGATTGTCACAGATGTGCAGCCGATTTTTACTGTGAATTTCATCTTTTTACCAAGGTGATATCCGTTGCGGAGTTGCACAGTCTGCCTCCAAATCTCCTTGTCACATACGGATTAGTTTCAAAATTAGTAGCCGAAAATATCCATGTCAAAACCCCTAAGCAACATTCTGGGCAGAATTGAAAATGCGCCCCAATTTTGGCACAGTTTGTACCACAGAACTGGCATACGTGCCTTGCACCACATTTATAACCATTTTAGACCCTTTTTTTTTTTTTCCTCGTCGTGCAACAAAGGGGTGTGGATTACTGGAAAGGGGGAGTGGGGTGGGAGTTAAACGCTCCATTGTGCACCAAAAATTTGCCGCATTTGTGTCCCAAACTAAGCCAACAAATATGGGATGTCAATTTAGACTAGACGGTGTCTGTGATGAACCGGACGCCGTTTAAAACTTTCTACGACAGTATTAGGCACCTTTTACACTCGCCTTTTAGCTTTCCATTCTTGTGATCTGTCAGAAGAACAAAAAAAAATACGGATCTGTTATTTCCGGCATCCGTTATGATCAGTTTGTGTCAGTTCCTTCAGAGATCAGATATTTTTGACGGGAGAAAGTCCTGCATGCAGTATTTTCTCTCCTGTCAAAAATAACTGATCTCTGACCATAGCTAGAGATAATTGAATCCCACGAAGTGGAATTTGATCCGAATTTTAGGATAAATTCATGTTGCCTCAAAGCCGAATTTCCTTGTGCTTTGTGTTAGTTAATCTATTTAACTTGAAATAGTGTAAAAAAACAAATTAATTCATGTATGAAAGCGGCATCTGAGGGATACAGTGACGGAGGGCAGAGCTTTCGTCGCTCCCTGTCATTGCACCAGCTACTTACAAAAAAAAAGCGCTTCGTGATGAAGTAATTCGCCACAGAGCAAATTTTTTTGTAAAATTCGCAGAAGCAGCCGGATCGAACTTTCTAAGAATTCGCTCACCTCAAGTCATAACTGATGCTCAAAATAAGATGGATCAGTTGGTGTCAGTTTGCTTTGCACTAAAAATAACGGCGCATAATTGATGCAAAATAAAGGATACTTTTTTTTTTCTCCTGTTCTTCTGATGGATCAGAAGAAGGAAAGCACAACGGTGATGTGAACGCGGCCCCCATGTATCATGCGTGGGCAGAGGGGCTGGAGCATGCCAGGAAAGACAGAATAATTCAGTGAAGATATCTGCAGCTTTGGTGATTTTCCTGTCTTTGTTTTTTACAGAATAACATCTCCTTATTACAAAGCTGCATCGACCTCTTTAAGAACAGCTAAACGGGAGCCCAGGCCTGAAGAAGCACCAGTTGCACATCTGACATCCTGAGCAGAGCAGCTCTGTCTTTACACAATCATAACTTTGGGTCTTAGAGGACTATCATGATAGAAGTCAAGATATATATTAGTGTATGTGTTTAGTAAAATTTCTAACAATGGGGGAAATCTAATATTGCTCTTATAAAAGGTTAAAAGGGCTTTCCAGTTTTTTTTTGTTTTTTATACTGATGGCCCATCCTCTGGATAGGTCATCAGTATCTGATCGGTGGGAGTCCGACACCCGAGACACCCGCCGATCAGCTGTTTTGAGAAGGCAGCGGTGTTCCTCTGAGCGCTGCTGCCTTCTTGCAGCTTACCAAGCACAGCGCCCTACATTGTATAGTGGCTCTGCTTGGTATTGAACTCGGTCCCATTCACTTAAGTAGGGCCGAGCTGCTCCTAGGCCACGTGACACATGAATGTGTCATCACTCAGCCTAGAAAAAGCGGAGAGAAGGCCGCGGTGCTCACAGGAGCGCTGCTGCCTTCTCAAACAGCTGATCAGTGGGGGTCCCAGGTGTTCAGACCCCTACCGATCAGAAACTGATGACCTATTGAGATGATTTGTCATCACTAAGAAAATCTTGGAAAACTCCTTTTAAAGCTGATCTTTTCAACTATTTGTTCAGTAAGATCTGTTTCATTGTATATATAAATATATACACAAAGATTTACTATGTGTTCCTTTTATTTTATTTTTTTAAAACTTTACTGTTTAGTAATATGAGACTTTAAAATCACATCTCATTCCAGGGAAAAAAGTGGACGAGTAAGGGCTCTTTCACACTTGCGTTGTCCGGATCCGGCGTGTACTCCACTTGCCGGAATTACACTCCGGATCCGGAAAAACGCAAGTGTACTGAAAGCATTTGAAGACGGAACCGTCTTCAAAATGCGTTCAGTGTTACTATGGCACCCAGGACGCTATTAAAGTCCTGGTTGCCATAGTAGGAGCGGGGAGTGGGGGAGCAGTATACTTACAGTCCGTGCGGCTCCCGGGGCGCTCCAGAATGACGTCAGAGCGCCACATGCGCATGGATGACGTGTCCAATACGATCACATGATCCATGCGCTTGGGGCGCCCTGACGTCACTCTGGAGCGCCCCGGGAGCCGCACGGACGGTAAGTATACTGCTCCCCCGCTCCCCGCTACACTTTACCATGGCTGCCAGGACTTTAGCGTCCCGGCAGCCATTGTAACCATTCAGAAAATGCTAAATGTCGGCAATGCGCCGAAACGACGTTTAGCTTAAGGCCGGATCAATGCCTTTCAATGGGCATTAATTCCGGATCCGGCCTTGCGGCAAGGCTTCCGGGTTTTTGGCCGGAGCAAAAAGCGCAGCATGCTGCGGTATTTTCTCCGGCCAAAAAACGTTCCGTTCCGGAACTGAAGACATCCTGATGCATCCTGAACGGATTTCTCTCCATTCAGAATGCATGGGGATAATCCTGATCAGGATTCTTCCGGCATAGAGCCCCGACGACGGAACTCTATGCCGGAAGAAAAGAACGCAGGTGTGAAAGAGCCCTAAGATAACTTACATGACTCTTTTTCACTGTATTTACTTCCCTCTTACTTTTTTAAAGGGATTGTCCGGGATTAAAAAAAATTGCAAACAGTCTCTGTTTACCTGGAGCAGTAACGTGCCATACATGCCTGTGGTCACTGCAGCTAATCACTGGCCTCAGCATTCATGCCTGCAGGTGACTGTTGAGGCCAGTGATTGGCTGAAGAAGTCACATAGTTGTTGGTGACATATTTTAATTTTTTTTATTTTATTCTGGTCAACCCCTTTATTAGAATAAATGAAATCCTACTGGACAGAGCAAATTACACAGTAGCAGCTCAAACACGCATCATATCCAGGACAAACTGTGTGGGATCCGATAGAAATAAAAATTGTGCTCTTTGTTGGCACAGAGGCCGGGTTCACATAACGTTTTTCTATCCATTTAATGTATACAAAAAATGTATGCGTTAACGGATGCCATAGAGGTCCATTGTTAAAAAAAAAAAAAGTTAAAAATAAAGTATACTTTTTTTTTTTTTACTAGACTCTGCAGGATAGAAACGTGTTGTGTGCTAGGCTTCTGTATCCTTTTTCTTTTTTTTCCCCTTAACGTATACGTTAAACAAATGGCAAAAACGTGATGTGAACCCACCCTAGCAGGCACCTGTTGGGGCAACAGTGAAGGAGACGAGCGTTCTAGAGAGCACACTAAAGTGGACCGAAGGACGGTGGAATGTTGATACCGCAGGAGGTGGTGAGATTTATATGAACGAGCTAGAAGCAATATAAGGCTGATGGAATTGAAGTCTTCCTGCTGTATTCTTACAGATCTGTCCCGTTTATAATTACTCTTAAAGGGGTGTTCCCATCATATAATGTTTGATATGTCGTAATATAATGATGGGTGGAGGGCCAACTGTTAGGTGGATGGGGCTGTGCTGCTGTTCTCCGGAGCAGCTGGCCGCAGCTGTGCACCAGGCTACACTGCAAATGAACCACAGAACCTGTATACAATCTAAACAAGTACGATTTGTTTGTTTAAATCCCCCCCCCCCCCCCCCCTCTTTGCAATGGCAGACCTGGTTCTGTGCAGGAATTGTTGTGCTTTTATTTCAGGTTCCACTCTTCAGAGGTTTGGATACTGTCTGATCTGTAGACAGCTCTCCATAATGCAACAGGAAATTACCTTTTTGAAATATGAGATTTGTAAATTAACCATTAAGCAAACCCAGACTGACAACATTGCAATGCCACTGCCACAGAGGCCCCCTAGAAATGGAAGATGGGTTACTGTAGGTTCTGGTAGACTGAGAGTTGTGGATAGAAGACATGTCCCACAGTCTGTGGCTCTCCATAATTCATTTGCAGCACTTTCAGAGTGCAAGAGCAACATGGCGGATGGCTCAAGCACAGTGGGTGAGAACCAATAATCTCCCATGCCTAAAGTATGCAAGACTGCAGCCAAAGACAAAAAGTAGAAGGTGAGGACTGATAGTAAGCAGCTGTTGGTGGGCGATTCCATCATGAGAGGTGTGAAGTTTGAGGAGAATTGTGTTGTAAGATGTCTCCCTGGTGCTACCGCTAGCTGGGATAGACGACGGATCCTTAATATTGTTAGGCAAGCAAAACAGGAAAGGGAAGTGGATGTTATTGTCCATCTGGGGACAAACGATCTGGCTTGCAATGAGGTTTCAAAGGTGAAAGAAGCTTTTCACACACTTGGAAAGGATATACGGGAGGTTGCATCAACTGTTTCATTCTCTGCAGTTTTGCCTGTGCATAACCTTCAGCATGACAGGAAGATGCGCATTAAGGAATTCAATGTATGGCTTGGTGAATGGTGTCGGAACCAAGGGTTTGGCTTGGTGTCTCATGTTAGCTCTTGTTGGAATGGAAAAGAACTGTACAAGAAAGATGGTTTGCATCTTTCTCTCAAAGGAACGACTGTCCTCGGTGAACAGTTCCAAGTATTTGCTAAGGAGCATTTAAACTAGGAAAGGGGGGCAAAAGAGTGATAATCCAGCAGTCCGACTGCCCCCCGGAACAATGCCAGAAGATGCCAGTAGCACAAAGGTTAAGAATTGACAAGCTCAGATTCTTATCTACAAATGCTCGCAGTTTAGGGAATAAGATCAATGAACTTGAGGCTATAATGGCATCTGAGAATATAGATGTAGTGGCTGTTACTGAGACGTGGTTCAAGGGGAGTAATGACTGGGATATATCAATACCAGGGTTCTCTCTATACAGGAAAGACAGAAAAGACAAGAAGGGGGCAGGGGTGGCCCTGTATGTGAAAGACAGCATAAAATCTAATTTGATACAAGTTAGCGAGAACAATTTTGAGTCAGTTTGGGTTACCTTGCAGCTTGATAATCATAAGGTAACTCGTGTAGGTGTGATATATAGACAACCTAGCCAAGTCAAAGAATTAGATGATCTACTAGTTGAGGAAATGGCTAAAATGACATTGAAGGGGGAAGTTATCATTATGGGAGACTTCAATCTTCCTGATGTAAACTGGAAAACCAAAATAGCTAGTTCTGCCAGGAGTACAGATATTCTAAATTCCCTACTGGGATTATCTCTACAGCAAGTAGTTGAGGAGCCAACCCGGAAGGAGGCCATTTTAGATTTAGTATTCACAAATGGGAATTTGGTATATGATATTACTGTAGGGGAAAGCTTGGGATCTAGTGATCACCAGTCAGTGTGGTTTACTATAAGTACAGTGACTGAGTCACACCACACAAAAACAAAAGTTTTAGATTTTAGAAAAACTGACTTTTCTAAAATTAGATTAGTGGTATACGAGTCCCTATTAGATTGGAACAGTTTCATTGGAGTCCAGGAGAAATAGGACTACTTAAAAGAGGCACTATTGAAGGCAACAGAAAATTGCATTAGGCTTGTCAGTAAAAGCAAAAAAAGGAAAAGACCACTGTGGTACTCAGCAGAAGTGGCCAAAATCATTAAAAACAAAAAGATAGCATTTAGGAATTATAAAAAAAAAAAAAAAAAAACGAGGATGACAGGCTTATTTACAAGATTAGGCAGAGAGAGGCCAAACAAGTTATAAGAGCTTCTAAAGCACAGGCAGAAGAGAAATTAGCTCAGTCAGGGAAAAAAGGCGATAAGGCATTCTTCAGATACATAAATGAAAAAAGGAAACTAAAACAAGGAATTACAAAATTAAAAACAAAAGAAGGAAGGTATATTGAAGAAGTTAAAGAACTAGCTGACTGCCTCAATGAATACTTCTGTTCAGTCTTTACGAAGGAAAATGAAGGAAAAGGACCTCAGTTAGGAAAGAAGACTAATGAATCTTTTGATGCATGTGTCTTTACAGAGTAAGAGGTTCTAAGTCAGCTGTCTAAAATCAATACAAATAAGTCACAGGGGCCTGATGGGATACACCCAAAGCTATTAAAAGAGCTCAGCGGTGAACTAGCAAAACCATTAACAGATTTATTTAACCAATCACTGGCAACAGGAGTCGTCCCAGAAGATTGGAAATTAGCAAATGTTGTGCCCATTCACAAGAAAGGTAGTAGGGAGGAATCGGGCAACTATAGGCCAGTAAGCCTGACATCAATAGTGGGGAAATTAATGGAAACCATACTTAAGGAGAGGATTGTGGAACATCTAAAATCCCATGGATTGAAAGATGAAAAACAGCATGGGTTTACTTCAGGGAGATCATGTCAAACTAATCTTATTGATTTTTTTGATTGGGTGACTAAAACAATAGATGTCGGAGGTGCAGTAGACATTGCTTATCTAGACTTCAGTAAGGCTTTCGATACTGTCCCACACAGAAGGCTTATCAATAAATTGCAGTCTTTGGGCTTGGACTCCCATATTGTTGAATGGATTAGGCAGTGGCTGAGGGACAGGCAACAGAGGGTTGTAGTCAATGGAGTATATTCAGACCAAGGTCTTGTTACCAGTGGGGTACCTCAGGGATCTGTTCTGAGACCCATATTGTTTAATATCTTTATCAGCGAAATTGCAGAAGGCCTCGATGGTAAGGTGTGTCTTTTTGCTGATGACACAAAGATTTGTAACAGGGTTGATGTTCCTGGAGGGATACACCAAATGGAAAAGGATTTAGGAAAACTAGAGGAATGGTCAAAAATCTGACAACTAAAATTTAATGTGGATAAGTGCAAAATAATGCACCTGGGGCGTAAAAACCCAAGAGCAGAATATAAAACCAGTGATACAGTCCTAACCTCAGCATCTGAGGAAAGGGATTTAGGGGTCATTATTTCAGAATAATTAAAGGTAGGCAGACAATGTCATAGAGCAGCAGGAAATGCTAGCAGAATGCTTGGGTGTATAGGGAGAGGCATTACTAGTAGAAAGAGGGAGGTGCTCATGCCGCTCTACAGAGCACTAGTGAGACCTCATTTGGAGTATTGTGCTCAGTACTGGAGACCATATCTCCAGAAGGATATTGATACTTTGGAGAGAGTTCAGAGAAGAGCTACTAAACTGGTACATGGATTGCAGGATAAAACTTACCAGGAAAGATTAAAGGACCTTAACATGTATAGCTTGGAAGAAAGAAGAGACAGAGGGGATATGATAGAAACTTTTAAATACATAAAGGGAATCAACAAGGTAAAAGAGGAGAGAATATTTAAAAGTAGAAAAACTGCTACAAGAGGACATAGTTTTAAATTAGAGGGGCAAAGGTTTAAAAGTAATATCAGGAAGTATTACTTTACTGAGAGAGTAGTGGATGCATGGAATAGCCTTCCTGCAGAAGTGGTAGCTGTAAATACAGTGAAGGAGTTTAAGCATGCATGGGATAGGCATAAGGCCATCCTTCATATAAGATAGGGCCAGGGGCTATCCATAGTACTCAGTATATTGGGCAGACTAGATGGGCCAAATGGTTCTTATCTGCCGACACATTCTATGTTTCTAACCTAATAATATTTAACTGTAAATGTATTGAAATGCGCTTATTTTTCTATATCATGCCCTCCAGTGCCGGGAGCGCTGCCACATGGGAAGTGGTGCGCTCTCTATATGTCTGTTTGTCTGTTCTATAATAAATAATACTGGCATGAGTAGTGATGAGGCTCCTGAGGAGGTCAGGACACTAGAAACGCGTCGAGCCAGTGTGGAGCTACAGCCAGTGTCAGCAGACGTAATTGAGGTACACTAGACCACGTCAGGCCAGTGGTGTAAGAGAGCAGGGGAGTTGGTATATTAGGGACCTACTGTATGATGTGCTAAATACCACTAGGCATACACCACCCCGCTACCATTGACCCCCATTAGTGATACTTTACCGGAGCTCCACATTGCTAATATACAGTGTGGTCTGAGCTGCTGTTAGGGGTTACGCCCAGCAACAGGCATAGGAGTGAAGGCGGCCTTGCACAGGCACATGTATTCAGCTTAATAGTGAGATTGCACAGTGAAAGCTCCTAGGTATAGTATTGGATTAGAATTATCTTTGTGTAAGTTTTCCCCATTTTAAGCAAATAACATAATAAAGTTGGTTTGTTATTTTATTTTAGCTTCCCTTTAAATACTGTGATCTGAAATTGGTGGTGACATAATTGTGAATATCCATTAGTAATTACGGCTATATCATGCCCTCATCCATTTATTTCCCATGACTATGACAGCTGCAGCACAGTTGCACGTGTTTGACTGTTGAGCTGGTTTGGGTTCTCAGGATTGTGCAGTAACTCCCAACTCTGAATAGGTCTACTTCTGGGGATGCACAGTACCCATAGAGCATTCCTATTCAGAGGCCACATGAAGGCACTGACTTAATAGCTCTAGGACTCCCCTCAGGCCGGCCAGTGGGAACTCTAATGCAACTCTCGGATACACTCATTAGGACGACTGGCCCTGTTTCTGCTGCTCCAAGTAATGCTAGTCATAGTGGAAAGGAGAGGGAGAGACCACACAGCTTGGGAGGAGGCTTCCTAGGACACTGATATCTCTGTGGAGAGTGCAGATACAGTACAGACCAAAAGTTTGGACACACCTTCTCATTCAAAGAGTTTTCTTTATTTTCATGACTGTGAAGGCATCAAAACTATGAATTAACACATGTGGAATTATACACATAACAAACAAGTGTGAAACAACTGAAAATATGTAATATTCTAGGTTCTTCAAAGTAGCCACCTTTTGCTTTGATTACTGCTTTGCACACTCTTGGCATTCTCTTGATGAGCTTCAAGAGGTAGTCCCCTGAAATGGTCTTCCAACAGTCTTGAAGGAGTTCCCAGAGATGCTTAGCACTTGTTGGCCCTTTTGCCTTCACTCTGCGGTCCAGCTCACCCCAAACCATCTCGATTGGGTTCAGGTCCGGTGACTGTGGAGGGCAGGTCATCTGGCGCAGCACCCCATCACTCTCCTTCATGGTCAAATAGCCCTTACTTTCAAAGTTTTCCCAATTTTTCGGCTGACTGACTGACTGACCATTTCTTAAATTAATGATGGCCACTCGTTTTCCTTTACTTAGCTGCTTTTTTCTTGCCATAATACAAATTCTAACAGTCTATTCAGTAGGACTATCAGCTGTGTATCCACCTGACTTCTCATCAACGCAACTGATGGTCCCAACCCCATTTATAAGGCAAGAAATCCCACTTATTAAACCTGACAGGGCACACCTGTGAAGTGAAAACCATTTCAGGGGACTACCTCTTGAAGCTCATCAAGAGAATGCCAAGAGTGTGCAAAGCAGTAATCAAAGCAAAAGGTGGCTGCTTTGAAGAACCTAGAATATGACATATTTTCAGTTGTTTCACACTTGTTTGTTATGTATATAATTCCACATGTGTTAATTCATAGTTTTGATGCCTTCATAGTCATGAAAATAAAGAAAAATCTTTGAATGAGAAGGTGTGTCCAAACTTTTGGTATGTACTGTATGTGTAGTGAAATAAATAATAAGTCAATAAAAAAAACTCAAAAAGCAGAATGACTGACAGCCATAGGCTTTCCACATTTATTGTTTCTGCTGCCATGCAGAACTGAGTGGGAGCCACCATGAACAGCTCAAGAGGAGGCTTCTGGGGAGATGGCACTGATTGAAGAATGGATTAAGGAACTTCACATTTGGTTGTGTTAGGCGGCTCGAGGTGGAGTGGTGATTGTGGTCTGGCAGTTCCTGGACAGGTGACATGTTCTGGATAGCCTCCTACCTAATAGAATGCGGGGGGGTCTCCTGCTCCTTGACTCTACATGGTAAGAGTTTTGCATGGCAGCTTGGCTGGTACTGGTGGAAAGTCCATGAGAAGCAATTATTGAAGACTTGAAAAAATGTCCTGACATTTAGATGAAATCTGCAAAGACATGGCATGCTGCGGATTTCAAAATTCACAATGCAGGTCAATTTCTGCTAGGAAAATTTCTGCACATTGTAGAAGAGATTTATAAATCTTATCTACTCAACTGGTAATGTGTTAAGCTGCAGATTTTTGGCATGAAAATGCGCATGGAAAATTAGTGCATAATATACACTGTGTGCACATACCCTTAGCGCTTTCTCAGGAGAGCTTGTGCTGGCCACCTCTTGGAAGGACTTCGGACCTCCCATTGCAGCTGACAAGAACCTCAACAAAAGAGTGCAAGAAGAAAAGGGTTTAGAAAACCTGTTTCATATACCCCATTAGAGAATCTTCTGGGGAAGAACTTTAACAAGGAGCATGTTTCACCCTGGAGGACCTGTCCTATCCTGCTTTACATGGACAACCCAGGGATTTGAACAGGCACTGTATAATGCTTAATTCCCACTATAGTGGTGCCACAAGGAAATTGAACACTTACGGCCAGGCTTGCCTACGGGTTACAGTTGATCACTGGGGGTGCCTCGCAGGTGGACACTTTGTGATGAGCTTATCATTGGAGAACCCTTCTAACAAGTAGGGATTGTGCAAAGCAGCCGACCCCAGTAACAGTATGGCCTCTTCATTGAGAGGATTGGAGTAGACCCGGTGACCACGAAGTGATAATAAATCCTAGTGATGCCATTGCTTTCTTTGATGCGGAAAACCCCTTTGCCTGCGTTCTTTTTGGTTGTTGTTAGTGCCTAGGGGGCGTTTAAAATTTTGAGTTGTAATTTGTTTGGTCCTAGAGTAACATTAAAGGGGTTGTCCGAGTTATAAAAATAAATAAATATAGCACTGTAAATCTGATGAACAGCAATATATAACTAATATATAACTAAGCTAAGCAAGTTTTATATATATATATGTTTCCTCATCTCCCTGGTTCTCTTCTGGCCCTTTGTTTACCTGCAATAACAACAATCTCTGAGGTTTCCCTAATGAATATTTGTGCCCCTCCCCCTGCTCTGCTAAGGGAGTGAATAAAAGTCCCTATCTCCACACTAAGCCACTACTGCATACCCTAGATGTAGATACATATACGTCTTACTACATACGTGGCAATTTTTCCATTTCTTCAGAAAAGGCCTTTCCTAACAATAAGAATCTAGTCGTCTCTGAACTTTACTGTACCGTTCATGCACTGGAAAGTGCTTCCCCAGTCACAGAGGAAATGAACCATGCAAATATTTTTAACAAATGAATGCTCTTCAGAGGAAAGAGTAAAAATAAATGCCATGGAGTCATCACACCAGATGTGTCTGATACTTTCATAATGTGAGCCAGATGGTTAAAGTGAAAACTCTAGCAAAGACTAGAATCCGTGTTCCCTCTGTAATGGTCGCAAAACTGCAGACTTCTTCATGGATATATACCGCACTAAGGGAACACAGTTTCTTACAAGTGTCTCTACGCATAGGAATAGTGTTTTTAAACAGTAAAAAAAAAAAATATATATATATATTTATTTTATTTTTTTTTGCAGTGTCTTACCACTAGCATTTTCTTTCTGGGGTTTTACTCTATAGAGAAGGTGTTGTCAAAAAGCCTGAAAAATCGCCAAAAGCTACAGCATGCTGCGTTTTTTTATAACAAGCCAGAAAGACAAAAAAAAAATAGCCAGGTTCAGAAAAACATTGTGGGTCCTGTGTTTCATAACTCTCACAGACCTTCAGATAACATCTGGAGTTGTTGGGCCAGATTTATCATTAGCTCAGGTCAGAATAATGGAGTGAAAAAGTCCCAAACGCTAAAACTGCGCACAAATTTGCAACTTTTTTCTGCTCTGCACTATGCTCGCCAATTTTCTGAAAGTGGGTGTGTTTTCTTATGTAAATTAATCTCTAGACAGATTTACTATTGGGACTATTTAAAAAGTCTCAAAAAAAGTCGCAATTTCACTCCAGTGAGGACCATGCTTATCTTATGAGACTTTTTAATAGAACATGCGACTTTTTCATAAAGATGTGCGACTTTTTCATAAAGATGTGCGACTTTTGTAAAGCCGCTTACTGACGGATAAACTGCTACCGTCAAACCACATTTATTACAGTCTTAAAGGGCCGATCATAAATCTGACTTGGCTAAAACTGACTTTAGCCATATGTTAAAGTGGAGTGAGCTGTCAGAGTAATGATAAATCTGGCCCGTTGTTTGTACACCAAAAAAAACACCACTCAAGTGCAGAAAAACACTATCAAAAACCTAGGTGTGAAAGTACCCTAATAAAATAACTAATTTATGGAACGTCATTCGCTGCTAGATTAGTTCTTTCTGGAGCCCTAAATAATGTGAACAGTGCCTGAATTCCAATGTAGTCATGTTAAATTTCTGTCAACTTTTTGACACGTCTGCCAAAGTGAATCAGAATCGGGGGATTCTCTTGCATTATCAGGGCATGCCTAATTTTTCCAAGCTATAGGACAATGCTTCCTAAACCTGTCCTCAGGGAGGAGGATTTCCCACAAAGAAAATGTGCTATTTATTAATTTAGTGAAACAAATTGTTGAGAAAATACTGCACTTAAGGCTACATTCACACGAGTGTATGAGTTCCGCAATTTTGTGGAACAGGTGTGGACTGATTCATTTTAATGGGGGCCGCAAAAGATGCCTACTGCACACTGTGTGCTGTCCACATCCGTAGTTCTGTTTCGCATCCCCACAAAAAAAATAGAGAATTTCCTATTCTTCTCCGCAATTGCGGCAAGAATAGGCATTTTCTATGATAGCAGCGGCATGTGTGGTCAGCAAATTGCAGAACGCACACAGACCGGTATCCGTGATTCAAGGTCGTGTAAATGTAGCATAAAGGAGTTTCTAGATTATTATTTCTTTGTCATATTAACGGTACCTAGAGATCTATATTTACCTGCTCACCACCGCCCTGATCCTCTATGCAGCCCCCGCCGTGTCCACGTTCCCGCAGTGGTCACATGCTCCGCTTTAGCTGGCTTCAGTGGTGATGTGGCCACAAGCTCCACGTCATGGCTGAAGCCAGTCATTGAGCCCATGCTGCACCAGATGTAAACATAGAAACATAGAAACATAGAATGTGTCGGCAGATAAGAACCATTTGGCCCATCTAGTCTGCCCAATATACTGAATACTATGGATAGCCCCCGGCCCTATCTTATATGAAGGATAGCCATATGCCTATCCCATGCATGCTTAAACCCCTTCACTGTATTTGCAGCTACCACTTCTGCAGGAAGGCTATTCCATGCATCCACTACTCTCTCAGTAAAGTAATACTTCCTTATATTACTTTTAAACCTTTGCCCCTCTAATTTAAAACTGTGTCCTCTTGTGGTAGTTTTTCTTCTTTTAAATATGCTCTCTTCCTTTACCGAGTTGATTCCCTTTATGTATTTAAAAGTTTCTATCATATCCCCTCTGTCTCTTCTTTCTTCCAAGCTATACATGTTAAGGTCCTTTAACCTTTCCTGGTAAGTTTTATCCTGCAATCCATGTACTAGTTTAGTAGCTCTTCTCTGAACTCTCTCTAGAGTATCTATATCCTTCTGGAGATATGGCCTCCAGTACTGCGCACAATACTCCAAGTGAGGTCTCACCAGTGTTCTGTACAGCGGCATAAGCACTTCACTCTTTCTACTGCTTATACCTCTCCCTATACATCCAAGCATTCTGCTGGCATTTCGTGCTGCTCTATTACATTGTCTTCCCACCTTTAAGTCTTCTGAAATAATTACTCCTAAATCCCTTTCCTCAGATACTGAGGTCAGGACTGTGTCAAATATTCTATATTCTGCCCTTGGGTTTTTACGCCCCAGGTGCATTATCTTGCACTTATCCACATTAAATTTCAGTTTCCAGAGTTTTGACCATTCCTCTAGTTTTCATAAATCCTTTTTTCATTTGGCGTTTCCCTCCAGGAACATCAACCCTGTTACATATCTTTGTGTCATCAGCAAAAAGACAAACCTTACCAGCGAGGCCTTTTGCAATATCACTTATGAAGATATTAAACAAAATCGGTCCCAGTACAGATCCCTGTGGAACCCCACTGGTAACATTACCTTGTTTTGAATGTTCTCCATTGACTACAACCCTCTGTTGTCTGTCACTCAGCCACTGCCTAATCCACTCAACAATATGGGAGTCCATGCTCAATGACTGCAGTTTATTGATAAGTCTTCTATGTGGGACAGTGTCAAAAGCCTTACTAAAATCTAGATATGCGATGTCTACTGCACCTCCGCCGTCTATTATTTTATTCACCCAGTCAAAAAAATCTATAAGATTTGTTTGACATGATCTCCCTGAAGTAAACCCATGTTGTTTTTCATCTTGCAATCCATGGGATTTTAGATGGGGACCAGAATGTGGACACACCAGAGGCAGCATGGAGGACCGGAGTGGAGGGGAGCAAGTATGAATGCTCAGCTTCGTGAGACAGCCTGCTTGCAATTATTCCCAGAAAACCCCAGAAAACCCCCCCAGGCTGGTTTCACACGGGCGTTGCGGAAAAATGTGCGGGTGCGTTGCGGGAACACCCACGATTTTTCCGCACGAGTGCAAAACATTGTAATGCGTTTTGCACTCGCGTGAGAAAAATCGTGCGTGTTTGGTACCCGAACTTCACAGAAGTTCGGGCTTGGGATCGGTGTTCTGTGGATTGTATTATTTTCCCTTTATAACATGGTTATAAGGGAAAATAATAGCATTCTGAATACAGAATGCAAAGTAAAATAGCACTGGAGGGGTTAAAAAAAAATAAAAAATCATTTAACTCACCTTAATCCACTTGCTCGCGTAGCCCGGCATCTCCTTGTGTCTCCTTTGATGAAGGACCTGTGATGACGTCACTCCGGTCATCACAAGGTACGTCACATGATCTTTTACCATGGTGAAAGATCATGTGACTTACCTTGTGATGACCGGAGTGATGTCATCACAGGTCCTTCATCAAAGGAGACACAAGGAGATGCCGGGCTACGCGAGCAAGTGGATTAAGGTGAGTTAAATGATTTTTATTTTTTTTTTAACCCCTCCAGCGCTATTTTACTTTGCATTCTGTATTCAGAATGCTATTATTTTCCCTTATAACCATGTTATAAGGGAAAATAATAATGATCGGGTCTCCATCCCGATCGTCTCCTAGCAACCGTGCGTGAAAATCGCACCGCATCTGTACTTGCTTGCAGATGCTTGCGATTTTCACGCAACCCCATTCACTTCTATGGGGCCTGCGTTGCGTGAAAAACGCAGAATATAGAGCATGCTGCGATTTTCACGCAACGCATAAGTGATGCGTGAAAATCACCGCTCATCTGAACAGCCCCATAGAAATGAATGAGTCCGGATTCAGTGCGGGTGCAATGCGTTCCCCTCCCGCATTGCACCCGCGCGGAAAACTCGCCCGTGTGAAAGAGGCCTAAGAGGTTAAAAACTGGGACCACTTCTTGATTCTGCTACCAAAATGTAAAATATTTGACCACTTGGGTACCTACATGACTGTATTCAAAATAATGAAGATTAATAAAATATATTCTGTTTGATGGATGTTCCCCTATAGGCTACATTTACACACAGCCAAAATGTGGCACATTTTCCATCCAAATTTGCAGGTAGAAAATCCATGGCGGAATACAGTTACAGCAAAGTGGGTGGGATTTTAAGAAATCTCATCCACACGCTGTGGAAAAATATCTGCACATAAATTAACTTGCAGTGTGCATTTTAAATATGCAGCATGGCAGTTTATGTTGCGGACTGGTTGTGGATTTATTTCCCCTTTTAAGTTCAATGGGGAGGTCAAAATACGCAACAAAAGCATTCTCTGGAGTTCCAGATTGCAGACCCATTCAAGTGAATAGGTCCACATCTGTGATGCGGGGTGCACATGGCCGTTGCCTGCATATTGCGGACCTGCTGTTTGTGTGCATGAAGCCTTACCTGCAGATCTGCCCTGCCCCTTCCTCACACTGATATCTGCCGTGATCCTCTCTCCTTACGTCCTCTGGGCTCCATGACAGTGGTCTTCACCCTCCTCAGGCATTGTCCACTAGTGCAGGCTCTGTTCTTGCTCAAACATCATCTGTGTTGATTGGGTTTTTAGCATGAGGGACAAGGGTGAGGAGCATGGTTTGCGTCTTAGGCCCCACCTCTGAGGGGACATCCTCTGCGTCTGGAGAAAAGAAGGTTTGTACACAAACATAGAAGAGGATTCTTTACGGTAAGAGCAGTGAGACTAAGGAACTCTCTGCCTGAGGAGGTGGTGATGGTGAGTACAATAAAGGAATTCAAGAGGGGCCTGGATGTATTTCTGGAGTGTAATAATATTACAGGCTATAGCTACTAGAGAGGGGTCGTTGATCCAGGGAGTTATTCTGATTGGAGGAATTTTTTATTCCCCTAAAGTGGGGAAAATTGGCTTCTACCTCACAGGTTTTTTTTTTGCCTTCCTCTGGATCAACTTGCAGGATAACAGGCCGAACTGGATGGACAAATGTCTTTTTTCGGCCTTATGTACTATGTTACCATGTTACCTCGCTGGTGCCAGAATTGATTATGTGCCTCAAGTGCGAACTTCATTTTAGCACCAGGACTAGGGAGCCTGACAGTGATATACCTGTCCATGAATGGACAGAGCACACCATCCTTTTAATCAACTTAAAGATAGTGTGAACAGAGCCTCAACAGTACATACATACTGTGTAGCCATGGTCCTGGGTCTCAACTGGTATTTAGCTGTGGCAAAACGCAGAGAGCTGCAAGGGGTAGGGATCATGTGTTCCCAACAGTTTGTCCAATCCAGATACTGCTCTGACCTCTGCCTGACCTCTGTTGCCCCGCCTCTCTCCCGTCAATGCCCTCTGCCTCCAGTGCTGTTTACTGTCTCCTCCTCAAATATATCTGCAGCCCCAGCTCTCCTTACCAAGTTCAGCGGCTGCCACCGGAATGGAGATGATCCAAAAACAGGGCAAAGCATACTAGGTGTTGCATCTGATGAATTATCCATGACTGACCATAACCTTTGGAGCCTGAGCGCACTGAAACCTGTAAAGGAGTGCTTACCCTTAAAGGGAACCTGTCATTTGGATTTTGTGTGTAGAGCTGAGGACATGGGCTGCTAGATCACCACTAGCACATCCCCAATATCCAGTCCCCATAGCTCTCTCTGCTTTTATTGTGTAAATTTTTTTTTTTTGAGATATGTAAATTAACCTTAGATGAGTTCTGTCTCCTCCATGCTTCAGAGATAAGTCCAGCGTTCTCTGACTCTGAGCCCAGCACCGCCCTGCATCCTCCGAATCTCCTCCTTGCTCCTCGACGTCACAAAGCTAGAGCACCGTAGTGTCGCGATGCGCGAGCTAGAGCATACGCAGTTCGTTCCCTGAGGCTGATGCCAGCACAGGGAAGGAACACTGCTGACACTGCGCATGTGCTAGCTCGCGCATTGCGACATTACGGCGCTCTAGCTTTGTGATGTCGGGGAGCAAGGAGGAGATTTGCAGGATGCGGGGGGGGGGGGGGGGTGAAAAACGGATCCGTCCCCATTGACTTACATTGTAAGTCAGAACGGATCCATTTGGCTCCGCATAGTCAGACGGACACCAAAATGCTGCAAGCTGCGTTTTAGTGACCGCCTAAAAATAGCAACGGAGACCAAATGAGGCCAAATTGATGCATTCTGAACGGATCCTTATCCATTCAGAATGCATTGGGGCTGAACTGATCCGTTTTGGGCCGCTTGTGAGAGCCCTGAAACGGATCTCACAAGCGGACCCAGAAATGCCAGTGTGAAAGTAGCCTAAAGGGCTTGGCCCATCTCACACATTGGTTTCATATCGCTAGGATATGCCATCAATTACATATACAGTGGATAGAAAAAGTCTACACACCCCTGTTAAAATGTAAAAAAATGAGACAAAGATAAATCATTTCAGAACTTTTTCCACCTTTAATGTGACCTATAAACTGTACAACTTAATTGTAGGGCTGCAGCTAACGATTATTTGAATAATCGATTAGTTGACGATTAATTTCTACGATTAATCGGGAAAAACGACAAAATTACAAAACAAAGCGGTTTATATGATTTTACTTGAAAAATTATGTTCAAAGGCCATATTAAAACAAATTGTGGGTGGCACTGTTTTGGAGAGGGGGATCTGTGGGTGGCGCTGTTATGGAGAGGGGGATCTGTGGTAGCGCTGTTATGGAGAGGGGGATCTGTGGGTGGCGCTGTTATGGAAAGGGGGATCTGTGGGTGGCGCTGTTATGGAAAGGGGGATCTGTGGGTGGCGCTGTTATGGAGAGGGGGATCTGTGGGTGGCGCTGTTATGGAGAGGGGGATCTGTGCACTGTTATGGAAAGGGGATATGTGCCCTGTTATGGGCATAACAGTGCACAGATCCCTTTCCCCATAACAGTGCACAGATCCCTTTCCCCATAACAGTGCACAGATCCCTTTCCCCATAACAGTGCACAGATCCCTTTCCCCATAACAGTGCACAGATCCCCCCTCCCCAGAAGTGCCATAGACCGATCCCCCTACCCATAACAGCCCCGGCCCTGCTGCTCACAGCAGACTAATCACTCACTGCATCTTTATTTTACCTTACAATCGTGACGCTCCAGTAACAACTCTGCAGGCAGAGCGGAGGGCGGCGTAACGTCACTTACTCACGTGACGCACCTGCTCCGCCCACTTTATGAATGAAGGAGGCGGAGCAGGCGCGTCACATGAGTAAGTGACGTTACGCCGCCCTCCGCTGTGCCTGCAGAGTTGTTACTGGAGCGTCACGATTGTAAGGTAAAATAAAGATGCAGTGACTTAAAGTAAACCGCCCGCCTGCATAGCAACGAATCGGCGATTATTCGATAACTGGATTCGTCGACAGCGAATCCAGTTATCGATTATTATCGATTACATCGATTAATCGTTGCAGCCCTACTCAATTGAAAAACAAACTGAAATCTAGGTGGACACCCTCTTATAACTGGGGATGTAGCTGTGTTCAGAATTAAGAAATCACCTTCAAAATCATGTTAACCGCTTTACGTCTGCCCATAGGATATAAACGTCCTATGGGTGGACGTCTATTTCTGAACGGACGTTCCAGAACGTCCGTTCAGAAAGTGCAGCTGCACGCTAATCGTGCAGCTGCTGATCGGGTTGCCCGCTGTCAGTGACAGCAGGGCAACCCTAAGACAAGGCAGGGACAGTTCCCAGGTGTCCCTGCCTTCCGGATCGCTGCATACACAGCGCTCGGTGAGCGCAGTGTATGCAGAGAAGGAAGCGCTATGCGCTTCCTGTTCCGGCCCGGCGGTCATGTGACCGCCGGGACCGGAGTGTGCAGGAGCTGTGTGAGGCTGTACAGCGCTGGATTGCTGCTGTACAGCGTCTCTAGGGGTGTATTTGTCCTGTAACTGGGGCTACTATGTCAAAAAAAATAAAAAGTGAAGTAAATGTCCCCCAGAGGTCTTGTATGACCTTATGGGGGACGAAAAGTGTAAAATAAAAAAAATAAAAATAAAAGGTTGAAAAAAAAAAAAAAAAAAAATTTCACATGTAAAAAAAAAAAGTCCCCAAGTAAGGAATGAAAAAAAAAAGTTAAAAATAGAAAAAATAAAAAAAAAGTATACATATTAGGTATTGCCGCGTCCGTAAAAACCAGCTCTATAAAAATATTACATGACCTAACCCCTCGGGTGAACACCGTAAAAAAAAAAAAAAAAAAAAAACGGTGTCAAAACAAGCAATTTTTGTCACCTTGCACCACAAAAGGTGCAACACCAAGTGATCAAAAACGCGTATGTCCCACAAAATAGTACCAATAAAACCGTCACCTCATCCCGCAAAAAATGAGCCCCTACATAAGAAAATCTCTCAAAAAATAAAAAAAACTATAGCTCTCAGAACATGGACACATTAAAACATAATTTTTTTGTTTCAAAAATGCTATTATTGTGTAAAACTTTAATAAATGAGAAAAAGTATACATATTAGGTATCGCCACGTCCGTAACAATCTGCTCTATAAAAATGTCACTTGACTGAACCCCTCAGGGGAACGCTGTAAAAATAAATAAATAGAAACTGTGCTAAAACAACCTATTTTTTGGTCACCTTGACCCATAAAGTGTTATAATGAATGATCAAAAAATCATATGTACCCAAAAATAGTACTAATAAAACTGCCACCTTATCCCCTAGTTTCCAAAATGGGGTCACTTCTTGGGAGTTTCTACTGTAAGGGTGCATCAGGGGGCTTCAAATGGGACATGGCATCTAAAAACCATGTGGAGTTCCTTTTCTTCTGCGCCCTGCCGTGTGCCCATACAGCAGTTTACGACCACATGTGGGGTGTTTCTGTAAACCGCAGAATCTGGGTAATAAATATTGAGTTTTGTTTGGCTGTTAACCATCGATGTGTTAAAGAAAACAATTGATTAAAATGGAAAATCTGCCAAAAAAGTGAAATTTAAAAATTTGATCTCCATTTTCCTTTAATTCTTGTGGAATGCCTAAAGGGTTAACAAAGTTTATAAAATCGGTTTTGAATACCTTGAGGGGTGTAGTTTCTACAATGGGGTCATTTATGGGGGTATCCACTATGTAGGCCCACAAAGTGACTTCAGACCTGAACTGGTCCTTAAAAAGTGGGTTTTGGCAATTTTCTTAAAAATTTGAAGAATTGCTTCTAAACTTCTAAGCCTTCTAACGTCCTAAAAAAATAAAATGACATTTCCAAAATGATGCCAACATAAAGTAGACATATGGGGAATGTTAAATAATAAATATTTTATGAGGTATCACTTTCTGTTTTAAAAGCAGAGAAATTGAAATTTAGAAAATTGCGAATTTTTCAAATTTTTGGGTAAATTTGGGATTTTTTCATAAATAAAGGTGAAATATTTTGACTCAAATTTATGACTATCATGAAGTACAATGTGTCACGAGAAAACAATCTCTGAATGACTTGGATAAATAAAGGCGTTCCAAAGTTATTACCACATAAAGTGAGATATGTCAGTTTTGCAAAATTTGGCCTGGTCAGGAAGGGGGCAAATGGCCCAGATGGCAGGTGGTTAAATAGGAGTCAGCATACACCTGCCATCATTTAAAGTGCCTCTGATTAACCCCAAATAAAGTTCAGCTGCTCTAGTTGGTCTTTCCTGAAATTTTCTTAGTCGCATCCCACAGCAAAAGCCATGGTCCACCAGAGCGCTTCCAAAGCATCAGAGGGATCTCATTGTTAAAAGATATCAGTCAGGAGAAGGGTACAAAAGAATTTCCAAGGCATTAGATATACCATGGAACACAGTGAAGACAGTCATCATCAAGTGGAGAAAATATGGCACAACAGTGACCTTACCAAGAACTGGAAGTCCCTCCAAAATTTATGAAAAGACGAGAAGAAAACTGGTCTGGGAGGCTACCAAGAGGCCTACAGCAACATTAAAAGAGCTGCAGGAATATCTGGCAAGTACTGGCTGTGTGGTACATCTGAGAACAATCTCCCGTATTCTTCATATGTCTGGGCTATGGGGTAGAGTGGCAAGACGAAAGCCTTTTCTTACGAAGAAAAACATTCAAGCCAGGCTACATTTTGCAAAAACACATCTGAAGTCTCCCAAAAGCATGTGGGAAAAGGTGTTATGGTCTGATGAAACCAAGGTTGAACTTTTTGTCCATAATTCCAAAAGATATGTTTGGCGCAAATACAACACTGCACATGACCAAAAGAACACCATACCCAGAGTGAAGCATGGTGGTGGCAGCATCATGCTTTGGGGGCTGTTTTTCTTCAGCTAGAACTGGGGCCTTAGTTAAGCTAGAGGGAATTATGAACAGTTCCAAATACCAGTCAATATTGGCACAAAATATTCAGGCTTCTGCTAGAAAGCTGAACATGAAGAGGAACTTCATCTTTCAGCATGACAACGACCCAAAGCATACATCCAAATCAACAAAGGAATGGCTTCACCAGAAGAAGATTAAAGTTTTGGAATGGCCCAGCCAGAGCCCAGACCTGAATCCGAAATCTGTGGGGTGATCTGAAGAGGGCTGTGCACAGATGCCCTCGCAATCTGACAGATTTGGAGTGTTTTTGCAAAGAAGAGTGGGCAAATCTTGCCAAGTCAAAATGTGCCATGCTGATAGACTCATACCCAAAAAGACTGAGTGCTGTAATAAAATCAAAATGTGCTTCAACAAAGTACTAGTTTAAAGGGACACTGACAGGCCCAATAAGCATATTTAGCTATATATATGACTGCACAGGTCTTCTAAAGTGTATTAAAATCATATAAGTATACCCCCTGTCCACCTTATAAATAAAGTAAACTGATGTTTTATAACCTGGTAGAATCTACTTCTTTCTGCCCAAGGGGCGGCGTTTCAGTTTCACTTGCGCCCAGCCAGCCGCCCCCAACCGCCGTTTTGAAGCGCCGCCCAGCTCATCAATATTCACTTTGCTGGGCGGCTTTTGCTGTCCCCGACTTTACAAGATCCGGCACATGCCCCCCACATGTTAAAAAATGTAATGTTTTTGCTTCATTATTTTTTATTAACAATAGCTTTGTAACTTTGCAGAACATTGTAACTTTTACCATAAAATCAAAAAGCTGGAAAGTAAAACATCAGTCACAAGACGTGCATGTTCATGTACATATTACAGATTCTGAACATGTTATTTATGGTAATTGGCAAAGAGCATTAATAAATATGGTAAGGGGTGGGCACACAGTTTTCCTGTATGGAGCCCTGAAATTCCCGTTGCCAGCCCTGGATCCAAGCCTGCTTGTAGCCCTGCTGGAAAAATCCGGGACAGGGTCCAGGAGCATTGATGGTCAGCCCCTACATAAGAAAATAATTAGCAAAATTAATTCCTTAAGGACACAGCCTTATTTCACCTTAAGGACCAGGCCATTTTTTGCAAATCTGACCAGTGTCACTTTAAGTGGTGATAACTTTAAAATGCTTTGACTTATCCAGGCCATTCTGAGATTGTTTTTTTTGTCACATATTGTACTTCATGACACTGGTAAATTGGAGTAAAACAAATACCAAATTTGCCAAAAATTTGGAAAAATTAGCAAATTTCCAAGTTTAAATTTCTCTACTTCTATAATACATAGTAATGCCTATAAAAATAGTTATTACTTTACATTCCCCATATGTCTACTTCATGTTAGGATCATTTTGGGAATGACATTTTATTTTTGGGGGACGTTACAAGGCTTAGAAGTTTAGAAGTATATCTTGAAATTTCTCAGAAATTTAAAAAAAACAACTTTTTAAGGACCAGTTCAGGTCTGAAGTCACTTTGTGAGGCTTACATAATAGAAACCACTGAAAAATGACCCCATTCTAGAAACTACACCCCTCAAGGTATTCAAAACTGATTTTACAAACGTTGTTAACCCTTTAGGTGTTCCACAAGAATTAATGGAAAATAGAGATACAATTTCAAAATTTCACTTTTTTGGCAGATTTTCCATTTTAATATTTTTTTTCCAGTTACAAAGCAAGGGTTAACAGCCAAACAAAACTCAATATTTATGGCCCTGATTCTGTAGTTTACAGAAACACCCCATATGTGGTCGTAAACTGCTGTACGGGCACACGGCAGGGCGCAGAAGGAAAGGAATGCCATACGGTTTTTGGAAGGCAGATTTTGCTGGACTGGTTGTTTGACACCATGTCTCATTTGAAGCCCCCCTGATGCACCCCTAGAGTAGAAACTCCAAAAAAGTGACCCCATTTTAGAAACTACGGGATAGGGTGGAAGTTTTGTTGGTACTAGTTTAGGGTACACATGATTTTTGGTTGCTCTATATTACACTTTTTGTGATGCAAGGTAACAAGAAATAGCTGTTTTGGCATCGTTTTTTTTTGTTATTTACAGCATTCATCTGACAGGTTAGATCATGTGGTATTTTTATAGAGCAGGTTGTCACGGACGCAGTGATACCTAATATGTATACAATTTTTCTATTTATATAAGTTTTACACAATGATTTCATTTTTGAAACAAAAAAAAATATTTTAGTATCTCCATAGTCTGAGAGCCATAGTTTTTTCATTTTTTGGGCGATTATCTTAGGTAGGGTCTAATTTTTTGCAGGATGAGATGACTGTTTGATTGGCACTATTTTGGGGTGCATATGACCTTTTGATCGCTTGCTATTACACTTTTTGTGATGTAAGATGACAAAAAATGGCTTTTTAAAAAAAAAAAATTACGGTGTTCACCTGAGGGGTTAGGTCATGTGATATTTTTATAGAGTAACTTATTACGGATGCGGCGATACCTAATATGTATACTTTTTTTTATTTTTACACAATGATTTCATTTTTTAAACAAAAAAAATCATGTTTTAGTGTCTCCATAGTCTGAGATCCATAGTTTTTTCAGTTTTTGGGCGATTACCTTGGGTAGGGTATGATTTTTGCAGGATGAGATGACTGTTTTATTGGCACTATTTTGGGGGTGCGTGTGACTTTTTTATTGCTTGCTATTACACTTTTTGTGATGTAAGGTGACAAAAAATGGTTTATTTAGCACAGTTTTTATTTTAAATTTTTTACGGTGTTCATCTGAGGGGTTAGGTCATGTGTTATTTTTTAGAGCCGGTCGATACGGACGCGGCGATACCTAATATGTATACTTTTTTTTTATTCATGTAAGTTTTACATAATAATATCATTTTTGAAACAAAAAAAATCATGTTTTAGTGTTTCCATATTCTGAGAGCCATAGTTTTTTTTAGTTTTTGGGCGATTATCTTAGGTAGAGTCTCATTTTTTGCGGGATGAGATGACAGTTTGATTGGCACTATTTTGGGGTGCATATGACTTTTTAATCGCTTTATTTTTCACTTTTTGTGATGTACGGTGCTAAAAATTGTTTATTTAGCACAGTTTTTATTTTTTACGGTGTTCATCTGAGGGGTTAGGTCATGTGATATTTTTATAGAGCCGGTCGATACGGACCCGACGATATCTAATATGTATACTTTTTTTAAACTATATGTAAGTTTTACACAATAATATCATTTTTGAAACAAAAAAAATAAATCATGTTTTAGTGTCTCCATATTCTGAAAGCCATCGTTTTTTCAGTTTTTGGGCGATTATCTTAGGTAGGGTCTTATTTTTTGCGGGATGAGATGATGATTTTATTGGCACTATTTTTGGGTGCATATGACTTTTTGATCGATGGCTAATACACTTTTTGTGATGTAAGGTGACAAAAAATGGTTTATTTAGCACAGTTTTAATTTTTAATTTTTTATGGTGTTCATCTGAGGGGTTAGGTCATGTAATATTTTTATAGAGCCGGTCGATACGGACGCGGCAATACCTAATATGTATACTTTTTTTTTATTTATGTAAGTTTTACACTAACAACTTTTTTAAAACAAAAAAAAATTATGTTTTAGTGTCTCCATATTCTGAGCCATAGTTTTTTTTATTTTTTGGGCGATTGTCTTAGATAGGGGCTGATTTTTTGCGGGATGAGGTGACGGTTAGATTGGTACTATTTTGGTGGGCGACGCCTTTTTGATCGCTTGCTGTTGTACTTTTTGTGATGTAAGGTGACCAAAAAATGGTTTATTTAGCACAGTTTTTATTTTTTATTTTTTACGGTGTTCATCTGAGGGGTTAGGTCATGTGATATGTTTATAGAGCCGGTCGATACGCACGCGGCGATACCTAATATGTCTATTTTTTTTTTACCTATTTTTTTTTAACTTTATTTGGGGAAAATGACGTTTTTGTTTATTTTTACTTGAAACTTTAAATTTTTTGGGGGAGAAACTTTATTTTTTTAACTTTTTTTTCACTTTATTTTTTGTTCAACTTTTGGGGGTCTGATCCTTTACAATGCATTCCAATACTTCTGTATTGGAATGCATTGGCTGTATGAGTAATACTGTGTGTATTACTCATACAGCTTCCGGCATGTGAGATCCAGGGGGCTGGATCTCACAGGCACGTCACAGGAAGGCAGCGGCGATGCCTCAGGAAGGCATCGCGCTGCCTTCCTGCCATCGGGTCCCCCCCACAGCCCCATGGGGACCCGAAGGCACCGCCGCCCGCCGCCACCTCAATAGGTAAAAGCCGCAAACCGCAGGTGCCTGCTTAATGATTTGAGCAGGCACCGGCTTCCGATTACCGCCCGCCGCGCGGCGGTGATCAGAAATACACAGGGCGTACAGGTACGCCCTGTGTCCTTAAGTACCAGGATATCAGGGCGTACCTGTACGCCCTGTGTCCTGAAGAGGTTGAAAAAAACTATAGCTTTCAGAACATGGACACATTAAAACATATATTTTTTTGTTTCAAAAATGCTATTATTGTGTAAAACTTAAATAAATAAGAAAAAGTATACATATTAGGTATCACCATATCCGTAACCATCTGCTCTATAAAAATGTCACATGACCTAACCCCTCAGGTGAACGCTGTAAAAATAAATAAATAAAAACTGTGCTAAAACAACCAATTTTTTTGGTCATTTGGTTATAATGAATGATCAAAAAATCATATGTACTTAAAAATAGTACCAATAAAACTGGCACCTTATCCCCTAGTTTCCAAAATGGGGTCACTTTTTGGGAGTTTCTACTGCAAGGGTGCATCAGGGGGGCTTCAAATGGGACATGGCATCTAAAAACCAGTTCAGCAAAATCTGCCTTCCAACAACCATGTCGTGCTCCTTTTCTTCTGCGCCGTGTGCCCATACAGCAGTTTATGACAGCATGTGGGGTGTTTCTGTAAACCGCAGAATCTGGGTAATATTGAGTTTTGATTGGCTGTTAACCCTCGATGTGTTAATGAAAAAATTGGATTAAAATGGAAAATCTGCCAAAAAAGTGAAATTTAAAAATTTGATCTCCATTTTCCTTTAATTATTGTGGAACGCATAAAGGGTTAACAAATTTTGCAAAATCAGTTTTAAGTAACTTGAGGGGTATAGTTTCTACAATGGGGTCAATTATGGGAGTATCTACTATGTAAGCCCCACAAAGTGACTTCAGACCTAAAAAAATAAAATGACATTTCCAAAATTATGTCAACATAAAGTAGACATATGGGGAATGTTAAGTAATAATTATTTTATGAGGTATCACTTTCTGTTTTAAAAGCAGAGAAATTGAAATTTTGAAAATTGCAAATTATTCAAAATTTTTGGTAAATTTGGGATTTTTTCATAAATAATTGTGAAATATATTGACTCAAATTTATGACTTTTATGAAGTACAATGTGTCACGAGAAAACAATCTCTGAATGGCTTGGATAAGTAAAAGCGTTCCAAAGTTATTGCCACATAAAGTGAGATATTTCAGATTTGCAAAATTAGGCTTGGTCAGGAAGGAGGCAAATGGCCCGGATGGGAAGTGGTTAAAGATGGCGCCCGCTCCTGAGCGGAGGTGGTGCCATAGCCGCGGGTGGCCTGCTGTTTCTTATAGCAGACACCCGCGGCTAATGTCCGCAACCGGCAGTAATGCCGCTGGCGCATGCGCACTGTGATGACCATTGTGGGCATACAGGGCGGGCCAAGCAACATGCTGAGGAGGGGTTATGTGCGAAGAAGGCAGAGCAGCCTGGGCACTTACAGCCCGAACACCGCCCCTGGGCACTTGCTCGCCCTCATTTACATACGAATAGCATCGAAACAAAAGGACAAAGGTATAATTTGACTCATCTATAGTTATGCTACAGCGCTATGTAAGCAGTGTATAAAGGCAAATTCTGGTGACAGACTCCCTTTAATGCTACCTGACTGTATACCTGGTTTAATAGGGTTAATCATGGTGTAAGCATTCATTCATAAATACGTTGTAATAAGCAGCAGGCATACAGAGCAGTTACTTTTCATTGAATGCGTAGTTTTTTTGCATGGTATTTCATACAGCTTAAAGTAAACATTACCTGCCAAATGATAATTATCATTATAAAAATATGAGGCTGTCTGTGGCCGTCAGCCAGTGAAAACAGAAGCGGAGTCCTCTTGTGTGGTCTGATGAAATGGAAGGCTGCTCTTTCCTCTCTCCAGCGCTGGCAACGAAGCGCTAAACCGTATGAGATAGCAACTCACTACTAAATGGGATATCAGAAGAGGGAATTCCCCAACTATTACTAGTTTGGATGTAAGTCAACTGGAAGAACCAATGGTCGGAATTCCACTGTATATGTTGTGTAAAATCATATTATTAGCGATTATTTTTAGGGTTTGTGCCCGCGACCGTTGTCAGACAGTGTCCGTATTGTGGCAATACAGGCCATTGACGCAAACAGCGGGTCAGCAATATACGGGCACCGGCCGTTTGTGCACTGCATCACAGATGCGGACCCATTCAAGTCCTCAATCCAGAAGGCGCGGTGTAGAACAGAGGCAGGGAACCCCATTAAGGCACTACGAAGTGCGTCTGTGGGGTTTCTGTGCATGCCTCTGCTCCACAAAAAAATAGAACCATGTTCTATTTTTTTTGCATTGCGGATGGATCACGGACCCATTCAGTTTGAATGGGTCTGCATCCATCTCCGCCAGCTACACGGATAGTGCCCGTGCATTGGGGATCACAATTTGCTGTCCCCTATATACGGAACCCTTAAAGTGGTAGCAAATTACAGTTTTGTACTTTTTAGTGTAAGTAATTTGCATACTAAGGCCTCATGCAAATAGTGGTCCTCAATGCACGGGCACCACCCGCGTGCTTGCCGTTAGCGGACCTATTCACTTGAAAATAGGACTGAAATCCCACAGAGGTGCTACATAGTGCTTCTGTGGGCTTCTGCTCCGTGGCTGCGTTCCGCACCACTCCATATCTTGAATAGGTCTCAATACGGACATGGGCCACACATGTTCATGTGCATAAGCCCTAAAGGGAATGTGTCTTGTATTTCATTTCCGGTTAATTAGATGTGGAAGAGATATTATGTGCTTTTTATATGTTTTTTAAATGCTGCTGCTAGAGATGAGCAAAGTTTGCAACACTTCGATTCGGCTGCTTTGCTGAAGTTAACAAAGAAATTCGATGTGTGAAGAATTACTTTGTCATGAATCACATTCCATTGTATGTAGCGGGCGCAAAGACGGGGAATAGCGATCACGCTGCCCCCCAAATGGATGAAGTATGTTTTGGTTTTTTTACCGCTATTTCAGGGGGGAAAAAAATATCATGAAGTACAAGGAAATTCGGCTTCGTTACAAATCAAATTTTCCCTGAAATTCGGATCGAAGTCAATTTGTTTCGCTTCGCTCAACACTAGCTGTTGCCTTTGTATTTTCTAAAACTTCCATGGGGAAACCATATTGGAGATGCACACTTCACTCCTCTATTGTCTAAGTAAAGACAGTACAGAAGGGTTGTGTGTGTCCTTTATGCGGTGTGTGCTTTCTGTCAATTGATTGCAATAAATCAAAATCAATTGACAGAAATGTCATAGACTGCTACAGCCTCAGGGAAGTGATGGAGTACAGCGCCCCTCACAAACCAAGGAGCGACAGGGGTGATGCATAATGATTATTATCGGTCTGTGTAGTCTCGCTATCCTACCTTAGGGCTCATGCACACGACCGTGTGCTGGCAGAGCCCGTGCTGCGAACCGCAAATTGTGGTCCGCAATTCACAGGCACTAAACCTGGGGCTGCTGCATGCGGATCTCGGATCCATTACCTTAAATGGGGTTCGCGGTCCGCATCCGACTGTCCGCACCGCAAAAAAGTAGTGCATGCACTACTTTTTTGCGGTGCGGAGGCACGGACAGAAAACCCACAGAAGCACTCCGTAGTGCTTCTGTGGGCTTCCAATCCGGGCCTCCATTCCGCACCGCATTTCCCAGAGTGCGGACCCCTTCAAGTGAACGGGTCCGCATCCGTGATGCTGGGTGCACATGACCGGTGTCCGTGTATTGCGGACCCAACTTCTGAAATGACTCTTCTCATTCTGTTCCAGTCTACACAGCAAAGCTGTCAAGAGAGATACATGAAACATTAGCCTATTGTGATTGGTCTAGTGGCCAGTGTGAAATCTGTAATATTTCAATAAAAATAAAATAATCTGTGTTAATAATAAAAATAAATTCAGTATTATGTAATTTTCTGATGATACATTCTCTTTAAACAAATTTCAGGAGACAGGACACAGGAAAAGTGGATGACCCTGGATAAATTAAAATCTGCTGTGGGGATGAGCATGTAGCTATCTGTATTAAAGATGTTTTCGGAAATTTTTATATTGATGGACCATCCTATACACTTCAATAGGAACGAGCTGTCCCATTGAAATGAAAGGGAAGGCTTGTAATTACGCCTGCTCACTATTGCAATGTCAACGGCGAGCAGGTAAACAAACAAGGGAAGACTGCGCTCAGACGGAGCGTGGCCTTCCCTTTAACCAGCTGATCAGCAGGGTGTAAAGGACCCGCTCTGAAATTGATGACCTATCCTGAGTATAGGTCATCAATATTAAAATCCCAGAAAACTCCTTTAAGAACAGTCAGATTTATTTTTATGTATTTTGCAGAAGATATGTTCCATTTTGCATGTATCTAAATATTTCGACTCCACCTTACTGGCTATGCTAGAACTGCACATACACTCACCTAAAGAATTATTAGGAACACCATACTAATACGGTGTTGGACCCCCTTTTGCCTTCAGAACTGCCTTAATTCTACGTGGCATTGATTCAACAAGGTGCTGATAGCATTCTTTAGAAATGTTGGCCCATATTGATAGGATAGCATCTTGCAGTTGATGGAGATTTGAGGGATGCACATCCAGGGCACGAAGCTCCCATTCCACCACATCCCAAAGATGCTCTATTGGGTTGAGATCTGGTGACTGTGGGGGCCATTTTAGTACAGTGAACTCATTGTCATGTTCAAGAAACCAATTTGAAATGATTCGAGCTTTGTGACATGGTGCATTATCCTGCTGGAAGTAGACTTTAGAGGATGGATACATGTTCTCATTCTGTTTACCCCAAATTCGGACTCTACCATTTGAATGTCTCAACAGAAATCGAGACTCATCAGACCAGGCAACATTTTTCCAGTCTTCAACAGTCCAATTTTGGTGAGCTTGTGCAAATTGTAGCCTATTTTTCCTATTTGTAGTGGAGATGAGTGGTACCCGGTGGGGTCTTCTGCTGTTGTAGCCCATCCGCCTCAAGGTTGTGCATGTTGTGGCTTCACAAATGCTTTGCTGCATACCTCGGTTGTAACGAGTGGTTATTTCAGTCAACGTTGCTCTTCTATCAGCTTGAATCAGTCGGCCCATTCTCCTCTGACCTTTAGCATCCACAAGGCATTTTTGCCCACAGGACTGCCGCATACAGGATGTTTTTCCCTTTTCACACCATTCTTTGTAAACCCTAGAAATGGTTGTGCGTGAAAATCCCAGTAACTGAGCAGATTGTGAAATACTCAGACCGGCCCGTCTGACACCAACAACCATGCCACGCTCAAAATTGCTTAAATCACCTTTCTTTCCCATTCTGACATTTAGTTTGGAGTTTAGGAGATTGTCTTGACCAGGACCACACCCCTAAATGCATTGAAGCAACTGCCATGTGATTGGTTGACTAGATAATTGCATTTATGAGAAATAGAACAGGTGTTCCTAATAATTATTTAGGTGAGTGTAGGTGCAACACTGAGTCTCTATATAGTGGCCTTTGGCACCATCAACATCTCAGAGTAGCAAGCGGAAATCAGCGTAAGTCCTCATGCACACAGCCGTTGCCCGGCTGTGGCTGTATTGCGCCCAAAAACAGCGGGTCTGCAATATGGGTCCACAATGCGCAGCTGCTCCGTTGTATGTTCTATTTTTTTGCAGTGCGGACAGATCACGGACATATTCAAGTTGAATGGGTATCGATCCGTCACGGCTGCCGCACGGACGTTGCCTATGCATTGGGGAACGCAAACTGTGGTCCCCAATGCACGGAACGGCCGTGTGCATGAGGTCTTAATGCACACAAACTGGCATAGAGTCAATTTGAGATCTTACAGGAAAAATTAAACAAATCATTCAACTTTGACATATCACGCAAATAAATGGAGAACTACAATGGTCTTATTTACAATATGCTCATTTAAAATACATTGCCGCACAATTTGCCATGTATAAAATATTTCACAAGTTTACTGCACACTTGAGAAAAACACATATCTGAGAAGGAAGGGGATCCATCTAGAGCAGGCTTATTCTCCAATCCCCCTGATATTCAGTTTGCAACCTACTTAGGTTCAGACTTTTCTCATGCGGGCATGTCCCTCCCAGTAATACATGCTGGATCTGTGTGTCCAGGATGCTGCTATCTTCCCCCTGCAAACTCCCTTGTGGGTGCGCTTTCCTCCCTATCTACAGGCTGTGTGAGCTGCCCTCCTTGGATTTCACCCCTGTCCACACACACACCTGCTGTGTATGAACTCCTACCTCTCCCTCCTGCAACACCGTAACATTGCGTAAGGCCCCATGTATTTTCAATCCACATTCCACAGTCCACGGAATGTGGACCTATTCATTTCAATGGGGCCGCAAAAGATGCGGACAGTACAATGTGTGCTGTCTGCATCTGATTGTCAGTTCCGTTGGCCTGCAAAAAAGATAGAACATGCCCTATTCTTGTCTCCTTTTTCACGGACAAGGATAGGACATTTCTACAGGAATTTTAAAAAGTTGACAGCGTGCACACGACCGAGATCCGTGTTTTGTATATCTGCAGTTTGTGGACTGTGTGCATGGGTCCTAACTCTGAGAGAAGGAAGGGGGCAAAGGGTAAAAGGAGCAGAGCTGTGATGGATTTTAGAGGCAGCACTTACACACACTTGACAGAAGCAAAATGTTGAGAAATATTTTATGAAAACTATTTAGAAAGTTGTTTAATTTCAGAAGTTTGGTAAATAAACAATTTAAAAAAAGTTCAGTTCACATGACTGATTTTAAAAAACACGCTTATCAGGATGGAATACATGCATTTTTTTCAGCGCGAAAAAACTTTTTTCATGTGCTTTTTATGTGTAAACCAATGGGCGTTCACTTCATTACAAAGCTGAATTTTCTGCTTGATGTTTTTGAAGTGGATCTGTGCTAAAAAAAAAAAAAGTGCAGAAAATGCATAAAAACCACATGGACTTTTTTGGAGCTTTTTTTTTCAGCTTCCTGTTCATTCCAATGGAAAATTCAGCGCTGATTCTTCCCCACGATAGGACACTCTGTATCTTTTTTTCCACGCTTCTTTTTTACATGTGTAAAAAGAAAAGCAAGTGCTGCTTCCCATTGAATTGGATGGGATTTTGAGGCAGAAACGCTCCAAAATCAGCGCCAAAAACTCAGTGTGAACTGGCCCTTAAGGTGAACCAGATTCTTGTACATGAAAATGGTCACTGCACTTTTCCACCTCCTAAGTAAATATTTGTTGTACCAAATGTGCGTTAATGGTATTTACATACAGTAAATACAAGACTTTATTTTCTTGTGAGATTTTATTTAACTACATCCACATTTCTGTTTGAAGTGCACTACAACACCCATTTTAGTCTAAGCAAGCTAACATTGCAATTTTTAAGTTTGAGGTAATTTTTTGGGGAGTGATAATATATTGCATAATATGTGATATTCAGGCCAAGAGGCAACTCCCCACAGTCAGCGTGTAGTGTAGTGCATGTCATAGGTATACAGCAAATGGTGAAAACACAACGCAGCTGCAGCAAACCAGTCAACTACACTGCCGGACACGGCAGGATATCAGCATCGCCCACTCCAGCAGCTGGTCTTCTCTATCTGAGAAATACAGCTCTTAAAGGGGTTATCCAACCCCCAAAAATGCCTGGGCTCCTCACACAGATTGATGCCCGCACGTCCGCCGCTGCATCTCACCGTCGTACGGATTAAAAATATCCAGCGACGCAGGGGGGAGGGGCTGGGGGTAGCCAATAGCAGGCCGCGACGGGAACGAGCCTCCGTAGAATCGCCAGTGACGCTAGGGAGGCTCGTTCCTGTCGCTGCCTACTATTGGCTGAACCGCCCCCCCCCCCCACCCCAGTTGCCACAATCTGTGTGAGGGGTGCGGGCATTTAGGGGGGGGGGCATTTTCAGGGTTGGATGGGGTTATCCAACCCTGAAAATGCCCCCCCCCCCCCAAATGCCCGCAGATTGTGGCAATGGGGGTGGGGGGGGGGGGCGGTTCAGCCAATTTAATCATAGCTGGTGGTTAAGCGTAACAGCGCCAGTGCATCCTAAATGGCTGTTAGTGGTGTGACAGGTTCCAGTTCTTCCTGGTGCAGAGGTACTGTCGATAGTTGCAGAGGGTTGGACAACCCCTTTAACACCCCCAAATATTGTCTGTGGCATCTGGCTACACAGACCAAACGTCCATCACACCAATCTCAGCACCCTCACAATCTTGGCTGCGGCTGGGAAAAGAACCAGACCCTCTGACTGGTCAATAGCACTAGACATTGGAGGGAAGAGCAACCCTAATGTAGAATTAGCAATGAGGCTCACGTGAAGAACGTGGGATGTCTGCACCTACTGTATGTTCATCGTGTCAACCAATCATAGGCTACAGCAGTAACTTGTCAATTATACTGATAGGACTGATTGGTTGCCATGGTTACTTGACATGTCACTGCTGTGGTCTAGTAAGCAAAGACTTTTGGGGGGAGCCACAGAACTATCGGCAATGGTAGTGTGTTTATTGTTATTTTTAGTCATATGCAGCATGTACTAGAGTTTTTTAAAAAATGCTGGAAACCCCCTTTAAAGGGGTTGTGCAAGAATGGGGGGGGGGGGGGGGGGGGGGGGAACCTGCAAAGGGAAGCTTAATTACATGCTTCCTCCCCGTTCCTTCTCTTGCAGGTCTGCAACGCTCCTCTGGGCTCCAGCGATGTCAAAATCAGGTTTGGCATTGCCGTAGCCAATCACAGGCCGCTGCGGTATCGGGCTTCCCTTGCAACCATTTGTCATGATGCAAGGGGAGCCTGACACTGCTGTAGTCTGTGATTGGCTGCGATGATGTCAAACCCGAATGTTGACATCGCTGGAGCCCAGAGGGGCGTTGATTGGTTGCTATGGGCAAAAATAAAAGCTATGCTGTGATTGGTTGCTATGGGTGACAAACGGCACATTACAGCACATACAGGGAGATGAAAAGCAGACTGAAATGTATGGGAGATGTAAGATCCAACACACTTTATGCGAAGGGGCACCCCTCCCCAAACAGGTGCAAACATGGGCACCTGGGAAGTAGCAGGGTTTGCAAAGTTTGCAGGCATGACCAAAGTGTTAGGGGCGGCCATACTCATTAAATAGCTGTTGGGCTGAACATTCAGCTATCTCTCCAAACTTCCCCCATACACATATACATTTGGCTCAGTGTATTTACTGGGAGGAGAGGAGAAAGCCACTGCCAGAGACTTCTCTCCCAGGAGAAAAAAGGATCAGGCAAAAAATAATAATTTTGCCTGGTCCTTCTCTCCACTAACATCATCTGTCGGGGAGTGTCGGGAGCCCCCCGTACACATGAAACTGTTGGCTAAACCTACTGAACAGTGGGTTCATCTAACAATACACTAATGTGTATGGGGGCCTGTCACCTCTTCCCGACATGTGCCATTTATGTATGGCGCATAGCGGGTCTTTAACCCCTTCCTGACTGCCATACGGCTATATACGTGCTATTTGCACATGCCCCGTGCAGCTAGCAGGTACAGTCCGGTCCATAAATATTGGGACATTGACACAATTCTAACATTTTTGGCTCTATACGCCACCACAATGGATTTGAAATGAAAGGAACAAGATGTGCTTTAACTGCAGACTGTCAGCTTTAATTTGAGGGTATTTACATCCAAATCAGGTGAACGGTGTAGGAATTACAACAGTTTGCATATGTGCCTCCCACTTGTTAAGGGACTAAAAGTAATGGGACAATTATCTTCTCAGCTGTTCCATGACCAGGTGTGTGTTATTCCCTCATTATCCCAATTACAATGAGCAGATAAAAGGTCCAGAGTTCATCTCAAGTGTGCTGTTTGCATTTGGAATCTGTTGCTGTCAACTCTCAAGATGAGATCCAAAGAGCTGTCACTATCAGTGAAGCAAGCCATCATTAGGCTGAAAAAACACAACAAACCCATCAGAGAGAAACCAACATTAGCCGTGGCCAAAACAACTGTTTGGAACATTCTTAAAAAGTAGGAACGCACCGGTGAGCTCAGCAACACCAAAAGACCCGGAAGACCGCGGAAAACAACTGTGGTGGATGACCGAAGAATTCTTTCCCTGGTGAAGGAAACACCCTTCACAACAGTTGGCCAGATCAAGAACACTGGCCAAATGTTCAGCGCTGGGATTAAAGCTCCTGCTCCTGCAATCTAGGACCCTGAGGAGAAGAGAGCAGCGGTTTATTACCGCTTCTGTCTTTTCCTGTGGTGGCAGGAGGACAGCGCTGCACAAGCACAGGGGGGAGGAAGCAGGAAGCGGTGGTCACGTGACCGCCAGGGGTGTCTAGAGCATGGGCAGGAGCAGAGCTGCAGGGTCTAAAGAGACCCTGATCAGCTCTGCCTGTGTGTCATTCCCCCTCATGGGGCTATTTTCCCCTATAACAGGGGCAGATTATGTGCCCAAATTTTGTTTTTTAAATATAAGTTCAAAAAGGTGACAAAAAATATTTATTTAGCACAGTTTTTATTTTAAATTTTTTACGGTGTTCATCTGAGGGGTTAGGTCATGTGTTATTTTTTAGAGCCGGTCGATACGGACGCGGCGATACCTAATATGTATACTTTTTTTTATTTATGTAAGTTTTACATAATAATATCATTTTTGAAACAAAAAAAATCATGTTTTAGTGTTTCCATATTCTGAGAGCCATAGTTTTTTTCAGTTTTTGGGCGATTATCTTAGGTAGAGTCTCATTTTTTGCGGGATGAGATGATGGTTTGATTGGCACTATTTTGGGGTGCATATAACTTTTTGATCATTTGCTGTTACACTTTTGTGATGTAAGGTGACAAAAAATGGTTTATTTAGCACAGTTTTTATTTTTATTTTTTTACGGTGTTCATTTGAGGGGTTAGGTCATGTGATATTTTCATAGAGCCGGTCGATACGAATGCGGCGATACCAAATATGTATACTTTTTTTTTATTTATGCAAGTTTTACACAATAACAGCTTTTTTAAAACAAAAAAAATTATGTTTTAGTGTCTCCATATTCTGAGCCATAGTTTTTTTTTTTTTTGGGGCGATTGTCTCAGGTAGGGGCTAATTTTTTGCGGGATGAGGTGACGGTACTATATTGGTGGGCAATGGCCTTTTTGATCGCTTGCTGTTGGGATGTAAGGTGACAAAAAAATTGTTTATTTAGCACAGTTTTTATTTTTTATGGTGTTCATCTGAGGGGTTAGTTCATGTGATATGTTTATAGAGCCGGCCGATACGGACTAATATGTATACTTCCCCCCCCCCCCCTATTTTTTACCAATTTTTTTTTACTTTATTTGGGGAAAATTACGTTTTTGTTTATTTTTACTTGAAACTTAAATTTTTTTTGGGGGAAAACTTTATTTTTTCAACTTTTTTTTTTTCACTTAATTTTTTGTCCCACTTTGGGACTTGAACTTTTGGGGGTCTAATCCTTTACAATGCATTCCAATACTTCTGTATTGGAATGCATTGGCTGTATGAGTAATACTGTGTGTATCTGTCTGTATTACTCATACAGCTTCCGGCCTGTGAGATCCAGGGGGCTGGATCTCACAGGCTCGTCACCGGAAGGCAGCGTGATGCCTTCCTTAGGCATCGCGCTGTCTTCCATGCCATTGGGTCCCCCCTACAGCCCCATGGGTACCCGATGGCACGCCCGATCACCGCCGCAAGCACAGGCAAAAGCCGCAAACCGCAGGTCTGAATTGACCTGCGGTTTGCGGTGATTTAGCCAAGGTGCGTGCTCAATGATTTGAGCAGGCACCGGGCTCTGATCACAGCCCGCCGGGAGGCGGTGATCGGAACAACACATGATGTACCGGTACGTCATGGGTTCTTAAGGACTCGGGAAACATGCCGTACCGGTACGTCCTAAGTCCTTAAGGGGTTAAAGTAAGTGAAAGTAAAAAAATATATATATATTTTTTATATATAAAAAATATATAAAAATTCAAATCACCTCCCCTTCCTCATAATAATAATAATAATAATAATAATAATAATAAAAAAAAGATTATAGGCATCGCCATGTTCCAAAATGCCTGTACTATTAAAATATAAATGTATTTATCCCGTACGGTGTACTCCATAATGGAAAAATAAAGAAAATGGCTGATTTGCCCTTTTTTGGTGCTTTGCATCCTCAAAAAAATGTAATAAAAGTGATCAAAAAGGCATACACACTCCAAAATGTTGCCAATAAAAACTACATATCACTCCCAAAAAATGGGCCCTCAGATAGCTCTGTATAACTATAAAAAAAAGTCAAGGTGTTCACTATACGGTGTTGCAAAGAAAAAAATATTTTTTCCCAAAGTTTCTATTTTTTCATTATTAAAACCCAGGAAATACTATACAAATGATGTATTGTTGTAATCATGCTGACCCGGAGAATGAAGCTGACAGGTCAGTTTTACCGCACAGAGAATGCCATGAAAACAAAACCCATAAAACTGTAGTGGGCATTTTATTCCCACCCTATTTTTTATGTTTTTGCAGTTTCCCACTACATTGTATAACAATAATAAATGGTGCCACTAGAAAGTAAAACTTGTCCTTCAAAAAACATCCCTTATATGGTTATGTGAGAGGAAAATAAAAAAAAACTATGGTTTTGGGAAGGCAGGGAATAAAAAGCAAAAATTTCAAATTGCCATGTCAGGAAGTGGTTGAAGAAAAAAAATATGAATGATTTAAAAAATGGTGAATGTTTTCCGTGCATTGGGGAAGGCAAAATGGTGGACGGCCGTTCCGTGCATTGGGGACGGAAAATTGCCGCAATGGATCCAGACCCCTTTATCTTGAATGGGTTTGTGATCCGTCCGCACAGCAAAACAAAAAAATACAAGTTGTATTTTTTTGCGGTGCGGAGGCACAGAGAGTGGTTCCGTGCCTCCGTACTGCACCGTACCTTCTGGTTGTGGTGAGCACACAGTCGGTGCCCGCATATTGCGGACCCGCTCAATAACGGCCACGGCCGGCGACAGTCACATGTATGAGGCCTTAACCTTTGTAAGTGGGTCAAGACAACAACGAGTACTTCTAGGTAAGCTTTACAAAATATTTATATAGTTTTACATACATGTTGTACATTTATAATGCAGGGTGATTGAAAAAGGTTGGTGAAAAGTAAAGGCCTGTAGTTAAAGTAAAAAAATTCAGCATTTGAAAATGAAAGTTGTGCTGTGATTGGTTGCTATGGTCAACAAAGTCAGTTTTCTTTTAGACAGCTTTCATGAATCTGTCCCTTAGCTTAGTTTAAACGTGTACACAAAGGGCCAGGTCTAAGATGGTGACATCACAGCAAAAAAAAAAAAAATCTCTTTGCATGTTGGGGTCTGTTTTGACAGTATAGTAAGATTTTCAGAATAAATAAATGAGCTCCACATAGAAACTGCATTTCACGTAGGGTGAAACAATTCAGAACCGTTGTCTGTTTATGTTATGGAAAAGACTGGAAGAGACAGTGAACAGAATTTGAGCTTTGTATGAGCATAGTCCTTGAAGGTGGATCGGGTTGACTAGTATGGAACTACAGGTGCTACAAACCATGGTATGAAGTATCTTACAAAAATATCTGCATTGTCAGCCATAATATTACAACTTCTTCAGGAGTTGAAAACAGAAGACAAACCGAAACGCCATGGCTTTTGCAGTGCTGATTGGAACAGGACAAATCCACTGACAGTCTGGGGTTCAGCCATGAGGCTACCTTTCAACTCGGTGGGAAGGTCAGTCACCACAACGTGAGAATCTAGGTTCAGAAAACCCATGGGCACTTAACGAGCACATGAGGGACTCGCCTAAAGTGAATGTGTAATGTGCAGCAGGCGCACAGTCTATAGTCCCTTCTTTATTGCCAAGGATACTGTCACTGGTCTCTCCTACCTGGAAATGTTAAGGTAATGGCTTATTCTACAGATAAAGGAAGATCTGCCAAACATGGTCTATCAGCAGGATGGTGCCCTTCATTGTCACTTGGATGTTCGTTTGAATTAAGCTCTACCGGAACATTGGACTGGCAGCACCGGAATAAACGATTGATTCACCAACGTTGCGCTGGCCTCCACGATCACCAGATGTAACAGCCAGAAACTTATTTCTCGGGGACTACATCAAGAACTCAGTATATCTGCCCCCCAGCCACAGGATCTGAATGCCCTAAGACGACACGTCACTAAAAAAGTGGAGTCCATATCCGAAGATATGCTGGCATGCATCTGGACAAAACTGAGCTGCAGAACACCAATAGAAGTATAAGTGGTTGAATAATAAATAACAAGCTAATCACACATACATCATGATTATAGTAAATGCAATAAAGTGCAAGTTCAAAAAGTATTTTTAGGGAGGTACTATAAAGTGTAGATTCAAGAGTACATAGATAAGTATTATACACACAGCATAATGGTATAGCTATAAATAGTACAGATCAAATAACATCTAAAAAATAAGCGATGCAGTATAATACAAAGTATATAGGCAGATATCTACAGTATATAGTACCAACCAAATAATTGTGTCCAGCCTCAGGTCAGACCACCACTACGCCCTGACGCGCGTTTCGCCATCAGCTTTCTCAAGGGGTAGTGGTTGGTGGGAACATAGCAGATTTAAATAGTGCTAACAATAATGCATTCACATGTGAGAACAAACCATTAATTAGTAATGTGCCAATGCCCTGCATGACTTAATTAAATAAGACCTCCCAGAATCAGACATCCAATCAAAGAGGAAGCCCCAGTTACCTGTGTGATTTAACTGTTAGGTGAGCCTCTGCCCACTATATGGCACGCCATTGTTCCCGGCACGACGCCGGCCTCAAAACGCCGCCGCGGCACCTGGAAGAGACGGAGCACACAAGGAATTGCGCAGTCTGCCACATCACAGGGCTGGGGGAGCATCTCGGGCCGGCGCATGCGCAGAAACAGGCACGCACCACAGCGCCCATATTTAAAAGGGTAACAAACTAAGGGCATTGCATATTAGATAATCAAGAAGTATGCTAACACCACTGTAGATGACTAACGAGAGGCCCAATGGCAACAATTGTTATACAGCATGTATATGTGGTCATAAACATAGTAACATAGTACATAAGGCCGAATAAAGACGTTTGTCCATCCAGTTCGGCCTGTTATCCTGCAAGTTGTTTCAGAGGAAGGCAAAAAAAAAACCTGTGAGGTAGAAGCCAATTTTCCCCACTTTAGGGGAATAAAAAATTCCTTCCCGACTCCAATCAGGCAATCAGAATAACTCCCTGGATCAACGACCCCTCTCTAGTAGCTATAGCCTGTAATATTATTACGATCCAGAAATACATCCAGGCCCCTCTTTAATTCCTTTATTGTACTCACCATCACCACCTCCTCAGGCAGAGAGTTCCATAGTCTCACTGCTCTTACCGTAAAGAATCCTCTTCTATGTTTGTGTACAAACCTTCTTTCCTCCAGACGCAGAGGATGTCCCCTCATCACAGTCACAGTCCTGGGGATAAATAGATGATGGGATAGATCTCTGTACTGACCCCTGATATATTTATACATATTAATTAGATCTCCCCTCAGTCGTCTTTTTCTAAAGTGAATAACCCTAATTTTGATAATCTTTCAGGGTACTGTAGTTGCCCCATTCCAGTTATTGCTTTAGTTGCCCTCCTCTGGACCTTCTCCAGCTCTGCTATGTCTGCCTTGTTTACAGGAGCCCAGAACTGTACACAGTACTCCATGTGTGGTCTGACTAGCGATTTGTAAAGTGGTAGGACTATGTTCTCATCATGGTTTGCTGTTTATTAAAATTCCTAGATCCTTTTCCATGTCAGTGTTACCCAGTGTTTTACCATTTAGTATGTACGGGTGACTTGCATTATTCCTTCCCATGTGCATAACTTTACATTTGTCAGTGTTAAACCTCATCTGCCACTTATCTGCCCAAGCCTCCAATCTATCCAGATCCCTCTGTAGTAGTATACTGTCCTCTTCAGTGTAAATTACTTTACACAGTTTAGTGTCATCTGCGAAAATTGATACTTTACTATGCAAGCCTTCTACAAGATCATTAATAAATATATTGAAGAGAATAGGGCCCAATACTGACCCCCTGAGGTACCCCACTAGTGACAGTGACCCAATCTGAGTGTGTACCGTTAATAACCACCCTCTGTTTTCTATCATTGAGCCAGTTACTTACCCACATACAGACGTTTTCTCCCAGTCCGAGCATTCTCATTTTATATACTAACCTTTTATGTGGTACAGTGTCAAATGCTTTGGAGAAGTCCAGATATACGACATCCTATGATTCGCCGCTGTCAAGTCTAGAACTTACCTCCTCATAGAAACTGATTAAATTAGTTTGGCATGACCGAGCCCTCACGAAGCCATGCTGATATGGCGTTATTTGCTTATTTCCGTTAAGATGCTCTAAGATAGCATCTCTCAGAAAACCTTCAAACAGTTTACCCACAACAGATGTTAAACTTACCGGCCTATAGTTTCCAGGCTCTGTTTTTGGACCCTTTTTGAATATTGGCACCACATTTGCCATGCGCCAATCCTGTGGGACATTCCCTGTCAGTATAGAGTCCGCAAATATCAGAAATAAGGGTCTGGCTATGACATTACTTACTGTATTTTTCACCCTATAGGATGCACTTTTTCCCCCCCAAAAGTGGGAGAAAAATAGCAGTGCGTCTTATGGGGCGAATGCTGCATTTTGCCGAATTTTCAATGATACACCGCGATGCCGCGCAGCGGGTGTTTCAGCTGAGAGGGAGGAGGGGCTGGCATCTGCTTTTATAATGACAGCGGGGCCCGTGCAGTGACTGTATTCTACTACACGGGCCCCTCTCACTGTATATAATTGTATCTGTAATTGTTATGTATATAATCGGGTAATCAGCGCCTGTATACTTACAAGCGCTCGGTAGCAGAGAGGAGGGAGGAGGCAGGCCGGGAGGACGGGCGCTGGCAGCGTGAGTCACTACGTCACGCGCCTGCGCCGCCCACTTTATGAATGAAGCAGGCGGCGCAGGACGTAGTGACTCACGCTGCCTGCGCTTGTCCTCCCGGCCTGCCTCCTCTCTGCTACCGAGTGCTTGTAAGTATACAGGCGCTGATTACCCGATTATATACATAACAATTAACAATTACAGATATGATTATATACAGTGAGCGGGGCCCGTGTAGTAGAATATAGTCACTGCACGGGCCCCGCTGTCATTATAAAAGCAGATGCGACCCCCACCCCCTGTATTGGGGGTCATTCACACTAGAGGGACACTGTGTCACGGCTGAGGATGGGGGAAACCCTCAGCCGTGCGATGGCAGAAGATGTTTGGTCGCTGCTCGACCAGGACGACAGAATTAGGGAGCAGGTCACCTCCTATCGCGTCCCTAATCTGACACTGACTCCTAGCTGTATGAGACGACCCTGATGGTAGGAGGGCTCATACTCCGGAACCTGGGGTCCCTATTAGCCCTCAGGGTGGCCCTGAACTAGGAGCTGGGTAAGACGACCTGTTCCTCCAGGACACGGATGAACAGGAGTCTCACTGGCCAAGCTGCAAGGAAGGGGAAACACATACAGACATATGGATATGGCAGGTGAACAACACTAGTTCCAAACCTACCTGCCACAGCCTTGCTGACTGGAACCCATGCACCAGTATTGCTGTCCACACAAACATCAAGGAGACAGCACACCACAAAACACACAGGAAACCAGGACATCCATAGCTGTAATAAACACGGAAAGGATAACACATCAACTAGACATCATACAATGGTTTTATGACCACAAGGGTGGCCCTCACTGGAAGATGGTATAATACCAGGAGGATGACTCCAGCAAACCATGGCTGAAGTACCCCTCATATACAGGCATCCAGCGGAAGCTAAATAGCCCAAGTAGCCACACCCACACACAGACACACCCAGTGTTCACAGACTAAGAAGGGAGTTAACCCTTCCTACACCAGGCAGGGTAGTGAAGCAACTTAAAGGGAAAAGCACATAAACAACACACTCACCTGTTACCGCCGGCAACGGCATGCGTGGCAACCATGTCCTGGGGAACAGCCAGCAGGCCGAGACACTGCCACCACATGCACACAACACCACACGTTGCCGCGGACAACCGCAAGTGAAGAGAGGTGTCACAGTGCATACAAACATAATAAAGCCCTCTGCACACCAGACATAGAAAGTGCACACCATACAAACAAAAGTCACACCTACAAAGACAGGTTGCCAGGTGTAACCGCATGCACTTGACAGCAAGCTGCCTAGCAACAGCTCAGGCTGCTATACTGCCAAGTACAAACATGTTGCCAGCGGCAACCACATGTGAGGCAACAACCAGCAGCCCTCACCATGTGGGCAGACCAAACCGTAGGCAACTGCATGCAGGTCCAGGAGTCGCGACCATGACCATGGTCGTGACACACTGTTATGGAGGGGATCTGTTGATTACACATAGCAAAAGATGCTATATATGTGTCAGCCACAGATCCTCCCATAACAGTGTCATCCACAGATCCCCATAACAATGCCATCCAGAGACCCCAATAAGTGTCACCCACAGATCCCCCATAACAGTGTAACCCACAGATCCCCCATAACAGTGTCACCCACAGATCCCCCATAACAGTGTCACCCACAGATCCCCCATAACAGTGCGTCATACACAGATTCCCCAAAATAGTGTCATCTACAGACCACCATTAGTTCAAAACCCACCAAAAGCACACCTTTTGGTTCAAAATATTTTTTTTCTTATTTTCCTCCTTAAAAACCTAGGTGCGTCTTATAGGGCGAAAAATACGGGTAATTCCCTTAGGATACGGGGGTGTATGCCATCCGGTCCTGGCGATTTGTCTATTTTAATATTTTTAAGTCGCTGATGTACTTCTTCCTGGGTCAGACAGGACACTTTTAATGGGGAATTTATTTTTACATTCTGCATGTCATCTGACAGTTTATTTTCCTCAGTGAATACATTGGAAAAAAAAATATTTAACAGTTTTGCCTATGGCCTCTCTTAGTTGGCTAAATTTAGCTTTTTTGAAGGTTGGTATTTTTGTTCCTCCCTGTAGAAACGCTCTTTTGAATGATAATTGGAAGGTTATTACTTTATGGTCACTATTTCCCAGGTGTCCACCAACCTGCACGTCTGTTGTTCTGTCAGGCCTATTGGTTAATACTAAGTCCAGTATGGCCGTCCCTCTAGTCGGGTCCTGAACCAGTTGGGAGAGGTAATTGTCTTTGGTTATTGCCAAGAACCTGTTTCCCTTATGAGATATACAAGTTTCAGTTTCCCAGTCTATATCTGGGTAGTTGAAGTCCCCCATAATAACCACCTCATTATGATTTGCCGCCGGGTCTATCTCGTTTAGTAGTAGATTTTCTGTGGACTCTGGTATATTAGGGGGTTTATAGTAAACTCCTATTAGTAATTTATTGTTGTTTTTAGCTCCATGTATCTCTACCCACAGTGACACCACATGTTCATGTCCCTCACTTATATCTTCACTGAGTGTGGGCTTTAGACAAGACTTTACATAAAGGCAGACCCCTCCCCCTCTCCGGTTTTGACGATCCTTTCTAAACAGACTGTAACCTTGTACATTAACCGCCCAGTCATAGCTATCATCCAGCCATGTCTCAGTTATTCCCACTATGTCATAGTCCTCCTCACACATCACTAATTCCAGTTCACCAGTTTTATTAGTCAGGCTTCTGGCATTAGTATACATACATTTGAGAGGTTTATGTATATTTTTTACCCTACACCTTTACTTCTGAACTGTTCTAGTCCCTCCTTCCATTCCTCCCCCAGTCCCACTAGCTTGCCCCGGTCTCTATCTGCACTATCTTCCCCTTCTATAGTGTAATTACCCTCCCCCAGTCCCTAGTTTAAACACTCCTCCAACCTTCTAGCCATCTTTCTCCCCAGCACAGCTGCCCCTTCCCCATTGAGGTGCAGCCCGTCCCTACGATAGAGCCTGTAGCCGATAGAAAAGCCGTCCCAGTTCTCCAGGAACCCAAACCCCTCCTTCCTACACCAGTTCTTGAGCCACTTGTTAATCTCCCTAATCTCCCGCTGCCTTTCTTGTGTGGCTCGTAGTACAGGCAGTATTTCGGAAAATACTACCTTTGAGGTCCTTGCCCTAAGCTTTTGACCTAAATCCCTGAAATCATTTTTAAGGACTCTCCACCTACCTCTAACCGATCCGCGATGTGTAGAACTCTAGCGCCAGGAAGACAGCACACTGTTCGGCGATCACGGTCTTTGTGACAGATTTCCCTATCTGTTCCCCTAATAATGGAGTCTCCCACTACCAGCACCTGTCTGGCCTGCCCTGCTCTCCTGGTCCCCTGCTTACCGGAGCTGACATTCCCCTGACTGGCAGGGGAAGTGTCCGGCTGCAGCAGTGCTGTCCCTGAACGGACATCCCCCTCATCTGCCAAATGTGCAAACTTGTTGGGGTGTGTCAGATCAGGGCTAGCCTCCCTGGCACTCTTCCCTCTACCCCGCTTTCTAACTGTTACCCAGCTAGCTACCTCACTTTCCTCAGCCTCCTCTCTGTCACCCTCCCCCTCATCTACCCCAAAGAGTGCTTGCTCGGTGAGAAGCAAACTCTTTTGCAAATTGTCAATGCCTCTCAGTGTTGCAACTTGCCCGTTTAGAGACTCGATTTGCGATTCCAAACGGGTAATTTGCTCACATCTTGAACAAAGATATACACCCTCGAACGGCTGTTCCAGGACTGCATACATCATGCAAGATGTGCACTGGACTGCGTTGTCAATTGTGCAACACATACTAAATGGGGATTACAACAGTAAAAAAGTAAAACAGTAAATATGATTAAGAATTAGACCCTGTCTGCTGTAGTTGAAGGACTACCTAGAATTAAGCCAACAACACACAAGGAAATTATATCCAACCTTAGTTTCCAATTCCTTTTCTTAAACTCCTTTTTTTTTAACTCCACTTAATAAGAAGCCCACTTAGTAGAGCAAGCTCAGGGACAGTTCAGTGGTTCAATTTATAGCACCTGGTTGCCCAGGCCACTCCCCTTAATCAAGCAGAGAGAAAAAAAAAAGGGTTTAAATGGCAGTACTAAAATGCAAAAACTTAACTTTCAAGGATTTCTGCTTCAAACCACACTCAGCCACCTGCAATCACTCCCACAAGATCACACTCAGCACTAGAACTCCTTTTTTTTTTTTTTTTGTCCACTTAATAAGAAGCCCACTTAGTAGAGCAAGCCATACAGTATGTAATAATTATGCATGATAGATAGTGAATAAAAAAATGCATGAGATAAATATATTAAAGTAGACAATTCATGAAGCAAAAAAAAAAGTGAGAAGAATGCATATATAATTGCAAACTGAGCTACAGCCTAGATACCTGCCATGTCACCAATAATAGTGTGTTATGTTAATAAATTTATGTTATGTTCTCTCAGTTATGAATACTGAAGCTATAATATATTTTATTATACGTTATATTAAATTCATACTGTATTGCACTGGTCAAAAAAATGCAAAAAATTAAAATCAAATTGTTTCAATGCCATATAATTTGCATTCCTGACTTGTTCTATATTTTCCCTTAAGACTAAATTCAGCATTAGTTACTCAGACAGTCTGATGGTCTGAGTGTGCCAGATCCATACCCGGTCTAAATCAAGTTTACCAGGCCTGCCAACTGACGGCTGCTTTTATTGGGTTATTTCCAATTATTTGACAGTTTCAAGCTTATACTGAGGAATGTGTGTTGAAGACAAGGAATGCTGCCAGGGAATCAAGGTGTGTGGCAATCTGACTCAGACTTAGGGCTCGTTCACACGAACATGTAAAGCCCGTGCCCGTGCTGTGGACCGCGAATTGCGGTCCGCACTGCACGGGCACTGTCCGTAGGGCAGGCGCATTGGGATCGCAGACCAATTCACTTGAATGGGTTCGCGATCCTTCCGTTTCGCAAAAAGATAGAGCAAATTCTATCTTTTTGCTGTGCGGAAGCATGAAACGGAGCCTCAGAAAGCACTCCGTAGTGCTTCCATAGTGTTCCGTTCTTCCGTTCCGCATCTCCGGATTTGCGGACCCATTGAAATGAATGGGTCCGCATCTGTGATGCGGAATGGCCATGGACGGTGCCCGTGTATTGCGGATCCGCGAATGCGGTCCGTAATACGACAACAGGCATCACGCGTTTGTGTGAATGAGCCCTTATGGAAAGTTGCCAGTACTTATACTGTCATAATTCTGATAATTTTGTCATCGGACCCTGCTATTGTGTTTGACGTTTCAGGTTTTCCCATTGAGTCTTCAGAAACCAAGAGACTATTCATGTATAGCCGGGCTGTGTGAACCATCGAGCCACAGAAGTGGTAGAACAGCTTTATATTATCTATAACTTCTCATTTATTGAGTTCCTGAGCATTCAATGGTTGGCAAAATGATCTGTTATAGTCTCTCGCTTAACTTATCATAATTAGGCAGTTTATGATTATGAATGAGATTTTCAGTTTTTACATGTTTGAATATGGAGTGTGAGTGACGTACTGAAGTCTTCATGCATGCAGGATTTGATATGTATTTTTAAAACTATATGTACACCTTTGGGGGCAATTTTTTATGATTGCATTTTACTCATTTTGGGCTAAAAATTATTTTTTCAATTGCTCTTTATTCAAAATATTGAGACATTCTGTGACAAAGGGTTAAGTGTTTTTCTAGCTGTGTGAATAGTACTTTAAGTTTGTGTCGGTCACCTGATAACCCTTATCTGTAAATTACTAAAAGGTCATAAACACTTATTTAAGCCACATTTTTATCAGTAAGATACAAATTGAGCTATAATGAGTGTTTATAAGGTCAGAGATCAGAGATAAGGAGCCCATCAGCTCCCTGCCTAACAGAGAAGAGAGAAAATTCTGAACCAGCCACTAGATAAACCCAGAGCTGTGCAGGGAAAACTGCTCAATATTTTTAATAAAGACCAATTAGAAAAATGATGTTTAGCTCAAAATGAGAACAATGCAATAATAATAAAACAAAATTGCCACCAAAGGTATAGATAGCCTTTAAGTCCACCCCCACACCAAATAAAAAAAAAACCCACATGGACAGATGTGTAAAAAAACACACACACATTTTTTTTGTCCTTGACAATCCCTTTAAATGAATGCATGCATTTACTGTATTAATGATTTTTTTCTGTTTATATTATGTGAATATTGAATTTAGATTGCAACATTTTATCAGACTTGAGTTTTTATTATTTAAAGTGAAAATACAGGGAGATTTTCATAATTAGTAAAATGGGCCCGTAACACTCTGGTCACTCAAATGCAACTTTCCCATGTGCCCTAAATACTAAAGGTAATTAATACCACAGAAAATAACAAAACAGGTGCATGTTTAGTGCCCTGGAGCAGGGGAACTTCGAAGTCTGGACATTTGTGGACATTTGACCCTATTTCCCCTATGCCAAGTCATCCACTCCTCACTTTACATTAAAGGGTTAACTTGCACTGACGTATACTGTTTAATACTGTGCAACTGCATGTTATATGTTTGTTGCGATATATATCCTGTTCATTTGCACTGTATTTGCAGAGCACCGTGGAAGGGGTTAATGAATACTGAGAGACTTTGGAGACTTTCTAGCTAATAATGAGAAGCTAGTAAGTTTCCACAGTTACCATAAGAGTTAAAGAAGACCATGTTTTAGAGGGAAAATGCCAGACTTGTTTACCACCAAACAGACAGACTAACCTTTTGGATGTTGTTATGTCTGAAAACCTGTTTTTGTTTGGAAAAACTGCTGCATCATTGCCATTGAGTATTTTTGAAGTTTTAATCTAAATCTATGAAAAATGGGAAGTTGGAACTTTGTATCTGTTTGGGCTGAGTTTCTCCACTCCATCCATCTCACTATAAGGTTCTAGTTCAGCCAAAAATTGTATATAAAGAGAGCAGTGAGAGCCCCTAATGTTCTGCAGTTAGGGATCAGTGCTTAGAAGATACTCATGCCAGACTGCATGAGTGACCAGAAGAGGATTCTGAGATGGGGATGCAGAGCCACAGACCATGGGTCACCAGTAGAGGCCTAGCTAAAGGCTCATGGGCCCTTGTGCAAGAGTTCAGCTTGGGCCTTCCTTCCCTCAGTGCTTTGTGGCAAGGGGCCAGGAAGCACATAGCTTTCATGCTGCCTGAGGCAAAAATTTAAACGGCACCCCCATGCCAAATTCTCGACCCAACCCCTCCCCTCCAGCCAGAGGTGTAACTTGACCAGCATGCACTTTCTATAATACCAGTGTCTTCTTATGTGGCACAAAAGTCTTTGGGCCCCCTCAGTCTCCTGGGCCCAGTAGCAACTGTTACCTCTGCACCCCCTATTATAGCCACGTCCCTGGTCACCAGCCCTGTGACCAAGGAGCTGCAGCACGCCAGACCTGCAGGGTATAGCGAAGTGAGGTCACGGTTATGGGCAATCGAGGGTTGCTCACTGTATTGGAGAACCCTGGGCAGGCATGCGGCAGTGAAGGAGAGGTAGACACAGTTCCTCTGGGGCACACTCGGTATGTAGGGACCAGGCCTGATGGTGGATGAGGTGCCCTGGATGTTACTGGTATTTTGTGTGCCTGGGGCAAGGTCCCTTTTGGATTCGTGACGCCAGTGCCTGTAACGGTGGCACACCGATTTATAGTTGGAATAAGTGAGGTACACAGGTGGTATAGTGAACCAAACGTTGCTTTACTTAAACAGTCCAACTTTGTACATCAAGATAGTAATACAGTCCTTTAGATCACAAGCTTCACAAGCAGGCTTATTTCACAAGATGGCAGGTATTGATCATGCAAGATACTCAGAGGGTAAATCCACAACACACTCAGAATCAGGTTGTACCTTTCCTCGGAAATAGCGTACACTGTTCTTTTAGAACTCCTGTCTAGTTTCAATCCCAAGGCCCGGATGCCTAAATGGTGGCTTAAGTCCTTGGTAAAATATATATCTTCTTCCCGTATTAATCCTTGCTTTGCTTTATAGTTCCTCTGCCTATTAGTTTACTTATCTTGGCTGGAAATATCCTTACTTGGCTTGAGAATGACTGCAGGTTTCTCCCAGGAGGTTCTGTCCTTCTACTGGGGTGACTTCTGAGCTAACTAAGGCTCTCTTGATCTTCAGGCAGGCTAGGGTTCCTCACTAGCCTCCTGGTCATAGCTAGCAGCCAGGGCTATCAAGCTGCATGTCAGGAGGAGGCCCTCAGCATATCTCTGGCTGGTGCCTTCTTACTTCTGTCTCCACAGACTCCTGACTCTGAACTCCCTCTCCCTGTCTGGGCCTGAACATTTATACTAGGGGCTCCCTATCTCCCTCTAGTGTCTGGGATGTCTAACTACACCCAACTGGCCTGCTAAGCATTTACACAGGGGAACATTGCATATAAAAACACATTAGAAAATACATTAAATGCATAGTTAAATATAACATTTCTGTTCCTTGTGAGTAGGAGTACACGCACACCAATTGACCCTTGTGTAGTGCCCACTCCTATCTAGTGGGACACTACAGAGCCAGCTGGACTACTGAGCCACAGACTGTGGGCCTCCAGCCTTTGGCCAGGGTACCAGCCTTCTGAGAGAGAGGGACAGCTAGCTCAGACCTTTTCTCAGCATCAAACCCTTCTTCTGCCTGGAAGGAGACTTATAAAGCCTGCCCAGTGCCTTGCCTGCTTTGTTTTGCAATTGAGTTCCTCCAGTAAAGAAGCACACTGGTTCACTGCAGACCCTGACTCTCTGGACTTACTTTCCATTGGTGTTCACCACGCCTTACCATCTTTTCCGGAGAGCAGAAACATGTGGTGACACCTTGATGGTGTCCTGGGTACCAAGCGTAGCATTTGGGCCTCCCAAAACCTGGCCACTGGGTTGCACACAAGAAGTTGGCAAAGGAACTATCCTTCTCTGACATCACTTCCTGATATGCAGCTATTGGCGGATGCTGCACATCATAGACTTCCTACTCTACCCCCTTTAAACATATACTTTGAAAATAATATTGTTTGTTAAGGTACTCTAGAGTACCTAAAGTTCATCAATACATTATAGTATCTTAACCTAAACTATCACTTGTCGTGTGAAATTTAACAACGAACAGTCATTTTAGCTGACCATGTTTGAATTGTTCATCTGATGGTTGGATGAAAGATCTTTAATTTAACGAAATATTGTCTGTAAACCTAAGATATTTCTTTGAAAGAAGCTTCCCAGAAAGACTTTTCATTCATCAATGAACATATATGGCCCATTTGGACAACTAGAACGGTCAATATGGACTAAAATGTGTATGGCTTTATCTGCAAACTTATCTAGACGATTGTTTGCTCAACTGTTCTTCAACCATCAACCTACTTCTGTCTAAGGCTACTTTCACACTGGCGTTTTGGCTTTCCGTTTGTGAGATCCGTTCAGGGTTCTCACAAGCGGTCCAAAACAGATCTGTTTTGCCCTAATGCATTCTGAATGGAAAAGGATCTGCTCAGAATGCATCAGTTTGCCTCCATTTGCCTCCGTTCCGTCTCCATTCAGCTTTGGAGGCAGACTGTCACGGCCTATGGTGTGTTTAGTGACACTTTCCTTCACTTGTGGTTACTCGTGGCAACGTGTGGTGTTGTGTGCATGTGGTGGCAGTGTCTCGGTCTTCTGGCTGATCCCCAGGACATGGTTGCCACGCATGCCGTTGCCGGCGGTAACAGGTGGAGTGTGTGCTTGTTTGTACTTTTCCCCTTTAAGTAGCTTCCATCCCTTGCCTGGTATTGGAAGGGTTAATTCCCTTCCTAGTGTGTGAACACTGGGTGTGTCTGTGTGTGGGTGTGACTACTTGGGGCTATTTAGCTCCTGCTGGATGCCAGTAGCTGAGGGGTACTCCAGCCATGGTTTTTGCTGGAGTCATCCTCCTGGTATTATACCATCTATCCAGTGAGGGCCACCCCTGTGGTCATAAGTAATGTCTAGGCATAGATGTTCTGATGTTATGCTATGTCTTGTGGTGTCTTTATGTTTATTGCAGCGTATGTTCCTGGGTTCCTGTGTGATGTGTGGTGTGTGCTGTGTCCGTTTATGTTGTTGTGGACAGCAGCACTTGTGCACAGGTTCCAGGCTGTGTGTCTGTGGCAGGTAGGTGTGATACTAGTTTCACTACCTGCCATTGCCATATGTCTGTATATGTTTCCCTTCTCCTTGCAGCTTGGCCAGTGAGACTCCTGTTCGTCCGTGTCTAGGAGGAACAGGTCGTCTTACCCTGCTCCTAGTCCAGGGCCACCCTGAGGGCTAGTAGGGATCTTAGGTTCCGGTGAATGAGCCCTCCTACCATCAGGGTTGGTTCATACGGTTAGGAGTCAGGGTCAGATTAGGGACGCGTTAGGAGGTGACCTGCTCCCTGATTCCTGTCCTGGCCCAGCAGCTACCCTTTCCCATTGACATCGCACGGCTGAGGGTTTCCCCCACCCTCAGCCGTGACACGGACACCAAAATACTGCTTGCAGCGTTTTGGTGTCCGTCTGATGAAACTGAGCCAAATGGATCTGTTCTGACACACAATGTAAGTCAATGCGGACGGATCCGTTTTCTATGACACAATCTGGCACAATAGAAAACGGATCTGTCCTCCATTGACTTTCAATGGTGTTCAAGACGGATCTGTCTTGGCTATGTTACAGATAATACAAATGGATCCGTTCTGAACGGATGCAGACGTTTGTATTATCTGAACGGATCCGTCTGTGCAGATCCATGACAGATATGCACGAAACGTGAAAGTTGCCTAAGGTGTATGGCCATCTTAAGAGTGGCTTCCTTCTGAAGGACACAGACCTTTACTATTGACCAACTCATTTTTATTGAGTACACTACTTTATCAAGAAGTTCTTAACAGAAAGTTGTCTCTTGCCCATCCTACTCTGATGTTGTCCATCTCTGAAGGGCTACTTTTTGCCTGCCCTGCCTATACACAACTCTCTGTGTCACATCAGTCACCCAGTGTAGATTTCCCTGCATCTTCATGGGTCTTCTTATCTTAGCACTGACGCTTGGCAGTGTTGGCACCTCCTCCGGCAAGCTGACAGCCTGGACCGATGTTTCCTGGTGCAGGGTGCTGCAGGGGTGTGTGTGCGAGTGTGGCAGGATGTTAGTGGTAGTAGTCAAAGTTCTGATGCTCCCTGGACTCTGCAGAGATGGGGTTCACCTGTTACTTAGTTCAGGGCACACTTCGGTTTTGGGGCTCTCCTGCCTGATGACAGTTGAGGTGCCCTTGGTGTAGGTGGATTTGGGGTGCAAGCAGGGTCCCTTGGTGCAGTTGAGGATGTCGGTGTACTGTAGCAGTGCAGAAAATAAGCAGCCCAGATTATTAGCAAACAGTACTTTATTGAAGATGCAAGTTCCAATGCATTAGACACAATGTCCAGTATGCATGGACTGGCAAATCTTACACAAGTACAGTTATCACAGGTTACACGGCTGTCATTGGAGTGAACAGGCTCAGTTGTCCCTTTAGATCTATTATGCTCCCACTGCACTTCACTAGCTGACTGTTGTAAATTATCCAGTAATAAGGGGGTGCAATTTTATAAGGTTATGTGAGATGATGCAACCATGGGGTGGTCCCCAACATTAGACAGTGTGCACTTTTTTTTTTTTTTTAGATAATGTAATAAAATACAAATACTCCACAAATGTCCTTAGCAGGATGTGAAAATTCACATAAGTAATGAAAATGCATTTGAAGTATGTTTAGCCTATGTAGGCTAGAGGTCCTGATCAGACAGCAACTCTCCACAGATGCCCTCAGGCATCCCCTTGGCATCTGGCATATTGCTTTGCAATAGCATTGGAACTGTCCTCCACTTTGCTACCTTGTGCAATACAGAGCCAGGATTCAGCTAAGTGAGCTCCTTTCACCAGATTAGGCAGAGCTAGACTGCGCTAAGATAAACCTAACTCTTCCTACCTTATGGGGAGAGGATAATCTTTTACATAAAAATGCAAACATAATACAGCAATGCAAATTTAATCTCAATTTTGACCTTTTAGCACCATGTACATTAAAAAAGTGCATAAAAAACATTTGCAGTGTATTACTGCCTTGCAGTAGGATGCTACACTGCTGCACCACTCACCGACAGATTTTGGTAGTACTGCCCTATATAGCTTCCAACTAGCAGGGGCGTAACGATCTTGTTTGCAGAGGGTGCGACCGCGACCGGGCCTCGCAGCCCCGCAACCGGAAGTGCTTTTAATGGCCAGACCCATGCCGTCCCTAACCCACCCATACCCTTTCCGCCCGGCGCTGCGCCACCAGACTCACACACACTGTCAATTCATTCTGTGACGGCGCGAGACCCGTTGCTGAGGTCATGGGTCTCGCGGGATCACAGGTTGACGGAATGATGCGGTGCCACAGAGAGCATATGACAGGATTGCGCAGAGTCTGACATCTCACTGAAGGCCACAGCCAGCAGCACACGAGTACAGACCGACGGACGGAGTGTAACAGAGTAGGTAAGTATTTTTTTTTTATGTACAGTACAGACCAAAAGTTTGGACACACCTTCTCATTCAAAGAGTTTTCTTTATTTTCATGACTATGAAAATTGTAGATTCACACTGAAGGCATCAAAACTATGAATTAACACATGTGGAATTATATACATAACAAACAAGTGTGAAACAACTGAAAATATGTCATATTCTAGGTTCTTCAAAGTAGCCACCTTTTGCTTTGATTACTGCTTTGCACACTCTTGGCATTCTCTTGATGAGCTTCAAGAGGTAGTCCCCTGAAATGGTTTTCACTTCACAGGTGTGCCCTGTCAGGTTTAATAAGTGGGATTTCTTGCCTTATAAATGGGGTTGGGACCATCAGTTGCGTTGAGGAGAAGTCAGGTGGATACACAGCTGATAGTCCTACTGAATAGACTGTTAGAATTTGTATTATGGCAAGAAAAAAGCAGCTAAGTAAAGAAAAACGAGTGGCCATCATTACTTTAAGAAATGAAGGTCAGTCAGCTGAAAAATTGGGAAAACTTTGAAAGTAAGGGCTATTTGACCATAAAGGAGAGTGATGGGGTGCTGCGCCAGATGACCTGGCCTCCACAGTCACCGGACCTGAACCCAATCGAGATGGTTTGGGGTGAGCTGGACCGCAGAGTGAAGGCAAAAGGGCCAACAAGTGCTAAGCATCTCTGGAAACTACTTCAAGACTGTTGGAAGACCATTTCAGGGGACTACCTCTTGAAGCTCATCAAGAGAATGCCAAGAGTGTGCAAAGCAGTAATCAAAGCAAAAGGTGGCTACTTTGAAGAACCTAGAATATGACATATTTTCAGTTGTTTCACACTTGTTTGTTATGTATATAATTCCACATGTGTTAATTCATAGTTTTGATGCCTTCATAGTCATGAAAATAAAGAAAACTCTTTGAATGAGAAGGTGTGTCCAAACTTTTGGTCTGTACTGTATATTAATAAATAAATTTCTCCTTACAGAGTTTTCTCTTAGTTGTGTGGTGTCACCGTCCAAATTAGAGATGATGTGATTGGTTACATGCTGGATAGTTCCTAGCATGTAACCTATCACATAATTTAATTGCCTCTTCTTCTTCCTCCCTAGTGCTTTTTCCCGCCATGTGCATTAAAATGGCGCTATGCGTCTTTTTACTGGATTCGTCCGAAACGCACAGGAAAAAGTTTTGGTTCGTCTGTCGGACGATAATTTCCAAAGTTCGTAACAAACCTGGTTCTTACGAACTGGTTCGTTCATCTTTAGTTCATTCCTACAGAAACAAAGAAACATAGAATGTGTCGGCAGATAAGAACCATTTGGCCCATCTAGTCTGCCCAATATACTGAATACTATGAAGTGCTACTGTCGTACAAAATTTGGGTGAAAGCTTAATGCTGGCTATGGCAGAAAGGTGTCTGAACACAGGTATGGAGCTGCATTGCTGCAGACTGGTCAGAGTGTCTATGCTGACCCCAGTCTACCACCAAGAGCACCTACAGTGGGCAGGTGAGAATGAGAACTGGACCATGGAGCAATGAAAGAAGGTGAGCTGATCTGATGAACGATCATGTGCATCACTTACCTTTGGAGAGATATAGCACCAGGATGTACTATGTTAAGAAGGCAAACTGGCGGAGGCTGTGTGATGCTCTTGGCAATGTTCTGCTGGGAAACCTTTGGTCCTGACATTCATGGATGTATCGTCTACCTCAAAATTGTTGCAGACCAAGTACACCCCTTCATGGCAATGGTTTTCCCTAATGGCAGTGACTTTTTTCAGTAAGATAATGTGCCCTGCCACACTGAAGTAATTGTTTATAATTGATTTCAGGAACATGACATAGAGTTAAATTGGCCTCCAAATTCCCCAGATCTCAATCTGGTCAAGCATTTGTAGGATGTGCTGAAAAACAGAGGTCCGATCCATGGGGGTTGTAACTTGCAACTTTTTAAAATATCCCCCAGTAACTTTCAGGGGTATTGTGAAGCTTGTGCCTCGATGGGCTAGACCTATTTTGGTGGAGCAGTGGGGGACCTACACAATATTAGGCAGGTGGTTGAATTTTATGAAGAATTGATATACCTATTTAAAGGGGTTGTCCTCTTTTGACACTCCCTAAACGATCAGCTGTAAATGATGGGGGAACATGGAAAACAACTTTAAAAAGAGTCAAACCAAGCTCCGTCCTTGTCTCCCTGAGACAATATTATCTAGTGCGCACTATATTTTCTCTGAGTGATCCTCACGGCGGACTCCCGGAGTCCCCGGGTCACTCCCCCAGACTCCCGGAGTCTGTTCCCTGTATCCCTGATACAGTAATTATACTAGAAGTTGTAGGTTCTACTTACTAGTTCAAGACGTGGTCCTCGGATCGGCCAGAGGACAATAACAGATGTCTTTCTTACCGGACACGAGGATGACCTTCTCGATCCCGGACACGAGCCCCCAAACTGTTTGGAAATCTCAACGTCCCTCTGGTACCCCTGGTACCAAACTTCTAGTATCGGCTTGGTTTGAGTCTTGTTCTGACGGCAGGAGAGCACTTCACTCAGTAGGGAATAACAGACACAACAATGATGTACTGAATGAACGCTCTGAAGTTTATTAGCATACATAGGTTATATACAGGGGGTTTTACCCCCTTTATTAGCATATCAACGTAAGTTATGTATTCAACCTATCATATTAACACATTCTATTCTACAGGCAAAAAGAGAAACAAAAAACGGAACTTCCATATTAGGAATAATGTCCGGGAGCAGTGCCAAAGAGATAAGATTCAGGGTTACAGAGAAAAGAAACTTAACAGCAAACAGAGTTAGTTTCTAACAGAGAAAAGAAACTTAACAGCAAACAGAGTTAGTTCTAACATATAAAAACATGGATTCCTTTCAAATCCCCTCTTAGAACCTTTAGTGTGTCACACTACATGGTTCTAAGAGGGGATTTGAAAGGAATCCATGTTTTTATATGTTAGAACTAACTCTGTTTGCTGTTAAGTTTCTTTTCTTGTTAGAAACGAACTCTGTTTGCTGTTAAGTTTCTTTTCTCTGTAACCCTGAATCTTATCTCTTTGGCACTGCTCCCGGACATTATTCCTAATATGGAAGTTCCGTTTTTTGTTTCTCTTTTTGCCTGTAGAATAGAATGTGTTAATATGATAGGTTGAATACATAACTTACGTTGATATGCTAATAAAGGGGGTAAAACCCCCAGTATATAACCTATGTATGCTAATAATAAACTTCAGAGCGTTCATTCAGTACATCATTGTTGTGTCTGTTATTCCCTACTGAGTGAAGCGCTCTCCTGACGTCAGAACAAGACTCAAACGAAGCCGATACTAGAAGTTTGGTACCAGGTGTACCAGAGGGACGTTGAGATTTCCTAACACTGGGCTAAGTATTTCAATATCTCTGCAGTGCCACAATAGGGAAAAAAAGCAATAGTGCTCATGCATATGGCCATTGGCGTTTTTGCAGTCCACCAATTGCGGATCCGCAAAACACGAATACAGGCTAAGATCCTACAGTAATTTATTTCTCATTCCTTCACAAATGTCCTATCCTTGTCTGCAAAACGGACAAGAATAGGATATACAGTATGTTCAAATTTTTTGTGGGGAGTATCTTTTGCGGCACCATTAAAGTGAATGGGTCTGTATCCGATCCACAAAAAATGCAGATCGGATGTGGACAAAAACCACGGCTCCAGCTTCAAGTGGGTCCTTGGACGATAAAGTTTGAGTGGGCCCCCTTGTGGCATTTTGCACAACACACGCGGCAATGAAACTGCATGTATTATAATTATATATATTTCAAAAAACACTAAACAGGATGAGCTGTAGTTTTTTACCATTTTTGCATACATAAACCTTTTGATCACTTTTTATTCAATAATAAAGCTCACCATTAATGCCCTTTCCCTATAGTGCCCCCCATAATGTGCCAGTATAAAATTCCCCCAGTAGATGCCTCCATGGTGCTATTCTTTCCCCCTTCCCCATAGTACCCCATAATGTGTGCCAGTATAAAATGCCCCTATATAGTGCCCCGAGTAGATGTCCTCATAATGTCCCCCATATTGTGCCTGTATAAAATACCCCTTAGTGTCCCCAGTAGATGCCCCCATAGTGCTTCTGTCCTCCCCTTCTCCATAGTGCCCCCCATAATGTGCCATTAAAAAATGCCCCCATAATTGTCCTCTCCTGCTCTCTGTAGTGCACCCAACAGCATTGTGACAAATAAAAACAAAAAAACAAAACCACTAATACTTATTGTACCTCCATGCTTCTGGCAGTGATGCGAAGCAGACCTCTTCCGGCCTGTGTCCTGTTCTGTACGCTGCCCAGCTCAGGCAGTGCGATGATGACATCATTGCGCTACCTGCGCTGGCCTCAGATAGGCTTAAGGCCTAGTGCCTGCAGCCTTTCAAAGGACCAGGGAAGAGACACGAGTCTCCCCTGCCCCGCCACAGCATCCAACTGTATCACTCTCCTGATGAATGTAGAGAGATGAGAGCTCCCACAATGTCACCTGAGAGGATTGCCTCACCTCGCCTAATTGGCGGTGCGGCCCTTGGGCCCCCCCAGGAGCAGTGGGCCCCCAGAACTTGCCTGGGTATGCCGAGTGCTGACGCATGAGCCCTTACATAGTGGCCATCCAAATCAATAGGCCGTCTGTCTTCCTGATGAATGATATAAGAGATTTTGTTCCACCTTGGATGTTAGCAAGTGTAGGCTAATGTCAATAAAATGCATCCGAGAATATTCCCCTGTGGGTTTGCCGGTATTTCTCAAAGTGTTTGCGCCTTATTTTTTCATAGCATTTTTATATATCTTATTTTTTACAGAATTCTCATATATAATTACTGTAAAAGTGATTTACTCTTTCCTCTTCTAAATTTGGCAGGTTTGCCTATTCAACATATGAGATGTTCCTGCAGTGATGAATAATTTCTGTGCCTGGTACAGGACTGTTCGATGGCAGTCACAGCTTTCTGTACTGTTCTTTGTGTGTGAAAGCTCTGTATTGTTTTAAGATCTTCTCAATAAACTCCTTCCATGTAAAGCTGAGATACAAATTTCGTAGTAGAGTGCACTGTGAAAAGATTGCAGACCATTAATAAGGAATGATACATATTTTTTAATCTTATTTTTATTATAGTTTTGAAACAGAATGCAAAACAGGAAAAAAATTAAACGAACAGCAATATAAAAGCCGAACAACAACACAGTTTATCATGAGGCGTAATTGCAGTTTAATTGAGCAGAAAGGGAAGCCCTCAGGTACCGTATTTTTCGCCCTATAAGACGCACCTAGGTTTTAGAGGAGGAAAATAAGAAAAAATTTTTTTTTTATCAGACCTCAGCTCAGACCACTAATGTTATCCAGATCTCAGAACAGACCCCCAATGTAATCAGTACCCTGTAACAATGTGCTATGGCAGAATTAGCTGAACGTAGCGGACTCCTGCCTGTGTCCGCATTGCTAAGCTAAAAGCTTACATGCAGGACTTTTAGCTTAGCGAAGCAGGCACAAGCAGGAGCCCGCTCCGCTTCGCTAATCCTGGTATCGGACATTTTTACAGGGTACTGATGTGCTATACCAGCATTTAGCCAACCTCAGGAAGCAGCATAGGCAGAAGCAGCAATCTGTGCTTCTGCCCGTACTCCGTTCTCTGCAGCCCCATTGATACAATGCAGAGTTCGTACTCTGTACACCATTGACAAGTCAGCAGTGTGCCAACATAGTGAGTTTATAGCGAGCTTGATAAAAAAAACTAATAAAAGTTCAGTTACTCTTTAATAAGACCCCCAATCAGACCTCAGATCTGACTCCCAATGTTAATAAGACCCCCAATGTTAATAAGGCCCCTATTCAGACCTCCATGTTAATGATCCCCATATTAATCAGACCTCGGATCAGACCTCCATGTTAATGACCTTCATAATAATCAGACCTCCATGTTAATGACCTCCAAGACCTCAGATCAGACCTCCATGTTAATGACCTCCAAGACCTCAGATCAGACCTCTATGTTAATGACCTCCATAACAATCAGACCTGAGATCCGACTCCCAATGTTAATAAGACCCCTATTCAGACCTCCATGTTAATGGTCCCCATATTAATCAGACCTCGGATCAGACCTCCATGTTAATGACCTTTATAATAATCAAACCTCAGATCAGACCTCCATGTTAATGACCTCCAAGACCTCAGATCAGACCTCTATGTTAATGACCTCCATAATAATCAGACCTCAGATCAGACCTCTATGTTAATAAGACCCCCAAATTAATCAGACCTCAGATCAGAGAAATAAAAAATGAACCACCGCTGCTACTAGGATCACGCTCTCTTCTTGTTCTTCCTGCCTCACGTTGTGCTGTGACACGATGCCGCACAGTGTGAGATCACAGAGCGGTGATGTCCTCAAGCTGTGTGCAGTCACAGCACAGCGAGTGGCTGAAGACCAGGACGCGGCGAGTACGGAGCCCGGGGAGCGTTCCATTCACCGTTTACCGATCCACCTGTACTAATGAGCGCTTCCATGATGGAAGCACTCATTAGTATTCGTCCCATAAGACGCAGTGACGTTTTCCCCCCACTTTGGGGGGGGGGGGGAAGTTCGTCTTATAGGTTGAAAAATACGGTATTTGGGGATGGAAGGAGGAAAGAGAATAAAGAAAAAGAAGAGAATAAGAGAGGAGAAAGAAAAAAGGGGGGAAGTAGCAGGAGAAAAAGGTCGGGGGTGCATCTGCAGCGTCCCACATATGTATGTAAAAGGGACACTTTAAGCATCTGCCTATTTATTTAATGTATTTGCAATGTATGGCATTTCCTATTTATCAGGCTGGCACTGTCATTACACCCATTCACCCCTAGGTGGTGCTGGCACCACATAATAAATATAGTTGGGGTGTGTCTAGCTTAGAGCAGAGAGAGCAGAATGTAGTAGAGTAGAGTGTAATGAAGTGTTGTATGATGAAAACAAGTATATGGAGGAGAGAAACAGGCATCGTCCACCATGTAGTCTGCTATTTCTACCCCTTGGTCATGGCCAGGCTAAAGGAGTACAGCGAACATTAATCTACAGCAGCAAAGACAGTAAGTCTATGTCTAAATATGAAGCAAGCCTAGTGATGGTTACAGCTGAATCCAGCCTATGGACTTCACAAGCACAAGTGCCTGAGAGCAACTTTAGGAGTGTCGGGACACGAATGGATAATTAATGCGCAGAATTGTCCTTATTCACTAGAAGCCTTCCGGGATATAGTGAACCTGAATACCTGAACACTTCAGGAGAGCATCCTGCAAATAATGTAACAGAGGGAGAACACTTTTATTGGATAGCTCAAGAAAGGGGCGTGCTAGGGTCTCAAAAGATCTGGGGCCCAAGCCCCAATGCGCATATGGCCCAATTTTCTAGGTTGACCAACCAACCCCCCCCCCCCCCCCCCCGCAAACACTAGCACTGAAGACATTTTACTGTATTTGCTATACAGCAGTACATACCTCTCACATCCAGTGCCTCCCAGGTGACGTCTCCTCTGTTCGGTTCGAACAACTTCTCTCAGCAATGCCTCGTCTCTGCAGAGTGTGGCACACAGACATCTTAGCTTCCTCGCTTTTCTGTACCCCCAAATACTATCCTGAAGAAAAATGAGTGCCATACAAATAATCTTCCCCATAGTAATAGTGCTCCTCATAGTCCAACAATAGTAATTCCCTTCTAGAATGCCCTCATTAGTAATACTGCCCCCTACAGTGCCCCCAAAAGTGAAAGTGCTCCCCAAGAGTGCCCCCATTCGTATTACTGCCCCCTACAGTGCCCCCAACTGTGATAATGCTCCCCAAGAATGCCTCCATTAGTAGAAGAGCTCTTCAATATTAATAATGCCCTTACAGAGCCTCCAGTAGAAATAAGGCCCCCCTATTGTTCCCCCAGTGGTAATAAAGCTCTCTGCAGACCCCTCAGTAGTAATAAGCCCCCCCCATAGTGCCCTTAGTAGAAATAATGCAGATCTATAAGTCCCTCCTATAGAGCTCCCAGTAGTAATAAGAATGCCTAATGTCCCCTCCCCTGGATTTAAAATGTCCCCCAGTGCCCCAGTAATTATATCGCCCCATACTGTTATAATGCCACTACAGTGCCCCCAGTATTTATATTGTCCCCTACTGTTATTATGCTTGCCCTGAAGTTCCCCCAGTATTTATAATGCCCCTGCAGTGCCCCCTGCATTTATTTTACTCAGTTTAATGTCCTCAGAAATTCCTCAGCCCCTTCACCATACAGTCCCATGTAAATAGCATTATTTCCCTCCCTCCACCATAGAGTCCCATGTAAATACCATAACACCATCTCTCCTGCCCGCTCCAATATACAGTCCCATGTAAATAACATCACCCCCTCCCTGGTCGCCTTCAACATACAGTCCTGTGCAAAGAACATCACTCCCTCCCCAGCCACCTTCAACATACAGTCCCATGTAAATATCATCACCCCCTTGAAAATCCTGTCCCATGTAAATAACATGACTCCCTCCCCGACACCTTCAACATACAGTCCCATGTAAATAAAATCACCCCCTTCCCAGCCACCTCCAACATGCAGTCCCATGTAAATAACATTACCCCTCAACATTCAGTCCCATGTAAATAATATCACTCCCCCCACAGCCGCGTTCAACATATAGTCCCATGTAAATAACATCACCGTGCCCCAGCCACCTCCAACATGCATTCCCATGTAAATGCCATCACCCCCTCAACTTTCAGTCCCATGTAAATAACATCACTCCAGCCCACTGTCCCATGTAAATAACTTTCCTCCCTTTAGCCCTAACATAGAGTCCCAGTTAAATAACTACAACTCCCAACATTGCTCTGCCTCTCACACTGAGTAAACTACCCCTTCACTTACCTCTCCTCACGTAGCAGACCTCACCACAGCTTCTTCCCAGGACTTCTCTTTACTGCTGAGCTGTCCTCTCCTGCGATGGTCACATGATGGGGACATCATTGCAGGTCCTTTTCAGCTACTGCATTGAGAACTGATCACATGGACTGTGATGTCATCACAGGTCCTTCAGCTCTTGCAGGGCATTAGATTCAATTGTATTGCCGTCCTGAGGATGGCAATACAATTTTATCTAGCTGGCAGGCAGGACATTCGGGCCTGGGACAAAACATCAGGGGCCCAGGCCCCGAATGTTTTAACCTAGCAACGCCCCTGGCTCAAGATAAGTAGAAAACAGCATATTTAGTACCAGAGTGCTATAGTTTGGACTTAGAATAATTACAGAAGTCTTGCCTGTAAAGTGTTAGCCTTAAAGAAAACTCCTCAACTGACAATTGCCTAAACCTGATAAAAGGAATACTACTGAACCTATTTCTGAGTCATCACTCATGCTATACAAATGAACTATATCTGTACTGACTACCTGAAGACAATTGATTCAGTAAATGTTTAACTGTTTGATTACAACCGACTCCTCATCATTTCTACTACTACACTCAACCTTACGATGCTGGCGTCACGAACACAGGGCCCAGCCACCAAAGCACCTTAAACACCTATACCATCAAGTATACCTCAACTTTCATCTGGCTGGGTTCCCTGCAATAGAGAGTGCCCCGGAGGATTTAGTGCTGTCCACTGCACTGCCGGCCCAGGGAGGCTCTGCTAACTGTGAGTACAAACAACTACTAGCCCCATCGGCCCACCCTAGCCTCACGTGTTTCCCCTGCGGTCTGGCTCGCTGCAAATCCAGGTAAGTGATGGAAGTTAGATCAGCCTTCTCCACCTAGCCAGGTGTGGAAAAGAGAACCTGTTTTATATGAGGTCCAGGGAAGTCAAAGCAACTCTAAGCTGTATGCTCCATCTAGGTTCTCAGCCATAAGCATCTCAAACCTATGGATATGTTCTAGTTCAGAGATCCATTCCCTAACTGAAGGAGCCGTAACTGGCTTCCAGTGTCTAGAAATCTCTTTACGAGCTGCAGGAGGCTGTGCATCCTCACCATATTACTTGCACTCTTACCAAATAGTGGATACTCTTTTCAATGTATATGCTATATAGGAGCTCCTTTATTCACAGGTGCTCACATTTTAGGTCACTTACCTTATTACTCTGTTGTACTTGATAAACTCTCCCAGGATTGTACTGCACTTTTTGCATTTGTTCGTCATCTCTTTGTATATGCTTTTAACTATATACTCAATAAAATAATAATTTTTAGCTTAGTAGTTCTCAGTGTTTCTCTATAGGTTATTTAGTTATCTTCTGAGTTAAGCTCCAGTAAGGGGCTTCATTGTTCTTTTACGCCATTTTTTTGTAACCTACTATTGTACTAACTCACCATATATGTGTAATTGTACCAACTTCCATACTGCACCTCCAGCACAGATCCGATACTGAAGATGGCGTTTGAGCAAGATATTGGGGGCATCAATACCATCAAGATTAAATCTTACAAGATTAATACATTTTCTCCTGCGCCTGACAGGCCACTGGCATTTCATGGACCCATGGGAAAGTCTTCTGCCACTCGGGCTCAGACAAGCTCATTCCTAACTCACTCTCCCAAGTGCGACGCCAGATACAGCAGCAGCACACATCAGAGGGAGTCCCCAGCCATCCGGCCACCTTCTGCCTGTTGCCCCTTGCTGTTGGCGCCCCCAAGACTTGAAAAAGGAGTTATAAACTCCGAAACGCGTTGTCAACTGAACAATAAATAGTATCTTTACCTAAAAACCTGAAACTGTGGTCGTCCTTGTGCGCCAAAGAGGTACCCTATCGTGTGTTTTCGGACACAAATCACTCTTCTCAAGTGTTCACAAAGGAGTTTCAGATTTGTTCAAAGGAGATTGTAAAACAGAGCGATAACATGAGTGGGGGCGGAGGATTCCAGTAATAGGGACTCAGAATCAGCAGGGGTGGGATTAAAATTTTTAACAGGTTCCCTATTCAACAGTGGATACACGGCGTCATGACACATGTTTACATATATATATACTCTCACCTAAAGAATTATTAGGAACACCTGTTCTATTTCTCATTAATGCAATTATCTAGTCAACCAATCACATGGCAGTTGCTTCAATGCATTTAGGGGTGTGGTGCTGGTCAAGACAATCTCCTGAACTCCAAACTGAATGTCAGAATGGGAAAGAAAGGTGATTTAAGCAATTTTGAGCGTGGCATGGTTGTTGGTGCCAGACGGGCCGGTCTGAGTATTTCACAATCTGCTCAGTTACTGGGATTTTCACGCACAACCATTTCTAGGGTTTACAAAGAATGGTGTGAAAAGGGAAAAACATCCAGTATGCGGCAGTCCTGTGGGCAAAAATGCCTTGTGGATGCTAGAGGTCAGAGGAGAATGGGCCGACTGATTCAAGCTGATAGAAGAGCAACGTTGACTGAAATAACCACTCGTTACAACCGAGGTATGCAGCAAAGCATTTGTGAAGCCACAACACGCACAGTCTTGAGGCGGATGGGCTACAACAGCAGAAGACCCCACCGGGTACCACTCATCTCCACTACAAATAGGAAAAAGAGGCTACAATTTGCACGAGCTCACCAAAATTGGACTGTTGAAGACTGGAAAAATGTTGCCTGGTCTAATGAGTCTTGATTTCTGTTGAGACATTCAAATGGTAGAGTCCGAATTTGGCGTAAACAGAATGAGAACATGTATCCATCCTCTGATGGCTACTTCCAGCAGGATAATGCACCATGTCACAAAGCTCGAATCATTTCAAATTGGTTTCTTGAACATGACAATGAGTTCACTGTACTAAAATGGCCCCCACAGTCACCAGATCTCAACCCAATAGAGCATCTTTGGGATGTGGTGGAACAGGAGCTTCGTGCCCTGGATGTGCATCCCTCAAATCTCCATCAACTGCAAGATGCCATCCTATCAATATGGGCTAACATTTCTAAAGAATGCTATCAGCACCTTGTTGAATCAATGCCACATAGAATTAAGGCAGTTCTGAAGGCAAAAGGGGGTCCGACACCGTATTAGTATGGTGTTCCTAATAATTCTTTAGGTGAGTGTATATGCAGCGGACCGGACCGCAGGGGCAACACATGCGCAATGGTGGGCCGATAGGGGTAGTAGTTGTTTATACTCACAGTTAGCAGAGCCCCCCTGGGCCGGCGTGCAGTGAAGGGGACGACAGCACTAAATCCTCCGGGGCACTTTCTAGTACGGGGATCACCAACCAGATGGTAGTTGAGGTGCCCTTGATGGTATAGGTGTTTAGGGGTGCTTTGGAGGCTGGGACCCCGGTTAATCATGATGCCAGCACCGTAAGGTGCAAATGAAGTTGGTAGAAAGGTTGAGGAGTCTGTTATAGTAAAACAGTTGAACTTTACTTGAGCAATTAGTTATCTTCAGGTAGTCCGAGTCATAGATATGGTGAAGCAATAATATAAATAAGGGTTCAGCTATATTCCTAATAACAGGCTTAGTGATGGTAATTGTTCAGTGAGGAGTTTTCCTCACTTCTATATCTGTTTATACTTTGTCCACACTCTAGCACTCAGGTACTGGATATAAAAGTTCTTACTAGTCAGTAGCAATCGACAGGGCGGCTCCCAAATGGCAGGCATTAGTCTTCTGCTCCATTATTTGGAAAGGATGCTCACTGAAGAATTAAGGTCCACTATGTCCATAGAGGCATGTGGTGAAGGATAATTTTGCGCAATAATCATCCGGCTGTGTCCAGGTACTTTTAGGTTCCCCCTGGTCACTGGTGCTTGTGAAGTCCTTGGCTAGTTTAGCTCTAACCTCCACTACACTTTCTCTATACCAGACGTAAACTCACTGGTCTGTGCTATGCTGCTGAAATGTAGTTCAGGTTCTATGTGCTCCCTTGGCTTGGCCAGAGCCAAGAGGCTAATCAGGCAGCTACATGGTGGAATAGACTTGTCCTGCTCCTCTCAACTCTTCTCTATCACTACCACACTGACTCTCTCCTTCCTACTGAATTCTCTTCTTCCTATTGCAATACCCCAGCTACAGGGATAGCTGTCAATAGTTAGCCTTCGAGCCAAAGACAGCAAAGATAAGGAATTAACCTCAGTTTCTTTGTCCACCCACTGCTTATCTACACTGTTATGAAACCAGTTCTCAAACCAAAGTAAGAGGGCTGCCTGGTATATAGAAAAAGATCCAGTAGGCCCGCTCCTCCTTTGGATTTTAATGGGTATGGGTGGCATGCCCTAAACAAGTGAGGTCATTTATTAAACTGGTGTAAAGTAGAACTGGCTTAGTTGCCCACAGCAACCAATCAGATTCCACCTTTCATTTTCCAAATGAGCTGTCAAAAATGAAAGGTGGAATCTGATTGGTTGCTATGGGCAAGTAAGCCAGTTCTACTTTACACCAGTTTGATAAATGGCCAAAGGTTTCAGTGTCCCTGAAACAAACAAAACGGAAGAGAAGCGAGTGGGTTAAATAAGAAAAGTAATAAATCATCAGTGTAAAGAGCTAATTTGTGGTGTTTACTTCCTATCCTGATCCTAGTGGAGTTCCTAAACGAGATCAGGAGGAGGGTTTTATTAGTATTATCGTAGGCCTCTCTCTAAATACAAAACTGACTTGTATGTATAATACTTGCGAGTAGGAGAGTCATTCTACTGGCAATGGCCTTAGCCAGGAACTTCATGTCTGTGTTGATAAGAGAAATCGGGGGGAGGTTAGAGCACAAAGTGGCATCTTTACTGGGTTTGGGGATGACCGAAATGGTGACCATGAGGGACCAGGGTGGGAATAGTGTAAAGGCAGAGACTGCATAAAACACCCTAGTTATAAAGTGAGTTAAGAGCTTAAAGTGTAACTGTCATGTTTTCATAAAAAAAAAAAAAATTTGTATATGTTACTGCTGCTGAAGCATTATGCATAAAGCAATCTTTATTTTCTTCACATACCAATGTTTTCCTTGCTTTTCCCTTAGTTACGTCTCTTTTGAAACCCTGCATTATGAGAATCTTCTCAAGATGGCTCTGAGGCCAAAACTGCCTTCCCTCACTTCCCATACACAACTTGCTTTAGCCAGCAGCTTCCTGCCAGCCAATCAGATTGGATTACTGAGAGACACGCCTCTTCACTCTGCAACCTGATACTATCTATATTAACTGATGCCTAACTAGGCAGTGGAACCTATCTTGACCCAGGTTAATTAATACTTCACTTTTATTTTTATATGCGTTAACCTGAATAAGATGGATATATAAACGTGTTACTTATCTTTATTAATTATTCCTACAAACCAAAAAAAAAAAGAAAAAAAAAAAATACAGTCCCCACTGCACTAGTGGGTTGTAGTGATAAGTGGTGAAGAGGGGACGGGAGAGTGCACTAACTCCCACCCTCTCACATTGGAAGCAAAATGCTACAGTGTCACCATTTGCAGGGCTGTTACTAGCTCTGTGCTGCTGTCAGTTTGACCATGTATAGCAGTGGGGACCTAGAAGCGTCACCCCACTGTCAAAAGGATGCACACTGCACCCATACACTCAGCAGGTCAGCTAGGGGCCAAAAGGCTAGTGGCCCTACAAACTATTGATGGACACTGCTATATGCCATGTGAAGCCTGAATGTTTGAATAATCGCACTGTTGAAGTGTAGTCCATCCAGGACTAACCACAGCTGATTCACTGTGAAGTGGGAGACTGCGTATTAAAAGCTACAACTGCCCCCCGACATGTTTCGCCAGTATTCTGGCTTCTTCAGGGGAAATGGGCAGCCCAAGTATTAATTAACCTGGGTCAAGATAGGTTCCACTGCCTAGTTAGGCATCAGTTAATATAGTTGTTAAAATACCTTACCCAGGTTAGGACCTAATAATGCTGATACTATCTACAAACAGGTATGCAGTGTGAAGGACCGTCCCTCTGTCTTCTGTTTACACTGAGCTGGAGACAGAAAAGACAAAGCAACGTTGTTTTAAAGGGTATTCCGGTTACCAGAAATAGAACTTATGTTTTAGACTAATTCATCATCAATAATTACCTAATATAATGTAAATTTCACATATTTACCGTTCAGTAGTTATAAAAGTAGTTTTCTTCCTCTGCTACCCACTGTGTTTCCTCATAAATTACCATTGCATAGACCTGTAGTTCTGAGCCTTCGTTAGGTCGAGCATGCTCAGTGTGTTTCTATCAATTCACTAGCTAAATGTCTTGAGAAACAAAGGACATGTAAGTGTGCTGGTGATTACTGAGTAGAGGGGCATGACCGGACTGTATATCAGGCAGGCAATCAATAAACATCAACACTCACAGCAGGAAAGCTAGGGATTGTGGGGATTAGAACACAAAACCAAAATGACCATATGCAAAAGCGTATGAATCATGCGTGGAACCATGCCAACAGCTGAACCCAAAAAGTAGAACCACACATGTAGTACAAAGAATTATCTTTATTACACATAATTGTTACACAAAAAGAATACAGTACAATATAAAATTTGCGGGTGAGGGCCACAGAGCAAGAATCACCCCTCCCCCCCACACAGATAACAATGGGTCCCTTGGACAAAGCTAAGGCGAAACGTACGTCAGGGAGTCGTCCCCTTCCTCCCTCCCCACAGATATTCAGGGTCAGTATATTTTCTGTCTGTGTTGGTCAGCTGTTGCTCATACTTTTTTTAATGGTCGCCAGTTGCACTTACCGGAATTTCCCTGAGTTGGAGCCACTGAGTTTGGACCATATCTAGGGAGGAATCCAGATGTGTTCTGGCCATATGTGATGAAGTATAGATTATTTTCAGTGTTGTACCGGCCATGGATGACTACACTGTAATTTATAGTTGAAGCACTTTTAAGGTGCCATTTATTGATATGTATATATCATCTGTATAGTTTAAATAGACCCATTGTTATCTATGTGGGGTGGGGAGGGGGGATTCTTGCTCTGTAGCCCTCACCCGCAAATTTTATATTGTACTGTATTATTTTTGTGCAACAATTATGTGTAATAAAGATAATTCTTTGTACTACATGTGTGGTTCTACTTTTTGGGTTCAGCGGATTGTGGGGATTGTAGTTTTGTGAGGGAAGATCAGGCGCCATGATACTCTCAGTGTGTTTCAGGCTCACACAGGAGCTAGACAAATGGATTGCAAGGTAAATTGGACCTCTGGTTATATGTATAGTCTTGGGTTCTGGTTGGGTCACAGCTTGCAGCCTTAATGCAGTTTTTCAAAAATTCTGTTACTTTACCGGAATACCCCTTTAACCACTTAAGGACCACAGGTTTATACCCCCCTAAAGACCAGGCCCTTTTTTACAAATCGGCACTACACTACTTTCACCGTTTATTGCTCGGTCATGCAACTTACCACCCAAATGAATTTTACCTCCTTTTCTTCTCACTAATAGAGCTTTCATTTGGTGGTATTTCATTGCTGCTGACATTTTTACTTTTTTTGTTATTAATCGAAATTTAACGATTTTTTTGCAAAAAAATGACATTTTTCACTTTCAGTTGTAAAATTTTGCAAAAAAAACGAGATCCATATAGAAATTTTGCTCTAAATTTATAGTTCTACATGTCTTTGATAAAAAAAAAATGTTTGGGTAAAAAAAAAATGGTTTGGGTAAAAGTTATAGCGTTTACAAACTATGGTACAAAAATGTGAATTTCCGCTTTTTGAAGCAGCTCTGACTTTCTGAGCACCTGTCACGTTTCCTGAGGTTCTACAATGGCCAGACAGTACAAACACCCCACAAATGACCCCATTTCGGAAAGTACACACCCTAAGGTATTCGCTGATGGGCATAGTGAGTTCATAGAACTTTTTATTTTTTGTCACAAGTTAGTGGAAAATGATGATTTTTTTTTTTTTTTTTTTTTTTCATACAAAGTCTCATATTCCACTAACTTGTGACAAAAAATAAAAACTTCCATGAACTCACTATGCCCATCAGCGAATACCTTGGGGTCTCTTCTTTCCAAAATGGGGTCACTTGTGGGGTAGTTATACTGCCCTGGCATTCTAGGGGCCCGAATGTGTGGTAAGGAATTTGAAATCAAATTCTGCAAAAAATGACCAGTGAAATCCGAAAGGTGCTCTTTGGAATATGGGCCCCTTTGCCCACCTAGGCTGCAAAAACGTGTCACACATCTGGTATCTCTGTATTCAGGAGAAGTTGGGGAATGTGTTTTGGGGTGTCTTTTTACATATACCCATGCTGGGTGAGATAAATATCTTGGTCAAATGCCAACTTTGTATAAAAAAATGGGAAAAGTTGTCTTTTGCCAAGATATTTCTCTCACCCAGCATGGGTATATGTAAAATGACACCCCAAAACACATTCCCCACCTTCTCCTGAGTACGGCAATACCAGATGTGTGACACTTTTTTGCAGCCTAGGTGGGCAAAGGGGCCCATATTCGAAAGAGCACCTTTCGGATTTCACAGGTCATTTTTTACAGAATTTGATTTCAAACTCCTTACCACACATTCGGGCCCCTAGAATGCCAGGGCAGTATAACTACCCCACAAGTGACCCCATTTTGGAAAGAAGACACCCCAAGGTATTCCGTGAGGGGCATGGCAAGTTCCTAGAATTTTTTATTTTTTGTCACAAGTTAGTGGAAAATGATGATTTTTTTTTTTTTTTTTTTTTTCATACAAAGTCTCATATTCCACTAACTTGTGACAAAAAATAAAAACTTCCATGAACTCACTATGCCCATCAGCGAATACCTTGGGGTCTCTTCTTTCCAAAATGGGGTCACTTGTGGGGTAGTTATACTGCCCTGGCATTCTAGGGGCCCGAATGTGTGGTAAGGAATTTGAAATCAAATTCTGCAAAAAATGACCAGTGAAATCCGAAAGGTGCTCTTTGGAATATGGGCCCCTTTGCCCACCTAGGCTGCAAAAACGTGTCACACATCTGGTATCTCCGTATTCAGGAGAAGTTGGGGAATGTGTTTTGGGGTGTCTTTTTACATATACCCATGCTGGGTGAGATAAATATCTTGGTCAAATGCCAACTTTGTATAAAAAAATGGGAAAAGTTGTCTTTTGCCAAGATATTTCTCTCACCCAGCATGGGTATATGTAAAATGACACCCCAAAACACATTCCCCACCTTCTCCTGAGTACGGGGATACCAGATGTGTGACACGTTTTTGCAGCCTAGGTGGGCAAAGGGGCCCATATTCCAAAGAGCACCTTTCGGATTTCACAGGTCATTTTTTACAGAATTTGATTTCAAACTCCTTACCACACATTTGGGCCCCTAGAATGCCAGGGCAGTATAACTACCCCACAAGTGACCCCATTTTGGAAAGAAGAGACCCCAAGGTATTCGCTGATGGGCATAGTGAGTTCATGGAAGTTTTTATTTTTTGTCACAAGTTAGTGGAATATGAGACTTTGTATGAAAAAAAAAAAAAAAAAAAAAGCAGCATTTTCCACTAACTTGTGACAAAAAATAAAAAATTCTAGGAACTCGCCATGCCCCTCACGGAATACCTTGGGGTGTCTTCTTTCCAAAATGGGGTCACTTGTTGGGTAGTTATACTGCCCTGGCATTTTCCAGGGGCCCTAATGTGTGGTAAGTAGGTAAATGATCTGTGAAATCCTAAAGGTGCTCTTTGGAATGTGGGCCCCTTTGCCCACCTAGGCTGCAAAAAAGTGTCACACATGTGGTATCGCCGTATTCAGGAGAAGTTGGGGAATGTGTTTTGGGGTGTCATTTTACATATACCCATGCTGGGTGAGAGAAATATCTTGGCAAAAGACAACTTTTCCCATTTTTTTATACAAAGTTGGCATTTGACCAAGATATTTCTCTCACCCAGCATGGGTATATGTAAAATGACACCCCAAAACACATTCCCCAACTTCTCCTGAGTACGGCGATACCAGATGTGTGACACTTTTTTGCAGCCTAGATGCGCAAAGGTGCCCAAATTCCTTTTAGGAGGGCATTTTTAGACATTTGGATACCAGACTTCTTCTCACACTTTGGGGCCCCTAGAATGCCAGGGCAGTATAAATACCCCACATGTGACCCCATTTTGGAAAGAAGACACCCCAAGGTATTCAATGAGGGGCATGGCGAGTTCATAGAAAAAAAATTTTTTTGGCACAAGTTAGCGGAAATTGATATTTTTAATTTTTTTCTCACAAAGTCTCCCGTTCCGCTAACTTGGGACAAAAATTTCAATCTTTCATGGACTCAATATGCCCCTCACGGAATACCTGGGGGTGTCTTCTTTCCGAAATGGGGTCACATGTGGGGTATTTATACTGCCCTGGCATTCTAGGGGCCCTAAAGCGTGAGAAGAAGTCTGGAATATAAATGTCTAAAAAATTTTACGCATTTGGTTTCCGTGAGGGGTGTGGTGAGTTCATGTGAGATTTTATTTTTTGACACAAGTTAGTGGAATATGAGACTTTGTAAGAAAAAAAAAAAAATAATTCCGCTAACTTGGGCCAAAAAAATGTCTGAATGGAGCCTTACAGAGGGGTGATCAATGACAGGGGGGTGATCAATGACAGGGGGGTGATCAATGACAGGGGGGGTGATCAATGACAGGGGGGTGATCAGGGAGTCTATATGGGGTGATCACCACAGTCATTGATCATGCCCCTGTAAGGCTTCATTCAGACGTCCGTATGCGTTTTGCGGATCCGATCCATCTATCAGTGGATCCGTAAAAATCATGCGGACGTCTGAATGGAGCTTTACAGGGGGGTAATCAATGACAGGGGGGTAATCAATGACAGGGGGGTGATCAGGGAGTCTATATGGGGTGATCACCACAGTCATTGATCACGCCCCTGTAAGGCTTCATTCAGACGTCCGGATGCGTTTTGCGGATCCGATCCATCTATCAGTGCATCCGTAAAAATCATGCGGACATCTGAATGGAGCTTTACAGGGGGGTAATCAATGACAGGGGGGTGATCAGGGAGTCTATATGGGGTGATCACCACAGTCATTGATCATGCCCCTGTAAGGCTTCATTCAGACGTCCGGATGCGTTTTGCGGATCCGATCCATCTATCAGCGGATCCGTAAAAATCATGCGGACGTCTGAATGGAGCTTTACAGGGGGGTAATCAATGACAGGGGGGTGATCAGGGAGTCTATATGGGGTGATCACCACAGTCATTGATCACGCGCCTGTAAGGCTTCATTCAGACGTCCGGATGCGTTTTGCGGATCCGATCCATCTATCAGTGGATCCGTAAAAATCATGCGGACGTCTGAATGGAGCTTTACAGGGGGGTAATCAATGACAGGGGGGTAATCAATGACAGGGGGGGTGATCAGGGAGTCTATATGGGGTGATCACCACAGTCATTGATCACGCCCCTGTAAGGCTTCATTCAGACGTCCGGATGCGTTTTGCGGATCCGATCCATCTATCAGTGCATCCGTAAAAATCATGCGGACATCTGAATGGAGCTTTACAGGGGGGTAATCAATGACAGGGGGGTGATCACCACAGTCATTGATCATGCCCCTGTAAGGCTTCATTCAGACGTCCAGATGCGTTTTGCGGATCCGATCCATCTATCAGTGCATCCGTAAAAATCATGCGGACATCTGAATGGAGCTTTACAGGGGGGTAATCAATGACAAGGGGGTGATCAGGGAGTCTATATGGGGTGATCACCACAGTCATTGATCATGCCCCTGTAAGGCTTCATTCAGACGTCCGGATGCGTTTTGCGGATCGGATCCATCTATCAGTGCATCCGTAAAAATCATGCGGACATCTGAATGGAGCTTTACAGGGGGGTGATCAGGGAGTCTATATGGGGTGATCACCACAGTCATTGATCATGCCCCTGTAAGGCTTCATTCAGACGTCCGGATGCGTTTTGCGGATCGGATCCATCTATCAGTGCATCCGTAAAAATCATGCGGACGTCTGAATGGAGCTTTACAGGGGGGTAATCAATGACAGGGGTGTAATCAATGACAGGGGGGTGATCAGGGAGTCTATATGGGGTGATCACCACAGTCATTGATCACGCCCCTGTAAGGCTTCATTCAGACGTCCGGATGCGTTTTGCGGATCGGATCCATCTATCAGTGGATCCGTAAAAATCATGCGGACGTCTGAATGGAGCTTTACAGGGGGTTGATCAATGACAGGGGGGTAATCAATGACAGGGGGGTGATCAGGGAGTCTATATGGGGTGATCAGGGGCTAATAAGGGGTTAATAAGTGACGGGGGGGGGGTGTAGTGTAGTGTAGTGGTGCTTGGTGCTACTTTACTGAGCTACCTGTGTCCTCTGGTGGTCGATCCAAACAAAGGGGACCACCAGAGGACCAGGTAGCAGGTATATTAGACGCTGTTATCAAAACAGCGTCTAATATACCTGTTAGGGGTTAAAAAAAACACATCTCCAGCCTGCCAGCGAACGATCGCCGCTGGCAGGCTGGAGATCAACTCTCTTACCTTCCGTTCCTGTGAGCGCGCGCGCCTGTGTGCGCGCGTTCACAGGAAATCCCGGCTCACGCGAGATGACGCCTATTGGCGTTAGTGTGACCTGGGAGCGCCGCAGAAATGACGCCTTTCGGCGTTAGCGTGACGGTAAGTGGTTAAAGGACCAATGGAAAGGGATAGGGGACATTAATGAGAACTGTTATTAGGAGGTAATTACAGATATTATGACAATCATTGACAGACTAACTCAGGTATACATGCCTAGCTCTAATAAACTAGTAAATAATAAAAAAATATGACAGTTTACACTTTAAGGGACAGTTTGTAAAATTAGGAGGTGAACCGTCAGGACCAGGACTTTTGCCTCCAGGTTAGGCCTTAATAACCATAACTATATTTGTCTCCACAGAGCCCTCCTCTGGGTTTATAAGCAGAGCAGTCTGCTATATAGTATTATATATAGTAACATAGTACATAAGGCCAAAAAAAGGCCTGTCATCATGCAAGTTGATCCAGAGGAAGGTAAAAAAAAAACTGTGAGGTAGAAGCCAATTTCCCCTGCTTTAGGGGAATAAAAAATTCCTTCCCGGCTCCAATCAGGCAATCAGAATAACTCCCTGGATCAATGACCCCTCTCTAGTAGGCATAGCCTGTAATATTATTACGCTCCAGAAATACATCCAGGCCCCTCTTGAATTCCTTTATTGTACTCACCATCACCACCTCCTCAGGCAGAGAGTTCCATAGTCTCACTGCTCTTACCGTAAAGAATCCTTTTCTATGTTTGTGTACAAACCTTCTTTCCTCCAGACGCAGAGGATGTCCCCTCGTCACAGTCACAGTCCTGGGGATAAATAGATGATGGGATAGATCTCTGTACTGACCCCTGATATATTTATACATATTAATTAGATCTCCCCTCAGTCGTCTTTTTTCTAAAGTGAATAACCCTAATTTTGATAATCTTTCAGGGTACTGTAGTTGCCCCATTCCAGTTATTACTTTTGTTGCCCTCCTCTGGACCCTCTCCAGCTCTGCTATGTCTGCCTTGTTTACTGGAGCCCATAACTGTACACAGTACTCCATGTGTGTTCTGACTAGCGATTTGTAAAGTGGTAGGACTATGTTCTCATCACGGGCATCTATGGCTCTTTTGATGCAACCCATTATCTTATTGGCCTTGACAGCACCTGCCTGACACTGGTTTTTGCAGCTTAGTTTGCTGTTTAATAAAATTTCTAGATCCTTTTCCATGTCAGTGTTACCGAGTGTTTTACCATTTGGTATGTACGGGTGACTTGCATTATTCCTTCCCATGTGCATAACTTTACATTTGTCAGTGTTAAACCTCATCTGCCACTTATCTGCCCAAGCCTCCAATCTATCCAGATCCATCTGCAGCAGTATACTGTCCTCTTCAGTGTTAATTACTTTACACAGTTTAGTGTCATCTGCAAAAATTGATATTTTACTATGCAAGCCTTGTACAAGATCATTAATAAATATATTGAAGAGAATAGGGCCCAAAACTGACCCCTGATGTACTCTGCTAGTGACAGTGACCCAATCTGAGTGTGTACCGTTAATAACCACCCTCTGTTTTCTATCACTCAGCCAGTTACTTACCCACATGCAGACATTTTCTCTATATATACACGTTAACCCACTGGTTAAAGTCTGTTGAGGGCATAGTAGCAAGGGCCCTCCAAGGTTACAAAGAGAGTGATAATATTCTATGAAAGCATCTGCCACCTCCTTTGGCTTATGACAGGTGAGCCTGGATGCTGTTTTGATGAATGGAACGTAAATGTTTGAATTGCGTGGGTGTAGGAAGCACGCAAGGACCCTGCCGGATTTGTTAGAGTATTCATAAAAGCAACGTTTGTTCCTTTCCCGAAGACACTCACTCTTTTGATCTAAGAGTGCTCGTAGTTCGGTCCTAGCTTCAAGTAAGTTTGCTTATGTGGCGGTAATCTGATGCTGTTTATGTGATGTTTCAGCTCCTGTATTTGAGATAGAAGCTTGCTAATGGAAAAGGCCCTCTTTCTTTTGATCCTGGTCCCTTGTTGTATAAGTGTCCCACGTTTCAGGCTTTTTAGTGCCCCTCACTGGACAGGGAGGGGGATAGTATCAGCTGAGTGTAGTGAGAGAAACTCTGAAATGGTTTGCTCACAGCACAACAGACTTTGTCTCGTAATAAATTTGGATTCAGGGTCCAGGTCTATCCCTAGGAACTGTGTCAGGTAGGGAAAAGGAGAGGAACACAGGAGTATGTGAGTGATTTCTGAGCTGGGGTGTCAGTAGTAGTGCAGCTGGTGATGATTAGAAAAACACAAATTCTACTGTATATATCGTAAACAGAAGAATAGAAGAAGTAGTCTTTGACACCTGGGTTAAGAATACACCAAACATCTGTCGGTATAATTTAAAATGCTTAGCTTTAAAGGAGGATGACTGGTTATAAAGGAGGAGTCTAATGTATGATCCAGCACCAAATTGTAATCCCCCCAGTCACGGAGCCCTCTGCAAAGTCAACCAAAATGGTCAGAAATCTCTTACAAATAACCACCTAGTCATTAGGAGATATAAATTAGCTTTAGTTAAAAAAAAAAAAAACTTACAATATGCAGGGTTGAGGACAAAACATCAGTAATTGATAACCTAATATTAGGGCTAAATCCCTTTATTTTTATCTCCACACAGTTCCAAATTTTTTTTGGGTTAGTTTAATTTAATGAAACCAGCATATATGTGATCAGTAGACCAATACACAAGGTAACACACACAATTATAAGTGAGTGATAATGTGATATTAGGTGTCAGGCCTCAATTATCCGTTTCCATTTATTTATTTTTCCACATGGAATTTTTTTGGGCGGGGGTTCAATTTAATAAAACCATCATATACATTGCCATTACACAAATACACAGGGTAGCACAGCAAATTATATATTAAGCATTAGGCCTCAATCATCATTTTCCACTTATTTCTTTCTCTCTGAACTGTTCAATTCAATTAAACCAACATATACAGTACAGACCAAAAGTTTGAACACACCTTCTCATTCAAAGAGTTTTCTTTATTTTCATGACTATGAAGGCATCAAAACTATGAATTAACACATGTGGAATTATATACATAACAAACAAGTGTGAAACAACTGAAAATATGTCATATTCTAGGTTCTTCAAAGTAGCCACCTTTTGCTTTGATTACAGCTTTGCACACTCTTGGCATTCTCTTGATGAGCTTCAAGAGGTAGTCCCCTGAAATGGTTTTCACTTCACAGGTGTGCCCTGTCAGGTTTAATAAGTGGGATTTCTTGCCTTATAAATGGGGTTGGGACCACCAGTTGCGTTGAGGAGAAGTCAGGTGGATACACAGCTGAAGTCCCACAGTGGGAAAAAAAAAGTTAAAAAGAGACTTTACATTAAAAAAGTAAAAGTTCCAAGTAAAACAAAACAAAAAAAAAGGCCTTTTTCCTATAATTAAGTTATATAAACTAAAAAAAGTAGACATATTAGGTATCATCGCGTCTGTATCGACCGGCTCTATAAAAATATCACATGATCCGCCCCATCCGGTAAACGTCGTAAAAAACTAATAAAATAAAAACAGTGCCAAAATAGCCATTTTTGGTCACCTTGCCTCACAAAAAGTGTAATTCCAATATATATGATGAAAAAGTCATATATACCCCAAAATTATACCAATTAATCCATCATCTTATCCTGATGACACTCAAAGAATAAAAAAAATATGGCTCTCAGAAAATGGCAACACAAAAACAAGATAGTTTTCTTTCAAAATGCATTTACTGTGTAAAACTTAACCCCTTAAGGACTCTATTTCACCTTAAGGACTTGGCCATTTTTTGGAAATCTGACCAGTGTCACTTTAAGTGCTTATAACTTTAAAACGCTTTGACTTACCCAGGCTGTTCTGAGATTGTTTTTTCGTCACATATTGTACTTCATGACACTGCTAAAATTGGGTCAAAAAAGTTAATTTTTTTGCATAAAAAAATACAATTTTTACCAAAAATTTTGAAAAATTAGCAAATTTCAAAGTTTCCTTTTTTTCTACCTCTGTAATACATAGTAATACCCCCAAAAATTGTGATGAATTTACATTCCCCATATGTCTACTTCATGTTTGTAGCATTTTGGGAATGATATTTTATTTTTTGGGGATGTTACAAGGCTTAGAAGTTTAGAAGCAAATTTTGAAATTTTTCAGAAATCTTCAAAATCCCACTTTTTATGGACCAGTTCAGGTTTGAAGTCATATTGTGAGGCTTAGATAATAGAAACCTCCCAAAAATGACCCCATTCTAGAAACTACACCCCTCAAGGTATTCAAAACTGTTTTTTCAAACTGTATTAACCCTTTAGGTCTTCCACAAGAGTTAATGGCAGATTGAGAAACAATTTAGAAATTTCTATTTTTTGGAAAATTTTCCAATATAATCAATTTTTTCCAGAAGTAAAACAAGGGTTAACTGCCAAACAAAACTCAAAATGGGTTGCCCTGATTCTGTAGTTTGCAGAAACACCCCATATGTGGTTGTAAACTACTGTTTGGCCAAACGGGAGCACATAGAAGGAGGGGAACACCATATGGGTTTTGGAAGGCAGATTTTGCAGGACTGGTTTTGTTTATACCATGTCCCATTTGAAGCCCCCTGTTGCACCCCTAGAATAGAAATTTCAAAAAAGTGACTCCATCTAAGAAAGTACACCCCTCAAGGTATTCAAAACTGGGTTTACAAACTTTGTTAACCCTTTAGGTGTTCCACAAGAGTTATTGGCAGATGGAGAAACAATTTAGAAATTTCAATTTTTTGGAAAATTTTCCAATATAATCAATTTTTTTCAGGAGTAAAACAGGGGTTAACTGCCAAACAAAACTCAAAATGGGTTGCCCTGATTCTGTAGTTTGCAGAAACACCCCATATGTGGTCGTAAACTACTGTTTGGCCAAACGGGAGCACATAGAAGGAGGGGAACACCATATGGGTTTTGGAAGGCAGATTTTGCAGGACTGGTTTTGTTTATACCATGTCCCATTTGAAGCCCCCTGTTGCACCCCTAGAATAGAAATTTCAAAAAAGTGACTCCATCTAAGAAAGTACACCCCTCAAGGTATTCAAAACTGGGTTTACAAACTTTGTTAACCCTTTAGGTGCCCCACAAGAGTTATTGGCAGATGGAGAAACAATTTAGAAATTTCAATTTTTTGGAAAATTTTCCAATATAATCAATTTTTTCCAGGAGTAAAACAGGGGTTAACTGCCAAACAAAACTCAAAATGGGTTGCCCTGATTCTGTAGTTTGCAAAAACACCCCATATGTGGTCGTAAACTACTGTTTGGCCAAACGGGAGCACATAGAAGGAGGGAACACCATATGGGTTATGGAAGGCAGATTTTGCAGGACTGGTTTTGTTTATACCATGTCCCATTTGAAGCCCGCTGTTGCACCCCTAGAATAGAAATTTCAAAAAAGTGACTCCATCTAAGAAAGTACACCCCTCAAGGTATTCAAAACTGGGTTTACAAACTTTGTTAACCCTTTAGGTGCTCCACAAGAGTTATTGGCAGATGGAGAAACAATTTAGAAATTTCAATTTTTTGGAAAATTTTCCAATATAATCAATTTTTTCCAGGAGTAAAACAGGGGTTAACTGCCAAACAAAACTCAAAATGGTTTGCCCTGATTCTGTAGTTTGCAAAAACACCCCATATGTGGTCGTAAACTACTGTTTGGCCAAACGGGAGCACATAGAAGGAGGGGAACACCATATGGGTCTTGGAAGGCAGATTTTGCAGGACTGGTTTTGTTTATACCATGTCCCATTTGAAGCCCCCTGTTGCACCCCTAGAATAGAAATTTCAAAAAAGTGACTCCATCTAAGAAAGTACACCCCTCAAGGTATTCAAAACTGGGTTTACAAACTTTGTTAACCCTTTAGGTGTTCCACAAGAGTTATTGACAGATGGAGAAACAATTTAGAAATTTCTATTTTTTGGAAAATTTTCCAATATAATCAATTTATTCCAGGAGTAAAACAAGGGTTAACTGCCAAACAAAACTCAAAATGGGTTGCCCTGATTCTGTAGTTTGCAGAAACACCCCATATGTGGTCGTAAACTACTATTTGGCTAAACGGCAGGACATAGAAGAAGGGGAACGTCATATGGTTTTTGGAAGGCAGATTTTGCTGGACTGGTTTATTTACACCATGTACCCTTTCAAGCCCCCTGATGCACCCCTAGAGTAGAAACTTCATAAAAGTGACCCCATCTAGGAAACTACGGGATAAGGTGGTTGTTGTTTTGGGACTATTTTAGGGGTAAATATGATTTTTGGTTGCTCTATATTACTCTTTTTTGAGGCAATGTAACAAAAAAAAATTCTAAAATTGTTTCTACATTCGCTATTTAGTTTTGTGGAACACCTAAAGGGTTAACATAGTTTGTAAAGTAACTTTTGAATACCTTGAGGGGTGTAGTTTCTTAGATGGGGTCACTTTTTTGGAGTTTCTAGTCTAGGCTACATCAGGGGGGGCTTCTAATGGGACATGGTGTCAAAAAAAAAATATCCATCAAAATCTGCCTTCCAGAAACCGTATGGAGTTCCCTTCGTTCTATGCCCTGCCGTGCGGCTATATAGCCATTTACGACCACATATGGGGTGTTTCTGCAAACTACAGAATCAGGGCCATAAATATTGAGTTTTGTTTGGCTGTTAACCCTTGCTTTATTACCGGCAAAAAAGGATTCAAATGGAAATTTTGCCCAAAAATTGGTGTTTTGGCACCGTTTTTATTTTATATTTTTAACACCGTTCATCCGAGGTGTTTGGTCAAAAGTTATTTTTATAGCGACGACTTTTACGCACGCGACGATGCCCAATATGTATGGCTTTCAGACTTTGGAGACACTAAGCAGGCATCCTAAAAACTGCGGCCCTCCAGATGTTGTAAAACTACAATTGCCACCATGCCCTGCTGATGGCTGTAGGTTGTCTGGGCATGCTGGGAGTTATAGTTTTACAACATCTGGAGGGCCGCAGTTTGAGGATGCCTGCTCTAAAACTAATATTTTTTTGGGGAAAAAAAATTGTTTCCGTGTCTCCAAAGTCTGAGAGCCATAGTTTTTTATGTTCTCTAGTGGACTGTTGGGGATTATAAAAATTTAGTACTCCATGGAAGTGTGATACTCCCTGAAGCAATTGATAATGCAGAGGCCCGGATGATCGGGGCACATGTCACATTGAGTAGTGGTTTCCTTCCGTATCCCCCTCTTGTGACACACTCTGCATCTTTTTTGGGTTCGTCCCTTCTTTCCAGTATGGGGGACCACACCTGGAAAGTGTTGGCCAGGGACGATCCGGGCGCCTCCAATTCCCGAGGTACTCCGGCCTGCTCTTTCCCGGTCCGAAAAGATCAGGTCTTTGAGGACTGCCTCATAGAATTGGAGGAATGTCCCTGTGCTGCCAGCGCTTCGGGATAGTACAAAAGAGTTGTACATGGCAACCTGTACCAAGTAGACCGCAACTTTTTTGTACCATGCCCGGGTTTTGCGCATGGCATTATATGGCTTGAGGACTTGATCAGAGAGATCAACTCCTCCCATATACCGATTGTAATCGACGATACAATCGGGCTTGAGGACCGTTGCCGCGGTACCTCGCACAGGGACTGGGGTGGTGCTGTTACCGTGGATTGTGGACAGCATAAGGACATCCCTCTTGTCCTTATATCTGACCAGCAACAGGTTTCCACTGGTAAGTGCACGGGTCTCACCCCTGGGGATAGGTACCTGGAGGAGGTGGGCAGGGAGGCCGCGTTGATTTTTCCACACGGTCCCACAAGCGAACGTGGATCTGGCGGCAAGGGACCTGAACAAGGGAATGCTGGTATAAAAGTTGTCCACGTACAAGTGGTAACCGTTATCCAGCAGTGGGTACATAAGGTCCCACACGAGTTTCCCGGTAACACCCAGAGTGGGGGGACATTCTGGGGGTTGAATCCGGGAATCTCGCCCCTCGTACACACGAAATTTGTAAGTGTACCCTGAGGTACTCTCACAAATTTTGTATAGCTTCACGCCATACCTCGCCCGCTTTGTGGGAATATATTGGCGGAAACTGAGTCTCCCCTTGAACGCAACGAGAGACTCATCAACCGCGACCTCCCTTCCAGGTACGTAGGCCTGTTGAAATGTGGCCCCAAAGTGATCGATGACCGGCCGTATCTTATACAGCCGGTCATAGGCAGGATCACCTCGGGGTGGACATGCTGCATTATCGGAATAATGCAGACATTTCCGGATGGCCTCAAACCGGGGACGTGTCATGACCATACTGTACAGTGGGGTCTGGTATAGGACGTCCCCACTCCAGTATTGCCTGACACTGGGTTTTTGGACTAGACCCATATACAGCACGAGGCCCCAAAATGTCCTCATCTCGGCTGCACTGACCGGCGTCCAGCCACCGGGTCTAGCCAAAAATGAGCCTGGGTTTTGAGCGACGAACTGTTGGGCGTACAGATTCGTCTGCTCCACCATCAGATTCACCAGTGGGTTACTGAAAAAAAACCTAAAATAGTCAATTTCAGTAAACCCCACTGTGGGAATCTGGATTCCAGGATTGCCAGCAAAATCCGGAATCTCAGGCTCAAAGTCCACTGGGGGACACCAGCTAAGTTCATCGGCAGGGGGCTCCGGTGGACTTATTTGGTGGGCCGGGAAACCAGTACGAACCCCAGGGCGGCTCGTACTAGGGTGGGCCACAGGATCCCTAGCATGTGGGGCCCCTGGCTCCGCCTGGCGGCGTCTCCGCCGCCTTGGTGGCTCATCGTCATCCGATGATGATGAGGAGGATGCGGATGATAAAAGGAACGTGGGGTCATCCTCATCCTCACTGGGGCTCTCGGAGTCGGAGGCAATCTGGGCGTATGCCTCCTCGGCCGAGAACATCCGGCGGGCCATGGGTGTGTGTGCGTGTATGTGTGCGTGTGTGGCAAACTTTATTATATGTGCGTGTGTGTGGGGGCAACGGGTGTTCGCGTACTAAAAAAGGAAAAAAAAGGGGCAAGTGTTAGAAGAAAAAAAAAAAGTTCAAAGTTGCTGATCAGCGGTACAACGCTGATCAGCGGTGGGGCGGTGGGGCGGGCGATGCGCTAACAGTGGCCGGACAAAAAAAGTGCCTGACAGTCAGCGCACGCAGAAAAAAAAAAAAGTGGTGGTAAGGGGGCTGGTGGTGAAAGGGGGGGGGGGGGGGGCTGGTCAGGTGGGGGCTGGTGGGGGGGGGCAAGTGGCAGGGGGGGGGGTCTGGGGTCTGATAGATGGATCAGAAAGAAAGAAAAGAAAGTTTAGTGTAAAAGTTTTTTTTTTTCCCTAACTTTTCCCTTCTTTCCCTTCCTAACGGTGCCTCTCCCTCACTGACCCTAACCTACCTGGGTGGCGATGGGTGCAGGAGGGTGATGGATTACGATTAGGGGGACTCAGGAGCTGGACGCTGGACGGTGCTGCACGGTCAGGGTGCTGGACAGGAAGAGGAGGGGAGAGAGGAGCGCAGGAAGTTTGAATCTCGCTCCTCTCTCCCCTGCACCAATCAGCACCCTGGACAGCGGCGTTCAGCACCAGGGCCAGCACCGCCTCTCCAAATCCTCGGACTGCGATAGGTGGTGTATAATTACGCCACCGATCGCAGTCTTTTTCCGGTTCATCGGGTCACAGGACACCCGAATGGACCGGAAACGCAGAAAACCGCAGGTCTGAATTGACCTGCGGTTTTCTGCGATCGTCGATACGGGGGGGTCAAATGACCCCCCCCTGCATTGTTACGGGATGCTGGCTGAATGATTTCAGCCGAAATCCCGTTCCGATTAACCCCCGCGGCGCCGGAATAGCAAATTAAAGCCATGACGTACCGGTACGTCATGGGTCCTTATGGATTCGGGACCCATGCCGTACCGGTACGTCCTAAGTCCTTAAGGGGTTAATAGACAAAAAAAATAATAGACACATTAGGTATTGCGGCATCCGTAACAACTTGCTCTATAAAACTATCACATGATATGCCCCCTCAGGTGAATGCTATAAAAAAAAACTATGCCAAAACAGAAATTTTTTGTTACCTTGCCTCACAAAAAGTGTAATACCAAGTGATCAAAAAGTCATATGTACGCCAAAATGGTACCAATCAGACAATTGCCTGAAAAATAAAAAAAATATGGCTCTCAGAAAATGGCAACACAAAAACAAGATTTTATTAATTTCAAAAATGCTTTTACTGTGTAAAACAAAAAAAATAGACATATTAGGTATTGCCACATCGGTAACAACTGGCTCTATAAAAATATCACATGATCTACCCTATCAGGTCGAGCTATAAAAATAAATAAAAAAAAATTGTGCCAGAATAGTCTTTTTTTGTCACCTCGCCTTACAAAATGCATAATATCGAGTGATCAAAAGTCATATGTAACCCAAAATGGTAGCAATGAAAACTTCGCCTCATCCCGCAAAAAATTAACCACCCACTTAAGACAATCGTTCAAAAATTAAAAACCAACGGCACCAGTAAACAATCCATCAAAATCTGTGCTGCAAATGCTATATGGTGCTCCTTCCCTTCTGCGTCCTGCCATGTGCCCCTACAGCAATTTACCACCACATATGGGGTGTTGACATATTCAGGAGAAAATGGGTAACAAATTATGGGGTGCTTTTTCTCCTGTTACCCCTTGCGAAAATGAAAAAAATTGGGGCTAAAGCAACATTTTCTTAGAAGAAATGAAACTTTTTATTTTCACAGCCAAGTGTTTCTAAATTCTGTAAAACTGTTATGGGGTCAAAGTGCTCAGTACGCCTCTTAATAAATTCTTTGAAGGGTGTAGTTTCCAAAATGGGGTCACTTTTCGAGGGTTTCCACTGTAGGGATACAGCATATAGTGGCAAAGGAGGAGAGAAAGGCGCTCATAGGGTGAATACGTCAATTTCCAATGTCCTCAATTAGGGGAGGTGGTTTGCTCACCTATTTGTGTTGCACCAGATTGGGCTCAACCACAATGAAGGCCAAATGGAGAAAGTTACTGGTTGGTGCAGCCAAACTTGTCCGATAACCTTGGGCGGGAGCCAAGCCGCCGGTCAGGTAAGTAGTAGTGTCAGGAAAACGCTGGACCATAGGAATCAAGCAAGCAAGAGGACAGCACAGGGCGCAGAACCACAACCAGAAGTCAAATAAATTCCAATTAATTCATAGACGACGTGTTTCGGGGTACATGACCCCTTTATCAAGTCTAAAAAGATAATTATAGCTTGTGCATATATGTATATGTACCGGTACATCAATATAGAAGGTACAAATTCTTAAAAAAGAAATGGATGAATAAATGGGCATGATAAAAATGCATAAACACATACATTCATAAAAAAATTATATATAAATGGATATAGATGTAGATATATAGATAGTTATAGTATAAAAACACATACTTCCTTATGAGAGGATGGGAATCTGTATAAAAGTGGAGGGCATAAATAAATAGATAAATAAATATAATAAGTATGATGGTGAAAATGCATCCATATAGAGCTTATAATGTCATGTAACATAAAAAAGGAATGAAGAATGATAAATAATGCGTAATAAAAACAATTTCATGACAATAAAAGGGGGGGATCCCCAAAGGCTGGTGTTGAAATTGTATAAATGAAGGTTCTAAATAGTATGTATAAAGTACTTATATAAGTATATAGGGCACTATAAGGCGCTTATATACATAAAGAGATAATTTGATGCATGATGTAGGGGACAATGCTATTTACATATACAGTGATGTAAAATAAATCTTCCTGATTTAATATTCAAAAACTCTTGTGAAACGAGAGGCTGATTGAACCAGAGTGAGGAGGATCATACCTTACAGTGAGCAGCCGAACTGGAGGCACGGTCGCTGCTAGTCGGCACAAGGAGCGTTCGCTGTACACACAGCGCGCGCTTGGTGCCGGAAGAAGAAGAGAAGGTGTGGGCGGCGAGCGCGCTGATTGGAGGGAGAGCTGCTGTTGGGCGCGGTTGTTGCGCACTGCTGTACTGTGTGTTGAGACAGGAGCAGAGAAATAAGAGAATGTTATGATCCAGGAATTTAATATGGAGGGATCCTCATGGGATTTTGATCATCCCATGTCATTATGTGAGGGTTTTGGTGGGAATTTTCTCGCCAAAATTGGTGGTCAGGGTGGCTAAATTTAGCCATTGTTGCTGGGTGTAGGTCAAGGGTCTGGGATTGGTTAGTTAGGAGGGCACCTATGAAGGGTAGTTGCTGGGCAGATTAATTGTTGATGCCCAGCAACAGTTAGGGCATTGTGTGCTGAATTGTGGGGAGGGGGGTTGTTTGTATATACTGTATATTGCGGTGGCTGACGGTGATTTAGCTGTCAGCCAAGCTGCAAGTGTGGAGCTGCACCCGCCCGCCCATTTTCACAGTATTGTCACGACTGCTTTATTAGAAGGAGGGGTAAAGTCGCTCACTGAAATGGTGAGCGGACGAGTTTTATTCTGGTATTTAGGCCGAGCTTATGGCTGGTCTAATCTGTGGTATTAAGCTAGATGGTCCGAGCTTATGGCTGGGCCATTATGTGGTTATTAAGTTATATTGGTACATGGTTTTAATGTTTATTTGGTTTTAAGCTGTTCTTTAATAAAGCTGGTCGTGGCCAATATCTTCCACCATATAAAGTGTCCACGTGTCTTATTTATTTATGTCTTTGATTTGGGCTATTAGTGAAGAAGGGATTTGCTGTATGCAGAGTGGTATATGATCTATAATCCCATGATCATACTGAAGGGGACCATGGTGTATGGCAGTGACAGGGGGGAATGGTAATTCTAAATGGGATAAAAAAAACTGAGGGTGAAATAATGGTGGATGTACCCGGAAGCTAGAATGAAGTTGAAAAAACGGTAAAATCCTGTCTATAAAAAAGATTACACTAACCTAGGAGCGATGTAATGAAACATATGCCAATGTACACTTTGAATCATTATAAAGCCAGTTTTCTGTATAATGGGTGGGCATTACAAGGAAGTGTAATGGAATTGGTAAATTGAGCTGAAATGATTACAGTGAAAAAATGATTGAGCAGATGGGGATGGTGGGGGGATTTGGAGACATGGCGTCGGAGGATGAGGTGTGGATATAATGATGAGTGGTATTGGAGGACATGGAAAGGGATGTGGGCCCATTGAGTGGGGCGCCTGCTGGGTGGATGGCTTAGTTGGCGAGTATATTAAAAACACTTGTTCTCTAGGCTTTCATTTAAACCATAAGGTTCAAGGGTCTGTAACGTGAAGATCCAAAACATCTCCCTTTTTTGTAGCGTCCTGAACCTATCTGGATGGGTATCATTAATTTGTTCAATGGGTATAATGGTAAGTTTAGAAGGGTCCTTGTCATGGGTGGAGAGGAAATGCAGAGACACGCTATGCTTCAAGAAACCATATGTGATGTTCCACCGATGTTTATTTAAACGCACTCTAAGGGACTAGATTGTGCGACCCACATACTGTAGGCTGCATTCACATTCCAACAGATAGACAGTGTATGAGGATGAGCAGTTCAAGAAGTTCTTTATGGGGAATTCTTCTCCCGTTATGTTACCCCTGAAAGTCTTAGTCCGATTAGAAATATAATACAGCATTTACATAGGGTATGGGCGCATTTGTAGCTGCCCATACAACCAGAGGAATCTCTTGTGGTGGTTGTTGATAACAGTGCTTTCAATAGCCTCCTTAATATAGGGATAATTCTTTAAGATATACCAGTGTTTTACCAGGATGTTTCTCAGGACCTCATAGTTAGGGTTATAGGTGGTGATAAATGAAGATTTATACTTTTTAATGTTCTCTGCTTCTTCGGACTTGCCTTTAGTCATTAAGCACTCATCTTGGCTTTGTTCGCTGGCACGCAAATTAGGCCCCTTCGATGATCCCCCTGGGATATTTCTTATTGGAAAATCTTGACCGGAAGATTTGGCTTTGTTCAGTGAAATCTCTCGTAGTGGTACATATCCTTCTTAGGCGTTTGAATTGACTAAAAGGTATATTATCCTTCTATTTTTTGTGGTGCGCGCTCCTATAATCCAAATAGCTGTTGCCATCAACTTTTTTGAAGAACGTCTTCGACATAAATGTCTCGTTGTCTGCATACAGGATCAATTCCAGATATTTGCAGCATGCCAGACCTGCAGGGTATTGCGAAGTGAGGTCATGGTTATAGGCAATTGAGGATTACTCACTGTATTGGAGAACCCTGGGCAGGCATGCAACAGTGAAGGAGAGGCTGACACAAAGTTCCTCTGGGGCACACTCTGTATGTAGGGACCAGGCCTGATGGTGGATGAGGTGCCCTGGATGTTGCGGGTGTTTTGAGTGCCTGGGGCAAGGTCCCTTTAAGGATCGTGATGCCAGTGCCTGTAACGGTGGCACACCGGTTTCCAGTAGCAATAAGTGAGGTACACAGGTGGTATAGTGAACCAAACGTTGCTTTACTTTAAACAGTCCAAACTTTGTACATACAGTTGGTAATGATGCAGTCCCTTTTATCATATATTTCACAAGCAGGCTTACTTTCAATAATGGCAGGTATAATCTTGCAAGATACTTGGAGGGTACACAATCAATGCTTCACAGACCAGACTGCACTATCTCCACAGCTATTCTGGCTGGCTGTATCCCAAGGCCCGGATGCCTAAATGCTGGCTTTAATCCTTGGTAAATAAATCTTCCTCCCGTATTGACCCTTGCTTCTATTTTATAGTACCTATCAGCTTACTTATCTGAGCTGGTTGTACTGGCACTGCTTGGTTTGTGGGTGTCTGCAGGTTTCTCCCAGGAGGTACATCTCTTCTTCTGGGGTAATCTTCTGAGCTAACTGTGGCTCACTTTATCAACAGGTAGGCTATAATTCTTCACTAGCCTCCTGGTAGCAACTAGCAGCCTGGACTATCTAGCTGCATGTCAGGAGGAGGCCCTCAGCATATCTCTGGCTAAGATGCCTTCTCACTTCTGTGTCCACAGACTGCTGACTACAGACTAACTCCTCCCTGTCTGGGCCTGAACATTTATACTAGGGCAGTGATGGTTAACCTTTTTAAGACCGAGTGCCCAAACTGTAACCCAAAACCCACTTATTTATCGTAAAGTGCCAACACGGCAATTTACCCTGAATACAACAGTCCAATATAGTATATCTTCCATGTACTTTATCATTTAGCTATAATAGCCTGCCTACATTCAATGCACTGCCTGTGCTGTTCATAGTGTGCCCTGCACTGATGAATGGCAGGAAAAGTCTAAGGCATATTGGTACACTATAGACTTTTTCCATGGTGTGGGTGCCCACAGAGAGGGCTCCGAGTGCCACCTCTGGCACCCGTGCCATAGGTTCGCCAACACTGTACTAGGATGCCTAAGTGTCTAGGATGCCTAACTACACCCTAATAGGCCTGCTATGCATATCACAGGGGAACAATACATGTAAAAACACATAGAAAATACATTAAAGTTCATGGTTAAATATAATATTACTGTCCCTTAGGAGTAGGAGTAACACGTGACCCAATTGACCCCTGTGTAGTGCCCACCCCTACCTAGTGGGACACTACATATTCAATGGATGTAGTTGAGTTGTTGGCTGTGAAACTAAGATTCCACATATTGGTGTTGAGGTGAGAGACCCTTGAACCTTATGGTTTAAACGAAAGAAAAGAGAACAAGTGTTTTTAATATACTCGCCAACTAAGCCATCCACCTAGCAGGCGCCCCACTCGATGGGCCCACATCCCTTTCCATGTCCTCCAATACCACTCATCATTATATCCACACCTCATCCTCCCACGCCATGTCTCCAAATCATCCCCATCTGCTCAATCATTTTTTCACTGTATTCATTTCAGCTCAATTTACCAATTCCATTACACTTCCTTGTAATGCCCACCCATATATTGAACAGACATCCACATCCAGACTGCCACAGATCCCTTGAAAAAGGTCAGTTGTGACCGAAATGTTGGGACTTTTCTATATGGCCAACAATCTACTTATCTAGTCTTTATATCTGGATGACAACTGATTATGTAAAGCTATACAAAACAACACTTTGCAAGACAAATCTCTGGTGTGCAATAGATTATTCTGAGATATACATTGACTACGGTCCTCTATGAGCACTCAAGCTTAAAACGGGTGTGCAGATCTCATTCTATCCACACCCATATATAGAAAACTGGCTATATAATGATTCAAAGTGTACATTGGCATATGTTTCATTACATCGCTCCTAGATTAGTCTAACCTTTTTTATAGACAGGTTTTTACAGTTTTTTTCACCTTCATTCTAGCTTGCGGGTACATCCACCATTATTTCACCCTCAGTTTTATTATTTAGTATTACCATTCCCCCCTGTCACTGCCATTCACCATGGTCCCCTTCAGTATGATCATTCTCTTATTGCTCTGCTCCTGTCTCAGCACACAGTACAGCAGTGCGCTACAACCCCGCCAAACAGCGGCTCTCCCTCCAATCAGCGCGCCCGCCGCCGCCCACACCTTTTCTTCTTCTTCCGGCACCAAGCGCGCGCTGTGTGTAGAGCGTACAGCGAACGCTCCGCGTGCCAACTAGCAGCGACCGTACCTCCAGTTCGGCTGCTCACTGTAAGGTAAGATCCTCACTCTGGTTCAATCAGCCTCTCGTTTCACAAGAGTTTTTGAATATTAAATCAGGAAGATTTATTTTACATCACTGTATATGTAAATAGCATTGTCCCCTACATCATGCATCAAATTATCTCTTTATGTATATAAGCGCCTTATAGTGCCCTATATACTTATATAAGTACTTTATACATACTATTTAGAACCTTCTTTTATACAATTTCAACACCAGCCTTTGGGGATCCCCCCACTTTTATTGTCATGAAATTGTTTTTATTACGCATTATTTATCATTCTTCATTCCTTTTTTATGTCACATTACATTATAAGCTCTATATGGATGCATTTTCACCATCATACTTATTATATTTATTTATCTATTTATTTATGCCCTCCACTTTTATACGGATTCCCATCCTCTCATAAGGAAGTATGTGTTTTTATACTATATCTATCTATATATCTATATCTATATCCATTTGTATATCTATTTTTTATGAATGCATGTGTTTATGCATTTTTATCAAGCCCATTTATTCATCCATTTCTTTTTAAGAATTTGTACCTTCTATATTGATGTACATATACATACAGTGGGATGCGAAAGTTTGGGCAACCTTGTTAATCGTCATGATTTTCCTGTATAAATCGTTGGTTGTTACGATAAAAAATGTCAGTTAAATATATCATATAGGAGACACACACAGTGATATTTGAGAAGTGAAATTAAGTTTATTGGATTTACAGAAAGTGTGCTATAATTGTTTAAACAAAATAAGGCAGGTGCATAAATTTGGGCACTATTGTCATTTTATTGATTCCAAAACCTTTAGAACTAATTATTGGAACTCAAATTGGCTTGGTAAGCTCAGTGACCCGTGACCTACATACACAGGTGAATCCAATTATGAGAAAGAGTATTTAAGGGGGTCAATTGTAAGTTTCCCTCCTCTTTTAATTTTCTCTGAAGAGTAGCAACATGGGGGTCTCAAAACAACTCTCAAATGACCTGAAGACAAAGATTGTTCACCATCATGGTTTAGGGGAAGGATACAGAAAGCTGTCTCAGAGATTTCAGCTGTCTGTTTCTACAGTTAGGAACATATTGAGGAAATGGAAGACTACAGGCTCAGTTCAAGTTAAGGCTCGAAGTGGCAGACCAAGACAAAATCTCGGATAGAGAGAAGCAACGAATGGCGAGAACAGTCAGAGTCAACCCACAGACCAGCACCAAAGACCTACAACATCATCTTGCTGCAGATGGAGTCACTGTGCATCATTCAACCATTCGGCGCACTTTACACAAGGAGATGCTGTATGCAAGAGTGATGCAGAGGAAAAAAAAGTGCCGCTTGAGGTGGGCTAAAGCACATTTGGACAAGCCAGCTTCATTTTGGAATAAGGTGCTGTGGACTGATGAAACTAAAATTGAGTTATTTGGCCATAACAAGGGGTGTTATGCATGGAGGAAAAAGAACACAGCATTCCAAGAAAAACACCTGCTACCTACAGTAAAATATGGTGGTGGTTCCATTATGCTGTGGGGCTGTGTGGCCAGTGCAGGAACTGGGAATCTTGTCAAAGTTGAGGGATGGATGGATTCCACTCAGTATCAGCAGATTCTGGAGACCAATGTCCAGGAATCAGTGACAAAGCTGAAGCTGCGCCGGGGCTGGATCTTTCAACAAGACAACGACCCTAAACACTTCTCAAAATCCACTAAGGCATTTATGCAGAGGAACAAGTACAACGTTCTGGAATGGCCATCTCAGTCCCCAGACCTGAATATAATTGAAAATCTGTGGTGTGACTTAAAGAGAGCTGTCCATGCTCGGAAGCCATCAAACCTGAATGAACTAAAGATGTTTTGTAAAGAGGAATGGTCCAAAATACCTTCAACCAGAATCCAGACTCTCATTGGAACCTACAGGAAGCGTTTAGAGGCTGTAATTTCTGCAAAAGGAGGATCTACTAAATATTGTTTTCATTTCTTTTTTGTGGTGCCCAAATTTATGCACCTGCCTAATTTTGTTTAAACAATTATAGCACACTTTCTGTAAATCCAATAAACTTCATGTCACTTCTCAAATATCACTGTGTGTGTCTCCTATATGATATATTTAACTGAAATTTTTTATCGTAACAACCAACGATTTATACAGGAAAATCATGACGATTAACAAGGTTGCCCAAACTTTTGCATCCCACTGTATATACACAAGCTATATTTATCTTTTTAGACTTGATAAAGGGGTCAAGTACCCCAAAACGCGTCATCTATGAATAAATTGGAATTTATTTGACTCCTGGTTGTGGTTCTGCTCCCTGTGTTGTCCTCCTGCTCGCTTGATTCCTATGGTTCAGCGTTATCCTAACACTGTAGGGGTACGTCAGGATCTCTTCAAATACAGAATGGTGCCCAAAACCCATTAGCAAAATCTGCCTCCAAAAACCATATTTCCTTCTGACCACTGCCATATGCCCATACAGCAGTTTACTACCAGATTTGGGGTATTTCTGTAAACTGCAGAATCAGAGTAATGCATATTGAGGTTTGTTTTGCTGTTAACCCTTGCTGTGTTGCAATAAAAAAAATTGATGAACATAAAAAAATCTGCAAAAAAATAAAGAAAATTTGAAATCTCACCTCCATTTTCCTTTAATTCTTGTGGAACACCTCAAAGGTTAACAAAGTTTGTAACATTAAATAATTTGAGGGGTGTCGTTTCTAAAATCTGGTCATTTATGGGTGTTTTACATTACATAAGCCCCTCAAAATCACTTTATACCTGAATTGGTGCTTATAAAAATAGTTTTGGAAATTTTCTTGAAAATATGAAAAATTTCTTCTAAAATTCTAAGCCTTCTAACGTCCTAAAAAAATAAAATGTCATTTACAAAATGATGCCAACATAAAGTAGATATATGGGGAATGTTAACTAATAACTATTTTATGAGGTAGAGAAATTCAAATTTAGAAAATTGTGAATTTTTCAAAATTTTTGGTAAATTTAGGATTTTTTTTTAAAAGATGAAGGTGACATATATTGACTCAAATTTACCACTGTCATGAAGTACAATGTGTCACAAGAAAACAGTCTCAGAATAGCTTGGATAAGTAAAAGTGTTCCAAAGTTATTACCACATAAAGTGACACAAAAAATTGCCTGGGCAGGAAGGTGAAAACTGGCTAGAAGGGGTTAAACACGCTCTATGTTAACATAGAACCAAACAAAAAAGCCTCACTATAAAACCGTAGTTTAGGGCAGAGAAGAGACAACCATTTAAACCTATAATGTTGTTAAACAAACAACAAATGAATGCCCAATGTATTGGAAAAATATATACTATATTTATTATAATAAACATACCATGATTATTAAAATATTAGAGATAACAAGAAAAGAATATGAAGAGTCAGCAGAAAAACCGGATGCCGCAATCCACTGGCCAGTGTCTCTGCTACCCGCCAACAGATGGAACACATGTCAAGTATACCAATAATATGCAGCAGGGTGATTCACAATACAATAGCACATAAAATATGACTATTCTAATGTTAGTAAATGTGATCGTCACTCTGGTGCATAGAGTCTAGCAATGCAAAGGTAAAAAATAAATAATATATGTAGAGCCCTCACATAAGTGAGACCACACACACCAAGCCTTATTATAAAGGATATGAGGGAGCTCATCTATGGACAACAGATAGAAAATTAAGGCATACCATGAGACATGATGGAGGGTAAAGGCAGCAGGCACGGGACAGGCTAGGAACCTCGACGCGCGTTTCGCCTCAGCTTTATCAGGAGGTAAGTAAGAGTGTGACCATAACCCCCTATTTGTATCCACCATGTAGCTCCAGGGCATATGATCGTGATAGGTAATTACAACAGCTGATACTTACTATCGAGCGCTCCATGCCTGATGATGCACGCCAAGTACATCTTGGCGATGCCGCACTCGTCAGGAGGAGGGGTGGAACGCAAGCTATGCGCTCCAGCCCGCTTCCCAAGAAGACATAGCGGCGTCCCCACGTGACTCTGCGCACAGCTCATCACAGCACAGCGCTGTATCAGCCTATCCGATCACAGAGGTATCCGAACTATATCTAACTAGTCCTTCACACTGAGGAGCCCTGTATGGGGAATCTACATAGGGGATATCAATTGTTCAGAGGGCGTAAATGGAGAGCTGAATACATCTGAATACATTTAGGCATAAATACCATTAGGAGAGAATGGATATAAATCACGGTTATTGCGGAGCTGAATACATCTGAATACATCTAAGCATAAATACTATTAAAAGAGAGTAAGTACATACTATCACAATTATTTTAACATATCATTCGGCACTATGAATATCACATAATTTTACCAAGAGACATGATGTCATATTAATATAATCATGATACAAAAAGTATTATGAATAGATACCATACATGATCATAAGAGCACAAGTGGCATGAAAAATATAATATACACTATATAATTACACATATCATGATTATATCCTACTATCCTCAGGCCCCAATATAGAAAAATAGAAAATGCATAATATTTTTTCCTCATAACAAACAGAAGTGATTAATTACTTAATACATGAAGATCTAGTACAGACAATCTTTTTAATGATATCATAGTGAAAGTGTCATAATTCATAATTTTGGTGCAGAGCATAACCGAATTAACTAAAACAACGTGGTCATGCTGTCAACCCGCCTAGATCGGCAGTATATATCTTCCCATATAAAGTGCTATGTGCATAGAGAATAATTAGCAACAAAAATACAAAAATAATTCTCCTTATTCATTTAAGTGAAATAAATAATGGTCACAAAGTGTATCAGATACAAATCATAAATAAAAAGGTCCGTCCTAATATTTCCATGGTAGTCCATCTCCATGTTCACAATGTATATGGATCATCTCTCTCCTCACAACTCTCCAGTCATCACATAATATGGCCACCCAGAAAACTGTATAAGTAAAGAAACTGTTAAAATTGCTGAAAAAAATCTGCATAGAAACTTAACTAAATAAAGGATTTGAAACTCAATGCCTCATTCAATCCGTGAGGAGTCACAGTGTTGAGCAGAACCATCCATTTTGTTTCTTTTTGGAGGAGACAACGTTTTATGTTGCCCCCCCCCCTAATCCCCAGTCGTACACGGTCTATCCCTTTAAAGGAGATGCCTCTAGGATTACAGTTATGGGCTTCCCTAAAGTGTTTTGCCACTGGTTTCAGTTTTTTATATTTGTCATATTCAGTGATCTCAGCGGCCGCCTTAATATCACGAATATGCTCCAAAACTCTCGTCTTGAGTGCCCTTGTGGTTATCCCAATGTAGATCAGACCACAAGGGCATTCAGCATGATAAACCACTGCCTCTGTTTTGCAGGAAATATGATGTACAATTTTGTACTCCTTCTCCCTACTTGTGTTAGTAAACTTGTCCATTCTCGCCATATACTGACATGCAGTGCAGTCACCACATGGGAAAAATCCCCAATGTGGACCCTTATCCCCAAAGAGACCACCTTTTTCGGGGCTACATAGTGACTCCTGGTCACCATATCCTTAAGATTTTTTGCTCTCTTCCAAGTGACCAGTGGTCTCTCAGAGATAACTTTCTTTAGGTCCTTATCAGTTCGAAGGACCTGCCAGTGTCTTTGGAGAATATCCTGCAATTGTCTCCATTGAGCATTAAAGTTGGTAATGAATCTAGGGAAACCATGATCTCTTTCTTTTTTTTTTTTTACGGGGAGAGTGATTTAATAGGTTATCCCTGGAAGAGTTCTTAGCCCTAATATATCCCTTCCTAATCACTTTCTTACTATAACCCCTCTCCAGGAATCTTCTCAATAGATCCTCTGCCTCTTGCTCAAAACTGGCCTCACTGGAGCATATCCGCCTAGCCCTACAGAATTGGCCAATGGGTATAGCACGAGAGACCTCTGGGTGATGTGAGGAAGAGAAGAATAACAATGAGTTGGTGGCAGTGGGTTTCCTATGTATATCAAAACCCAGGAAGTCCTCATTCTCCACAGTGATCGCAAGGTCTAATAACTCTACACGATCCCTACTATAAATCCACGTAAGTTTGATGTTCTGATCATTCAAGTTGAGATCGTGTAGAAACCCCTCCAAGTGCGACGTCGAGCCCTGCCAGATAAAAAAAACGTCATCTATATACCTCGACCATGAGACCACGGCGTTGTGACCCTCCAAATTCATGACTATATCTCTTTCCCACAGCCCCAGCAACAGATTAGCATATGAGGGCGCACAAGTCGCCCCATAGCTGTTCCCCGGAGCTGTAGGAAATAGCGATCTTTAAACGTGAACGCATTATGTTTCAATGCGAATTCTAATAATGTCATGACCAAATCAATTAAATCTCTATCCAAATTAGTTGTTTCCAAAAAGAATCGCGACGCCCGTAGTCCGTGGTCGTGGCAGACAGATGTATACAGGAAGGGGTTGTCCCCGAAACGCGTATGGTCCCAGGAAGTGAGCGCAAATATCCAATAAGGACATTCGACTGATAACAAGACAGGCCTGTCTAAGAAAGAAATCAAGCCCGATCTAATACCTCCGGCAAGTACACCCAGCTGACCAGCAGGGGGAGCTCCACTACGCGAGACGCCGTGCCGAAGCCAGCTTCGTCACCACGTGGGACGCTACGTGAAGTGTGGGAAGCAGGACAGCTGAGGACGCCGTGGAGGCCGGTAAGAGACGCCGAGCATTAGGAGGCGGGCGAGGAGGACACCGGAGAATCCGGTAAGCAAATCCATGTTCATCTCTGGATACAACTAGCGCACCTTACAGCCGGCTGGCTGATATACATAGCGCACCAGAGTTACGGACTAAGGGACAATTGAGGTCGATTTGACCTAAAGTATTCAAATAGGATAACGGAATTGGATTGAACAAATTGCATATACCTAATAAGGGACGGCACTAGTGCACTTTACACTTCCCCTTGAAGATATTCTACTACATTATAACCAAGGACTTATTATCCCTGAAAAGGAGATATATATAGGGTGGACAAATTACCTACGTCTTTTTTCTTCACATATATTGATTTTATGAATTTATTTTATATTGATTGATGTGATTTTATGGTGTGTAATAGCATTTTACTATTTTAAGGATAGCCCATGAATGTTTTCTTGAAGTGAAGAAATTAAATTATATTAATTATATTGATTAATAATTAACTCTACGACCTATGTGTGTTCCCTTCTGCAGAGAGTGCCCCTCTTAAATTTGTTCATATACTCTGTCTACCTAGGTCTGAGGTGAGGCCTTTTGGAGGTGAGCACCTCATATCCAATACTGATCTGTGGGTGTAGCCGCTGTTCTTTATTATCCAGATGTATACAGGGACTCAACGTCGCACATGACCAAGAGCATATCACTGTCAAAGTGCATCCCACTGAGTCTCGTAAGGACATCAGTGGTGTCACGCACAAAGGAGGGTAAGGTCTCTACACATCTCTGTAGATAAAAATCCACAAAGCGCCAGATAGTCTCACACAAACCCCCAATCCCAGATACTATGGGTCTCCCTGGTGGTACTCTAGAATCATTGTGTACCTTAGGGAGTAAGTAAAATGTGGGGAGCACTGGAAAATCTGTAACCAGGCCCTCTCACATTTTAGCACTGATTATGCCACTCTCATATGCACTCCTAAGTATTCCGTCCAATTCCAGTTTGTATTGTATCGTAGGGTTGCAGTCCAATTTCCGGTAGCAAGACCCATCCCCTAATTGACGGAACACCTCCTTTTCATACATTCGCACCGGCCAGCCCACAACATTGCCCCCCTTGTCTGAAGGTTTTATAATGACATCTTTCATGTTCTTAAGTTCTTTCAATGCAAGCCGTAACTCTTTACTTAAATTGTCATGAGATCTGATATCACATAGTTTTTCTAGGTCTTGTTTGACCAACTTAACAAATATGTCAACTGCTGGACAAGATGTCGTGGGGGGCCAATGTTGGGACCGGCTGTGCAAATGTATGGGGAATCTGGACGTATCCGATTCTTGTTCGTCTAATAACGATTGGAGATCATTCAGGGTTTGTATTTCTAGGGGGGAGAGGTCAGAATGATCATCGCCCCTACTAAAATACTTCTTAAAACACAGCTTTCTTGCGAAGAGTTCCAAGTCCCTCACCGACAGGAAAAAAATCAAATTTTCCCGTCGCTGAGAAACTCAGACCCCTCCGCAAGACAGATTGAGGTTGTGTGAGAGTAATATCTGAAAGGTTTATTACCTTTAGTACCTCTTTGCTCGTTTCCCCAGGGAATAGTTCTGCCTTGTTTTTCGCTTTGTGGATGGTGTTCTTAGGCAGGAGGTCCAATTCTCCTCGCCGCCTCCCTCTCCGGATCCCCTGCGTTCGTCTAAAAAATGCTCTCCACATCCTTGGCTGTTAGTGGAAGATGTAGATAGAGAGAGAGAGATGTGTTGCGTGTACGGCTTCTTGTCATATGCCAGCGATAGACCTTATTATTTTGGAAGTCTACTAAATTTCTCTGGAATTTTTTCACCTTAAGACCTTGGATCTCTTTCTCCCATCTCAAAAGGTCCTCCTCCAACTCACTATCAAATGACTCACAGGCTTCAGCTGGTACCGCCCGCTGAATCTGTTCACGTATGTTATCGATTTCCTTTTTCCACAGCTTCAAGTGACTTTCGATCTGCCCCAATCAGGAGCTCAATCAAAGTACGAGAGCATTGGGTAAGGGTATCCTCCCACTTTCCTACAAATGATGGATCATCCACCTCAAATGCAGGGAATAACTGCAGTCTTAGGCCTCGTGGGATAATTTCTTTCTGGAGGTACTGCTCAAGTGAGTCCTTGTTCCACCACACCTTTATGCGTTTTTTTAGGAGGTCTTTAATTTTGAGTTTCAAATCCTTTATGTTACGGACTCGGCCCCAGCTGCCGCTGACTCTCCAAAGATTGACCCAAGTTGTGTCGCCCAGGTCTTATCACGTTTTCTGAAATCCATATATTTGTTGGATTTCAGAAAACGTGATAAGACCCGGCTTGCATTGAAAGAACTTAAGAACATGAAAGATGTCATTATTAAAACTGCAGACAAGGGGGGCAATGTTGTGGTCTGGCCGGTGCGAATGTATGAAAAGGAGGTGTTCCGCCAATTAGGGGATGGGTCTTGCTACCGGAAATTGGACTGCAACCCTACGATACAATACAAACTGGAATTGGACGGAATACTTAGGAGTGCATATGAGAGTGGCATAATCAGTGCTAAAATGTGGGAGGGCCTGGTTACAGATTTTCCAGTGCTCCCCACATTTTACTTACTCCCTAAGGTACACAAAGATTCTAGAGTCCCACCAGGGAGACCCATAGTATCTTGGATTGGGGGTTTGTGTGAGACTATCTGCCGCTTTGTGGATTTTTATCTACAGAGATGTGTAGAGACCTTACCCTCCTTTGTGCGTGACACCACTGATGTCCTTAAGAGACTCAGTGGGATGCACTTGGACAGTGATATGCTCTTGGTCACGTGCGACATCGAGTCCCTGTATACGTTTGTCTGCCACGACCACGGACTACGGGCGTCGCGATTCTTTTTGGAAACAACTAATTTGGATAGAGATTTAATTGATTTGGTCATGACATTATTAGAATTCACATTGAAACATAATGCGTTCACGTTTAAAGATCGCTATTTCCTATAGCTCCGGGGAACGGCTATGGGGGCGACTTGTGCGCCCTCATATGCTAATCTGTTCCTGGGGCTGTGGGAAAGAGAGATAGTCATGAATTTGGAGGGTCAAGACGCCGTGGTCTCGTGGTCGAGGTATATAGATGACATTTTGTTTATCTGGCAGGGCTCGACGTCGCACTTGGAGGGGTTTCTACACGATCTCAACTTGAATGATCAGAACATCAAACTTACGTGGATTTATAGTAGGGATCGTGTAGAGTTCTTAGACCTTGCGATCACTGTGGAGAATGAGGGCTTCCTGGGTTTTGATATACATAGGAAACCCACTGCCACCAACTCATTGTTATTCTCCTCTTCCTCACATCACCCAGAGGTCTCTCGTGCTATACCCATTGGCCAATTCTGTAGGGCTAGGCGGATATGCTCCAGTGAGGCCAGTTTTCAGCGAGAGGCAGAGGATCTATCGAGAAGATTCCTGGAGAGGGGTTATAGTAAGAAAGTGATTAGGAAGGGATATACAGTCAGGTCCATAAATATTGGGACGTCGACACAATTCTAAAATTTTTGACTCTATACACCACCACAATGGATTTGAAATAAAACGAACAAGAGGTGCTTTAACTGCAGACTGTCAGCTTTAATTTGAGGGTATTTACATCCAAATCAGGTGAACGGTGTAGGAATTACAACAGTTTGCATATGTGCCTCCCACTTGTTAAGGTCCCAAAAGTAATGGGACAATTGGCTTCTCAGCAATTCCATGGCCAGGTGTGTGTTATTCCCTCATTATCCCAATTACAATGAGCAGATAAAAGGTCCAGAGTTCATTTCAAGTGTGCTATTTCCATTTGGAATCTGTTGCTGCCAACTCTCAAGATGAGATCAAAAGAGCTGTCACTATCAGTGAAGCAAGCCATCATTAGGCTGAAAAAACAAAACAAACCCATCAGAGAGATAGCAAAAACATTAGGCGTGGCCAAAACAACTGTTTGGAACATTCTTAAAAAGAAGGAACACACTGGTGAGCTCAGCAACACCAAAAGACCCGGAAGAACACAGAAAACAACTGTGGTAGATGTCCAAAGAATTCTTTCCCTGGTGAAGAAAACACCCTTCACAACAGTTAGCCAGATCAAGAACACTCTCCAGGAGGTAGGTGTATGTGTGTCAAAGTCAACAATCAATGAAAACTTCACCAGAGTAAATACAGAGGGTTCACCACAAGATGTAAACCATTGGTGAGCCTCAAAAACAAGATGGCCAGATTAGAGTTTGGCAAACGACATCTAAAAAAGCCTTCACAGTTCTGGAATAACATCCTATGGACAGATGAGACCAAGATCAACTTGTACCACAGTGATGGGAAGAGAAGAATATGGAGAAGGAAAGGAACTGCTCATGATCCTAAGCATACCACCTCATCAGTGAAGCATGGTGGTAGTAGTGTCATGGCGTGGGCATGTATGGCTGCCAATGGAACTGGTTCTCTTGTATTTATTGATGATGTGACTGCTGACAAAAGCAGCAGGATGAATTCTGAAGTGTTTTGGGCAATATTATCTGCTCATATTCAGCCAAATGCTTCAGAACTCATTGGACGGTGCTTTACAGTGCAGATGGACAATGACCCAAAGCATACTGCAAAAGCAACCAAAGAGTTTTTTAAGGGAAAGAAGTGGAATGTTATGCAATGGCCAAGTCAATCACCTGACCTGAATCCGATTGAGCATGCATTTCACTTGCTGAAGACAAAACTGAGTCAAGAAGTGACAAAATCAAATATTTTGTTCAGAACCTGAATTGCTAGGCATTGATGTTTCTTCTTTCTTTGCTGTAGCAGAGGAACATAGGGCCATTCTGAGACAGAGGTTGAGGTAAGGGTGGGGTGCTCTTCATCACTTGTAAATTTAACAGGTATGTCCATGAGTAAGGCATGTCCTTCTTTCAGAAGTCTTCCAAAAGTTGTATAGGTGCCTCATCAATGTCAAGTGTCCGTTTACATGAGCCAACCTTATGATGTCCTCCTTTATTTGGTAAAACTGAATGAGGCAGATCATGTTGCATGGCCTGGCTGGGTCAGTTCTGCAGGGCCTCAAAGTCAACAGGCTTTTCAAGCATTGCATTGAATAACTATGGCACGTAGGCAATGAGTTCTGGAGGGCCTACAATATGTCTTCAGGGGCTCCACGTGCCCCAATAGAATTTTTTCTGCTTTTTGCATTGTAAAATATGTCAAAATGTATATGTACTGTATGTGCAAGGGATTTCAGGTTATGGCAATCTGTTGGGAGCTCTGTTGCTGCTGTACAGTTGCCTCCACAGACTGGACATTGGAATCAAGGTGAGTAAGCTCCTCTTTTAGAGATCTGATCTCCAATTTACAGAATGCTTCTAGGTGGGTAATATAGCCCTCATGTCTTGTTTGGTTGACATAGTTGACATACCGTATGTGATTTCAAGTAGAAAAGTAGAATCCAGCTTCCAAACGTGTTATACTTTAATAAATCAGTGCTTTAAAATCCAACATGTACATCAAAATCTACACGTTTCGGATCATTCCATACAGATCCTTACTCATGACAAAAAAAGAATGTAAGACTCTGACCTTAAATAAAGGGCAGGTCAAACATGTCAGGTGGTAATAATTAACAACAGCTCCTCCTCTAGAACTCCAAACTATATCTTAAAAACAGAAGGCAATGCATAAGGATCAGTAATGCAATATAAGATTGTGTCTACGATTAAGACCTGTTGGCATACAGTGTTCATAGAAAAAATCCAATAAGATTCTCTGTTTAAGAGAGCTCTCTTATGGTCTCCTCCACGTTTGGGATAATTAACTCTTTCCACCCCCTGCGCAATTAGATCTCTAGTATCACCTGCATGACAAGCCGCATAGTGTGAACTAACTGCAGACACATTTCTTGTCAGCGCATGAGGAATGTCGGAAACGTGCCTGCGGATTCTGACTTTAAGGCTGTTGGTGGTACAACATATGTATTGTAAATGACATATCGTGCAGGTTATACAATAAACTGGTGTTGCAATTAACATATTGTTTGAGTAAAAAAGTTTTTCGATTACCCAAAGAAACAAGTGTTTGGCCAGTTTGGATATAATTGCAACAAGTACAGACTCGGTGCCCGCATTTAAAATTACCCTTAAAGCATAGCCAACTCTGTTGTTTCTGAGATTCATCAAGAAACAAACTAGGGCTGACTCGCTGAGCCAGTGTGGGCGCTCGACGGGCAATGCATTTAATACCCAAATGTACTGTATCCATCCATTGTTCATCGGCACGCAACACTGACAGATGTTTCCTAACTATTTGACAAATCTTCTTGCATTCAAGACTATAGTTAGTACCAAATACTGGAGCCGTATTCCGAGAGGGCCTGCTGGTCTTTTTAGATATACCTCTATTTCTGCCATTAGGGAAAACCAAGTTTGCCCGCAATTTAGTATGTACAAATGCTCTCGCCTCTTTTAAGGATTTATCACCATAGCCATGGACAGCTAGCGGTTCATGGCCAAGCTCATCTCTTCCTGAAAAGCAGCATCACTTGAACAATTCCTCCTGAGGTGTATAAATTCGCCTCTGGGAATATTGCTGATTACATGAGCAGGGTGACATGATGAGGCAAAAAGCGTGCTGTTCCCAGCAGTTTCTTTGCGGTAAGTATGGGTGATGATGGTAGATTCAGTATGGTGAAGGGTGAGATCTAAAAATGAAATAGATGTAGAATCAGAATTGACTGTAAATTTCAAGTTTAGAGAATTATCATTCAAATACTTTCCAAACAGTGGTACGGCAGCATGGTCACCTGACCAAATAAACAACAAATCGGCGACATAACGACCGTACCACTGTAGGGAAGCAGCCCATACTGTATATTACCTTCAGAAAAAAGGTATTGATGTTCCCACCACGCCATGTAAATGTTTGCTATGGAGGGCGAGAATTTTGCCCCCATGGAAACACCAGAGCATTGTAGGAAGAAGCGGTGGTTAAACATAAAGACATTATGCTTTAGTAGAAAATGAACAACATCACAGATGAAATCCTGAAATGAAAAATATAATCTGCATAAATGTTCAAAAACCATCACAAAAAAGAAATGGCTAAGTCATGGGGAATGACAGTATATAGAGATGTCACATCTGCTGTGATCCAGGCATATACCGATTTCCATGTAAAATTATATAAAGACTGCAAAACTGCTCTTTTGTCTAAAAGGAAACCAGGGATAGTCTGTACCAATGGTTGTAATATACTATCCACCCATGCAGAAAGCTGTTCCGTAAAAGACCCAATGCCGGCCGCATAGACGGAGGGAAGCCCGCCTTGTGGATCTTGGGCAAAGAGTGGAATATTGGAATAATAGGATGTGGAACATATATGAAATAGGCCTGCTTTTGATCCATGAAACCACTCTTAACACCCAAAGATAACAAGGAAAGCAATTCACACTGATATTGGGGGGTGGGGTCACTCGACAGCTCCATATATGTGTCCAAATCTTCTAACATAAGGAGATTTTGGGACCTATATATGGAGTGGTCGATGACCATCACCGCCCCACCTTTGTCAGCCTGCTTAATAATAACGTCTTTCATGTTTTCAAGCTCCCTCAAAGCTGCCCTTTCCATAATGGACAAATTATTATTTAAATTAGATTTGGCAGCTATATTGCATGTATCCTTTAACGCGAACAGATCTCGCTCAACCAGCTCCTGAAAACGATCAACAGTCGGAGAGCGAGACTGAACGGGATAAAAGTCACGATTGTGGGTGACGAAACTGTGAGAAAAATCACTAATAGCCAAACTATCAGTCACAATACGGCATTCCTGTAAATGTGAGGCAAGGACCAGTTCTTGAAATGACATCAGGGCCTCATGAGCAGTGGTCACTGTTGGAGATTCAGAGGCAGATCTTGCAGAGGATGAGTCCTCCACATTCACATTTGCAAAATGCTCCCTCAAGGTAAGATGCCGGGCTAATTTATTGACATCTAGAGTAGTCCTATAGATGTCAAAGTGGTGGCTGAGAAGGTGGGTGAGAAAGTGAGTCCTTTTGATAATACATCGATTTGTGCTTGAGACAATATTCTGGAGGAGATATTAATAACTTGAAAGTTGCTTACGTTTTCCTCTGCCGCCTGTTCTTATGTTTACGCCCGGCTCGGCATTTTTTGCAGGCTTGCTGGATTGAGTATTTCCTTCTGCTGTAACGGAAGGTGTGAATGGCACGATATTAATTTCACATAGTGGTGCAGTCTCTGTGGCTGAATCAGAGGATTTAAGTTCCGTGGAACTGAAGCTAACCTTAGCAGATTTTGCCTTTTTACCCCGATACATTTTTCTCATAATAGAACGAGGGGTATTGGATCTAGCTTCAGACCAGGTGTACACAGTATTCGTTTTATAATCTTGTAAATCTTGGTTGAATTTATCTTGTTTAATAGTAATCAAACTCTCCTCCATTTTATTCAAATTAGATTGAAGTTTTGCATCCAATTCGGTGAATATAGTGGAACTTGCCAGGGGTGCAATGGGGTCCTGAGTAGCTTTAATTTCTTCCCGCAAATTTGCAAGGGTCTCCTCCTCATGCAAAATTATGAGCCCCATTAATTTTATTGAACAGTCTGATAATATGGATTGCCATTTAGTAACGAAACCCTCCAAGTACACTGTTGTAGTTTTTTTTCGCAGCCTTAAGCCACGAGGGATTATTCCATTATCCACGTACTTTTGTAGTGAGGTTAAGTCCCACCAGGTGCGCATTTCACGAGTAAGCAGCTTTTCAAGAGCGTGTAAGTGAGTATGTGATTTCAAGTCCACTGAATTGGAGCTCACCTCCCATCCTTTAGAAGTAGTGGAGAAAAGTGGGAAGTGGGTAAAGGAGGATACTCTCTTTTCTGTAAAGCGCCTTGGGCCTCCTCCAATCGACCATTGTTGTACACGTGGCTCTAGTGCTAGATGCGGGAAAGTCTGGGAAATACCAGTGGATTCCACTCCTGGTACGGGATAATGTCTCTTTTGTCTGGAATCTCAGGTTGATTTTCTTCTGCATGAGAGCTGTATCTGTGGCTCTTAGACCCAATTGAGGAGGTAGAATGTGGTTGGGAAGCAAAGGCTTGCACTTCATGTGTCTTCTCTGTGCCATAGTCAAGCCATGTACCTCAGAATGATGCAAATTAATTACTTAAAAATAAATGTACAAATTAGTTTGGTGAAGACCAAGAAACCACATAATACACTAGCAGAAAATGAAAAAAAGAACACCTGGAAAACGTAATGCGATTGAGCTGAGATTAACAGTATAAACTGTTTGTGGTGCTTAGTCAATGATCACACAAAAAAGGTAGTTCTTACTTTATTTTGGGTTCTGCAGCATGGTAGATGTTGAGGCAGGGTCACATTAATACCGGGTGGCATCTCCCCTTGCTGAGATACAGGCTGCCACTCTGGTATGATAACAGTCATACAGATGCTGAATATTCTCCTGTGGTATGTCATTCCAAGCTTTTTCAACTTGGACACATAGATCATCCAAGGTAGTTGTTGGCTGCTGTTCATAGGAGATCCATCGCCCCATCCAATTCTAGAGATAACGATATGACAATTGATCTGGCCAGGGAGCTGCTGGATACCCTGAAGAACACGTTGTGTAGTGCAGGGTGTGTGTGGTTGGGCATTACCACAAGTCAGTAATACTGGTTCCACGATGTCCTAGAAATATCAAAGAATTGTCAATATTCCTTCCATGAATACTACACGGGAATAGCCATCATAGCTAATTCTGCCCCACACTATGACACCTGGTGTTGATCCTGTGCGTCTCCACACTATGTTATTGCAGTAGGCACTCTCCTGTTAAGGGTCCATTCACACGTCCGCAATTCTGTTCCGCATTTTGCGGAACAGAATTGCGGACCCATTCATTTCTATGGGGCCGCACGATGTGCTGCCCGGATCCGAAAATGCGGATCCGCACTTCCGTTCCGGAAAAAAAATAGAACATGTCCTATTCTTGTCCGCAATTGCGGACAAGATTAGGCATATTCTATTATAGTGCCGGCAATGTATGGTCCGCAAAATGCGGAACGCACATTGCCGGTGTCTGTGTTTTGCGGATCCGCAAAACACATACGGATGTGTGAATGGAACCTTAGTCTGATGTAGCCATTATTAGTACCGATGCAGAAACTATTTTATCACTGAATATTATTGTTTGCCAGACTTTCCAGGTGTTCTTTTTTCATTTTTTCGTAGTGGTATGTATCTTGAATCATGATGTCTGAACACAATTGCCAATGGAAGTCATCTGCCATACGTCCCTCTTATATGTACTATAACAACCAAGAAGGTTTCTTTTGGATTGTTTGGATACATACCAAAAGTCATCTAGATAAATAGTCCACACAGAATCCAGATAGACAGTTCATTCACTGTCCAGATAAATAATGTTTGTTGTTTCCCTAACAGATGATGTCGAGTGAGATAAGGATCAGGCAAAGTGAATATATTACCCCGATCATTTTGTTCTCCCAGAATATAAGATGCTGTCAACAATATGTAGCAGTGGCTTTTTCCTCTCTCCTCATTAAAAACACATACAGTGCAAAGTCAAGTCACATTATGACCGCTTCCTACATTTGACGTCGGCAGTGTGTATGTAGCTCATGAAGTAAGGCTACTTTCACACTTGCGGCAGTGTGATCTGGCGGGCAGTTCCGTCGTCGGAACTGCCCGCCGGATCCGCCGATCTGCCGCTGACTGAAAGCATTTGTGAGACGGGTCCGGATGCGGATCCGTCTCACAAATGCATTGCAAGGACGGATCCGTCTCTCCGCTTGTCATGCGGACAGACGCATGCGCAGGCCGGAAGGACGGATCTGGCATTTTGAATGCCGGATCCAGCACTAATACATTCTTATGGGAAAAAATGCCGGATCCGACATTCAGGCATGTCTTCAGTTTTTTTGGCCGGAGATAAAACCGTAGCATGCTACGGTTTTCTCTTTTGCCTGATCAGTCAAAATGACTGAACTGAAGACATCCTGATGCATCCTGAACAGATTACTCTCCATTCAGAATGCATGGGGATATAACTGATCAGTTCTTTTCCGGTATAGAGCCCCTGTGACGGAACTCTATGCCGGAAAAGAAAAACGCTAGTGTGAAAGTACCCTAAGTCACGTGTGGTGAGCTGGCTTGGTGGGTATATATATATGTATGTGTGATAGGCTGTCTGCACGCATATCCCTCGATGCTGTCATGGGTAAAAGGGGTAATATATCAGAGTTGCAAAAAGGGATGATTATTTGCTTTCGGGCCAAGGGTGGGAGCATTTCTGAAACTGTGCAGTTTGTTAACTGTTTGCGTGCTGTTGTAGTGAAAGTATATTGTGAGTGGACAAATGGCACCATTGTGAATAAACAATGTGAAATCTGTTGAGCACCACGTTCCCTTGATGTGAGAGGTAAATGTTGGGCACGAAGGTGCACAAAGACGGACCAACATGCTACAGTGGAGCAGCTCACTGCCAAAATGAACCAGGGGGCTACCAAATGTATGTCTAGCAGTTCAGTGAACCCTACTGTGTATGGGGCTCTGAAGCAGACAGATGGTCTCTGCTAATGAAGTTGCATCAGCAGCAAAGGCTTCAATTTTTGTGGCAGTATCAGAATTGAACCTCCATTGATTGGCAAAGGCTTGCCTTCTCAAATGAGTCATGTGTTGTGGACGTTGGCGTGACAGGCGGGAAACATCAGATCAACAAATACCCTGCCAAGTCATCCATGTAGAAGGCACTCTCAGCAAACTTGTATATGAATCCATCCTTGCAGATCATGCTGATTTTTTTCCCCAGGGGAAATGGGATCTTCCAGCAAGACAATGCAACATGTCACATGGCTAGAAATGTCCAACATTGGTTGGAAGAGCATGACCAAGACTTCTAAGTACTACCCTGGACCCCTAATTCCCCAGACATGAACCCAATAGAGCATCTGTTGTCCACCTTGATCATCAAGTTCGCTCTATGGAGCCTCCCCCACGTTCCCTTCAGCAACTGTGGGATGCACTGTAGTCAGCATGGCTCCAGACACCTGTAAGGACCATATTGAATCACTCCCAGCCCATCTACCTGCTTTCTGTGCTAAACACGCCAGTTAGTCTGGATATTAGCTGGTGGCCAAAATAATGTGACTATACTGTGTATGTATGTGTATGGGGGAGTTGGTAGAGATAGCCGTTTCCCAAAGGATAGTTCAACCTATGTGTATAGCCAACTTTTGTGGAATGTGAAGACAGAGTATAAAATGTCCAGATAAATAGTACATTCAGTGGTCAAATAAATAGTGTATGAATAGTATCTCATAAAGACAACCTTTGTCCATATGAGAACTGTTTTCCTGTTACTGCCTATTTTTACCTATTTAAGACCTGCAAAATAACAAAAAAGTCGCCTTCAAAATGTAGTTTTAAAAAGATGAAATTTAGAAACTAAAGGGGTTATCCTGGAAATAATGCTGATGACCTATCCTCAGGATAGGTAATCAATATCAGATCGGCGGGTGTCCAAAACTTCCTAGGTCATGTGACGTCACCATACATTGGTCACATGGCCTAGTTGCAGCTAGGGGCTGAGCTGGAATACCAAGCACGGCCACCATACAATGTATGGCACTGTACTTGGTGAGCTGCCGGGAGCTGGCTGCATTGACCAGAGCTCTGGTGAGCACCGTGGCTCCCTGGAACAGCTAATCAGCAGGGCTGCTGGGACTTGGACCCTCACTGATGTGATAATGATGACCTATTCTGAAGAGAGAATAAAAAGAATCGTGACCAGTGTCTTCTTTTTCTGCAAGTTTATTCCAGTTCACATATAAAACAAGGCAATGTTTCGGCTTATATCAAGCCTTTCTCAAGCCAGTTTGAGTGGAGATAAGCCTGGCCGCTGGTGACCGTGCATCTTGCTAAAAGTTGGGACATTGGTCCTGTCTTCACATATTGTTGCTATTCTGGGGATAGGTCATCATTATCATTTCCTGGATAACCCCTTTAAGAAGGCTTTCTGAGACTGGCACTGCTCCAGACACTGCATAGTGGTCATGAAATGTACTGCAAGCTCACTTCTATTCAAGTATATTCAAATATTTAAAAGTCCTACCAGACCCTTTTAATATTCAAACTAATTTTGGATGACAGAAAAATCAGAAAGCTACTACGCTCTCCAAATACACAAAGAGAGTAATATTGGTTTTCAAAAAAAGAGGACACAGTGTTCCCCCCCTCCACTCCAAACCCCCATTCACCTGTACAACCCCGTATGCTATATAAGAAGACACCAGGATTAATAAATGGCACACTGTAGATGGGACTATTACAGATTTTACATTAGAGACCTGAAAATTAGTTTATACCTCTGACATGACTCATTGCTTTTGCAGTCAATCCCCACCCTCTTTAGCAAATAAACCCTATACAGCTGCCCCTTTAACACTGCCATCCTATATTGACATTAACAATACTGTGCCTGCTGGCTGCTGTGCCCACATTTCTTTACTGACAGTGCTGCCAATGACTGAAATACTGTACTGCCAAAATAAAAGTGCCAAAGGGCGCAGCAACACAACTAGAAAATGATGGGACATAATGCTGACTTTAGGCATCAAATCCCAGACCAGACACCAAAATAAATACAGACCCCAAGTTGGCCCCAAATAAGTGTATCTTCCTATAACCCCCACTCTCCATCTCTTAAATCAAGCCCCAAAGTCATGACCCCTATAAATCCCCCTCCTCTATCCTTTAAAGGGTTTCTGTCACCAGAATTAACCCTATTAAACTAGCTGATATTAACGATTAGCTAATGTCAGCTGAACCTAACTAGCCTGTTCCTACTTTTATCTATGCCCCCGTTACTCCAGAAATAAAACTTTTATAATATGCTAATTAGCCTCTAGGTGCAGGGGGGCATTGTTCCTGCTCCTAGAGGCTCCGTTCTCCCACCTCTGGCCACGCCCTGCTACACTAGATTGACAGGGCCAGGAATCCTTCACCTCCAACTGCCCTGTGCGCTGGGGAAATCTTACGCCGTTCAGTATTCGGTGCAGGCGCAGTGAGGAAGCCGGCGAGCACCCTTCACTCACTGTGACTGCGACGAATACTGAACAGGACGGCGCAGGCGCGAGATTTACACAGCAGACACTGCCTGGCCCTGTCAATCTAGTGTAGCAAGGCGTGGCCAGAGGTGGGAGAACAGAGCCTCTAGGAGCAGGGGCAACGCCCCCCCCCCCCCCTGCTACTAGAGGCAAATTAACATATTATAAAAGTTATATTTCTGGAGTAACAGGGGCATGGGTAAAAGTAGGAATAGGCGAGTTAGGTTCAGGTGACATTAGCACATCGCTCATATCAGCTAGTTTAATAGGGTTCATTCTGGTGACAGAATCTCTTTAAGTCAGACCTCAGATCAGACCCCGAAGTAATGGCCCCTATAACACTTTTCCAATCCATCAATGCTCAGATCAGACAAAAAAAAATACATAAAAATCACTTACTGCTTCCTAGGCTCCTATACACAGTTGATCAGAAAAAAATCACACACATTAAAGAGAATCCCGGACATTCCAGGCCATTTAAAAAGATACCTAATGAACATTTTTTTTAGGTCCCAAAAAGAGGCCATGTCCAGCGAAAACAGGACTTCTGTTAACCCTAACCTACATGTTTTGGTTTATGATTTGTTTTTTGAAAGTGTAAACCTCAGTTTATTTCAGTGGCAGTAAGTACCGTAAATCCCATCTGCTGGAGAAGCCTCCGTTTTGGGACTATGAGCAAGGGAAATGTGTTTCTGTCTGACTGCTGCCATGTGCCACCATCTGTCCTAGGCAGTCGTAATCCCACAGGGTCACCCTCTCCTTGTTTACTTATACTGTCATTTATAGGAAAGTATATTACAACATTCTACCTCTGGATAATGTTACTTTCTTCCATTGCATTTTAATGATGTCAGCATTTTACAAACAGCTGTGAACAACAGGGAACTAAATGCAGGAGTCACTGAAGAAAAAGGCTTGGGCTGCATTGCATTTCAGGCCCACATGTATCCTAAAAGCATAATCTCCAAATGTCTGAGAGGACTGCTGCAGAATACAGATGTACTGCGCTTTACAGAGGCCTCCAGTTGGCTTCCAGTTACATCCCATCAACTTACAGTAACTCTTAGATTTATAAATTGCATAGTTTAGACCAGTTTTCTGTTAATAGCATAGGTGAGAAAAAAACTAAAATTAAATTTTGGCTTTTTGACAGTTTTTTTCTTGTTCCAAATTCATTCTTAGTACATTATTGTTTTATTATGTGGTAATTAAATTTTTTTGAATTTGGGTATAAGTAACCCTACAAAGGCATATCAATAAGACAGTTTCACACAGGTTAGATAAATAGATGTCCCTTAAAAAATATTCTACATTTTTCATACCAACGCCTTCATCTGAATACTTTTGTAATTATCTTTAGTTATAAATTTTGTATAGCGACCAAAAATATCTATCTGTATAGCACCATCTGCTATTTGTATTTTTCCTCATTTCTTTGTCCACCTCAGTGGTGATGAGGTGGGCGCACATGCTCAGATCCAACCTTCAACTGCCGCCAGTTGTATCTACGGTTAGAAGCTGCGACGTGGCAACAGAAAAGACGCAGCCCGATCAAGGACATGCCTTAATATAAATCTACAGAGCAATTGGAGCAATAAATGGGAAGGTCCCTGGATTCATGCAAAGTACATGGCAGGTTCTAGGTTTCTTAGAAAGAGATTCATGTACTACATGTCTGATTTCCAACATGAATCATGGAAAAACCGTTTTAAAGTGGTTTACCAGGGTTTTGAAAATAGGATCTGTTTCATACAGATGAATGAGGATGAGCTGCAATACCATACACGGCCCATGGACAGGTATGGCATGGTCTCTGGAAGAAAAATAGCAGACCATTTTTTCCAATTCTGGAAACATCTTATACTGCGCTGAGGTTGTCTCTACAAATAGAGCCACAGGTATTCAGCTAAAAGAAGAAAAAAAAAACACCGGGGCACATAATCACTTGGGGGAACGTGGAGCAGGAATGAGCAGTCAGGACACATCAGTGGATGGTAGCAACAGCACCCAGCTCCGGAGTGGTAGGTAGCAAAGAACTCCATGTAAATACAGCATACCTCCCAACTTTTGAAAATCGAAAAGAGGGACAATATGTGTGTTGCGCATCATGGCAGTTTTTTTCATACTAGGCCACGCCTCTAACTCTGCCCAAAGCATAATAACTGACTCCATCACTACTGCAGCACAGGGAGAGGGGGGATCGGTTACATGAGTATAAGTTCCTTTATTTTTTACAGCATGTGGAGCCCCTGGAACAATTTTTTTGTGCTTTAATAGCCAATTAAATATTATCACATAAATCATCAGATTATAGATATTTTAAGGTCTAAATTCCACAAAATAATGAAATTCTGGTCTAATATACAAGTAGAAACCAGGGCCGGCCTTTGGGGTGTGCGAGCTGTGCGGCCGCACAGGGCGCCATGGCAACAGGGGCGCCCGGCGGCCAACACAGCTCGCAGTCGGTCTCTACAGGCTACAGCAGCCGACCTGAGCCGAGATTGGGCGCAAAATTGCAGGGGGCGCCAGGCAGCAAACACTAAAATGAGGATCATGGGAGCCTATGGCTCCAGTCCCCTCCGTTCTTCTTCATAGGCTTCAGCGCCTGAAGCCTATGAGGCAGTAGAGCGAGCGTAGTGTCTAGAATGTAGTTGATCCTAGGAGGTATGATGTCAGGGGAAGAGGCGGAGTCTCGTCATCCAGGGGGCGGGACCTAAAGATGTGCAGGAGATTCTACAGAGCAGGAGCAAAGTCTGCAGGTAAGTATGTGGAGGAGAATAGTGACTGTTATTTTTACTTGGGGGGAGACTGTATGTTAGAGGGGTCTGAAGAGAGGGTAGTTGGGGTGATATTATTTACATGGGACTGTATGCTGGAGAGGCTGAAGGCAAGGGGGTGATATTATTTTACATAGGGCTGTATGCTGAAGGGGCTAAGGCAGGGAAGTGATGTGTCTTACATGGGACTGTATGCTGGAGGGGCGTTGTATCTTACATGGGACTGTATGCTGGAGGAGCTGAAGGCAGGGGGAGTGATATATTTTACATTGGACTGTATGCTGGAGGGACTGAAGGCAGGGGGAGTGATGTACTTTACATAGGACTGTATGCTGGAGGGGCTGAAGGCAGGATGAGTGATGCATTTTACATGGGACTGTGCAAGAAGGACTGGAAGGCAGGGGTGTGATGTATCTTACATGGGACTGTATGCTGGAGGGGCTGAAGGCAGGCGGCAAAGAGAGGGAGTGTGATATTATTTACATAGGACTGTATGTTGGAGGGGCTGAAGGCGGGGAGTGATGTATTTTACATGAGACTGTATGCTGGAGGGGCTGAAGGCAGGCGGCAAAGAGAGGGAGTGTGATATTATTTACATAGGACTGTATGTTGGAGGGGCTGAAGGCGGGGAGTGATGTATTTTACATGAGACTGTATGCTGGAGGGGCTGAAGGCAGGAGAATGATGTACCTTACTTGGGACTGTATGCTGAAGGGGCTGAAGGCAGGAGAGTGATCTACCTTACATGGGACTGTATGCTGGAGGAGCTGAAGGCAGGGAAGTAATGTGTCTTACATGGGACTGTATTCTAGAGGGGCTGAAGGCAGGGGGAAGGTTGTATCTTACATGGGACTGTATGCTAGAGGGGCTGAGGGGGGGGGGGCATAATTATTACTATAATACTGCAGAGGGAGCCATTATAATATTAATAATAATAATAATACAGAGGAGGAAATAATAATAATAATAATAATATAGAGGGGCCAGTATATATTATAATTATACAGCAGGCATTATAGTTATGGGAACTACGGGGGAGGGGAGGTCTGTTATCTGAGGATGATAGTAAAGTGAGAAATCCCCAAAATTTTCTGTGAAACTCTACAGAGATGAGACGCGGCTGAAAGAAGTTATCATGGCGGTCCTATCTCCGAATGAAGATGCTGAGGAATTCTACATCACAGGAGATGTCACTGGATGTAACAGGTATGGTGCGGTACTCTTTTTTTTTTTTTTTACCAAATATCTTTCTTTAAATGGGGCCTGGGGGCAGGGGACTGGATAAGGATAAGGGTGACAGACACTGGGTATGATTAAGGGGGCAGAGGACTGGATAAGGTGGGTGACACCGTGACAGTCACTGGGTATGATTAAGGGGGGCAGCGGACTGGGTAAGGGTGACACTGGGTATGATTAAGAAGGGCAGGGGACTAGGTAAAGGTGACAGGGTATGATTAAGGGGGGCAGGGGACTGGCTATGGGTGACACTGGGTATGATTAAGGCCCTTAATCATACCTAGTGTCACCCAGAGCCAGTACACTGCCCCCTTAATCATAACCTGTCACCCTTACCCAGTCCCCTGCCCCCCTTAATCATACCCTGTCACCTTTACACAGTCCCCTGCCCTTCTTAATCACACCCAGTGTCACCTTTGCCCAGTCTCCTGCCCCCTCAATTAGACCCTGCCCCCCTTAATCATACCCAGTGTCACCCATAGCCAGTCCCCTGCCCCCCTTAATCATACCCAGTGTCAACTAAAGCCAGTCCCCTGCCCCTTTGTCATACCCAGTGTCACCCTTATCCAGTGCCCTTCCCCCTTAATCATACCCAGTGTCTGTCACCCTTAATTTAAGGGGGGCAGGGTCTAATTAAGGGGGCAGGGGACTGGGTAAGGGGGACACTGGGTATGATTAAGAAGGGCAGGGGACTGGGTAAAGGTGACAGGTTATGATTAAGGGGGGCAGGGGACTGGCTCTGGGTGACACTGGGTATGATTAAGAAGGGCAGAGGACTGGGTAAAGGTGACAGGGTATGATTAAGGGGGGCAGGAGACTGGCTATGGGTGACACTGGGTATGATTGTACTTGTTTGCACTTGCACTTAAATTATCTGTAATTAAAGAAAACTGTTTGTTACAAAGATTGTTTATCTCTTTGTGTATGTTTAGGTGAAGGGGGGGGGGGGGGGGCGCCACGAGATTAGCTCGCACAGGGTGCCTGAACACCTAAGGCCAGCCCTGGTAGAAACCATACAAACACTTTAGTAAGGAGCAATTTAGTAAATTTATTAATGCACAAATACTTATGTTCAGCAAGACAAATAAATTCTTTAAAAATCATACAATGTGATTTCCTGTTTTTATTTTATTTTTATTCTGTCTCTCAGAGTGGGGATGGACCTACAATGTGAATTTCAGACCCCTCCATGATTTCTAAGTGGGAGAACTTGCAAAATCGCAGGGTGTTCAAATACTTCTGTTCCTCACTGTATGCATTTATTCCCCAGGTCAAAAAAGGGACATTTAGGGATCAAAGAGGGACAGAGGGACTTGGGTCAAAAAGAGGGACACTTGGAAGGCATGATACAGGGAGAATAGGCTGAGAAAAAATGTGCTGGATCAGTGGTGCTTACTGTGTAATGGATCACTGAAGGTAGTATAGAGAGCAGTAATCCAATGATAGACCAATAATACTTTATTAGGCAACACATTTGGTGACTTCATCAGGCTGTATCATTATGGCCTTACAATGTCAATGTTATGGTGATGAAAAGTGTTGCCTAATAAACTGTTCTATCATCAGATTACTGCTCTCTGTACTACCATGTGTGATCAACTATACAGTAAGCTCCCCTACTTCAGCCGTTTTTCCTCACCCTTTTCTTATCGGCGTCAGTGGTGCATTGGTGGATCTGGAGGATTCTTCCGATCCATTTGTTAAATTACGACAGTTTGCTGGCTAAATCCTGATCTAATGTTCCATCCTGCTGACACTTGCTGACAGCAATACAGAGCACATTGCTAATCACAGACATGAGTCATTGGCCCACAAGCAACTTAAGCAGGGAGGAATCATGACTTCTGATGGAAAAAAATGACAAATATTCTAAAAAACGAATATATAGCATTATATCAAATATATTTGTTTTTTAGAATATTCGTCGTCTTTTTTTTTTTCAATCTGTACAGTTGTTCCACTTTGGAATGGGAACGCCTGGGGGTTAGAATATACCATCAGATCAGAGTTTTCACGATTAGGGTTGAGTGAACCCGAACTGTAAAGTTCGGGTTCGTACCGAACTTCAGGATTTTTGGACCCCGGACCTGAACCCGAACTTTTCCGTAAAAGTTCGGGTTCGGGTTCGGTGCTTTCTTGGCGCTTTTTGAAAGGCTGCACAGCAGCCAATCAACAAGCGGTTAACTGTCTGACCTTAGAAGCCATCACAGCCATGACTACTAATGGCATGGCTGTGATTGGCCAGAGCAGCATGTGACCCAGGCTCTATATAAGCTTGAGTCACGTAACGCTGCACGTCACTCTGCTGTTACAAGTGTAGGGAGAGGATGCTGTTGGACTTGTGATTTCAGGGAGAGAATAGGAGAGAATCTAACTCAGGGATCTACAGAGAAATAGTTTTGTGGGTGCAGGACACAATCGTTTTACCCTGCCCTGAGGCCATTGACCAAAAAAAAAACAACTTTTATAATTCTGTTAGTTAGGTGGGTGGCAGCGGCGGCCATTTTATGCAAGCTCAGTGCACCAGTACTGCATCTGAGCTTTTGGGACATTGCAAATCACCATTTTTTTGGGCAAACTACATCTGGATTAGTCAGTGTGCAATTTAAGGTAGAAATATACCCATCATTTTTTGGGGTTTTATAAACACAATTTTTTTTTCAAAAACTGTATTTTCCAGATCTGCAAGTGTTAAATTCAAGTTTAATATATACAGCTTTCATATTCTGTTACCAAAAAAAGACTTTTTTGGCAATCTACAACATCTATATTAGTCAGTGTGCAATTTAAGCTAGAAACACACACATCATTTTCTGGGGTTTGAAAAACACACCTTTTTTTTTCAAAAAACTATTTTCCATATCTGCAAGTGTTAAATTCAAGTTTAATATATACAGCTTTCATATTCTGTTACCAAAAAAATACTTTTTTGGCAATCTACCACATCTGTATTAGTCAGTGTGCAATTTAAGCTAGAAATACACCCATCATTTTCTGGGGTTTGAAAAACACACTTTTTGGACAAGAAACACTATTTTCATGCCTTGCAGCATCAGCACGTGTGAAATTACAGGCTTATATACTGCTGTCAAATTTAGTTGTTAAACAAACACTCGTTTGGGCACAAAAAATTTAGTTGGCAGCCTATGATGCAGATGTCATTGTGATATACAGTCATGTGAAAAAATTAGGACACCCTTTGAAAGCATGTGGTTTTTTGTAACATTTTTAATAAATGGTTATTTCATCTCCGTTTCAACAATACAGAGAGATTAAAGTAATCCGACTAAACAAAGAAAACTGAAGAAAAGTCTTTTCAAGATCTTCTGTAAATGTCATTCTACAAAAATGCCTATTCTAACTGAGGAAAAAGATAGGACACCCTTGCCCCTAATAGCGAGTGTTACCTCCTTTGGCTGAAATAACTGCAGTGAGACGGTTCTTGTAGCCATCTACCAGTCTTCGTCATCGGTCTGAGGAAATTTTACCCCACTCCTCAATGCAGAACTTTTTCAGCTGTGAGATGTTTGAGGGGTTTCTTGCACGTACAGCCCTTTTCAAGTCACCCCACAGCATCTCAATGGGATTCAAATCTGGACTTTGACTTGGCCATTCCAGGACTCTCCATTTCTTCTTTTTCAGCCAATCTTTGGTTGATTTACTAGTATGTTTTGGGTCATTGTCATGTTGCATGGTCCAGTTCCGCTTCAGCTTTAATTTTCTAACTGATGGTCTCACATGTTCTTCAAGCACCTTCTGATACACAGTAGAATTCATCGTGGATTCTATGATGGTAAGCTGACCAGGTCCTGCTGCAGCAAAGCAGCCCCAAACCATGACACTTCCACCTCCATGCTTCACAGTTGGTATGAGGTTCTTTTCTTGGAATGCTGTGTTTGGTTTACGCCAAACATGTCCTCTGCTGTTGTGTCCAAATAATTCAATTTTGGACTCATCTGTCCAAAGAACATTATTCCAGAAGTCCTGGTCTTTGTCAACTTTATCGCTGGCAAATGTCAGTCTGGCCTCGATGTTTCTCTTGGAAAGCAAAGGTTTCCTCCTTGCACACCTCCCATGCAAGTTAAACTTGTACAGTCTCTTTCTGATTGTAGAGGCATGTACTTCTACATCAACAGTAGCCAGAGCCTGCTGTAGTTCTCGAGATGACACTTTAGGGTTTTTGGATACCTCTTTTAGCATCTTGCGGTCTTCTCTTGGGGTGAACTTGCTGGGGCGACCAGTCCTGGGCATGTTGGCAGTTGTTTTGAAAGCCCTCCACTTGTAGACTATCTTCCGGACAGTGGAATGGCTGATTTCAAAATCTTTTGAGATCTTTTTAAATCCCTTCCCAGACTCATAGGCTGCTACAATCTTTTTTCTGAAGTCCTCTGACAGCTCTTTTGCTCTCACCATGGTGCTCACTCTCACTTCAACAGTCAGGAGCACACCAAACTAAATGTCTGAGGTTTAAATAGGGCAAGCCTCATTCAACATGCAGAGTAACGATCTACTAATTATGTGCACCTGGTGTGATATACCTGTGTGAGATCTGAGCCAATTTAAGAGGGAATACATGTGAGGGTGTCCTATCTTTTTCCTCAGTTAGAATAGGCATTTTTGTAGAATGACATTTACAGAAGATCTTGAAAAGACTTTTCTTCAGTTTTCTTTGTTTAGTTGGATTACTTTAATCTCTCTGTATTGTTGAAACGGAGATGAAATAACCATTTATTAAAAATGTTACAAAAAACCACATGCTTTCAAAGGGTGTCCTAATTTTTTCACATGACTGTACACCCTTAATACATTTGGGTTACATTCAGAGATTTTAAATACCACCATTTGGTGCACCAATATTAAATTCAGGCCTACACTGGTTCAGGCCCTGTGAGATACACCCTCTACATACAGGGGTTTGATTCAGGGATTTGAAATATAGCCATTTGAAATACAGCCATTTTGGGCAAAGAAATATTTACTTCAGGCCTACACTGGTTTAGGCCCTGTGAGATACTCCCTCTACATACAGGGGTTTGATTCAGAGATTTGAAATACAGCCATTTAAAATACAGCCATTTTGTGCAAAGAAATATTAACTTCAGGCCTACACTGGTTCAGACTGTGTGAGATACCCCCTCTACATACAGGGGTTTTAATCAGGCATTTGAAATACAGCCATTTAAAATACCGCCATTTTGTGCAAAGAAGTATTTACTTCAGGCCTACACTGGTTCAGACCGTGTGAGATACCCCCTCTACATACATGGGTTTGAATCAGGCATTTGAAATACAGCCATTTTGTGCAAAGAAATATTTACTTCAGGCCTACACTGGTTCAGGCCCTGTGAGATACTACCTCTACATACAGGGTTTTGATTCAGGGATTTGAAATACAGCCATTTGAAATACAGCCATTTTGTGCAAAAATATATTTACTTCAGGCCTACACTGGTTCAGACCGTGTGAGATACCCCCTCTACATACAGGGGTTTGAATCAGGCATTTGAAATACAGCCATTTGAAATACAGCCATTTTGTGCAAAACTACATTCACTTCAGGCCTACACTGGTTCAGACCATGTGAGATACTCCCTCTACATACAGGGGTTTGAATCAGGCATTTGAAGTACAGCCATTTGAAATACAGCCATTTTGGGCAAAGAAATATTTAATTTAGGCCTACACTGGTTCAGACCATGTGAGATACCCCCTCTGCATACAGGGGTTTGAATCAGGCATTTGAAATACAGCAATTTTGTGCAAAGATATATTTACTTCAGGCCTACACTGGTTCAGACCGTGTGAGATACCCCCTCTACATACAGGGGTTTGAATCAGGCATTTGAAATACAGCCATTTTGTGCAAAACTACATTTACTTCAGGCCTACACTGGTTCAGACCATGTGAGATACTCCCTCTACATACAGGGGTTTGAATCAGGCATTTGAAGTACAGCCATTTGAAATACAGCCATTTTGGGCAAAGAAATATTTAATTTAGGCCTACACTGGTTCAGACCGTGTGAGATACACCCTTTACATACTGTCGTTCTATTCAACTATTAATTAAACACCCATTTAGGGCAAGATCCTAAATTTGAAAAATATGAGGAGAGCGTCAAATAAGGGACGTGGCCCATGTCGTGGTGCTGCTGGTGGAGCTCCTGTTGCAGGGAGAGGACGTGGTCGATCTGTGCCAGCTACACGCACAAGTGAAACCCCTTCCTCAGGTGCGAGTAGGCGACAAAACCTGCAGCGGTATTTGGTCGGACCTAATGCTGCTCTACGAATGGTGAGGCCTGAACAAGTACAGGCGATAGTAGAATTGGGTTGCTGACAGTGGATCCAGTTCCTTCACATTGTCTCCCACCCAGTCTTCTGCTGAAAGACCACAGTTGGCACCTGCAGCCGATGTCCATCAATCTTTCACCTCACCCCCTTGCAAATCAGCCAAGCAGTCTGAGCCCCAAGTCATGCAGCAGTCTCTTCTGCTTTTTGATGACTCTGTTAGCAGGGTTTCCCAGGGCCATCCACCTAGCCCTGCCCCAGAAGTGGAAGAGATTGAGTGCACTGATGCCCAACCACTTATCTTTCAAGATGAGTACATGGGAGGACCAATGCAGCACGTCTCGGATGATGATGAAACACAGGTGCCAACTGCTGGGGCTTTCGAAAGTGTGCAGACCGACAAGGAAGGCAGGGGTGAAGACTGGGTGGAAGATGATGTGGAGGACGATGAGGTCCTCGACATCACATGGAATCAAGGTCATGCAAGTGACCTATGTAGTTCAGAGGAAGAAGCGGTGGTCGCACAGAGCCACCAGCACAGCAGAAGAGGGAGCAGGGTGCAAAAGCGGAGCGGCCGTCCTCTAGACAGTACGCCTCCTACTGCCCACCGCAGCAAGGAACCGAGCACACCAAAGCCAGCTCCAAGGAGTTCCCTGGCGTGGCAGTTCTTCAGACAATGTGCTGATGACAAGAGACGAGTGGTTTGCACGCTGTGCAATCAGAGCCTAAAGCGAGGCATAAACGTTCTCAACCTGAGCACAACCTGCATGACCAGGCATTTAAGTGCAAAGCACGAGCTGCAGTGGAGTAGACACCTCAAAAACCAAGAAAGGTCTCTGGCTCCTCTTGCTTCCTCTTCTGCTGCAGTTGCGGCCTCTTCATCCACCTCTGGAGTGACAGTGCCACCTGCCACCCCGCAAACAGAGGATCTGCCAGCAACACCAACACCTGGGTCACCAAGCATCTCCACAATGTCTCACAGAAGTGTTCAGCTCTCCATATCCTAACCGCTGGAGAGGAAAAGGAAGTACCCCCTTACCAGCCCACGATCCCTAGCCCTGAATGCCAGCATTTCTAAATTACTGGCCTTTGAAATGCTGTCATTCCGTCTGGTGGAGACGGATAGTTTTAAAGGCCTTATGGCGGTGGCTGTCCCACAGTACGTCGTGCCCAGCCGCCACTACTTTTCAAGGCGATCCATCCCTTCCCTTCACAACCAAGTAGGGGACAAAATCAGGTGTGCACTGCGCAACGCCATCTGTGACAAAGTGCACCTGACTACGGATACGTGGACCAGTAAGCACGATCAGGGCCGTTATATCTCCATAACAGCACACTGGGTAAATGCAGTGGCGGCTGGGCCTGAGGCGGATAGCAGTTTGGCGCATGTCCTTCCACCACCGAGAATTGCAGGGCGCTTCAGTTTGCCTCCTGTTGCTTCCTCCTCCTACTCTGCTTCCTCATCCTCTACTAGCTCCTCATCCGGTCAGCGTAACACCTTCACCAACAACTTCAGCACAGCCAGGGGTAAACGACAGCAGGCATTTTTAAAACTTATCTGTTTGGGGGACAAACCCCACACTGCGCAGGAGCTGTGGACGGGCCTTGAACAACAGACCAATCAGTGGTTTGTGCCAGTCAGCCTCAAGCCCGGCCTGGTTGTGTGCGATAATGGGCGAAATCTCGTAGCAGCTCTGGGACTAGCCGGTTTGACGCACATCCCTTGCCTGGCGCATGTGCTGAATTTGGTGGTGCAGAGATTCCTTAAAACTTACCCCGATATGTCAGAGCTGCTGCATAAAGTGCGGGCCGTCTGTGCGCGCTTTCGGCGTTCTCACCCTGCTGCTGCTCGCCTGTCGGTGCTGCAGCGTAACTTCGGCCTTCCTGCTTACCGCCTCATATGCGACGTGCCCACAAGGTGGAACTCCACCTTGCACATGCTGACCAGACTGTGCGAGCAGCAGCAGGCGATAGTGGAGTTTCAGCTGCAGCACGCACGGGTGAGTCGCTCGGCGGAACAGCACCACTTCACCACCAATGACTGGGCCTCCATGCGAGACCTGTGTTCCTTGTTGCGCTGTTTTGAGTACTCCACCAACATGGCCAGTGCCGATAACACTGTTCTTAGCGTTACTATCCCACTTCTATGCCTCCTTGAAAAAACACTCCTGGCGATGATGGAAGAGGATGTGGCACAGGAGGAGGAGGAAGAGGGATCATTTCATAGGGTTTACGGCCAGTCATTCCCAAGTGGCTCCGAGGGTGGGTTCCTGCACCCACAAACCCAAGGTACACAATTTTCCAGCCAGGGCACAGTTCTGGAGGATGAGGAGGTGGAGGATGAGGAGATGGAGGAGGAGGAACCATGTTCACAGCAGGGTGGCACCCAGACCAGCTCATGGCCATCACTGGTGCGTGGATGGGGGGATACAGAGGACACAGACGATACACCTCCCGCAGAGGACAACTTTCCGTTGCCTCTGGGCAGCCTGGCACACATGAGCGATTACATGCTGCAGTGTCTCCGCAACGACCGCCGAGTTGCCCACATTCTAACTTCTGCTGATTACTGGGTGGCCACGCTGCTGGATCCCCGTTACAAGGACAATGTACCAACCTTAATTCCCTCACTAGAGCGTGATCGTAAGATGCGCGAGTACAAGCGCACGCTGGTAGATGCGCTGCTGGTGGCATTCCCACCTGACAGCGGGGGCACAGTGGAAGCACAAGGCGAAGGCAGAGGACGAGGAAGAGGTCACCAACGCAGCTGGGGCACCGCCAGCACCTCAGAAGGCAGGGTTAGCATAGCCGAAATGTGGAAAAGCTTTGTCAGCACGCCACAACAACCAGCACCACCAGCTGATATGGAACGTCTTAGCATGAGGCAGCATTTCACCAACATGGTGGAGCAGTATGTGTGCACACGCCTACACGTACTGAATGACGGGTCTGCCCCCTTCAACTTCTGGGTCTCCAAATTCGGCACATGGCCTGAGCTTGCCCTTTACGCCTTGGAGGTGCTGGCCTGCCCTGCAGCCAGTGTATTATCTGAACGTGTGTTTAGCACGGCAGGGGGCGTCATCACAGACAAGCGCAGCCGCCTGTCCACAGCCAACGTGGACAAGCTCACGTTCATTAAAATGAACCAGGCATGGATCCCTCAGGACTTGTCCGTACCTTGTGCAGAATAGACATGTATACCGGCACTAAGCAGCCATTGTTATACTGCAGCGCAATTGCTCATGTTTGTATTTTGGATATTTCACACTCTTTTGGAGTGTACCCTAATTTTACAAAATTAAATTAAAACCAAAAACCTGTGTTGGCTATCTCGTCCTCCTCCACCGCCACTTCCACCTACTCCGCTCCGTCCACCGCCTCCTCAAACTCCTACTCCATATGGAACTCCACCTCATAAATCCATATTTTTTTTTTTTACGTGTTTTATTTTATATCATTTCACTACTTTGTCATTTACTTTTTCGGGTGAAATTAACAAATTTTTGGGTGTATAGTACCACTGCTATACCTAGTAGGCCGGTTAAAAAAAAAAAATAATTGTCATTCACATTTTAGGCTGAAATTCACCAATTTTGGTGTGTATAGTACCACTGCTATACCTAGTAGACCGGTAAAAAAATAAAAATAAAATTGTCAGTTACATTTTCTGGCGAAATAAACTAATTTGTGGGTGTATAGTACCACTGCTATACCTAGTAGACAGTTTAAACAAAAAAAAAATTGTCAGTTATATATTCTGGTGAAATTCACCAATTTTTGGTTGTGATGTACCACTCCTATACCTAGTACACCCAAAAAAATTGTCAGTTAAATTTTTTGGTAAAATTCACAAATTTTTGGGTGTAATCTACCCCTCCTCTACCTAGTTGACAGCTTAATAAATTTCAATAATTTTTCTGTTCCATTCTTGGGTTGACATTATACAATAATTAATGCGCACCACATCCTTTCATTCAATACTTAAACTTTGAAAAGTTGTCACACTTTTATGCTTTAATAATTTCTCCCATATTTCAACTCTATAATTTTAAATTTGAAAAAATGAATCCTCCCTTGGATGTGGTCTCTCTTTCTCACGCTCCCTCTCTGGCCTGGCACCCTGATTCCCCGCCACCCATGATCACCATGGTAGGCGCTTAAAAGAACATCGAAAGTTGATAGAGCAGATATCAAATTGGAATGTGAACATCACGGGGACGTGCGACATGGTGGGGCAGTAAGTGTGCACAAGCCTACACGAACTGACTGAAAGGGGTCAGCCCCTGCAACTTCTGGGTCTCTAAATTGGGCACATGGCCTCAGCTTGCCCTTTACACCTTGGAGGTGCTGGCCTGCTCTGCAGCCAGTGTATTGTCTGAACGTGTGTTTAGCATGACTGGAGGGGGTTATCACAGGTTATATTTCCCAATGTTTTGGGGTGTACCCTAATTTAAAAAATTTAATTTAAAACCAAAAACCAGTGTAGGCTACCTCCTCCTCCTCCACCGCCGCTTCCACCTACACCGCCACATCCCCGCCTCCTCAACCTCCTACTCCATATGGACCTGGTCCTCCTAGATCAAGATTATAATTTTTTATTTTTACGTATTTTATGTTATTTTAAGTCATTTTCCTATCCACATTTGTTTGCAGAGCACTTGTCATGCTCTTAACCACATTTTGATGCCATTTGCAGCCCTCTAGTTCTTTCCATGACATTTTTACAGCCATTTTAGTGCTCAAAAGTTCGGGTCCCCATTTTATTTTTCTTTTTTTTCTATTTTTCTTTTTTTTTTTATTCCCATAAACCCAGTCTCCAAACATGCAAAAATATTCTCTATTGGTTTATCAAAAACTTTAGTCAAATATCGTGAAAGTAAGCTCTCTTTCGAATAACAACAACGCTGAATCTGTGCGCATAAATAATAACCCTGAAAAAAAGGTAATGACAGCCCACCATCTGCCTCCGACAACCATAGATATCTCTGCTTTATACGCACCCTCTTCCTTCCCCAAATTAGATCGTTGATCAAAGTCTCCAGTCTATGAAAGAAGATATCATCAATCCAGATGGGGGAGGCGCACAACGGAAACAAGACTATGGGTAAAATAATCATCTTAATGAGTGCAATTCGATCCGTCTGTGCCAATATCAATTTCCGCCAAGCGCTGACTTAGGCCCTGACTTTATTCAAAACCGGGGCCAAATTAAGCTCATAAAACCTATTTATAGGAACCCCAATCTTAACCCCCAAATAGTCCAAGGTATCATTCGGGACCAAGACACGAACTCGCTTCCCTTCATCTACAGCTTTCCAGTTCAGCGGGAGGAGCGATGACTTTGTCCAGTTGATCCTATAGCCTGATAGTTTACCATAGTCTTCTATTACCTCTATCACATAGGGGAGGATTTTCCATCCCTGATCCAGGAACAGAATCACGTCATCAGCATATAAGCTTATTTTATCGCTCACTCCCGCCACCCCGAAGCCATCTATACGGCTATCTGAGCGAATCCGACAAGCCAACGGTTCAATAAAAAGAGCGAAGAGGAGAGGAGACACGGGTCCCCATTGACTTCAATTGGGTTCGGGTTCAGGGTCAAGTTCGGGCTCCGTACTCGTACTACTTTTTTCCGAAGTTCAGCCGAACCTGAACATCCAGGTGTCCGCTCAACTCTATTCACGATCTCACTGAGATCGTGAAAACTCAGATCCAATTGTATATTCTAACCCCCAGGCAAGCTTCCCCGTCACCATGGGAACACCTGGGGGTTAGAATATACCATCGGATCTGAGTTTTCACGATCTCAGTGAGATCATGAAAACTCAGATCCGATGGTATATTCTAACCCCCAGGCGTTCCCATGGTGACGGGGAAGCTTGCCTGGGGGTTAGAATATACAATCGGATCTGAGTTTTCACAATCTCACTGAGATCGTGAAAACTCAGATCCGATGGTATATTCTAACCCCCAGGCGTTCCCATGGTGACGGGGACGCTTGTTGGGGAAGAGTATGCCAAGGTGGAACAACTGTACATATTTTTTTTAAAAAGACGAATATTTTAGAAAACAAATATTTGTAATATTCTAAAACAAGAATATATAGCAATATAGCGAATATTCAAAAAAAACTAATATAGAGCAATTTAGCTGATATAGTGCTATAATCTTTTTTTTATAGTTGTCATTTTTTTCCAATCTGAACTTCAGATGAGAAAAAAAATTACAACTATTAAAAAAAAAGATTAAAGCACTATATTAGCTAAATTGCTCTATATTCGTTATTTTTTAATAGTCGCTATATTGCTATATATTCTTGTTTTAGAATATTATGAATATTCTAAAAAACAAATATATATTTGTTTTTTAGAATATTCGTAATATTCTAAAACAAGAGTATATAGCAATATAACAAATATTCCAAAAAAACTAATGTAGAGCAATTTAGCTAATATAGTGCTACAATCTTCTTTGTCTAATAGTTGTAATTTTTTTCTCATCTAAAGTTCAGATTGGAAAAAAATTACAACTATAAAAAAAAAGATTATAGCACTATATTAGCTAAATTTCTCTATATTCGGGTTTTTTCGAATATTCGCTATATTGCTATATATTCTTGTTTTAGAATATTACGAATATTCTAAAAACGCAACCATTAGGAACATTGCCTATACACAGAACTAAGTTAGATTTGCAATGCGAGAATATTACTTTGCCTATTGTTTGCAATAAATAGAATAATGACTCAGTATTCTATTTATTGTAAAAAAATAGGTAAAGTAATATTCTCGCATTGCAAATCCAACTTAGAGCTGTCCATAGGCAACTTTCCTATTGGCTTGCTAGAATTAACGAATATATAGCGCTATATTTGTTATCTTCGTTAATTCTAGCAAGCCAACCATTAGGAAAGTTGGCTATACCCCGCTCTAAGTTGGATGCGCAATGCGAGAATATTACTTTGCCTATTTTTTGCAATAAATGGAATACTGAGTCATTATTTTATTTATTGCAAAAAATAGGCAAAGTAATAGTCTCGCATTGCAAATCCAACTTAGTTCTGTGTATAGGCAACGTTCCTAATGATTGGCTTCCTAGAATTAATGAATATAGCGCTACCTAGGACCCTAGTGCCATAAGGCACGAGTGCTAAACTGCTAACTACTGGGCCATCGTGCTGCCCTGTTATAATAATGTCCCACTCCCCTCCTATAGTGGCTCAATGGCATGCTGTCCCATGGTGCCAAAGGAATATAACAAACTCAATTACTCACCTCCATGTTGCTGTCTGCGATGTGGTGCAGGACACAGGCCTGTGTCCTTAGCTGCTTGCTTCCTGACTCAGGAGATCATGCCTGCGGCCTATAAGAGTGAATTATGGGGCAGTATATGTATATAACTGTATTTCTCTCCTAAGGTGGAAGACACATGGAGATTAGCCACTGGTTGTTTTGTGTCCTCCGACACTTTATGCAGGTTGATCTATGTGTTAGTGTCCCTTATGTTTATTTATTTTATTTTTATGCACTTATATAGCGCTACTATATTCCACAGCGCTTTACAGACATTAGTATCCAACTGTTCCCAATGGGGCTCACAATCCAAGTTCCCTATCAGTATGTCTTTGGAGTGTGGGAGGAACCCAGAGGAAACCCACACAAACACAGGAGGACCATACAAACTCCATGCAGATGTTGTCCTTTCTCGGATTCAAACCTAGGACCCTAGTGCTGCAAGGCACCAGTGCTAACCACTGAGCCACCCGTTACCTGCAGCGAAACATAAAAAATAAGGATTTATGCTCTAAATGGTGAGTGCTGTGGACTTCTCTTACTTTTTAATAGTTATTTATGTGTATGTACAGCATATATATGATGTACTGTATGTGTATTTGTGATGTATATATGTAGTGTCTTCATATATATGTGCCGACTCCATATGTCTGCTGGTCCCTGTTGAGTCGGGAATCTGTTAAAAATTTTAATCCCATCCTGAATCCTGGACAAGATTGAAGGTACCTAGGTGGTGGAGACCCTAGGGCAGTTGTGGTGGTCCGGTCTCCTGAAACAGTTTAAAGTTTAAAGTTTAAAGTTTAAACCAGCACCTGGATCTGAATACTTTTGTAATTACATGTAATTAAACATTTTGTATAGCCACTGAGTTATTAAATAAAATGTATCTGTATAATGCCACTTAATTTCTTATTTATTTGACCCGCTCATTAACAAGGCCGCACATGCTCAGTTTCATCTTTTAACTGCCTCCTATGATAGGGAGAGCATGGACACGCCTCCTGAGCTGTGATAGGGAGAACATGGACACGCCTCCTGAGCTACAGCAGAAAAGACACTCCCCTTGAGCTGTCAGCTTGATATAAATCTAACAGAGCAATGAATGGGGAGATCTCTGGATCCATATGAGATACAGGGCTGGTTCTAGCTTTGTTAGAAAACGATTGTGATGTACTACATGATATCTGATTTTCATTTTTTACATTATTCATGGGATAACACCTTTAAGTAAAGTCTCTTCTTTTTTTTTTTCCGTATTTTGCTGACTTCTTCACAGAGAGTCACATATCACTAACTATCATTCTCTATCAGTGATATATCACGGTGGAACCCATAATAAATATTTATACACAGCCATTTTGATAAAAATTCAAGGGAACAAAATGTTTACAGAAGAAAATTACCCTTACACAATGCACAATATGTTTACAAAAGTTGGTTTAACGTACAAAGATGGCATGTACAATATATGCGAACCTTGAAGTCCTATATTAAAGATACGACCCAAATCATACAGATTCTGGAAAACTTAGATGTCCAGTCTGGATGGATTATGGGTACACTTGATGTTCAGTCACTTTATACTGTGATTGAACATCAGCAAGGAATTGATGCTGTAAAAATGCAATTAATAAGAGATGGCTCGTATGGAGCAATAAAAAAAGAGTTTATAACGAAAGGAATAGAGTATATCCTGAGCCACAACTACTTCTTTTTTGAGGGGGAATTCTTCCTGCAGAAGCGGGGTACCGCCATGGGGATCAGATTCGCCCCCAGCTATGCTAATTTGTTCTTGGCTGAGTGGGAGTACAACCTCATCAAGCCAAGGCTGGGGACGGATCTGGCCCTGTGGCGCCGTTATATAGATGATGTGATCTTCATCTGGAAAAAGAGTAAAGAAGAATTGGAAAAATTCCTAGAAACAATCAATATTAATAATTTAAATCTGGTCTTTACCTCAAACATACAGGAGAGCACCGAATTCTTGGATTTATTAATCACACAATCTGATAATAAATATATATGTGAGACATTTTGTAAATCCACAGCTAGAAATAGTTATATCGATTTTTCTAGCTGTCACCTGCCGAAATGGCTGACAAATGTTCCCTCTGGTCAGTTCCGTAGGATTAAGCGGAACTGCACAGAGGGACATACTTTTGAGATGGAAGCCATTGAGATGAAAAGACAATTTATTGAGAAGGAATATCCTGAAAACTTAGTGGAGGAGTCACTCAACCAAATTAGGAAATTAGATAGAAGAGAGTTCTTTAATAAGGAGGACAATAAAGATAAAAATGAGATGGATAATGAGGAAGATAAAACACAAAATAAAGAAGCCATGAGAGTTGTTCTTCCATTTAATGAGAATTATAGGAAGATTCAGAAAATTATTAAAACCCATTGGCACCATGTGTTGAATGACAAAATTGTGGGACACTTACTCCCGACTGTTCCGACGATTACCTTCACTAGGGCACCCAATCTAGGTATCAAGGTGGCCCCTACCGTAAAACCGTGGAAACAGAATAAGTTGAGTTTTTCAGGAACTTGGCTGAGTTTGAAGGGTTTTTATAAATGTGGAAGGTGTATGGGTTGTAGAATGAATAAAAAACCCAGCCTGACGACTAATGTCCCCTCGACTCAGAACAACTATAATTGGGAGATAGAAGATTGTCTTACATGTGACTCCAGTGGAGTTATCTACCTTCTCCAGTGCCCCTGTAACAGACAATATATAGGACGTACCAAGAGGCCATTCAAAAAAAGAGTGGCCGAACATATTGCCAACATCAGGAAGGGGTACGATAAACATTCCCTATCTAAACATTATAAAGAGATGCATAATCAGGATCCATCAAGTCTGGTGTTTACGGCACTGGAGAAGGTGGAGAAACACTGGAGAGGCGGTGATTTTATCAGACAAATGTCTAGGATAGAATCCAGACGCATTTATGAATTTGGATCTCTACAACCGAAAGGCCTTAATTCGGAGTTGGAAATTTTTGGATTTATGTAGGTTGGATGTCTCGTGGCCGACGGCACGTCGCATGCTAGGCCGTCTATCGGCGCTGCGACGTGTCCTTGGCTCCGAGATACCCACCCTTCTTTCTCTATCAAATCCGAATAATTGTATCAAACTCTAGGATTCCTATGAAACTTTCAAGATTCCTCACATTTATTATTTATTGTTTTATATTCTTATATTGATATTTTAATCTTGAAAATTTGTTTAATAATATTTTATTATAAAAAGTCATTTTATAAGTGTTGGCAATCAGATATCAAGTTTATATTTCACATAATGATATATCACACCAATTGGGACATCTGGGCCAAAAAACGCATGTGTCCCCAAAAAAAAAACGCATAAAAAACGCATGGAAACTGCAAGAGGGAAAAAAAAAAAATATATATATATTTTTTTTTTTAAATCAAGGCTGTATAGAATTATCCCTTGATTATGTGGGAGGATTCCCTTGCAAACTGGGAGTAGCATGAACAACAGGTGTCCGAGATTTGGGAAGCAATCAAAGGAATGGATAAAAATGGAGGCAGAGCAGGCAGACACTTGACCACTGAGGAAGGGAGAGTGAATCTACCCGTAACGCGTATGGTGAAACAAGTGATGTACCTGCATTGAAAAGCCTCCGATAATATTGTATGGCCATACAGAAGAAAATCTCTACAGTAAAGGATTAACTATTCTTATCGTCGAAAGCTGCACCAAAGGAAATTGTGGAACAGAGTGGCAACTCCTGCGATCTTTGGAACTCCTGCGAAATTTAAACCAGCTTGCTGTATGGAGCGACTGAATAAGCCGGCAAATATTTAAAGCTCCATTGAAGCAATAGAGAGACAGCAGACGCTAGACGGTAAGCCAAACATCGATTTAAAGTTTTCTCCAATCCAAAGCTCATATCGAGCTTAAAAGGATATGCTATAAGAGACTTTTCACATTATCAGGATTCCTGTGGACACTTTATGAACATATTGCGCTCCCAGTGAATACACCTACAACATTTTCAGTGACATTCAGTTTCCCAAATTGGGATAGAGCGCTAGAAGATAATACCCCCTCTTTCCCAAATAACAGCATATACTTGAAGTTTCTTGGTGTGATATATATTATTGAATTTATCGACACTATTGAGTCATATGAATATAGTGTTGATCATATCTACCACAATATATGTGATTGTAATGTTGTATATTATTGCTACATTGTTCTTATAAATTTTATTACTCGTATTTTATGGGGATATAATAAATATTTTCTGCACATGTCAATTTGGTTGCCAAGTGTATGAGTGCTCGCTCATTACTCTATTACTACATTTGCCTTTAAGAGAGGGTGGGGTGATTCCCTCTATATGAGCTTGCAGCACCATACCTTAACTACTTGCTAGTGAGCCACCACAACCTACCACTCTTTTTTGTACGCACATATCACTAACTATCATTCTCTATCAGTGATATATCACGGTGGAACCCATAATAAATATTCATACACAGCCATTTTGATAAAAATTCAAGGGAACAAAATGTTTACAGAAGAAAATTACCCTTACACAATGCACAATATGTTTACTAAAGTTGGTTTAACGTACAAAGATGGCATGTACAATATATGCGAACCTTGAAGTCATGTTCTGCACACAGTGATAATAGAAACTGCACAAATATTATCACAGGAATATAACATGCGGGACAAACAGTATGGATTAAAGCTTTCTGGTGTCCTTAGCTGCACTCGTTAGTCCTGGCAATAACTTCTAGTGTTGAAACAGTGTGAAAAATGTCTTAAGAGCCAGAAGATTTCAGGTGGATTCTGGACTTGGAGAGTTGCTAATAAATTTGAATAGGCCTATTTCGCTCCAATAGAGAGGAAAACCTTCAAAAGTCAACACAGCAGTCCTAAAAAGATGCATGTTCACAGGATGGGTGATAAATGTTAGATCAGCCTCAAAACAATCAACAGTGACTATGTCTACCACGAGGAATATCCAAATAGCAAAAAGGTAAAAAGTGATTACGGGGTGCTACTGTTGTATGGACAATAATTTGCTTAAAAATCAACAAATAGTGACAATAGTATTAAAAGATGTAATGTGTTTCGAAGGGGGGTCCCTCTTCTTCATCATACCATGAGGGATATACAGAACCTTTATCAGATACTTATGGTGGTTTCACACAAAGCGTTTTTTTTTTTTTGTGTGAAAATACTGCTGCAATTGTTTTTTTTTCAGCCAAAGCTAGGATCCACAGATCTCTTCATTTGTTACTGTTCCAGATTTTCTTCAGGTTGGCAGCTCAGAAGGCATGTTCTTTCTCAGGTGGTGTCTGGAGCTTCCCTATCAGAACAGAGGGGTACGGCATACATATTAGGACATCGTCAGACATCATCCACAACTCCATCCCCTGTCAGGCAAAACTCCCTCCTACCTCAGACTTTAGACAAAACTCAGTCCTCCCTCATCCAAAACTCCATCAGACCTCAGACAAAACTCCGTCCTCCCTCATCCAAAACTCCGTCCTCCCTCAGACATCAGCCAAAACTCCATCAGACCTCAGACATCAGCCAAAACTCTCTCAGACATCAGCCAAAACTCCGTCGTCCCTCAGCCAAAACTCCGTCCTCCCTCAGACATCAGCCAAAACTCCCTCAGACATCAGCCAAAACTCCCTCAGACATCAGCCAAAACTCCCTCAGACATCAGCCAAAACTCCCTCAGACATCAGCCAAAACTCCGTCCTCCCTAACTCAAAATATGCCCTACTACACACACTCTTCACCTGACAGAGCTGCTAGCTGCTGGAGAGGCAAAGGACCTGTGATGATGTCATGACCATGTGATGAGTCACGTGTGTGGGAGGGGTCAGATGTGCACAGCAGCTGGTAGAGTGTACAGAACTGTAGCCATCAAATAGAGCTCTGTACTAGAGATGTGTGTGTAACCTGCATGTAGCAGTGTTGTGTACTGTGTAGCAGAGCTGTATATGTAACCTGCATGTAGCAGAGCAGTGTACTGTGTAGCAGAGCTGTATGTGTAACCTGCATGTAGCAAAGCTGTGTACTGTGTAGCAGAGCTGTATGTGTAACCTGAATGTAGCAGAGCTGTGTACTGTGTAGCAGAGCTGTGTACTGTGTAGCAGAGCTGTATGTGTACCCTGCATGTAGCAGAGCTTTGTACTGTGTAGCAGATCTGTATGTGTAACCTGCATGTAGCAGGGCTGTGTACTGTGTAGCAGAGCTGTATGTGTAACTTGCATGTAGCAGAGCTGTGTACTGTGTAGAAGAGCTGTATGTGTACCCTGCATGTAGCAGAGCTGTATGTGTACCCTGCATGTAGCAGTGCTGTGTACTGTGTAGCAGAGCTGTATGTGTAACCTGCATGTAGCAGAGCTGTATGTGTAACCTGCATGTAGCAGAGATGTGTACTGTGTAGCAGAGCTGTATGTGTAACTTGCATGTAGCAGTGCTGTGTACTGTGTAGCAGAGCTGTATGTGTAACCTGCATGTAGCAGAACTGTGTAGCAGAGCTGTATGTGTAACCTGCATGTAGCAGAGCTGTATGTGTAACCTGCATGTAGCAGAGCTGTATGTATAGCCTGCATGTAGCAGGGCTGTGTACTGTGTAGCAGAGCTGTATGTGTAACCTGCATGTAGCAGAGCTGTATGTGTAACCTGCATGTAGCAGTGCTGTGTACTGTGTAGCAGATCTGTATGTGTACCCTGCATGTAGCAGAGCTGTGTACTGTGTAGCAGAGCTGTATGTGTAACCTGCATGTAGCAGAGCTGTGTACTGTGTAGCAGAGCTGTATGTGTATAACCTGCATGTTGCAGAGCTGTGTACTGTGTATATAGAGCAGTGTGTCTAACTGCATGTAGCAGAGCTGTGTACTGTGTTACAGAGATGTGTGTGTAACCTGGGAACTATAAAAAAGTGTAAAAAAAAAACATAAAAATTCAGATCACCCCCCTTTTCCCAAAATGAAAATAAAAGAACTAAAAAAATACACATCATAGGTTTCGCAATGTGTAAAAACACCCATTGTATAAAAATATATTCCCCATAAGGCAAAGAGCAAAACAGCAAAAAAAAGAGTCCAAATGTCCGATTCGCTGTTTTTGGTCGCTTCACTTGCTACAAAAATTTAAATAAAAAGTGATCAAAAAGTCTTAAACACCCCAGAATGGTATCCGTGAAAAGTTCAGATTGCCCCGCCAAAAATTTGCCCCCAGCCAGCTCCGTACACATAATTACAAAAAAGTTATAGGGCTCAAAATATGGCGACAAAAAAATAAATCAGATTTTTATTTTATTTTTTATCACTAATAAAACTATACATATAAGGTATCGCCAGATTCGATCTGACCTGTAGAATAAAAGTAACCAGTCAGTTTTATCGCACATCGAATGTCGTAAATAAAAATCCCGTAAAACTGTCGTGGAATTGCTTTTTTTTTTCAACAGGAAGAATGGGCAGTTTTACCATCTGAGAAAATAAAGAGCCTCATCCACAACTACCACAAAAGACTTCAAGCTGTCATTGATGTTAAAGGGGGCAATACATGGTATTAAGAACTGGGGTGTGTAAACTTCTGATCAGGGTCATTTGGGGAGTTTGTGTTGTGATTATGATTTATAAAGAGTAAACACAGTTGTTTGACATAAATGGCTTCAGCCGACCACTAACCATGAGCGAGAGAAAAGTGTCCGTGTTATCATTCATATTCTCTGCACAATGGTTAAAGGGGTATTCTCATCTTAATGATCACTGTTAAATCTGTTAATGATTTGACAGTGATCATTTTTCTAAATACATTTTATTACCCAATTCCCACCCTTTTTTAGAAAATAAGTCCCCTCTTACCTGATGTTGTCTTTGGTCTCCCCTGGTTACGGCCACCTCTCCTGTCGAATCCCGCCGGGCCGCGCTTGCGCAGAAGACTGAAGATTCTCTCCCGGCCAGGCAGCGCAATGTCCTGAACACGCATGCCGCCGCGCATGCGCCATGAGGACTTCTTCCTGGCCAGTATAGTACAGAGCCGCAAACGCGCACGCCCACTCTGTAATATACAGACCAGGAATAAGTCACCATGGCACATGCGCAGCGCCGTGCGCGTTCAGGACATTGAGCGGCCCGGCCGGGAGAAAATCTTCAGTCTTCTGCGCAAGCGCGGCCCGGCCGGGAGAAGGATCCGGGAAGTGAATGTCGCGCTCAAGGAAGGTAAGTATGAAAAGGGAAGATGAGAATACCCCTTTAAGAAATCATAAGTTTACATACCCTTGCAGAATTTTTAGCACAACTGTAAGTAGCTGTGTGATATAAATCTGTGGAATATGGGAAGCATAAGAGGATGTGCACCATAAATCCCATCTTGGTAAGGCCTCTTGCACATGGCCGCTGTGTGCCTGTGGTTGTATTGTGGACCACATACTGCAGTTCCGCAATACACAGGGCACCAGCCGTGTGCATCCCGCATCCGTGATGTCGACCCATTCACTTGAACGGAACGGAAACACGGATCGGATCCCCATAGAAGCACTACAGAGTGCTTCCGTGGTGTTTCTGGCCGTGCCTCCGCACAGCAAAAAAGTAGAACATGCTCACAGACCCATTCAAGTTGAATAGGTCTGGATCTGTCCTGGCCGCTGCACGCACGTTGCCCGTGCATTGGGGACTACAAATTGCTGTCTCCAATGCACGGAATGGACCAACAACGTTTATGTGCAAGAGGCCTAACACTTGTGATCTAGTTTTGTGTGAAGCGGCATATATGCATTCATGTTGCATGTATTTATTAATTAGGGCTACCAATTCCGAGTAACTCGGAATGACAGGAGATTTCCAGAATCAGATTTTTTTTTTTTGTCGCCATATTTTGACCCGTATAACTTTTTTGTAATTATGTGTACGGAGCTGGGTGGGGCTCATTTTTTCCAGGGCAATCTGAACTTTTCACTGATACTATTCTGGGGCGTTTAAGACTTTTTAATCACTTTTTACAAAATTGTAGCAAATGAAGCGACCAAAAACGGCGAATCGGACATTTGGACTCTTTTTTTTTCTGTTTTGCTGTTTGCCGTATGGGGAATATATTTTTATACAATGGGTGTTTTTACACATTGTGACACCCATGATGTGTATTTTTTCAGTTCTTTTATTTTCATTTTGGGAAAAGGGGGGTGATCTGATTTTTTATTTTTTTTTTACTTTTTTATAGTTCCCAGGTTACACACACATCTCTGTAACACAGTACACAGCTCTGCTACATGCAGGTTACACACACATCTCTGTAACACAGTACACATCTCTGCTACACAGTACACAGCACTGCTACCTGCAGGTTACACATACAGCTCTGCTACACAGTACACAGCTCTGCTACATGCAGGTTACATATACAGCTCTGCTACACAGTGCACAGCACTGCTACATGCAGGTTACACATACAGCTCTTCTACACAGTACACAGCTCTGCTACAGGCAGGTTACACATACAGCTCTGCTACACAGTACACAGCACTGCTACATGCAGATTACACATACAGCACTGCTACACAGTACACAGCACTGCTACATGCAGGTTACACATACAGCTCTGCTACACAGTACACAGCACTGCTACATGCAGGTTACACATACAGCTCTGCTACACAGTACACAGCTCTCCTACAGGCAGGTTACACATACAGCTCTGCTACACAGTACACAGCTCTCCTACAGGCAGGTTACACATACAGCTCTTCTACACAGTACACAGCTCTGCTACAGGCAGGTTACACATACAGCTCTGCTACACAGTACACAGCACTGCTACATGCAGGTTACACATACAGCTCTGCTACACAGTACACAGCACTGCTACATGCAGGTTACACATACAGCTCTGCTACACAGTACACAGCACTGCTACCTGCAGGTTACACATACAGCTCTGCTACACAGTACACAGCTCTGCTACATGCAGGTTACATATACAACTCTGCTACACAGTGCACAGCACTGCTACATGCAGGTTACACATACAGCTCTTCTACACAGTACACAGCTCTGCTACAGGCAGGTTACACATACAGCTCTGCTACACAGTACACAGCACTGCTACATGCCGGTTACACATACAGCTCTGCTACACAGTACACAGCACTGCTATATGCAGGTTACACATACAGCTCTGCTACACAGTACACAGCACTGCTACATGCTGGTTACACATACAGCTCTGCTACACAGTACACAGCTCTGCTACATGCAGGTTACACATACAGCTCTGCTACATGCAGGTTACACATACAGCTCTGCTACACAGTACACAGCTCTGCTACATGCAGGTTACACATACAGCTCTGCTACACAGTACACAGCTCTGCTACATGCAGGTTACACATACAGCTCTTCTACACAGTACACAGCTCTGCTACATGCAGGTTACACATACAGCTCTGCTACATAGTACACAGCTCTGCTATATGCAAGTTACACATACAGCACTGCTACGCAGTACACAGCACTGCTACATGCAGGTTACACATACAGCTCTGCTACACAGTACACAGCTCCGCTACATGCAGGTTACACATACAGCTCTGCTACACAGTACACAGCACTGCTACATTCAGGTTACACATACAGCTCTGCTACATGCAGGTTACACATACAGCTCTGCTACACAGTACACAGCACTGCTACATGCAGGTTATACATACAGCTCTGCTACACAGTACACAGCTCTGCTACATGCAGGTCACACATACAGCTCTGCTACATGCAGGTTTCACATACAGCTCTGCTACACAGTACACAGCCCTGCTACATGCAGGTTACACATACAGCTCTGCTACATGCAGGTTACACATACAGCTCTACTACACAGTACAAAGCTCTGCTACATGCAGGTTACACATACAGCTCTGCTACATGCAGGTTACACATACAGCTCTGCTACACAGTACACAGCTCTGCTACATGCAGGGTACACATACAGGTCTGCTACACAGTACACAGCACTGATACATGCAGGTTACACATACAGCTCTGCTACACAGTACACAGCTCTGATACATGCAGGGTACACATACAGATCTGCTACACAGTACACAGCACTGCTACATTCAGGTTACACATACAGCTCTGCTACGCAGTAAACAGCTCTGCTACATGCAGGTTACACATACAGCTCTGCTACATGCAGGTTACACATACAGCTCTGCTACATGCAGGTTACACATACAGATCTGCTACATGCAGGTTACACACACATCTCTAGTACAGAGCTCTATTTGATGGCTACAGTTCTGTACACTCTACCAGCTGCTGTGCACATCTGACCCCTCCCACACACGTGACTCATCACATGGTCATGACATCATCACAGGTCCTTTGCCTCTCCAGCAGCTAGCAGCTCTGTCAGGTGAAGAGTGTGTGTAGTAGGGCATATTTTGAGTTAGGGAGGACAGAGTTTTGGCTGATGTCTGAGGGAGTTTTGGCTGATGTCTGACTGAGTTTTGGCTGATGTCTGACAGAGTTTTGGCTGATGTCTGACAGAGTTTTGGCTGATGTCTGACAGAGTTTTGGCTGATGTCTGACAGAGTTTTGGCTGATGTCTGACAGAGTTTTGGCTGATGTCTGACAGAGTTTTGGCTGAGGGACGACGGAGTTTTGGCTGATGTCTGAGGGAGGACGGAGTTTTGGATGAGGGAGGACGGAGTTTTGTCTGAGGTCTGAAGGAGTTTTGGCTGAGGGACGACAGAGTTTTGGCTGAGGGACAACGGAGTTTTGGCTGAGGGACGACGGAGTTTTGGCTGAGGGACGACAGAGTTTTGGCTGAGGGACGACAGAGTTTTGGCTGAGGGACGACGGAGTTTTGGCTGAGGGACGACGGAGTTTTGTCTGATGTCTGATGGAGTTTTGGCTGATGTCTGATGGAGTTTTGGCTGATGTCTGAGGTCTGATAGAGTTTTGGCTGATGTCTGAGGGAGGACGGAGTTTTGGATGAGGGAGGACGGAGTTTTGTCTGAGGTCTGATGGAGTTTTGGATGAGGGAGGACGGAGTTTTGTCTAAAGTCTGAGGTAGGAGGGAGTTTTGCCTGACGGAGGATGGAGTTGTGGATGATGTCTGACGATGTCCTAATATGTATGCCGTACAGTCTAGTACAGGGATGGCCAACCTGTGGCTCTCCAGCATTTGCAAAACTACAACTCCCAGCATGCCCAGACAGCCTACAGCTATCAGCCTACAGTAGGGCATGGTGGGAATTGTAGTTTTACAATAGCTGGAGAGCCGCAAGTTGGCCATCCCTGGTCTAGTAGATGAAGCATTATAATGACCAAATAGTTTATCTACGCACAGCAGATTTTTTGCAGAAATGTCTGCCATTGTCCAATAATCTGAACAGAGCTTGCAGAAATCCATGTGCTTGATACAGATTTCAGGTCACAGAACTTTTGCAGCAAATCTGCTGTGTGTGATTATACTCTGAGATTCCCTTCTGCTAAACATACATAGCTAGAGAAAAACCTAATATTTCTAATGGTGCATAACAAATATTGATGCAGAAATTAGATGCTCTCCTTTTATATTACAAATTGAAATTTACATACTGAATATATTTAAAGGAAATGTGTCACCATTTTTTTTTTTGTCAGTTAAAACCAGATAGTGACACGTATCCTTTTTTTCAAATCAGTTTTTATTTTATGATTACAGATTTCTTTATTCAATTTCTGAACATGATTATGGGGGCGGCCATCTTGCCTGAGATGTTCTTAACAGCATTTAGAAAGCATTAAGAAAATTGCTTTACATATGTAGTGTCCCACTAGGTAGGCGTGGGCACTACACAAGGGTCAATTGAGTGACGTGTTACTTCTACTCACAAGGGACAGAAATGTTATATTTAACTATGCATTTAATGTATTTTCTAATGTGTTTTTATATGCAATGTTCCCCTGTGTAAATGCTTAGCAGGTCTAGTTGGGTGTAGTTAGACATCCCAGACACTAGAGGGAGATAGGGAGCCCCTAGTATAAATGTCCAGGCCCAGACAGGGAGGAGGGAGTTCATAGTCAGGAGTCTGTGGAGACAGAAGTGAGAAGGCACCAGCCCGAGATATGCTGAGGGCCTCCTCCTGACATGCAGCTTAATAGCCCCGGCTGCTAGCTATGACCAGGAGGTTAGTGAAGAATCCTAGCCTGCCTGAAGATCAAGAGAGCCTTAGTTAGCTCAGAAGACACCCCAGTAGAAGGACAGAACCTCCTGGGAGAAAACCTGCAGTTACCCTCAAGCCAAGTAAGGATATTTCCAGCCAAGATAAGTAAGCTGATGGGCAGAGGAACTATACAGTAGCAGGGCAAGAATTAATACGGGAGGAAGATATATATTTACCAATGATTTAAGCCAGCATTTAGGCATCCGGGCCTTGGGATAGAAACCAGACAGGAGTTCTAAAAGAACAGTGTACACTATTTCTGAGGAAAGGTACAACCTGATTCTGAGTGTGTTATGGATTACCCTCTGAGTATCTTGCATGATTAATACCTGCCATCTTGTGAAATAAGCCTGCTTGTGAAGCACTTGATATAAAGGACTGCATTACCATCTTGATGTACAAAGTTGGACTGTTTAAGTAAAGCAACGTTTGGTTCACTATACCACCTGTGTACCTCACTTATTACTACTATAAATCGGTGTGCCACCGTTACAGGCACTGACGTCACGATTCCAAAAGGGACCTTGCTTCAGGCACTCAAAATACCTGTAACATCCAGGGCACCTCATCCACCATCAGGCCTGGTCCCTACATACGGAGTGTGCCCCAGAGGAACTTGTGTCTACCTCTCCTTCACTGCCGCATGCCTGCCCAGGGTTCTCCAATACAGTGAGTAGCCCTCGATTGCCCATAACCGTGACCTCACTATCGCAATACCCTGCGGGTCTGGCATGCTGCATAAATTGGCGTCACGAACAGGATAACGAACATTCCTGCGCCATTGCGGATATAAAACTGTGTGCTGAAAATTACCTTAAAGTGACCAAGCCCTAATTGTTTTTATTAAAAATTGCTGGGCCAAAGAACTGTAAAAATTAGCGGTGTGAAGATAATATTTTCTGGACTGTTTCCTGCTTATTTGAGCCACTGCTTGCTGTCAGTGAATAGACAGCATTTTGCTAAAGATGGCCGCTTAGCTTGCTTGAATTTACTGCTGCGTCATCTTCATACTGAATTGGCGGTAAAAGTTGGCGCCTTTTGCTGAAAAGAGCGGGAAAGGCTATCTGTCGGACATTTGCATGTCTGCAGAAATGAACTCCGCCTCCCTTATACTGGAGTACCTGGGGGGCGGCCTCCCAGAGCAATGGGAGGATCTGTCTGAACTTATTGGCGCCACCCTGTCGCTCTCCAGAGAAGGATCGAGCATGTTGAAGAGTGAAGACTGCTCTGCTGGGATGTCCGCGCCTGATCTGTTAAAGATGGATGTTATTGGTGTAGAGCGAGAGGACGCTCCACCGGCCTACTCTCCGGGACCGGAGAGACCCGCCTGCCCGCCACCGAGGACGGAACCGGAGACCTATTACTGCTCCTGGAGAGACTTTTTCCAGCCCTCATTCAAGTGGTCAGCGTTGATGGCAGAGATACGGGAGGCCGCCGTAAAGAAAAATACCAAGACCAAGATCTACTATGAGGAACTGGCAAAGACCGTTCATGAGCGCCACACTGACACCCAACCCCGCCTGGAAAGGAGAAAGGGGTTGGTTGTGGCATTTGACAAGAACCGTGGCTACGGTTTCATCCAGGACTATACCACCGGCAGAGACTTATATGTAAATCGGAGGTCCGTCAAGCGGAGTTACCTCTCGGAGTACATGCATAACCTCCGTGAGGGAGAGGAAGTGGAGTTCACCCCTGCCGAGGGTCTGCGAGGCCCATATGCTACTGCCGTGACCCGTCCTAGGAAAGAACCGGAGGACTGGGAAGCAGATGAGGACTATACTGGCTGCGAGCGCGAACCAGCGCGCTCTCCAGAACCAGCCCATCATGCGTTTCAAGAGCGGGGCTCTTTCATTGGCCCGAATATATTCTGGCAGCCAACGGTAGTAGAGAAATGGGTGAGGCCCTATCCGTCCCCTGAGCTGCCTCGCCGGGAGAAGACTATCAAGGAGTTAGAGAACCTGGAAAGATTCCACGTGACCCTGGACAATATCCGGAAGGGTAAAAGACCAGATGCGTCACCTGAGCCTGCAGCGGCTGCGCAGGATGCACTCTCTATGGTACAAGTGCCGGCGGCGACATCGGAGGACAGCGATCCTGAGACCGAGAGCCTGGACGACCAGATCGTCCGTCTGGAGGAAAAGCTGCGGGAGTAACGCAGAATTGCCACCGCCAGAATCCGGACGCCACCTAGGAAGGAAGAGGTCCGCCTTCAGTACTCGGACATCGCTGGGTCAGAGGTAAGGGTACCTGTCCCTACCAGCCGGCCACCTACTGCTACTGCGGCTACGTTGAGGCCCCCAAGGAGGCCCACTCACACTGTGACTTGCTGCGCAGAGCCAGTTATCCCAGAGCCCACCGGACCACTTGCGGCGGCGGTACCTAGGCCAGCACAACCTACAATAGTTATGCCTGCTCCGGTGCGGTCAGCAACCGTGATTACCCCTAGGCCTATGGGGCCCATACCTATTAGGGGTCCATTTATGCTACAGTTGCCCCCCAATACCGTGTTGTGGGCACATCCGCCTGTGGATGCTTACTACAGGCCCCATCTGCAAGCAGAGCCAGGGAGCACCACTGTGATGTCCGGCGAATCTGACATGCCCCTGTGAATTGGCCTGCTAGGCCATTGATTTGTTTTCTTTGCCAAGGGATTACTTCATCGGAATTTAACCCTTCCAGGACAGGAGTCCTTTGTTTTGGTCCTTTGTTGCTGCTGCCAGTTACCCACGGCTCAGTGGTAGTGGTCGCCCACTGAAATACCAATTGCAGCAAAGCCATTTTGTTTACAGGACCTCCTGCTTGCTTCTACAGTATCTCACCAAGTTGTGCCTATTTTTATGTTGCACCTTTAACCCTTTTTAACCCCCTTTTCAGGCTGATTAAGGGTATTGCAGCACTTATTTTTATATAATGCCATTGGAATAATGTGGTCTATTCTTATGTGCTGTCATTTTATTGTGCAACCTAAGTCTAAGGAAACGTGCCCAGTGATAGACTCAAAAGTACATGAGCCGCTGAGATATTGCTACTTTAAAGAAATGTGCCCAGAGATGGACTCCACTGCAAGTGAGCCTCTGTGATCTTCTACCTCTGCTGGCTTTTTGGAAAACACTTGCTCTAAATTAAGAAAAAGGAACCTGGGTACGGACTCATGTTTGTTCTTTGAGCCTCCAAGAACTTTTAATTGTTTTATATTTTGTCTACTGTTCTATTATGGACAATTTGCACTTATGGACTATCCTGGTATTATTGATACGCTGCACCAGGTCAGTGCCCCTATTCCCTTACATTATCCTGAGAGAAGAGAATGACGCCCCTTTTCACCGTTACTTGTTCCTAAGCCAGTGGAACTGCCTGATGTATACATATAATGTAGTTCGCAAATGTAGATGGATTTTCCTGCTTTGCATTATTTCTCTTTTTCAGGTGCAGTATCCAGCTGGGCAGGGCCCCTCCATGTTGCGCTGAGGACGGGCAACGTTATAGCGTGGTTGTATGTAGTGTCCCACTAGGTAGGCGTGGGCACTACACAAGGGTCAATTGAGTGACGTGTTACTTCTACTCACAAGGGACAGAAATGTTATATTTAACTATGCATTTAATGTATTTTCTAATGTGTTTTTATATGCAATGTTCCCCTGTGTAAATGCTTAGCAGGCCTAGTTGGGTGTAGTTAGACATCCCAGACACTAGAGGGAGATAGGGAGCCCCTAGTATAAATGTCCAGGCCCAGACAGGGAGGAGGGAGTTCATAGTCAGGAGTCTGTGGAGACAGAAGTGAGAAGGCACCAGCCCGAGATATGCTGAGGGCCTCCTCCTGACATGCAGCTTAATAGCCCCGGCTGCTAGCTACGACCAGGAGGTTAGTGAAGAATCCTAGCCTGCCTGAAGATCAAGAGAGCCTTAGTTAGCTCAGAAGACACCCCAGTAGAAGGACAGAACCTCCTAGGAGAAAACCTGCAGTTACCCTCAAGCCAAGTAAGGATATTTCCAGCCAAGATAAGTAAGCTGATGGGCAGAGGAACTATACAGTAGCAGGGCAAGAATTAATACGGGAGGAAGATATATATTTACCAAGGATTTAAGCCAGCATTTAGGCATCCGGGCCTTGGGATAGAAACCAGACAGGAGTTCTAAAAGAACAGTGTACACTATTTCTGAGGAAAGGTACAACCTGATTCTGAGTGTGTTATGGATTACCCTCTGAGTATCTTGCATGATTAATACCTGCCATCTTGTGAAATAAGCCTGCTTGTGAAGCACTTGATATAAAGGACTGCATTACCATCTTGATGTACAAAGTTGGACTGTTTAAGTAAAGCAACGTTTGGTTCACTATACCACCTGTGTACCTCACTTATTACTACTATAAATCGGTGTGCCACCGTTACAGGCACTGGCGTCACGATTCCAAAAGGGACCTTGCTTCAGGCACTCAAAATACCTGTAACATCCAGGGCACCTCATCCACCATCAGGCCTGGTCCCTACATACGGAGTGTGCCCCAGAGGAACTTGTGTCTACCTCTCCTTCACTGCCGCATGCCTGCCCAGGGTTCTCCAATACAGTGAGTAGCCCTCGATTGCCCATAACCGTGACCTCACTATCGCAATACCCTGCGGGTCTGGCGTGCTGCACATACAGCACTCAAATGGGCCCTAGACACAATGGTCAGGAGGGGACCTCATTGACTTTTATGGGAGAGTATTGTAGGCATGCTCTGTGACCTGTGTAGAGATCATTGTACAAGGAAAGAATAAATAAGCTTTGACAATCACCCATTGTGAATGGTGGATCTTGTCTTATCTATACACAGAGGTGATATCATTAAAGGCAGGATTAGAATCAAAAATAAGCAGGTAACTATAGATATTGACATGAAAAATTAAATATAACCATCAAAAAGTCTTTACAAATATGTTACACATAAAAATGTGATTTAAACAATAGGTCAGAGGATTGGATCATCAGTATTAAAGTCTTGGAAAACCCTTTTAAAGCCTCATTCACAAGTCAGTGTTCCACGGACGTATGCTGTACGTGTTCTTCATGGACAGCACACGTCCCCATTCATTTAGTGTTTTAGCACGGTCTGTGGGTCTGTGTTTTTAGCATGCTCTATTTTGTCTGTGTTCACGGATCCAGCGCGCTCATAGAAACATAGAAACATAGAATGTGTCGGCAGATAAGAACCATTTGGCCCATCTAGTCTGCCCAATATATGGGCAGACTAGATGGGTCCGTGAAAACCACAGATGCCATCTGCGTTTTACGGATCATTAGGAAGAGATGCTTCGAAAATTATTTTTCAACTGTGCAGGTTCGGTGAAACACAGATGACAAACGGACAGCAAAATACGGACCACACATGGATCCTTCACAGATGCATCACTGACCACCTTTTCACGGATTTGAGCACCGACACAGACATGTGAATGAGGCTTTGCTCAGAGATTTAAATGACCAGCTTGCTGAATGCTGAATCCTTTTCCCTCAAAACCATATATCAATCTGCTCAGCTCCTCCTGCTGTAAAACATGCTGCCTGTAGATCGCACGGCAGTTCATGGTGACAGGTTCTCTTTAATATGCCAGCAAATGTATTTTACGTGTCTATATATTTTTCCGTTTTGCTTCTCTATACAAATTAGTGATCTTATAATATATCACTTTATAATCGTGACCATGAAAAAGCACAAAGCTCACTTTCACATGGCAATCAGTATTTTGCACCATTATATATTAGTCGAAACCAGGATTGGGCCCACATTAGAGGTCCATTACACTATTTTCTTCATTTCTATGTTCCTCTGATTTTGGTTATCACTGATGCAAAATACTGATCAAGATACTACCGTGAGAAAGTGGCCTAAGAAAAACACAAAATGACAAAAATGATAATATAAGGAATATGGAATTCTGCCAATCAAACAGCTGTTATCCAACATTGTCAGATATGACTTCACAGCTTTTGCCCATACTGTGCCAAGAAATGTCAAGTGCCGAATGAGACATTACATGCATGTCTCCTTCCAGATCACACAAAGTCCACACACATCATATAGATAGATAACTTCTGCAGAATGAAAGGGAAAGGGCTGTAGCTCGCATGCATTGATTTTAGTGCTGCTTTGAATTAGGCTTTAATATTTTAAGGGTACTTTCACACTAGCATTATTCTTTTCCGGTATTGAAATCCAGTAAAACGCATCCGTTGCCGGAACTGCCTGCTGGATCAGAAAGACGCTAGTGTGAAAGTTCCCTAAGATAATAGACAGCCGTACATTATGCAGATGTAGCATTATTACTGTATATCACCATGTGGTACTGAGGTTTCTACAGACTATTCATCTTTCATAAATTCTTAACATCTTAACATCCCCTCAGAAATCAGATACCACCATTATGATTTACTGTACCTTCTAAAGGATTCCACTTACCTCATGCTAATACAATTTCTGAATATACACTTGTAAAAGAAATAATGAAAAAAACATGAGTCCTGACTGGTTCTCCCTCATTGACTTATGGTCAGGATAGGTCATCAATATCTGATTGGGGGAGGACCAACTCTCACCACCGCAGCTGATCAACTGTTTGAAAAGGCCGCGGAGCTCCAGTGAGTTCATTGGTCTCTTGGCCTTGGCACAGCTCAGTCCCATTCAAGTGAATGGGCCTGGGTTGCAAGACTAAGACGGCGCTGTGCTTGATATGCTGTGAAGAGGCCACAACAGTGCTCACCAAAGAGCCGCGGCCACTTCAAACAGCTAATCGGTTACGGTACTGGGAGTTGGAACCCTACCCACCCTGAGGATAGGGCTATCAATGTTAAACACCCAGAAATCAATAATGTGTTGTCTCTACATGCAACTGTGGCAGCCAATCATTGGCCATCGTGGTGACATGATGACCTAACTGCTGTAGCCAGTGATGGGCTTTAGTGGTCATACGTCATCAGTGTGGGACCACCAGTAAGAAATCACCAATTCATATCAGTAACCCTGCATGTATACATTCATATGATTGGATCGGGCACAGAAAAACTACAAAAAAAGCCAATAAATGTTTTCTTTTCCTTTTTCACTGGCAATGGAAAAAAAATTATCCGTCATGGAAAACTTGTCTGGGTCATGTGAAAGAACATCAATATGGAACCCCAACATAAGTGGTCAATGGGATCCACCACTGTGTTGTGATTTCTGTTCAAAACCGAAAAAATATATAAGAATAGAGAAATATATAAGAAAAGTGCATAACTGTTCATTTTACAATAAACTAGCGTACATACCCAGCGTTGCCCATATGTACACATCTACCTCAATTATTTTGTAATGCCATGTCTTACCTAGAAATACTCATTGTTGTCTTTTGTCCAATTAGAGAGGTGCATTTTTACAATCCTTTTTTAACCACTTAAGGACACAGCCAGTTTTGACCTTAAAGGGGTTGTGCAGCCGATGTATATTGATGACCTATCCTCAGGATAGGTCGTCAGTATCTGATCAGTTGGGGTACGAGCGCTAATTCCTTGTCAAGATTACACTGCGGGTCGTCTCAGAAGTCTTGCGGCACAGTGTAATCACAAAGGCTTGTCCCATTCACGCTGTACAGCTGCTTAAAGAAAGACGATGTGCAGTGTTATCTTGAAGGTGAAGTAGCACTCGTACGAGCTGATCAGCGGGGGTGCCAAGAGTCAGACCCCCATGAGCAAATATTGATAACCTATCTTGAGGATACCTGTAGGTCATCAATATGTACTGGCCGCACAACCCCATTAAGGACCAAACCTAATTTTGCGAATCTGACATTTATTTATATGGTAATAACTTTGTAATGCTTTTACTTATCCAATTGAGTTCTCATGCATATGACCGTAAGCATTTTGCTGTCCGCAAACCGCAGATCCACAAAATACAGAAGCGATCCATGTGCCGCCCGCATTTTTTTGCTGACGCATTGACCTCAACTGGTCCGCGATCTGGACTTGTTCTATCTTTTGCCGAACAGACATTTGGAAAGCACACAGATGCTTATGGTAGTTTGCATGAGGCCTGATTCTGAGACAGTTTTTTTGTGATACATTAGGACTTTATGTTAATAGTATATTTGGGTTGTTATGCTTTACCTTAATTTACAAAAAATAATCTACAATTTACTGAAAATTTTGAAAAACAGTTAACAATTAGTATTCACTATATGTCTACTTTATGTTAGCATCATGGGCTGGGCTGAAGGGAAGGGGTTAGGTTAAGAAATTGGCATTGGGGAGGGAGGGGCGCCATTTCAGTTTCCCCCTCAGGCAGCAGAAAGGCTAGGTGCACCCCTGCGTACATACAACTTTTTGATTGCTTTTTATTCCACTTTTTGGGAAGCAGGATGAAGAAAAGGCAGCAATTCCACCATGGCTTTTTGGATTTTACTTTTACAGTGTACACTGTGCAGGAAAAATGGCATCTTAACTTTATTCTGTTGGTCAGTATGATTACAGAGATACCAATTTTATTTAAAAAAAATTATAAGTTTTAACCCTTTTACAACACAAAAGCGTTTATGAAAAAAATCATGTTTTTGTGTCATCATTTTTTTGATTGATTGATATTATGGTTTTTGTGAGGCAAGGTGATGAAAAAAATGGCTGTTTTGGCACAGTTGTTTTTTTTTAAAGCATTCACCTGATGAATTAAATTGTGATATTTTTATAGAGCTGGTCATTACCGATGCAGCAATACCTAATATGTATATTTTTTAAAGACATAGTAAAAGCCTTGATTAGGGGAAAGGGGCATTTTTTTACTTTGTATTTTAATCCCACTAGGTAACTACAATTTTTGCTGGTTCAATGCAGTATCGCTGGTTCAATGCAGTAAACTTCAAGCTGCATTGTATTGCAGTGAACCTGTCCGTTTTCATACTTAAAGTTGCTTTCTTACATGTCAGACCCGGAAGCCTTCATAAGGCTTTCAGTTGATGGAGACAGAAAAGGGGCCTCATCCTCTTTAAAATCCTTAGATGCCATGGTCAGTATTGACTGTGGCATCTAAGGGGTTAATCTGCCAGCATTGGAGTCAGTAACAGCCAGGCCCCTGTCCTGATCCAGCAAACACAGCTTTTGTGCCTGACTGATCAGAGCACTATACATGTACAGTGCATTGTGTGAACCTTATGTTCACTGCGTCATACATGTATAGCACATGTCAAAAGTCTGCTGTGATTGGTGAATATGGGAAAAATGTGTGCTGTGATTGGTTGCTATGGGCAACATACAGTTGGTCTTTCAGAAAGCACATGCAGGGAGATGAGAGGCAGACTTAAATGCGGGGGAGATAAGATGCAGGGAGAGAAGCAGTGCCTCAGCAGCTATAGTTACATAAGTGTATAAGATGCAAACTGCATCATAGAATGCTATGGGCAACAAACAGTTTGTCTTTTAGAGAGCACATGTAGAGAGATTACCACTCACAAATCCTTTGAATCACAAAGGATCTTTTTTTTTTTCTGAAAACACGCAGGGAGAGGCAGATTGGGAAGTGCTGTAGTAAAATGAAAGCTGTGCTGTGATTGGGCAACAAACAGTTTGTCTTTTAGATAGAACATGTAGGGAGATGAGAGGCAGACTGAAAAGCAGGGGAGATGAGAGGCAAAGAGAAGCACTGCCTGAGCAGTTACAGTTACATTAGTGCATACATTTTAATGCATTATGCATGAAAAACACATTACTTTATTAACCTTCTAGAACCCTGTTGGCTGAACTTTACAACCCCCAGAATTTTAAGTTGGATCATGAAGTGTATATATACCAGCTTTTACCATGTACCAAGAGAATTTCCATAGGGGACTTATGGAAGATGATTTCAGGTCATGGGCTAAGTTGGAGGTACAGAAGCTTGAAGTTGATGACAGGTACCCTGCAAGAGTAATACACAATTCCAAAAACATAAACTTTAACTAAAACCTTTAACCTTTATGAGCTTAAGAACCAACAACACTCTCTTGACAAAAGAAAGAGCCTCACATGGATCCCTGCCCAGTGCATGGAAATTACTGTGAAAACTCATTTCCTCATTTCCTTGTCATTGTTGATATACTTCTGCATTATAATGATTATTACCTAATCCCGCTTATTCTTTGTGAAACATTTTGTCACTGTTTAGAACTAGGCAGAAGCTAGTTGTCCACTAAGATTATGGCCACACAGCCAGTTTTTAGAAGCCAAAACCAGGAGTGGATTCAAAAAAGTGGAGAGGTCATATTTGTCCTCTATACTTTCCTTTTATGATCCACTCCTGATTTTAGTTTCCAAAACTGCATGCAGAAACCTGACTGCATGGCCGTACCCTAAGGATTGATTTTAAACTTCTTGATTTTAAGCTTATTGAATGGTGACTCTCAATAAGGTCTACATATAGATTACCACAATTATGTTTCTATTTACTAGGCCACTAGGGTGAGGTCTCTAAACATACAGTAATTGCGTTATGCACATTCCAAAGCTCTGAAGAATTTATGAAACATGAAGGCATAGACCCATGAGATCTGTTGCCAATTTAGAAACACACATGGAGAGCAAGCAATAAAGAAAAAATGTGCTTGTTATGTTTTATGACCACAGACAGTCTTGTTTGTGTCAGAGATGATCTCCTTCTGAAAGACACAATCTTAGCTGAAGTAACCTTTACAAAATAGAGTGGACCTCTTGAAGCACAAACAAGTATTACATTGTATCAAATTGCACTAAAGCCTAGAAAAGAAGATTTCCATGAATAACAAATACCCCAATGTCTAACTGTAATGGGAGCCTACCTATGAGACCGATGGGGGTTTCTACACTCCCTAGATTCCCTAAGGCTGTTTTGTGAAAGGGACAAGTTCTAGGACCCCCAGCAATTAGCTGTTATTTATGGGGGAAGCTGACAGCAAATATAGAAATTACTTGCTCTGCCACCAAAGTGGAAATGGAACTTCAGGGTACACTCACACGACTTTTTTAATAGCCTTCACATGGCCGTTTTTAGAGCCATTGCGGTCTATGGTTCTATGCCCACTGCCATTTTTTAAAATGGGCAATCAATAATAGCTGTCAAAAATAGGACATATCCTACTTTGTTTTCAAGGACTGACAGTCCCCATTTAGGGGCCATTTTTAGTGACCGATTTTCAGAAAAACATCCTTGGCCATTAAAAAAGGAACATTTGGCAAATTTTAAGGACAGTTTTTTTCACTGTAGTGTGACTTGCCTTAGAGCACGGCCACACGGAGCGGCCGTGATACGGCAGGGTTGCGGCCATACTGCGGCAAAGAACTGTGCAGCCAATTAGCGCAGCTGCCTTCCATCTAACTACTGAAGATCACACTGTATAGAAGGTCTGCATTATTAATAGCCGCACTGTACCTTCAATACCGAATGGCCATTAACAATGAAGACCGACCATTAGTTAAATTAAAAGAAGCTGCGGACTAATTGGCCATGCGTATCTTGACCTCAGCATGACCACATGAAGAGGCCACTATCCTGTCGGGTTGTGGCCGTGCTGTGGTCAAGAACCACACAGCCTATTAGCCCACAGCTTCCTTTCATTTAACTAAAGAAGACCCTTACACAGTTTCCACTGAAATAAATGGATTGTCAGTAGAGTTGAGCGGACACCTGGATGTTCGGGTTCGGCAGGTTCGGCCGAACTTGAAAATAAAGTTCGGGTTCGGGACCCGAACTTGACCCCGAACCCGAACCCCATTGAAGTCAATGGGGACCCGAACTTTTGGGCATTAAAATGGCTCTAAAATAGTCCTGGAAAGGGCTAGAAGGCTGCAAAAGGCATCAAAATGTGCTTAAGAGCATGAAAACTGTTCTGCAAACAAATGTGAATAGGGAAATGACTTAAAATAACATAAAATACAGAAAAATTAAAAATAATCTGGATCTAGAAGTAGGAGGTTGAGGAGGCGATGGATGGGTGGATGTGGCGGTGTAGGTTGACGTGGCGGTGTAGGTGGAAGCGGCGGTGAAGGAGGAATAGGTAGCCAACACTGATTTGTGTTATTTTTTATTTTTAAATTGGGGTATCCCCCAAAATATTGGGACATATAATAAAATAAAACAAAGAATAAGGGCACTTGAGTACAAGAATGGATGGTTAAGGCTGGTATAAATGTCTATTCTGCACAAGGTACGGACAAGTCCTGTGGGATCCATGCCTGGTTCATTTTAATAAACGTAAACTTGTCCACATTGGCTGCGGCCTGTGATAATGCTCTCTGCCGTGCTAAACACACTTTCACACTATACACTGGCTGCAGGTCAGCACCTCCAAGGCTGACAAAGCTTTTCCACATTTGGGCCATGCTAACCCTGCCTTCTCAGGTGCTGGCGGTGCCCCAGCTGCGTTAACGACCTCTTCCTCCTCCTCTGCCTTTGCCTTGTGCTTCCACTGTGCCCCCGCTGTCAGGTGGGAATGCCATCAGCAGCGTGCGCTTGTAGTCGCGCATCTTCCGATCAGTAACAGATGTTTTCACTAAATTTAGTTCCCTGTCAGCAATGTAGAGAAGGGGTTCATTCACGGCAAAAGGGGGTTCATGTCACCCAGCAATAGAACAGAGGATTTTGAGAGATTTAGGCCCCTGTCACCCAGGCACAGCAGGGGTTCATTCACGGTAAAAGGGGGTTCATGTCATCCAGCAATAGAACAGAGGATTTTGAGAGATTTAGGCCCCTGTCACCCAGGCACAGCAGGGGTTCATTTACGGCAAAAGGGGGTTCTTGTCACCCAGCAATAGAACAGAGGATTTTGAGAGATTTAGGCCCATGTCACCCAGGCACAGCAGGGGTTCATTTACGGCAAAAGGGGGTTCTTGTCACCCAGCAATAGAACAGAGGATTTTGAGAGATTTAGGCCCCTGTCACCCAGGCACAGCAGGGGTTCATTCACGGCAAAAGGGGGTTCTTGTCACCCAGCAATAGAACAGAGGATTTTGAGAGATTTAGGCCCCTGTCACCCAGACACATCAGGGGTTCATTCACGGCAAAAGGGGGTTCATGTCACCCAGCAATACAACAGAGGATTTTGAGAGATTTAGGCCCCTGTCACCCAGGCACAGCAGGGGTTTGTATACCCCAAAAATGGTAAAATGTCACCCGACAATTGAAAATAAGATTTTTTTCAATTTAGGGCACTAAAATTGGCACTTTTTTTAAATTAAAATGGCTCTAAAATAGTCCTTGAAAATGCTAGAGGGATGTAAAAGGCAGTAAAATGTGCTTAAGAGCATGGCAACTGCTGTGCAAACAAATGTGGATAGGTAAATAACTTAAAATTAAATAAAATAACTAAAAATTACAAATTATTAACCTGCAACTCAGAGAAGGAGGTGGATATGGAGTCGGAGGTTGAGGAGGCGGTGAATGTGGTGTTGTAGGTGGAGGCAGCAATGGAGGAGGAGGAGGAGGTAGCCAACAATGTTTTTTTTATTTTTTTATTGGGGTAGGTAGCCCCCAAAATATTGGGACAAATAAAAAAAAAGAAAACAAAGAATCATTGCACTTGACTTGAGTACAAGAATGTATGTTTGATGGTGGTATAAATGTCTATTCTGCACAAGTACAGACAAGTCTTGTGGGATCCAAGCCTGGTTCATTTTAATGAACATGAGCTTGTCCACGTTGGCTGTGGACAGGCGGCTGCGTTTGTCTGTAATGACGCCTCCTGCCGTGCTAAATACACGTTCAGAGAGCACACTGGTTGCAGGGCAGGCCAGCACCTCCAAGGCATACAGGGCAAGCTCTGGCCATGTGGACAATTTGGAGAGCCAGAAGTTGAATGGGGCAGAACCATCAGTCAGTACGTGTAGTCGTGTGCACACATACTGCTCCACCATGTTGTTCAAATGCTGCCTCATGTTAACACGCTCCATATCAGCAGTTGGGGCCGGTTGTTGCGGCAAGGTGACAAAGCTTTTCCACATGTCGGCCATGCTAACCCTGCCTTCTGAGGTGCTGGCACTGACACAGCTGCGTTGGCGACTTCTTCCTCCTCCCCTGCCTTCGCCTTGTGCTTCCACTTGTCCCCCGGCGTCAGTCGGGAATGCTCTCAGGAGCGCATCTACTAGCGTGCGCCTGTAGTCGCGCATCTTCCGATCACGCTCCAGTGAGTAAATTAAGGACAGCACATTGTCTTTGTAACGGGGATCCAGCAGGGTGGCCACCCAGTAGTCAGCACACGTTAAAATGTGGGCAACTCTGCAGCCGTTGCGCAGGCACTGCAGCATGTAGTCGCTCATGTATGCCAGGCTGCTCAGTGGTAAGGACAAGCTGTCCTCTGTGGGAGGCGTATCGTCTGCATCCTCCGTATCCCCCCAACCACGCACCAGTGATGGGCCCGAGCTGCGTTGGATACCCCCCCTCCTGTGAACATCCTCCTCCTCGTCCTCCAGTAGTGGGACCTGGCTGGCCAAATTTGTGCCTGGCCTCTGCTGTTGCAAAAATCCTCTTTCTGAGCCACTTCTAAAAGACTGGCTTGAAAGTGTTAGAGATGACCCCTCTTCCTCCTCCTCCTCCTGGGCCACATCCTCTTCCATCATCGCCCTAAGTGTTTTCTCAAGGAGAAGTTGTATTGTAATGCTGATAACGGCGTCATCGCCACTGGCCATGTTGGTGGAGTACTCGAAACAGCGCAACAGGGCACACAGGTCTCGCATGGAGGCCCAGTCATTGGTGGTGAAGTGGTGCTGTTCCGCAGTGCGACTCACCCGTGCGTGCTGCAGCTGAAACTCCACTATGGCCTGCTGCTGCTCGCACAGTTTCTCCAGCATGTGCAAGGTGGAGTTCCACCTGGTGGGCACGTCGCATATGAGGCGGTGAGCGGGAAGGCCGAAGTTACTCTGTAGAGCAGACAGCCGAGCGGCGGCAGGATGAGAACGCCGGAAGCGCGCACAGACGGCCGCACTTTATGCAGCAGCTCTGACATGTCGGGGTAGTTGTGAATGAATTTCTGCACCACCAAATTCAGCACATGCGCCAGGCAAGGGATGTGCGTCAAACCGGCTAGTCCCAGAGCTGCAACGAGATTTCGCCCATTATCGCACACCACCAGGCCGGGCTTGAGGCCCACTGGCAGCAACCACTCGTCGGTCTGTTGTTCTATACCCCGCCACAACTCCTGCGTGGTGTGGGACCTGTCCCCCAAATACATCAGTTTCAGAACGGCCTGCTGACGTTTACCCCTGGCTGTGCTGAAGTTGGTGGTGAAGGTCTGTCGCTGACCGGATGAGGAGGTGGTAGAAGAGGAGGAGGAAGCCGAGTAGGAAGAGGAGGCAACAGGAGGCAAAGAATGATGCCCTGCGATCCTTGGCGGCGGAAGGACGTGCGCCAAACAGCTCTCCGCCTGGGGCCCAGCCGCCACTACATTTACCCAGTGTGCAGTTAGGGAGATATAGCGTCCCTGGCCGTGCTTACTGGTCCACGTATCTGTGGTTAGGTGGACCTTGCCACAGATGGCGTTGCGCAGTACACACTTGATTTTATCGATACTTGGTTGTGCAGGGAGGGCACGGCTCTCCTGGAGAAATAGTGGCGGCTGGGAACGACGTACTGTGAGACAGCAAGCGACATGAGCTGTTTGAAGCTGTCCGTCTCCACCAGCCTGAATGACAGCATTTCAAAGGCCAGCAGTTTAGAAATGCTGGCATTCAGGGCCAGGGATCGAGGGTGGCTAGGTGGGAATTTACGCTTTCTCTCAAAGGTTTGTGAGATGGAGAGCTGAACGCTTCCGTGTGACATGGTGGAGATGCTTGGTGACGGAGGTGGTGTTGTTGGTGGCACATCCTCTGTTTGCTGGGCGGCAGGTGCCAACGTCCCTCCAGAGGTGGAGGAAGAGGACGAGGCAGCAGCAGCAGAAGAGGGAGCAGGAGGGGCCTGAGCCCTTTCTTGGTTTTGAAGGTGCTTACTCCACTGCAGCCCGTGTCTCGCATGTAGATGCCTGGTCATGCAGGTTGTGCTAAGGTTCAGAACGTTAATGCCTCGCTTCAGGCTCTGATGGCACAGCGTGCAAACCACTCGGGTCTTGTCGTCAGTACATGGTGTGAAGAAGTGCCATGCCAGGAAACTCCTTGAAGCTGCCTTTGGTGTGCTCTGTCCCTGTTGACGGTGGCCAGTAGCAGGCGAACTGTTTTGGCGACAGCTGCTCTGCTTTTGCACCCTGCTCCCACTTTTGCTACGCTGTTGGCTCGGTCTCACCACTGCCTCTTCCTCCGAACTCTGAAAGTCAGTGGCACGACCTTCATTCCATGTGGGGTCTAGGACCTCATCGTCCCCTGCATCGTCTTCCACCCAGTCTTCCTCCCTGACCTCCTTTTCGGTCTGCACACTGCAGAAAGACGCAGCAGTTGGCACCTGTGTTTCGTCATCATCAGAGACGTGCTGAGGTGGTATTCCCATGTCCTCATCAGGAAACATAAGTGGTTGTGCGTCAGTGCATTCTATGTCTTCCACCCCTGGGGAAGGGCTAGGTGGATGCCCTTGGGAAACCCTGCCAGCAGAGTCTTCAAACAGCATAAGAGACTTTTGCATGACTTTAGGCTCAGACAGGTTCCCCGATATGCACGGGGGTGATGTGACAGACTGATGGACATGGGTTTCAGGCGCCACCTGTGCGCTTTCTTCAGAAGACTGGGTGGGAGATAATGTGAACGTGCTGGATCCACTGTCGGCCACCCAATTGACTAGCTGTCACGGCTGAGGATGGGGGAAACCCTCAGCCGTGCGATGCCAGGAGATGGTAGGTCGCTACTTGGTCAGGACCACAGAATTAGGTAGCAGGTCATCTCCTAGAGCTTCCCTAATCTGACCCTGACTTCTAGCTGCATGAGCCGCCCTTGAAGGTAGGAGGGCTCATGCTCAGGAACCTCGGATCCCTTCTGACCCTCCGCCGATCCCTGAACTAGGAGCTGGGTAGACAGCCCGTTCCTCCTGGACGCGGAGAAACAGGAGTCTAAAGTGGCCAAGCTACAAGGGGAACAGAAACAACTTATGGCAATGGCAGGTAAATGCAACAAACACCACACTCACCTGCCACAGACAACAAAGCCTGGAACCCATGTCAGACATCCCAACCTGCAAAAACTCATTTCAGGGAGGTGCACTTCTCATTTAAGGGAGGTTTTCTTTTTTTTTCTTTCACAAACTTTTTATTACATTTTCCAAACATATGCAGTATCTGCACACTTTGCTCTATGGTGTGGAGGATTGGGCTCATTACCCTGCCCCAAATTATCATATTTATGTATATGATTAAAGGGATTCTGTCACCACCTATAAGCCCTGTGAGCTAAACATATGCTCATGTCCAGGGCAGCATTCTGATTTCTAAGGTGGCCTTATAAAAGCTATTTGTGGCTTTATTCTGCGGAAAAAAACGGTTTTACTAACCTGTCAATCATTTAATTAAGGTGCCCAAGCAGGGGATGTCTGTGGATGCATGGTGCCCGGCCGCACGCATCGCCGTTCGTGCCCAGCGCCGCCTTCTACTCCTCAGTGCCGCCTCTCCCTCCCTCCCCCTCCTCAAACTTTAAGATCCCGAATTTAACACTGGGGTAAATAATATAATTAAAATGGAGGGTTAAATATGTAAATGTATTTAAAAAAAATACATATCTCTCAATAGTTATATAGCTACTGAATGAGACAGAAAAAGGGACGCCTTTAACATATATATCTCCTTGAGAAGCCAATTTGATCCTAAAGGGTTAATTCAACCTGTAATGTAAACTCTGTGTCCTGTCACTTCTCTTATCTCTCTGCTCTGCTATCAGTAAACCGGGATATATTGTCTCACATGCGGGAGTCAGGGAGCCGCTATCTAATAGCGGGAGACTAGCGTGAGACTCCCTGAACGTCCGGGAGACTTGAGATCCCTGCCATGTGCAAGTGCTGCTGTCCAGAATACAAATGAAGACAGCACACACCACACATCACACAGGAACCCAGGACCATAAGCTGCAATAACAATGACCACACACACACCTTCATAACACCATGAAACGTAATTTATGACCACAAGGGTGGCCCTCACTGACAGATGGTATTAGCCAGGAGGATGACTTCAGCTAACCATGGCTGAAGTACCCCTCAGAGTCTGGCATCCAGCAGGAGCTAAATAGCCCCAAGTGGCCACACCCACACACACACCCAGTGTTCACAAACTAAGAAGGGAGTTAACCCTTCCTACACCAGGCAATGGAAAAAGCCACTTAAAGGGGAAGTGTCCAAATAAACATCACACTGCAGCTGTTACCGCAGGCAACGACATGCGTTGCAACCATGTCCTGGGAGTCAGCCAGAAGGCCGAGACACTGCCACCACATGTACACAATACCAAACGTTGCCACGGGCAGCCACAGTGAAGGGAAGTGTCACAGTGCACACCTACATAAACCTCGTGCACACCAGACATACAAAGTGCATACATACACACACACCCAACCAGGTGTAACCGCATGCACTTGACAGCAAGCTGCCTAGCAACAGCTCAGGCTGCTATACTGCCAAGAACCAAATCATGTTGCCAGCGGCAACCACACGAGAGGCAACATACCAGCAGCCCTCACCATGTGGTTGACAATAAAACCAAACAGCAGGCAACTGCATGCGGATCCTGAGTCACGACCATGACCACAGTCGTGACACTAGCGCCTGTACTTGCTCAGGCCTTACCAGGAGGAGGGGGAGGGAGGGAGAGCGGGAGGCGTCACAGAAGATTATGAGGCGGCGCTGAGGTCGGGAAAGGCGGCGCTGGGCACGAACGGCGGTGGGTGCGGCCGGCAGCTTGGATCCATTTACATCCCCTTGGGCACCTTATTTTTTTGACTGACAGGTTAGTAATAGCGTTTTTTTTGCAAAATGAGCCTACAGATTACATTTATAAGACCACATTAGGAATCGTGAAGGCACCCTGAAAATAAGCATATTTTTATCTTAAAGTGGTGAAACCTGGTGACAGAATCCCTTTAAGTATGTTAAAAATAATTAACCGCCAATATAAACCCTGATGTAGGGTATTGCACTCTATATTTTTTTTTAACTCCATATGACAGCGGTATTTCTGGCCTAAATGTGACAGTCACCTATGCAAGTGTAATCCCAGATGTGCAGTATATCAGAGGGATTTTTCACCACAGTATCCTAAAAGCCTTATTTGTGGCCTAAATGTGACAGTCACCTATGCACGTGTAATCACAGATGTGCACTATATCAGAGGGTTTTTTCACCACAGTATCCTATAAGCCTTATTTGTGGCCTAAATGTGACAGTCACTTATGCACGTGTAATCCCAGATGTGCAGTATATTAGAGGGTTTTTTCACCCTAACCAAAAAGCTGTATTTCTGTCCTAAATGTGACAGTCACTTATGCTTGTCTAATCCCAGATGTGCAGTATATTAGAGGGTTTTTTCACCCCAGTATGCCAAAGCCGTATTTATGGCCTAAATGTGACAGTCACTTATGCACGTGTAATCCCAGATGTGCAGTATATGAGAGGCTTTTTTCACCCCAGTATGCCAAAGCCGTATTTATGGCCTAAATGTGACAGTCACTTATGCACGTGTAATCCCAGATGTGCAGTATATTAGAGGCTTTTTTTCACCCCAGTAACCAAAAAGCCGTATTTCTGGCCTAAATGTGACAGTCACTTATGCACGTGTAATCCCAGATGTGCAGTATATGAGAGGCTTTTTTCACCCCAGTATGCCAAAGCCGTATTTATGGCCTAAATGTGACAGTCACTTATGCACGTGTAATCCCAGATGTGCAGTATATTAGAGGCTTTTTTCACCCCAGTAATCAAAAAGCCGTATTTCTGGCCTAAATGTGACAGTCACTTATGCATGTGTAATCCCAGATGTGCAGTATATTAGAGGGTTTTTTCATCCTGACCAAAAAGCTGTATTTCTGTCCTAAATGTGACAGTCACTTATGCACGTGTAATCCCAGATGTGCAGTATATTAGAGGCTTTTTTCACCCCAGTAACCAAAAAGCCGTATTTCTGGCCTAAATGTGACAGTCACTTATGCTTGTCTAATCTCAGATGTGCAGTATATTAGAGGGTTTTTTCACCCTAACCAAAAAGCTGTATTTCTGTCCTAAATGTGACAGTCACTTATGCACGTGTAATCCCAGATGTGAAATATATTAGAGGCTTTTTTCACCCCACTAACCAAAAAGACGTATTTCTGGCCTAAATGTGACAGTCACTTATGCATGTGTAATCCCAGATGTGCAGTATATGAGAGGCTTTTTTCTCCCCAGTATGCCAAAGCCGTATTTATGGCCTAAATGTGACAGTCACTTATGCATGTGTAATCCCAGATGTGCAATATATTAGAGGCTTTTTTCACCCCAGTAACCAAAAAGACTTATTTATGGCCTAAATGTGACAGTCACTTATGCTTGTCTAATCCCAGATGTGCAGTATACTAGAGGGTTTTTTCACCCTAACCAAAAAGATGTATTTCTGTCCTAAATGTGACAGTCACTTATGCACGTGTAATCCCAGATGTGCAGTATATTAGAGGCTTTTTTCTCCCCAGTATGCCAAAGCTGTATTTCTGGACTTGCAGATAGCCTGTGCTGGTGCACTATCGTTGCATAAAATGGCTGCCGATCATGTATTGCTATTGATTAACTGAAGAAAAAAAAGTTCATTTTCAGCAGTAGTTGGCTCAGGGCAGGCTTAAAAAAATTGTGCACTGCACCCACAAAACACTTTTGCTGTAGATCACTGAGTACAAAAAACAGTTCTTGATAAGATTACTCCCTGATCTCTCCCTCACAGCAACTGCAGCATCTCCCTACACTAATCCGAGCAGAGTGACGGGCGGCGCTACGTGACTCCAGCTTAAATAGAGGCTGGGTCACATGCTGCAGTTTGCCAATCACAGCCATGCCAATAGTAGGCATGGCTGTGATGGCCTTTTGGGGCAAGTAGTATGACGCTTGTTGATTGGCTGCTGTGCAGCCTTTCAAAAAGCGCCATAAAAATCGACGAACACCAAACCCGATCCCGAACTTTTACGTAAATGTTCGGGTTCGGGTCCGGGTGCCGAAAACCCTAAAGTTTGGTACAAACCCGAACTTTACAGTTCGGGTTCGCTCAACTCTAATTGTCAGTATGGCGCGTGGACATTGTAGGTCATCCACAGCAGAAGACACTCTTTACTGCTTTTTTTCTCTGAATAATAAATTCTTAAAATGAACACCTCCATCTATTAAAGGGGTTGTATTATGAAGAATGCTAAGGCATATGGACATTAGTGAGTAATACCACTTTTCCCCCTCAGTCGCTTCTATGAGGGATATATTTGGCAGAAAGTCAAACTTCCTGTGATGTGATATTGGTAGCCTATCCTGAGGTTAGGCCATCAATATTCTGTTCTCATAATCCCTTCAAGACCTCTTTCATACCATGTTTTCCTATGTACATTTTGGAGACTTTAGAGAAATGTATTCCTGTGGAATTCACTTTTACGTGTGACAGTTTTGGAAAATCATTTCCAAAAAAGCATAACAAAAAGTTAACATAATAATTATTCCTTAAGAACTTTGTATACACTTTACTTACATAGTACTCCTTATGAGGTATAAATCTTTTCTTCTTGCAGGCAGCCTAAAAAAATCTGCTGTTTTCCCTTTTGGAATCTGTATGTGGTTTATCTGCCTTCTGCAGACATTCATGTGGCTTGGTACTAACTGGGTAACCTCCATCTGAGCTCCCACAATGCACTGCTCTCTAGTAACAAGAAGTCAGCAGAACTTTGTATTTGGCATTATGTCTGACCATAGAATAAAACATTGTGTCATTAGAATGTAGAACAAGATAACTACAGCAACCTTTCCTTAAAAGAGGTTATCCAACAGTAGAGCGTTACTATGCAATGAATAGGTCATTTCAAAAGAAGTACTATTGCAATATACATACCATACAATAAAATGTTTTTTTTGTTTTTTTTTGTACATTACATTTCCTCTGTGATAGCACCCCCTGCTGTCTCTACTATGCCCGAAATTCTTTTCCACCTTCTCCTCCATTCAGCAGTGGACCAACATGCTCTCCTTTTCTTCTCAGTGCCAACATAGTGATCCCACAGGGAAGCAGCTGAAGTGGACCAGACACTGTTTGTTCATTCGTCACTGCTTCTAAAGAATTATATAGCTATATCTCTCTACACACAATGTAGACAGAAATTGTGTGCATGTGTGTGTATGCATATGTGTTTGCGTGCAATAAGGTGGGAGGGGGCAAAAAGACTTTCTGCAAAGACTGCCATGTGACCTAAGGCTGGCCCTAGATAGAATCATGCAACAGTACAGATTCCAAACAAAACAATAAACTAAACTGTTAAACTACAGATCCAAGAATGCTCAGAAATCACACTTGACTCTGTGGAATTACAAATACCAGAAAATACTGAATATGCACTAAACTAGTAAAAGGTCAGAGTAAATGAGGAAAAAATAAAGGAACAAGACTACAAGAAAAGTACAAGAAAAACAGTAAAGTCAACAACAAGAATGAAGTGATACCTGGATATAAACAGGCTCCACAAACAACACTCCACCCTAATCAACCAGGCATGGCTCGATAATAAACAAACCTAATTCAGATGTAAGGCAGGTATGCAACTGTTTAAACAAAGTTAGTAACTAATTGAACTTGAAGCAATTGTCAGACCCCTTTTGCTCATAACAGTGTTATGGACTATTTTCTATGCAGTAGAATGTCATGCCCGCCGCCATTCTGCTATCTGGGGCTGGCACAGGTACCACATCAGTAACCCTGCTGCTGCCCAGCATCTGAACCCCACTGGCCCTCCTCTGCCCTCCAGCAGCAGGGATGGCCATCTGCAGGAGACCGAAGCCTGCACCTGGCTGCTAGGCCCCTTCCTCTGTCCTGTAGGGCACGCATGCTTCCTGGCTCTTGAAGGGCCAGCACACCCTTACACCAATCGTCACCAGTCAATAACTGGAACCTGGGGCTACTTAAGGCGCCTTTCCTAGGGAGAGGATCCTGAGAAATAGGTTGCTTAGCTTGCTAGTTCCCTGTCAAGGTGTGCCATTCTGTTTGTCTGCCCATGTACCATGTTCTGCCCGTTTCCTGACTCTGATCTTCCACTGCCTGACCTGACTTGTGCCTGGTTATATTTGCTGTCTGCCTTTAACTCTGACTTGTTTTATGGATTTGCACGAACTCTACCTGCCCTATCCTTGGCTTGCACCTTACCACGGTTTTGTCTTATCCCTTGATGCTCCACACTGGTGTTTTTGACCAGTGTGAATCAGATATCACACTGGGACTACTCCATGATGTAGCAGCCTGGTGGCTTTCCTGCAGTGAAGACCAGGTCTCTGTATAGGGGTTAAAGAGTAAATACCAAGGGACTGACAGGATAATGGTCTTAGATTTAGCTCAAAGTCAAACCAGTCGGTTGATATAATGACACCACACCCGCTGACCGTTACAAGCAGAAGACTGGATAAAGGGTAACAAGAGCTGTCTGCAATGCACTCCTGGCTGATATACTGTAGGTATATATGCTGTCCCAGCTATTGGTTCTCAATCAGAATTCATATTATTACATTCTGTTATATCTGTTATATACTATACTTATTGTACTTTGCTGCTATCTAGTGGTCATTGTTATATATGGTTTTAGGAAGTTATCTATGGTTGTAATTCATTATGTCAGTCATCTTGTAACTCCTTTTCTGTGAGCTCATATCCTGTGACCTGCAGTCTTTTCTTGTTTGTGCATCACAGAGCTGTAGAGAGGATTTCCTATGATCTCTATCATTATTTCTCAAGGTACATTCAATAAATTACCTAAAGACATATCCACTGAATCCACTGAAATTCTCCTTGCAACTGGTGTCGCTAGGGGAATCATTATAGCGCATTCACCATCTTCCATTGCTTGTACAAGAGATTGCCACTCACACTCAGATACTGAATCAGAGATCCCAGATGCTGCGGGAGGCCCTTGAGGGGAAACCGATTGACCATAAAGAATGTGAGTATCTTGGACCATCCAACCCTAGGGTGGCTACTTTTTACAGTCTTCCAAAAATACACAAAGAAACTAGTCCCCTCAAGGGCCGACTGATAGTATCTGAGATAGGTAGCCTCACTGAACATGCAGGCACCTACATCGACCAAATACTTTGTCCATTTGTCACAGCCCTACCATCGTATCTACTGGACATGACGGATCTACTCAAATGTATCGTTGGCATTACATTGGAACCAGATATTTGGCTAGCATCTACAGGGAGTGCAGAATTATTAGGCAAGTTGTATTTTTGAGGATTAATTTTATTATTGAACAACAACCATGTTCTCAATGAACCCAAAAAACTCATTAATATCAAAGCTGAATATTTTTGGAAGTAGTTTTTAGTTTGTTTTTAGTTTTAGCTATTTTAGGGGGATAATTATTAGGCAACTTAACAAAAAACTAATATATACCCATTTCAATTATTTATTTTTACCAGTGAAACCAATATAACATCTCAACATTCACAAATATACATTTCTGACATTCAAAAACAAAACAAAAACAAATCAGTGACCAATATAGCCACCTTTCTTTGCAAGGACACTCAAAAGCCTGCCATCCATGGATTCTGTCAGTGTTTTGATCTGTTCACCATCAACATTGCGTGCAGCAGCAACCACAGCCTCCCAGACACTGTTCAGAGAGGTGTACTGTTTTCCCTCCTTGTAAATCTCACATTTGATGATGGACCACAGGTTCTCAATGGGGTTCAGATCAGGTGAACAAGGAGGCCATGTCATTAGATTTTCTTCTTTTATACCCTTTCTTGCCAGCCACGCTGTGGAGTACTTGGACGCGTGTGATGGAGCATTGTCCTGCATGAAAATCATGTTTTTCTTGAAGGATGCAGACTTCTTCCTGTACCACTGCTTGAAGAAGGTGTCTTCCAGAAACTGGCAGTAGGACTGGGAGTTGAGCTTGACTCCATCCTCAACCCGAAAAGGCCCCACAAGCTCATCTTTGATGATACCAGCCCAAACCAGTACTCCACCTCCACGTTGCTGGCGTCTGAGTCGGACTGGAGCTCTCTGCCCTTTACCAATCCAGCCACGGGCCCATCCATCTGGCCCATCAAGACTCACTCTCATTTCATCAGTCCATAAAACCTTAGAAAAATCAGTCTTGAGATATTTCTTGGCCCAGTCTTGACGTTTCAGCTTGTGTGTCTTGTTCAGTGGTGGTCGTCTTTCAGCCTTTCTTACCTTGGCCATGTCTCTGAGTATTGCACAACTTGTGCTTTTGGGCACTCCAGTGATGTTGCAGCTCTGAAATATGGCCAAACTGGTGGCAAGTGGCATCTTGGCAGCTGCACGCTTGACTTTTCTCAGTTCATGGGCAGTTATTTTGCGCCTTGGTTTTTCCACACGCTTCTTGCGACCCTGTTGACTATTTTGAATGAAACGCTTGATTGTTCGATGATCACGCTTCAGAAGCTTTGCAATTTTAAGAGTGCTGCCTCCCTCTGCAAGATATCTCACTATTTTTGACTTTTCTGAGCCTGTCAAGTCCTTCTTTTGACCCATTTTGCCAAAGGAAAGGAAGTTGCCTAATAATTATGCACACCTAATATAGGGTGTTGATGTCATTAGACCACACCCCTTCTCATTACAGAGATGCACATCACCTAATATGCTTAATTGGTAGTCGGCTTTCGAGCCTATACAGCTTGGAGTAAGACAACATGCATAAAGAGGATGATGTGGTCAAAATACTCATTTGCCTAATAATTCTGCACGCAGTGTATTGATGTTGAGGCACTATACACCTCAATCCCCCACAAAGGTTTGGCAGCGGCTAAGTATTTTTTAGACTCCAGGTCCAATGATTTGAAGGAATATATTCATTTTGTTATTCAACTCTTGGACTTTGTACTTACCCACAATTATTTTGTGTTTAATGGTCAATTCTACCACCAGCTGAGGGGCACCGCAATGGTTAGTCATGCGCACCGACCTACGCAAACTTGTCCTGGGCTAGTGGGAGGATATCATTGTTTTTTCCGAGACCATGACACACTGGACTAGATTTATCACCTTCTGGTCCAGATTTATAGATGACATTTTGTTACTATCGTCAGGAAAACAGGATGACTTTAAACTCTTTATGCGTGAGCTCAACACAAATCACATAGGGCTATACTTCAGATATGAACTTCAGATATGAACCCTGCTAAGATGGGATAGCTTCCAACTGAGACCACTGAGAAAGGGCATCCCTAAGGGACAATTCCTGAGGGTACGTAGAAATTGTTCAGACCATAGGGATTTCACCAGGCAGGCCTCACAATTATTTCATCATTTCAAACAGTCTATATGAGGCTTGGAGTAATGCTGAGTCCATGGATAGGTCCAATCAGAATTATCGGCACCTACGATACCGCATCCCAACAAGTTCGGGACGGTACTGGTCTCTTCTCAAAACAGACTCTGATCTGACAAACCTTCTCCCAGACTACCCTGCAATAACTTTCAGATGGGGACCCAGCATAGGGGACACATTAGTGCATAGTCACTGTCACAGGGCGCCGGCGGCGTGCTTCCCCCCTCCTGCGCCGCCGGCATCCTGGGATGACACGGCGGCAGTCACGCCCGCTGTGTTCTTCTGTAGCACCGAACGGGGAGCCGCTCGGCGTCCTGGTTGCCGGGGTAACGGGGGCAGAGCGCGCCCGGCCGCACGCTTCCTCTCTGTGCGGCCGGCGGCCCCCGTTCCCATAGTTACACTCAAGGGGGCTGAGCCACTCGGTGCTTGGCTACACACAGGGGGGAGGTCATGTGGCCCTGGCCACGTCACATGACCTCTGCTCTTCACTATATAAACAGGCAACCTGCTAGCCACAGGTTGCCTGTGATTTATTGTCCAAGGCTAGTTGTGACTGTGTACCCAGTGCTATTTGGATTTTGACCCGTGCTAATTTTTGACCCGCTACTGTTTGCTCCTAAGTTCCAGACGTGACCTCTTGGCTTGACCTTCAGCTTGTGACCTGACCTGTTCTTGTTTATTCCTCTGGTACTTATTTACTCTCCTGGTATTTGACCTTGACTTCTCCTGACTATTCGCTGCTTCTTCCATTTGCACTTGTCGCCCTCTTGGTATTGACTTGGTCCGTTCACTATCCATTGTTTGTCTTGTCTGTCCTCCCAGCACCTGCCGTCCAGTTGTCCCCTGTCATCAGGACTTGTGAGGCAAGTAGGCAGGGCCAGGGGTGAGGGTGGAGCGCAGTGGTCACTATCCTTCCCCCCTGTTTGTGCGTGAACGTGACCGTGACAGTCACTTTGAAGCCCCCACTAGGAATACCTGGCTACTGGATAGGAGACTAGGCACCCACAGGTGCGGCAAGTGTAAGGCATGCCCTTTTATCGAAGTGGGTGATACTTTCTCGAATAGTACCCAAGAACAGACCTATACTGCCTGTACGTTTGCAAACTGCAACACTGTGAGTGTACTTGGCTTAATGTGAATGCAGAAATAAATACATTGGCAAGACCTATAGAGCCTTCAAAAAAAGAATCTTGGAGCATGTTGGGAATGTTCGCAACAAACGCGACAAACCACTCTCAAGACATGTAATACTCCATCACAGAGGCAATGTTAACACACTGCAATTCTCCATGATTGAGACAATAAAACATTCCATCAGGGGAGGAGACTTCGATAAAATCCTAAAACAAAAGGAATCTAAATGGATTTATGTGTTAAACACTATTTCGACCTCTGGTCTTAATGAGAATATTGATTTTTCATGTTTTTTGTAGTCGGCCAATATAGCATCTTACTGATGGGGTAGTATATATTTGTCCCAGTTAAAACTAGTAATAGTTGGGAATATGTGGCCATTCCCTAAATTGGGCACTTTTACTCCCTCTAGTGATTTACTTTACCCTCTAAAAACTGACTGATTATTCAGATGGGTCTCACCAATATCTGCCGTCTGTTTTAACTACTAAGATATTACCCTCTTTTATATCTGATTTCGCCGATGTATTTTCTGAGAGTTGATGCCAGGATTTACCTCTGCATCAGGTATATGATTGTCCTATGAACCTTATTCCTGGAGCTAAGTTGCCAAAATCTAGGTTGTATAACCTTTCTGGACCTGAAAGACTGGCCATGAGAGAGTATATTGCTGAGAGTTTGGCTAAAGGACACATAAGACCTTCCAAATCCCCAGTGGCAGCAGGATTCTTTTTTCTTAAAAAAAAGGACGGCGGTCTTCGGCCAAGTCTGGATTTCCGTGAACTCAATCGGATTACTGTCCGTGATCCTTACCCTCTTCCCGATTCCTGATTTGTTTAACCAGATTGTTGGTGCCAAGGTGTTCTCCAAGTTGAACATAAGGGGGAATATAATCTGGTTAGGATCAAGGAAGGGGATGAATGGAAGATTTTAATACTCCTGAGGGGCACTTTGAGAACCTGGTCACGCCTTTTGGGTTGTCCAATGCTCCTGCAATTTTCCAGCATTTTGTGAATGACATTTTTCATCACCTTGTGGGGAGGTTTGTAGTTGTGTATTTGGATGACATTCTAATTCATTCTCCAGACGTGGAGATACAACAGGATCACGTTAGACAGGTGTTACAGATCCTAGGAGATAAATTGTATACAAAATTAGAGAAGTGTGTTTTTGCTGTACACAAGGTGCAGTTTTTGGGCTACCTGCTGTCTTCTTCAGGTTTTCGAATGGATCCAGAAAAAGTCCGTGCTGTATTGGACTGGGATCGACCCGAAAATCTGAAGGCTCTTATGCGGTTTTTGGGATTTGCCAACTATTGCTGAAAATTTATTCAGAACTATTCGACAATAGTAAAACCCTTAACTGACATGACTAAGAAAGGAACAGATGTTTCAGTGTGGTCTGATTCAGCGCTGCGAGCCTTTTCTGCGATTAAGGAATGCTTCCCTTCTGCCCCTATATTGGTGCAGCCGGATGTGTCACAACTAGAGTTGAGCGAACACCTGGATGTTCGGGTTCGAGAAGTTCGGCCGAACTTCCCGTAAATGTTCGGGTTCGGGATCCGAACCCGAACCGAACTTCGTCCCGAACCCGAACCCCATTGAAGTCAATGGGGACCTGAACTTTTGGGCACTAAAAAGGCTGTAAAACAGCCCAGGAAAGAGCTAGAGGGCTGCAAAAGGCAGCAACATGTAGGTAAATCCCCTGCAAACAAATGTGGATAGGGAAATGAATTAAAATTAAAATAAAAAAAATAAAAATGAACCAATATCAATTGGACAGAGGTCCCATAGCAGAGAATCTGGCTTCACGTCAGCAGAGAATCAGTCTCTTCATGCCATAGCAAAGAATCTGGCTTCATGTCAGCAGAGAATCAGTCTCTTCATGCCATAGCAGAGAATCTGGCTTCATGTCAGCGCAGAATCAGTCTTCATGTCATAGCAGAGAATCAGGCTTCACGTCACCCACCACTGGAACAGGCCACTGTCACACATTTAGGCCCCGGCACCCAGACAGAGGAGAGCGGTCCCGTAACAGAGAATCTGGCCTTATGTCAGCGCAGAATCTGTCTTCATGTCATAGCAGAGAATCAGGCTTCACGTCACCCACCACTGGAACAGGCCACTGTCACACATTTAGGCCCAGGCACCCAGGCAGAGGAGAGAGGTCCCGTAACAGAGAATCTGGCCTTATGTCAGCGCAGAATCTGTCTTCATGTCATAGCAGAGAATCAGGCTTCACGTCACCCACCACTGGAACAGGCCACTGTCACACATTTAGGCCCCGGCACCCAGACAGAGGAGAGCGGTCCCGTAACAGAGAATCTGGCCTTATGTCAGCGCAGAATCTGTATTCATGTCATAGCAGAGAATCAGGCTTCACGTCACCCGACACTGGAACAGGCCACTGTCACACATTTAGGCCCCGGCACCCAGACAGAGGAGAACGGTCCCGTAACAGAGAATCTGGCCTTATGTCAGCGCAGAATCTGTCTTCATGTCATAGCAGAGAATCAGGCTTCACGTCAGCCACCACTGGAACAGGCCACTGTCACACATTTAGGCCCAGGCACCCAGGTAGAGGAGAGCGGTCCCGTAACAGAGAATCTGGCCTTATGTCAGCGCAGAATCTGTATTCATGTCATAGCAGAGAATCAGGCTTCACGTCACCCACCACTGGAACAGGCCACTGTCACACATTTAGGCCCAGGCACCCAGGCAGAGGAGAGAGGTCCCGTAACAGAGAATCTGGCCTTATGTCAGCGCAGAATCTGTATTCATGTCATAGCAGAGAATCAGGCTTCACGTCACCCACCACTGGAACAGGCCACTGTCACACATTTAGGCCCAGGCACCCAGGCAGAGGAGAGAGGTCCCGTAACAGAGAATCTGGCCTTATGTCAGCGCAGAATCTGTCTTCATGTCATAGCAGAGAATCAGGCTTCACGTCACCCACCACTGGAACAGGCCACTGTCACACATTTAGGCCCAGGCACCCAGGCAGAGGAGAGAGGTCCCGTAACAGAGAATCTGGCCTTATGTTAGCGCAGAATCTGTATTCATGTCATAGCAGAGAATCAGGCTTCATGTCACCCACCACTGGAACAGGCCACTGTCACACATTTAGGCCCAGGCACCCAGGCAGAGGAGAGAGGTCCCGTAACAGAGAATCTGGCCTTATGTCAGCGCAGAATCTGTCTTCATGTCATAGCAGAGAATCAGGCTTCACGTCACCCACCACTGGAACAGGCCACTGTCACACATTTGGGCCCAGGCACCCAGGCAGAGGAGAGAGGTCCCGTAACAGAGAATCTGGCCTTATGTCAGCGCAGAATCTGTATTCATGTCATAGCAGAGAATCAGGCTTCACGTCACCCACCACTGGAACAGGCCACGGTCACACATTTAGGCCCCGGCACCCAGACAGAGGAGAGCGGTCCCGTAACAGAGAATCTGGCCTTATGTCAGCGCAGAATCTGTATTCATGTCATAGCAGAGAATCAGGCTTCACGTCACTCACCACTGGAACAGGCCACTGTCACACATTTAGGCCCAGGCAGAGGAGAGAGGTCCCGTAACAGAGAATCTGGCCTTATGTCAGCGCAGAATCTGTATTCATGTCATAGCAGAGAATCAGGCTTCACGTCACCCACCACTGGAACAGGCCACTGTCACACATTTAGGCCCAGGCACCCAGGCAGAGGAGAGAGGTCCCATAACAGAGAATCTGGCCTTATGTCAGCGCAGAATCTGTATTCATGTCATAGCAGAGAATCAGGCTTCACGTCACCCACCACTGGAACAGGCCACTGTCACACATTTAGGCCCAGGCACCCAGGCAGAGGAGAGAGGTCCCGTAACAGAGAATCTGGCCTTATGTCAGCGCAGAATCTGTATTCATGTCATAGCAGAGAATCAGGCTTCACGTCACCCACCACTGGAACAGGCCACTGTCACACATTTAGGCCCAGGCACCCAGGCAGAGGAGAGAGGTCCCGTAACAGAGAATCTGGCCTTATGTCAGCGCAGAATCTGTATTCATGTCATAGCAGAGAATCAGGCTTCACGTCACCCACCACTGGAACAGGCCACTGTCACACATTTAGGCCCCGGCACCCAGACAGAGGAGAGCGGTCCCGTAACAGAGAATCTGGCCTTATGTCAGCGCAGAATCTGTATTCATGTCATAGCAGAGAATCAGGCTTCACGTCACCCACCACTGGAACAGGCCACTGTCACACATTTAGGCCCAGGCACCCAGGCAGAGGAGAGAGGTCCCGTAACAGAGAATCTGGCCTTATGTCAGCGCAGAATCTGTATTCATGTCATATCAGAGAATCAGGCTTCACGTCACCCACCACTGGAACAGGCCACTGTCACACATTTAGGCCCCGGCACCCAGACAGAGGAGAGCGGTCACAAAACAGAGAATCTGGCCTTATGTCAGCGCAGAATCTGTCTTCATGTCATAGCAGAGAATCAGGCTTCACGTCAGCCACCACTGGAACAGGCCACTGTCACACATTTAGGCCCAGGCACCCAGGCAGAGGAGAGAGGTCCCGTAACAGAGAATCTGGCCTTATGTCAGCGCAGAATCTGTATTCATGTCATAGCAGAGAATCAGGCTTCACGTCACCCACCACTGGAACAGGCCACTGTCACACATTTAGGCCCTGGCACCCAGACAGAGGAGAGCGGTCCCGTAACAGAGAATCTGGCCTTATGTCAGCGCAGAATCTGTCTTCATGTCATAGCAGAGAATCAGGCTTCACGTCACCCACCACTGGAACAGGCCACTGTCACACATTTAGGCCCAGGCACCCAGGCAGAGGAGAGAGGTCCCATAACAGAGAATCTGGCCTTATGTCAGCGCAGAATCTGTCTTCATGTCATAGCAGAGAATCAGGCTTCACGTCAGCCACCACTGGAACAGGCCACTGTCACACATTTAGGCCCAGGCACCCAGGCAGAGGAGAGCGGTCCCGTAACAGAGAATCTGGCCTTATGTCAGCGCAGAATCTGTATTCATGTCATAGCAGAGAATCAGGCTTTACGTCACCCACCACTGGAACAGGCCACTGTCACACATTTAGGCCCAGGCACCCAGGCAGAGGAGAGAGGTCCCGTAACAGAGAATCTGGCCTTATGTCAGCGCAGAATCTGTATTCATGTCATAGCAGAGAATCAGGCTTCACGTCACCCACCACTGGAACAGGCCACTGTCACACATTTAGGCCCTGGCACCCAGACAGAGGAGAGCGGTCCCGTAACAGAGAATCTGGCCTTATGTCAGCGCAGAATCTGTCTTCATGTCATAGCAGAGAATCAGGCTTCACGTCACCCACCACTGGAACAGGCCACTGTCACACATTTAGGCCCAGGCACCCAGGCAGAGGAGAGAGGTCCCATAACAGAGAATCTGGCCTTATGTCAGCGCAGAATCTGTATTCATGTCATAGCAGAGAATCAGGCTTCACGTCAGGCACCACTGGAACAGGCCACTGTCACACATTTAGGCCCAGGCACCCAGGCAGAGGAGAGCGGTCCCGTAACAGAGAATCTGGCCTTATGTCAGCGCAGAATCTGTATTCATGTCATAGCAGAGAATCAGGCTTTACGTCACCCACCACTGGAACAGGCCACTGTCACACATTTAGGCCCAGGCACCCAGGCAGAGGAGAGAGGTCCCGTAACAGAGAATCTGGCCTTATGTCAGCGCAGAATCTGTATTCATGTCATAGCAGAGAATCAGGCTTCACGTCACCCACCACTGGAACAGGCCACTGTCACACATTTAGGCCCCGGCACCCAGACAGAGGAGAGCGGTCCCGTAACAGAGAATCTGGCCTTATGTCAGCGCAGAATCTGTCTTCATGTCATAGCAGAGAATCAGGCTTCACGTCACCCACCACTGGAACAGGCCACTGTCACACATTTAGGCCCAGGCACCCAGGCAGAGGAGAGAGGTCCCGTAACAGAGAATCTGGCCTTATGTCAGCGCAGAATCTGTATTCATGTCATAGCAGAGAATCAGGCTTCACGTCACCCACCACTGGAACAGGCCACTGTCACACATTTAGGCCCCGGCACCCAGACAGAGGAGAGGTTCATTCAACTTTGGGTTGCCCCGCAATATAATGGTAAAATGAAATTAAAAATAGTATTGAATGAGGAAGTGCCCTGGAGTAGAATAATATATTGTTAAGGGGAGGTAGTTAATATCTAATCTGCACAAGGGATGGACAGGTCCTGTGGGATCCATGCCTGGTTCATTTTTATGAACGTCAGCTTGTCCACATTGGCTGTAGACAGGCGGCTGCGTTTGTCTGTAATGACGCCCCCTGCCGTGCTAAATACACGTTCAGACAAAACGCTGGCCGCCGGGCAGGCCAGCACCTCCAAGGCATAAAAGGCTAGCTCTGGCCACGTGGACAATTTGGAGACCCAGAAGTTGAATGGGGCCGAACCATCAGTCAGTACGTGGAGGGGTGTGCACAGGTACTGTTCCACCATGTTAGTGAAATGTTGCCTCCTGCTAACACGTTCCGTATCAGGTGGTGGTGCACTTAGCTGTGGCGTGTTGACAAAACTTTTCCACATCTCTGCCATGCTAACCCTGCCCTCAGAGGAGCTGGGCGTGACACAGCTGCGTTGGCGACCTCTTGCTCCTCCTCTGCCTTCGCCTTGGGCTTCCACTGGTTCCCCTGTGACATTTGGGAATGCTCTCAGTAGCGCGTCTACCAACGTGCGCTTGTACTCGCGCATCTTCCTATCACGCTCCAGTGTAGGAAGTAAGGTGGGCACATTGTCCCATGTTCACGTCCGCGTCCGCGTCCCTTATTAGATGTTTTCCTCATTGTTCCCGTTCACCACAATTTTGAGAATGGCAAATTTGGGAATGCTTTTTCAACCCAGAACAAAAAGTCTGCTTTTACGTTCACTACAAATAACTTGACAAGCTAAAACTGTGCAGATTTGGTTGAATAGAGATGTGAGACCTGTTTTTTTTTTGCGCTGTGTGACAGTTATAGGTTTAATCACAGAATGACACTTCTATCAGCACGCTAGCGTGTGTCTTAGGTTTTTCTGAATGACACTATCAATACCTTCAATGTAAGATTTTCTTTTTGGGATAGATTTCAAGTAGGCCTCAAATACCACAAACTAGTTATTTTCAGAATGGCAAATTTGGGAATGCTTTTTCAACCCAGAACAAAAAGTCTGCTTTTACGGTCACTACAAATAACTTGACCAGCTAAAACTGTGCAGATTTGGTTGAATAGAGATGTGAGACCTGTTTTTTTTGCGCTGTGTGACAGTTATAGGTTTAATCACAGAATGACACTTCTATCAGCACGCTAGCGTGTGTCTTAGGTTTTTCTGAATGACACTATCAATACCTTCAATGTAAGATTTTCTTTTTGGGATAGATTTCAAGTAGGCCTCAAATACCACAAACTAGTTATTTTCAGAATGGCAAATTTGGGAATGCTTTTTCAACCCAGAACAAAAAGTCTGCTTTTACGGTCACTACAAATAACTTGACCAGCTAAAACTGTGCAGATTTGGTTGAATAGAGATGTGAGACCAGTTTTTTTTTGCGCTGTGTGACAGTTATAGGTTTAATCACAGAATGACACTTCTATCAGCACGCTAGCGTGTGTCTTAGGTTTTTCTGAATGACACTATCAATACCTTCAATGTAAGATTTTCTTTTTGGGATAGATTTCAAGTAGGCCTCAAATACCACAAACTAGTTATTTTCAGAATGGCAAATTTGGGAATGCTTTTTCAACCCAGAACAAAAAGTCTGCTTTTACGGTCACTACAAATAACTTGACCAGCTAAAACTGTGCAGATTTGGTTGAATAGAGATGTGAGACCTGTTTTTTTTTGCGCTGTGTGACAGTTATAGGTTTAATCACAGAATGACACTTCTATCAGCACGCTAGCGTGTGTCTTAGGTTTTTCTGAATGACACTATCAATACCTTCAATGTAAGATTTTCTTTTTGGGATAGATTTCAAGTAGGCCTCAAATACCACAAACTAGTTATTTTCAGAATAGCAAATTTGGGAATGCTTTTTCAACCCAGAACAAAAAGTCTGCTTTTACGGTCACTACAAATAACTTGACCAGCTAAAACTGTGCAGATTTGGTTGAATAGAAATGTCAGGTCGATTTTTTAGGAGCTGGGTGACAGGCTCAACTTGCCCCTGATGTAATATATGGCCAAAAAATAACCACACTGTTGATGGTTAAATGCACTTGGGTGACACAGGCTCAGCCTGCAGCTGATGTAGAATATGGCCAAAAAATAATCAGACTGTTGATGGTTAAATGCACTTGGGTGACACAGGCTCAGCCTGCAGCTGATGTAGTATATGGCCAAAAAATAACCAGACTGTTGATGGTTAAATGCACTTCGGTGACACAGGCTCAGCCTGCAGCTGATGTAGGATATAGCACAAAATAACCACACTATCGATGGTTAAATACGCTTGGTGATAGCTAGTGCTGGCGCACCACAAGTCACAAAATGGCTGCCAATCACCCCAGAAAAAAAGTGATCTAAAAACGCTCTGGGCAGCCTCAAAAAAGTGAGCAAGTCAATAATAGCACTTCAATGATCCACAGCTGCAGATCGATCACAGAATGAAGTCTTTTGGAGGAGTTAATCTGCCTAATCTCGCCCTAACGTCGCAGCTGCAACCTCTCCCTATACTGATCATAGCAGATTGACGTGCGGCGCTACGTGACTCCAGCTTAAATAGAGGCTGGGTCACATGGTGCACTGGCCAATCACAGCCATGCCAATAGTAGGCATGGCTGTGATGGCCTCTTGGGCCAAGCAGTATGACGCTTGTTGATTGGCTGCTTTGCAGCCTTTCAAAAAGCGCCAAGAAAGCGCCGAACACCGAACCCGAACCCAGACTTTTACGAAAATGTTCGGGTTCGGGTCCGTGTCACGGACACCCCAAAATTCGGTACGAACCCGAACTATACAGTTCGGGTTCGCTCATCCCTAGTCACAACCTTTCATTGTGGAAGTGGATGCGTCCGAGGTGGGGGTAGAAGCAGTTTTATCGCAGGGCCCGTCACATGGTAAATGGCGTCCAGGTGCCTTTTTCTCTAAAAAAAACTCTCTTCCGCAGAGAGAAATTATGATGTGGGGAACAGAGAGTTACAGGCCATTAAGTTGGCTTTTGAGGAATGTTGTCATTGGTTGGAAGTGGCGATTCATCCGATCACGGTGTTCACAGATCACAAAAACCTGGCTTACCTGTAGTCGGCTAAATGACTGAACCCGAGGCAGGCCAGATGGTCTTTGTTTTTCCCCATATTCAATTTTACTGTCACCTATTGTCCTGGGGTTAAGAACGTCAAGGCAGATGCCTTGTCACGTAGTTTCCCTGGAGGTGGTGATTTTGAAAATCCGAGTCCTATACTTTTGGAAGGGGTGGTGATATCCGCTCTTTACCCTGACCTAGAGGTGAAGGTGTTAGAGGCCCAGGGAGATGTACCAGATTTTTGTCCCTCTGGGAAAGTGTTTGTTCCCATCGGAATTGCGTCACAATGTGTTGATGGAAAATCACTGTACGGTTCTTACGGGATACCCTGGGAGCAGATCCACTGATGATCTCATCTCTAGTAGATTCTGGTGGCCGGTGTTGCATAAGTGTGTTGAGTACTATGTGTCAGCCTGTAGTACCTGTGCATGCGCTAAGGTGACTCATACTCGGCCTTCCGGATCTCTACTTCCGTTGCTCATCCCGTCTAGACTATGGACTCACTTATCCATGGATTTTATCACTGTTCTACCTAATTCTTCAGGAAAGACAATTATTCTGGTGGTATTTGATCGCTTTAGTAAGATGGTGCACTTTATAGCGTTGCCGGGCCTACCTAATGCTAAAACACTTGCACAAGTGTTTGTTGACAATATTGTGAAACTCCATGGCATTCCCTCTGACGTGGTCTCGGATTGTGGGACTCAGTTTGTTTTCAGATTCTGGAAAGCGTTCTTTACTCAACTGTCTTTTTCTTCGCCTTTTCATCCTTAGTTAAAAGGACAGACAGAGCACACTAATCAGAGTCTGGAGACTTACTTGAGATGTTTTGTCTCTGAGAACCAGGAGGAGTGGTCTTTGTTTTTGTCTTTGGCAGAGTTTCCCATAAATAATTGTAGACAGAAATCCACTGGGAAGTCGCCGTTTTTTGGGGCATATGGGTTTCACCCGCAGTTTGGCACATTTTCTGGTTCAGATACTTCTGGTATCCCTGAGGAGGATATATGGCGGAAAATTCTAAATAACTTGATGAATATGGGCAACAAGTATAAACGTGTGGCTGACAGGAAACCTATGAAAGGTCCAGACCTAAGAGTGGGTGATTCTGTGTGACTGTCCACAAGAAACATTAAGTTGAAGGTACCTTCTTGGAAGTTGGGTCCAAGATTTATTGATCCATATAAGATCACTGCCATTATTAATCCTGTAGCTTTTCGTCTTGAACTCCCTCAGGCCCTGAAAATTCATAATGTGTTTCATAAATCTTTGTTGAACCTTTGGTGCCATCTTCTTTGCCACCCGCTCCTGTAATGGTGGACGGTAGTTTGGAATTTCAGATCGCCAAGTTAATTGACTCTCATGTTCTCCGTAGATCTCTTCAGTATCTTGTTCACTGGAAGGGCTATGGACCAGAGGAGAGGATGTGGATAACGGCATCTGATGTGAATGCCAGTCATTTGGTGAAAGCTTTTCACAGGTCTCACCCGGATAAGGTTGGTCCTGGGTGTCCGAAGGTCACCCGTAGGAGGGGGAGTACTGTCACAGACGTTCCCGCGACAGGTGGCAGGAGATCAGTGAGACTGGCAACACGTGGTTTGATCTGACATGTTTTCCGTTTGGATCAAATTACGTCTGTGTTGTTTCTGGTGCTTGCCACACCTTCTTTCCCCAGGTGTGGCTATTAGGGTCATTTAACCTTCTCTATTTATAGTTGCTTCTCCCACAATGCTGTGCGGTTTATAGCTTCTGTTTGGACCTTTGGATAGATTGTGGTTGGATCTCGTCTGAGTTCCTGGTGCTTCCATTGCTCCTTTGAAGTTAAGTCTTTCCTTTCCCTTTTGTATTTTGTTTGGGTTCTGTGTGTTGCATTTCCCTATTGTTTGTATTAGGCCTGAAGGAGACTCCTGTTCTTCCTTCCTTTAGGAGGAACATGTAGTCTCGTCCCTGCAATTAGTACCAGGGTCCTATAGGACTCTAGGTATTCCTGCGTGTGAACTCACCTACCTTTGGGTTCTGTTCATACTGGTAGTCAGTCAGGATTTTGGTTAGGGTTTTCACTAGGAGTTGTCCATTTTCCTTCCCTAGTTCTCAGGCCTGATTCCCTGTTCCCCCCTTCCCTCTTATGCTTGGTGTGGTGTTTCCCTCCCACACCGAAGTGTGACAGCTGGTTCTAGCTTTCAGGAAGGAATTTTTTTCCCATAAAGTGAGGAAATTTGGCTTCTACCTCACAGTTTTTTTTTTACTTCTTCTGGATCAACTTGCAGGATAACAGGCTGAACTAGATAGACAGTTGCCTTTTTTCAGCCTTATAAATTATGTTACTATGTTTACAAAGAGATTGTCATGCACTATATGATGTCTGATTTTCATTTTTTACACCAATCATGGGATAAACCTCTTTAAATACTGTATGTAATAACTGATATGATCATTTTGATTTCTTTTAGCTTTTTCTTCTTTCACAACTATATTGCTTCTTTCCAAGACAGATGTACTCCGCATACAGATTGGGTCTATTTCTATTTGAGAATATATGTATGGTATTTGATACCACTAGCCAATCAGCTCTCCAACATAAAATGAAAACCATATGTTTACAGTATGTTACAGTATATACCTGCAACTATAGTGCCTACTGTGTTATATAAGATATGTGTAATTTTAAAAGTCTTTAGGCCATCTTCTATAACAAGAAAACTGTCAATAAATAGTAGACACATAGGAGAAAACCAATATGATAATTGGCAAGCGTCTACTTAGCTGATATCCAGACCTCCAGGCAGTTTAAATCCATAATTCTCAGCAGCTAGGGCAAGGCAAACTCTTCCAAGAACGTTGAAGATTCAGGAATCTTATCACATAAGATATATAGTAATGGGGGATAACAGTCCCTGTTCACATTATCGGTGAGGGTCCTAGCAGTCAGACCCCCACCAACAATAAGATTTGTGTCCCCTGTATGAATGGAGTGGTAGTTAAGCATACGTGCTCCATTAATCTCTATGGGACTGCCAAAGAGAAGCTGCGTGGTCAGGTTTTCCATAGACATGCATGAGTACCAGCACGCAATGTTTTATGGTCACTGTATTTATACATGTAGAATCAATTTACAGACAGCATGTTATAGATCGAGAGGAGCTGAGCAGACCGATATATAGTTTTGTGGGAAGACATTCAGCAAAACTTGTAATTTCTTTTTTTATATCTCTGCGTTTTCTGAGTTCAGTTGTTGTCACGGCCATGGCTATGACCGTGACTCCTGAACCGCATGCGGTTGTCAGCGGTTCTCTTTGGTGTTCAATCACAGGTGAGGGCTGTGGTATTTGCCTCACCTGTGGTTGCCGCTGGCAACAGTGTGTATGGGCAGCGTAGCAGTCGGAGCTGTGCCATTGCAGCTCGCTACGTTGTGCATGCGGTTTTGTGTGATGTGTGTATGTGTGCACTTGCTTTTTATGTTATTGTGTGCACGTCTCCTTTAAGTTGATGTCTTCCCTTCCCTGGTGCTGGAAGGGTTAATTCCCTTCCCAGTGTGTGTGATGTCACTGGGTGTGTCTGACTGTTGGGTGTGGCCTCTTAGGCCTATATAGCCTTGGTGTTTGGCAAGGCTCAGTAGGTTGCTCCAGCATGCTTGCTGATAGCAACCTCCTGTGTTCACCAACTGCCTGTGAGAGCCACCCTTGTGGTTCATAATCCATATGTCACATTTTAGTTTTGTTAAGTTTGTGTGATGTCTATTTGATGTTTTCCTGTTCTATCTTGTGTTAGTGCAGCTTATGGATCTGGATTCCTGTTTGCACAGGGATCCAGTCAGCAGGGCTGTGGCAGGTAGGTGGAACTCGGATAGTTCACCTGCCATATCCGTAAGTTTGTTTGTGTTTCCCTTTTTCCTGCAGCTTGGCCAGTGAGACCCCTGTTCCTCCGTGTCCAGTAGGAACAGGCCGTCTTACCTTGACTCCTAGTCCAGGGACCGGTCGGAGGGTGAGTTAGGGATCCGAGGTCCCGGAGCATGGGTCCTCCTACCTTCAAGGTCGGCCCATGCAGCTAGGAGTTAGGGTCAGGTTAGGGACGCTTTAGGAGGTGACCTGCTCCCTAATCCTGTTGTCCTGGCCGAGCAGCCAAAACATCAACTGGCATCGCACGGCTGAGGATTTCCCCCATCCTCAGCCGTGACAGTATGAACCACAAAGGCTCCTCACATGGTCTTCCCTCGAAAGAGGGGGCAGCATGTACCGCCATCTACGGATGGGGTGCCTGCGCGTTCTCCGGAGGGAGAGCGTTATAGGGGTAGCACCGGTTACGGCGCGGTGAGTGGCTTTCCCCGCCATTTCTTTCTCACCGTGTCCGTGTTGGTGTCTCCTTATTTGTCATTCCCCTCCCCCCCCCTCCCATTGTTTTTTGTGCCTCACCAACCTTCCCCTTTTGTTGTTGGGAGGGGCTTTGAGGGGTGGGAGTATGCATTCCCTCGAAAGAGGGTGAAGCATGTACCGCCGTCTGCTGAAGGGGTACATGCGCGCTCTTCGGAGGGAGAGCGTTCTGGGGGTTTCGCCTCTGATGGCGCGGTGAGTGGCATTTCCCCGCCATTCCTTCACCGTTGCCTCGTGTGGCGTCCCCCTGATTTTACTACACGTGGTGTGTGTCTGGTATGCGGTATGCATACCTTCGAAAGAGGGTGCAGCATGCAGTGCCATACCATTGTGGTCTGCATGCGCGTTCTCCGGAGGGAGAGCGTTCCTGGGGGTTCTCCGTTAACGGCACGGTTGGTGGCTTATTCCCCGCCACCTTACCGTCCGTGTTGGGGATCCCTCGTTCCTCTCCATGTTCCCATCTCTGGTCGTCTGCTGGCAGCACTCCGTAAGTGGTCCGGCTGCGTGCTGGTTAGGAGTGTCTGCTGGCAGCGACTGGAGTGGGGACGTGAGTGGAGAGTCCCCTCGTTCACTCTCTGTGGTTCTCCTCCCTGTGTCACTGGTGCGGGCTGCAGGCCTCGTCGGACTGGCTGTGTTGTGTGCTGGGAGAGGATGCAGCTGACAGTGACATTTTGGGAACCGTGTCTGAGAGTGGACGTCCCCTTCTCCCATCCCCTTGTGTGAGTCCCTCATGTGTTTTTTTTTTTATTGGTGGGGGGGCTTTGAGGGGTGGGAGTGTCACGGCCATGGCTATGACCGTGACTCCTGAACCGCATGCGGTTGTCAGCGGTTCTCTTTGGTGTTCAATCACAGGTGAGGGCTGTGGTATTTGCCTCACCTGTGGTTGCCGCTGGCAACAGTGTGTATGGGCAGCGTAGCAGTCGGAGCTGTGCCATTGCAGCTTGCTACGTTGTGCATGCGGTTTTGTGTGATGTGTGTATGTGTGCACTTGCTTTTTATGTTATTGTGTGCACGTCTCCTTTAAGTTGATGTCTTCCCTTCCCTGGTGCTGGAAGGGTTAATTCCCTTCCCAGTGTGTGTGATGTCACTGGGTGTGTCTGACTGTTGGGTGTGGCCTCTTAGGCCTATATAGCCTTGGTGTTTGGCAAGGCTCAGTAGGTTGCTCCAGCATGCTTGCTGATAGCAACCTCCTGTGTTCACCAACTGCCTGTGAGAGCCACCCTTGTGGTTCATAAACCATATGTCACATTTTAGTTTTGTTAAGTTTATGTGTGATGTCTATTTGATGTTTTCCTGTTCTATCTTGTGTTAGTGCAGCTTATGGATCTGGATTCCTGTTTGCACAGGGATCCAGTCAGCAGGGCTGTGGCAGGTAGGTGGAACTCGGATAGTTCACCTGCCATATCCGTAAGTTTGTTTGTGTTCCCCTTTTTCCTGCAGCTTGGCCAGTGAGACCCCTGTTCCTCCGTGTCCAGTAGGAACAGGCCGTCTTACCTTGACTCCTAGTCCAGGGACCGGTCGGAGGGTGAGTTAGGGATCCGAGGTCCCGGAGCATGGGTCCTCCTACCTTCAAGGTCGGCCCATGCAGCTAGGAGTTAGGGTCAGGTTAGGGACGCTTTAGGAGGTGACCTGCTCCCTAATCCTGTTGTCCTGGCCGAGCAGCCAAAACATCAACTGGCATCGCACGGCTGAGGATTTCCCCCATCCTCAGCTGTGACAGTTGTACGCAGGAGCCATCCTATCGGTGATTGGTATCACTGTGCAAAGGTCCGTTTAGATAGGATTATTATTGGACAAACTGTCGGGATTAAGTGTTTGTATGAACGCTCATTCCCAGTAACGATGAACGAAGGACTTGAGATTCTGTTTGGTTCCGGTTCCCTGAATTTTTTAAAAAGTTCAGTTCGGACCCAAATTGATATGGGACGAACCGAAGTTGCTCCAATTGCCCTGAAAATTGGTATATACCCCTCCCCCCTCAGCCTCCTAGGACTCATAATTTTAGGAAAACATCTTGTTTATTTTTTATAAAATTTTTTTCCCCTCCCACCTTTCCAAGCTCTTGAACGCAATGACAGCAATAATGATGATGATGATGTCAGAGTGACACTGACATATATAGCTATGAGTAAACACACGTTTCACGGTGTTAACATACAGCGTGTTTAAAAACACACTGCGCTATGGCATTTGTTATGCTTTTTCATATTTCAAAGCTTCAAAAATTGTCCCTTATTGGGGGCAGATGATGTTTAAACACACATGGTGTTAAGGGGGGGGGGGGGGGGAACAAGCTTCCAAAAATTATGCATTGACAGGGTCAGACTGCATGCCCATGCGATACGCATGTCAGAAGAAAAAGTGTCTCATTGCGAAAGAGCCTAAACAAATTCTCCCTTTTAATTGGGAGCAGCAGCATTGCAGTAAGGATATGGAAAGGGTACGGAAATAGTGGCATGCGGCCGTAATAGTAGCGGCAGCATAACAGCAAAGCATGGAACATACAATGCAGTAGCGGCTGTTTATGGGTAGTAGTTGTAATAATAGTAGGGGTATTAGTGGCAGATGCTTTGCGTTAATAGTAGTGGCAGTATGGGATTTAGCCGTGAGGAGCAGCAGTCATATGGTACATGTTGGCAGGCAGACAGCAGTATGATGGAGGTAGCAGCAGCCGTACAAAACATGATGGTTAGCAGGTCGCAGCAGGGGCATGATGGTGGTGGAGGCATGATGGAGGCAGGCAGACAACAGTGGCAAGATGGGGCACCACCAGCAAGGCCAGATCTATTCATTGGGCTCAGTAGGAGGAATGTGAAACTTCTCCCGAATCCAGAATTGGTTTTGAAAAAAGTGATGTTTTGGACACTGGCGGAGGACAACTTGGTCCGTTTGGGTGTCATCACGCACCCCGTGGCGCTGAAAAACCCTCTCCAACATGACACTGGAGGATGGGCAAGAAGGTATAAAGAGAGTGTACTGTGCCAGTTAGGGCCACTGTACCAATCTGCCTGCCCAGAAAAAAAAGGAAGGCATCCCACTTGGAAAGGGCAGCAAAGACTGAAAGAACTCTACTGAAAGCCTTCTCTAGGGCTGAATGCTGTGACCCCTGGCTCCATAGCACACTGTCAGACTCCGGAGTCACCTCCACATCATCCTGCTGTGACTGGGAGGAGTGAGTCATCCAATCATTAATCTCATCCTCTTTCTCCTCAATGATAATGTTGCACCTTTCCAAAGCCAGCAGTACCACCAGTACCACCACTCCCACCACCACCCCCCCCCCCCCCCACTCTTTTGTTTGGATCCCTTCTGTATCCCTGACATATTTGGACCTCTCAGATAATATTGTGCGCTACCTTGTGTATTGGTGTAATAATCGCGTATATGCTGCTTTTTATAATTTCAACAACCTTCCAAAAAATTGGCACAGAGTGGAGATAGAAAATAAGGGAAACTGATTTAGGCATAAATTCGTTAACACTCACAGGTACATTGTTGCCCTAGTATGTGTACTGGTCGCCTATATGCAGGTTTAATTGAACTGAACAAGTCCCCCCAAAAATGTAATTCCAACCGTGTGGAAATACAATGGCGTAAAATGGACAATTGAGGCCTGATGCTCTATTTCATGTTAACACTCACAGGTAAATTGTTGCCCTAGTCTGTGTATTGGTGTACTGATCAGCTATATGCTGCTTTAATTAAATTGAATAAGTGCCCGTAAAAATTTAATTCTAACCATGTGGATATAAAATAAACGGAAACAAACGATTGAGGCCTGCCTGACGCTCAATTTCACGTTAACACTCACAGGTAAATTGTTGCTCTAACCTGTGTATTAGTGTATTGACCACCTATATGCTGGAATAATTACATTCAATGAGTAATCTATATGCTATGCACGATTATTCCACCTCCACCCCCCCCCCCCCCAAAAAAAAAAAGGGGGGGGGGAGGATTTCCTTCCAGGTAGCTGCTTTTGAGGTTTGCAGCAGCTGCAGTTGTGCTGACAGGTGCAGCCAGCCTCAGCTCCTCTGTGGCTGACAGTTTCCCTGCTTGTCCCTTTTCTACAGACTTCTTTGTATTTCTAGCCTTTCCCTTCACTGTCTCTGACAGTAGAATACAAGCTTGATTTATTTCTGACTGTCCCTAATTGATTTTTGACTGACTCCCTAAGATCATACACTGCTACACCCAACCACCCTCATTCACAGCCCAGCATGAAATGATGTTCTGCTAGAGCACCTCCGTGCCTGCTGTGTCACTGATTGGCTCATACAGGCTGTCTGTTGGCCTGTGAGCCAATCAGGGCAAGCCCTCCCCTCAACTTCCTCTTGTGTGATGGTCATGGGTCATGTGAGAACCCTTCTTCATCCTCCCTACTGCTTTTTTCCCTCCGACATGCACTAAAATGGCGCTTTGCGCCGGTTTAATTGATTTGTCCGAAACAAATTTGGGTTCATCTGCTGTCTGAAAAATAGCAAAGTTTGGGCTTAACCCGGTTCGGTTCGAACTGGTTTGCTCATCCTGAATTCCCAGCAATTGGTCTGTGTAAAGGTGCTGCCGAAATAATAATTTATGCTGACACCAAAATCATGGTGTCTGAGCAGTAGATGAGGCTGTGTAAACAGCGATCTGCTGCCCAGAAACAATGAATCTGTATGGGGATGAGTGAGATGTAAATGCAGATCTCACCTCTTCTGACGAGCAGGCAATTATTGGGAAAGAACAGTTACTTCCTGATCCACACCGGTTCATAGTGGTTGTCCTCACTCCAACAATCCCTGGAGCCATGCAGTAAATGGAGGGGCGCATCCCTTCTTCCCCTTGGGGCACATCTTGGTATTGAGGCTCCTGCCTGATGGTGGCTGGGGTGCCCTTGACGTTGGGTAGATGAGTGCAAGGCAAAAGGGCAGAGGTAGGTTAAAATTTGGTTAAAATAAATAGGTCACTCTTCTATATAATGATAGACAATGGGGTTAGTAGTACATATAGCAACAAAAGGCACAGTTCTGAGATGTATTACAGAGTAGAATCTTTCCAATAGTTGTGTATAAGCAGCAACAATGATGGTTGTAATCCTCCCTGAGTATCAGTCTAAATTCACTTTGCTATCTTCCCAAATAACCACAGGCCACAGTGGGGCAGGTCCAGTCTGTCTCCTGGCAGCCAGTGTTAACTATTTGCTGCCTATACATAACCATTTGGGACATACATGGTGCACAAGAAAATGAGTACATTAGCAAACAAGTCACAACTTAAAGGGGTTGTCCGGGTTCAGAGCTGAACCCGTACATACCCTTATTTTCACCCAGGCAGCCCCCCTGAGGCTAGCATCGGAGCATCTCATACTCCGATGTGCTCCCTTGCTCTGCGCTAAATTGCTCTTTTGTTTATCATAACATACTGCCGGGCGGAAGCTTCCGCCCGGCAGTGTGTTCAGTGACATCACCGGCTCTAGCCATTTTACTGGCTAGGGCAGTGCTAAATCCCGCCATCAGTGCCGGTGACATCACTGGGCTTCCTGGCAGCCCCATGGAGAGCCCGGTACATCACCGGATCTCCCAAAAATGCCTTTGCCCTGCGCAACATAGCGCAGGGCAAAGGAGAGCATCGGAGCATCAACTGAACCCGGACTACCCCTTTAAGGGACTAAGCACTGTAATGGTTGCCACTAGAGCAGGTTTCTCAACTGGAAGACCGAGATCCAAATGTAGCTTGCAGTTGCCAGCTGTCTAGACCCCCACATGCCCTGCTTTCAACTGTATCTGCATTCTCAGGATGCAGACACAGCTGAATACGATGGTGAATCAAACAAGGACTATAATTAGTAGCACACTGCTATATTCACACACAAACACATTCAAACATTGAAAACAGGAACAAATGCAAAATGTATTACTTCTATACTTACTATATGAATATTTTTGATCAAGAATATGTCCAGCACGTCTATCAGTGACAAGTTGGCTTCTATCAGACAGGACCTACTCTAGCAGTCTTGTCTACCTCTCTTGGAGGTGCTGGTCTAACTCTCTTTACCAAATTTATTTAGTGTTTTTTATGTTTTACTACTTTTAAAGAATGTAAAACCTTCTTTAATTATTTTTTATTGCTTTGTGTCTCCATGTTTTGACACCATAACCTTTTAATTTATTTTTACCAATAGAGCTGTGTGAGAGATCATTTTTGCAAGGCTAGCTGCAGGTTCTATTTTTGTGCACATTTTTAATTGTATTTTATAAAAAAAAAAATTGAGAGGTGAATAAAAAAAAAAGACTATTCTAGCATTGGATTTTTTTTTGCCAATTGGTTATCCTTTTTTTTTTACTGGTTTTCTTTTCAATGGGACATGGGAAACAGGATTTAAATTTTTTTTTGTTAAACTTCCATTCAGTTGACTTGTGGTTATTTGTTCACTTGTACTGTTCACAGCAATACTTTTGTTTTGCTATGAATAGCAATTTTATCAGAATTCTATTACACCCTGGCAATAGAAGGGTGTAATAGGAACCATAACATCGCAGACCTGGGGATTTTCTGAAGACCCCCAGCTGCCACTTTAACCTTTTCATAACCTGCAATTATGTTGTGGGGTGCCAGTTGGAGAGCAGAGTCCCTTAGATGCTGCGGTCACTACTGACTGCGGCATCAGAGTGGTTAAATAGCCGGGATATTATCTCTAATACCGGCTGGTGCAGGTGCTCTGCATAACAGAGCCGGCACCTGCCATGTATGAAGTGGGCTACTCCATGAATTTTTTAGCAACCAATGACGTATATGTATGATCAATTGTTGCGATGAGGTTAAAACTTGGCACAACCATTTACATTTTTGATGCATTTGTTTTTAGACAATAATGTCTAACAATAGAAGCGTAATGTTTTCTTTTATAAGTGTAATCCCATTAGGACACACTTCTAGTTTTTTCCTAAATACTAACCTATGCTGGTTGAGCATGCATCCTGCTCTTTACACAAAACTATGGAATCTATAGAAACAGCTGAGCAAATGCATTCTAAGGCCACTTTCAGACCAGTGAGTTTACCGCTCAGGTGTGATGCGTGAAGTGAACGCATAGCACCCGCACTGAATCCTGACCCATTAATTTCAATAAGCGTTTTTTTCACGCATCACTTCTGGGTTGCATGACAATTGCAGCATGTTATATATTCTGCGTTTTTAACGCAGCCCTGGCCCCATAGAAGTAAATGGGGCTTCAGTGAAAAACGCTTCAAATCCGGATGTAACCCAGATGCAGTCCGGTTGCAATGCGTTTTTCACTGATGGTTGCTAGGAGATGTTTGCAAACCTTCATTTTTTTTTCATGTGCGTAAAAAACACATCAAAACTGCACCCGCGCGAAAAAAAACTGAACGCAGATAAAACTGACTGAACTTGCTTGGGAAATGGTGCGAGTTTCACTCAACCCACCCTGAACGCATTCGGACCTAATGCGTATCGTTCGTGTGAAAGAGGCCTAAGGGTATGTTGGCATGCAGCAAATTGTTGCAAAAATTTCTGCAGCTGAACCAAAAAGTAAAGTTATGTCTCATCTGACAACATCATATGATGCCATGTGTAGTTCCAGTAACATTTTGAAGACACCTGGCATTGAATTTTGTGGCTTGCTTCTAGAAAAGGCATCTTTTGTGGAATTTTTCCAAAAACCTTATGGTCATAACAGCAGTTGATCGTTGTCTTTCTTAATATTCTCCTAATTATAAGCGTGCATAGTATGCTGCTCAACTCTCTAGCATATGCAACCTCTATTGCTGACTGGGTGGAGATACAGTACAGACCAAAAGTTTGGACACACCTTCTCATTCAAAGAGTTTTCTTTATTTTCATGACTATGAAGGCATCAAAACTATGAATTAACACATGTGGAATTATATACATAACAAACAAGTGTGAAACAACTGAAAATATGTCATATTCTAGGTTCTTCAAAGTAGCCACTTTTTGCTTTGATTACTGCTTTGCACACTCTTGGCATTCTCTTGATGAGCTTCAAGAGGTAGTCCCCTGAAATGGTCTTCCAACAGTCTTGAAGGAGTTCCCAGAGATGCTTAGCACTTGTTGGCCCTTTTGCCTTCACTCTGCGGTCCAGCTCACCCCAAACCATCTCGATTGGGTTCAGGTCCGGTGACTGTGGAGGCCAGGTCATCTGGCGCAGCACCCCATCACTCTCCTTCATGGTCAAATAGCCATTACTTTCAAAGTTTTCCCAATTTTTCGGCTGACTGACTGACCGTCATTTCTTAAAGTAATGATGGCCACTCGTTTTTCTTTACTTAGCTGCTTTTTTCTTGCCATAATACAAATTCTAACAGTCTATTCAGTAGGACTATCATCTGTGTATCCACCTGACTTCTCCTCAACGCAACTGATGGTCCCAACCCCATTTATAAGGCAAGAAATCCCACTTATTAAGCCTGACAGGGCACACCTGTGAAGTGAAAACCATTTCAGGGGACTACCTCTTGAAGCTCATCAAGAGAATGCCAAGAGTGTGCAAAGCAGTAATCAAAGCAAAAGGTGGCTACTTTGAAGAACCTAGAATATGACATATTTTCAGTTGTTTCACACTTGTTTGTTATGTATATAATTCCACATGTGTTAATTCATAGTTTTGATGCCTTCAGTGTGAATCTACAATTTTCATAGTCATGAAAATAAAGAAAACTCTTTGAATGAGAAGGTGTGTCCAAACTTTTGGTCTGTACTGTATATATATATTGTGACACAGTGAGAGGTTTTGTCTGGGAAAACAGGTATTTTCCTCCCAGCATGTGCTGCTGGGCTGATTTACAGCCAGGTGAGGTCAAATACCGGACCGGATTTTAAGTGCCGATCCAGATTTTGGCAGCACCTGGCTGTCCTTAAATAGGCAGCAGGGCTCAGAAGCAATCTCTCTGTGTTGGGATCTGGGAGCCTTGTGTCTGGATGAAGGCTTGCTATCTGTTTGGCGTGAAAACAGGTTGGTGCTGCTATGGTCAAGGACTCTTTGAGGCAGAATTGCTGCATGGTGTGAATTACAACCAACACCGCAAGGTGACTTTTTGTTTAATTATGACTGCTTGTATTGTCACTTGCCTAAAGTGTGAATAAAACACTGAACTGTTTGATCCAAAGAACTTGTTGTTGCCTCTATACTCCGTCCGCTAATCCTGTCTACCAGAGCGAAACCCCACAATATATATATATATATATATATATATATATATATATATATATATATATATATACACACAGTATATATAGTGACAACTTGGAGGCCAGTTACATCACAGGGATAACCACTTTCTGGGTTAAAAAAGTTGGCAAATGATAAAAATTCTGACTCCTGGAAGAAGTTCTAAACTGGCCACATCTTGTCACATGGCAAAACTGATCTACTGTACAGCACCTCAAAAGAAAACAGTTCATACCGTCATCATGGTGGCTCCCACAGACTTGGCAATGTCTGTTCTTTCACAATTTATTTACTCACAATTTATTTACAGCGCTCTTCCATTTGCTTGATAAGGAGCCTAATTAGCCTAAAACATGGGTGGAGTGGATGGAGTATGTGGAGTTGGGAGCCCACATCAATCCCCTAACTCCAGCAACCCAGACCCTTTTCTGGGTTTTAGACTTAAAGGGAATGTGTCATCAGAAAATGACCTATTGTTTAAATCATGCTTTTATGTTTATTTTTGAAGAATTTTTGGTCACATTAGTTTTAATTACTAAAGCAGAGGTTCCTAACCCGCATGCTGCATGCGGCCCTCAGAGCCAAGGTTTGCGGCCCCCATCCTGCTGGGCAGAAACACAGCTGATTGTGCGATCAGCTGTGTTTATGCCTGGAGCGCCACACAGTGGAAATAGCGCATTAATACAGTCTCTCATTGTCTCCCAAAGGTCTTTCAGTGACCTACCTACCTATCATACCTACCTGATCGGAGGTATGATATTGGGGAAGTTTGAGAGGGAGGTCTAATGGGGGTCTGATCTGAGGTCTGAAACTGGGGTCTGACATAGAGGTCTAAAGGGGGTGTGGTCTGAGATGAAGGGTCTCATCTGAGATTTGATATGGGGTCTGATCTTTGGTCTGATATGGGGGTCTGATCTAAAAGGTAAGGGGGTATTTTTTGTACTGGTGCATCTGTGTGGTACCAATATTTTCAGGGGGACTGTTTCTGCAGTATAGTACTGGGGAGCACAGTAGACACAGTATTGGGGATGGCAGGATGGGGTGTTCAGATGGTGGGAGGATGATGGAAAAGTAGGAAACTAAGATGTCTGTTTGTTAAAGGGGTTATCCGGGATTGGGGACATGGGTGTACATGTACAATGGTCCCCTAAATATTACATTCATGCCTGTCCTTCCCTTACCAGACATTTCTGATGGCCCTTTTTCACTTCACAAATTTTCAGCCGGAAGTGCAGTTTCTATCACCGTCCATGACGTACCGGGTCCCTTTCTGCATAGCAAAGCCTCTTCTTCCGCTTCGCAAGGAGCCCGGGGACATCAGTCAGCCTCTAATTATTCCAAGCGCATGGAGGGGCAGTAACTAGGCGGCAACCGACCGCGCTAAGCCACGCCCCTCTGGTCCGGTGACATCACCGGGCAGGGCGCATTCTTAGCAAGGAAGGAGGCGTTTAGGGGCGTGACTAAGGTGGAGGAATAGTTGCGGCAGGAGGCAGCATATGAATTGGGGGGGTGGCTGCACGGAGGAGCAGGCACACACTCGAAACAACGCGATGCTGCGCTGCGCTGGGACCCAGAAAGCATCGAGGCAGGAAGTTACCGCACACAAACAAAGAGGTAAACAATCAGTGGGGGACTGTAGGAGCCCTGCTGAAGTGTAAAAATACCTAAAAACATCTGGGGGGACCTTCAAACCGCTATTAATAGTGATTTAACTGTTTTTTAAAAAAAATCTTGATCCCGGACAACCCCTTTAAACTCTGCAGAGAGAAGAGATGGCTGAAAGAAATCATCATGGCAATCTGGTATGAAAGGGGAAGATGAGTAAAGAGAATATCTACATCAGAGGAGACGCCACTGGATGTAAAAGGTATGTGGGGTTGTATTACCCTGTATGTTCTGTAGCGCTGTATGTAATGTTTTCCAAATAGGTCTTCAAAGAGGTTGTCCGCTTTTTTTTTTTGCACAAGCGCTGCCTTCTCTGCCCTGTTTACCTGCTCAACACTACAATTGCTGCAGCAAGCAGGTAAACAGAGCAGAGAAAGCAACTCTCATATGAGTGCTGCCCTCTCTTCAAACAGCTGATCAGTGGGGGGTCCTGGGGGTCGGACCTCCGTTGATCTGATTTATTAATAACCTATCCTGAGGGAAGGTCATCAATAGTAAAAAGAGGACAACCCCTCTAACAGTAGGACTGTAGGAAATGGGTTAGGTTGAGAATTTGGCATGGTGCGTTTTCTTCTAGCAAAGGGAAAACACACAGCAAAACTGAATTACATTAATGTAAGAGAGAGTTCACATCCATCAGAAGAAAAAGAAAACAGGACCCTGTATAAAAATGGCTCTTGTTGCATCAGTTGGCATCCGTTTGAGCCACTTCCGTCTGTGATCCATTTTTTTTTATGGAAAAAAAAAAGTACTCCATGCAGGACTTTTTTTTTCTGTCCAAAAAAAAAAAAACGGATCTAAGACGGAAATGTCTCAAACGGATGCCAACTGAAGCACCAGGATCAACTTTTTTCACTGGATCCTGTTTTTTTTCTGTTCTTCTAATGGATCAGAAGAAAGGAAACGGTGATGTGAACTCCCCCTAACTATTTTGTAATGAATGTAATTCAGTTTTGCTATGTTTTCCCTTTGCTGGAAGAAAATACACTATAAATGCATGTATAATGTTGCAAAATCTGCTTGCATTTTTGGCTGCGTTTTTTTGCCCCAGCACCCTCAAGGCTCATGCACACGACCGTATGTATTTGCGGTCCTCAAAAAACGGATCCTCAAAAAATACGGATGACGTCTGTGTGCATTCCGTATTTTGCAGAATGAAACAGCTGACCCCTAATAGAACAGTCCTATCCTTGTCCGTAATGCTGACAATAATAGGACGTGTTCTAATTTTTGGCGAAACAGAAATACGGACATACGGAAACGGAATACACACGGAGTAACTTCCGTTTTTTTTGCAGACCAATTGAAATGAATGGTTCCGTATATGGTCCGCAAAAAAAAACTAATGGACACAAAGAAAATGCGTTCATATGCATGAGCCCTCACAGGCACACCTCATTCTTGTAACGGTCACGTCCACACACACACAGGGGGAAGGGTAGTGACCACTGCGCTCCACCCTCACCCCTGGCCCTGCCTACTTGCCTCACGAGTCCTGATGACAGGGGACAACTGGACGGCAGTCCCTAACTTAGGATATGTGCAGGGAAGACAGACAAGACAAAATACGGAACATGAACGGACCGGGTCAGAACCAAGAGAGCTACGCAGTACAACGGATTAAGCAAAGAATGGTCAGGAGAAGCCGGGGTCATATACCAGGAGAGTAGCGAAGTACAAGAGGAGTCCTAAGAGAGTAGTCAGGTGGGAGCAGAGGTCACAAAACCAGGAAGTATGCGCAGTACAGGAGGAGCAGGCAGAGGATCGTCAGGGAACAGGATCAGGTAAATATTCAGTAGTCCAACAAATAGCCAGGAACCTAGAAAATTAACAGGCAACCTGTAGCCAGCAGGCTGCCTGTATTTATAGTGGGGAGTGAGGGTCATGTGACGTGGCCAGCGTCACATGACCGACAGACCAACCAGTCGAGCACCGAGTGATCAGCTTGGCGCTCAAGGCAGACTAGGAGCAGGGAGCCACCCAGCTAGTAAAGCCGCCCTGGGAATGAGGTCAAACACAGAACCTCATTCCAAAAGCTAAGCAACAGTTCTGCAGGCAATGGGGGACCGAGTGCACCTTCGGAACCCCGTGACAATTCTACTAATTGATGATAGGTCATCTACATCTGATTAGCAGCGCCGCCTCCTCTTCAATAGCTGATCAGCGGAGGTGCTAGGTGTTGGAGCCCCGTCAATTAGATATTGATAACCTATCCCAAGGATATGTCACCAATATACACTCACCTAAAGAATTATTAGGAACACCTGTTCTATTTCTCATTAATGCAATTATCTAGTCAACCAATCACATGGCAGTTGCTTCAATGCATTTAGGGGTGTGGTCCTGGTCAAGACAATCTCCAGAACTCCAAACTGAATGTCAGAATGGGAAAGAAAGGTGATTTAAGCAATTTTGAGCGTGGCATGGTTGTTGGTGCCAGACGGGCCGGTCTGAGTATTTCACAATCTGCTCAGTTACTGGGATTTTCACGCACAACCATTTCTAGGGTTTACAAAGAATGGTGTGAAAAGGGAAAAACATCCAGTATGCGGCAGTCCTGTGGGCAAAAATGCCTTGTGGATGCTAGAGGTCAGAGGAGAATGGGCTGACTGATTCAAGCTGATAGAAGAGCAACGTTGACTGAAATAACCACTCGTTACAACCGAGGTATGCAGCAAAGCATTTGTGAAGCCACAACACGCACAACCTTGAGGCGGATGGGCTACAACAGCAGAAGACCCCACCGGGTACCACTCATCTCCACTACAAATAGGAAAAAGAGGCTACAATTTGCACGAGCTCACCTAAATTGGACTGTTGAAGACTGGAAAAATGTTGCCTGGTCTGATGAGTCTCGATTTCTGTTGAGACATTCAAATGGTAGAGTCCGAATTTGGCATAAACAGAATGAGAACATGTAGCAATCGTCTGATGGCTACTTCCAGCAGGATAATGCACCATGTCACAAAGCTTGAATCATTTCAAATTGGTTTCTTGAACATGACAATGAGTTCACTGTACTAAAATGGCCCCCACAGTCACCAGATCTCAACCCAATAGAGCATCTTTGGGATGTGGTGGAACGGGAGCTTCGTGCCCTGGATGTGCATCCCTCAAATCTCCATCAACTGCAAGATGCTATCCTATCAATATGGGCCAACATTTCTAAAGAATGCTATCAGCACCTTGTTGAATCAATGCCACGTAGAATTAAGGCAGTTCTGAAGGCAAAAGGGGGTCCAACACCGTATTAGTATGGTGTTCCTAATAATTCTTTAGGTGAGTGTATATGGCTGCACAACCGCTTTGAACCAAATCTTATGCAAAAAGCAATAGTATAAAAACCACTCTGGTGGTCATCACTATTATCTTGTTATAAAACCAGCTGGATGGCAAAAGCAGTTTTAAAACAGGCTTCTAGAGGGAGGGCAGAAGTCATGCAAAACCAGAAAAAAAGCCCTTCATCAATAAGAAGCAAAGAAGGGCCAGGTTGAAGACCATAAGGATCGGACCATAGAGGACCGAAGTCAGGCTATCTTCTCTGATGAGTCCAAGGTCGTGTAATGGTTAGAAGGGGACCTAGAGAGAACTACATACGTACCTCAGTATCTTGCATCCACTGTGAAATTTGATGCAGGATTTATGATGATGTGGGGGTGTTTCAGCAAGGCTATAATCTAGCAGAATTATCTTTGTGAACGACACATATTAAGATATCCTTGAAGAAAACTTGCTTCCTTCTGTTCTGACAATGCTCTCCAACTCTATTGTTTTTTTTTTCCAGCAGGATAATGGCCCACATCACACAACAAGGTTAATCAAGGTGTGGTTGAAGGACCATCAGATCAAGACCCTGTCATGGCCAGCCCAATATCCAGATCTGAACCCCAAAGAAAACCTCTGAAATGTGATCAAGAGGAAGATGGATGGTCACAAGCTATCAAACAAAGCCGAGCTACTTGAATTGCTTCACCAAAAGTGACAAAAAGTTACACAAAAGCAATGTGAAAGACTGGTGGAAAGCATGCCAAGGCGTTTAAAAGCTGTGATTAAAAATCAGGGTTATTCCATAAATATTGATTTCTGGATTCCACTTAAGTTGAAATATTAGCACAGTGTTGTTTAAAAACAAATATGAACATGTTTTCTAAGCATTATTTGAGGTCTGATATTACTGGAACAGTTTGTTATTTTGACCAGTTGTCATTTTCAAAAAAAAAAAAGATGCTGTAAAATCCAATATTTTTATCTGGAATTTGGGAGAAATGTTGTCAGTGGTTCATAGAATAAAACTAAACTTGTACTCACAAATTGTAAATCTAAAGAAACTGATTGCAGTGGTCTCTTAATTTTTTGCAGAGCTGTATATATACACTGCTCAAAAAAATAAAGGGAACACTTAAACAACACAATGTAACTCCAAGTCAATCACACTTCTGTGAAATCAAACTGTCCACTTAGGAAGCAACACTGAGTGACAATCAATTTCACATGCTGTTGTGCAAATGGGATAGACAACAGGTGGAAATTATAGGCAATTAGCAAGACACCCCCAATAAAGGAGTGGTTCTGGAGTGGTAACCACAGACCACTTCTCAGTTCCTATGCTTCCTGGCTGATGTTTTGGTCACTTTTGAATGCTGGCGGTGCTTTCACTCTAGTGGTAGCATGAGACGGAGTCTACAACCCACACAAGTGGCTCAGGTAGTGCAGCTTATCCAGGATGGCACATCAATGCGAGCTGTGGCAAGAAGGTTTGCTATGTCTGTCAGCGTAGTGTCCAGAGCATGGAGGCGCTACCAGGAGACAGGCCAGTACATCAGGAGACGTGGAGGAGGCCGTAGGAGGGCAACAACCCAGCAGCAGGACGGCTACCTCCGCCTTTGTGCAAGGAGGAACAGGAGGAGCACTCCCAGAGCCCTGCAAAATGACCTCCAGCAGGCCACAAATGTGCATGTGTCTGCTCAAACGGTCAGAAACAGACTCCATGAGGGTGATATGAGGGCCCGACGTCCACAGGTGGGGGTTGTGCTTACAGCCCAACACCGTGCAGGACGTTTGGCATTTGCCAGAGAACACCAAGATTGGCAAATTCGCCACTGGCGCCCTGTGCTCTTCACAGATGAAAGCAGGTTCACACTGAGCACATGAGTCTGGAGACGCCGTGGAGAGCGTTCTGCTGACTGCAACATCCTCCAGCATGACCGGTTTGGCATTGGGTCAGTAATGGCGTGGGGTGGCATTTCTTTGGAGGGCCCCACAGCCCTCCATGTGCTCGCCAGAGGTAGCCTGACTGCCATTAGGTACCGAGATGAGATCCTCAGACCCCTTGTGATACCATATGCTGGTGCGGTTGGCCCTGGGTTCCTCCTAATGCAAGACAATGCTAGACCTCATGTGGCTGGAGTGTGTCAGCAGTTCCTGCAAGACGAAGGCATTGATGCTATGGACTGGCCCGCCCGTTCCCCAGACCTGAATCCAATTGAGCACATCTGGGACATCATGTCTCGCTCTATCCACCAATGTCACGTTGCACCACAGACTGTCCAGGAGTTGGCAGATGCTTTAGTCCAGGTCTGGGAGGAGATCCCTAAGGAGACCGTCCGCCACCTCATCAGGAGCATGCACAGGCGTTGTAGGGAGGTCATACAGGCACGTGGAGGCCACACACACTACTGAGCCTCATTTTGACTTGTTTTAAGGACATTACATCAAAGTTGGATCAGCCTGTAGTGTGTTTTTCCACTTTAATTTTGAGTGTGACTCCAAATCCAGACCTCCATGGGTTAAAAATTTGGTTTCCATTTTTTTATTTTTGTGTGATTTTGTTGTCAGCACATTCAACTATGTAAAGAACAAAGTATTTCAGAAGAATTTTTAATTAACTCAGATCTAGGATGTGTTATTTTTGTGTTCCCTTTATTTTTTTTGAGCAGTGTATATATATATATATATATATATACACACATATATACAGGTGAAACTCGAAAAATTTGAATATCGTGCAAAAGTCTATTTATTTCAGTAATGCAAACTAAAAGGAATTGCATTAATGCAGCTTAAAAAGCAGAGTTATTTACAGTGACTTCATGTTTGGATGTCATATAACTGTTATATATTGTGTTCACAGAAGCAGAAAAGATAATATGCCTTTAAGATTAATTATATAATGTAAGCTAAGCTCAATGACACAGCAGACACAACAGAAAGCATAGAGTTAAACTGTTGTTTCTCGGCAGGAGTCTTGACCAATCACAGCCAGCCTCACACACAGCAAAAGTTTTGACTAATCACAGCCAGCCTCATATACTGCTTGTGTGGGAAATTCCCCTAGCAGGAGCTGCTAGAATCATAACACCAGAGGAGAGTAGCTGAACAGACATTCACTCCACTAAGAGCTGTGTTTTATGGAAGCACAGAGGCCAAAACAGGTATTTAGAACAGTTATATAATGTTTCTATTGTTAGTATTGTGATTATAACTGTATACTGAACCAGTTATTTATGTTTATTTACAGTTCCACCAGACAAATTACAACCATACAATCATACAATCCAAACAAATTGCATACAAATGCGAACTGCTCATACCAGATCATAAGCAATTGTATAGAGCAAACTGAAAAACAAGTAGAGCAAGTGAACTATTGGTTAACCTCAGATATACCTCTCAGAGAGATCATAAAGTGCTTAAATAACTTAAAGTGAGAGTACAGATACCCAAGAGAGAAATATATCCACCATTTTATGTTGAATGACAAGATTGAGTAGTTGAACCACCATTTTATGCATGCCGCCATTTTATGATACTTTATTCAACACGTGTTATGTACATGGACTATCTGCTGCGGAGGCGGCAGTGTTATATATGAAGAAAAGTTGAAGTTAATAAAGAAGTTATTTCATGCATTTGGTGTGCTCTTTAAACCTACTGTTTCCATAGAATGGCGCTAGAGGAATTACAGAGTACTAGACAGTCTGGTTAGACTAAAGAGAAAGAGAACTCCAGTAATATGCGATGCAATAAGAGTAATATTTAATTTTGAAAATGCGGCAATTACACGTGACGTTTCGGCCACAGAAATAGGCCTTCATCAGACTTAAGCCGCTTTTGTTACTGCCTGGGCGGTGGTGATCTTAGGATAGTGCGCAGAAAGTATCCGCTGCTATAGGAAATCAACCGCAGCGGTTATTACTGGAGTTGAGTTCTCTTTCATTGATTCTACGGGGTGGGAACCCGACATCCAGTAGCGACAAAATCAAGCAGGGTGCCACGACATTATCTTGAAAATAGACTAAAAGTCAGAGATATCAAAATTCTTCTAATGCCACAGCGCAAAAGGCACTTCATAGTGCTGCGCCTGCCACAGTATGTATCTCCCAGAATGGTGCAGGAAACCTATTAAGGAGATACATATTGTAGTTTGCTGTGGTGCAGACGTGGGAGACGTGCCACCAAGGTACCCGGACTTGGTGGAGTGGAGCAAGAAGCTAGAGTGTCCACTGAGATAGATAGTGGACACTGTTGTTACCTAGTATAGCTGGTATCAGCTCATTTGGGCCTGGCTTTTAAGCAAAGAGCTGGGTGGGTGCTTAGTCCCTACGATCCACTCCAGGGTTTATACGTGGCTCATGTCCACGTTTGTGTTTTCAAAGTGAGCAGCAGAAAGCAGGGTGTATCTGTGGAGTAAGAGGCTGCAGATCACACACTGCAAGGCACGTGTGAAGGAAACACTGGCCAGTGGACTGATTACCTGACCCGGCTGATATCCAGCTGTAACTGAACTGTAAGTTTGCTGGAACAAGCAATAAACATTGTTGTAGAGACTTTGTTGTGTCCCTGCCTTTCTTCAAACCTGGTCATAGGAGCCCACGGCATTACAATATATACACAGTATGTATATATATACAGTACAGACCAAAAATTTGGACACACCTTCTCATTCAAAGAGTTTTCTTTATTTTCATGACTATGAAGGCATCAAAACTATGAATTAACACATGTGGAATTATATACATAACAAACAAGTGTGAAACAACTAAAAATATGTCATATTCTAGGTTCTTCAAAGTAGCCACCTTTTGCTTTGATTACTGCTTTGCACACTCTTGGCATTCTCTTGATGAGCTTCAAGAGGTAGTCCCCTGAAATGGTCTTCCAACAGTCTTGAAGGAGTTCCCAGAGATGCTTAGCACTTGTTGGCCCTTTTGCCTTCAATCTGCGGTCCAGATCACCCCAAACCATCTCGATTGGGTTCAGGTCGGGTGACTGTGGAGGCCAGGTCATCTGGCGCAGCACCCCATCACTATCCTTCATGGTCAAATAGCCATTACTTTCAAAGTTTTCCCAATTTTTCGGCTGACTGACTGACCTTCATTTCTTAAAGTAATGATGGCCACTCGTTTTTCTTTACTTAGCTTCTTTTTTCTTGCCATAATACCAATTCTAACAGTCTATTCAGTAGGACTATCATCTGTGTATCCACCTGACTTCTCTTTAACGCAACTGATGGTCCTAACCCCATTTATAAGGCAAGAAATCCCACTTATTAAAACTGACAGGGCACACCTGTGAAGTGAAAACTATTTCAGGGGACTACCTCTTGAAGCTCATCAAGAGAATGCCAAGAGTGTGCAAAGCAGTAATCAAAGCAAAAGGTGGCTACTTTGAAGAACCTAGAATATTACATATTTTCAGTTATTTCACACTTGTTTGTTATGTATACACTCACCTAAAGAATTATTAGGAACACCTGTTCTATTTCTCATTAATGCAATTATCTAGTCAACCAATCACATGGCAGTTGCTTCAATGCATTTAGGGGTGTGGTCCTGGTCAAGACAATCTCCTGAACTCCAAACTGAATGTCAGAATGGGAAAGAACGGTGATTTAAGCAATTTTGAGCGTGGCATGGTTGTTGGTACCAGACGGACCGGTCTGAGTATTTCACAATCTGCTCAGTTACTGGGATTTTCACGCACAACCATTTCTAGGGTTTACAAAGAATGGTGTGAAAAGGGAAAAACATCCAGTATGCGGCAGTCCTGTGGGCAAAAATGCCTTGTGGATGCTAGAGGTCTGAGGAGAATGGGCCGACTGATTCAAGCTGATAGAAGAGCAACGTTGACTGAAATAACCACTCGTTACAACCGAGGTATGCAGCAAAGCATTTGTGAAGCCACAACACGCACAACCTTGAGTCGAATGGGATACAACAGCAGAAGACCCCACCGGGTACCACTCATCTCCACTACAAATAGGAAAAAGAGGCTACAATTTGCACGAGCTCACCAAAATTGGACTGTTGAAGACTGGAAAAATGTTGCCTGGTCTGATGAGTCTCGATTTCTGTTGAGACATTCAAATGGTAGAGTCCAAATTTGGCGTAACCAGAATGAGAACATGTATCCATCCTCTGATGGCTACTTCCAGCAGGATAATGCACCATGTCACAAAGCTCGAATCATTTCAAATTGGTTTCTTGAACATGACAATGAGTTCACTGTACTAAAATGGCCCCCACAGTCACCTAATCTCAACCCAATAGAGCATCTTTAGGATGTGGTGGAACGGGAGCTTCGTGCCCTGGATGTGCATCCCTCAAATCTCCATCAACTACAAGATGCTATCCTATCAATATGGGCCAACATTTCTAAAGAATGCTATCAGCACCTTGTTGAATCAATGCCATGTAGAATTAAGGCAGTTCTGAAGGCAAAAGGTGGTCCAACACCGTATTAGTATGGTGTTCCTAATAATTCTTTAGGTGAGTGTATAATTCCACATGTGTTAATTCATAGTTTTGATGCCTTCAGTGTGAATCTACAATTTTCATAGTCATGAAAATAAAGAAAACTCTTTGAATGAGAAGGTGTGTCCAAACTTTTGGTTTGTACTGTATATATATATATATATATATATATATATATATATATATATATATATTGTGAGGCAGTGACAGGCCTCATAGCTGCTAGTGGAGATTTATGGCTGGAGTTTCCATGTCTTTCCAATCAGTCATCAGGTCTGAGGCAGCACCAGGTGCCACAATCAGTTTGTGATAAGAGCCCAGACTGTCAGTCAGAGGAGAGAGAGTCTTGGTGCAACAGAGTCCTGCTGAGGGGCCACGGGGCAAGGTGCTAGCCGGGACGTTGGGGGACGCTGTGACGCCTGGGAACAAGGTTCACGAGCCTAGAGTCTGGAGGACTACTGGGCCACAATCCCCCAAAAGGTGTTGAAGGATCACCTGTACTGTATGGCTGGAGAAAGCCGCATTTATGTTCCACATGTGAACAGCGCTCGATCTAGGTGAGTTAGGGCTTGAGTTTTTGTATTAGCAAGTGCCTAGACGGGCAGGTGTTTGTTTTGTTTAATTTATGTTTTGTTGCTGTGAAAATAAACCTCACGTTTGGACCTGCAATCCGGCTGTTGCGAAGATAATTGTTAGAATGACCCCCGAAAAAGCGCTAATCCCTCACAATATATATATATATATATATATATATATATATACAGTATATATACAGTACAGACCAAAAGTTTGGACACACCTTCTCATTCAAAGAGTTTTCTTTATTTTCATGACAATGAAAATTGTAGATTCACACTGAAAGCATCAAAACTATGAATTAACACATGTGGAATTATATACATAACAAACAAGTGTGAAACAACTGAAAATATGTGTCATATGAAGTCATCCAGATCGTCCGGGGCCTCAACTCTGGCGAGTTCGTCCTTTATTAATTCTGACAGGCCTCGCCGGAATTGGCTTCTCTTTGCCGCTGGGTTCCGGGTGGTGTCCGTGACCCAACGGCGAAACTCGGCGGTGTATTCGGCGACGGAGCGTCTCCCTTGCCGCAGACCATGTAGTCGCGCCTCCGCTGTCGCACAGCGGTTGGGGTCATCGAAGACTTGGCTCATGGCGGTGATGAAGTTGTTTAGGTTGTCCAGGAGCTGACTGTTAGTCTCCACGTATGGTGATGCCCATGCTAATGCTTCATCCGTCAGGAGATTGACCACGAATAGTACCTTCTTTTTCTCGGTGGTGAAGGGGGCCGGGTACATCTGAAAATAGATGCGGCATTGGTTTAGAAACCCCCGATACTGGCGTCTGTCGCCGCTGAATCTTGATGGGAGTGGCATGCGGGTGTCTGCGGGTGCGCCGCGGACGTCCAGGAGTTGCCTCTGTAGTTCAATAATCTCCCTCTGTTGGCTTTGGACTACGCCTTGGAGCTGGGCAAATTTCTCCTGATATGTAGTACCAAATTCTTGAAGTTCGGAGACCTGCTTACGCAGAGTGGCCATTGCGGACTCCATAGTGGGGCTGATTATTCTGTAACAATCCTACAGGCTCACCTGAGTCAGAGGACCGCTGGCTGGAGGTAGGAGTGGAGCCCAGTGGCAAGGACCGCAGGGAGGTAGTAGGTAGGGACAAGCAGAAGAGTAGTCGGTAGGCAGGCGGTGGGTCAGGGCTGGCGGCAGTAAGCGTGGTCAGACAATCCGGATGGCAACGGTGGTAGCAGTTCAGTAGGTAGGGACAAGCAGAAGAGTAGTCGGTAGGCAATTCCTGGTCAGCAGTGGACTTTCAGTAGTAGCAGGAGCAGCAGATGAGGAGAAGCTTGATCAAGGCTCAGGAGCTCAATAATCAGCAAGCTAGAGTGCAAGGGGCTGGACTTATATAGGGAAGTACCAGGTGTGGGGAATCAAGGGTGATGAGCAAGGCTTGGCAAGACTGAGGTTACATAATAGGTTTCAGGGAGTAATGTTCAGAGAGGACGGTAGCCTAGTAAGCAGGGCTACCGCCTGGGATGTGGCTGGTCACGGGTTCGAATCCCGACAATACTCCCCCCCTTCTAAGGTGACCTCCGGGCACCGCAGGGGCAGTCTTACCGGGGTGCCGTTGGTGGAACTCTTTTACCAGTCTGGGGGCGTGGACATTTTCTTCTGGCTCCCAGGAGTTATCCTCGGGAGGGTAACCCTCCCACCCAATTAGGTATTGTAGTCTTCCCCGGTGGATCCTGGAGTCGAGGATCTTTGCGACAACGTATTCTTCTTCACCCTGTACCCTCACGGGTGGTGGAGGGGGCGAGTGGCGGCCTGTGAAGGTGTTCTCCACGTATGGCTTGAGGAGTGAGCAATGGAAGACAGGGTGCACCCTAATGGAGTCCGGAAGGTCGAGCCGGAACGTGACCTCGTTGATTTGTGCGGTGATCCGAAACGGACCCATGTATCTTTGGGCCAACTTTTTGGAGGGGACCTTCAATCTGAGGTTCCTGGTGGACAGCCACACCTTGTCTCCCACATGGAAGCCCGGGGTGGGTTTGCGACGTCTGTCTGCTCCCTGTTTAAAACGCCTCTGGGCGAGCTGGAGGTTGTCTATAATGTTCTTTTGTGCCTCCTGTAGGGTTGTTAGGTGTTCGGCCACTGCTGGGAGGGTGGAGGCGACGGGCAGGTGGGGAATGAACACCGGGTGCGAGCCTGTGTTAGCAAAGAAGGGGCTGTGCTTGGTTGAGCTATGCTCAGCATTGTTGTAGGCGAACTCGGCCGTGGGGAGATGGTCAAGCCAGTCATCCTGCAGGTGGGAGCTGAAACAGCGTAGGTACTGCTCTAGGGTCTGATTAGTTCTCTCAGTCTGCCCGTTTGACTGAGGGTGGAAAGCGGAGGATAGGTTCACTTTAACTCCGAGCGCCAGGCAGAAGTTCTTCCAGAACTTTGAGGCAAATTGTACGCCTCGGTCGGAGACCACGTCGTCCGGGATCCCATGCAGCCTGAAGACCTCTCTGAGAATTAGATCGGCCGTCTGTTTGGCGGTGGGTATGCCTTTGTAGGGGATGAAATGGGCCATCTTGGTGAGACGGTCGACCACGACCAGGATAGTGTTCATCCCTTTTGAAGGAGGAAGGTCTACCACAAAGTCCATGGAGATCGAGCCCCAGGGGCGGGAGGGAATAGGGAGGGGTTGTAACAGACCCACGGGGGAGGAACGAGGAGTCTTATTGCGGGCACAGACCGCGCACGAGGAGATGTACCTCTTGATGTCCTCCTTGTATGTTGGCCACCAGAAGGAGCGGGAGAGAAGCTCCTGGGTCTTTCTTGTGCCAAAATGGCCGGCCAGCTTGGAGTCATGGTTGAGTTTGAGCACTTCGAGCCGTGCGATTTCTGGTACATATAGTTGTAGGTCCTGATGAAACCAATGACCGTTCTTAAACGTAAGGCTGACATTCCCTGTGGGGTGGGCGAGGAAGGGGTCATTTTCGTATCCTTCTTTGATTGTGCCCAGGAGTTCTTTAGAGTAGGTGGCCCCTACGACCCTTCTCTCGGGTAAGATGTTATTTTGGCCCTTGTTACTCTGTGAGGGCTCGGAAAACATTCTGGAGAGGGCGTCAGCCTTGCCCTTTTTTGATCCAGGGCGATAGGTGATGAGATAGTTGAAGCGGGAAAAGAATAGGCTCCATCTGGCCTGTCTGGCTGAGAGTCTCTTAGCGTTGCGGATGAACTCGAGGTTCTTGTGGTCAGTTAGTACGATTATGGGGTTGGTGGCTCCCTCCAGCAGGTGTCTCCACTCGGAGAAGGCATCCTTGATCGCCAGTAGTTCTTTGTTCCCGATGTCATAGTTCTTCTCGGAGGGGGACATCTGGCGGGAGAAATATGCACACGGGTGTAATAGCATCCTCTCCCCTGTCCATTGTGACAAAACTGCCCCCACCGCAGAGTCTGATGCATCCACTTCGACTGTAAATGGGAGCTCGGGGTTCGGGTGGATTAGGATTGGGGCAGAAGTGAAAAGGAGTTTCAACTTGGTGAAGGCCTCCTGGGCCTCGGGTGTCCAGGAGAAGGGGACTGCCTTCTTGGTGAGTTGGGCGATTGGTGCTATGACCTTGGAGAAGTTCCGAATAAACTTCCGATAGAAGTTGGCGAAGCCAATGAATCTTTGTATCTCCTTCTCGTTTTTCGGAACGGGCCAGTTCATCACAGCTTGGACCTTCCCCGGGTCCATACTTAGGCCCTCTGGGGAGATGATGTATCCGAGGAACTGAGTGGTGGTTCGCTCAAACTCGCATTTCTCTAGCTTGATATAGAGAGAGTTCTGTCTGAGTCTCTGCAGTACCCTGCGGACGTGTTCGCGGTGCTGCTCGAGGTCTTCAGAGAAGATCAAGATGTCGTCCAGGTAAACGACTACAAACAGATCCAGCATGTCCCTGAGGACGTCGTTAATGAAGTGCTGGAAGGTGGCGGGAGCATTGCAGAGTCCGAAAGGCATGACCAGGTACTCGAAATGACCATAACGTGTCCGGAAGGCTGTCTTCCATTCGTCCCCAGGGCGGATTCGGACGAGGTTGTAGGCCCCTCGAAGGTCGAGTTTGGTGAAGATCTTCGCTTCCCGGAGTCTCTCAAGGAGTTCGGAAATCAGTGGGAGCGGGTACCATTTTTTTACGGTTATGTCATTAAGCTTTCTGTAGTCTATGCAGGGACGCAGGGAGGAGTCTTTTTTCTCTACGAAGAAAAAGGGGGCTCCCGCGGGGGAGGTGGAGGGCCGGATGAACCCCTTCCTCAGGTCCTCGTCCAGGTACTCTTTCAGAGCCTTGAGTTCAGGCTCTGAGAGGGAGTAGATACTGCCAAAGGGTATTTCGGCCCCGGGCAACAGTTCTATAGGGCAGTAGTAGGGTCGGTGTGGTGGCAGCTTGTCTGCGTTTTTCTTGTCGCAGACATCCTGGAACTTGCGGTATTGAGGGGGTAGCAGATCCTTGATGGATAGTTTTGAGATGGTGGTGTCTTCGGGTGGAAGGACGGGTTTGTGGGAGCAATTTAGCGTGCAGAACTCGGATGGGAATCGTATGCAGCGGGTTTCCCAGTCCACCGAGGGGTTGTGGGTGGCCAACCATGGGATGCCCAAGATCACTGGGAACTTCGGGGAGGCGATCAGAGAGAAGTGGATCTTTTCACGGTGATCTGGTTCTATGAGGAGTTGTAGTTCGGTGGTCTCGTGAGTGGCCGGCCCCGAGGAGAGTGGGGATCCGTCTACGGTTTCCAGGTCAACGGGGGCTGCCTTGATCGTCAGTGGAATGTTCTTTTCGCGGGCAAAGGTTAGGTCCATGAAGTTGCCTCCCGCCCCGGAGTCTAACATCGCTGAACAGGGGAGTTGTCGCCCCTCAATGTCGATGAGGATGGGGACGATGAAGTGGGATCCATGAGCCGCCGTGTTGTTATTTTCAGGGGCTGCTGGCGGGGTTGGAGTCTGTGGTTGCTCTTTTAGCTCCGTGACGGCAATAGTCTTTCGGATCTTATGAGGACATTTGATGGCAAAATGACCCGGCTCCCCACAGTAGAGGCAGAGGTTTTCGGCCAGCCTTCTCTCCTTCTCAGCTGTGGATAGAGACCTACGTAGAGCGTCGACCTGCATAGGTTCAGTTACTGACTGGGGGTCGCGCTGGGCGGTGGAAGAGAAGGAGTAAGTGGGTCTGTGGTCCGAGGACCAGAGTCTTTCTTTCTTCCTCTCGGAGAGTCTTTGATCTATCCGGATGCATAACTGAATGAAGTCATCCAGATCCTCCGGGGCCTCAACTCTGGCGAGTTCGTCCTTTATTAATTCTGACAGGCCTCGCCGGAATTGGCTTCTCTGTGCCGCTGGGTTCCAGGTGGTGTCCGTGACCCAACAGCGAAACTCGGCGGTGTATTCGGCGACGGAGCGTCTCCCTTGCCGCAGACCATGTAGTCGCGCCTCCGCTGTCGCACAGCGGTTGGGGTCATCGAAGACTTGGCTCATGGCGGTGATGAAGTTGTTTAGGTTGTCCAGGAGCTGACTGTTAGTCTCCACGTATGGTGATGCCCATGCTAATGCTTCATCCGTCAGGAGATTGACCACGAATAGTACCTTCTTTTTCTCGGTGGTGATGGGGGCTGGGTACATCTGAAAATAGATGCGGCATTGGTTTAGAAACCCCCGATACTGGCGTCTGTCGCCGCTGAATCTTGATGGGAGTGGCATGCGGGTGTCTGCGGGTGCGCCGCGGACATCCAGGAGTTGCCTCTGTAGTTCAATAATCTCCCTCTGTTGGCTTTGGACTACGCCTTGGAGCTGGGCAAATTTCTCCTGATATGTAGTACCAAATTCTTGAAGTTCGGAGACCTGCTTACGCAGAGTGGCCATTGCAGACTCCATAGTGGGGCTGATTATTCTGTAACAATCCTACAGGCTCACCTGAGTCAGAGGACCGCTGGCTGGAGGTAGGAGTGGAGCCCAGTGGCAAGGACCGCAGGGAGGTAGTAGGTAGGGACAAGCAGAAGAGTAGTCGGTAGGCAGGCGGTGGGTCAGGGCAGGCGGCAGTAAGCGTGGTCAGACAATCCGGATGGCAACGGTGGTAGCAGTTTAGTAGGTAGGGACAAGCAGAAGAGTAGTCGGTAGGCAATTCCTGGTCAGCAGTGGACTTTCAGTAGTAGCAGGAGCAGCAGATGAGGAGAAGCTTGATCAAGGCTCAGGAGCTCAATAATCAGCAAGCTAGAGTGCAAGGGGCTGGACTTATATAGGGAAGTACCAGGTGTGGGGAATCAAGGGTGATGAGCAAGGCTTGGCAAGACTGAGGTTACATAATAGGTTTCAGGGACGGTAGCCTAGTAAGCAGGGCTACCGCCTGGGATGTGGCTGGTCACGGGTTCGAATCCCGACAATATGTCATATTCTAGGTTCTTCAAAGTAGCCACCTTTTGCTTTGCACACTGTAACGAGCCCCTGCTCGCTCTATTCTGCTCTCATGGCACTCCCTGATGTGACCACAATATCTGCTGGTTCCGCCGTTGATGATCCGGCCTCCAATGACCGCTCGTGTCGTTTTAATTCTCACAGAACTAACACCAGTCAGGCTGTATGTGAGTTCAAACTGACCAATTCTTTATTGAAAGCATCACATATATTTATAATGACAGTTGGAACACCTCTTTCAATTTGTAAATTGTAAAACCCCCTCTGATTGGCTATGCAAATGAGGTAAGCAGAGATTAGTTCAAGAGCTTGGCTAGGAGGTAGATGGGTGTGGCCATTGTCACAGAGAGAGTCAAACCATGACATTACCCCCCCCTCCCGGGAAACAGTCCAACAGCCACAGTGGGACCCTCACCAGGTCAACTCGAGGATGTTGGAAAAGTAGTCTTAAGATTCCAGGTCCGTTTGCCGTGACAATCCATCCGCATTCCCGTTTTGAGGCCCTGGCCGATATTGTATGGTGAAATTGTAGGGTTGCAAAGCCAGGCTCCACCTTAGTAATCGCCCATTCTCTCCCGCCACCCGGTTTAGCCATATCAAGGGATTGTGGTCCGTCATGACGGTAAAAGAGCGTCCATAGACGTAGGGCTGCAATTTCTTTAAAGCCCAGACTAAAGCCAAACATTCTTTTTCCACGGCAGCATATCCAACTTCACGGGGTAACAACTTGCGGCTGAGATTCGCCACCGGGTGCTCCTTCCCATCGTCGCCAACTTGACTTAGTACGGCTCCCAGTCCGAACATGGAGGCGTCTGTATGTACGACAAAGCGTTTGTTAGGATCGGGTGCCGTCAGTATGGGAGCTTGTGTTAGGGTGGTTTTCAACTGTTGAAATGCTGTTTTGCACTCCGGGGACCACAGGACCTGTCTAGGGAGATTCTTTTTGGTCAGGTCCGTCAGTGGTTTGGCTATGTCACTATAGTGAGGTACAAACTTTCTGTAGTACCCGGCTGTCCCTAAAAATGCAAGTACCTGGGCCTTGGTTCTGGGAACCGGCCAGTTTAGGATGGCCTCGATTTTTGCAGGCTCCGGCCTCTGCTTCCTACATCCCACTCTATGTCCCAAATATTGTACCTCAGACATCCCGATATTACACTTGTCTGGCTTCAGGGTCAGGCCTGCAACTCTGATTCTGTCTAGCACTATGCCCAGGTGTCTGAGATGCTCCTCCCATGTCTGGCTATAGATTGCGATGTCATCAAGATATGCGCATGCAAAATCCTGCAGACCACCGAGGAGTTGATCTATCATTCGTTGGAAGGTAGCCGGAGCATTTTTCATCCCGAATGGCATTACCCGGAACTGGTAAAGGCCAATAGTTGTCAGATAATGTCCCTGAGCTATTTTGTCCAACAATTCGTCCACTCGGGGCATGGGGTAGGCATCTGTCACAGTACAGTCATTCAGTCGCCTATAGTCCACACAAAATCGGGTCGTGCCATCCCGTTTTGGGACTAATACTACAGGGGAAGCCCAGGGGCTTGCTGATGGTTCGATCACCCCTAACTCAAGCATCTCCCTAATCTCTGCTCTCATCCCTTCTTGTACAGCTCCAGGAATCCTATAGGCTGATTGTCTCAGGGGCTTCTGCCTGAGGGTCTCCACCTTGTGCACTGCCAAGTGAGTGTATCCAGGGAGTGTTGAGAACATCTCTTTCCGGTCCTGGAGTAATTCCCTGACCTGTTCTTGTTCCTGGGGTCCTAACCCATCTCCTAACTGAACATCTTCCACCCCCCCAGAATGATTACTGATTGCAGGAAGCTCCAGCATCGGCAGGTATTCAGAGTCCCCAGTGGCAGGAGCGCATATGGCGGCTACTGCCTCAGCCCTCTCGTGATAGGCCTTCATCATATTGATGTGGAATGTCCTCTTAATTCTTGTGTCTGCACAGCTGGTGACCACATAGGTGGTGTCGCACAGCTGTTTTACCACCTGATAGGGGCCCTGCCAGGAGGCCTGTAATTTATTTTGCTTCAAGGGTTTTAGTACTAGGGCCTTCTGTCCGACACAAAAAGTGTGATTCCGAGCAGATCGATCATACCAAACCTTCTGCTGACTCTGGGCTGATTGCATATTCTCATGGACTAGCTCGGTAAGTTCCCGCAGTCGATCCCTGAGTTCCAAGATGTAACTAAGGATGGGGAGGCCTTTAGGATCCTCTCCCCCTTCCCACTGGGCCCTCACTAAGTCTAAGGGTCCCCTAACCCTTCGCCCATACAACAGCTCAAATGGTGAAAACCCTGTGGACTCTTGAGGTACCTCCCTGTATGCGAACAGTAGGTGGGGAAGATATTTTTCCCAATCCTTCCTACTCTCCACGAAGGCCCGAAGTAGCTGTTTTAGGGTGCCGTTAAATCTCTCGCACAGCCCGTTCGTTTGGGGGTGGTAGGGTGCACTCTGGAGGGTTTTAATACCACAGAGGCGCCAGAGCTGCTGGGTCAGCTCAGCGGTGAACTGATTTCCTTAATCAGACAATATCTCCTGGGGAAATCCTACCCTAGTAAACACCCGCAGTAAGGCATCAGCTACCGTGTCAGCCTGGATATTGGATAGGGGAATAGCTTCCGGGTAGCGGGTGGCGTAATCCACCACTGTAAGAATATACTTCTTCCCAGTAGCACTGGGGCGGGCCAGTGGGCCAATAATGTCTACTGCTATCCGGCTAAAGGGTTCCCTAATTATCGGCATGGGGTGCAGAGAGGCTTTTGGATGATCCCCCCGCCTTTCCTGCTCTCTGGCAAGTCTCACAGGTCCGGCAGTATTCTCGTACCTCTGCATGTAACCTAGGCCAGAAGAAAGCACGAGACAACCGACTCCGGGTCTTAGCTATCCCTAAATGTCCGGCCAAGGGGATGTCGTGAGCCAGCCTCAATAGCTCCTGTCTGTACTTCTGGGGTACGACTAGCTGTTTGTGGGGGCCCTCGCATTTCCCGTTGCCCACCCCTTCAGTGTAACGATAAAGAAGCCCTTCCTCCCACTCTATTCTGTCTTCCCCCTAACCACCCTGGATCCTTGCCCGCCCTGTCCCGATAGCACGCTAAAGTAGGGTCTCTCGCCTAACGTCGGAAGGAGAATCCCAGGACATGGGGTTGTCAAGTCGGGGTAACGTGGGAGGATTTGGTCTTACCTGGGTCCCCATAGGAGTGGAGTTGCCTTGTAGGTGGCTTTGTTGTCGGGTGGTCACGGCCATGGCGGTCTCTGGTGCAAATGAAGAAGTCAAATGCCCCAAGTCGTTCCACAAAAGTACTTCTGCGGGTAACTCACAGAGTATCCCTACTCTCACTTGTCGCTTCCCTGAGCCCCAATCCAGGTGAACTCTGGCGGGGGATAAGCGCAGCACCTTGCCCCCTTCTACCCTGACTGCCACAGTCTGGCCGGTTCGGGCCGACTGAGGAACCATGTGAGGCTGAATAAGGGTAATCGTAGCCCCGGAATCACTAAGTCCCTGGGCCGGCTGCCCATTAACCCATACCGCCTGACGATGGTGCTGCCGATTATCTTCAGCTGCGGCCTGGACGGGATCCGCCTCGAACAGCTCACCAAACTCTTCCTGAACATCTAGCAGGTTGGCCTCGTTCTGGAGGCAATAATTCGCCGACCTGGATAACTGGGCAGTCTCTTTGTACCTCGGGGATCGGTTAGGGCAATAACGCTGCAGATGACCCGTTTGATTACATGTATAGCACTTAGGCCCGGTAGAAGATTTTGATTGGGCTAAGGGTCTAGAGGCAGCCCACTGAGATACTGGAGTTGGGCTCGAGGTCGGTACACTGGGCCGCGGTAGTGGATAGCGCTGGCCTCCAATGGATCTCCGAGAGTCCAGATATTCATCGGCCAAAGTAGCTGCTTGCTGTACCGTCTGTGGCCGCTTATCTCGCACCCAATTCCGTACTATCGGAGGGGTGTGGTCAAAGAACTGCTCTAAGAGAACTAGCTGGGTGATGTCCTCTATGGTATGAGCATGGCTTCCCTGGAACCAGCCCTTGAGGTTCCGCTGCAGACGATGTGCCCACTCCACGTAGGTTAGGTTGCCTTGTTTCCGGGATTCTCGAAACTTAATCCGGCTGGCTTCAGGGGTAATGGCAAATTGGGCTAGCAGGGCTTCTTTTACCCGGTCATAATCCATGGCGTCCTCATCCTCCATGGCCCGATACGCATCCGCAGCTTTGCCAGTTAGGTTACTCGCCAGTAAGGCGACCCGATCTTGGGACGGCACTTTATGTATCTGGCACAGTCTCACAAAGTCCTGGAGGAACTCTTCTATTTCCTCCTCTCCTTCCTTAAATAATTTGAATGCGCGAAAGGGCAACTTACGGACAGGTGCTGTATCTCTAGGTGCTGTCTTTGATCGCCGTATTTCCGCTATTCTCCACTCATGTTGTCGCTCCAATTCTCTCTCTTGTCGCTCTAGTTCTTTCTCTTGCCGCTCATCCTGCAGCTGGATGTCTCTGATGGCATTCTGTATGGCGGTCTCGGATGGGTTGGCACCATATAATGCCAACCGTTCTCGAACTCGTTGTTGAAACAAGGCTTCCACGGACTGAGGTCCAGCATCACCATCCCTCTGATCCATCTCAGCTAACTCACTGATCAAGGTGGCCTTGTTCTTTGTCCCAGCGATCCCTCCTCGGCTCTCAAGTAAATCTTTCAGCGTGTCTCTCCTGCAGGCTGCGTAGCTGGTCATTCCTAGTTGTGATTTGGAGTGTCACAGTAACTGGAGAGCCAATCCCACCGCTGCCACCAATGTAACGAGCCCCTGCTTGCTCTATTCTGCTCTCATGGCACTCCCTGATGTGACCACAATATCTGCTGGTTCCGCCGTTGATGATCCAGCCTCCAACGACCGCTCGTGTCGTTTTAATTCTCACAGAACTAACATCAGTCAGGCTGTATGTGAGTTCAAACTGACCAATTCTTTATTGAAAGCATCACATATATTTATAATGACAGTTGGAACACCTCTTTCAATTGGTAAATTGTAAAACCCCCTCTGATTGGCTATGCAAATGAGGTAAGCAGAGATTAGTTCAAGAGCTTGGCTAGGAGGTAGATGGGTGTGGCCATTGTCACAGAAAGAGTCAAACCATGACACACACTCTTGGCATTCTCTTGATGAGCTTCAAGAGGTAGTCCCCTGAAATGGTTTTCACTTCACAGGTGTGCCCTGTCAGGTTTAATAAGTGGGATTTCTTGCCTTATAAATGGGGTTGGGACCATCAATGGCGTTGAGGAGAAGTCAGGTGGATACACAGCTGATAGTCCTACTGAATAGACTGTTAGAATTTGCAATATGGCAAGAAAAAAGCAGCTAAGTAAAGAAAAACGAGTGGCCATCATTACTTTAAGAAATGACGGTCAGTCAGTCAGCCGAAAAATTGGGAAAACTTTGAAAGTAAGGGCTATTTGACCATGAAGGAGAGTGATGGGGTGCTGTGCCAGATGACCTGGCCTCCACAGTCACCGGACCTGAACCCAATCGAGATGGTTTGGGGTGAGCTGGACCGTAGAGTGAAGGCAAAAGGGCCAACAAGTGCTAAGCATCTCTGGAAACTCCTTCAAGACTGTTGGAAGACCATTTCAGTGGACTACCTCTTGAAGCTCATCAAGAGAATGCCAAGAGTGTGCAAAGCAGTAATCAAAGCAAAAGGTGGCTACTTTGAAGAACCTAGAATATGACATATTTACAGTTGTTTCACACTTGTTTGTTATGTATATAATTCCACATGTGTTAATTCATAGTTTTGATGCCTTCATAGTCATGAAAATAAAGAAAACTCTTTGAATGAGAAGGTGTGTCCAAACTTTTGGTCTGTACTGTATATATAAATAACATTGCTGTGTAGAATTGAACTTATACCTGCGCACGTCATCAGCTTTACCAGCTGTTCTTAAGTACAGTTTGCTTTTGCTGCTGAGAAGACCAATGCAAACAGGATGTACAGAGAAAGGATGGCAGGAGGAAAGCGATGTTTGCATGTTCATGGGGCATTTCCAAAATAAACCGGTTGCTGCAACATAGAAAACAAAGCTAAGCAAACAGAAACTGCAGAAAGAGCCATGTCGGCATTTTATAGGGAATGATGTCTCCATCTACTACTGACTTACACAGAATTCCTCAGCTTTCCAGGGTCTCGGCAGCATTCACAGATAAAATACAAGAAGAACATATATGTAGCACTTGTTTCATGTTCAGATGCTTCCAGCATCAGGATTTCGGTTGTTTAATAGCACACTGGTTCTTTCAAATACATAACTCTGAGGGTCTCACACCTCACCACATCTCCATACTAGTCTCTCTAACCCCTTAATGACTTGACCTGTGACAGTACCGTATATTAAAGGGGATTTCTGTGATTTGGATACTGATGACCTATCCTCAGGATAAGTCATCAGTATCTAATCGGTGGGGGTCTGACACTCGGGACACCTGCCGATCAGCTGTTTGAGATGGCACCAGTGCTCCTGTGAGCAATGCGGCCTTCTTGCAGCTTACGAAGCACAGCGCCGTACATTGTATAGCGGCTGTGCTTGGTATTGTGCTCAGCCCCTTTCACTTCTATGGAGCTGAGCGTGACGCCAAGCACACCCGCTAGACAATGTATGGCGCTGTGCTTAGTAAGCACATAGAAGGCCACGGGGTACACAGGAGTGCCAATTGGGACACTGAGTGTTTATATTTGTCAAAATGGTGGGGAAGCGGTAATAATAGGTTTTTTGTTCATATTGTAGATTTGTGCTCACATATCCTATCTCTCACTGTCTGCATTGTTTCCCCTATGTACAACAGACCACAGTTGCATTTTATCAAATAAAAGACATTTGTGGACTCACATGTGAAAAAACCTTCTATCTTGAAGGCTTGTCCCGTGTGGGGTTGATAAAATTCCGGGTCTTTAATGACATGAGAACATTGAAAACAATGGAGGCACGGAAATGTACCTTTTTTCATTGTTCTCAATGTACTTTGTCTCAATGTTCCCTTCTTACTTCCCAAATCAGCATGTACTAATTTATCTCTAAAACTGGGGATCTTTTTATTACAAATCAATGGAAGATTTTTAAATTCTTCAACATCAGGATAGGCCTTGGTCAGTATATGCCAATGTTTTCTAACCATTTTATCAAAACCAGCATTGTAGGGATAAAATTTATGTATAAATGTTATCCTCTGCTGTTTATCCTTTACGGCAACATGAGATTGTAGATCTGATTTTGCCTTGTCCAAAATGAATTAGTCATTGCCCCGCTCAATAAATCTCTCAGTCATCTCCTCTAATCTAAGGTCCTGTCTTATTGGGTCAGAGACTACACGTTTAATTCTCTGGAATTGGGATTTTGGTATCGCTCTCTTAGGGTCTATTCACACGTCCGTAGTGTATTGCGGATCCGCAATACACCTGGCCGGCACCCCAATAGAACTGCCTATTCTTGCCTGCAATTGCAGACAAGAATAGGACATGTTCTACTTTTTTCCAGAGCCGCGGACCGGAAGATCGGGGTCGCGCTCTAGAAATGCGGATGCGGACAGCACCATAGAGAATGAATGGGTCCGCACCCGTTCCGCAGAATTGCGGAACGGGTGTGGACACATTCACGGACGTGTGAATGGACCCTTAAGTGAAGGGGGATGAGCACTAGTATAATGGAGAATACTGTTCCTGTCAGTCTCCTTTCTGAACAGATCAGTTGAAAGATGACCATGTTCATTTTTCATTACAGTGGTGTCCAAAAATCTTACCATCTGAGAAAGAGATGGTAGGGCACACCAATATTAGGTACCACACGGATGATGGATAAACCAATATTTTATTTTATTATATTATTAGTGATATACTTTTTAACAACCATTCATAAAAATATCATAAAAATATCATAAAAATTCATAAAAAACTTTCTTAAAAAGTACTAATACATATAAGAATTATTAAATAGTATACCTATCATAAATAAATCTGCAATATTACATATGTCAGCAGTAATATATAGCTTCTACACTTTATGCTGATAGTTCAACTATATGTATACCAAAGTGCGTTTGAGGAGGTGAATAACGTCCTTCCAAGTGGGTTAATTAACCCAATCAATGCTCCGATATAAGAGAAAAGTTCGTGCTTGTCAAAAGTGATGGTAAATTTCAGACCTTCACATACAGTATTCAAAAAAGGAAAGGAGGGACTCCTGTGGCCCTGCCCACACGCAAAAAATGCCATCAATAAATCTCTTACACATCAGGACATTTTTTTTTATATTGTTCCGTGTTATATACATATGACTCCTCAAAAGATGACATAAATGCGTTAGCGTAGGGCGGGGCCACATTAGAACCCATCGAAGTCCCGCGCCGTTGCAAGTAATAAGTATCCTCAAGCATTAAATAATTCTCAAACAAAACCAAATGCAAGATTTGCAGAATAAATTCTTGTTGTATGCCAGAATAGTCACTAGTTTGCAAAAAAATCCACCACTGCCTGTATTCCTCCCTTATGTTCTATCGACGTATAAAGACTCACAACGTCTATGGTTACCAACCAGCTTTCAGGAGCGATAGAGTCAAGATCCGCAATTGTTCTCAAGAAATAAGAAGGATTGCGTGTTCTTAATTAATGGTGTCAATCTCTTTTCCAAAACAATTGACAAAGGGCGCAATATTTAATCCACCGAGGCCACAATCGGGCAACCAGGGCAGTCCAATAGTGTTTTGTGCACTTTTGGAAGTACGTATAGTACCTGAGTAACAGATCATTAATTAAACAGGGATTCAACCGGGATTATGAGATTACACGTTTATAAAAAATATTTTTTCTGTGGATGTTTCTAGTTTATTGTCTTTCTTTTGATATGTTAATTTTCTCCATAGACCTTATCGTCGCGTTGAATATCTCTATGGATAACAACACGGTAACCTTTGTTCATTATTGCTACATATGTTACTGATTTGTGTTGTGATAATCACCGCCTACTGCTGGGCGTGCTACGTCACTTGGGAGTGATCCATTATGTTTTATATATAAAGGCGTAGTATTACTTTGATTATGTACTGACTGAGAAAGGCTTTGTGCCGAAACGCGTGTTTATTACACATTGAATGATTAAAAAATAAAAAAGAATATACTTTGAAGCAAGACACGGTTGCCGGGATTCCTTCATACATATAACGTGGAGTTTACTCCTTCCCGCTGCAAAGCGAATGCAAGATCGAGTGCCGACTGGATTCTGTTTCATTTTAAACAGGTGATCGGCGGGTGTCAGACCCCTACGATCAGATACTGATGACCTACACTGAGGATAGTGCAAAAGAATGGACTGGCACTCACTTGTAGAATAAATGCTTCTTTTTATTGAGACATAAGTACAATTTTTAATGCGTTTCAGTTCAAGAATGAACTCCTCAGACTTGTATTGATATATATGATACAAGTCTGAGGAAGGTTCATTCTTGAACCGAAATGCGTCACAAATTGTACTTATGTGACAATTAGAGATGAGCGAATTTTCCGCTTATGAAATTCGTTCACGCTTCGTTTACTGGTAAAAGATGAATTGTGTTATGGATTCCGTTACCATGGACCATAACACAATTCTATGACAAAATGCATAACGGAATGCCTTTAGAGGCATTCCGTTATTCATTCTGTTATAATAGAATTCTATGGGCTGCAAAACAGATCTGTCCTGTTTCCGTTATGCAAGGGAGTCCTCTCCTGCATAACGGAAAGGAGACGGATTCGATTTGCAGCCATAGACTTCTATTATAACGGAATGAATAACGGAATGCCTCTAAAGGCATTCCATTATAGAATTGCGTTATGGTCCGTGGTAACGGAATCCATAATGCAATTCACCTTTTACCACCAAACAAAGTGTGAACAAATTTCAAAATATGAAATTCGTTCATCTCTAGTGACAATAAAAAGAAGCATTTATCCTACAACAAGTGAGTGCCAGTCCTTTCTTCTATACTGTATGGGTTGCCTTCCCTTGACACGTGCATCGCGCCATCCAGAGTCCCCACTGAGAATGTGTTGACTATCCTGACGATACGTCATCAGTAACAAAATCCCGGAAAAACCCTTTAAGATATGATGCTTAATATTGCATTGTGATTATTTAGAACCGTTATCTAGACTGTGTGCAGATTATCTAGAAGTGGTTTGTGCTGTTATTTGATAGTTTGTCTGCCCCTTTAAAAGCTGTTCTCCAGGAATTCAAATTTTTTTTTGCAAGTGCCCACAGCCTGGATCTGTAAACAGAAGATTAATACCTGCTTCCCACCTGTCCGGTCTTTTGCCATGCCTCCATTGTGTCCATGTTCCAGTCCCTGGCTTGTTTTCTTCTGACACTACATGGGCATGGTAAAAAAGCTACACTGCAGCCAATGACTGGATTCAGTCGTGCTCTTTCTGGCCACATCACAGCTCAAGCCAGCCATTGGCTGCAACGGAGCATGTGACAATGCCCATGCAGCGCAAGAAAAAAACAAGATGGGGATCATGACATGGACACAGCAGAGGCATCTCGGAGGACCGGACTGGCAGGGAGCGGGTAAGTAGGCAGGCTATGGACATTTTCTGAAAAATCTGTATTCATGGAGAACACCTTTAAAGGGGTTGTCCGGGTTCAGAGCTGAACCCGGACATACCTCCATTTTCACCCCGGCAGCCCCCCTGACAGGAGCATCGGAGCAGTTCATGCTCCGATGCTCTCCTTTGCCCTGTGCTAAATCGCGCAGGGCAAAGGCATTTTTTGGAGATCCGGTGACGTACCGGGGCTCTCCATGGGGCTGCCAGGAAGCCCGGTGACATCACCGGCACTGATGGGCGTGATTTAGCACTGCCCTAGCCAGTAAAACGGCTAGGGCAGCGCTAAAGCCCACCCATCAGAGCCGGTGACGTCACCGAACACACTGCCGGGCGGAAGTTTCCGCCCAGCAGTGTGTTATTGAAAACAAAAGAACCCGTGCCCTGTGCGATTTAGCACAGGGCAAGGGAGGGCATCGGAGCATGAGATGCTCCGATGCCAGCCTCAGGGGAACTGCCTGGGTGAAAATAGGGGTATGTCCGGGTTCAGCTCTGAACCCAGACAACCCCTTTAAGGACTTGATCTGTGACAGAATTCAATATTAAAGGTAATGTGTGATCAGAAAATGACCTACTCTTTGAATCACGTTTTTGTGTTAAACGTATTTTTATTTTGAATTTTTTTTATTTTTTTTATTTTCCATGTCGCTATATTTAAAAATTTTTTATATAATCCTGCAATTTTCACGCTGGCCACTAAGCCTAATAATAGATCATAATTTCCTGTTCTGTCAAGGTAACTTTTCAGTGACTATTATCATTATCACCACAGGCAGAATTACAGTGACAAGTAACACCTCTGTGTATAGATAAATCAGGATCCACCATTCACAATAGGTGAAGTCTCAGCTTATCAGCATCCTCCTGACCTCTGCACAGGGCAAAGAGCATGCCATCGAAGTCAATGGGGTCTCCTCCTGTCCATTGTGTCTGTTGCCCATGTAGCTGTTCTCAAAAGACAGTACGTCTAAGGCTACTTTCACACTAGTGTTTTTTGTGGATCCGTCATGGATCTGCAAAAACGCTTCCGTTACAATAATACAACCGCATGCATCTGTCATGAACGGATCCGGTTGTTTTATGTCTTCCATAGCCAAGACAGATCCGTCATGAACACCATTGAAAGTGAATAGAGGACGGATCCGTTTTCTATTGTGCCAGATTGTGTCAGAGAAAACTGATCCGTCCCCATTGACTTACATTGTGTGTCAGGACGGATCCGTCTCGCTCCGCATCCCAGGCAGCGTTTTGGTGTCCACCTCCAGAGCGGAATGGTGACTGAACGGAGGCAAACTAATGCATTCTGAGCAGATCCTTTTCCATTCAGAATGCATTAGGGCAAAACTGATCCGTTTTGGACCGCTTCTGAGAGCCCTGAACGGATCTCCCAAACGGAAAGCCAGAACGCCAGTGTGAAACGTAAAAAAGCCAAAACACCCCAATGTGAAAACGGCAGGATTTTTGTTTATTTAATATAAATAGTGACAAGGAATTTTTATCAAATATTCACCAAAAATTCTTTAAAAAATGTGTTCAACATAAAAATGTGATTTAAACAATAGTTCATTTTCTGAAGACACATTTCCTTTAATATATGACAATTGATATTGCATAGTGAGTATCCAATCCTAGAGCAGTTAGGAATTGATTGATGCCCAATTATTGTGCCACGTGAACAGTGACATAGTCGGTTCAATAAAAGGGAAACAAGTGCAACTATTTAGCAACTGCTACTGTTTAGTAACCAATTACTGTGTCATGTGACTTGGTAATGAACATTCATTGGTTATTTGCAATTTGAATCTGGTTCTCTCTTTGTTGTATAAAGTTATGCCATGACAGGTCGTAGTTCTAGTGTCCATGATGTTCCTTGAAGGTGCACAATAAAGGTCTTCACGGTCTTTTATCAAATACTGGAGCTCATCCATTGAGTTTCATGTTTAATGAGGTTGTCCCACGAAAAAATATTCTACAGTTTTCAAACCAGCATCTGGATCTGAATACTTTTGTAATTGCATGTTATTCAATAATATGTATCTGTATAGAGCCACCTGTTGTTTTTTTTTCTTATTATTTCTTTGTCCTGCTCTCTGAGGTGGCCGCACATGCTCAGTTTCATCCTTCAACTGCCTCCTGAGCTGTGATAGGGAGAGCTGAGACACGCCCCCTTAGCTGCAGCAGAAAAGACACTCCCCTTGAACTGTGAGCCTGATATACTATAAATCTAAACAGCAACCAGCAATGAATGGGGAGATCTCTGGATCCATGTGAGGTACAGGGCTGGTTCTAGCTTTCTTAGAAAGAGATTGTCATGTTCTTTATGATGTCTGATTTTCCTTTTTTACATTATTCATGGGATAACCCCTTTAATTGAACTGTTTTTTTCACCAAGTACGTAACTTTCTGAGGTCTCTACAACCCTCACATCTCTATAATAGTCCTTTAAAGACTTGACCAGAATTCTATATTAAAATATGACACTGATATTGCATTGTGTTATCTAATAATAAAGCAATTAAGAAGCGATTAATGGTGTTATTTGATAATTATGATATTTTCATTGGTATCTATTTAACACCATATGGTGCCCAGTGACAAAAGATTATGCCACCTGGTAGAATGTATCTGGCTGTTTGCTCTATTGGAGCGTGGTGTGTTGTTTCCATTAACCTGTTTGTGACCACCAATACACCTTTTACCACAATGCAAATAAAAGGCTTTTTATTGTACAAAAGTAGTAAAACATAAAAATATTATATGTATTTGAAATCACTGTAATTATATTGACTCAGAGAATAAAGTTATATTGCTATTTATGCTGAAATATGAACGCCGCAAAAAGGTAAAAACTCAGTCGCAGTATTGCTCTTTTTTTCCATTCCCCCAAACCATACATGTCCGGCCATATATATTGATGTATCCCCAGGATAGGTCATTAATATCTGGCTCCCTGTCACCTCACTCTTGGTTTTACAAAGGTAGGATATATTTGCCAAAAATATTTTAGGATGGTGTGCAGGGTTGTAATACAGGTCTGAATCTACAAACTGTTGTATGGATACCTTCTATACTATATAAGTGCTGGTGTTGCTCCTGTATTACTAAAGTAATTAAAGGGAATTTCTGGGAATTTAATATTGAGGACCTATACTTAGGTCACCAATTGGTGAGGGTAGAACACCGACTAATCAGCTGAGTGAACAAGTTGTGATACTCCGGAACCAGAACAGGCACAGGTAAGCACATTGGAGCACATTTATGAAGACCAGTTTTTAGACGCCGTCTTAATAAGCCCTATAGCTGGCGGTGGATCTTTATATAACTTTGGCGTATCCATCAACGCTTCTAAATGTAAGACAGCTTCCTTGCTGTCTTACATTTAGACCATTTTCTATGCCTAAACCAGGCATAGAAAATGATGAATGAGACGGGCCTACTGGCCCGTCCCGTTCCCCACCCAAGACATACCCACTTTTTTAGACCTGGTATGAGCGGGGAATATGTCGGATTCTGCTGCACCATGGCATGCAACAGAATCTGCTCCAGATATACGCCACAAAAGTGGCATATATCTGTTCATAAATTACCCCCATTGTGACTTCACTGTCAGTGACCACTGTATGGAATCGTGCCTGTTCCGGAGCAAGCTAATCAGTGCCGGTGCTGAGAGTCCCATCCCATAAATCCTGGAAAACCCCTTTGACGGAATGGGTGTAGTGCTCTATTAAAGAGCCTCTATCAGCATGATCAACCTTATTAAACCAAGCATACCACTTGGTAGAGTTGATCATACTGGTAAAAACAATACCTTTATTATGAATATCCATGGCTCCATTGCTGAGAAAAACAAATTTTTATTTACAGTATATGCTACTGACCTAACTGGAGCACTGAGAGGATGGCCAAAGCCCTCGGAGCACCAGTTTGTTGTACTTTTTCACCATCAGTCTCTCCCCCCTTCCCCTGGATTGACAGAGCTAGACATCGGTTATAGCCATGCATTCTTGTACTTTTGCCTGCTCTCTCGATCTCAGCACTTGTTCTGTGTTTTCTCTGCTCTCCATATGTGGGTCTCAATGCTTGTAGGACAGCAGGAAAACACAAAACAAGTGCCCAGACCTGTCATCTGTGCCTGCGCTGTATCTACTGGTCTTGGCGCTTGATCAGTGTTTCTCCTGCTGAACTGATCAAATGCAGGGAAATATGGCTTCTGCATGATTTTAGATGGGGATTCTTTACTATAACGACAGTAAGACTATAGAAATTGAATGCAATCAAATGTAGTCTGAATGTCTTTTTTGAAAGAAGTAGTATGTATAATATGCACTAGATTTCTAGACACGGTTCATTAATCCAGGGATTTATTCTGAGTGACATATCTGGAGTCCAGGAAGTAGTTTTTCTCCCTAATATGAGGCAACTGGAAATAATTTTGTAGAGTATTTTTTTTGCCTTCTTCTGGATCTACAGTCTTAGCATAATAAATTAAACTGTATTCTAACACTAATTACTAAGATGGAGCCTTGCCGGGAAGGATTGCTACCAATTCCCAACTCTCTTGAGTGGACTTTGTTCTCTCAATATACGAGAGGGTATAAAGGGGAAATGAGTAAATCAGTAGGAAATACAATGTTTCCCTGCTGGAGGATGTCCTCTCTTTTACAAATCAATAATTGATAGGGCTCTGACACCTTGCACCCCTGCCAATAAGCTTTTCTGCTGTAGATCCAGTGCCGGAAGTCAGAGCCAGGGTTACACACAGGTCGGTCTATTGTACAGTGGATGGATACTGATACGGATGGTTACTGCTTCACTTTTCCTACTAAGGTAAATGGTAGCAGTGCTGCAGTAAAAAGCATTGTCTATGCACAAAAGGTGGCGCCAACTTCCGGTATAGGAGCCACTGCAGAACAGCTGAATGGCGGGTGCAGGGTTTGCCTATCCTGACAATAGGCAATCAGATAGTGATGAACTATCCTGAAAATAACTTGTAAAAGAGTGGACAACCATTTAATTACTTGTAAAAGAGTGGACAACCATTTAACCCCTTAAGGACCTGCGCCGTACATGCCATACATGTACTGCGCAGATGTCTGTGACTTAAGGACCAGCACCGTACATGCATCTCCTGCACCCACCCGTTCCATGGTAGGGGTCCGGCAGTCACTGATAGCCGGACCCCTGCTGCATGCGCCAGCATCGGTGAAATCACTGATGCTGGCGCATTAACCCTTGATGTGCCGCAGTCAACGCTGACCATGGCAAGTGCGTTGTGTGGAGGGATGGAGAGAACATCCATCTGATCCCCATTGCTGTGATAGGGACCTGATGGCAGGGAAGGCAGCCCGATGCCTTCCTTAGGCATCGTGGCTGCCTTCCATGACAGCCTGTGAGATCCAGCCCGTGGATCTCACACGCAAAGAGGCTGTAAGTGTATTACAGTCTGTAATACACTTACAGCCAATGCATCACAATACAGAAGTATTGTGATGCATTGTAAAGGGCATCAGACCCCCAAAAGTTGAAGTCCCAGAGTGGGACAAAAAATTAAGCAAAAAATAAAGCAAAACTAAAAGCAAAAAAAAAAAAGTTTTACCAAAAAAAATTAAAAGTTTCAGGTAAAAAAAAAAAAGTCCTTTTCCCAAAATAAAGTAATTTTTTTTGTAGAATATAGGGAAAAAAAGAAAAGTAGATATATTAGGTATCACTGCGTCCGTATCGATCGGCTCTATAACAATATCACATGAAATAACCCCTCAAATGAACACCGTCAAAAAAAATTCAATAAAAACTGCTAAAAAAAAAAATTTTTGTCACCTTACATCACTAAAAGGGCAACACCATGCGATCAAAAAGGCGTTATTGTGTAAAAGTTAAGTAAATAAAAAAAGTACATATACATAATATACATATTCGATATCGCCGCATCCGTAACAACTTGCTCTATAGAAATACCACATGACTGAACCCCTCAGGTGAACACCGTAAAAAAAAAAAACGGTGTCAGAAAAGCCAATTACTGTCACATTACATCACAAAAAGTGTAAAAGCAAGCGATCAAAAAGTCATATGCACCCCAAAAAAGTGCCAATCTAACCATCACCTCATCCCGCAAAAAATAATACCCTACCTAAGACAATCACCCAAAACATAAAAAAAACTATGGCTCTAAGAATATGGAGACACTAAAACATGATTTTTTGGGGGTTTCAAAAATGATATTATTGTGTAAAACTTGAATAAAAAAGTAGACATATTAGGTATTGCCACGTCTGTAAGAACCTGCTGCTACCAATCAAACCATCATCTCATACAGAAAAAAATGAGCCCCTACATAAGACAGTCACCCAAAAAAATACAGCTTTCAGAATGTGGAGACACTAAAAAAATCATTTTTTTTAAAATGCTTTATTATGAGACACTAAAACATCATTTTTTTTGGTTTAAAAAATGAAATCATTGTGTAAAACTTTCATAAATAAAAAAAAGTATACATATTAGGTATCGCAGCATCCGTAATAACCTGCTGTATAAAAATATCACATGAGCTAACCCCTCAGGTGAATATCGTGAAAAAATAAAATAAAAACGGTGTAAAAAAAGCCATTTTGTGTCACCTTACATCACAAAAAGTGTAATAGCAAGCGATCAAAAAGTCATACGCACCCCAAAATAGTGCTAATCAAACCGTCATCTCATCCCGAAAAAAAATTAGCCCCTACACAAGACAGTTGCCCAAAAAATAAATAAAACTATGGCTTTCAGAATGTGAAGACACTAAAGAATCATAGTCATATTTGGTATTGTCGCGTCCGTAACAACCTGTTCTATAAAAATATCACATGATCTAACCTTTCAGATGAACGTTGTAAATAGCAAAAAATAAAAACGGCACCAAAACAGGTATTTTTTGCTACCTTGCCTCACAAAAAGTGTAATATAGAGCAACAAAAAATCATATGTACCCTAAAATAGTACCAACAAAACTGCCACCTTATCCTGTAGTTTCCAAAATGGAGTCACTTTTTTGGAGTTTCTACTCCTACTAGGAGCTTCTAAACTTCTAAGCCTTCTAATGTCCCCAAAAAATAAAATGGCATTCACAAAATGATCCAAACATGAAGTAGACATATTGGGAATATAAAGTAATAATTATATTTGGAGGTATTACTATCTATTATAAAAGTAGATAAATAGAAATTTGGAAATTTGCTAATTTTTCAGGATTTTTGGTAAATTTGGTAATTTTTCATAGATAAAAATGAATTTTTTTGACTCAATTTTACCACTGTCATGAAGTACAATATGTGACGAGAAAACAGTGTCAGAATGGTCTGGATAAGTAAAAGCGTTTTAAAGTTATCACCACATAAAGTGACACATGACAGATTTCCAAAAAATGGCCTGATCCTTAAGGTGAATTATAGCAGGGACCTTAAGGAGTTAAGGTACATGATAATCATTTTGAAATTAGGAACTGTTACAATAACAGGCATTGTTTAAAGATGAGGTTTTCTCATCCAGGTTTTCGTGGCATTTAGATTCTTTTGCAAACCAACATAATCCTACACAAATCACCGGCTTTAGCAGCCATTATCTACAAAAGAAATCTAAATCTCTTAATCTGTTAAAATATCATCACAAGCGTGGTACAATGGTAAAACAAATTTATGGTTAGATAATCATTGATACTGATACGGGAGCAGTTTTTACTCTCTACTTCTGAACATAACAACTGTTATCCATCTGTCGGTATCATTTCCGTCTGTTGGTATTAGGGCAGTTTCACACGAGCGTATTCAGTGAGGGAAATATATTCTGTCTGACAGCAGTATTTCCCGGGCTGAACACTTCTCCTGTGACACAAACTCATGGCATTATAATGATTTATTTTATGGTTCCTGCCCAATCTCAGATCTACTGAACTGTACACACAGAATGCCATCAGTACAATTCAGTACAGCAGCAGTCAGACTGGAATTCACAGAATTATAAATCATTGTAATGTCGTGATTTTGTGTCACAATGTCAAAATGTTTGCAGCTCTTTCACACCAATTTTGCTCTTTCCAGGTTTAAAGTGCGCCAAACTTTGAACTAAACTTTATTAAAACCTATTGAATTTTTTTTCTTGAGAAATAACAACCTAACGTTCAGGAAATCTCAGCGGTGTACTGGTGAGATTCCACTGGGTAAGTGATGCACAGGCAGGAGCACACATCATTACTACAGCCTGTACCAGTTCTGCTCTGCTAAAGCCTGGCACAATACATTAATGATGTGCTATGACAGGTTTTAGGCCCCTTTCACACAAGCGAGTATTCCGCGCGGATGCGTTGCGGGAGGTGAACGCATTGCATCCGCACGGAATCCTGATCCATTCATTTCTATGGGGCTGTGTACACGAGCGGTGATTTTCACGCATCACTTGTGCGTTGCGTGAAAATCGCAGCATGCTCCTCTTTGTGCGTTTTTCACGCAACGCAGGCCCCATAGAAGTGAATGGGGTTGCGTGAAAATCGCAAGCATCCGCAACCAAGTGCGGATGCGGTGCGATTTTCACGAATGGTTGCTAGGTGACAGTCTATTCACTGTATTATTTTCCCTTATAACAAGGTTATAAGGGAAAATAATAGCATTCTGAATACAGAATGCTTAGTAGGTGATCAATTGAGGGTTAAAAAAAAATTAAAAAATTAACTCACCTTCTCCTCTTGTTCGCGTAGTTCCCGGTCTCTTCTTTACTTCTTAAAAGATGAAAATACCAGCTAGGACCTGTGGTGACATCAGATCACATGCTCCAATCACATGGTCCATCACCACGGGTCCTTTAGCCCACAGCTCATCATTAAAGAAGTAAAGAAGAGACCGGGAACTACGCGAACAAGAGGAGAAGGTGAGTTAATTTTTTTATTTTTTTTAACCCTCAATTGATCACCTACTAAGCATTCTGTATTCAGAATGCTATTATTTTCCCTTATAACCATGTTATAAGGGAAAATAATAACATCTACACAACACCTAACCCAAGCCCGAACTTTTGTGAAGAAGTTCGGGTTTGGGTACCAAACATGCGTGATTTTTCTCACGCGAGTGCAAAACGCATTACAATGTTTTGCACTCGCGCGGAAAAATCGCGGGTGTTCCCGCAACGCACCCGCACATTTTCCCGCAACGCCCGTGTGAAAGGGGCCTTAGTGAAGACAGCACAGTCAGGTAAAAGCCTGTACTGATGCAAGGCTTTTAGCAGAGCGAAGCGAGTGTATAAGGCCTTTTTCACACGGGCGTCGCGCGTGAAGACCGGATAGGATGCGGGTGCGTTGCCGGAAAATGCACCATTTTTCTGCGCAAGTGCAAAGTGTTTTAATGCGTTTTGCACGCATGTGAGAAAAATCTGCATGTTTGGTACCTAGACCCGAACCCGGACTTCTTCACAGAAGTTCAAGTTTGGGATTGGTGTTGTGTAAATTTTATTATTTTCCCTTATAACATGGTTATAAGGGAAAATAATAGCATTCTTAATACACAATGCTAAGTAAATTAGGGATGGAGGGGTTAAAAAATAAATTAAACTCACCTCATCCACTTGTTCGTGCAGCCCGGCTTGTCTTCTTTCTTCTTTGAGGACCTGTGAGAAAAGGACCTTTGGTGATGTCACTGCGCTCATCGCATGGTCCATCACATGATCCATCACATGATTATAAAAAAGAAAATGGCTGCACACCATTATACATACAAACAATAGACTGAACACGACCATCTACCTGGGGCTTCTTAGCAGAGTACGTATGTAGCTGGTTCCTACACTGCCCTGAATATTGTAGGCTTAGGTAAGTCCAAAGAGAGGCAGTATACTAGTGTTAGGGACCCATCTGCGGAAGCCACCTTGACGCCTAGTAGTCTGGTAGATGGGCCCGACACACGTTTGATCAAATATGTGCGCTAAGAGCTTCCATTGACTCATTTATAGTAGGTATTGTACCACTTTTATTTATAATGATTCCCATTTCTTAGCTCTATTGTTTATATGTATAATGGTTTGCAGCCATTTTCTTTTTATAATCATGTTTGCTTCATGGATATGCACCTGTGATTCTGAAGGTTCTAGTCTAAATTTTCTTGTATGATCCATCACATGGTCCATCACCATAGTGATGGACCATGTGATGAGTGCAGTGACATCACCAAAGGTCCTTTTCTCCCAGGTTCTCAAAGAAGAAGAAAGAACACAGGCCGGGCTGCACGAACAAATGGATGAGGTGAGTTTAATTTAATTTAATTTTTTTAACCCCTCCATCCCTAATTTACTTAGCATTCTGTATTAAGAATGCTATTATTTTCCCTTATAACCATGTTATAAGGGAAAATAATAAAGATCGGGTCCCCATCCCAATCGTCACCTAGCAACCATGCGTGAAAATCGCACCGCATCCGCACTTGCTTGCGGATTCTTGCTATTTTCACGCATCCCCATTCACTTCTATGGGGCCTGCGTTGCATTAAAAACGCACAATATTGAACATGCTGCGATTTTCACGCAATGCACAAGTGATGTGTGAAAATCACCGCTCATGTGCACAGCCCCATTTAAGTGAATGGGTCTGGATTCAGTGCGGGTGCAATGCGTTCACCTCATGCATTGCACCCGCGCGGAAAACTCGCCCGTGTGAAAGAGGCCTAAGTGTACAGAACTTCAGGTACCTATTTAGCAAGGAAAAGTAAAAAAAAAAATATATATATTAATTTAAGGATATTACAATAAGAATTTATAGTACATTTAGAATAGATTTGAATTAAGTTAAGCATAAAGTTTAGGTATAATTTAAAGGGAATGCGTCACCTATTTTCTGCCAATTAAAACCATATAGTGATACATTTCCTTTTTTTCTAATCTGTTTTTATTTTCTTATTGTAGATTTTTTCTTATTCTATTTTCTATAACAGATTAATGGGGCAGCGATCTTGTCTGAGCTGTTGTTAATAGCATCTAGAGATAAGCTTTACAGCAGTCACCATGGGTCATAGACACAATCGTCTGGAGGAAACTTCTTTAGTGAAAGCATCAACAGCACCAACACGAGGATGCAAAGATGACAAAAAAAAGTGCTCATATTAACTCTAGTGCCGATTATTGTTCTTATGACTATGGAGAATTAGGGGGAAGCTGGAAGGTCTTTCTTGACACTATTATTCCCACTCCCCTCTTAAATGTGTAATGATGTCAAATGTGAAACAGCAAAGTTATTGTACCCAAAAGTGTGCCCTCACAGCCTCAGTAAGGCTGATCAATTACTGTATCTACACAACTTTCAGATGTCCATGGATGCACTAGTACCTCTTGTGGCATTAATATTGCCACCACAGTTTGTGGTTACCTTGGATTCCAGAGCATTTGATGTCTATTTGACTTTTTTCATTGGATCCTCCATCATAATCATCATCATCAATTATACAGCCACCTCTAACTTACCTGGACCATTCCTCTGGTCTTGTCCAGCATTTTATTATCATCCTTCCTACTCTTACCCACCTGTAGAGATAGCACTCCACCAAAGCTACTACCCGTGACTATTCCATTACTACCTTTACTTCTGGAAACCATCACTGCTCAACAAATCAGTTATTTTCCACAACTTTCAAGTGGGTCTAGCTGAACCTCTCTCATCTTTACTTATTTCCAGCTTTTGACTATGGTACAGTACATCAACCTTTTGACTAAGTCAGAGTTCTCCATTAGCACACAAATAACTCCTCCTTTACATGTGAATGATAGGCTTTCAGAATGTGTCATACTGATTTTGGAGATATTTAATACAGTATTCGAAAGGAATGATATGGTATTAGAGTGAACATGGACAGTAAGAATATCAATAGTGAGCAAGAGAGACAAATAGTAGCCAGCTACCACTAACTACTATGATCACTCATATTCTCATCCCTTGTTTCAACAATTCCGTCGGCAATAGTTTGAGTGTGTGAACCGTTTGCTTTCAGTACAAATTGAGAGCATGGTGAAACTGGTCTGATAGTAAAGGCTCATTTACATGGGCTAATGATTAGGCAATCATCGGGAAGGAGCATTTTCAATAATTGCCTTTTGTAAAGGTGCTGCCAATCACCATATAAGCGAGCAAATGCTAATTCATCAGGTGAAAGCATTGCTGTTGTGGTCACCTAAATCATTGCTTCTGATCAATAGATTAGCCTGTGTAAACAGGAATCTGCTGCCAAGAAGCAATGATTCTTTATGGGAACGAACAATCAGTCAATAGGGACCACTAGTCCTACAGCCTTCCACTGCCTTGGTAGTAGTCCACTGCTTAAAGAGTTACTGGTCCACTGCTTCTTAAAACTCAATATGGAAAAAACTGAATTCATCATCTTTCCTCCATGTCAATCAGCCCCGCTACCTGACCTATCCATTACATTTAACAGCACAACGCTTTCTCCAGTCTCACAGAGGTCCACGGCTTAGGGATAACATTTGATTCTGTGCTTGTCCTTCAAACAACACATCCAAACCATTGCCTCGACCAGCCGCTATCCACTCAAGAACATCTCTTGTATTTACTCCTTCCTCACCCCTGAGTTAACTAAAATGCTAGTGCACGTCTTCGTCATTTCCCACCTAGACTACTGCAGCATCCTACTTTGTGGCCTCCCATCTGGCACTCTTGCACCCCTCCAATTTATGCTCAACTTTGCTGCCGGTTAATCCACCTCTCCCCTTGTTTCTCCTCTGCTGCTCCCCTCTGCCAATACCTTCACTGACTCCCCATTGCTCAGAGAATTCAGTTTTAAATACTAGCAACAACATATAAGGCCGACTACAAGCAGTCCCCTCCTTTCACCTCTGACCTACTTTCTCGATATATCCCCACAAGCAATCTCCGATCCCCACAGGACCTCCTGGTTTGTTCTCCTCTCATCTGATCTTCACACAGTCATCTACAAGATTTCTCACATGCAGTTCCCCTACTCTGGAACTTGCTACCCCGGTACATCAGACTCTCCCCCAACATCCAAACCTTCAAAAGCAACCTGAAAACCCACCTCTTCAGGAATGCCTACCACCTGCAATGAGTATGCTATCACCATACAACCATATGAGCAGCTTTTACACTCACTTACCGTACCATGTCCTTACCTTTTAGATTTTAAGCTTTTGCAGGTAGGGGAATTTCCCCCTCTGTACCAGTCTGTTGATAGTTTCATGTTCATAAGATTTTTATTTTTAGCATATGTACTGTATGTGTAACCCTCTCTTGAGGTACAGCACCATGAAATTAATTGATAATATGCAAATCAATAATAATAATATTCATTTTCTGTATGTGCACTGCCCAAGGAGTTAACAGGCTATAACAACCCTTGCTAGGTTGGGCCGTGTGACCTTCCCCATAGGGAGGAATAGAGTAAGACAGAACAGTACAGTGTGAGACAGAGCAGTGTGCAGAAGCTAAAAGCAGCCCTGTAATGAGGACTAGCCTGAGAGGAAAAGCATTAACACCAGCCTCTGAGTGAAGAGGAAGAGTAAAAAGAACATATTGTGGATCATACCAGGGGAGGTGCGTGCAAAACTGAAACTGTGGAAATTACTAGCCTGAGAGGCTTATGGACTCCTGGCAGCAAACCTGTCTAGGAGACTAAAGGCTTCAAGAGATTGGACATACCTTAAAGGCAGACTGGGGATCTGCTAAGGCCCGCATCCTGCAGAGGACATTGTGGATCTGCTTGTGATTAGAGAACTCAGTGAGAGAGCAAAAGGCAGCAAGAGAAGTGTGCACCCCTATTTCTGAATGCTATTTGAGCTAAAGACCAAAGTGCAACGTGAAAAAAATTAGCTTCAAGCTACCTTTAAAGATGTAAGAATTGTATGATCTGTGGCAAGTGCAAAACTGTATAAGAACTGCCAGTCCATGCATGCTGAGAACTGTGACTTTTCTGAAAGTAACCGTTCATTTGTTAAAAAGGCCTAATCATTGCCTCACAATTCAAGAACCCTGCTTTGCACCTTAGAATCCATCACCACCAAAGACATTCCACCTAACACCTGGCAGAAGAACCCCAGAACCAGGGTATGCCTTGAAATGGAGAAAAAGTGCAACCTTCCCATCACTGTAGAGCCCAGGGGAGCATCAGAGTTAGTAATTACTACCTCTAATATTGCTACAACCACCCCTATCCGCTCCCCTCTGCTGGACTCGCTGCAGTGCCCATATAAAGGAGATAATTGCTCCATATAAATTCAGGTCTCACCTCTAACAAGCAGCCAATTATTAACAATAAACGGTTCGTTCTCAATAATTTGCCTGCTGTGACATCAAGAACAGGAGACATCATCAGTAGAAGGGGGGGGGGGGTGAACCCTCATGGCTCTGCAAATGATATCTAACATACAAGTGACACAATAAAACATTCTAACACAATAGAAGTGGAAAATGTGGTGAATTGAAAATCCTGATTGGAGAAGCAGGGTGTAAGGAAATCTGATTCCAAGGTCTTTTCCATCAGTTCCACAATGCCAAGAATGATCATATTATGAGCTTAAAGGGGTTCTCCAGGATTAAAAAATAAATAAAAAATAAATACTTAAATATTATTTTATAATAAATATATTCACAAATACCTTTCATTACTTAGTATGTCTTGTTTTGTCTGGGGAGCAATCACTAGGAGAAATAAAATGGCAGCCGTCCTATCACACAAAACCTGTCCTGATCACACAGGAGGACAAGTTACTTCACCACAATGAGCCATAGAGCTGCCTCATCCTCCTCTCTGCTCTGCTTGTCAGGAATCATGATCCTGAATACAGGTGAATCTCTGTGGGAATGCAGATGATGAGGAGACATGAGAGGAGGGTGAGGTGTGGCTAATGAGCAGCAGCATTTGTTTACAGTCTCCATTATTACAGCCCCACATTACCACAGTCTGTCCTGTCCGTCCTCTCTGTACATCCTAAACTCACAAAGAGATTCAGCTAAAGCTCTTATCATCTGTATTCTGGATCATAATCCCTGACAAGTAGAGAGGAGGAGGAGGAGGCCGCTCTTTACTTCAGTGTTGTAAACTAACTTGTCCTCATGTGTGATCAGAACAGGTTTTGTGTGAACTAACGGGACAGCGGCCATTTTGTTTCCCCTGATGATTGCTCCCCAGACATAATGAGCCATTAGAACTAATAAAAGGTATTTGAGAATATATTTATGATAAAGTAATATTTAAGTATTTTCATTTTCTTAATTCCCGGAGAACTCCTTCAAAAAAGGGTTGCTATTTGATAGGGTCAACTCAATGTGAAGGTCCTTGTGCAAAATATTACTTAGGCCTCACATCCTAGGTAAGAAGGAAGGGAGGGAGTAAGCAAGGAGAACAGAGAAAATCTGTCTAACAATAGGGACATACAGTCCTAAATTAATGCTGTCATACTGTGCAATACCTCATACCCTATAATACGACCATAGCATTCATTGGCCAACAGGTCTCTACTGCAATCAAGTAGAGGGTCCAATGGACATTTCAGTTCAGTGGATTCCATGTAGCCCTGAATCTTGATGGCTGCCAACAAATGAACTCAGGGGTTGGTGGGTTATTGACAGCTTTGGGATAATTGTTCATTTTGCTATATAAACCAGATGTATTTCTTAGCCAATACACTAAAATCTCAACTATAAATAAATCCAATTTTTTTTCACCTGGAATTAATCCAGATAAGGCACATAACTCCATCTGCAAACTACAGGTCATCATCATTCATAACATGTAATAGTCAGCAAATAGAATTCAGGCTGTCATACCACAATCTTTGCAAATGCAGTAAATAGTAAATGCAGCTAAAGCCTCACGGACATGACTGTATTTTGGGTCTGCGTCCGATCTGTATATTTTGTGGATCTCACTAAGATCCATTCATTTCTATGGGGCCTTAAAAAATGTGGATCTTTGAAGCAAGAGCAACATAACTATGCATTACAGTATGCCTTATTACTTTAGTGATGGCCCCTTAGAAATGCAATGTAAAAGTTGCCTCCATGTATAGACTGCAATTAGTCAGCGTTGTTTATGACATCATAACTTATTTGAGCAGTCACTCTTTTTGCAGTATTTCTGAAGAGTTTATGCTGCTCAAATGAACCATCTGTAAAGTTTCTGCTTTGATGCAAGCGAGCAGATGGTATTCCTTTGTTGGGCAGAATGTTATTTTTGCTTTTGTGATGAATCCTTTCAAAGTCGAGTTGAAGGCGCAAAACCTGACCCAAAATCTACACGTAAGAACAAACAGGGTAATTCTAACAGAAAGCTGCCTGTGTCAGGGTGACCTCAAATCTCGTGAAAAGGCACCAAATGTGATTAATGTTAAATTTTTGCAAATTGCACCCGAGAAAAGTACATGAGCAGTAAACAAAGATATGTTCAATTGCTGCATTCTCACATATGAAACTGAGGATTTTGCAAAAATTTGGTAGTGATATATAAGGAGCGATAAAATGAATATCTAAAAAAAAAATTAATGAGATTGGCCTGTCTACCGCTATGCAATGTTGTCTCTAATGATTTGCCCCATATTCCACTATTTTGGTATATTTGTGTACTTTGGGACACATTTATTAAGACCTGCATTTTAGGTGGTGGTTCCGTCAAAGTTATGAAGAGGCCCGCCTTCCTAGCTGTCTTACATTTAGACCTTTTTCTACATCTGAAACAGGCATAGAAAATGGTAAATGAGACGGGCCTGCCGGCCCTTCCATGCCCACGCCCCTCCCACTATTTTAGATCTGCCGTGAGTGGGGAGAAATAGCAGATTGCGGTGCAGCTAGCTGTTGCGCCACAATCTGTGCCTGAAATACACCTAATATAGGAGTATTTCAGCTTAATAAATGACCCCCTTTGTGTTTCAAGGTGTATTCCAACCAAAAACATTGATTACCTTTCTACCTATCCAGATTAGGGGCATACACATATTTCATCGGGCCCCATAACAAAACTTTTACATGGGCCCTAACAAGTTTCCCAGTATGCATGCGTTAAACACTCCAAAGCAATGCAGAACACAAAGCGCGGGGCCCAAGATTTCTGACAAGTTAACAATTTTTATTAATTGTAAGACATTTTAATTAAAAGTTGACCTCTGTCTGACCCACTTTATCTGACTTTTATGTCGTAAAAAGAGGAGCGGGTGCTTCATGAATATGTCTCATTCTGAACACCATATTTCTCAATGCATTTACACACAACTGGAATATCAACATTAATAATTCTCCCCATACAGCTCTAAATCACTGCTTCCCCTCACATAATATAATTCCAAAACTGGCTTTTGAAGCCACCACTAGGGGGAGCTCAGTGCATAGGAATGTATACATTTACCATTGACTGCAGTGGAAGCTGTAAATATCTCTTTGCACCAAGCACGGTCTAGTGGCACTTGCATGAAAATGTAATGTTTTCATGCTGGGAACAGGTCTGTGTGGTTGCGTGGTCTGCCTTCGTGGAGGGTTTGCTGCTGATAAAATTTGACATCTGCGAGGGTCTGACTGCTAGGACCCACTGCTTTCTGCTGTTTTGTCACTCAATAGATTTGCTGTGAGGTGCTGTGAAGTACTGGGCACCCATTCTCTTTATCGGTAGGGATCTTACCACTGAGATAGGGGGTAACTTCAAACTACCAGGATACCCTTTTAAAGGGGAAGTCATTAATGAGATTAAAGTTGATAACATTTCCCAAAGTACTTAAAAGACTTTTATCTAGCCTTTTAAAATTGATAGCTTATCCTTAAGCTATCAATATTATATTGGTGGGAGTCCGACTGTCAGGATTCCCACTAATTAGCTGGGAATACTCTGTAATACTCTGAGGTCTGCACCATCACTACTAAGGCCTCTTTCAAACAAGCAAGTTTTCCACCCAGATGTGATGCCTGTAGCGAACGCACAGCATCCAGACGGAATCCTGACCCATTCATTTCAATAGATCTTTGTAGATGACAAGATGAGCAATGTTTTTCATGCATCATCTTTGAGTTTAGGAAAAATGGCAGCACGTTCTATATTGTGCGTTTTTCACGCAGCTCTGGCTCCATAGAAGTGAATAGGGCTTGTGTGAAAAATAGAAGGCAAAAATGGAAGGCACCTGGACGCAATACGTTTTTCACTGATGGTGGTTAGGAGATGTAAATTGTTATTCTTCAGTTTTTTTCACATGCTTGAAAACCGCATGCAATCCAGATACAAAGGAAGGAAAAAATGCACACATTGAACGCAATGGCAGACAAAACGAACTAACTTGTGTGCAGAACCATCCGTTTTTTCCTTAACAGATCCGGACACAATCCATATCGCTTATGTGTGAAAGAGCCCTAAGGGTATGTTTAGATGGCTAAAATCCACAAAAGAAAAATCAGTCGAAGAAAATTGGACGTTTTTGATGGTGATTTGTAATTTGTATTATTATTTTTGGTTGAGGTTTCTCTGCTTCCACATTGACTTCTATGAAATCCACAAATCAAATCTGCTTCAAAGAAATAACGTGACTTTTCAAGCATTTTTTCATATCAGCTACTGAAAAAAACCTCTGCCATTTTTACACTGTGTGCACAAGTTTGACACTACAGCAGCCAATCACAGGCCCCGGCGGTATCAGGCTCCGCTTGCGACCATGTGATCATATGTCATGACACAACGTCAGCCTAACACTGCTGCGGCTTGTAATTGGCTGCAGTGATTGCTGGAGCCCAGAGGACCGTCGCAGGCCTGCAAGAGAAGGAGCGCGGAGCCGGGAAGCAGTTGAGTAAGCTTCTCTATGCCCCAACCTCTTTAAAGTCAAAGGGGAAGCAGTTGGTAGAGGTTTGAATGTGGATTTAGCAGTGTAAAATGTCTGTTTTCCACTGCTAAATCAGTGGCAGATTTTAGCTGTGTGAACACACCCAAAAAGTATCCCGTGCTCTGCTTTTTTTTGTGGACACATAGAAATCAACATACTGTTGGTGGAGGTCAAGTAACCACTGCAGCCAATCACTGGCTGCAGAAGTGACCTGTCACCCATGCGGTACATCACAGGGTCACGTGACGCATGGATCATAGGTAACCACTGCAGCCAGTGATTTCCGTTGACAGAATGTTGATTCTGAGAGACTCGGAACCTGTGAAGGTGTCTATTGAGCAATAGAGATGGATCAAAGCAGCTAAGACCAGGTAAGTATGACAGGCTACCCTGAGAGGCCAGTTAAAAAAGTTGCACAACCTCTTTAAAGGAAGTGGGCATGGGCTGTAGTACCAAGCACAACCACTATGTAATGCACAGCATTATGCTTTGTACGCTGTGAGGAGTAGTGCACCGCTCAGAGGAGTGCCATGGCCTCATCAAACATTTGATTGGATCAATCTGATATTGATGACCCTTCCTGAGGATAAGTCATTATCATTGTACTCGTGGAAACCCCCCATTTCTGTCTTCTTGAACACTAATAAATGAGTTAATAAAGTTCCCCACAGTTCTTCTATGACCGTCTACTGGACAAGCTGTAAATACAAATAAGAACAAGAATAAAAAAACGAATTAATTAATTAAAGAAAAATATCACTGCACCCAAGGAATGCATTAATAAAATGTATCCCCCATCATCCAATCAGTATTAGGGTAATCTCAGAGGGCTCAGAAAATTCTGCATCCTAGTCTGATCTAAAGCCCATTATTTGCAGGCATGGGAGTAATGCATGAACCCCCACTTTTGGACGACGGAAGAAGAATAAGATGGCATCAGACATATCTGTTGAGCCACACCCGCTGGTGATGTTACCGGACGTGCCGAGGAGCGTGCCTCTGGATCCCGCACAGGTAAGTTTATTACAGGAGAGGTTAGATTCGTCATAATCAATGTGGTATGAAGGAATTTGCATGTGCATGTAATAACGGGAGGTCCATTCTTGGGGTGCTACATAATGTAATATTTCCCTGGCATAGCTAGAAGACTAGAGATAATAAAAAAAAAAAGTTAATAATGGGAATTTATCTTGTAGCTCAGAGATAGATAGGGGGCGTTTTTGTGCAAAATGTAACAAGGATGCTATGAAGGCTATACCCATTCTTTTCAAATCTCGAAATATTTGGTGTGGGGTTCCGTATAGGGGGTTGAGTGATTTGAGGGTGCGTATCTTGTGCCAAGCCCATCAGGTTGTCAATAGTAGAGGGATAGATCTAGCTTCTTCTAGAAGAGAGGTATATACGGTAGAATGTGCAGCAGATTAGGCAGAGAAATAATTGCTCTAGGACCGCATCAGAGTGGTAAGCTGTGGACTGAAGCCAATCCGTTATGTATGTGGCCAGAGCAGCCAGGTTAGGAGATTAAACATTGGGGAAATTGAGCTCTCCATTTAGTCTAGGCTGCTGCAGAGCATAAAATTAAATTTTTGGTCTACCCCCTCCCCAAATGAATGATCTACAGAGAGTTTCTCCTCTCGAGGGTGTAAATAGGCAGGAAGACATTGAAATAAATAGAGTCATCTGGAGAATTCTACCATTTTCAGGATGTTTGCTCTACCCTTAAAGGACAAAGAAAAATGCTCCCAGGTTTGTAGCATGTGTTGGAGGGAATTAGAATATTGAGAAATATTATGGTTGTATAAATTTTCTGGCAATCGGGCCACTCCTAGGTATTTAATGGACTTTGTGCACCAGTACAATGGAACAGACGTGGCCCAAGTAGGAGTATGTGCACATTTGTCTAGGTTTAGAAAATAACCCAATAGAGAATCTAATGTCTGAGACACTAAGGTAGTACGTTTTGTCTCGGATCAGAGACCAGAAGGAGAAGGTCGTCAGCAAAAGCAGCAGTCTGTATTCCCCAATTAGGTCAATTGGCAATATGATTGGGTATAAAAAGAGCTTCTCAGAGTGGCAGTGTCTCTCAGAAGCCAAGATGGGTAGAGGATCACCAATTCCCACAATGTTGCGCAGAAAGATAGTGGAGCAATATCAGAAAGGTGTTACCCAGCGAAAAATTGCAAAGACTTTGCATCTATCATCATCAACTGTGCATAACATCATCCGAAGATTCAGAGAATCTGGAACAATCTCTGTGCGTAAGGGTCAAGGCCGTAAAACCATACTGGCCCTTAAACGACACTGCACCACAAACAGGAATGCTACTGTAAAGGAATGCTACTGTAAAGGAAATCACAGAATGGGCTCAGGAATACTTCCAGAAACCATTGTCAGTGAACACAATCCACCGTGCCATCCGCCGTTGCCAGCTGAAACTCTACAGTGCAAAGAAGAAGCCATTTCTAAGCAAGATCCACAAGCTCAGGCATTTTCACTGGGCCAGGGATCATTTAAAATGGAGTATGGCAAAATGTAAGACTGTTCTGTGGTCAGACGAGTCACGATTCAAAGTTCTTTTTGGAAATCTGGGACGCCATGTCATCCGGACCAAAGAGGACAACCCAAGTTGACTCGCGAGTCATCAACGCTCAGTTCAGAAGCCTGCATCTCTGATGGTATGGGGTTGCATGAGTGCGTGTGGCATGGGCAGCTTGCATGTCTGGAAAGGCACCATCAATGCAGAAAAATATATTCAGGTTCTAGAACAACATATGCTCCCATCCAGACGTCATCTCTTTCAGGGAAGACCCTGCATTTTTCAACAAGATAATGCCAGACCACATTCTGCATCAATCACAACATCATGGCTGCGTAGGAGAAGGATCCGGGTACTGAAATGGCCAGTCTGCAGTCCAGATCTTTCACCTATAGAGAACATTTGGCGCATCATAAAGAGGAAGGTGCAACAAAGAAGGCCCAAGACGATTGAACAGTTAGAGGCCTGTATTAGACAAGAATGGGAGAGCATTCCTATTTCTAAACTTGAGAAACTGGTCTCCTCGGTCCTCAGACGTCTGTTGAGTGTTGTAAGAAGAAGAGGAGATGCCACACAGTGGTGAAAATGGCCTTGTCCCAACTTTTTGGGGATTTGTTGACACCATGAAATTCTGATTCAACATATTTTTCCCTTAAAATGGTACATTTTCTCAGTTTAAACTTTTGTTCCGTGATTTATGTTCTATTCTGAATAAAATATTAGAATTTGGCACCTCCACATCATTGCATTCAGTTTTTATTCACGATTTGTATAGTGTCCCAACTTTTTTGGAATCCGGTTTGTAATAAAGGAGAAAGAGGACAACCCGCTCCAGCCCCACGGTATAAATTAGGCTACTTTCACACTGGCGTTTCTGGGCCCGCTTGTGAGATCCATTTCAAGGCTCTCACAAGCAGCCCAAAACGGATCAGTTCAGCCCCAATGCATTCTGAATGGATAAGGATCCGCACCGAACGCAAGTGTGAAAATAGCCTTAAGGAGAGAGGGGGATAGATTATTAATCAGAAGGGAAGTACGGGAATATTTCTGCAGGAGTGTTAAAAAAAATGGAGAAATGTAGGGCTTCTTTTAGGGGTAGATGGTAAGAAGGGCCTTGAAACCTTGTCAAACGCCTTTTCGTCAGCATAGAGGGCGTGTCATCCGGATCTTTTGCCGCTACGGTGGTTGCGTTCACTGCGGTGTTGTGTTCTAGTGGAGTAACAGTTAGTAATGAAACCAAATTTGGGACAAATTTTATATACAAATTTTGTATATTTGTGTTAGGAACTAGTAATGAAACCAATATGACAAGGATTTATGATAGAAGGAAGGTTCATTGGAGTTTATTCACTAGAATCTTGTAAAGAAATTTATAGTTATCGTTCAGTAGGGAAATCGGTCTGTAAGAATGACGGAGGGTTGGATCTTTTAGTGGTTTTGGAAGTAAAATTGTATGAGATTCCATAAAGTGGTCTGCTATTGTTTGATGTTTAAAGTGTCTTATAAAGGCCAGTTAAAAGGGGAATTTTATAATATTCTGCTGGAAAATCATTGGGGCCTTTCCTCAGTCACATTTGCAGCAGGCTACTGCCAGACGTCTGGGGTATCCCTTGCCCCTTAGGAGGTTTCTACGAAATATACACACAACCAATAGAGCGATATGGATCCACAGATTATAACAAAGAATATACATACAAAAATATAATCAATAATTGAATGATTTATTAATAGCAATTTTATTGCTAACATGATTAGCACAACACAAAACATAAAAACACAATTTAAATGTGGTAATAAGACTGGTAGTGCATGATTGATGGACAGTACAAGTAAAGTGCAAGTGCAAAAAGGCCAGTGATCAGTACATCTAAATCTGCTGATAGAGATGGTAAGATTAGAAACAGGATCAAAGCCTGATCTGAGTTCTTCTGATCATGTGTAGATAACCTGAATCCACACAATGAGCATATCAAGGCCAAGTACAAAGAGCACAATTGTAAGTGAAAATGCAAACATTGACTGACCAATATAAAGTCCACAATCACAGCAACACCACCAGTCCACTCACTGACGTGCGTTTCGCGGTCTGCTACCCCTTGATGTAGACAATGGGGGCATATCCTAGCGATATGCCCCCATTGTCCATGAAGAGACAACCCCTTTAAATCAGTGCAAAATTAAATGAAAAAACCTACCTTAATTTCTACCCAACTGTCTTAAGGTACAGCCACACGGTCAGGTTTGTGCATGTAGTTTTGATGCCAAGACCAGGAGTGAATAAAAAAAAAAAGAGAAGTTGTATCTGTCCTTTATACTTTCTCTCCTTTTAAGATCCACTCCTGATTTTGACCGTGCTGCCATACTCTCACAGTTTAATAGACAGAATTAATTTGCAGTTTAGCAACCTTGACACTTGCTTCAAAAGCTTCTGATCCAGATTAATTATTGGGCGAGTCATTCTTACAAACATCTAATCAGCTTATTATTACTTTCAGGTATTAAGGTTATATGATTTAAATCCGATTTTAAGAGGCTAGGTTTCATCACATTCTGTATTCTTAAAGTATTAAAATTTTACAGATACCAATAGTTACATTTCACGGAAGGGAAAAAGACAAAAGAGAAACAAGCATATTAACAAAGTTGTATAAGTTAATATGATCTCTTTAGAATAAAATATTGTACGTGAACAGCTAGCCAAGAGTCATATAAACATGTTATAACTGCATAACAGGTTTAGAGATATTTAGAAAAACAAATTTCTTGTAAAAGACGTACCAAACTTTTCACCACACCATTACCTCTGTATGTGAATGTTCCCATATATACAAGACTGAAATGCACAGTATCAACAGGCAGAGTGTTATAGATAATTGATGTGAATCCACTGTCTGTCTTGGGGCTACTCCTAAGGGCATTATCTTGGTCTGTCATTTTAACCTATATACAGGGATCTAGACTCCGCTGCAGGGGAACCACAAGGCCATTAGCTCCTGGAATAGTCTTAGTTCACGGGATGCTGAACCTTGAGGATCAAGGGACATGGGTGCAGAGCTAAGAGGGGGCAGGAAAAACCCTAGTCAGGAACATGCCAAGGTAAGGGCAGGTAGCGTTCATGCAATCCAAAATCTGTTTGAAGGTCAGGGCAGGCAGACCAGGGTCAGTACGAGGAACAGACAGAGGTCAGGCAGCAAAGGGTCAAATACAGAGGTCTGGCAGTTAGTACACAAACAAACAGAAAAATGGCACACCTTGGCAGGACCCTATCTTCCTATTGCTCAGGCAAGATTAGGGTGTGCACATGCTGACCCTTTGAGAGATGGAGAGAGCAAATGTGCCCTATGGGCAGAGAGACAGGGCACAGGCAGGAAGCTTGCCTCATCGTCTGTGGAGTGGATGGAGCAGCTCTACTCCGATGGTGACGCTATCACCAGAGCTGCGGCAAAGGGTCGGCAACTGCCATCAAATAGGATGGGAGAGCGAAGTGAGCACTTCAGTGGCCATGCCCACAGGGAGGAGTGGGGTGGTGGTTAGCACAGGCACAAAGTATCATTCTGCTAATAAAAAATGTAGGCTTCCTTTAAAGCATGGCTTCTCAACCTTATTCAACTGGTGCCTCATGAACCAAGGTGGTGGGACATCGGCCTCATCAGTGCATGCCAAAATAAAATTATTTAAATTTATCTCCTGAAACATGGTTGCAGTGCTGCACGCTGCCTAGTTTCCCTTCCCAGCTCTGCTCTATTACTTCTCCTTTGCATCGGGTTTCAGTGGCAATCCAGCACACATCAGTGACGTCATCCTGCCTGGTGAGTACAAGGAATACTAAAACTCCCATTATTGATGCTGCCCATACACAGCCATAGGGAGTGCCAGGGTGGAGCTAGCCACTGAGAACTGTGAGTGCTCTCACCACCACCATCGCCACAACCACTCCTCCCATCCTGGCCTTCCCTCTGGGTTGCTCCACAAGCATCTCAACAACAGCTAAATTAATTTGGAAGCTTGACATACCATCGCTAAAATTTGTCTTTAGTGGTCATCCAAAGTTTTTAGTAACTTCTCTTGAATCCTGGTTAAGCTCTGCCAAATACATGTTGAATCCAAATCAGAGAAACCACTGAACAAACAGAGCTTCCAAATGGGCAATGACAGCAATATATGAAAGAATACAAAGCCTGGTTATATTGTCTATAGTAACCCTAGCATGCTGCAGCATAATGATTTATTTACAAGTCAATTTTGAGGGCTTGTCTCCAATTGTTCTCTTTAAAGGAATTTTATTGTCCATGATTTATTTTATTTTATTGGTAGGGACAGTGTTCTAATTGAAAAAAATATTATACTTACTGTCCCAAAACCCTCTCCGTTCCAGCACCACTGCTCCTCTCTTCCCCGTTGGGCTTTGTATTCCTGACTGTAGTGGTGACATGCCTGTATACCACACGTGACTGCTGCAGCCTATCACTGGACTCAGTAGCCTCTTTCTGTATACAGCTGAAGCCAGTGATTTGCTGGACTGGTGACGTGGAGTATACTGTACAACCAAAACTAAATTACTAAATTACATTACTGCAAGCAGTGGGAAGGAGAGAAGCGCACCATTGGAAAAGAGGGATCCAAGATAGCAGCGGGTGCTCTCCTGATGAGGTCATCAGTGGCAAACAGTAGTGAGCAGTGATGAATGCAGTTACTGCCTCGGTTCTTATGATGGCTGCATCAGGATTTGCAGGAGGGCTGGAGAATGCCTACAGATATCATGCATAGTGTGCAGACACAGGACCAACACAAGGTGTAAATTTTTTTGTAAGTGTTATTTCATTGTTTGCCACAGTACCAATATTTACAAGTGCGGCTACCAACAAATGTACATCTATATACCGTATTTTTCGCCCTATGAGATGCACCTGCCCATAAAACGCACCTAGGTTTTTGAGGAGGAAAATAAGAAAAAAAATATTTGAACCAAAAGGCATGCTTTTGGTGGGTTTTGAACTAATGGTGGTCTGTGGATAACACTATTATGGGGGATCTGTGGATGACACTGTTATGAAGGGGATCTGTGGATGACACTGTCATGCATGAGGGCATCTGTGGATGACACTGTTATGGGGGATCTGTGGATGGCACTGTTATGGGTGGGATCTGTGGATGGCACTGTTATGGGGGATCTGTGGATGGCACTGTTATGGGGGGATCTGTGGATAGCACTGTTATAGGGAGGGTCTGTGGATGGCACTGTTATGGGGGATCTGTGGATGGCACTGTTATGGGGAGGGGGTGGCACTGTTATGGGGAGAGGGATCTGTGGATGGCACTGTTATGGGGGATCTGTGGATGGCACTGTTATGGGGGATCTGCGGATGGCACTGTTATGGGGGATCTGTGGATGGCACTGTTATGGGGGGATCTGTGGATGGCACTGTTATAGGGAGGGTCTGTGGATGGCACTGTTATGGGGAGGGGGTGGCACTGTTATGGGGAGAGGGATCTGTGGATGGCACTGTTATGGGGGATCTGTGGATGGCACTGTTATGGGGGATCTGTGGATGGCACTGTTATGGGGGATCTGCGGATGGCACTGTTATGGGGGATCTGTGGATGGCACTGTTATGGGGGATCTGTGGATGACACTGTTATGGGGAGGGGAATCATTGGATGACACTGTTATGGGAAGGGGGATCTGTGGATGACACTGTTATGGGGGGGATCTGGGGATGACCATGCTATGGGGGGATCTGTGGATGACACTATATAGCATCTTATGCTTACTGTGTCATCCACAGACCTCCCCATAACAGTGTCCCCCAATACACAGGACCCCGTCGTTCACAGCAGTATTCATATCTAAACAGTAATCCTTAACCTTGAGTACAGCAACTTTAACTTTAAAGCAGTGCTATCGTGTTTACTTCCTTACAATTAAGCTCCCGTAGCATGCAGAGCGGCGGGCAGCATAACGTCACTCACTCACGTCACACGCCTGCTCCGCCAGCTTCATTCATAAAGTGGGAGGAGCAGGCGCGTGACGTGATTGAGTGACGTCACGCCGCCGCCCGCTCTGCCTGTTACCGGAGCTTGATTGTAAGGTAGTAAACAGGATAGTGCTGCTTTAAAGTAAAAATTACTCAAGGTTAAGGATTACTGTTTAGATATGTATACTGCTGCGAGTGGCGGGGCCTGGTGTAAGAGTACAGTGACTGCATCGGGCCCCGCCGCGAGTTGCCGGCCTCCAGCCCCTCCTCCCTCCCCGCTGATACATCGCTGCGCTGCATCGCAGCCGGTGATGTATCAGCGTTAGCGATGTAAAAATGGCAGCATTTGCCCCATAAAACGCACTGGCATTTTCCCTCCGCTTTTGGGGGGAAAAAGTGTGTCTTATGGGGCGAAAAATACAGTATATTCTTGTAGCCCGGCAGCATATATACTTTTTATCCACATGTATTTATGGAAAGTCATGTAATATTTTGATATACCCATGCTGGGTGATATTTCAATGTTAATATGTTTTCAGATTTTAGAATGGGCATGTTATAATATAATATTATCAAATTGCAATATACAACTATATTTTATTATATATTCAATCACATTTAATATTTATGGTTCAATCTGTTTTTATTGAAATATAGTAGTAATAAACCATTACAAACGATTGTGAATCTTGAAATATCCCAGAACAAGAAACTTCTAGGAGTTTTATGGATACACAATAACACAATCTGAAGAATCTGTATAACATATGGTGCAGAACATTGCATGCAATTTTTAAGAACAGCATATCTCTATTACAATGGACATCAATCAAATAAGATGTTTGAACGTCATGAATAAAGGATGAAATAGAAACAGATAGCGGGGAGACAGACATGATTGGAACAATAGGTAGGGGGAGGGAAGAAGGATGGAGCGATAGCTGCTAATCTCAAGCGATGATCTTTAGCTAGTAGGTTATAATGTAATGCCACTGGTCAGCCAAACCGAGAATTGAGGAGAATTGCGCTACTGAATCCATGGCTCCCACATTTTTTATAAAGGCAGGTATCGTGCCGCCTTCCTCAGCACCCAATTCCTCCATGCGGGTTAAGACATCAAGAGCAGCTGCCCAGGTCAATTTCCGAAGGCTCTCAGATCTCCAATTGCGGGGAATTATTTGCCTCATTGCCATAATAAAGAATCTTAGAGTATCTTTTTTGATTTGCTGGGTCCTTCCTGGAAAGACCAATATCATGGTCATTGAAGGTGTGAGGTGTATAGTAGACCGGTAAATAGAATTGTATAGGGTGATAACTTCTCTCCACAAGGGAGCGACTCCTGGGCATTCCCACCAAATATGAAGCATTGTGCCAACTCCTGTCGAGCATCGCCAACAAGTGTCAGAGACAAGAGGATAAAATTGGTGGAGATTTACCGGAGTCCTATATCACCTCGTTAATATTTTGTAATTAAGTTCTTGTAATCTACATGAGGTTGATAATTTATGCGTAAGCAGAATGTATTTTTTCCACTGTGCTGGTGAGAGAGTGATCCCTTACTCTTTTTCCCAAGCAAGCATAAATTTACATTCTGCTGATGGTATCTTAGAATCCCTGTCCTCAAATCTCCCGGCACCCGACATGTTATATATGAGAGAGATGGCATGGTCTGGGGCCAAACCCGCCACACACAACCTTTCAAAATCCGTTAAGGAGGTACATAACCTCATTCCAGGTGTCAGAGACTTGATAAAGTTACGCAATTGAAAATAAAGAAACCAACGCCCAGAAGTGTGTGGTATAAGATGGGACAGTTCACTGAGTTTGTGGAGACCATTTGTGTTAAATAAGTCTTTAAAGGGGTATTATCAACACGCCGTTTCATACTTACCTGCTCCCGGCGCGCTGTCCACTTCCTGGTTTCGGCACTCGGCAGGGGGCGGGCTCCATCTTGATTGAAGTCTTCTCCTGGCCGGGCCGCGCGCTGGACTGAACGCGCACGCCGAGGCCGCGCATGCGCCCTGGTGACTTCTTCCTGGCAATTATACTATACTGGCCAGGAAGAAATTACCATAGCGCATGCGCGGCCTCGGCGTGCACTTTCGGGACTGCGCGCGGCCGGCCGGGAGAAGAGAAGAAGTCGTCTGCGCAAGCGCGGCCACCGCGATTCCTGAGAAGGGCAGTGGCCGTAACCAGGGGAGACGGAAGACAACAGTCAGGTAAGTATATGTTTATTTTCTTCTAAGGGGTGAGAATTAGTTAATTAAATATATTTAGAAAAATTATCACTGTTAAATCATTAACAGATTTAATAGTGATCATTAAGATGAGAATACCCCTTTAAGCCTAATCGGGCACATAGTCTGTGAGCCAAAACTTGGAAGGGCTTTGAGGCCTGGAGGTAGGTCAGGATGTCCTGCTAAGATAGTGAGGGGTCCTGGTGCTGCCACTAGGCCAAGTTTAGTTGCGAATCCTCCCCAAATTTTCGCCAACGAGAGAAGAAATGGTGACGTTGGGGAATCAAGTAGTTGAGTCTGAGTCTTCAGTGGGAGCCAAAAAATACCTAGAGCCAAATGTGGCGCTAATTCATGTTCTATCTCAACCCACAATTTCGAATGTTGATTATGTTGAAGATCAAGGACACAATTCGCAATTGCTGCCTTGTAGTATAAGGGAAAGTTGGGTAACCTGGCCCCCCCAGTGGCTTTTGATCGTGCTAATAGGCTATAACGAAGTCTAGCTCTCGACCCCCCCCAAATGAATTGTGAGACGAGCCTCCTGAGACGGACGAAGAATAACTGTGGAATCCGACATGGTATCGTCTGGAATAGGTATAACAAGCTCGGTAGAATGTCCCATTGATTTTGCCAAACCAAGATATCCGGAGAGAGGACCATCTCAGAAGGCTTGCCTCGACAGACCTGAGCATGGGTGTGTAGTTAAGCTTAAATAACTGAGAGGGATCTTCTGACAAGTGAACTCCCAGGTATTTAATGGAATGTGAGGCCCAACTGAAAGAAAAAGCTTCTTTAAGTAGGGTGACTTCATGCTGTGGGAGGGTGATGTTTAGTATTTCCGATTTTTGGATATTTACTTTGAAGTTGCTAAGACGACCAAAGGTCTTGAATTCTCTAAGAACCGAGGGTAGTCCCAGTCTGGGAGAAGTCAAATATATGAGGAGATCGTTAGCAAATAAAGATAGTTTATGTTCAGAGTTGCCTATTTGTATTCCTTTTATGGAATGATTCGCTCTTAGGGCATTTGCCAGGGATTCTATAACTAAGATATAAAGAAAAGGGGAAAGAGGACATCCCTGTCGAGTCCCGTTTCATATAATAAAGGCATAAGAAAGTAAGCTGTTAACTCGGACGCGAGCTGAAGGGGAAGGGTAGAGTGCCATAATCCTATCTAGCATTTTGACTCCCAGACCAATATGGGCTAATGTTTCTTCAAAAAAATCCCAACTGACTCTGTCGAAAGCTTTCTCTGCGTCGACTGTGAGAAAGCATAAAGGAGTTTTTAGCATCTTAGCTCTGGAAATTAAACCTATGGATTTTAGTGTATTGTCATGGGCCTCTCTACACGGGACAAAGCCCACTTGTTCTCAGTGGATGAAGTTAGGATTGTGTGGGTTTAATCTCAAAGTGAGGAGTTTGGCATATATCTTTAAATCTAAAGATGGGCCAATAGCTGGCGCATGAGGAAGCATCTTTGCCTGGTTTAAGGATTACTGTAATGTGAGCTTGTAAGGTCTGGTGTGGGAAGGAACAATTTTTTGAGATTGAGTTGAATGCAGTTAGCAGCATCGGGGTGAGTTCCTCCCCAAAGGTTTTATAAAAGCGGGGGGTCAGACCATCAGGGCCGAGACTCTTCCCATTCTTGAGAATTTTAATGATGGGCAGGAGCTCTGAAGCATTAAAATCCTCTTCCGTGTTAGATGATGATTATTCTGAAATACGAGCAGGGCCATATTGGTTAAGATAGCAACTCAGATCTTCCGTGTGAGATCTGCTACTTGCCTCCCCCTTAGCCTTCAAGTCATATAGGTTAGTATAGTAGTTCTGAAACTCAGATGTTATCTCTGTGGGAGAGTGTACTAAGCCCTTTGAGGCCGTATTTAATGATGACACATGGGTTAGAGGAATCTGGGGGGTAATGCCCTCGCCAACCACTTGCCACTTTTATCTCTGTATTCGTAGAAGCCATACTTGACCTTATCACGAATACTCAAGGATTTATTTTATTTTTTTTTTTTGATTTTCAAAAAAGCTTTATTTGTAAAAGCAAGAATACAAATAACAAAAGCGCAAAGGAGAGTTATGACAGGTCTCCATGCACCACATAAGAAATAACAGATCACAACATTATGATGTATTTAGATCACAAGATGAATACAAGACATTACGACATTTATTCTTATTATTATTATTCTTCCAATAATAGGTAACTACCGTTCTGGCAAAAGACCAAATTCCAAGAGAGGTGTCTCAATCCTGGACCAACTTCCTGAGCCAACACGACTACATTCCCAAGTATTTGTGTGAGTGTGTTTATGTTAAACAGAATGGGGAAGGAAATGAGAAATGAGAGAGAATCCCCACTACCTGTGAGCGACTGGTATCTACCCCTTCTTGAAACCTCTATAAATTTCCCAAGCAAGCCAGATGGATTTAAATTTATGGATAGATCTGCATTCCCAGTTGGATATTTCCTCCAGCCTATATATCTGGTCCACTCTAGAACACCATTTTTCAATCGACGGGACTTCTGGTGACAGCCAGTTGAGTGGGATCAAGAATCTAGCTGCATTGATCAATTGTTTATATAAGCCTATGTTTAAGGTTTTAGTGGCTTTAGGAAATAAATTTAACAAAGCTATCTCCGGTTGAGGAGCCAGGGAAGAAGAGCACACTTTGTTACATAACATAAATACTTTTTCCCACCATTCCTTTAAGGGAGGGCAGTCCCACCAAATGTGTAGGAAAGAACCTCTAGCTTTTAAACATCTCCAGCATGTGTCGGATGCTAACGCAGAGTACAAACATGTTTTGTCCGGTGTTTTATACCACCTGGCCATTACTTTAAAGCAATTTTCTTGGATTCTAACACATCTTGAAGCTCTGTGTGGGGAAATCAATATCTTATCTATTTCTTGTCTGGAGAATGTTTTGTTTAAATCTCTTTCCCATAGTCTAATGTACGCCGGAGTAAAGAGAGCAGTTGGCATTCTTAGTTTCTCATATAGCTGGGAGATTAGTTTGGTTGGATATTGTGCACTATCTAAAAGATTTTCTAGCCAGACCGGTGTGCGGGAGAAATCTTTACTGTTTATATTTTGTTGAAGATACGACTTTAGGAAAAGTAGAGGGGAGGTATTTGCATGGTTATATTTGAGCTTGGCTTTCAGGTCTGTTATGGGATAGGAATTAGAGTCGCTCAATATGTCCCTAATATAAATTGTGGATTTTTTAAGTGAACCCACCACACTGTCCAGTAAGGCCTTAGTACTCAAGGATTTTTTAACTAATATCTGGCGTATTTGTTGACGTAGGGAGGAAATATCTGCCTTGAGTTGGTCAGAAGGGGATGTCTTATTCATTATATCCTTTTGGTCTAACTCTTTGAGACGTGGTTAATTTAAATGAGCGTTCTTTTTTAAGTCTAGGTCCATGAGAAAGGAATATGCATTTCAGAGCTTCCCATTTCACAGGCGGGGCAGTAGTATCAATTTGGTGGTCTTTGATGAAGTTTGAGATGGTCTTTCGTATGTCCTCTACACACACAAGATCATTTAAGAGATTATCATTCAATCTCCAGGTGTATGATGGCGGGCGTGAAGGACAGCTGGACAGTAGACCGTACACCGGGGCATGGTCTGACCATAGAAAGTTGTCCATGGAGCATCGAGGGGCTGAGTCCAGGAGTTTATGAGAAACAAATATGTAATCAAATCTCCCATAGATATTGTGTCCCAAAGAGTGGAAGCTATAGTCCCTGACACCTGGATGCAGAACCCGCCACAGATCAACCAGTCTGAGTGTAGCGAGATCGGCCCTGAGCGTGCGTGAGGACCCCGGTGAGATTGAGGTTCTACCTGATGAGGAGTCTATGGAGGGATCCATTACTATGTTGAAGTCGCCTCCTAGGATGATGGAGGAACCGTCCACAAATTTGGCTAATCTTTTCAAGACTTTGGAGCCAAAGGTCGTTTGTCCCTGTTTAGGAAAATAGACATTGGCAATTGTTACAACAAAGTTATCGACTGAGAGCTTAAGAAAAACAAATCTGCCACTAGGACTGATGTCTGAGGACAAGACCGTGGGGTGGAAATCCTTGTGAAAAGCAATGGATACCCCACCCGCTTTTTTAGTTGGGTTGGGGCTGTGGAATCAAACCGGATAATATCTACTCTAGCATTTGGGAATAGAGGCCATTTTAAAATGTGTTTCTTGAAACATGGTCAGCATGACCCTTTTCTTGTGGAATCAATACAGGATTTGGCTACGCTTCTCTGGTTTATTAAGACCCTTGGCATTATATGTGCAGAATGAGAGGGGAGCAATCATGGCGGGTAGATGGGTGGACCATAGTGTGGGGGGGAAATAAAAAAATAATAATAAAAGAGTAGAAAAGGAAGAGGGAACAGAAAAATGAGAAAGAGACAAAGGAAAAAGAAGGCGTGAGAAGCTAAGGGCCAAGAGGCAACCCTACTAGTCTCCAACTATGATAAACAACTAACTCTAAACAATTCAGGACAAATATAACACATATTCTATACTCTTATAGCCTTAACTACAGAACAGGACATAACTTTCTGTGTACAGATTTAAATAATAGAGGAAGATAAAAAGCCAGGAAGATGACAAATGCAGTCATTTGTGTACTCCGTCAACCAGAGTCTGCGGTCATCTGGGAGATCTCTGTTGTTTGGAAGATGATGTCTGCCACCTGTCTGGTAGAGGTATGGCAAAGATTGGTCTCGCTCTGGGCCTGTCAGGAAGCTTCAGGGAAGGCAGATCAAAAGTGTTCAGTAGACTTGGCAAGTCTGCTAGAGATTTGAAAACCGCAGACTTTTCCTCCTTCTTAGGCCTCATGCACACGAACGTATTTTTTTGCGGTCCGCAAAAACGGGTCCCGTTTTTCCGTGATCCGTGACCGTTTTTTCATCCGTGGGTCTTCCTTGATTTTTGGAGGATCCACGGACATGAAAAAAAAGTCGTTTTGGTGTCCGCCTGGCCGTGCGGAGCCAAATGGATCCGTCCTGAATTACAATGCAAGTCAATGGGGACGGATCCGTTTGACGTTGACACAATATGGTGCCATTTCAAACGGATCCGTCCCTATTGACTTTCAATGTAAAGTCCGGAGTCCCTTTTATACCATCGGATCAGAGTTTTCTCCAATCCGATGGTATATTTTAACTTGAAGCGTCCCCATCACCATGGGAACGCCTCTATGTTAGAATATACTGTCGGATATGAGTTAGATCGTGAAACCTCATTTCCGACAGTATATTCTAACACAGAGGCGTTCCCATGGTGATGGGGACGCTTCTAGTTAGAATATACTACAAACTGTGTACATGACTGCCCCCTGCTGCCTAGCAGCATCCGATCTCTTACAGGGGGCCGTGATCAGCACAATTAACCCCTCAAGTGCCGCACCTGAAGGGGTTAATTGTACTATCATATCCCCCTGATCAGGTCTGCCAGGCAGCAGGGGGCAGACCCCCCCCCTCCCCAGTTTGAATATCATTGATGGCCAGTGCGGCCCCCCCCCCCTTTCTCCCTCTATTGTAATAAATCGTTGGTGGCACAGTGTGCGCCCCCCCCCCTTCCTCCCTCTATTGTAATAAATCGTTGGTGGCACAGTGTGCGCCCCCCCCCCCCTTCCTCCCTCTATTGTAATAAATCGTTGGTGGCACAGTGTGCGCCCCCCATCGGCCCCCCCTCCCTCTATAGCATTAACAACATTGGTGGCCAGTGTGCGGCCTCCCATCTCCCCCCCCCCCCCCACCCCGATCATTGGTGGCAGCGGGTTACTAGCAATAGTACAATAGTAAAAGATTCATACTTACCTGCTGCTGCGATGTTTGTGTCCGGCCGGGAGCTCCTCCTACTGGTAAGTGACAGTTCATTTAGCAATGCGCCGCACAGACCTGAGGCTGTCACTTACCAGTAGGTGGAGCTCCCGGCCGGACACGAACATCGCAGCAGCAGGTAAGTATGAATCTTCTACTATTGTACTGTTGCTAAGTAACCATGGCAACCAGGACTGTAGTAGAGTCCTGGTTGCCATGGTTACCGATCGGAGCCCCAGCGATTAAACTGGGACTCCGATCGGAACTCCGCTGCCACCAATGATGGGGGGGGGGGAGATGGGAGGCCGCACACTGGCCACCAATGTTGTTAATGCTATAGAGGGGGAGGGCACTGTGCCACCAACGAATTATTACAATAGAGGGAGGGAGGGGGGGGGCGCACACTGTGCCACCAACGAATTATTACAATAGAGGGAGGGAGGGGGGGGGCGCACTGGCCATCAATGATATTCAAACTGGGGAGGGGGGGGGGTCTTGATCTCTTACAGGGGGATATGATAGTACAATTAACCCTTTCAGGTGCCGCACCTGAAGGGGTTAATTGTGCTGATCACGGCCCCCTGTAAGAGATCGGGTGCTGCCAGGCAGCAGGGGGCAGTCTTGTACACAGTTTGTAGTGTATTCTAACTAGAAGCGTCCCCATCACCATGGGAACGCTTCTGTGTTAGAATATACTGTTGGTTCTGAGTTTTCACAAAGTGAAAACTCAGCTTTGAAAACGCTTTATGCAGACGGATCTTCGGATCCGTCTGTATAAAAACTAACCTACGGCCACGGATCACGGACACGGATGCCAATCTTGTGTGCATCCGTGTTCTTTCACGGACCCATTGACTTGAATGGGTCCGTGAACCGTTGGCCGTGAAAAAAATAGGACAGGTCATATTTTTTTCACGGCCAGGAAACACGGATCACGGATGCGGCTGCAAAACGGTGCATTTTCCGTGTGCATGAGGCCTTAGCAAACAGTTGAAAAGGAAATCCCCATCTGTAGATTATGTCGTTATCTCTAAGAATGATGAGGAGGGGTTTCAACGCTTTGCGCAGCATCAAGGTGCTCCTGGTAGAATGAGGAGTTCCTTGCTCTCAAAAAGGATTGCCTCTGAATTTCTTGCAGCTTTAAGAATGGCTTCCTTATCTTTATAAAATGTATTCTGCAAATAACGTCGCGTGGACGTGATGAGTCGCCCATCTTCGGACCCAGGACCCTATGTATATAGTCAATCTCAATAGGTTGCTCACGTGGCCTGCTCAGTATTTTCCCGAAAAAGTCCTGTGCCCAGGCCTCTAAGTCATGCGGTAATATGTTTTCATGGAGTCCCCTTATGCGGAGGTTGTTCCTCCGGTTTTGATTTTCCATATCTTCCAGGTGGGACAATATGTCCTGTATTTGTTCCGAATGGTCATTGAGGACTTGATGATGTGAGTCCAAAGTTGTGAGTATCTGCTACTGCAGGCCTTCTGCCTCCTCCACCCTCTGCCCCACGTGTTTAATTTCTTGGTGTAAAGCCGCCATATCTTGATTGTGAGAGTTTTCCAACCTCACGAATAGGGTGTCAATTTCTGATTTAGTAGGGAGAGCTTTAAGGTGCAGCTTCCAGTCCCAATCAGGGTTTTGGTCATTTGGTGTGGTGGACTTTACTGACCTGGGAGTCCCTGCCAGGGAGCCACCATGCTGGGAAGAGGCGCTTGGAGAAGACTCCATATGACTGTATAATACTGGAGAGGCTGAGGACGGCGAACCGGGACTCACTGCAGCAGTAGGTGAGGTCGGCGATCCAGGAGAGAGCGGCTCTTTCTGTGGCCGTAGCGCTTGATTTTCGGCGGAAGCCCGCTGGGTGCGGGCAGGGAGCGTCGCTCCAGATGCAGCCGCCTTCATCTTTGTGCACCCGTCCGCCTCAGCAGTCACCGCCAGCTGGCTTGCTGCTTTAAAAAATCGAGAGATAGCTCTCGAATGCCACTCCTTAGGGGCAGATGTGGAAGAAGGCCTCCTACTTCATCCTTTCATGCTGAATAGGTTTTCGGCAATGTCCTTTATGGCGGAATAAAGTTGAAGGCACTTGGTAGCCCAGGACTCGTGCTGCCTATTTGGCCATTAGCAAGCTCCGCCCCCTCACATTTAATATTTATAAATACATTCATAGTTTATCTGTTGTATCACATGAGAGTATCTGATTTACTTTTATATTACTTTGCTACACAAAACTTATATGTTACTAATCTCCATATGATATTTGGTATGATTTAACCGTGTATAAACCCAGACGCATGCACCTGGCAATATGTATAAAAACATTGGTAGGGCCTCTTAATTTTTTTTTACTTATACTGCGCATGCACTGCAGAATTTTTTAGCTGATAAATGCATTTCAGTTCATACCCGTGCCAGAATGTATGCACTGCTGTGTGTATAGTTTGCATGTGCTGCACATGCATAGTATATTTATTGTTTTGGACATGCGCAGGATATGTAAGGGTCACACCAGGGGCGTAGCTAGAAATGCATGGGCCCCATAGCAAAAAAAAATTATGGGCCCCCCCCCCCCCCGTGCCATCCACAGATCCCCCTCCCCTAAATAGTGCCATCCACAGATCCCCTCCCCTAAATAGTGCCATCAACAGATCCCCCTCCCCTAAATAGTGCCATCCACAGATCCCCCTCCCCTAAATAGTGCCATCCACAGATCCCTCTCCCCTAAATAGTGCCATCCACAGTCCCCCCCCCCCATGTGCCAGTCAGTATCAGGTGCCAACCCCCCCCAGGTGCCAGTATCAGGTCAGGTACCAACCGCCCTCCCCCCATGTGCCAGTATCAAGTGCCCCCCGCTCCCCCCATGGCAGTAACAGTCGGGTATTAAAAAATAAAAAATAAACACTCCTACTTACCTCCATGTCAGCGATGCGATGCAGCCTCTTCCTGTGTCCCGCCCTGTATGTCCATATATGGAGTCACTGCTTGTATTTCAGAAAAGGTTTCTGCTGGGATTCGAACCCACGACCTTCTGTATCAGAGGCAGAGCACCTAACCACAAGACAAAAAGAGCTGCCTTACTGCTGACTGAAAAATTATGAGACTTCTACTGTCATAGCTGGCACATGACAGCTGCACATGACAGCTGTCATAGCTATACACATGACAGCTGCTCATATATAGATAGATATAGCAGAGCTGAGTGTGCTGGGATAGTTGTCACATAGAGATATAGCAGTGCTGGGTGTGTTGGGGCAGCTGTCATATGTATAGATGTACACTTAGCCAGCTATAACAGTAGAAGTGTCAAATTTTTTCAATCAGTTGCAATGCCTCCTTTATGGTTGTGAGGGTAAATGCATCTGATACACTGATACATTGGAGGTTGTGGGTTCGAATCCCAGACACATCAGGAGACTTTAGAATACAATAAGATTAGATCACATTAGCGAGGGAGCCTGAACATTAAGACCGCTGCTGTGAAGGGTAAGACATCGATATTTAACTAACTTGAAAATAAACTGTCGGGCCCCGAAGCAGCTGCTTCCCCCGGTAGTTACGCCACCTCCTGGCTGCCTGTGTGTAGTGTGTGTTAATAAAAAAAATAAAAACTGAATGCGGTCGGACGGGCCCCCCAGTGGCGTAGGGCCCCATAGCCGTTGCTATGGCGATCCCTACGCCAATAGTATACTGGGAATTTTTTGTACCAATTTTCCAGGAGTCTGGAATGGATCGGGGTCAGAGCTACTGCAATGTATTTATTATCCATTTCATATTTTATACATTATTTTAGATCAGATACTATTTAAACAAACAATGGAGGTTATTTATTATATGTGTATGCCAGTTTTCTGGCATATAAAACTTTCAAATTTTGTAACAAGTGCCATTTTGTGATAATATTTGTGACTTTTTAGGTTTTTTCAACACCCTTACCACTTTTCCAAAAAGTGGGTAGGGTTTGGGTGGCCGCGGACACGAGCTCCATTGACTCATTTAACAACATGTGCACCAGAAAACTGCCACAGGGATAGCAGGATAAAAGAAGATGTCCCTCTTAATAAATTGGTCGGATCTTCCTCCAACTGGGCTTTTACTGAGACTGGCATGTGAAACACCAAATGGCCCCTGTTTTGTTAAGAGAGACTGCTCTCTCTTGAGACACCATTTGTATGGTAATGCATGGTATTCAGTGATTTTGCTTTTTAAAGGCAGTGCCCCAACGCATTTCTAGTGTATACTGCTGCTGAAGAATAATCTCTCCCCGTCATTTCCTTCTCCCTGGCTGCGCCGCGATCCAATCACAGCGGAGAGCGTCACAGCCAGGGAGAAAAAAAAACTCACCTTCTCCCTGGCTGTGACACTCTCCGCTGTGATTGGATTGCGGCACAGCCGGGGAGAAGGAGACGCCCATTGAGAAACCCTGGCGTCTACTCCTCCCTGTACCGATGCTCAGGATTGGCATACTGAGCAGGAAAACTACAGGGGGCGCAGCGAGGCGCAGGAGCGATATTTTAAAAAAAATCAGGCAGGGTGGCAGCATCAGCAAGTGAAGGTATTTATCTTAACTAATAAAAAAGCATGAAAGGTCCTCTTTAAAGTGAATTTACTTTCCACTAAAGCTATTTAAACACATTTTAAAAGAAGCAGTCATGGACATACCAAATGAAAAATTCCATGACTTATAGGTGATGTCTTCACTGAGCTGAGATGTTCACTTTTCTAATTTTTCTTCATTTCGTCCAGACAGTGGTGCTCCTAGCATTTCTGCTGCCTGAGGAGGAAACTGAAACTGCCCCCCATGCCAATTTCTTAATCTAACCCCTTCCCTCCAGCCCTAGTGTTAAAGACATACTTGGAAATCATTACATACAGAGCTGCAAAACATGCAGGGTAATACAGCGCCACATAACTCTTACATCCAGTGATGTGTCCTGTGATGTAGACATTCTCTTTATTTATCCTCTCCATTCAGACCAGACCGCCATGATGATTTCTTTCACCCATCTCTTGTCTCTGCAGAGTTTGACCAACAGACATCTTAGTTTCCTACTTTTCCATCCTCCTCCCCACCTTCTGAACAGCCCATCCTGCCACCCCCAATACTGTGCTCTATTCCGCTGTCAGCGATGCAGTGCAAGACACATACCTCTTCTAGTCTGTGCCCTGAGCTCTATGCAGCCCGGCTCAGGCAGTTCAATAATGATGACACCAGCCTCTGATAGGCTACAGCAACTAGGACTAAAGCCTATTAGACGAAACGGAGGGCCAGGGAGACATCGCTCCCGTGCCCCGTTGCAGCATTCCACTGCATTGCTTTCCTGAGTACTGCAATGCAGTAGGATATGTACAGATGAGCATTTCCACAATGGAAGCGCTCATTGCCCATGGCCCTTCCACTGCTCCCATCTTGGGAGGCAATCACCTCACCTCATTGGCGGTGCACTCCTGCATCCAGACCATCACCTGCACAGGTATGTTTGGCCAGGGGAGTCAGCTATAAAAGACACCAGTATTAATGAATGGCAAATGGTAGATGGGGCCTGTTACAGATTTTTCATTAGGTCGTAGGCGAGTCCGGTTTCACCACTGACTTTGAGTCATTCACCTGCAGTCCATCGCCACCAACTATAACAAAGAAATCGCCTTTCCAGCTGCCCTTTTAAAAGTGCCATCCTGTAGCTTTCACCAATACTGTGCCCGCTGCTGGCCTGAGTGCCCACATTGCTGTAAAGTGCTGCCTAATGCCCCCAAATACTGTACTGTCAAAATAAAAGTTCATAAGACTACATATACAGAACTAGAAAATGATGGGCCTCAAAGCAAATTTTAAGCAATAAACCCCAGAACAGACCCCAAAACAGATTCAAAACCCAGGCCAGAACTCAAAACTTATGGGGTTGTTCAGACATGTAGTTTTTGTAAACTGCTTAAAAAGTTATAAAATAATAAAAGTAGTGATACCTTACTGATCACTGGCTGCAATGGTCACATGTCCAAATGGAGTTTGACTTGGAAGTACAGAGACTAGCAAAGACATGGGAATCAGCTGAGAGCGGTGGATGATCAGAAAGATATCACTACTATTATTTTATGACATTCCAGTTTTCAAAATAAATTTTACATGGCTGGACATCCCCTTCTTAATACAGACTGCAGATGAGACCCTAAAATCAATACAGACTCCCAGACCAGATCCCAATATTATTATAGACCCTTCTAGACCCCATAATTAATACAGGCCGCCACATCAGACCCCAGAATTAATAAACTCTCACACCAGACCTCAGCATTATTACAGACCCCCAGATCACCCACCAAATTTGTAAAGATCCCAGATCAGCACCTAAATTCATACAGACCCCAAATCAGAGCTCTAAATTAATTCTGACCCCAGATCCAAAGGATTAACTGGAAAGACTGAGCATGGTTTGCTTTACAGAATATGATTGTTTTACTGCTTGTTTTTTTTAAAGGGCTTCTGTCACCCCACTGAAGTCATAATTATTTTTTTGGGCTAGTTAAATTCCTTATACTGCGATATATGAATATATAATTCCGCGCCTGTCTTCATTCGGCGCAGGCGCTCTGAGATAAGGAGGCTCGCCTCCTCAGCACTCCCTCAGTGCGCCTGCGCCGATGACGTCACCGAAAGAGAAGACGTCATCGGCGCAGGCGCACTGAGGGAGTGCTGAGGAGGCGAGCTTCCTTATCTCAGAGCGCCTGCGCCGAATGAAGACAGGCGCGGGATTTTTGAAATGCTGACAGGGCTGGCCGGAGGAGGAGAGCACTGCTGGCCCTGTCAATCAACAAGAGGAGGGGGCGTTTTTTTTTGCGGCAGCTACCAGCAAGTAGCCGCCCTACTTGCTGGTAGAGAGCTCATTTACATATTATAAAAGTCAGTTTTTTTAAGAAACTGCTGAAGGAAAGTGAGAAAGAGCATTATATATTCATATATCGCAGTATAAGGAATTTAACTAGCCTAAAAAATAAAAAAAAAGATTTTAGTGGGGTGACAGAAGCCCTTTAAGTGAGGGGGGTAGGTGATAAAAAACAAGATATGTGATGATACTTGTATGTATTTTATAATTGAAGTAATATAAAATTGTCAATACTGTACAATATTATATGTAAATATTAAATATTTTGATAAATAATAAATAAAAAAACATTGAAAAACAAACAAAAAAAAAAGTTTAAAATAAATCACTTTATTGCAGAAAATATTGAAAAAAAATACACCACAGTGCAAGAGCTCATATGTGTTTTGCAGTCCACAAATTGTGGATCTGCAAAACACGGTTATCGGCAATGTGTGCTCTGCATTTTGCGGAATGCTCATGGCCAGCGCCAATTGCGGACAAGAATAGGACAGGTTCTATCTTTGAGGGGTCGCAGAACGGATTACAAGGAGTTATTACATCAATTATACATGGAGACCAAACTGGCTTTATGCCAGGGAAAACTACAACGGATAATATAATAAGATGATATTTGAATATGCAGCTCACCTGGCCCTGGTCCCGTCTGCAGCAGCTGGCTTCTCCTCGGTGTGGTCCTGGAATCTTCTCTCTGCTTCAGACAATCGCTGGTTTGAGGCCCGTATTTTTCACACTCTAAGACGCACCGGCCCATAAGACGCAACTAGGTTTTAGAGGAGGATAATAAGAAAAAAATATTTTCCATTGCAACTCAGGTCAGACCAGCAATTAGACCCCCAATGTTAATCAGACCTCAGATCAGACCCCCCAATGCCTCAGATCAGCCCCCCATGTCAGCCATAAGCCCCCCATGTCAGCCATAAGCCCCCATGTCAGCCATCATGCCCCCATGTCAGCCATCATGCCCCCATGTCAGCCATCATGCCCCCATGTCAGCCATCATGCCCGCATGTCAGCCATCATGCCCCCATGTCAGCCATCATGCCCGCCATCAATCATGCCCCCCCATGTCAGCCATCAGGGCAAATAAAAATAAATAAAAATAACTTACCTCTCCTGCTCCTGGACGCCGCCGCTCCTCACCACCAGCGCTCTCTCTCTTCTTCCTGTCAGCTGTGAAGGCTGTGCACAGTGAGGTCACATGGTGCGCAGTCCTTTACAGCACACAGCCGAGCAGAGGACCAGGAAGCGGTGAGTACAGATCCTTCACTGCTTCCCGGTCCTCCGGTACTAATGAAGCGCCTTCAAAATGGAAGCGCTTCCTTAGTATTCGCCCCATAAGACCCAGGGGCGAAAAATACAGGGTATTTAAAAAAAAATAACGTTTCATTTTTATATACATATTACTGCTTTATTCACAAGCACAATATATAATTAAAAGACACCCCCTGTGCTCTGCACAATTGCATGTATGCATGCTGATTGTTATCATCAGCGTGATGAGCCCTACCAGCAAGTATGCCTGCTTTAATAGAGTTGATCCTGGTGACAGAGCCGCGTTAAAGGGGTTGGCCACTATATAAGTACTTTCCACTATATAGTGGGAGGTAGGGTAAAAAAAAGTGTTTACTAATATACTTTATAAAAAAATTGAATGGTAATGTTTTTAAAATGAGCTCCGCCCCCTCAGCCCTGCTCTGCGTGCAGCCAGTTCGTCCATGGCTGCACACGACTTTAGAGAAAGCTCGTCCATGGCTTTATTCTAACTGCACATGCGCTGCTTTTCCTAGTAAGAGCAGCGCATGCCCAGTCTGCCTCTGCCACTGGCGCGCTCCCTGCTCCGACTCTGTCTCTACAACCGACTTATTCCTGTCAGAGTTTGGAGCGGGAAGAAAAGTAGGAGCACGTCTGTTCCACGACGCGCTCTTACTTTTCTTTCCGCTCCGAACTCTGACAGGAATAATAATTGAATCCAGCCAGCGAAGGAACCAATATGGATAATAACAATACATTACTCCCTGCGCTGCTCCTGGTCCCCACACTGCTGCTGTTTCTCCCCGTGTGTGATCGGGTAGCCAGGTTAGTATATTCAGTGTGAGGGGCCCGGGTGTATGTGGTACATTTTTTAATCTTGGATAACGCCTTTAAGGAATATTGCTTTAAGAAACCCATAGGTCACTCTGGCTTAAAGGTTTTACTCCTTGATTACTATAAGAAAATGAAAATCAGACATCCTATAGTATATGACAATCTCTAACCAGTGGCATGCCAAGGAGGCAGTCTGCCCGGGTGCCAGCTGTGAAGGGTGTCGGGTAAGAGATACGATAGCATTCCTTCTCCCTGACAGCCTTCTTTCTGTGTTGCTGTACACTGCTTGTAACCCTCCCCTGCTCACTTCTCCCAGCTATCTAGCAGTGAGCAGAGAGTGCGCGGGGCTACAACCTTACATTCTATCTTGTGGAAGAAATCAGCATCAGCATGAATAAGTTCTGTCATGTTGTTGCCCTGGTTATGGGGAAGGCCAGAGTTGCACCTGCAAGTATTCAGACAATACCAAGACTTGAACTGACAGCAGCCGTAGTTTCAGCATCAGTAAGCAAGTTTCTGAGAGAAGAATTGGAATTAAAAATAGATGAAGAATATTTTTGGACAGATTCACAAGTTATCCTAGGATACATAAAGAACGAAGCTCGGAGATTCCATATCTTTGTCGCCAACAGAGTTGAGAAAATTCGGGAAATAACAAATCCAGAACATTGGCACATTGACACAAAGCATAACCCAGCAGATCATGCTTCAAGAGGCCTGAATGTAACTTGAAAAATTCTAATTGGTTCACAGGTCCAGAGTTCCTTTGGGAAAAAGAAATCACGCCCAGTAAAGGTTACACAGAATTGTCTATGGGTGATCCAGAAGTAAAAGTTGTACAAACATTGAGCACTGCTGCCAAGTGTCAAGATGACATACTTGAAAGACTAGCCAGATGTTCAAAATAGAATACAGTCATAAACGTAGTAGCTCGAATTCAACGCTTGGCAAAGGGAATCAAAAAGAAGGATTTGTGAATGTAGAAGAAAAAATGAAAGCTGAAGAAACAGTCTCATTCAACAGAGATTCTACAGTGAAGAGTTGAAGAGACTTAGTCAAGAACCTAAAAGGCTTCTAAACAACCACCCATTGTACAGGCTTAATCTTGTTCTGCAGGATGGTATACTGAAGGTGGGAGCGAGACTGGAAAATGCAACGTTACCTAGCAGAGTGAAGCATCCAGCAATTCTACCCAAAAACTCTACCTTCACAAGATTGATTATTGATCACTACCACAACATACCCTTGCATCAAGGAAGAAGATTTACCGAAAGCTGTTTGAGAGAAGGTGGTTACTAGATTGTGAAAGGAAGCAAAGTTCTAGCAAAGTATATAAGTAAATGTGTAGTCTGCAGAAAGGCACATAGACCTACAGAAGAGCAAAGAATGTCAGATTTACCGGCAGTTCGTGTAAACCCATCACCACCATGTCTTTATAGCGGAATGGATTGTTTTGGCCCATTCATCACCAAACAGAACCGCAAGGAGTACAAGAGATATGGACTAATATTTACATGTCTAAGCTCCAGAGCGATTCACTGGAAATGTTAGAAGATAGGTCCACTGACACATTCATCAACGCCTTGAGATGTTTCGTAGCCATTAGATGTACCGTCAGAGAGCTTAGATCTGACCAAGGATCTAAATTTGTTGGAGCAAAGAATGAATTGAAGAAAGCTCTAAAAAAGATCAATTAAGAAAAAATAACTGAGTATTTGTTAGAGAAACAGTGTGATTTTCATATGAATGCTCCACATGCAAGCCATACAGGAGGAGTTTGGGAAAGACCAATCAGAACTGTGAGAAATGTGTTAGGTTTAGTTTTGAAAAAAAAAAAAAACGCCAGATGATGCTTCACTTAGGACCCTATTCTCTGAAGTAATGTCAACAATAATATCAACGACCCAACAAGTTTGGACCCTTTAACTCCCAGCCATCTACTTCACCTTAAGTCTGATTACATACAGCCACTGCCTGGCAAGTTCACCAAAGAGGATTTATATGCTAAAAGGAGATGACAAAGAGTTCAATATCTATCAGAACAGTTTTGGAATAGATGGAGGAAAGAGTACTTAATTGATAGACTTTGGAATATAGTGGCTCACCCCTCTTGTCACTGTGGTGATGGTGCTCTGCTAAAAGTGATTCACCTAATCTCTTGACTATGAATGATTGTATAATGATTAGCAGGCACTCATCATCTGTATTTCATACATATAACATATTTATTGTAAGATATTAAAATAAAGTAAATTGTAGAAACAAAATAAAATCACTCAGCATATATTAGGACCATATAGTAAAACAGTATAATATCAGATAAAAACTAACATCAAATAAAATTGCAGCGTATGGTAAATATGGTAAACAATTATGATCAGATAAAAATAATCGGATAAAAATCGGATGAAAATCAGGTGAGAATAATCCACTGATAAAAATTAAATATACACTATATCAAGGTGATCCATGCAATGAGCCAATTGTGAATCCCGTATTGTATTTTTGTGCAGTGCGTTCGTGATTGAACTTGAAGTTGTTTGATTCTTATACCATACAAATGTATATATGGTTATTCAGATGTACTGTACGTGTAACAATGTCTTATGACTCAGTACACTGTAGTAATATTGTGATGGATACACTGTATTCTCAGGTGGAAAACACTTGACCAGAATGAAATAGTCGGACAATATAGCTCTTTTCGATAAATATCCTTCAAATTGTAAATGCGATTTTTCTTGCGAATAGTTTCGATGTTCGATTGTCTCTACTTACGAAAGACTTGGTTTTGCTTACTGCAGGGACGTCCCTCCTGCAGTACAGCTACTCACCCAAATCGGGGACTGTTTTTTCTTTCGTGATGCACTGTTATTGCGCTCAAATGCCGGCGTCCCACGTGATGGTTTGTGGTCACGTAACTTGACTGCAAATATGTACTAGAGAGAAACAAAGATATTCTTTTCGTCTTTTAAAATTTTCCGGTTTTGTCGAGTGCGCACTTTTGGGTCCTGCTGGATATATATTCGGTAATTTGGTTTCTTTTGCCCACCAGATGGGTTTCAAAGTGACCTCACCTCTTCCTCATTTTTATCCGATTATTTTTATCTGATCATTATTTTTTACCATATTTACCATACGCTGCAATTTTTATTTGATGTTAGTTTTTATCTGATATTATACTGTTTTACTATATGGTCCTAATATGTGCTGTGTGATTTTATTTTGTTTCTACAATTTACCTTATTGTTATATCTTACAATAAATATGTAATATGTCTAAAATACAGATGGTGAGTGGCTGACAATCATAATACAATCATTCATAGGAAAGAGTACTTAGCCAATCTTATGCTAAGAAGTAAATGGCAAACACCCAGAAGAAATGTCCAAGTTGGTGACATAGTGTTAGTGAAAGAAGAAGATTCACCTATAAGTCAATGGAAATTGGCCAAAGTTCTAGAAGTTCAAAAGGATGAAGACAAACTAGTAAGAAGAGTGTTGTTACAAATAGGAGATATTATACACAACCAAGTCAAGATGGTAAAACTACTGTTATAAATTGTGAGCTAGACCCTTAAATCCAATAATATTTCACAAATAGTGAGTAGCTTAATAAAACTTAACGTTTAATACAGTAGTCTCAAATAAAATAATAGGCCCTTAGAGTTAAAAAATGTTGCATTGAAAACAACTGAAGAACTGCATGAGTATTTTAAACTGCAGTATAATCACAAAAAAGAAGGGGACCCAAATACAGGGATAGCGGTAATGATAGAGTGAGAGTAAAAAATTAGACAGAAGGACACAATGCTGGGTCACAAACCCTAGGTGTCCCTACGTCTGTCTCCTCCCCCCCCCCTTTTAAAAAGACAGACAGTGGCCCCATACGCCTTATAGGAACCTTCGATGGGGCGTCAGAAGAGGTTAAGCAAGTGTTGAGGAAACACTGGGAAATCCTTCAACTTGACCCTGACATCAAGAAAGTGATTTCTGAAACTGTACAAGTAACCTATCGCAGGGGCCTCAGCCTAAAAGACCGCCTGGTCCACAGCCACTTCAGTGAGACACAAGACACAAAGGAAATGTGGCTCCATCGTCCCATGGGATGTTATCACTATAGTGGCTGTGTGGCCTGTCCACATAAAGGAAATGTGGCTCCGTCGTCCCATGGGATGTTATCACTGTAGTGGCTGTGTGGCCTATCCACATATTACGCAGGGACGTTCCTTTAGTGGCAATGTCACAAATAGGGTATATCAAATTAGACACTTTGTAAACTGTCGCACCAAAGGGGTGGTTTACAAGGCAAATTGTGACTGTGGCCTGGAGTATGTAGGCAAAACCACTCGTGAGCTGCGGCGACGAGTGGGGGAACACCTAGGTGATATAAGAAATAAAAGAGAGACACCGCTGGCAAAACACATCAACGGTGTACATAATGGTGATTTCTCCAGCCTTAAATTTATAGGGATTGAGGTGGTCCCACGACCAAGATGAGGAGGGGATTGGGACAGGAGGGTACTTCAGAGAGAAACGTGGTGGATTTTTCAGCTCAAAATGGTGTACCCTATGGGGCTCAATAAGCAGCTGTCTTTCAGTTGCTATATTGATCCTTGACCAACTGCTGTTAACCACCTCCCCTCCTGTCCAGATACTTTAGTAGGCAACCAGTGCTATTACGTTCCGCATCTATTTGATGTGGATGCGATCCACTGTTGTGCCAAGTCCAAAATTAGAGGATTACCTATTAAGTAGGTTCTGGACTATGATAGCTGCTGAATTAAGGATAGCTTATAGATAATTGTTGCTACGTCAGAAACCATAAGGATTGGCCTTGTAAACTCTGTAATACTTCCCTGGGGTCTGCGGACCTGGCAAAAACCCCCAGGGTATACATATCATTGGAGGACTGCATACGGTGGACTAGCGTTGCCTAATAGTCTAACCTAATGTATTGCGACCATCCCGCCCACCGATGACGTCGACATGTAAGAGCGGTTGCTAGGCAATGAATAGGTATCGGCATCCTGAGCACTAACCCAATGTTTTGCGATTATCCCGCCCACTGTTGATGTCGATATGCTTGAATGGTTGCCTGGTAATGGATGTATGTCTGTATCCTGAATACTTCCTGGAGCCGCTTGGTCACGTGACCGTGAGTGGAACACATGATTGTACATGTCACCCGGTCACGTGACACAAAAAGGGTGTGGATGGGCGGAGAATGGGCGGAGAAGTGCGGCGTTTTAAACGAGCCGCCAGTGTATTCCTATTGCTGCTGCCATACGCAGGACACCGAGGAAAGACATCCGCATCACCTGTCTGTGTACAATGACTATTTAACATTGAGCAGATAAGTAAAGCTAATGGTGACTCTGTGCCTTTGTACTACTGCTGTTGAGCGCTTTGTGCACACTTTATTGAACAGTTGATAATATTTATTGGTAAAATCTGACCATAATGACTGATTCAATGTATGGGAGTGAACACCACATGAATTTTGAGCATTGAATAGAAATGGATTTGGGCTGATTATACCGTATTAGCTTGGATTATAACTGACTTGTGTTTATCTGATACACTTGATTTGAATAGTGACCTGATACCTTGTGGTCACAAATACAGTGGGATGCAAAAGTTTGGGCAACCTTGTTAATCGTCATGATTTTCCTGTATAAATCGTTGGTTGTTACGATAAAAAATTTCAGTTAAATATATCATATAGGAGACACACACAGTGATATTTGAGAAGTGACATGAAGTTTATTGGATTTACAGAAAGTGTGCTATAATTGTTTAAACAAAATTAGGCAGGTGCATAAATTTGGGCACCACAAAAAAGAAATGAAAACAATATTTAGTAGATCCTCCTTTTGCAGAAATTACAGCCTCTAAACGCTTCCTGTAGGTTCCAATGAGAGTCTGGATTCTAGTTGAAGGTATTTTGGACCATTCCTCTTTACAAAACATCTTTAGTTCATTCAGGTTTGATGGCTTCCGAGCATGGACAGCTCTCTTTAAGTCACACCACAGATTTTCAATTATATTCAGGTCTGGGGACTGAGATGGCCATTCCAGAACGTTGTACTTGTTCCTCTGCATAAATGCCTTAGTGGATTTTGAGAAGTGTTTAGGGTCGTTGTCTTGTTGAAAGATCCAGCCCCGGCGCAGCTTCAGCTTTGTCACTGATTCCTGGACATTGGTCTCCAGAATCTGCTGATACTGAGTGGAATCCATCCGTCCCTCAACTTTGACAAGATTCCCAGTTCCTGCACTGGCCACACAGCCCCACAGCATAATGGAACCACCACCATATTTTACTGTAGGTAGCAGGTGTTTTTCTTGGAATGCTGTGTTCTTTTTCCTCCATGCATAACACCCCTTGTTATGGCCAAATAACTCAATTTTAGTTTCATCAGTCCACAGCACCTTATTCCAAAATGAAGCTGGCTTGTCCAAATGTGCTTTAGCCCACCTCAAGCGGCACTTTTTTTTCCTCTGCATCACTCTTGCATACAGCATCTCCTTGTGTAAAGTGCGCCGAATGGTTGAATGATGCACAGTGACTCCATCTGCAGCAAGATGATGTTGTAGGTCTTTGGTGCTGGTCTGTGGGTTGACTCTGACTGTTCTCGCCATTCGTTGCTTCTCTCTATCCGAGATTTTTCTTGGTCTGCCACTTCGAGCCTTAACTTGAACTGAGCCTGTAGTCTTCCATTTCCTCAATATGTTCCTAACTGTAGAAACAGACAGCTGAAATCTCTGAGACAGCTTTCTGTATCCTTCCCCTAAACCATGATGGTGAACAATCTTTGTCTTCAGGTCATTTGAGAGTTGTTTTGAGACCCCCATGTTGCTACTCTTCAGAGAAAATTAAAAGAGGAGGGAAACTTACAATTGACCCCCTTAAATACTCTTTCTCATAATTGGATTCACCTGTGTATGTAGGTCACGGGTCACTGAGCTTACCAAGCCAATTTGAGTTCCAATAATTAGTTCTAAAGGTTTTGGAATCAATAAAATGACAATAGTGCCCAAATTTATGCACCTGCCTTATTTTGTTTAAACAATTATAGCACACTTTCTGTAAATCCAATAAACTTAATTTCACTTCTCAAATATCACTGTGTGTGTCTCCTATATGATATATTTAACTGACATTTTTTATCGTAACAACCAACGATTTATACAGGAAAATCATGACGATTAACAAGGTTGCCCAAACTTTCGCATCCCACTGTATATAGTTTAGTCCCCTGAGGAATTGGTAACTACTAATGAAACGCGTCGGGACATGGTTAATTATTATTATAAGGGATAATATTAGGTCCCTAGCCTGTTGAGTGATATCAGTGTTAAACCACCAAGGCCTGAACAAGTCAAGCAGGAACACTATATTGCCAACTCTATTTTCTGTCAGTTTTTTGTTTTTTTGACTATCAGTGGCGTCAGGAGTGATCGGACCTGTTCATATCTGTTGGACGAAGCTGGGCAGTCTAAATTTAGGAAGGGAGACTCTAGGGTTTGAAAGTAAAAGGGGAGGGGGGAGGAGACAGACTTAGGGACACCTAGGGTTTGTGACCCAGCATTGTGTCCTTCTGTCTAATTTTTTCCTCTCACTCTATCATTACCGCTATCCCTGTATTTGGGTCCCCTTCTTTTTTGTGATTATACTGCAGTTTAAGATACTCATGCAGTTCTTCAGTTGTTTTCAATGCAACATTTTTTAACTCTAAGGGCCTATTATTTTATTTGAGACTATTAAACGTTAAGTTTTATTAAGCTACCCACTATTTGTGAAATATTACAAATAGGAGACTCAAAACTTGATTAAAAAGGAAAACGTCTCACTACTCCACTCAAGTTGGAACGTCCTATACAAAAGTTAGTTGTTCTACTTGAGAGTGATAAAAGACACTTGGAAGTTGAGAACCTGATGGAAGATTTCTCAAATTCATGTTTACGTCCTACCACGAAGAACATACAATTACAGGTAATTTTGGTGGGAGTGTAGCTGGCCAGCTAGGACGTGTCCTAGGTTGCTAGTATAGCTTATATGTGTATACAGCTAGACCTGTCAATAGCCTTAATACAGTTCCTATGTTTATGTGTTAAAGACAAAAGCAGAGTTATTTACTGTGACATCATGTTTTGGATGTCATATTACTGTTATATTTTGTGTTCACAGAAGCAGAAAAAAATAATATGCCTTTAAGATTCATTTTGTAATGTAAGGTAAGCTCAGTGACACAACAGAAACAACAGAAAGCATAGTGTTAATCTGTTGTTGCTGGGCAGAAGTCTAGACCAATCACAGCCAGCTTCTCACACAGCAAGAGTTTTCACCAATCACAGCCAGCCTCACACACAGCCTGTCTGGGAATTCCCCTAGCAGGAGCTGCTAGAATCATTATTCACCAGAGACAGGAGCTGAATGTCATGGTCTTACCTGCTTGCTGCTCTCCTTCGTTTGACATGTGCTGGCGGCCATCTTGGTTTCTGGGTTTCTTGTAGCCTTCCACCCTGCGGCTCCTCCTTCCCCTGGGAGGAGCTGGATGCCTAGCTCATATATATAGGAGGTCTGTGGCTTCAGTTCCTTGCTTGGTCCTCTTGTGTTCACATGCTTCTAAGACTGCTGCTGCTTCTGGTTCCTGATCCTGGCTTCGTCTGACTACCCTGCTGGTTCCTGATCCTGGCTTCGTCTGACTACCCTGCTGGTTCCTGATCCTGGCTTCGTCTGACTACCCTGCTGGTTCCTGATCCTGGCTTCGTCTGACTACCCTTCTGGTTCCTGACCTCTGGCTTCGCAAAGACTCTGCTCGGTTTCACCATCCGTTTGGACTTTTGCTTTACAGCTTTATTTTCAATAAAGACTTCTATTTTCACTTATCTCTTGTTGTACGTCTGGTTCATGGTTCCGTGACATTAGGACCAAGCCATGAATTCTGACGGTACAGGGCCATCCTCGCTACCCACGCTGGTTGCCAGACTTGATCAGCAGGATCACCTGTTGGGTCGGTTCGCTGTGGCGTTGCAAACCCTGCTTGAACGCACGGCTCATTTCGCTCCCGTTGCCGATGGGTCGGTTGTCGCTCCTGGGCTCGCTCCTACTGCCGCTCCGGTTGTTGCGCCAGAGTCTACCCCGACACCTGTTGTTGCGCCTGCGGTGTTTCAGGGTATGACCGGTTCTGCCCCTCTTCCACAGCGCTTTGGGGGAGAGCCAACTCAGTGCCGAGGTTTCCTTAACCAGGTGGGCATTTATTTCGAGTTGCTGCCACATGCCTTTCCTACTGAGAGATCAAAGGTGGGCTTCTTGATCTCGCTGCTCTCGGACAAGGCCTTGGCCTGGGCCAGCCCTTTATGGGAGAACAACAATCCGGTGGTTGCCGAGTTTTCCGGTTTTGTTGCTTCTCTTCGGAAGGTATTCGATGTGCCGGCTCGTGCTGCCTCTGCTGCGAAGCTCCTTATGTCCATCAGACAGGGTTCACGATCCGTAGCTGAATACGCCATTGAGTTTCGTACCCTGGCAGCAGAGGTGGGCTGGAATAATGAGGCTCTGGTCGCTGCTTTCTCTCATGGTCTCTCGGATGCCTTGAAGGATGAGGTTGCAGCTAAGGACCTACCAGTTGAGCTCGAGTCTCTTATTTCTTTCCTGATTTTGATTGACACCAGACTCAGGGAGAGACCTTCCTTTAAGGAGAACCTGCGGAGGTCTTCTAACAGATTGGTGCCTACGTTTGCTGTCCCACCCGTGCCTCCCTCTCCTCCCACGCCTCCTGGGGATGACTTGTCTGGGGGTGAACCCATGCAGCTGGGGTTTGCTCGCCTGTCCGAGGGGGAGAGGGCACTCCGGAGACGCGAGGGCCGATGCATGTACTGTGGTCTCGGTGGGCATTTTCGGTTGGCATGTCCGAACCGTCCGGGAAACGCTCGTACCCTGAGATCCTGTCGGGGGCAGATCTTGGGTGGAGTCTCCTCGTACCCGGTTTCCCGTGTTGACAAACCACTGATCACTGTTGTCCTCTCCTGGGTCGGGGGCTCGGTGACGACCCAGGCGTTGGTGGACTCTGGTGCTGGTGGTTTGTTCATTGATAGTGTGTTCGCTGCCGCCAATTCCATTCCTCTGCAGGCTCGAGGTTCCCCACTGGCTCTTGAGGCGATAGACGGCAGACCCCTTCTGCCGCCACACGTGACTCATGAGACCCTTCCAGTGGGGATAGCCATTGGTGCCGTTCACAGAGAGTCGGTCTGCCTCCAGGTTATTTCGTCTCCACACTACTCGGTGGTCTTGGGGTAACCCTGGCTCCAGAAGCATAATCCGACTTTCGATTGGAGATCGGTCGAGATCCTCTCGTGGTCACCGCAGTGTGGGGCTAGTTGCATCCATGGGTCTGTCAAGTTGCTGTGTACTTCCTCGGACTCTCTGTTGCCTCCTGAATACGAGGAGTACCGGGAGGTATTCGATAAGGTGCGTGCGGTTGCCCTACCTCCGCACCGCCCATACGATTGTGCCATAGAGTTACAATCTGGTGCCGTTCCTCCTCGTGGCAAAGTCTATCCACTGTCGGTAGCGGAGAATGAGGCCATGGAGGAGTACGTGAGGGAGGCGCTTTCACGCGGACACATTCGCAAATCTTCGTCCCCGTCAGGGGCTGGATTTTTCTTTGTGAAAAAGAAGGGCGGTGAGTTGAGGCCTTGCATCGATTACAGGGGTCTCAATCGCATCACGATCAAGAACGCTTACCCGATACCCTTGATTTCCGAGCTGTTCGATCGCCTTAAAGGGGCCACGGTCTTTACCAAACTCGACCTGAGGGCGGCATATAACCTGGTAAGGATCAAGGCGGGCGATGAGTGGAAGACCGCGTTTAACACCAGGACCGGTCATTACGAATCCTTGGTTATGCCCTTTGGGTTGTGCAATGCGCCCGCAGTCTTTCAGGAATTCATCAACGATGTTTTCCGTGACCTGTTGCAGCAGTGTGTGGTAGTCTATTTGGATGACATCTTGGTATATTCTGAATCCATGGAGGCCCACATTCTGGATGTCAGACGAGTGTTGCAACGGTTACGAGAGAACAAGCTGTTTGGTAAGCTTGAGAAATGCGAATTTCACCGATCCCAGGTAACCTTCTTAGGTTACATCATTTCCGCTGAGGGGTTCTCCATGGATCCTGAGAAGGTTTCGGCTGTCTTACAGTGGCCCCAGCCCAGTGGTCTTCGTTCCCTGCAGCGCTTTTTGGGCTTCGCCAATTATTATCGGAAGTTCATCAGGGACTTTTCCATGCTGGCCAAGCCTCTCACGGATCTGACCAGGAAGGGCAGTAATTCCCAGGTCTGGCCGCTCGAGGCCATCCGAGCTTTTGAGGCCCTAAAGTCCGCCTTTGTGTCGGCTCCGATTCTGTCGCATCCCAACCCTGGGTTGCCCTTTGTCCTCGAGGTGGACGCGTCTGAGACAGGAGTAGGCGCCCTTCTGTCTCAGCGTAGAACACCAGAGGGTCCTCTGCTTCCTTGTGGGTTTTACTCCCGGAAACTGTCTTCCGCGGAGTGCAACTATCAGATTGGTGACAGGGAGTTATTGGCCATCGTGCAGGCCCTTAAAGAATGGAGGCACTTGCTCGAGGGTTCGGTGGTTCCGGTTCTCATCCTGACGGACCACAAGAATCTGACCTACCTTTCTGAGGCCAAGAGATTGACACCACGTCAGGCCAGATGGGCTCTGTTCTTGTCACGTTTTAATTACGTGGTCTCCTACCTACTCGGTTCCAAGAACATCAGGGCGGATGCCTTATCACGGCAGTACTCCGAGTTGTCCAGGGAGGAGTCGATTCCGACTTCGGTCATACCTCCGAATCAGATCCTGGCCGCCATTCGCACCAGCCTGACCTCTCCCCTGGGTGAGCAGATTTTGGCGGCTCAATCTGGTGCTCCCTCTGGGAGACCCAACGGCAGATGTTTTGTGCCTGAGGAGTTGCGCACTCGGTTGTTGCGAACCTACCATAACTCCAAGACCGCGGGGCATCCTGGAAAGAATCAGCTGTCCTGGGCTGTTTCACGTCTGTTCTGGTGGCCTTCCCTACGTTCCGACATCGCCGCATATGTAGCGGCATGCTCCGTTTGTGCCCAGAGTAAGTCCCCTCGGCACCTTCCGTTGGGCCTTCTGCAACCCATAGCCACCGGGGAGCGCCCATGGTCACACCTGGGGATGGATTTCATTGTGGACCTCCCTGCATCCCGAGGCCATACGGTCATTCTCATGATTGTGGATCGGTTTTCCAAAATGTGCCACTGTGTTCCTCTCAAGAAGTTACCCTCTGCACAAGAGTTGGCCACGATTTTTGCCAGGGAGGTCTTCCGGTTGCACGGTTTGCCTAAGGAGATTGTGTCGGATCGGGGGAGTCAGTTTGTGTCCAGGTTCTGGCGCGCCTTTTGCTCCCAGTTGGGGATTCATCTCTCCTTCTCCTCGGCCTACCACCCTCAGTCCAATGGGGCCGCAGAACGATCCAATCAGGCCTTGGAGCAATTCCTTCGTTGCTATGTCTCCGATCACCAAGACAATTGGGTTGACCTCCTGCCTTGGGCTGAGTTTGCCAGGAACACGGCGGTGAACTCTTCCTCTGGGACGTCTCCCTTCATGGCCAATTATGGGTTCCAACCTGCCGTGTTACCGGAGGTATTCTCTCCCCAGGATATTCCGGCTGTGGAGGATCACCTTTCCGTCCTACGTGCTTCTTGGGTACAGATCCAGAAGTCCCTTGAGGTCTCTGCACAGCGCCAGAGACTCCAGGCTGATCGCAGACGAGCGCCTGCTCCTTCCTACCAGGTCGGAGACCGTGTATGGTTGTCCACCCGCAACCTCAACCTTCGAGTGCCCACTCCCAAGCTGGCGCCTCGCTTTGTTGGTCCCTTCCGAGTGCTTCGCAGGGTAAACCCGGTAGCCTATGCCCTTGCGCTTCCTCCTGGCATGCGGATCTCCAACGTGTTTCATGTCTCCCTGTTGAAGCCTCTGGTGTGTAATCGTTTCACTTCCTCGGTTCCTCGGCCTCGTCCGGTCCAAGTGGGCAATCGTGAGGAATATGAGGTGAGCAATATCCTGGACTCACGCCTGGTCCGTGGTCGGTTGCAGTTTTTGGTCCATTGGCGTGGTTATGGTCCAGAGGAGCGTTCCTGGGTTCCCTCCGCAGATGTCCATGCTCCTGCCTTGCTCCGAGCCTTCCACGCACGCTTCCCTCAGAAACCGTTTTGTGCTCCGCGGAGGAGGGGCCCTTGAGGGGGAGGTACTGTCATGGTCTTACCTGCTTGCTGCTCTCCTTCGTTTGACATGTGCTGGCGGCCATCTTGGTTTCTGGGTTTCTTGTAGCCTTCCACCCTGCGGCTCCTCCTTCCCCTGGGAGGAGCTGGATGCCTAGCTCATATATATAGGAGGTCTGTGGCTTCAGTTCCTTGCTTGGTCCTCTTGTGTTCACATGCTTCTAAGACTGCTGCTGCTTCTGGTTCCTGATCCTGGCTTCGTCTGACTACCCTGCTGGTTCCTGATCCTGGCTTCGTCTGACTACCCTGCTGGTTCCTGATCCTGGCTTCGTCTGACTACCCTGCTGGTTCCTGATCCTGGCTTCGTCTGACTACCCTTCTGGTTCCTGACCTCTGGCTTCGCAAAGACTCTGCTCGGTTTCACCATCCGTTTGGACTTTTGCTTTACAGCTTTATTTTCAATAAAGCCTTCTATTTTCACTTATCTCTTGTTGTACGTCTGGTTCATGGTTCCGTGACACTGAAGAGACATTCACTCTACTGAGAGCTGAGTTTTATGGGAACAAGAGGCCAAAAATAGTTCCACAAAATACAAATTCAAATTGCAAATACAAATTGCAAGCATACAAACCAGATTCCATACAAATTGCATACAAACTGCAAACTGCTCATACCAGATCATAAGCAATTGCATACTGCAAACCAAGTTGAGCAAGTAGAACTATTAGTTAGACCTCAGATATACCTCTCAGAGAGATCATAAAGTGCTTAAATAACTTAAAGTGAGAGTACAGATACTCAAGAGAGAAATATATCCACCATTTTATGTTGAATGACAAGATTGAAAAGTTGAACCACCATCTTAATCATACCGCAATTTTGTGATATCTTTTCAACACGTGTTATGTACATGGACTATCTGCTGCGGAGGCGGCAGTGTTATATATGAAGAAAAGTTGAAGTTAATAAAGAAGTTATTTGAAGCATTTGGTGTGCTCTTTAAACCTACTGTTTCCATAGAATGGTGCTAGAGGAATTACAGAGTAATAGACAGTCTGGTTAGACTAAAAGTCAGAGATATCAAAATTCTTCTAATGCCACAGCGCAAAAGGCACTTCATATTGCTGCACCTGCCACAATGCTGTAGGCTATCCAGCCATGCTGGAAGTTGTAGTTTTGCAACAGCTGGATGGCCGCAGGTCGAGCATGCCTGATCTAGATGGCCAGACAGGCTCTATGGCACTTGACTAATTTAACAACTTTGGGTCTTTTACTATCAAGCTCCTTAGTGGGGTGCAACAGATAGTGCACCTTAAAGAGGACCTTTCACCTGTATAAACTATGTTAACTGAGTATGCTGCCATATAGAGCGCCGCCCGGGGATCTCACTGCACCTACTATTATCCCCGGGCGCCGCTCCGTTCTCCCGTTATAGGCTCCGGTACCTTTGCTTCTTAAGTTATAGTAGGCGGTGTCTTCCCTTGTCCTGTGGGCGTCTCCTTCTCCTAGGCTGCAGCGCTGGCCAATCGCAGCGCACAGCTCACAGCCTGGGAGAAAAAAACCTCTCAGGCTGTGAGCTGTGCGCTGCGATTGGCCAGCGCTGCAGCCTAGGAGAAGCAGACGCCCACAGGACAAGGGAAGACACCGCCTACTATAACTTAAGAAGCAAAGGTACCGGAGCCTATAACGGGAGAACGGAGCGGCGCCCGGGGATAATAGTAAGTGCAGTGAGATCCCCGGGCGCCGCTCTACATGTCAGCATACTCAGTTACCATAGTTTATACAGGTGAAAGGTCCTCTTTTTAATAACTCTTGAGAAAACATAGTTGTAAAGTGCTGTGTGCTGGAATATAAAGGTTAAGGCCTCAGGTGCATCAGAAAATCTGGTCTGCTGGTCCTTTAGGTTCAAAGAAGTGTGTGTACAATACTAGCTGCTGCAATAAAGAGCGGAGGCCTTCCTCCAGACACAGGTGTGCTAACTGGTGAGCCGCTGAGACGTAACTGCCAATATGGGCACAGCAGCTTGCTAGCTGTTATGTCCTTTATGCATAATTTACTTAAAGGGGCAACTCATCAAAACCATTTATTAGCTATCAGCAGAATATGTAACAAGTGTATGGTCGCTGGGGTCTTACGATTCCTCTGTTCCTTCTCAGCGCAAAACCTCAGTGAGAAGTTTGAATGGGTTGGGGAGGGTCACACATGCGCCCTTGCAATACCCCAGAGGAGAACTGCTAAAAGGGTTAATGTATTTTCACTGCTGTTTAATGTGATTCTAAGAGCTAAAAACAATCTTGTTTACTGTGAACTACTCTGAGAGAAGAGCTGTGTAGTATGATTGCATCAGCCAGTGAGTATGGGCTAGGCAGCCAAAGTGTGAGGAGCTGCATGGATCTGGACAGTGTGAGGCCTACAATAAGGACTCTCCAACCCCACATGCTGACTACAAATGCTAGACCTCTAAAAAAAAAGGGAGCAAAGAATATATAGACTGTTCAGGGTTATAAGGCTGTGCGTGATAGCAAAAGTAATGCTCATTTAAGGTTTTGGCCTTTGCTGCTCATGGAAAGGGCTATTTCCCTCCTGCACCCCCACATTTTTACAATGGATTAGCTACACTGATGTGGGAACTGTAGTACATATTGTGGATTTGCATGCCTTTAGTCAATTTGGGGAAGTTGTCCAGATATTTAGAAGGACAATACAGCCTGCTTTCCCATATACAGCCTTGGAAAGATTGTGTGTATACCCTGAAGAGACTGAACCTATCCTCACAAGTGTTATATACTAAGAATACCTTAGTAAAGCTTGTTGGACTTGTCACCTTACACTGGCCTTATTGCCCTGCACCCAACACCTGCACTGCTGCCACCACTGTATTGCCTGCACCACCAGGAAGCTCTGCTTTGCACTCATTTACCTATCAAGTCCACCCCACCTTACACCAGGCAGGAGGCCCAATACTAAGGTGTTTCCTGAGGGAGAAAAGGGTGCAACCTCTAATAACTGCAGGGAGCATTGGAGTGAGGACAGCCACCGTGAACCACCACAACTCCTGTCGGTACTCAGCACCACCACTCCCCTCTTCATGACTCTTTCGAATCGCTGCACCCTAACACTCCATTCAATGACTCCATCAGAATTCATGTTAAGGTTATAGACACATGCAGCAAATTTTTGCGGTAGACTGTCCTGAGTTGCTGGTGCATATTTGTTGAGAATCTTGGTGCAGATTTGCAGAGCATTGCAAATGGTAAAATCTGTGGTTGACATCCACAACGTATATTGCCATAATTGTAGCATAAAAATGTCACTGATTAGATTATGCCTGTGCTGTGACATGACTGTATTCATTATCTCTGTGCTGTGACATGACTGTATTCTTTATGCCTGTAGTAGGACATCAATGTATTTATTATTGTTATGCTGTGACATCACTGTATTCATTCTCCCTATACTGTGACATCACTGTGTCACTTCTCCCTATACCGTGACATCACTGCCTTCATGCTCCCTATATCGTGACATCACTATGTTCATTCTCCCTATACTGTAAAGAGGAAGCAGGAACAAAGAAGCACGCTGCACCAGAGAACTTCTTTGTAAGTAGCAATTTATTAAAAAAACATATAAAAACAATAAAATGCCACCTTCCTCAGGCTCTACTGTAAAGAGAACACAAGAAGGGGGCGCTCCCTAGTGTGATACCCTCCACATTATAAAAAAGGTCCAAGTGAATTAATATACCTTACGCAATCATGTTGTACAGGACGAGGCACAACACTAGTTAAGAGTAAAATTACTCCCCTCCAGGAGGAGAGCCAGGCTGCTGCGCTGATAGGCCAGGCACGTTACAGAGAAAGCCGGAAGGAGAATTTAATCAGTTTCTATGAGGAGGTAAGTTCTAGACTTGACAGCGGCGAATCAATGGATGTCGTATATCTGGACTTCTCCAAAGCATTTGACACTGTACCACATAAAAGGTTAGTATATAAAATGAGAATGCTCGGACTGGGAGAAAACGTCTGTAAGTGGGTAAGTAACTGGCTCAATGATAGAAAACAAAGGGTGGGTATTAACGGTACATACTCAGATTGGGTCACTGTCACTAGTGGAGTACCTCAGGGGTCAGTATTGGGCCCTATTCTCTTCAATATATTTATTAATGATCTTGTAGAAGGCTTGCATAGTAAAATATCAATTTTCGCAGATGACACTAAACTGTGTAAAGTAATTGATACGGAAGAGGACAGTATACTACTACAGAGGGATCTGGATAGATTGGAGGCTTGGGCAGATAAGTGGAAGATGAGGTTTAACACTGACAAATGTAAAGTTATGCACATGGGAAGGAATAATGCAAGTCACCCGTACATACTAAATGGTAAAACACTCGGTAACACTGACATGGAAAAGGATCTAGGAATTTTAATAAACAGCAAACTAAGGCCTCTTTCACACTTGCGTTGTTGGGATCCGGCGTGCACTTCCGTTGCCGGAGGTGCCCGCCGGATCCGGAAAATTGCAAGTGTACTGAAAGCATTTGAAGACGGAACCGTCTTCCAAATGCTTTCAGTGTTACTATGGCACCCAGGACGCTATTAAAGTCCTGGTTGCCATAGTAGGAGCTGGGAGCGGGGGAGCGGTATACTTACAGTCCGTGCGGCTCCCGGGGCGCTCCAGAATTACGTCAGAGCACCCCATGCGCATGGATGACGTGATCCATGCGATCACGTGATCCATGCGCTTGGGGCGCCCTGACGTCACTCTGGAGCGCCCGGGGAGACGCACGGACGGTAAGTATACTGCTCCCCCGCTCCCCGCTACACTTTACCATGGCTGCCAGGACTTTAGCGTCCCGGCAGCCATGGTAACCATTCAGAAAAAGCTAAATGTCGGCTCCAGCAATGCGCCAAAATGACGTTTAGCTTAAGGCCGGATCCGGATCAATGCCTTCCAATGGGCATTAATTCCGGATCCGGCCTTGCGGCAAGTGTTCCGGATTTTTGGCCGGAGCAAAAAGCGCAGCATGCTGCGGTATTTTCTCCGGCCAAAAAACGTTCCGTTCCGGAACTGAAGACATCCTGATGCATCCTGAACGGATTTCTCTCCATTCAGAATGCATTAGGATAATCCTGATCAGGATTCTTCCGGCATAGAGCCCCGACGACGGAACTCTATGCCGGAAGAAAAGAATGCAGGTGTGAAAGAGCCCTAAGCTGCAAAAAACTGTGTCAGACAGCTGGAATGGGGCAACTACAGTACCCTGAAAGATTATGAAAATTAGTGTTATTCACGTTAGAAAAAAGACGACTGAGGGGAGATCTAATTAATATGTATAAATATATCAGGGGTCAGTACAGAGATCTATCCCATCATCTATTTATCCACAGGACTGTGACTGTGACGAGGGGACATCCTCTGCGTCTGGAGGAAAGAAGGTTTGTACACAAACATAGAAGAGGATTCTTTACGGTAAGAGCAGTGAGACTATGGAACTCTCTGCCTGAGGAGGTGGTGATGGTGAGTACAATAAAGGAATTCAAGAGGGGCCTGGATGTATTTCTGGAGCGTAATAATATTACAGGCTATAGCTACTAGAGAGGGGTCGTTGATCCAGGGAGATATTCTGATTGCCTGATTGGAGTCAGGAAGGAATTTTTTATTCCCCTAAAGTGAGGAAAATTGGCTTCTACCTCACAGTTTTTTTTTTGCCTTCCTCTGGATCAATTTGCAGGATAACAGGCCGAACTGGATGGACAAATGTCTTTTTCCGGCCTTATGTACTATGTTACTATGAGAATGAAGAGGAAAAATCTCCCGAATAGAGCCAATAAAAAAACAGCATGCTGCACTGGATATTTTAGTAAAAATCAAACAAACATTTATTAACCCCTTCCTGACTGTCCCACGTAAATTTACATTGGCGGTCAGACATTTAAAAGTGGTGCCCGTTCGTAAGCGGACCGAGCGCCATAGCTCGCCATAACGTTGATTGCATACATTTAACCCATCAGATGCCATGGTCAAATGTAACCACAGCATCTGAGAAGTTAAAGAGGTTCTCCAGGAATTAAGAAAATGAAAACAAACATTACTTTATTATAAATACAATATATTCCCAAATGCCTTTTCTTAGTTATAGTCGCTTGTTTTGTCTGGGGAGCAATCATTAAGAGAAATAAAATGGCCTCCGCCCTATTAGTACACACAAAACCATAATCACACTGCAGGACAAGTTACTTGAGAACTGAAGTAAAGAGCTGCCTCATCCTCCTCTCTGCTCTGCTTGTCAGGGATTATGGTCCTGAATACATCTGATAAGATCTTCAGCAAAATCTCTGTAGGAATGGAGTTCATGAGGAGACATGAAGTACAGAGAGGAGGGTGAGATGTGGCTAATGAGCAGCAGATGCTGTATGCAGTCTCTATTACCATGGCCCCACATTACCACAGTCTGTCCTGTCCGTCCTCTCTGTACTTTATGTCTCCTCATGAACTTCATTCTTACAGAGATTGAGCTGCAGATCATATTAAACTGTATTCAGGATCATTCAGGATAAGTAGAGCAGAGAGGAGGATGAGGCAACAACTACTCAGTGTTGTGAAGTCACTTGTCCTGCTGTGTGATTAGGACAGGTTTTGTGTGTACTAATTGGACGGCGGCCATTTTATTTCTCCTAATGATTGCGCCCCAGACAAAATGAACCATTATAACTAATGAAAGGTATATGGGAATATATTTATAATAAAGTAATATTTAGGTATTTTCATTTTCTTAATTCCTGGAGAACCCCTTTAAAGGCCAGGAGTGTGTGCTCCTGGCCATGTACCGTCTCCCCCCAGCGAGGATCCAGATGTAGTGTGCTGCAACCTCTGTACTCAGGAGTGGTACAGGGCTGCCACACATCAGTTCCTATGGAGAGCCTGCCTGTGACAGGGCTTCACTGGAACTTTGTGTAATTCTCATAAACTTCAATGCTAATGCATTGGAGTCTATAAGAAAAGCAATCCAATGACTGCTTGTTATTGTTCCCTAGTGGAACTATTAAAAAGTGTAAAAAAAAATAAAAATATTAAAACAAATAAAAAAATATACAAATTCAAATCTTCCCCTTTCCACAAAATTAAAATTAAAATACCTAAATAATTTTAAAAAATTAACATCATGGGCATCCTGCATGTGAAAATGCTCATACTATTAAAATATTAAAATATTTATACCATATAGCAAACGGGAAATGAAAAAAGTCAAAATGGCCGATTTGACGTTTTTTGTTTGCTTCACCTCCAACAAAAATTGAATAAAACATGATCAAAAATATAAAGTATCATAGAAAAGAACAGATCACCCGACAAAAAATGAGCCCTCACACAGCTCCGTACACATAAAAATAAAAAAGTTATGGGGGTCAAAATATGGAAATGCAAAGGAAAAAAAAATATTTCTGTATTAAAATGCAAGAAAAATGATGTGGTATCGTTGTAATTGTACTGACCCAGAGAATAAAAGTAACAGGTCTGTTTTACCACATAGTGTAAGAAAACCCCCATAAAATTGACAGAATGGTGGGGTTTTTATTTATAATTCCACCCCATTTGGAATTTTTTTCCGTAAATGGTGGCATTAGAAAGTGCATCCCCTTTTAGATCATATAAAGCGTCAGTAATTCAATTAAGTTTAATATGTTTAAAAATAAAATGATATAAAGCTTGTATTAAGCTTATATCAACCTCTTATTAAGCTATTATAAATATTGCCAGTGGCTAATTATAAATATTGGCAATAGTTATTTCATCCATCTATCTAACTATCTATAGGACCTTCGATGATGTCACCAGGTCCTGTTCTAATTAATTATCAATCTAACCCAAATCTATTATTCAATAGATAAATATTTTCTATCATCTATCTAACTATCTATCTATCGATCTAGGTTGAAGAAATTCCACGGCACATCCAAAGCGTAAAAATAAGTAGAAGACTTTATTCACCAGACACGCAACGTTTCGATCCGCTTTCTGGGATCTTTCTCAAGCAGTGACAACATATGGCAGTGCAATGTGCATATTTATACAGCTTCACATAATCAATCAATAATTGTCTTAAATAATCCAATCAATTGAAAAACATATCAAAATATCATAAAAAATCACCATGTGCCAACATTATATAATATACATAACAAAACCATGATTCAATCAATACAGTGCAGTGATTTGGGCATAATTGCCAAGCAAATAGCAGTCATGAATCCATATAATCCTATATCATCCACATGATTATAATCAGATACCTCTGTGATAAACATAATAATCAAATACCTTAGTGCAGGTGTACAATAAAAATAATCCTGGAGAGGAAGGTCCTAGAGCGAGCGGGGGATGCGGTCCACATGGATGTCGGCGTGTAGGATTCTCTAATGCGCATGTCAACGGACCTTTCGAAACTTCGCGGTCACGTGATCGTATATCAGATCACGTGATCGAGACTCTATTGTCAGGTGACTTCACTGTTGTTCTCGCGCGAGTCTACACCGTGAAGAGTCTTGCGTTCCACCCAAATGTGAACCGCAAGCTTCACTATGGAGACCATAAGATCAATCATATGCTGATCCGCAGAATGTCTATGCGTCAAACACCCCGGTTCAAGCAGCGCTCAATAAGACTCATATAATAGGTCCTGTGGGTAAATGATAATGGTGCAAACGGCGATCAAAAGGGGCCGATATATTGAAGGTGATATCACAGTCCTATGTAGCTACTCTGTATAGACATAAAAAGCATCACGAAAGTACCGCCATATAGCAAAATGCAATATCTGTTGAGTGACTGAATCCAATCTGGTAATCTAGACAATGCAAAGGATCACATTGGATCCGTAAAGCAGTATATACACTCACCTAAAGAATTATTAGGAACACCTGTTCTATTTTTCATTAATGCAATTATCTAATCAACCAATCACATGGCAGTTGCTTCAATGCATTTAGGGGTGTGGTCCTGGTCAAGACAATCTCCTGAACTCCAAACTGAATGTCAGAATGGGAAAGAAAGGTGATTTAAGCAATTTTGAGCGTGGCATGGTTGTTGGTGCCAGACGGGCCGGTCGGAGTATTTCACAATCTGCTCAGTTACTGGGATTTTCACGCACAACCATTTCTAGGGTTTACAAAGAATGGTGTGAAAAGGGAAAAACATCCAGTATGAGGCAGTCCTGTGGGCAAAAATGCCTTGTGGATGCTAGAGGTCAGAGGAGAATGGGCCGACTGATTCAAGCTGATAGAAGAGCAACGTTGACTGAAATAACCACTCATTACAACCGAGGTATGCAGCAAAGCATTTGTGAAGCCACAACACGCACAACCTTGAGGCGGATGGGCTACAACAGCAGAAGACCCCACCGGGTACCACTCATCTCCACTACAAATAGGAAAAAGAGGCTACAATTTGCACGAGCTCACCAAAATTGGACTGTTGAAGACTGGAAAAATGTTGCCTGGTCTGATGAGTCTCGATTTCTGTTGAGACATTCAAATGGTAGAGTCCGAATTTGGCGTAAACAGAATGAGAACATGTATCCATCCTCTGATGGCTACTTCCAGCAGGATAATGCACCATGTCACAAAGCTCGAATCATTTCAAATTGGTTTCTTGAACATAACAATGAGTTCACTGTACTAAAATGGCCCCCACAGTCACCAGATCTCAACCCAATAGAGCATCTTTGGGATGTGGTGGAACAGGAGCTTTGTGCCCTGGATGTGCATCCCTCAAATCTCCATCAACTGCAAGATGCTATCCTATCAATATGGGCCAACATTTCTAAAGAATGCTATCAGCACCTTGTTGAATCAATGCCACGTAGAATTAAGGCAGTTCTGAAGGCAAAAGGGGGTCCAACACCTAATAATTCTTTAGGTGAGTGTATATATATATATTAAAATTATATTGTTTTATTTTCTCCATAACTCC